>NC_080789.1:127637979-128913329 GCF_028018385.1 Neofelis nebulosa
TGATTCTCCCTAGCAACGCTGGGTAGGCCAGCCTGCGTAAAATGAAACGTGCCTATCAGGAGGTGGCTACGCTGATCCTCTGTTAGGAGTTAGAGCGCATAAATCATCCTTTCCTTTTCTGTCTAATGCTCCCATTGGGCCATTGATGGGCGAGACATCTGTGTAGGTCTAGTGACTGAGCATCCACGTAAAAGTTTGCCCTCTGAGAACCAGAGAGCCAACGTGAAGCCCTAATCCACAGTCCAGGCCACCAATGGACCTTTCGGTACATGTGCAGGTGTTAACTGACCGGATGGTGTGGCCGCTTCACTTGTTTGGTCATTGAGTCTTTGTGTCTGAGGGTCCCTTCCTCTTTACTTGTTGTTTTGTTGTTATCAATTTAAGCCAGAAATGGCATGCCATAAAGGGACAAGAAAGCTGAAATTTTAATAATGGTCTAAGAATTCGCCCCTTTGAGGAAGTGTCTCCACTTTATCACAAAATTTCCCAGTATAACCAAACAAGTAGGTTTTGGAAACATCTTATTTTACTTTATATGAGATACATTGCCGAATGGCCGGGGTACCCTGGGTGTCCTTGGTTCCAGTGCTTGCAAATTCTGAGCTTTGTCACCTGAGGCCAGTGATGCAAGTTCATACTGAAGGCATGAGAAGATGGTTGAGGAAGGGTAGAATATTTCTTCAGAGTCCTGGGAATTGGCTCAGCTTCTAGCACAGAAGACTGAGGATGCCCAAAGATTTGTGATGTCATAGACTAGTTGGTAAGACTAGACTGGGCATTCCCAATTAGATGAAAGAACTGTTTGTGAAAGCCTTCAACATGTTATTTTACTAAATGCAAACAAGTGTATTCTTTTTGAAGTTTATTACCAACCTGAAAGCATCTGGTGGTAGTCTTTTGAATCTGCTTTGGCTCATTCTTCTACAAAAAAAGTTCACATATATGCATATATATTTATATGTGTGTGCACATAAAGGTATATATGGGTGTATATATACCTATATACATGGATGGATGGATGGATGGATGGATGGATGGATGGATGGATGGATGGTTGGATGGTTGGATGGATAGATAGATAGATAGATAGATAGATAGATAGATCTTGCTGATAGAAGTTTCTAATGTGTCTGACATTAGAAAGGAAAAGAAAGAGGGGGTGCTGTGGGTGGGTGAAGATAATCTTATCTGGTCACCTGATGGCAGCTGGAGCCACTAAAGAAACACAGTGACTACCCCAGCGCTCATCCGTGGAAGGGAGTCAGGGAAAACACTCTGGTTTCTTGCCCTCCAGCACCTCCGTCTGTCTGTAGCCCTTCTCATTGAGTGAGGAGCCTAGATGACATGGGAGCCTAGACAACCTGCTTCCCAGAATTGCCTCTCTTATGTTAATTTTCTGTATGTGTAAGATGTCACCACAAACTTAGGAGCTTAAAAGAACACATATGTATTTGTCATACTTTCCCTGGGTAAGAGTCCAGGCAGGGTCAGCTGGGTCTTCTGCTCAGGGTTTCATCTGTTGAAAGCATGGTGATGGCCAGGGCTGTTGTCTTACATGTGCTCCTGTCCTCTTCCACACTCATTCAGGTTGTTGGCAGAATTAATCTCCTGCGGTTGTAGGACTGAGTTTTTTCACCAGCTATGGAGTTTAAAAAGGCCCCTCAAAGTTGCACTCAGGCCCCAGCCATCTGGCTCTCTCACAGCACGGTAGCTTCCTTCTTGCAAGCCGGCAGGAGAGTCTCCTTCCCATCTGCTAAGGCAGAACCTCCTACAACAGGACCCAATCCACTCCCACTCACGAGGAGGAGATGGTAGAGAGCATGTATACCAATGATTGGAGACTCGAGGGCCATCTTAGAATTCGGAGATAGTGGACAAAGTGGAAGGGGGGGGGTAAAAAAAATGGATCTGGGGGCAACCACGCCTGGGACCAGCACAAATGCAAAAATCAAAGCAACTTTATTTGCCATTTGCTTAAATGTCCTTAGTGAGTCTCCTTAATTGCTTACCTTGGATGAAAATGTTAGCAGACCTCATGACTTCTCAACACTCTCAGGTCATAACACACGAAGTCAATTTAGTGATGCCAATGTCCACTTTCAAATAAGAGTCAATAATATAGTCGATCAAAGTTGATATTTGGCTGCCTTCTCCCAACTCAGGACCAGTGGAGTCTGGAAGCTTCCCTCGGGGAAGAAGGTGTGATTGGCTTCTGCTCTGTCACCTTACTTTGCTCTTCTCCTCTCCCTTCTGTTGCTATGTGCACATTCCAATACCCACTGGGGTAGAGGAGAGGGAGGAGCCACAAAGTGAGGCGGGGGGGGAAGGTGGGCAGAAAATTTCTTATTTGGGACTACAACAGCTGAGTTCATGCCTTCTGGGCCTGGCAGATGTTGAACACTTACTACCTTGTGGGTGCTTCTGGGGTTCTTTGGAGGCGTCTTCAGGGCTGTCCCACCCATACTCCCTTAATGAGGGAGAATGAATCTTTCTTCACCCTGATCTCTGAGGCTCTTTTCTCACCCTCTGTGAATCTGGATTCACCTCAACCCTCTTTCCCCTCAAGTCCCTTCTCCTGCTATGTGGCCATCTTAGACTGGATTAAGACTATCAGCTGTCAGCTCTCTCCTACACAACCCATTTCCAGCCTTCTTCTTCTAGGAGACACTGGTGGATCTTCCTGACAGACTCAGAGGCATGGTGATTACCAGCTCAGCCCCCTTCTTTCAGCAAAACAGCCTGTTTCCCATTTTTAGGAGTAGGAGCCAGATGCCAGTAAACTGGGCCCCATTGTATATCATTCTAGTGGTGATGAAGCCCCACTAGTCTTGAAATGCAGGGCACAACCCCTCCACCCTGCTCCCCTGGGTGGGTGTGGTGAACTGAGGCTTAAAGTACCCTAATAGGGCTCTTTTATACCCTTTTATTCCTTAGATTTTGGGTAAGGGCTTAAAAATCATGTAATACTTTGCGGGGTTTTTTTCTTTTGGAAAAACTTGCCTCTTGGCCTGGCCCCTGACTTAGGAATGTCATCTAATTAACTCATTGCTTCAGTTGAAACTTTATTTCTTCCAGATGGGGAATCTTAAAATCAAGGGAATCCCCTGACTGCGTAGAGAGGACATACCCACATTTCAAGGGAAACCGATCTATCTCCTAGCCCCCACTTTTTCTCCCACAGAGAGTCTCAGCTGCTGGGAGAAGCTGTCCCAGATATACTCCCAGGAAGATCATTTGATTTTAGAGACTAGAATCCAACACCATGCTCAACAGCTTTCAGACCTATGCAGTAATTCTAATAAACTTCATAAGTTGGACAAGTGTCTGTGAACATTATAAATCATGTTTCATCAGCAAGCTGTCATAAGCAACTTTAGCTGACTTCCAGCTCAAGAAAAAGGATGGAATCAACTTTCTTTCCCTTGCAGCATTCTTGTTATGCCGTTGGTGTCTCAAAGATTTCTCATGTCTCGACACTGAAACATCCATCTTGACTAATGGCAAAATTATACCCATAAGGTTTGACAAAAGACAAAAATGCGTCCTCATCTTCTATGTGAGTGTCTCCTAGAATGTTTCAGTCCTGCGTCTCTGGGACACCATGTTTCTTGGACCATGTGTTTAATCTTTGTGTAGCTGGGAGACCCTCTATGATTTTCCTTCCTCCTCTTTTGCTGATAAAATTGCACATGAAGACATTGTCCATGCTGCAAGTGAAAAGGAAAATATCCAGGTGGTATCAGGGAAAGGGAAACAAGTTGTTCACACAGTAAAACAAAAAAGCAGCCCACAAAAACTGTAAAATAAACCACACCTGGAAACCTGTTATTTGACAATAAACTGTTGGTTAACATAGGCTCAAATCCTGCTCTCCAAACTTGTTCTCTGTCGTTGTCTCATACGCCCCTTACCACTTACAATTTCCCGTCTTTCCCAGTTATCCATTTTCTTTAAAACCTCACAGTGTTTAACTGTGAATTATTTTTTTTTAGTGTTTATTTATTTATTTTGAGAGAGAGAGAGACAGAGAGGAAGAGAGAAAGGGAAAGACGGAGAGAGAGATGGTCCTGAGCAGATCCAAACTGTCAGTGCAGAGCCTGACGGAAGGCTTGATCTCATAAACTGTGAGATCATGACCTGAGCTGAAACCAAGAGTCAGACGCTTTACTGACTGAGCCACCCAGGTGCTCCCAAACTATCCATTTTCTATCCAATGTCCCCCATTCTCCAACATGTGTCTCTCTGTTGGGTGTGCCTTTCTCCTTTATTGCCTGACAGCCAAGACTTGATTCAAATGTCTCCCCGTCACCTGTAGGCAGCATTGGTACTTGATTCCTCGGAATCCCCTCACACAGAGCACAGAAGTTGGCAAACTACACTCTTGTGGGTCAAATCCAGCCTGTCCCTCTTTTGTTGTTGTTTTTGTTTTATGTTTTTTTTACTGTTGTTCATTTATTTTGAGAGAGCGAGTGAGTGTGAGCAGGGGAAGGGCACAGAGAGAGGAGAGAGAGAATCCCAAGCAGATTCCACTCCACAGAGAGCCCGACAGGGGACTCCGACTGACAAACCCGTGTGACCATGACCTGAGCCGAAATCAAGAGTCTGATGCTTAACCGACTGAGCCACGGAGGTGCCCCAGCCCGTCACTGTTTTCGTAAAGTTTTATCGGAACACGGCCACCTCATTCATTTGCATATTGTCTACCGCTCCTTTCTTGCCGCTACGGTAGACTTGAGTTGTTGCAACAGGGACGGTATGGGTTGCAAAGCCTACATGTTCATTATCTAACCCGTGACAGGAAGTTTGCTGACCCCTGCCCTAAAAACACTTGCATATGTAGAGTAGGGCTCTTGACATCTTGGTTGAAAATGGTCCTGCTCACTTACCAGTTTGCCCACTCATACCACTATAATGTGAGTCATTCAAGGTGTAGATCACGAAGAACAGGGGCTCTGCAGGTGGACAGCCTGGTTTCAAGCTGTAGCTCTGCCACTTTATGAGCTGTGTGACTTTGAGAAAACCGCTTCATCTCTCTGGGCCTTGGATTTCGCTCTGGCAAAACAGGGATGATAAGCATAACCTCACGGGGTTGCAACGAAGATTAAACAAGATATTGATAAAAGGTTCACATGACACATGGAACACAAAATCTTGGCTGCAGGTAACCCTTGTATCCCACAGGCTCATAACGTGGCCCGCACCGGTAGACTCCTGAAATCTAGTATGTTCTCCATAAAGGTTTCTTGCATTTGCAAGGAATGAATGAATAATAATAAAAAAAAAATTAAAAAAAAAAAAAAAAGACACAGGTACTCCTGGAAGAAAAAAAAATAACGGAAAATTCCTGAAGTTGTCGACTAATTCCACGCACAAAGCAGAAGTCTGACTCAGCTTCCTTACAGAGGGGCAATAAAGCAAAGACATAAAAGTCTTTGTGGAAGAAATGGAAAAGAGGAAACTGGAAGCTTTTACGAAATAATAGAAATTCTCCTGGAGTTACGTGGTGAGTTAAATAACAGGTGAAAAACACAGACGCGCTGTAGGAAATCTTGCCGTCCACTGCCCTCCCCTCTTGCGCTGAGTTTGAGGGAGGACGGCAGCCCCAGCGTAACCCTCTCTTTCAGTATTTTGCAAAGGCAGGAGTCTCTCCAAATCCTCACGTGCCACGACTGTGAAATTAACCACATACGTGCCTGCAGGAAGTACCAACCACCTGGCCCCACATGGCACAAGATCGTTCTCTAGCTTGTGTATGTATATCCAGGGCCTCACCGGCCCATCTCTTTCCTGAGCCACTGGTTCCTATGCTCTGGTCAACCCCGCAGCCTCCGAGCAGAAACCAAACCATGGCCCTCTAGCTCTTTCACTGCGAAGCGGAGCTGTGCTGAGTTGCCATGATTAGAAGACCTTTGAAGGTCTTTGCCAGTTTTCATCAAGGCATAAAAAGCGATCATTACAATTAATGCGATTTACCATGTGTTACTCTTCCGGAAAAGCTACTGCAGGGTGGCTCTGCCATCTGTCCCTTTCAGAGTTAAAAGCGAATCATTTAACTCGGTCCACCATCCCAGGTTTTCCATAGAGGACCTCGGAGAGAATCGTCAGAGGAACGTGCTCCGGCATTTTCCTGTTGCGCTCTCCAAGGCCCCTCATTCACTGACGGTCTTCACCTCCATTGTGAGAAAGGCTTTCATAGCCGGGCCAGAGGAAGGGTCCAGGCTCTTAATGGATATTCAGACATCTATTTCTGCAGAGGCAGCCCACAGCCGGCAGAGGGAGCTTACTATTTGCCATCAGCACCCCTTTCCCTTAGCAGCACATGGACGTTGGAAAACGCAGTGGACCAGCAGCGTGGCTTTGGACAACCAGGAAGCGTGGAGGAAACACTGTGGCTGGCACATGTTGTCACTCAAGCCAGGGAAAATAGAGGAATGCTTACCAGGCTGAACAGGAAAGAATGGAAAGAAAAGGAAGCACAGAAGGGAGGAAGGAAGGAAGGAAGGAAGGAAGGAAGGAAGGAAGGAAGGAAGGAAGGAAGGAAGGAAGGAAGGAAGGAAGGAGGGAAGGAAGGAAGGAAGGAAGGGGAGGGAAGGAAGGAAGAAAGAGGCAAAAACATGACTCCCGAGTCGATATGAACTATGTGTTAGAAAATTAAAACATGTCTAAGATCAAAGTTCAACCATCAAATATCAAGTTAAAATGTAAAACAGCTACTTGGGATTGGTACCCTTTTGCGGGGGGAAAAGCCACGCTTGATTTCTGTCTTTGTCGCCGTTTCTTTTTAAATAGATGATTTGGGGTTCCGGGGAAATATGAAGTGATCTAACCCATTTTTTAAAAGCAGGGTGCCAACCAAATGGCTGGAAAACGCATACTTTGCTTCTCACCAGTCTCCCTCAATCGTCTGAAAGAAATCTGGCTGCAGTGCTGCTCAGTGTGTAGTGAAAGAAGAAACAGGACAGCCTTTTCCCAGTGAAAACAGGATCCACAAAGGCTGTGAGAAACACATCCGCTTTTCTCCCCGTTCACGCATTTGGGGGAAGCTGCCATTTTCAGGTTTGGCGCTTCTTTCCTTTCCAATAACCAAGAAGATTTCATGGAAGATATTTATGTATCTATAAAGTACTATCTAATGTTTTTTAATGACTAAGTGACTAAATGTCTTTATAATTTTACAAAGCTTTGCCTTGTACAGTAACTTTCTTTTTCACTGAGATCCATGTAGCCCCCCAGGGTTTACGAGAGGTTGCTGGAAAATAAATTAGGTTCTTTGAGATGGTGTTTGGAGCCTTTAGAATTTGATTTTCAGGAGACACTCTTTCATCCCTTACCTACCTAAAGCCTTACCTACCTACCTAAAGCCAAGGGACTGGGACGGGGGCATTTGTCTGAGGTATAATGACAGCGTGTCCTTTTTTAGTCACAAGGGCCGTGGAGGGGCAGAGTTATGCTCACTGTTGCTGGAAACTGTGTCATGTCCTCGCTTATGTGGCAAGAGAAACAGACACGTCAGTTTTCATCGTCAGCTTCTTAAAACATTATTTACCTGGCAGTGTTTTAACCATGTATTCCCTGTCACATTTTATATTTGCTACCAAGCTTCTGTTTACAAGTTAAGATACATATTGAAAAATGACTCTCAAGATGTTACATCCATGTTAAGATGCGTTTGAAGTTTTTAAACAAGATTGGGTTTTGCATATACTAGCTATGCGCAAATGAAATACAATTTGCAAAGTAAATTAAAGTTCATAGATACGAAAGCAACCAGCGAAGAGACTATCATTGTGGTCTTAAGCTTCTATCCAACGCTTATAAACCATTTCAGATGGCGAGCCTTGAAATAGAGCTTCGGTGGCAACCAGGATTCAAGTGAATGGGTTACGAAAGTGAGGCATTGTGGACAAGTCCATCATGGTCACGGACATTCCAAGTGTAGCTCCTTCTGAAAAAGCAGACTCTGGCCCATGGGCAGCCCCAGAATCGCTGTGGATAACCTCCTGAGCCCTGAGAGATGGTCTTGGGCAGCCTGTCCATGAGTCCGTTTAATGACTTGAGGTGGTGTCCTACAAGGGACTCTGCCCAAAGTGACTGTAGTCAAGCAAAAAGACTCGGTCCCTCCAGAATCTGAGAACACATAATCTGAGAAGGATCATCTAGGACACAGAGGAGAATGGAGCCCACTCACAGAAAAACATCAGGAAAACAAGAGTGGATGCTTAAGAGAGAACATAGACACTAGAAAATAAGCCAGTCTTTGAGGAGATCTTACTTTTCAGTGGTTTGTATATGTCTTTATGGTACACACCCTTTTACTTCAGCTGCTGAAATGAGCCTCTGTTCCTTCTTTCACAGTAATCCTAGGGGTGCCTGGGTGGCTCAGTTAGGTAAATATCCGACTTCGGCTCAAGTCATGATCTCACAGTTTCATGAGCTCAAGCCCCACCTTGGGCTCTGTGCTGACAGTGCAGAGTCTGCTTGAGATTCTCTCTCTCTCTCTTTCTCTCTCTCTCTCTCTCAAAAATAAACATTAAAAAAATAATAATCCTAGTACCACAGGACCGCTATAGTTGCGACTACCATAGACTACTATAAATAACCTCATTTAATCCCCAGAACAGCTATGGTTGTTATGCTTCAATATTTCATAGATCTACATCTTAAACAAATATGACCAGCTTTAATTTTCATTTGATACTATGTAGACTTGATTTCTAGGAATAGAGTATTTCTGCTGGACCAGCATTCAGCAGACCTCCAGAGAATACAGTTAAGCTGGTTTGGGTTTTGGACACCTAGAAACCAGGTGTCCCTAGAGACTTCTCTGGTCAGAATGGTGAAGAAAAACTCCTGTTTGCTTATGGCTGTTCCTTTTACTTAGGGGTGTGTGTGTGTGTGTGTGTGTGTGTGTGTGTGTGTGTGTATCGTGTGTGTTTAATGCTGTTTAGCATTAGAGAAAAAATCAAGATGATAAAGTTTTTGATGAAAAGGAAGCATCAGGGAGTGTGTGGCATTCTTCAATCCTTTGGAAGATACAGGCACTAATATGGGACTGGGTTGATACGGTGTTCCCTGTAGGAACTTCAGAGGAAAGCTCTGAAGTCATGCTCAGCTTTAACCTGAGGGCACGTGCTGTCAAGCTTTGTAAAGAGAACCTGGAGTAGAACCTGGACAAGCGATATACGCACATGGAACAGCAGAAAGTCACACGCTGACTGCGTTTATTCCACAAGCATGTGCTGAATTCCAGACACGATTTCAGGCGCTGGGGACCCAGCAGGGTTGAGAACAAAGTCCTCTCCCTCACGAAGTTTATATTCTGGTTCAGTGTGCCCCAAAGTGTGACCTCCAAAATGCCAGTGTGTGGAGCGTCAGTGGCCAGTGCTCTGGTTTAACACGTTGGAAAATACGTGGTTGGATGAAACCCAGTAGGTTTTTCCACTGGGTGTCTTCACAGCCGTATTAGTTTGCTGGGGCTGCCTTAAGAAAGTGCCGCAGATCTGGGGGGCTTGCGCGGCGGAAATTTACTGTCTCCCGGTTCTGGAGGCCGGAAGTCCAAGCACAAGGTGTGGACAGGGTTGTTTCTTTGGAGGCCTCTCTCGGCTTGCGGATGGCCGTCTTCTCCCCGTGTCCTCTCGTGGTCGTCCCCCTGTGTGTGCCCATGTCCTAAGCTCCTCTTCTTACAAGGACACTACGGTAGTTATATTGCATTAGCACCCACCCCAGTGACCTCACTTTACTTTAATTGCCTCTTTCTTTTATTGTTTTTAATTTTTTTTTAAAGCATAAGCAGGGGAGGGGCAGAGAAAAAGAGAGAGAGAGAGGGGCAGAGGATCCAAAGCGTGCTCCCCTCTGTCAGGCTGACAGCAGAGAGCCCGACGCAGGGCTCGAACTCATGAACCACGAGATCATGACCTGAGCTGAGGCCGGATGCTCAACCGACTGGGCCACCTGGTGGCCTACTTTAGTTGCCTCTTTAAAGACCCTTTCTCCCAATACAGTCACATTCTGAGGCACGAGGAGTGAGGACTTCATAGGAATTTGGGGCAAAGAAGAAATTCCACCAAAGCTGTGAGCCTGACTCTTCCAGAGTTGTGAATTCGACTCCACCCCCTGCCTAGGTTAAGACCCCTTGAATGAAAGACTGAACCCTAATGTAAACTGGGGACTTTAGTTAATAGTCAGCATTGGTTCATTGGTTGCAGCAAATGTTAATAATAGGAGAGACTGTATGTGGCAGGGAGGGGGCTACTTAGGAACTCTCTGTTTTATGTTTCGGTAAACCTAAAACTGCTCTTAAAATTTAAAAACAAACAAACAAAAAAAAAACACCTGGTGGTTTTTTAAGGACACATCCTACATAAACATTTTTAAAAAGACCCCTCAAGGGGCTCCTGGGTGGCTCCATCAGATGAGCGTCTGACTTCGGCCTCAGGTCGTGCTCTCACAGTTCGTGAGTTCGACCCCCATGTCAGGCTCTGTGCTGACAGCTCGGAGCCTGGAGCCTGCTGCGGATTCTGTGTCTCCCTCTCTCTCTGCCCCTCCCCTACTCACGCTGTCTCTGTCTCTCAAAAATAAACAAAAACATTTTAAAAATAAAAATAAATAAATAACAAAAATAAAATAAAATAAAAATAAATAACAAAAATAAAATAAAAATAAATAAAAATTAAAAAGACCCCTCAACTGGCTGCACATTACCAGAGACCTCGAAGGCCTGCCCCCTTTCTGTGTCTCTGAACACCTCTGTCCCTAGCTTCACTCTCTTCCAGCCACACCGACCTTCCTTGTGGTTCTGGAGCCTGTCAGTCTTGTTCATAATTGAGGGTCTTTTGCTTATTGTTTCCTCAGTCTGGGTTCTTCTTTTTCCTTACCTGGTTTTGCAGCTCTCAGTTTACAGATCACCTCCTCAGGGAGGTCCTTCCTGACTACTCACCCAAGGTAACCCACAGGGCACTGTCCCATCCCCCTGCTTTTTATTTTCTTCACAGAATGTATCCTTGCGTGTTATGTTTTATTTCTCTGTCTGTGATCTGTTTGTTTCTTTTCTGCGGCCCCCCCGGGGTTCTTGTTCTCAGTGAGCCCTCACTGACCACTTACCACCATTTTCCTCTGAGGCCACCTGGTCCAAGCCACCTTCTGACCTGATCAACCGCAGCCGCCTCCTAGCTGGTTATCGATAAGATACAAACGAAGATGAGTGGGGGTCCTTGAAGATGATTCCAACAATTGGGTCCTTTCGGCCCCATGTGGATTTAATTTTCATACACAAGCGTTTACCCGCTCCCCCCCCACCCCACCCCCGCTAAGATTTTCTCTTGAACGGTGTGGCTGTAAACACAAGGACATGTAAACACAAGGACAAGAAAAAAGAACGCCTTCTTCCCGTGAAGAGCTTTGTTTAGCATTTAAGTTTTAACATCTTGGAACTGTTAGGGTGACCACCTGAGTTGATCTCAGCTGGCATAGTGGAGAAAGGTGATCCTGAGAACAGTGCGGATTTATGAGGCAATTTAGAAAAAGATAGATTTAAAAACATTTGAGTGTTCCTGGTAGATTTTGGAGCACAGGTGTACTTTCTTCCATTTGGAAAGAATTGCAAAGAATGCTGTCCAACGCTGTACATTAGCTGATGCATGGCAAGGGCTCTTCTCTTTCCCCATAGGAAATGGGTTTTAATGGGAGATTTGAGAGGTAGGGGAGGGGGCCAGGGAATTTTATGTCTCTTTTCCTGTAGGGAATGACGCCCTCCTTTTTTATTTTCCAAAAATCATCACAGGGGTGAATGAGTTAATGGGTTGGGGGTTTTATTTGTTTTGTTTTGTTGTCTCTTTGTTTTGTTTTGCAAACAAGAGAAACAAACTCAAATTATCTTAGGCAAACAAGAGGGAATTGATGTTGGGACGCAGGGGTGCCATGGAAGTGAAGGGCAGAAGTGGAAGGTGGCTTTAGGACGCTCCTGGAAAGCTCTCAGGGCTCCCTGTCACTGCTCCTCTCTGCCAGACTGCAGACTCCCATCGCTTCCTCCGTGAACTGCCTTTCCTCTTCTGTGCCACAAAGTGAACACCCATCAGCTTCCTTCCATCACCCAAGTACACAAAACGCTTAAGTGTTACAGTCAGTAGAGGCTGTCATGAGTCTCTGTCTCAATCCGCATTCCTGGCTGAAGTCATTTTAGCGGCACGGTATCTGTGTCTGGTCCAGTACCTGTGGCCAAGGGGAAGAGGAGAGAGGCTCACAGTGCACACTCACAACTTTCATCTCTGTGTTCTGTCCGTCGTGGGAGCGAGATGAAGGGTGGGGAAGTGAGAAAAACCTCGGGGAAGGGGAGTCGTTGGGAGCCGCACTGATGTTCCCCCAGGGCTCCACAGAATGTGCATAACGGTCATCCGTTCACCATGACTTATGGAGCCACTAAAGCAGAGGGACAGACTTGCAGGCACCACCGAAGACAACCTCTGCCCTCTAGAAGCTCGGAACAAAAATATGCATGGATGGCAACTGTCAGGCAACATGCAGATAGGGCATCTTTGGGTGAAATATTTGTCCAGTACCTGCCATTTGCAAGATACTTCAGGTCCTCAGGGAGTGAGGCTACAAGTAGCTAGCTGCCCCCTCCTTGTCCAAGTTTGAAACCCACTGAGAAACAACAGAAAGCCTGCAGAGTGCTGCCTTTACTACCCGTGAAGGCTGGATGGAGGAATGTAGATGTTATCTGCAGTTAAATGGGTTTCCTTTGCTAAGCCACAAAATTAGGCAGAGATGGGGGGAGCCATGCTTACAGACTGGTATTCCAGACTCCACGTATTGAACACCTACTATGCACCAGGCACTGCTCTACATATGGGGAGATAGCCATGAACAAAATTAAGTTTCTGCCCTTACGGACTTGACTTCCTAGTGGGGGAGAAATAGACAACAAAAACAAAAATGTTGTGATATACACACCTTTATTAGTCTGCTAGGCCTACTATTACAAAGTACCACAGACTGAGTGGCTTCAAAAACAGAAATGAATTTTCTGACAGTTCTGGAGGCTGGAAATCTGAGATCAAGGTGTTGGTAGAGTTGGTTTCATTTGAGAGTCATGAGGGGAGGACCGATCCCAGCCCTCTCCTCTTGTCTTGCAGATGGCCGACTTCTCCCTGTTTTTACTGCATCTTCCCTCTGTCTTAATCTCCTCTTATAAGGATATCAGTCACATTGGCGTAGAGCCCACCCCATCCTATCCTAAATACAGTAATGACCTGCAGTCTTGGGGGGGTTAAGACTTCAACATATAAACTTGGGGTGGGAAGACACACAGTTCAGCCCCTAACAGCACCATAAGGAAAATCAAAGCAGGGTTACAGACTTTTGGTGGATGGAGGGAACACTATTTTAGACAGGGAAGACATTTCTGAAGAAGTAAAATTTGAATCAAAGTTCTAATTTAATGAATAGTAAGGCCTTTGAAGACATTCCAAATAAGGTAACAGAGGGCTTGGGCATGGAGTGTATATTAGCTATATCAGCGGGAAGTGAGGAAATCAAGGGGGACTCAGAGGAGTTTTGTTGTTGTCGTTGTTTTGTTTTTGTTTTTTTTCTCGGTAGCAGTAGAAATTAGAGTCATCTGTAAGGTTTAGTGAAGTAATAAATTACACTTAGCTTGAGGTTACGAATTCGGGATTTTGCTTAAGACCACTAGGCTGAGAGTCCTTGGAAGATTCCAGGAAATGAGAAGAACAATGAACATGGTCTCTTGGGAAGAAGACTCTAAACTTAGTTAAGTAGAATGAATGAGGACTGGGACAGGCTGGATTGAGGCCAGGGGATCATGCAGAAAGCTATTTAGGAGGGTCCTGGCGTGTGGTCCTAAAGAGTTGTTCAGATAGCACTTGGTGGAAGAAAAACTCAAAATTAGAGATAATTGTAGAGGAAGAATCCAGTGACTCAAAATCAGCGTTCAAATCTCTTAGTTATGTGAAATAAGTCATACTCTTTAAACTCCCTGGAAATGGTTACCTGGAGTAGAGCTATGCCCATATCTATAGTTCATCTCGTGCTGCAACTAAAATGCAGAAAAGGCAGTCAAACTTGGACTGGAAATACTGAGCAGGCCTCCAGGCTCAAGGGATGGCTAGTTCTTGGCCATGCCAGAGGTTGGGATGTCCATCATGCCTTTGTCTCTCAGGTATGTCCACCCCTAGACCATTAGTTATGGGCAGGATTGTGTCCCCCCAAAACTCATACACTGAAGTCCTAACTCCCAACTACCTCAGAATATGCTGGTATTTGAAGACAGGGTGTTTAAAGAGGTAATTAAGGTAAAATGAAGTCATTGGGGTGGACCCTAAACCAATATGACTGTGTCCTTATGAGGAAGAGATTAAGAAGCAGACATGTGTGGGAGGGAAGACCATCTGTGGACACAGCAAGAAGACGGCCATCCATAACCCAAAAAGAGAGGCCTCAGAAGAAACAATCCTATAGACACTTTGATTTTGGACTTCAGCCTCCAGAACAGTAAGACAAAAAAGTTTCTGTTGTTTAAGACCCCCAGGCTGTGGTACTTTGTTACAGCAGCCTAGCACCCTAATGCCCCATTCCATTCTGCTGGCGGCTTCTGAGCATGCCAGAGAGTTCCAAAAACTCATTTTTTTCTCACGGTTTGCTCACAGCCAATGCTTAGCCTTCTTGCTTCAGCTGAAGTCCATTCCTCTTGTTCTATCCATAAACGAAGAAAAAGGATTCCAATCACCCTCATCGTGCTGCCCCATCCAACACCTAGCCACGCATAACCTGTGCTTATTTAAACTTAACTCAATTAAAATTAAATAAAATTAAAAAATTCAGTTTCTCTAGCACTAGCCACATTTCAAGTGCTCAATAGCCACATGTGACGAGTGACCACCTAGTACCACATAGAACATCTCCGTTATCACAGAACATCGTAGTGGACAGTGCTGGTATAGAAGAACGCTTAACCCTTCCTTAAAGGCCAACCTGTTGTGTTTAGTAAGGTTCTCTCCGGCATAAGCATCAGAAATCCACTGTTGGTAGAATAAGTTTTAAAAAAAATGGGATGGGAAGGTGGTGGTGGGTCTTCCTGGGAAATAGCAAATATCCTACAGGATCAGAAGGACAGTTGGAAGAACCAAAGGCCACTCCAAAGACTGGGGCAGTGACGCTTTTGCGGGCCTTTCCTCTATGGAGCTGTCAGTTTCCACCTCTTTCTACTCAAAAATCAGGAAAGAGAAACTGAGCGGCCCATTTTCAGACAAGAATCTACTCAGATAGGGCGCCTGGGTGGCTCGGTCGGTGAAGCATCCAGCTCTTGGTTTTGGCTCAGGTCATGATCTCAACGGTTTTGTGAATTTGAGTCGGGCTCTGTGCTGACACTGCGGAGCCTGTTTGGGATTCTCTCTCTCCCTCTCTCCCTGCCCCTCCCCCACTTGTTCTGTCTCTGTCTTTCTCAAAATAAATAAGTAAATTAAAAAAAAAGTCTACTCAGCCAAATGAGGCTGACAAAGAGACAGCAACAGGGTGCTGAAGGACAAAAGAATGGACATGTGATGTCCACCCCAGTGTCTTTCCTACGACACCAAAGAGCAAGGAGTCGCTGTGAGTGGAGTTGCCCTCTCAATCAGGGCACTGTTAACTAAGATAAATATGGTAGCTCTTTAGTGGTTGATCTAGAACCTTCCATTGCATAGTAAGTGCTGTGTATGCTCTGATCTTTATTTTTTGTATGGTGCACGCAGCAAACATGTTCGTTCTCTTTACCTATTTTGACAAACATTTATTGAGGGCTTCCTTGGTGCACAGGTGCTGGTATAGAGACTATGGGACATATAAAAGGGGATAAGATATGTTCAGTTAAAAATATACCTAGTCCCCTAATAGAAACTCGTTTTATACAAAACTGAGTAATTTGGGAACTGAGAGTTTTGCTGGATTCTTTGCCCCATAGTTGCCCAACCTTTATAAATATTTTTATTCTTTTGCTGCTTCATCACTATGAAAAATTACACACAGTAAACAAGAAACTCTCAAACCCAAGGCCCTCCCTTCCAAAGCAACTACCTCGTTTACTTTAACAGGTATGGTCACCAGGATCAGCTATAATGACATCTTGGTGAAACCAACAGTTTTGTTAGTGAGGGAAACCCTGTAATTTTCCACTTTCGTGAATAGTTCACCCTGAAAGAGTTTTCCAACTTGAATCTTGTACATTTTATGTAAGTCGGTGTACATATGCACTAACCATCCCATAACACTGAGCTCTATGATTGCAGTTAAATTCCACGCAAAGACTTCAAATCCTTTTAAAATATGCTAGCTTCCATAAAGAGGCCACTTCATTTCAGAGAACTCAGTTTAGATTAAACTCTCTCCTGCTTCCAATTAAAAAATGTTACTCAAATGAATCATTAAAATGATTGCATTTGTGGTTAAAAAATTAAATCACTAATGATTCCAAAATTAATAATCAGAAAACAAAAGGAGGCGTGTATTGAGGGGATGACAGCAAAAATGAATCTCCAGGCCAACAAAACAGTGAAGATTTTAATTTGGAGTTGCTCTGCTCCCAGCTCTCCATTCATAGTGCACATCCATCAAGTCCTGATGACTATGAAGGACCACGGTTTATCATGCCATCAGAGCACTGAGTAAGGATGTCAGTAGATTTTGAGTTGGTCAGAGGAAATGGCAGACACCTATATGGCGATTCTTCACTGTTCCTCTCCTTCCTCCCTATTGCTTATTTCCAATTGCACTGATAAATAGTGTAATTGTCATTTCAAAGGGATTCCAATTCTTTAGATACACTCACGGTGCTTCAAAATCTGTCCTTGACCGCGATGAAACGTAAACGCTGAACTAAAACGTGCTGCCATGTTTGAAACTTGAGTTATTCAGAGAAAGCTTGGATGTAACATCCTCAAAGAAAGAAAAGCAGCAAGTCCTTTTTCTCTCTCATTCAGATTCTCCTTTACTAGTTTAAACCACCTATATTTATTCTTGCATTTTTATCTCCCTGGCTCCGTTCCCTTTTGTGTCATGAAAGAGTATTTATTTTTCCCCTTTGTATTATGTACTGTTTATCGCTTTGTAAGAGCAGTTTGCCTTTTATCTTTTGCTGATGGGAAACTGTTACCTGTTGAGTGGTTTCTGGTCCTGAGTATGAATGTGCCCATCATGGGGATGGCATTACCATCCACTGAACCCATTTCAAGTTCATTTGCATTTCACAATACATATTTCTATATTTGCGTGTAGGTCTAAGAGGAGCTGAAAACCATTAAAATTCCTACTATTCTGCATGCTCTACAATCTTCAGAAAATTCATCAGCTGCCTCAGGAGTATTGGGATGTTTTCACCTTATGTACACTCGTCTGTGACTAAATATCCAATGACTTAGTATAGACTTAATTAAGGTGTTACTAGGGTTGAAATAAAGAGTCTTAATTGTAAGTAACCAGTTGAATGTGAAGAGAGAAAAGTGATTTTTGTACCTGCCGTAAGTAGCTTGCTGTTACATCACAGGGGCGCATGGGGTCAGTAATCTCTTATATGAATAGTTCCTGGTGTTTATGAATATTGTCATCAGGCAGGATATGCATTCATTTTGGTTTCAAAACTGGAGAATTAGGTGTGATTTATTTCACTTCCTATCTGCCCAACATTGTGTTTTTATAATGTGAGTAGTAACGCTTTTCTATCTGTAGTAATGCACGGGTCCAAACATTGTAGGCATGACTTGGGAACAAATCTGCCAAATGGTTTAACTTCTTTTCTTTTTTCTGTAGCTAGTCACATTTGACTGATCTTTTCAAATTACATACTAAAAAGAAACAGAAATGTGGAATTTATTTGCATTTGTTTCCGCCGAGCTTCGTCACTCCGATGATAGCATTTACCACACTTCTGATTTTTATTTGAAAATGAGCCGTGGCCCATTCGGGTTTAAACCGCACCCTCTGCCCTTGATCCCGTATCATTCTGTTCTTGCTAATTGTGTGTTTTCGGGGAGTCTTGTTTGCCTCTTGTTGAGCTTGTCAGCTTTCTTTGAATGAATCTCCGGATGTACTAGGGTTGGTAAGCTGCATTAGATTTGGGCTTCTTTAGTTTGCCACTGGGGAACATTTCTTCATTTTCTGTGAAGCTGCTTTTGACTGTTACTGATGATACAGTTCCATACTTCTCGCTCACTAAATTCTTAGAATTTTATAATAAGAATAATCTCTTTCTCCTGAATGTTGGAATGTTTTTTTTTTCATAAATCACAAGATGAAGATAATCCGCAACGTTTTCCTTTTTGCCTTGGCTACTGGGGAACCCAGAAGTATTTTGTATACAGCAGCCACCACCCTTGATGTAACACTTCTGTGGCAAATCTTTCTCCCTTGTCCCCAGCCTTTCTTTCAGTCACCTAGCTATAGTTCTCTTATTTTGATTTTTGGGAGCTGTTTTACATGTCTTTGTGTTTTTCTCTTTAGAAACTTCAATACTTCTTTGGAACTAGGTGAAGTTTAGAAGAATTAATATGATCATTCTGTATGTTACTTTATTTTATTTTTTTTTAAGTTTACTTTTTATTTATTTTGAGAGAGAGAGAGAGCAGGTCAGGGAAGGGCAGGGTGAGGAAAGCAGAATCCCAAGCAGGCTCTGCACTGTCAGCGCAGAGCCCAAGGCAGGGCTCAAACTCGTGAACTGTGAGATCACGACCTGAACCAAAGTCAAGAGTCAGACGCTTAACCAACTGAGCCACCCAGGTGCCCCTATCATTCTGTATTTTAGAAGAAATATATTGCCTCCAGTTCTTGACAGCAGATAGACTATAGGCAGAATACCTTGGCATGAATCTTAAAGAAATGGGCGGAGAAACCCATAGGAGACCCAGTGGGGCATGTAGTTTAGGTGCTTCGTATGGCCATCCTCTTGGGCCAAAATCCCTGAGAAATTCATATTCTCTTTCAGTAATCACAGTTGAATTTTTGCTCCCCACCATGCACACACTATGAGGCATTTGGAAAATACAGTCGTTAAACAAATTTAATCATCGTTTTCCACTATCATAGCCAACCCTGCACACATCTCTCCTTGCGAGGTAAACACATACTAGGTCTGACATCTAAGGCCCTCATACATCTCTACCTCTGATCTTGTACAGGATATTTCTCAGCTCCTAATTTTGCTGATTTTATAAAGATCTGATACTAATCTGCTTCTTAAACTAACACTTTTGGCAGGTGAAGGGTTTCCAGTTTTTTAGGGAAGTCTAGTCCTTGGAAATATCTAATTTCCAGTCCAGGCATGTTCACTATATCCAGATTTCTTTTTTTTTTTTTTTTATGTTTATTTATTTTTGAGAGAGAGAGATAGAGTACAAGCGGGAGGGGGCAGAGAGAGAGAGAGAGGTACACAGAATTGGAAGCAGGATCCAGACTCTGAGCTGCCAGCACAGAGCTGGACGCGGGGCACAGGCCTCGAACCCATGAAACGTGAGATCATCACCTAAGCCGAAGTCAGATGCTTAACCGTCTGAGCCACCCAGGGGCCCGACCACATCCAGATTTCTTAAACCTTAACAATTTCTTTTGAAAACTATACTGTCCAGTCGTGATTTAACAATTCCAATCAACAAACAACGCATTTGGCCCCTAATCAACATGTCTTTGGTGCTTGGGGGTGGCGTAGGGCTGGAAGATGAAAACTGCTAGTATTTCTGACAGTAACAGAAGGGGGACAGAGGGCACAACCTCCCCCCCCCTTCCAGCACCACCACCAACAAAGCAGTGGGAGGGAAGTGCTGTGAACCAGGACAAGCCACAGGCTCTGGAAGAACCAAGGAGGCAGGGAGTGGCAAGGGGGTGCAGGGAGGGAGCCAGCAGGAGAAGGGATGAAGGAGGTGGTTTTAGCAGATGGGTGGGGTGGGGCTGAAAGAGGGATAATAGCAGAAGGAGGAAAGAGAAGAGGGAGGAGATTGGTTGCCAGAGTAGAGGAGAAGGCAATGACAAGACCACTTCTGGCATGATTAACTGAAAACCAGAAAATGGATAAAGAGGGAGCTGGGTATGAAAATCAAGGCTGGCCAGGTAAAGAGGCCTTGGGGCAATTTCTGAAGAGCCCAGCATTCCAAGCTTAAGTACCTGGACTTTCTGGCCATGCGGACACTAAAGTTGTTGCTATTTCTGGGCAGAATGGTGAACCACCCTGAGCAGGTGCTGGAGGCAGGTCTTTGCAAATGGGAGCGTGAGAGGGGTCCGGTCATGGGAGAGGCTTCAGGAGGAGCAGATGTGTAGCAAAGCCCAGTTCTTTTCTTGCAGGTTTTAACTCAGTTCAGTTGAATTAAATGGAACACGTTAATGAGAAGATAATAGAAGTGACTTATCTAACAAATTCATTCTAACTAGTAGAGTCAAAACTGGATAAAACATTAGATTAGGGCCTTCTGTGCTTGTTCTGAATTTCTGAAGGAAAAGTTAATTATGTAGTTTAGACCTGATGCGTGATTATATCTGAGAACCACATGTCTAAAATTCCTTTTAATTAAATCCTAATTCTTTTTTCTTTTTTCTACTCAAGGCCTTTTGTAAAAAGGACCATGTCACCCTTAGCCCTCAGGGAAATGGGCAAAGAGGGCCAACCAGTGGTCTGTGTAATGCTAGAACAAATGTTCGTACTTTCCGGGGTGCCGAAATCACGTTATGGGGCTTTAACTAAGAGAAGCCATCATGGGTAGACCACATCTGGCTCTCATTATCCAACTACTAAGGTTTAACAAACCCTTAAGAGTAAATGTATATGTATAAATGTATATGTATAAATATGTATATGTATAAATCATATGTATAAAACTATACATATGATTGCAAATACACACACACATATAAATGCATGATGGCAACTATTGGATAATAGACATGCTTGAGTAATCCTCAATTTAGCAAATAGTTTTGAACTTTCTTTTATGAAAGCAGCCATTGGTAATAAAATGAATCATTTTGCTTCTGTTTCCTGCCCCGGTGAATTTGCTAGCTTGCTAGAATGGTCCAAACAAGGCAGCAGCAGATAATCAAAGGCTAAAATACCCGGAATGATTACCATCTGTGGAGCAGCTCACACTCGGAATATTTTTATGTGCTGATGAGTCTTAGAAGGCCTGAGCGAAACCATAGACCTTTGTGGATATTGATGAGTGGAAAGATTACCTCTTGTATCTTGGACTGTCCAGGCAAAAGAAAAACATCAAACCCTCATCTAAGTAGCACCACCTTTTACTACATTTTCCACTTTCCAGAGCCAAATATAAAGTAATTAAATTGTGAATTGTTGCAACTACTTTCAATGGGAAACACTGAAATATACAACTACTTATATTGAACATACAACTCCCTACGATAGTTAATTTTTTCCCCTCCAGCTTATTACAGATCTAAATTACAATTTATTCTTAGGATTATGGTTTTAAACTGTATCTATTCTTATATAGTTCAAGACTATTCCCAAGAGGTTGCCCGAATTAGGGAAAAGCTGATATGTCTATTCATCTACAAATACCCAAGGAATGCAGTATTTTTTTTCCACAGGACAGATTGTTCACATTTGAAAGTGAGTTTCTCTGGGGGTACTCTCATATAGCAGTGGGGCTGAATGTACCTTCATCTGATGTTTCTGTCGACCCCAGCCCAATTTCTCTTAGAGTCAGATTCTAGAATAGCAGCTACTCTTGGCAGGGTCTGGCTCTGTTGGTGGTTCTCTGTAACCTCTGCCAGGATTCATGATGCTTTTGATTTTTAAAACAATAAGACTACCACAGTTCTTATCGCTACCTGCCTGATTAACCAATCTGACCTAACCAATTGATCTTGTCTGCTAGAAGGCTTCACAGCTGTGTTTCTATGATATCTCTTCTGCTTGAAATTCCCTATAGTCTAATGGCAGTAGTTTCTGGAACTCGCCCATCTTCCTCGTATGGCTGAGTTATCATGACCATCACTTGGGAGGACTTGCTGACCCCTGAGATTTCGTTGTTGGTAACTTTCCCTTCAGTTCTACATCAAATAGGGTCTTAGGGCCTGAACATTCCACCCGTGGAAAGCAAGTATAAAATAGCATATCCATACTAGAGATTTCATCCTTGCATTGATTGATATGACAAGAATTTGAGACCAACTTGAAGCCATGCATTATACCAAGTCTTATGTAATGTGCTATTCAATAATTTTCCAGCTGGCTATTCAATAGTTTTCTGGCAATAGACCTGTCAAGCCAGCTTTCCAACTCACTATCCTCCATGGAGAGTTTTTTGTTGAAAATTCCCTACTGCATGTGGTTATGACTTATTTCCTTCAGAGTGATTACTCTTCTGGCTAACTATACAAAGCAGCCCGCTCTGATACATGTTAACTTTTTCAAGAATCGTCATCCACGGGAACAGTTCCTGAGTAACTATCTCAATGATTTTTATATACATTTACAACCTGTTGATTTGGGGAACTTTCCAGGAACGGGGTGGGGGGCCACGTTTTAACGCTTCCTAGTAGGTTTTAAATCCAACATCTTGGTCTGTGAAACTGCAGTGAATTCAAATTATCTTGCTATGAAAGTTGTTTTTTTTTTTTCTTATTTTGGAGAAAGGTGAAGGTGAGCGTTGTTTTGAGTTTCGTCTTACTTCATTTCATATTATATAATATGACACACAGGCACCTCTCCTGGAAAACTTGTGTGTTCTATCTAGTTTTGTCCAAGTCTGTGATACTTAGTATCCATTTGATGGCATTTGTCTTAAGTCTGACCCTTTAGCTTCCTTTACGAAACCTGTGTCCTACCGTCCAGCCCGTATGCACATGTTCTACTCAGCAGTCCTACAACAGATAAACATGAAAACTGACATTTACTGGGCCCTGGTCATGAGTCGGGTAGCACTGTAATTGATGCAGTAACTTGCGTCTTCACAACAACCCTACAATTTAGGTGTTAGTGTTATTCCCATTTTAGAGAAAAGGGAATTAAGCCTCAGGGAGATTAAGTAACTTTCATAGCTAGTAAATGAAGAAACTGGATCCAAATTAAGACTCATCTGATTCCAAAGCCATAAGGATATACTACTACTTCCTTCCATTACTCCAAGCAGACCCTTTCTAGAAATCTCGAATTCCTCAGCCAAAGGAGTATATGTCCTGAAATACAATTTGGAGACCCAGAAATCAAAGGTAAATAGCTGATCCCAGTCTGATTTTTTTTCAGACTTTTAAAATCTCTATTTCTGTAGATAGTCCTTGGGTTTGCTAACTCCTTTTATTTTCTCCTTATAAATGCTATTTCTGTTTAAGTGTGGCTGCATTTGGAAATCATTCTCATGACTAAAGATTTGTTTGCCTTGTAAGAGCCCAGTGTAGGGCTGTGCTGCCAGTGGGCGCTCAATAAAGATTAATGATGTCCCTGCACATCTGTGTGGGAGTCGCGTGCTCAGGATCTGCTGGGTTCTCCGAAAGAGACAGAGATGATGTGGGGAAGACGAAAATCACAGCACCATCATCCAACCTGGATCTTGGGTTTCTGCATTTAACTTTCTAATCCGAACGGTCACAAAGTCCCAGGTGTAGAAGGAACGGGAATACGGAGCCTTGCGTTTCCTTGAGAAATGACTGGGAAAATTAGATTCCCAGGGCTCATCTCCAAGATTAACATCAACTCTGAGCGATAACTTGCTTTTCTGATGATGACTGAAGAGAACCAAATATTTTTTTTTAATTGACACATTTTCTATTATTATATACATATAGAGATGATGAGTAATATGCCATATCAGATGGCTTATTCAAACTGTCAGAATAAGGGCTGAAGCGTGAGTAACTTTCCAGAGAACCTTCTCAGAAATTCAAGTGGTGGAAAGTGGCTGCAAGCTGCCATTAGTTCACCTACTACCCAGTCATCCCTGAACAACAACAAGAAGCTCCTCCCAAAGCATATGGTGGGACGCTTCTAGAGAAAAGGAAGGAGACCAATAATTTAAACTTACTTCACTGAAAAGCCAAATGTCCGTGGGCCACCCGGGTTTGTGCACTCAACAGGAAAATGGCTCAGCCATGTGGCCTGGCCAACGTTGCCTTCTTCGTGAAGGAAGACTACAGAGCACCTTTCCAAACCTCAGCGGAACTTTAAGATGCCAGCGCCCTCGCTCACGAAGCCAAGCTGCGCTTTGGCATTAAAGGAAGGAGAAGGAGAAGAGCCTCCATGAACAGAACGGTACCATAGGTCCGTCAGTGCAATGTAGAGGAAAGGGTACCAGCACGCACACTGGACGCCCCGATTCTGCTCCCAGCTGTGTCCCGCCCTTACAACATCTGCAAAAGTGAGCTGGTGTGGACTCGCTTGCCCGCATTCATTCCAACCCTACTATTTCATGGCATCCTCACTGGGTTCCTCTGTAAGGTGGGCAGTCTCCAGTGGAAAATGCCATGTATCTTGAGATTTTCAATGAGAATTTATTTATTCAACTCTACCTTTTAAAAACTCCCCCCTCTGTCCCCCACCTGGACTCTCTTTAGCAATAAAGAAGTCTTCTGAATGTTGATAACTTGGTGCATTGGAAAAGAGTTTGATTAATGCATTAACCTTCATCGCTGTTACCACCCTTTACTATCTCGTCCCCTAAAAGAAAGGTGACTTTTGAGAAGCAACCCAGATCGTGTGTTAGGAAAATAGGCATTGTGGTCAGTGGAGAATTTGCTATGTGTCCGCTGCTCAAATATATGAAAATAAGGTTCCTCGTGTGAATAAAAGTATTCTGAAATACATGTATAATTATGCCCCAGACATAGACACACGTTTCTAAAACCACTACCTGAAAATAAAAGTTAAAGGTTTGAGGAGTGGGAAGGACTCTTGTCCAGTAGCAAGAGCAGCGGCCCCCTCAGCAGCCAGAGGGAGAGAAAACCTGGAGACCTAGGCTGGGTTGGGCCCGGCGGGCCTGCGCCTCACTGTTGATTCTCCCAGGAAAGGCCTGAAGGAGCATCTGACATTTCTCTTAAAAGAATCAATGAATCGGTGTTGTCTTCCGCCTGCTCATTTGACCTTACTTTGTTTTGAAGCCGAGAAGAAGGAAAGAAAAAACTAAACCGGGGTGCTGTGGAAGGTAGGCGGAAGGAACAGAAAAGGAGACGGCTCGGGGCTATGGTAGCCGCAGACAGGATCCCAGGCCGCCGGGAGGTTACTGTTCGCTTGCTGTGGTGTTGTTTGTTCGTGCTCATTTCAGATTCTCACCCTGATGTAATAAGTCACCATCTTCCCAGCCATCTTCCCCGTATTGACAAGCAAATGCCATCCACGTTTGATTGACATCCATGGGTCCTGAATGCAAAAGTATGATTTACAAATCAATTCTGCTTGTTTATTTAAGGCCGTTCTTGTGTGCCTTCTGTATTTGTTAGTGGGATAACTTGCCTAATACCTACTCTGGGGGTTTTACATTAATATTACAAATCCAGGCTTTTCCTTCTGCTCTCCCATGTTACCTCTTTTCCCCATGCCTCAGTGTACATGCAGGAACTGTGCCTGGAGCTTACAGGACACTTTCCATATCTCAGCAAAAGATCTTGCCCAGCACTTTTGTGAAGGCTGCTTGCCTTAAGACCTTTAAAGACATCCGACAAGTCATTATGTCTCGTGCATGTAGTGCAAGTGCATGCAACTTCAGATCCAATGGCAGGATCTCCTGAAAGGTAGCTAGAGCTGCAATCCTGTAAGCGGAGGACACGGGATCCGCGCCTTTGTTAAAAGAACCCACCCCACCCCCACCCCATGGTGTGGTGGGCCTATTCATTCATAATCATTCAAAACAGCCCTTGGGCTTTTCAACACACCTTCCTGTTCTCTGGGCCGCATCTTGTTTCATTTTAGAAGACTGGCGAGGGAAACCATAAGGTTACAAAAGAAAACCATCTGGAAAATTCTAAAGGGCCCTTCTTATGTTAAAAGTGGCATTTTGAAAAACACCTGAAGCGCCGGCTGATTGTGGGTGAGCCAGCAGAGAAATATTGTCAACGGAGCCATCCTCTTTTCAACCCTCACCTCCACCCTCCAAGTGGCGCAGCTCCCCGCGGGGACACAGGGGGCTTAGGTGTGACCTTCGAGTCCCCGAGGCCATTGCACATCTGTCTCCCTCCCCCTCCCCCCGCCAGGTGTGTCCAACGAGAGAGCTGCCATCACCTGGGCTCGGCAAGGGAGTGTTCACGATCTCACTGTTCATCCATGTGCAGAGGGGAAAAGAGAGAGAGAGAGAGAGAGAGAGAGAGAGAGGCTGAGAAAAAAAAAAATCCCACATTGTCAGAGTAATGCCAAACTCTCTCTGAGTGGGATGCGCGGAGCAGATGCTGCAGTGAGATGCCAGAGCGGCTCCCCTTCCTCTGTGCCTTGGGTGCCTATAAATTGCTCCGGCGCGCGTTTGTCAGCCTCCTCTTCTCCTGGCAGGTGGTACCCGGGCAGGATTCTGCGTTCAGTCTCTCTCGCGCTCCGCTCCCGGCCGCCAGGCGCTCGCCGCTGCTCACTGGCTCCTCCGCTCCAGCCCCGAGCCTCGCCGCGCTGACCGTGCCCGCCGCCGCCGCCGCCGCTCCGCGCACCCGGGGGGCGGCCGGCCCGAGCTCGCGGGGGGCGGGGGGGGTGCGCCTCTCTTAGGGTTGCCGTGGCGGTGGCGAAGGAGGGGGAGACAGGCAGCGGAAGGGCGAACCGAGCCAGCGAGAGAAGCCGAGGAGGAGGCAGAAAAAGGCAACTTCAGACGGAAAGTTGGTGCGAACTGGCGCAGTCGGCAAAAACGGAAAAGTCGATCGCAGGCAGCGGCCGCATAAAAGTGTGAGCGGCCCCGGGCGGCGCGAGAGGCGGCGGCTGGCTCTGCCCTCCGGGTGGCCGCGCCGGCGCCCGAGGCGCAGCCACAGGTGCCAAGGGGCTCGCGGGAGGCGAGAGGGCGCCCTGCGCGCCCCTCCCCCAGCCCCCACCCCCCAGCCCGGGACTTCAGCTCAAGTCGCCTGGCGTCCGAGCTCCCTCCCCAGCCGCAGCCTCAGCAGGGGGAGCGGGAGCAGGAGCAGGAGCAGGCGGGGAGCGGCCGGCGCGCGCCCGCCCAGGGGAGTTGGGGTTCGCAGGGGGTTGTTTTCGGCTCTGAGGAGGTCCCCGCCCAACCTTCAAAATTTTGTCCAAAAGCAGACAAGAGGATCGCCCCGCGCTGAGCCGGCTGGTGGGCAGCAGGAGGCGCCTGATCGCCGCCGGGGCGCTGGGGGTGGTGATGGTGCTGCTGCTGGTTATCCTCATCCCGGTGCTGGTGAGCTCGGCCGGCACGTCGGCTCACTACGAGATGCTGGGCACCTGCCGCATGGTCTGCGACCCCTACGGGGGCACCAAGGCGCCCAGCACGGCCGCCACGCCCGACCGCGGCCTCATGCAGTCCCTGCCCACCTTCATCCAGGGCCCCAAAGGCGAGGCCGGCAGGCCGGGGAAGGCGGGCCCGCGCGGGCCCCCCGGTGAGCCCGGGCCGCCGGGTCCCGTGGGCCCTCCGGGCGAGAAGGGCGAGCCCGGCCGCCAAGGCCTGCCGGGCCCGCCCGGGGCGCCCGGCCTGAACGCGGCCGGGGCCATCAGCGCCGCCACCTACAGCACGGTGCCCAAGATCGCCTTCTACGCCGGCCTCAAGCGGCAGCACGAAGGCTACGAGGTGCTCAAGTTCGACGACGTGGTCACCAACCTCGGTAACCACTACGATCCCACCACGGGCAAGTTCACCTGCTCTATCCCGGGCATCTACTTCTTCACCTACCACGTCCTGATGCGCGGAGGGGACGGCACCAGCATGTGGGCTGATCTCTGCAAGAACAACCAGGTGAGTGCCGGCAGGCAGCGGGGTGGGCGGGGAGGGAGCGCGGGAAGGTGCAGGCAAGAGGGAGGAGACCCCGGAAATGGGGGTGGGAGCCCGCGGAGGAAGGGCGCGGCAGCCGGGCTCCCGGGAGTGGAGCCGAGGGGACGCTGTTACTCCCTGGAGCGGCGGGGGTCGCGGGCCTAAGAGGGCGCCCGGAGGCCTGGAGAGGGCGGTTCCCAAGCTAGGACCCGCGCTCTCTGTGCGCGCGAGTGCGAGAGCGACCCTCGAGGGCAGCGGAGCTGGGAGCTCGGTCCCCTGGGCAGCCTGTGCCCCGGGAGGCCGGGAGCGGGACGCTACCCTCGGCCGGGGGATCTTCTGCAGCTTAGGGTCGCTCTCAGGCTTTGCCTGGAATAGGACGGCTAGCGGGGAGCCCCGAAGTGGGCGTGCCAGGGTGGCAAACTCGGGGGAGAAAGGGGCCCTCTGGAGAAAGAAGGGACCCGAAAGAGCGAGTCCAAGTGTGGGGCGTCCCGAGCCGAAGAGGGACCGGGGACTTGCGGTCGCCAGGGCCCTCGCGGCGTCCCAGACCTCGGAAACAAGCATATAGTCAAATGCAAGACGCAAACTCCTGTTTAGATTGCAGCCCCAGCAGAAGAAGGGGGAGAAGTAAAGAGTGTTGATGACAAAAGAAAAAAGTTGAGACTCGTGAGTGTACTCCGTAAAACGCGCACCCAAACGCAGAGTCCTTAACTCCACCGGCTGGGGTAGGAGGCCGCACAGGCAGGGGGCAAGGAGGGCAGGAGGCCGAGCCGGCCCTGGGGCGATGGGCCTCACCGCCAGGGAGCCCCGGGCCGCCGGCTGGGTAGTCTTTCCAACCCCGCCTTCTCTCGAGAGGCAGTGGCCTTGGCCTTGACTGTGAACCAGCCTCAGAGCAGCGCGCGGGCCCCTGGGACTTAGTCTCCTGAGCTGGTCGGCTCTGCCACAAGGGCCACGGGTGGCACTTGTATGCCGGGGCCACTTTACCGTTTGCTTGAGAAATTCGCGGTCAGTGCAAAAACAAAGTGTGTCTAATTTCTCGGTCAGAAGAGGACAATAGTATTTGTAACTGCCTAAAAGTGTAAGGCTCGCACGCTGAATCAGCAGCCGCACTCGGGCAAGGCCTTGCAACCTGCAGCCTGAAGTCTGGGCTGGGTTCTCTGGCTTTAATTTTGCTTATTGGGTGGCCCAGGGAACCCCGCTGTGGCCAACTTAGATTTAACAAGGGCTCATTGGGCTTCAGGTCACCCGCCCCCTCGAAATCAGACCTTTTCCGTTCTAACCCAGGTCTCTATTAAGCAGCATTAAGGCAGGATTTATTCCAAAGGCCTAATTCAGTATCAGAGTTTTTTCAAAAGTGGAAGACAAATACTCTAAATGTATAAGGAAGG
Source organism: Neofelis nebulosa (assembly GCF_028018385.1). Lineage (NCBI taxonomy): Eukaryota > Metazoa > Chordata > Mammalia > Carnivora > Felidae > Neofelis > Neofelis nebulosa. The sequence continues at coordinate 127,667,234 of NC_080789.1, forward strand.
GCACAAAATCCTGCCCTCCCCCTTCCTCCCACCCGTCACTTCTAAAGGAATTAAAAAAGCTCAAGGAACCCACAGGACAGGTAAAACAAAACAAAACAAAACAAAACAAACAAACAACAACAAAAGAAAAGGGAAAATGGCCACCAGGCGGCACTGACAGGGTTGTTTATTATAGTTATTATGCACAAAAATAATATTAAGATAAATAAAAATCATTTATAGAGCAGTGAGCCAGGTATAGGTAAATGGCTAAAAAGGGCATGACTCACTGTACCCAAATAGAGGTATTCTGTCGCCTTTACGAAATGGTTTATGACCAGCCCCTTGGCAGACAGTGATGAGGCACCCATTTCTTTTCACATTGGCTCTCTTCTGACTCAAAGGTTAGGTCTGGAAATTACTGTCGGGCTGAAGGATTGTTTTTAGAGGTATTAATTAAAATGGAACAATACCAAGTTTTATCAGCCACTGAATAAAAACACTCACATCTTTAAGTATCCAGAAATGGCAATTGCATGACTAATCAGGGAACGATACATATTAATTAGTTTAAGTGTTCTTATCTCAACTGCTGAGCTCAGGTATATTGTACTGATTCCAAGAAAACCATTTCTTATACATGCGCTACCTGCATTTTGTTTTTAAAATTATTTCATTGTTTGGAGAGTCGAATGCTCCTTTGTATCATCCTAGCAGGCACATTCTGTGAGGATCAGGAAAAAAAAAAAAAATAAGGCAAACCAGCTGACCTTATCATGTAGCAAGCTCTTCATTGGCATTATTAAGCTGTGACTTCTTCAAAAGGTGTGCAACAAGTAATTAAAAAATATATGTATATGTAGCACCACACAATGTATTTTCGACTTCGACATGGACTCTTTTGGAAAATGGCTATTAAAATATTACCATTAAGGAATTTTATCCCTAGAACAGGACTATTTTGTAAAGTCTGATTTGCAGAGAGTTGCAAATGAGAACTATTTTATGAAGTTTATTTTATTACTATGAAACAAATAGTTTAGCCTTGGTTTTCAGTTATGTTCTTGTCCGATCACTTCTTAGCATGGCAGTCTCCCCCCTGAGCAGACCTAATTTGTTTTCATAAAACAGAAACTCAGAGATCTATGTCAGTGTAATGTGCTATGGATTAAGTGGATTTGAGAAGCACAAAAATTAAACTAAAAATGCAGTTCACTCTAGGATAGAGGAGTGCCTCTGGACCGTAACTATATGGGAAGCATTTTATTTATGCTTTGTGTTGAATGCAGGATCACAGATGGAAACATCAAAGGCCAGTAAATTAACCTGATGCACCACTTAACCTTTTGTTTATGATCCCACAGAAGTACAATGAAAATGAAATTATGGGAGCATCAGTAGCAATTAATTAAATTAGCAAATGTTACCATAAATATCGTCTCCGATGATAAACCCTCACTAATAAGATAATGCTAAAGCCACACAGGCTGCTACAGTCTCACAAATACGCCACTAAAGGGATTACAGTTCTCATATTCCCCGTTGAAACCATCAACCTAAAATCTAATCGTACCATTTGTTGACATGAAAGGTAAAAGTTGGACTCAAATGGCTTTATAAAGAGACAGGAAACATAATTGTAATGTGTTTGTACACTTTTAGCAGCCAAACCTGAATTTAAAAATTGCTGTGTGAGCACAGTCACTGTAATGTCCCTGTAACAAGCCACTGTATTAACCACTGAAGCTGGCCCCAGATTAGAACCATTAAATAACTCAGGACCAATTTTTATTCTAAGAATGTGTGAATTACAGCATCGAGGAACATGAGATATATTGGAAACAACAGTCTGTGAGTTGATATTCATTTATTAGCAAGATTAATGAAATGCCAAATTAATACCATCATTTGAAAAAGCTGTGAAACCCGCACTACAGATGAAGCAGAATCTAAATAGTTAACTTGTGATATGAAAAGATTTTAGAGGACCTTTAGGCAGAAATGGGTACATAGGGCTGAGGAAAGGATGCATCATATTCCCGGAGAAAATGCTGAAATCGGTGTACATTTGGGAACCTGAAAATAGCCTCCAAGGTGGATGCATTACCTTGCTCAGTAGTTTGATGGCTTAAAGGAAGAATTGTTCGAAGTCGCCGAGCTGGTTACTAGAGCTTGAAATTTCAAGTGCCATTGTACCTTCCGAGCATGATCAGGTGAGCAGACATTCTGAAATTGTCCAAAGCGTGCTGGAGTATGGCAGTTATTTAATTGGGAAAGTCTTGCGGTCTACAGTATAGCTTAATACCTTAAGAGAATCACTTTTATTAAAAAGCAGTCACATGACAAAGGAAGTGAAAAACCATAAGGGTAACCTTCTAGTCTGTGGGATCACACTAATGCATTTGCAGGTCTCCATGGTTGTACCTACAGAATAAAAATGGTCACATTTATATGGTTCTGTGCTTATACCCTATCGAATAAAAACTACATTTAAGACTATTGTCTCTAAATCAAGGGATTTTAATGAGTCCTGGTTCCCAGATGCCTTTCTATAGAGAACAGTGTTAAAGCACAACACCCATAGAGCATATATTAAATACCTAAAGCACTAAATATGTCTGGTTATCAATAATAGCTGAATAGTATATTTATGGATTGTGAATTCATTAATATATTACTGATATGGCCAATTACTAATTTGTCTTTTAATTTCTCTAACCCATTAAAAATTCACACGTTAAGAAAAACATCAGGTCATAACAGCACTATCCTCCTCCTAGATTCCCCCCCCCCCCGGGAATTTATAACTAGGTGAAATTAATGAATCAAAACATTCAACTCCTACAAACCTACAATTAATTCCTAGGAAATATTGTGACGTTACATTGTATTATTACTTAATGGTCAACACAGATCGTCTCGCTGAATCGGTGTATACATTTGAGTCAGTGTTTCTGAGCATAATTGCGTGGTACATTGCTTTCACTGTATTAGTGTCAGTTAGCCCAGGGTTAAGCAATTCTAAATCCTTTAAGCCCCTTTCTCCTTTTGCTATATGATATCCAGAGAAAGAAATTTTTAAAATATTACTCAAATTACTTCACAAGTTCAGCAGTGTCAAAGAGCCTTCTCCTTTTTTAACATTTCAGCATTAATGTGAGAACATAGCCCATGAAAATTTAATTTGAAAACCTATCACTTAAATTTTGAAAGAAACACCTGGAAATTCTTGACGTGTGCCTCGTTTCCCTCATTTTGCCAGCACACGGTACCCCAAGTCAGGTATTATTACATAACACAGGTTTACAAAACCACTAAATCGTTTGCTCTGTTATTAAGGGAAGCACCATTATAATGGAATAGAAACAAGGCACAGAGTAGAAGATGTCTTACTGAAATAAGTCAAAATAAGTCTGCCTATGGAAAATTTTTTTTCCAAGGCAGAATCAAAATATGGCTAAATGAATATGAAGCCTAATCGGAGTTGAGAATGTGATAGGATGTCTATGTCACAGGCTGAACATGAGATGATTATAGGCAGCTTCTATCCTCAAAGCAAACCACACATTTTAGAATCACCTAAATATAAAAGGGTATTCAATCAGATCATTAAAAAGTTTTAGAAATTTTAGAGGCCTCAAATCTTATTTCCTTCTACAACTTTTAGATATGTGGCAGTTAAATAATTTATTGAAGTGCACACAGCACAATGAAGTAATAAAAAGCCACAAATAGAAAAATGAACTCTGCAAACTTGGGTGACGTTTAAGTGAGTTAGATTTCTGGCAAAAAAAAAAAAAAAAAAAAAAAAGAGGCTTTACTTGAATTAGATTTCGGAAACCTCACATCAAAAGGCTTTCTTCATTTTTTTCCCCTATGTAGTAGAGCTGGAGTTGTTTTATTTCTCTGAATCTCAACTGCCTGTGGATCTCGATTTTCTGAAAATCCTGGGGACCCGCTGAAGTTTGGATTAAACCTCTGTGCTCATAAACAGCTGGTTTAGATTATTGCTAATTGGTCTGAATTGAAATGCAAAAAAAATTACCCTTATTTCTATTCCAAGAAGTGATTGGGGTGTAGAGGTTCAAGGAATTAGAAAAAGTGCTGATTTAGGAAGAGAATAGGTTGGTGTGCATTGTTTACCGCATAAGGTAAGAAAAGACGGCTGCCGGGACCCTCAGGAAAGCACCATTTTCTTCTTTCTGTTCCTCCTTTCCAGTGATAGAGCTCGAACTGTTCCAAAGATCTCCTCAAAGAGCTCCAAGGCCCAGGTGGACTCTCTCATGCTAAATTCTGTGCTATGGCAGCAAGTCTGCTTACGGTGCTGTGAATGGATGAAAAAAGAGAGAGACAGAGAGAGAGACAGAGAGAGAGAGAATACTGGAGAATTTTCTTCCACGCATTCTAATTCTTGTTTGTTTCACATAGGTGCGTGCCAGTGCCATTGCCCAAGACGCCGATCAGAATTATGATTATGCCAGTAACAGTGTGGTTCTCCATTTGGAGCCAGGAGATGAAGTCTACATCAAACTAGATGGCGGGAAAGCACACGGAGGAAATAACAACAAATACAGCACATTTTCTGGATTTATTATTTATGCGGACTGATAACGCAGAAACTAAGCTTATTATTCTGAGTTTGGACACTGGATTCGTATGGCTGACGTCACTGAATCAAGGATCCCAGGGGATGCCGGTTGCGGGGCACCTCAGTTGTGTATATGTGGGGAATTCAAATGCTACCTGACTCACATCTGTATACTCAGAAACATTCTGTAAAAAAAAAAAAAAAAAAAAAAATTAAAAGCAAGATAAGCAGATGTGTTATCCATTACCGCCAAAGCAAATTCTCCTCCTTATTGTTAGTGTCCATGTGAATGAAGTCCTATATAGATCACAAATTTTTATAGAAAAATCTAAGACACTGAATTATTTCTCCAATATCTATGATACTTTGGTGTTCTGTGACCCTGCTGCTTTGATCCATATATCAGCTTTGGTTCTTGTGAGTTTACCTGCTTCTGATGATACTTGGAGTCCATTCATAGTGTGGGGAGAATGATCTTACCCTGCAGGAGAAGGTCTAATTGAAATAATGCTGCTTGTCCCCAAAGAAATTGTTTGCCTTGTACTTTTGTTAACTTTAGAGCTAGTCCTGGGAATGATTCAACTTCAAGCCTTAACCTGGAATTTTCTGGATTTGAGGGAATTCCCAAGCCTATGATCATTTTCACATTTCCTTTTTCTTGTGAATTTTCTTTTCTCTCCTTTCTGGTGATTATCTTTTAAAAATGGAGATCGAAATTGTATCATAGGATTACCCTCTAAGTGTGCAAACGTGTAATTATGTGTGGTATTTAGAAAATCCCCTGTGTGTCCATTTTGTCAATAGAATGCGTTTAGATTTACTTAGAAAGTCAGAGAAATTTATTCTTTGGTGTTAAATCAGACTGAGGCTTTTGCTTTCTTTGGAACAAAAGATTATTCATAAACCCAATGCACAAAGGTTTAATTTGAGCTACTGCATGGGTCACCAAGGGGACACTAAGTAAGGCCTTCAAATAGTTACTACAAGTCCTGGCCTGAGGTTATTTCAAAATGAATAATTTCACGTATAACCAATATGACAACAAAGTGTATATATTTTATACCAGTATCTGCTACAAATACATGTATTTGTGTGTACACGCACACACATATGTTAGAGGAAATATATATATGGCTTCAGACCATAGTCACAGTGGCTGTATAGCCTCAAAAACTTAATTAAAAAAAGTATGTGTATATATACACACAAACACGCAAAAATTATTTGACTTATTTTGGATCGAAATATATTTTGGATTACAAAAGTGTATGGAATAGCAAAACAATTGAAATGGCTTCTCTTTTACGAGCTACCCAGAAACGTAAAGTTTATTAGGTTAAAATGCCCTATACGTCACATGTCTGTAAATTAAGCCTACGGCTTCTTTATTACCATATGCCAATCAATATTCCCACCGCATTCTGTGTCAGACTGTTAATATTAGGACTGCAGAAACGGGTGGCTCTTTTTTGCAATGTCTATGAATTATATGCATTTGAATGATCACTTTTTTCTTTTTTCTCAGGTGGATTAAAGCTGACAGTAAAGTAGATTCTGAGAGTAGTGCAAATCATTTCTCTCTGGTTAAAATACACTGCCAAAAGCCATCTCTTTAATCTAAGAAAAAGATTAAAAATGCATGTTGATATATCCTCCCTATCGGACAACTTCCACTGTTACAATGAAAAATCTGTCCCCACCCCTCCCCCCACCCCACCTCCTCGGTTGCCTTTGAAGACTCTGACAAGTAGATTTCAAAAACAGGGATTTAAAAATCTGCTTGCTTTACTGGTGAAGGACATTTGCATTTTTTCATTTAAAGGAATTAGTTTGTTCCCCTGGCTCGTTCCTCATGGGTACTTTATGTTCTAATACACAGAAAGCGTGATCGTCTTTGAGCCACAGAAATATCTTGTGTTTCGTAAACCTCAACTTTCCAAAAGAGTTATGCATGATGTTCCCATCTGAAGGTGCTGTTTGCTTAGTTTAAATGCCTTGGTCGGAGTCACTGTCATGATGTCTATGATCAAAAATGCTTGGCCCATTCATCAGGAATAATGACTAATTCTACTTGGCCTTTCTAATATGTTAGATAACCGATAATGGGGTTTCAACGAATTTACTTCTATTGAACGATATATATTTATCAAAGAGGAATTGGTAGCTGGGGTTTGGAGTTTTTGGGTTTTTTTTGTTTTTGTTTTTGTTTGTAACAAATAGCATAATGAAGAATCAACCAAAAGATTAATGTATAAACAGCAGTGCACATCAACTAAGAGTTTTAAAAAGGCTTTATTTACACAAAACATCGGGGGTGGGTACCTTTTGAAGAGTAGGCTCGAGTCAGAATGCCATTTCTAATAGATCTGACCTTTTCTTCAGATAACTAAGCATCATTTTCTCTGTTTAGGCCCAAGGAAAAACAAATAAAAGGTAAGGGAAATAAAGGGAATATATATATATGGCAAACATTTCTCTTTTTTTGCATATATATTATTAATTAAACTGTGGCCTTTGTTATTATAAATGTAATGATTCATTAAACTATATTATGTAATATATTTTGACTTTTACCATTGAATTTTTATAATTCAGTATTATGTGTTCATGCCCCCTTATACAGATGTTTAAACTAACAAAGCTTTACAGCAAAAATGGATACCAGGAAGCCACAGGCAACAAAACTGATTTATTACCAGTCAATATAGATAGGTAGACAACTTCTACAATATATAATGAATATAATCAAGCTTCGACAATATTTTTATCATTGTGAATTGGTGATTGTATTACAGTGTCCTTTGGGGGGGAAAAAGCCTCAAACTTTAACTTCCCTTGCTGCAGAAGCTATTTTCAAGTGCCATATTATTCATTAAGCATTAATTAAAGAACAGCAGGATAATTAGTAGGATCATCAATATTACAAGAAACATTAGATTGCTCCAGAAGGGGGTAATTTAACTAGAAACACTTTAAATTTCCTCAAGTAGTGCAGCTGATAGATTAAGAAAACAAAACAAAGCAAAACTTTGCTAGAGGGGATACAGAATGTAAATCACTGTTTGGAAATAGGTGCTTCTGTATTTATTTTGTTAAAGGCAGAACAAGAGGGCTCCGTTAGGTCAGTAATTCCTAAAGGTACCGATGTACCAGCTGGTTTCTGAGAAGGCAAAATTTCTAATTCTCATAAATAGGAAATGATCCGTCATTCGTCCTACATAGCCCTGATTAATATCTCACTGTGGGTTTGAAATCACTGAAAAATGTTCTCTGCGAGCTTTCTACTCAAGGTGTGAGTCTGTAAACAACCATCCTACTTGAAAGTTAGCCATTGCTTAGGGTTCTCTATTAGTATCTTATCAAGTGCATTCTCAGTGATCCCTCTAAGCAACATTTTAGGAACAATGTTGGTAAGTATATGAGAGTAGCCGTGACCTCCATACTTCATCAGCCGATGCTTCGTATGTATGTCGTGTGCCATCAGAATTCGATCTTCGTAGCCTTCATCCACCAGAAGACGCACTCTGTGAAAAATGTCAACTCATTATATGGCATTTGTCTCACATTTAAAATGATCAGGGTGCTTTCAACTTTTTACTCATAAATCTATTGTGCTTGCTGTAGAGATACTGCCTTCTTCTATGGCATGTGTACTGGGAGACCCTTAATAAAGATTGCGTGGTGATGATAAAGGTAATATTGCATCGTAGCAGGAACATGATCCTTATTCCATGCACACAGAAACTTCCAGCCTGTGATATTTATGACAGTGCCTACAATACGGCATTAAAAATAGTTCTAATAGGATGTGCCAGTCTGAGTGAATGGCTGCTTGGGCATTTCACGAAATAACTTCGTTCTAGGTTTGTATCCAGCTCTCCACTCTAAAATACCTCCCTCGGTGGTCCCATTTTCCAGACCTCACTCTCCTCCCACCCCGTGTCTGTCTGTCTGTCTGTCTGTCTCTCTCTCTCTCTCTCTCTCTCTTATTTTCTAGCAAATAAAATCAATGGCAATTTCTGATTAAAACAGAGAGGCAAAAGGAACCTTCGCAAAGGTAAAACATTCTGAGAGTCAGATCAGTTGATTTGAAAGGAAGGGGCATATGATAAGCGAAATGGTCATTTTCAAAAGATCAGGAAGGGTACTTCTGTATTTTGAGCATCTGTTCCTTTGAAGTCTACGAGAATTCTGACTTAGTAGTAGTAGTCTTGGAGCACTGTATTAAATCAACCAGTACAAATTTACTCTGTCTTCCTTCTATCTCAACAAGATTGCTGTAAATACCAAGCCGTTCCTTTAAATTTATAGCCAGTTGACTGGAGAAGGGCTTTCCAACTACTGTCTAAACATCTAATCCTCTTTGCTTTGTGAAACGCTGTAATCTATAGTGTGAGTCACCTCCTGACAGCCACCATCTGTGTGTGTCTGGACTCTGGGCAGTGTCTGTCATGACTTCCACGGGATTCTACTGGCAGAAGGTGCAAAGTGGAGACAATGGCTCTTCCCTGGCATTCTCTTCATGGTCATGTCAGTCTCTGGATTCCCAAATGAATCTAGATGGTCAGACAGCACCTTCCTCCAAGGGCTAATTATTCAAAAGATATCCTTTTTGTGTCTGTGACATTTCTTGGCATCCTGGCGCGTGAGTCATATTTAGTAACTACTAAAAGTAAGCAAAATTGGGCCACTGCACAGAAACCTCAGACACAGAGCTCTGCCCTCTGAGAACATACATTTTAAAATAAAATAATAATTGAAGGTGAGACATTGTGTTCCTAGGTCATGCCTTACAAGAGCCACGTCGAGCATTTTTGTCTAGAAATCTGTATTCGTGTCATTCATACGCATGTCCTGTAAGTACTTGGATGCTGTTTGAGCCACCATGGATATTTACCTCGTAAATCTGTACAATGTCCAAAAGCTCTGACCTGAAGTTACTTTTGGAACTCTCTTTGAGGCAATTCCCTAGAAAGTTCTAGGGTCATTTATGAGAAGAGAGAAAGACTTGACAGAATGCATGCCCACACTGAAACTGAGTGTGGCAACCCTTAATCCACAACTGAGAAGGAGTGTCACATTATGGGAAATTTTAGGGTATGCCTTCCTCCTTATCGTCTCTGAGCATTTCTCAGAAGTTTTTGTCTCTTTCCCTTGTCTGAGGAAAAAAAAGCGATATCGTATTACGTCAGAGGCATATCGTATGGAACAGCGGATTCTTGTTGTTGTTCCTGCAACACTGCTACTCAATTGTGAAGGAGTAAGGAAAGAGTATAATGGCTAAGACACTTGCTTAAAACTGAGAATCCTTAGAACTGATTTAAGTCAAGAACGTAGAGACTAGTTACCTCACGACAAAGACACTGCTATGACTCTACAAAACAGTTCTCTCCTGACTATCAAATCAAGATATGACTTGGCCAGTCTTAAAATAAAAGCTCCTCTCTCATGCTGTGCCATTGTGTGGAAGAACAGTAGTTCCGAGACGCTGCCAGAAGGAAGGAACCACTGTAGATGAGAAGACAAAAATGACAGTAATTATAGAAATACAAATGAGTTAGTGTTTTGCAAACAAATATTAGAGAGAGACTACAAAGTGTGAAAAGGCAGAGATATAATAAGATTTGAGAAATGGAGCGTAAGATTGAAAACAGGTGTCAGACACAGAATTTCTGGTGCTGAAAACCAGAGGTAGGCAGAAGCGTGCTTCTATGTTCTTGCAGTTCAGAGATGTAAGATGACTAAGGCTCAGAAAGGGACTGCCAATGGATGATGAAAATCAAGTGCCCAAGAGATGGCAGACCAGGGGGATGCTGGAACACACCCCCTGCCTAAAGGTCATTCGGTAATTACCGTGAATTGTGCTTGAGCCAAGTGACCTTATGCATGATTTTAATTTAGGGAAGATAACGCTTGCATACATATACATGAACACGCATATATCGCATATATATTTTGATGTATTTCCAGACATCTAGAATGTTTACATTTGGCTCAATGAAAGCTGGCCAAAATTAAATTCTTGTTCTTGAATTAATAGCCAGAAGTTATCAAGGAGGAATGTGAGGAGAGGTGCTGGTCATCCTCCCCCCATATATCCTTCAGACCCCCTCTGCCGATCCCCTCTCTCTTAGTCAAGGTCTGGGAGCCGCATGGGTGGCATAGGGTTGCTTCAGAAGATATAAAAGATGCAGCTCACTGTCACAAAGGGGCTTAGGAAAAGGAAGTGGGTCTTAGAAGCAAACTTCCCACTTCCAAGATGAATCGTAAAACGTATGTTGAGGGCATTCGTCAGGAAACAGGGTTTGGAGATCATGAAAGATGAGAAAGCCTTACCCTACTCCCCCACTTTAAATTCCAAAGAATATTCACCTCGCAGCCTGGCCCAGGCTCGTAGGGCCCTGGGGTAACTTGTCTGCCTGTACTGAATGGTGCTCCTAAGAAAGTTAGGTAAAATCCTGATGCAAAATTAACAACAACAAAAACGGAACAATAAATTGGTGTATTAAAGAACTGATTTCAGTGGTTTAAAAAAAATGTGTTTTAAGTCCTAGCTTCATTGGTCAGGTCAGTTTGCTCCTGTACAGCTGAGCATCTCCATATTTACATAGCAAGCGTTACATGGATCAGCTAGCTCTCCCTGATGATATTGAACTTGAAGCCTATTTTACTGTTAATGAGGTCATGCACGAGGAGTACCTATATGCAGGGACAGGCAGAAGGCACACAGGTGTAAAGGTTGGCCACCCACGCTAAGAGCTGAGGGCTGTCCCCAACCGTGGCCACAGATCTTCCCCTCAATTCCAGTGTAGGGGTATGTCCTACCATTGCTGCTTTAGCCTCCATTTCTGGACATCACTTCTGTAGGTCTGGTGTCTTTACTCGTAGCCCACACAGTTTTCTACACCCTTAACCACATTCTGGCCCGTCTCCGTCCCAGAAGACTACTTCCTCTCTGAAATCCCAATCTTCACTCTCCCACCCCGACCACGAGTCACATTTCTCTTTTTCCCTCACTGTCTTCTGGGTACATTCCCCCCTCACTCAAGCTTCTGATTGGTTGCCGCTGCTATGTTATTCCCACCTCTTCTTACTTTTCTCTATACCTTCTTCTGTTCGTCTTGGACCTCAGGATCCTCACTCAACCCCACCCCAGATCCCCTGTCGACCACATTTTTCAGACAGAATCCCAACCCTCAGTCTCTCTAACTGTTCACGTTTTCTGCTTCTCCTCAAAGCTTCTTTGGTCTTATTATCAAAATACAAAACTTTTGGGGGGGGGGCGGAATAATCACCAAGTCATGTGCACTGGTGCCCATGTTCGGTCGTGCAGACATGATCTTGAGCCTCACCGGGGTCTCACACACACCGTGTCCTATCAGTATCTGTCTCATTCACTCAGTGTCCATTCCCAGCCTTCCTCCTCTTCTACAAGGTCCTGCCCTGAATCTGTTCCCTCCTTCGCAGAATATAAGCATGTTGACTTCACAGGGACCCTACAGAACACAGGTGGTCATATGTCTTCGGTTTCCCATTCTCACCGCATCTATCTGCATTCACCCCATTACTCGCCTTACACCTTTCAACCAACTTTCTGTTTGCTTCCCAGCTGCCATCTGTTTGTCTCCTTGGAAAGCTTGCTCTATATCTCCTCTCTCCAGATTGTTTTAAGTTAGTGTCGATCGACTATTTTCATATTCTGCACCAGACATTCAGGAAAAAACTCTTCATACTTTATTTCATATAAATTCCATAACCCTATAGAAGAGGTACTTCTTCCTGCGATTTGTTCTCTTTGTGTCTCTGCTTTTGCTCTCAGCCACATAAACATTGCTTAACCCTTCGTTAGTTTGAGAGAGAGAGAGAAAGAGTGAATGGGGAAAAAGGGCAGAGGGAGAGAGAGAAAGTCTCTTAAGCAGGCTCCACACTCAGAGTAGAGCCCAGCCATGATCCTGGGATCATGACCTGAGCCGAAATCAAGAGTCGGATGTTCAACTGACTGAGCCACCCAGGTGCCCCAAACGTTGCTGGACCCTTGACAAAACCTTCCCTTGATCCTATCTTGTCTTCTCACTTTGACCCTATGCCCCTGCTTCCCCTGACCACCAAGCTTCTTGAAAGAGTAACCCCACCTTCTCTCTCCTCTTCCTTACCCCCTACTCATTCTTCAAGGCTTTTCTACAGAGACTTCACTGACTGCACAGTGAGAATCTCCAGCCTTTACCTCACTGATGCCTGCCACCTGTCAGTTGCCCAAGCCCTTCTGCTCCAAACAGTCTCCTGCACCTACTTGCACAACAACATATTTCCCTGATTCTCTTCTCACTTTGAAAACTTTTCGATCTGTCCTTGAGTGACTCTTCCTGAGTCCATTCCTTAAATATCAGTGTTCCCCAGAGTTCTGTCCTCATTCTTTCCTCTGAGTGATCTCATTCATTCCCACGCTGCCAACCATGACATACAAACCAAAGATGCCTAGATTTATGTCTGAGTCCAGATCTCTGCCCTGAGCCTCACAGCCTTATCCACAGCCCCGCTGGATAGCTACTCTTAGATTATTCCCAAACCAAAGTCATCCTTGTCAATCCCAAATCTGTTTCTCCTCCCAGATTCCCTAACTTGGTGCATCCAATGTTCACATCATCGTGTAACCAGGACAAACCAGGTAACCATCCATCCTTGACTCCAGAAACTTTCCACTTGGTTACAGAGAATGACTCGGACAATTTGTTGCTTCAACAATTTTGAGGGGTCAAATTCTATATGATGTTTGGTCTTTAGACATTCTACTTACAGCATTTAAGTTTCAGTCATCTCCATAGTGAATATTTTTGATAAAGCATTTCACACACACGTTGTAGGAGGTTAGGACTTCAGTGTGGTCAACATGGGAAAGAAACCACCCACTTCATTAGGGATAGAAAGACGAAAGCATCTTTGTTCTCTCTTTGTCATGGCAGGGGTTAAGTATTATCTGTTTCTTGTCAGCTGCCCATCTGCACTGAACTCCTAAGGCTCTGCTAAGCTTTTGCCTACTTAGGATGACTCATTTGCTTCTTGAAATAATATATCGAGATTTCTCTCCCCAAAACAGCATTGATACATTTTTTTCTGCAAGTCTCTGGTTCTGCCTGCTCACTGTTTTCCGAATCTTTGCTAATAGCTACCCAGATATGAATCAAAAAGGACTGGTAAAAGGGAACACTATCAGGGATTTCATCATATTTACCTCCTAATTCGTTTATTATCATTGGGCATGTCGATATCCGGGTTGAATTGGTAATGAAGGAGTTCAGTCCCAAAGAGATCATATTCCAAGTAACAGCCAAGTTGAGCAAACTCCAGGAGTTCCTTTTTATCAAGTATAGTCCTAGAGACAATAAGACGGACACAGTGTAATTATCAAGAGCATATTTTCCACATATACAGATTAAAAGTTTTAAGTACACCATGTACTGGAACATAATTAAAATAACAGAAGTTTGAGTCCGCTCTTATGATGTGACTGTAAAATAGTAAGTTCAACTTGTTACCAGAAATAAGGGAATTTACCGTATCTAAAAGGGAGTTTCCCTTCTAAAGTGCTTGGGAACTACAGACATTTTAATTATGTTGCCATTACTCAAAAACAATCTTGCAATTCTCCTTCAGAACTGTCTTCAGGATATGTTCCGTATTCTTTTGGAAATCCTTCATAGCAGTGGAACAACTGTGAGCTCTGGAAACTATCGAAGGGAACTTGGCATCAGTCTGGTGAACTAGGTGAGTAATACTAATCTGCGTAAAACATGAAGCTAAGGTAAGGAGATTTTCTTATGAAGATCATAAGGTGGTTCCAAAATTAATTCCAAGGTCTTTGTGAATGTCATTGCTTCTTTTTAAAAAGGGGGGCAAAATTCCTACAGATATTTATTTGTGTTCTGGTGTACCTATTTTTAAATAGAATTTATTATTTTGTGATAATCTATGGATATCTTCTCATTTCTTTAGCGATCATAGTAAGAATAACACTATCTTATGATGTATGACTGTGTAAATGAATGGGAAAGGAGAGGTATGTGAGATAAACACAGGCTACAGACAGGGGTGCAGAGTCCAGAGCAAGAGTAGATTATCTCGAGAAATTTAGATTATAATAAGTAAAAAGGGACGCATTAGGTCAACCCCCAAAATACCATGGTAGAGATTCAAACACATGGAAAAATAGGAAGGAAGGAAGGAAGGAAGGAAGGAAGGAAGGAAGGAAGGAAGGAAGGAAGGGAGGAGGGAAGGGAGGGAAGGAAGGGAGGTAGGGAAGGGAGGAAGGATTGATTCTTCAGGAGACAATATAGAAAAAATGTGAGGGGAAAAGTGCACCCCATTAGACATTGTGTGAAGGGTGGTAAGGGTATAGATTATGGAAGTGATTGAGATCCCAAATTGGCCTGGTGCAGAGTGGGATTTATCAGATGATCATTGTCTTACTAGGCTTTATCCACTGATATTCTATTACCTTGGCTATTCCAGAATGCAAGGATTAAAGCACTATCATATGTCTATAAATCTGCTTCTAAGAGGTCACAAGTATTTTCAAGGCCTTTCTTCCAAACCATGGGAGGACCAATTAAGCCTCTGTGTGTCATGAGTGCAAGAGTTTTCTGCTGTCTCGGGATGCTCCCTAGGAGCTGACTATTGACTTTCACTCTGAGCAGTCATATTGTAGCTGCTTCCTTTTTATTCTATTCAACAATTCAGCATAACTTAGAGTTCACGATGTTGTTTTAGGCAGGGAGGCTAAAATATCTTTCTTTTATACTATAAAACGTGCATTAGTTCTGTGCTGTCTTCTAATACTATTCCTTTTCCATCTTCTTACCCTGGGGACCATCTTTTGCTTCCAAAATTACTTGCCTAAAAGAATATGTGTTTTTCTATAGTAGACACATTCTGTTTTCCCCCAAAGAACCATGCTTAAAAACAAAATATGCACAATTAAAATAACATAAGAAGGAAAAGATAAGTTTAGTGTGTTTCTTTTGAGTCAGTTCCTTCAGTGTGTTAATTACTGGGTAGGTGGGCGGTGGGGGGAGACAAACCAGGGATGTAGGGGCCAATAACACGTTGGATCAGACTCTTTTCCGCTTCTAATGTCTTTATTCTTTCTGTGGCCTAATGTCTTTAGACTAAGTTTTCTAGACTTTGAATGACATACCAAGATAGATATTCAATGAGAAGCCTGTAGTAAATGAAAAGCCGTAGGAAACTTTTTCATCTTAGTTCCAACTGAAAATGAAAAAATAAAATTGCTTATCATCATAATAGCTAAAAATTATAAGAACTTACCATGTGTCTGGCATTGTGCTAAAGCACTTTTATATTTGTTACCCCATTTTATATTCTCCGTAATCCCACTGGTCTCAATTTTACAGATGAGGAAACTGGGATGTGAAAGATTAGAGGCTTATTCAAGGTGATGTGTTGAAGTATAAATTCATTTCAGTGCTAGAATCACCTATCTTCATCCTCAATCTATATGACTTCTACTGCTAAACATTTTGTGCTCAAAGGACGTTTTCCAGAATTACACTGACTGTAGCACACAAAGGGTTTTTTAAATCTTTATTTTGAAATTTAATTCCCTCCCACAAAATGCACTTGAAAAATGGGGAATATGGGGCACCTGGGTGGCTCAGTCGGTTAAGCATGTGACTCTCAATTTCTGGCTCAGGTCATGAGCTCATGGTTTGTGATATGGGGTCCCATGTTGGGCTTGTGCTAACAGCACAGAACCTGCTTGGGATTCTCTGTTTCCCTCTCTCTCTCTGCCCCTCCCCTACTCTCACACACTCTCTCTGCCTCTCAAAAATAAATAAATAAACTTAAAAAAAAAAAAGAAAAGAAAAAAATGGAGAATTTCCGTCAAAGGGTAGTGTGGGGGCTGGGCCATGATAAACCTGAAAAGTAAGAAAGGATTACTTTGAAGAGTTCTTTGTTTGCTAGCTCAAAGGGTAGATATATACAGTAGGCAGTATTTGACCATTATAGTTCTATTAGACAATTTCATTGACATGGTCAAAGAAGGAGAAGGAACTATATTAATTATGACCATTGCTTACTTTCTTACCAGGAGCCTGACATTGCCCTGAGCCTCTTACAAATATTAAGGGGCACATATTAAGAGTCTCCTATCCCAGGCTGGACTCCTGAAGTCCAGAACTGCATGTCTAATGGCCCATTTGCCATCCTCACTGAGATGTCTAATAGATAGCAGACTAAACCCCTCCTCGACCACCATAAACCAGCTGTCCCAACACCCTTCCCTCTCTCTTCTGACAGCATCTCTATCCATTCGTTTGCTCAGGCCAAGAACCTTGCTATCGTCCTTGACAGGCTTCATCTCACACTACACATCTAGCCTGCCGGGACAGCTTTTTGGTTCAACTTTCAAAATGTGCCCGGAATCTGGACGTGTCACCAACTCTCCCTCTACCCTCCTGGTCCAAATCACCACCATCTCTTTCGCAGCTGCTCTCTTTGCTTTTCTGCCTTTGGTCTAGTACTTTCTATTCACATGTAGCAACCAAAGTGCTATCACCACAACTAAGTCAGGCCAGGTCTCTCAAGTGCTCACAACTCACCAGTAGCTTCCCATGTCCCTCAGAGACAAAGCCAAGGCCTCGCAGTGGCCCATGAGGCCATGATTGATCTCTTTGATGTGGTCGTGTAACCGCCTCATCTAAGAGAGGAATGGGGAAGGTAGGAATCCGTTTCTCCAGATGTCAATATAGGTGCTACCTACATTATAAATGTTATCTGAAGAACGTCGCTTTGGGTGAAGATATCTTTCCAGAGGAAGGCTAACAGGTTTAGTAAGATTCATCTACACATGTAAGTTTCAGAAGTAAATCCGTGGGAATTATTCTGTAGGACAGCACATAGAAAGGAGTATGATTAAGGGGCAAATGGTCCTCCTATAAAATACTCTTAAAAATCTCATAGTCACACGGAGAGAAGATTTCTTCAGAAGAGGAACAAAAGCTGATATTTTGGACATTAGGAAAATGCAGTTAAAAACGAAGCTGAAAAATGTGCTCTCATGAAAATGTCAGGAGATAGATAGATGAAATCATACATCATATATCATGTATTATGTATTACATATTATTATTTTTACAGACATTTGGTAATATAACACCCTCTGGATAACTGGACATTAGGGTGAAGGTGACTAAGAAATGAATTCACCTTAATTCTCCTTACTGTTGCCCAAAATCTACGGGGAGAAAATAGTGTCAGTGATCATGCACAATGTTCAAGGAAAATCCTGAAAAAAATCCCAGAATTTGGTATAAGCTATTAATGGGGGATAGTAGGTAAACCAAGACAGTCAACACATAATAATCATCAGGTATTTAAAACAGCCCTATCTCATTTAATCCTTACAAAAACTGTGTGAAGAAGGTCTGATCATCCCCATTTCATAGACAGGGAAACTTGAGACTCAGAAAAGTTAAGGAACTCAACTTCCAGACTGAGGGACTGAGAATAAACCTAGACTGTGTTTGTCTCCAAATCCATGTTCTTAGGCCATGTAGCCCCTTCTGTGTTGGGAGAAGTACCCACATCCATCCACTCGCTGGCGCTGAGACTCAGCTATGGCGAAGTGCACCCCATCACAAACTAGTAACCCTGCACCATGAATGTCTAACAAGGTGACTTAGCCACATTCAACTGACATTCCGTTGGATGACTTCCAGGGACTGTCCAGGTGCTACTGAAGTCACATTTATGCAAGTGACTTTTTTTTTTTTTCACTTGGAGAAAGGATTGACCCCAAATGTCAGAATGGTACCTTGGGAAAATGTACTCTGCTTGACGTCTTTCAGATGAGGATTAAAGAGGTCCTGGTCCTCCCGGTCGTCAGGGATCTCGTAGGGCTTCTCATACAAGGTGTCAACTCTAATTCTGCTCATTCCATATTCTAGATCCATGAAAATGATATTCTTTCTTATTCCAATCTTCCCCAGCCTTTAAGGTAATTATTTTTCACCTCTTGCCCTAAGCAGTCAGTGGGGTGATTTTGAGATACAGAAGGGCTCCCGCATTTCACACTGGAGAAAGTTCCTTGTTCAAGGTGGATGAAGTGGTTACAATGTCGTTGTAAAATATCCTGGGATTTCCCCGGAAGAAGCTGAAATTTTTGTATTAAGTATTTGTTCCTGTCATTCATATTATATATACTCTTTCTCCTGTTGCATGTTTTATGTTTATGCTCCCTAACTAATAAACAAATTCTCTCTATATCAGGAACAGGCATAAATTTACGACAGACATATTGCCATCAGCCACAAAGTGGTACCTGAAGCGATTTGGCTATCTTCAGTTTCAGAATATGGTTATCATTCACTAGTGTTTTAAGGCTGGTACTAAATCGGATGACAGTTGATTCTGTTTGTCAAACTTCTTTATACTCTAGATCTTATCCGAGTGCTGAGGGGTTTAGTTTAATGTCAAAATGCATTCTGAGTGGGAGCAAGGAAGTCTGTGTGAAGTGATAGTTTAGACAAGGGTCGAAAGAACCAAGCAGCAAAGAATATGATTCGTGGGTGTGATCAAGATGATAACAGTATCTAACATTTGTCTTGGGCTTTCCAGTTTCAAAGAACTCTCAAATGCCTTCTTTCATTTCATACATTCAAGCACACCTTCATGAATTAATTCAGCAAGCATCTACTATCTTGTACCATCACCTACCTTGTGCTAGCCTCCGCTGGGAATACAGATATGAGGGAGATATTTAAGCTGCTGTCTTAACGAATGTAAAGCCAAAGGGAAGGAGATAGGAATTTAGACTAATAATTACAATTAAATGTGTTGAAAGGTTTTTTTTAGTACAAATGAATACAAAGTGTCGTGAAAGAAAAATGAAAAGAATAACTCATTTGGGTGGAGTCTATTGAATAGAAGATGATTCAGATAAAGGTTGGTGGGGTTCAGGTGTTGCCTGATGGATGATAATGAAGTACACCTGTTGAGAGGCACGAGAAGAAAAAAGAAAAAGAATCTTGCTGTTCCTGATGATAAAGCTGTAATTATCAGAGCCAAAGTGCATGACGGGAGGGCTTGGGTGGTGCAGTTGGTTAAGAATCCAGCTCTTGATTTCAGCTCAGGTCATGAGCTCATAGTTCCTTAGTTTAAGCCCCACATAGGGCTCTGCACTGACAGCACGGAGCCTGCTTGGGATTCCCTCGCTCTCCTCCTGTCTCTGCTCCTCCCCTGCTCACACATGTGCTCTCGCTCTCTTTCTCTCGCTCTCAAAAATACATAAATAAACTTAAAAAAAAATAATAAAGTCCATGAGGGAAGAGGCAACCATCCACCTATCCATGCAGCCACCCATCCATCCACCAGCATCTGAGCATCTGCGTGGCTCAGTCGGTTAGGTGTCCGACTTTGGCTCAGGTCATGATCTCATGGTTCGTGGGTTCAAGCCCTGCATCAGGCTTTGTGCTGATGACTCAGAGCCTGGAGCCAGCTTCAGATACTGTCTCCCTCTTTCTCTGTCCTTCCCCCTCTCTCACACACACACACACACACACACACACACACACACACTCTTGCTCGCTCGCTCTCAAAAATAAATATTAAAAAAAAAAGAAATTATTACTTAAAAAATTTTAAGTTTATTTATTTATTTTGAGAGAGAGAGCCCAAGTGGGGGAGATGAGAGAGAAGGACAGACAGAATCCCAAGCAGGCTCTGCGCTACCAGGGCAGAGCTCCACATGGGGCTCGGACTTAACAGACCTTGAGATCATGACCTGAGCCAAGGTCAACTCAGGCGCTTAACTGACTGCCCCACCCAGGCACCCCAAGAAACTACTGATCATCAACTTACAGGATGAGATATTAGTTGGCTAAACAAAGACAGCACACTGTCCCATCCTTCAAGAAGTTCAGTGTCTATTAGGAAAAAAGAGACATGCAAACGATTGTTTTCCAGACCTACCAAGTCATAATAAAAGTACTGCTAGGAACGGGGCTGGCACAGAGAAGGAGTTAACAAACCCTTCTTGGCTCCTTCAGGAAAAGCTTTCTTAAGAAGAAAACTTCTGTTGAACTTACTGTGTTTGCAAACAGACTCTGCCGAGTAGATAAGGGAGAATGGAGTATTCATAGCAAAGGGACTAGCTTGTGTGAGAAGCATGTAAGAATGATCAGCACGGGGCACTCAGGGTCACAGTCGGGGTGGCCTTGGTCCAAATTTGGTGTGTGTACTGGAGTTCATGGGAGATGAGGTGAAAGGATGGGTAGAGGCCAGATGACCAAGATATCTGGATTTTGTACTGAAGGCGAAGGGGTCACTAAAGAGCTGTGACTCAGGGTGGAATGTAATCCAGTTTGCACTGGAAAGATCAAAATTGGTGGCCACGTGGGTGAGGCGAAGGGAATGATTCCTGTTTGAAGATGATTACAGTAGTTCAGAGGGCAGATGAGGGCCTGAATTAAGTCAACAAGGAAGGAATGCATAGGAGGGGTTGTATTCGGAGATCTTCGTAAAGTAGACAGGTTTCATCATGTGGGGGTGCAGGGAAGGGAGGAATTTAACACCTGGGTGAATAATGCTGTGTTCGACCAGAATAGGGCACACAGCAGGAAGAGGAAGCCACGAGTCACTGTCCCCATAGTGACAGCGGTGGAGAAGGAGAATCGAGGGCCTGTCTTGGGCAGTCGATTAGATATTGGTGTCGTTAAATGACACCAAGAGCATGGGAGGAGCAGGTTCTGAAACTCACAATCAACTGGTGAAATCATTTTACTACATATTATCATTATTATATAGAAGAGGAAACTAAAGCTTGGATCTTTTGAGTGATCAAGTATTCCTACTCCAACTGCAGTTCACTTTCCATTACACTGCATTGTTGACCGTGTTGTAATCCATCAGCCAGTCCCATCTGTGAATTCCTGGGCCTAGAGACTTAGTACCATGAGGGCAGAGCTAATTTGAGATCAGACCAGCTCACGGCCTGATTCCAAGAGAAACACAGAATACATTCAATGCTAAAACTAATGAACTTGACCAAGTAATTTTTTAGAATTGGCACAGAAATACAATAATAAGTGGGTGTGTATACACAACTTATTTATGAAAAACAATGTTGGGGTGCCTAGGTGGCTCAGTCAGTTGAGTGTCCGACTTGGGCTCAGGTCGTGATCTCATGGTTCTTGAGTTCAAGCCCCGCGTCAGGCTCTGTGCTGACAGCTCGGAGCCTGGAGCCTGCTTCCGATTCTGTGTCTTCCTCTCTCTCTGCCCCTCCTCATTTGAACTGTGTGTGTCTCTCTCTCTCAAAAATAAATAAAAAATGTTTTAAAAGTTTTAAAAAACAATGTTGAATTTTAGTGACTGATTATTATAAAAATTAGTTATAACCAAAGTAATTCCCAAAATAACCTTTTAATCTCTGTCCCCACTGAATTCCTCAATTTAAAAACCAGTGGATATTTGTACAGATAATGTTACATGGGATTCTTTATTATTTTATAAGAGTTTTTCAACAACTCCTTAAAAGAATTACTAAGCTCACTGAGAGCTATCCATGTAATAACTTATGTATGTTTAAATATAATGTAATGTGTTGAAGAAATTAATATATAAATTACTATAATCTAATAAGTTCAATATTAATACAATTCTAAGACACTATTCATATATGTTCATATATTGCTAATGGCACTTGCACCCAATAAATCTGAGAAATTCTTAATTGATAATTTTCGTTTCTTTTTAATGCCAAAATAGAAACTAAATAGAATAAGTTGGGGTTTTTTTTTAGTTCCAGTGTAGTTAACATACAGTGTTATACATACAATATACTATATGCAATATAGTGTTTCAACAGTTCCATATGCTACTTAGTGCTCATCATGGTAAGTGTACTCTTAACCCCCTTCACCTGTTTCAACCCCTGCCCCTGGCAGCCATGTTTGTTACCTAGTTAAGAGTCTGGTTTTTTGGTTTGTTTGCTATTCTTTTTTCCCCCAATGTTTGTCTTGTGTCTTAAATCCCACATATGAATGAAATCATATGGTATTTGTCTTTTTCTGACTGGCTTATTTCACTTGGCATTTTACTCTCTAGATCCATCCATGTTGTTGCAAATGGGCAAGATTTCATCAATGGAAATTTATACACACACACACACACACACACACACACACACACACACCACTTCTTCTTTACCCATTGGACACTTGGGTGGCTTCCGTAGCTTGGCTATTGTCCATACATAATGCTGCAATCAACATAGGGATGTCCCTATGAATTAGTGAATTAGTCCCTATGAATTGCTATCCCTTTGAATTAGTGTTTTCGTATTCTTCGGGTAAATGCCCAGTAGGGTGGTTCTATTTTTAATTTGTTGAGGAACCTCCATACTGTCTTTCACAGTGGCTGGACCAGTTTGCATTGCCACCAACAATGCATGAGAGTTCCTTTTTCTCCACATTCTTGCCAACACTTGTTTCTGACTTTGTGTATTTTAGCCGTTCTGACGGTTGTGAGGTAATACCTCATTGTGGTTTTGATTTGCATTTCCCTGATGATGAGTGATGTTGAGCATCTTTTCACGTGCCTGATAGCCATCTGGATGACTTCTTTGGAGAAATATCTTTT
Organism: Neofelis nebulosa; assembly: GCF_028018385.1. NCBI lineage: Eukaryota > Metazoa > Chordata > Mammalia > Carnivora > Felidae > Neofelis > Neofelis nebulosa. Next base: position 127,690,455 of record NC_080789.1, read on the forward strand.
CAGATATTTCTGCCCATTTTTTAATTGCAGTGTTTTGTGTGTGTGTTAAGTTGTATAGGTTCTTTATATATTTTGCATGTGAACTCTTTTTTACTGGATATTTCATTTGCAAATATCTTTTCCCATTCAGTAGGTTGTCTTTTAGTTTTGCTGGTTGTTACCTTTGCTGTGTAGGAGCTTTTTATTTTTATGTAGTCTCAATGCTTTATTTTTGCTTTTGTTTCCCTTGCCTCAGGAGACATATCTAGAAAGATGTTGCTATGACCAGTGTCAGAGAAATCACTGTTGCTTGTGCCCTCTTCTGGGATTTTTATGGGTTTCACATCTCACATTTAAGTCCTTGACCCACTTTGAGATTTTTATGTGTGCTGTAATGAACCAGTTTCATTCTTTTTCATGTAGCTGTCCAGTTTTCCCAGCATCATTCGTTTTTTTCACCCATGGCATACTCTTTTATCCTTTGTCAAAGATTAATTGACCACAGAATTTTAAGTTTATTTCTGGGCTTCCTGTTCTATTCCATTGATCTATGTGTGTATTTTTGTTCCAGTACCATGCTGTTTTGATTACTACAGCTTCGTAATATAACTTGAAGTCTGGAATTATGCTAGCTCCAGTTTTGTTTTTCTTTTTCAAGATTGCTTTGGCTATTTAGGGTTTTTTTGGTTTCATACAAATTTTAGAATTGTTTTTTCTAATTCTGTGTAAAATGCTGTTGTTATTTTTTATAGGGATTGCACTAAATCTGTAGATTACTTTAGGTAGTATGAACATTTCAACAATATTTGTTCTTCTAGTCCGTGAGCATGGAATCTTCCATTTGTGTTGTCTCCAACTTCTTCTATCAGTTTTATAATTTTCAGAGTATAGGTCTTTCACCTCTTTGGTTGAGTTTATTCCTAGGTTTTTTATTATTTTTGGTACAACTATAAATGGAATTGTTTTCTTAGTTTGTCTTTCTGCTGCTTCATTATTAGTGTATAGAAATGCTATGGATTTCTGTGGATTATTTTGTAACCTGCAACCTAATTGAATTAATTTATCAGTAGTTTTACCAGCCTTGTGGTGGAGTCTTTAGGGGTTTCTAGAAATAGTATTTTGTCATTTGCAAACAATGATAGTTTTACTTCTTCCTTACTTATTTGGATGCCTTTGATTTTTTTGTTGTTGTCTGATTGCTGTGGCTAGGACTTCTAGTACCATGCAGAATAGAAGTGGGGAGAGTGGACATTTTTGTCTTGTTTCTTACCTTAAGGGAAAAGCTCTCAGTTCTTCCCCAGTGAGTATGATGTTAGTATGATGTGGGGTTTTCGTGTAAGACCTTTACTATGTTGAGGTATGTTCTCTCTCACCCTACTTTGTTGAGGGTTTTTTTTTTATCATAAATGGAGGTTGTGCTTTGTCAAATGCTTTTTTCTGCATCTGTTGAAATGATCATATGGTTTTTAACCTTTTTCTTCTTGATGTGATATGTCAAACTGATTCATTTGGAAATATTGAAATACCCTTGCCTCCCGAGAATAAATCCCACGCTGATCATGGTGAATGATTTTTTAAAAATATGTTGCTGGACTTGGTTTTCTAATATTTTTCTGAGTATTTTTGCATCTATGTCATCAGAGATACTGACCTGTGGTTCTCTTTTTTTGTGGTATCTTTATTTGCCTTACGGTTAATGTAGGCCTCATAGAGTAGAATTTGGGAGTGTTCCTTCCTCTTCTATTTTTTTGGAATAGTTTGAGAAGAATAGGTTCTAACTTTGAATGTTTGGTTGAATTCACCTGTGAGGCCATCCAATCCTGAACTTTTGTTTGTTGGGAGTTTTTTGATTAATGATTCAGTTTCATTGCTGGTAATTGGTTGAAGTTTTCTGTTTCTTCCTGCTTGAGCTTTAGTAGGTTATATGTTTCTAGGAATTTACCCATTTCTTACAGGTTATCCAAAGTTTGGCATATGATTTTTCATAACATTCACTTATAATCATTTATATTCTGTGGTGTTGGTTGTTATTTCTCTTCTGTCATTTCTGATTTTGCTTATTTGAGTTCTCTCTCTCTCTCTCTCTCTCTCTCTCTCTCTCTCATGAGTCTGGCTAGAGGTTAATCAATTTTGTTGACCTTTTCAAAGAACCAGCTCCTGGTTTCATTGATCTGTTCTATGGTTTTGTTTTGTTTTTTTAGTTTCTATCCCATTCATCTCTGCTCTTATCTGTATTATCCTTCCTTCTGCTGGTTTCAGGTTTTGTTTGTTCTTTTTCTAGATCCTTTAGCTTTAAGGTTAGGTTGTGTATTTGAGATTTTTCTTGCTTTTGGGGGTAGGTAGTAGTGCTATAAATGTCCCACTTAGAACAGCTTTTTCTGCATTTCAAAGATTTTGGCCCATTATGTCTTCATTTTCATTTTCCTTTTGTTTCCATGTGATTTTTGATTCCTTTGATTTGTTGGTTGAACCATCCATTGTTTAGTAGCATGGAATTTAACATGCATATATTTGTGTGCTTTCCAGGTATTTTCTTGTGGTTGATCTAGTTTCACAGCATTGCAGTCCGAAAAGATGCATGGTATAACTTCAGTATTTTTTAATTTATTGAGACTTGTTTTGTGGCCCAATATGTGATCTCTTCTGGAGAATGTTCCATGTACACTTGAAAAGAATGTGCATTCTGCTGTTTTAGAATGGAATGCTATGTCCATATCTATTAGGCCCATCTGGTCCAGTGTGTCATTCAAAACCACTGTTTTCTTATTGATTTTCTGTTTGGATGATCTGTCCATTGATGTAAGTGGGAGGTTAACATCCCCTACTATTATTGTATTCCTATTGATTATTTCCTTTATTTTTGTCAATAGCGGCTAAATATATTTGGGTGCTCCCATGTGTAGTGCATGAGTACTTACATTTGATATATCTTCTTGTCGGGAAGGACAAAGATTGTCCTCTTTGCTATTACTCGGTGTTCTTCTTTGTCTCTTGTTGGAGTCTTTGTTTTAAAGTCCATTTTGTCCAATATAAGTATTGCTACCCCAAGTTTCTTTTGACATGGATTTGCAAGATGTTTCTCCATTCCCTCACTTTCAATCTGCAGATTTCTTTAGGTCTAAAATGAGTCTCTTGCAGGCAGCATATAGATGGGTCTTGTTTTTTTGTTGTTGTTGTTTCTGTTTTATTTAATCCCTTCTGCCACCCTATGTCTTTTGATTAGAGCATATAGTTCATTAAATACAAAGTAATTATTGATATATATTTTTTATTGCCATTTTGTTACTTGTTTTGTGGTTGTTTCTGTAGATTTTCTCTGATCCTTTCTTCTCTTGCTCTCTCTCTCACGGTTTGCTGGCTTTCCTTAGTGATATACTTGGATTCCTTTATCTTTATCTTTGCGTATCTATTACTGTTTTTTGATTTGTGGTTACTCTTAGGTTTGTTTATAACATCTTCAGCATATAGCAGTCTACATTAAGTTGATGGTTGCTTAAGTTTTAACCCATTTTTTTGTTCCTTTCCCTCTATCTCATGTTTTAGGGATATAGTATCATATTTTACATCCTTTTATTTTGGGAATCCCTTGACTGATTTTTACAGATGTACTTATTTTTACTGATTTTATGTTTCTCACTTTTCCTACTTTTGCTTATGGTCTTTCTTTTCTACTCAAAGAGTCCCCTTTAACATTTCTTGTAGGGCTGGATCAGTGGTCATAAACTCCTTACCTTTTGTTTGTCTGAGAAACTCTTTATCTCTCCTTCTATTCTGAATAATAGCTTTGCTAGATAGAGTATTCTTAGCTGCAGATTTTTCTCCTGTCAGCACTTTGAATATATCATGCCACTCCTTTCTGGATTGCAAAGTTTCTGTTGAAAAAACTGCTGATAGCCTTATGAGGTTTCCCTTATATGTAACTGTCTTTTTTGTTGTTGCTTTTAAGATTTTTTTTATCAGTACTTTTTACCATTTCAATTACTATGTGTCTCAGTGTGGACCTCCTCGTGTTGATTTTGTGAGGCATTTTCTGTGCCTCCTAGACCAGGATATCTGTTTCCTTCCCTAGGTTGGGGAAGTTTTCAGCTATTATTTCTTCAAATACATGTTCTGCCTCCTTTCCTCTCTCCTTCTTTTGGGACCCCTATTATGTAAATATTATTACTCTTGATGGAGTCACTGGGTTCCCTAAGTCTATTCTCATTTTGCAAAATTTTTTTCTCTTATCTGTTCATCTTGATTACTTTCCATTACTCTGTCTTCTAGGTCACTAATTCATTCCTCTGATTCCTATAGCCCGCTGTTTATTCCAACTAGTATATATTTTTAAATTTTATTTATTGTGTTCTTCATCTCTGATTCATTCTCTTTTATCTCTTTGTTAAGGATCTCGCTGAGGTCCGCCACTCTTTTCTAAGTCCAGCGAGTATCTTTATGATCATTACTTTAAATTCTCTATCAGGTATATTATTTATCTCTGTTTTGCTCAGATCTCTTGCTGTAGTGTTGTCCTGTCTTTTTCATTTGGAACATATTCCTCCATCTCTTCCTTTTGTTTCACTCTCTGTATCTGTTTCTGTGTCTTGGGAAAGTCAACTATATCCCCTGTCCTTGAAAGTAACGGCCTTTTGAAAGGGCTTGTAGTGTCCCGTGTTGCCCGGAGCCCGGCGTTTCAGGAGGTGTCTCCTATATGTGTTCCATGTGCCCTGCTGTTGTGCCCTGGCTGCTCTCTCTCTCAGGTCAGCTGTCTGCAGAGGCTCTCTTTGCCTCTTGTGGGAAGTGTTTGGCCCCTGGCTGGCATGAGGCATGCAGTTTTAACAAGGTGCACACCGGGAACCGTGGCTGCATGGACAGGGCACACGGTTTTAACAAAGTATGGCTCGGGCTTCTGCAGGGCCTCCCTTCAGGCGCTGCCCCTGCTGCCGCCGATGCCAGGACCAAGGCCCCACAACATGTGCCCGTCAGGAGACATGGTGTTGGCAAGGCTTGCAATGCTCTTCTGGGGGAGGAGACCCCAGCACTGGGACTAAAGCAAGCAGGACTGGGAAGAGCAGATCCACTGAAGAACAGGTGGGCATGGCTTGGTGTAAGCGAGTGAGGTGGCCAATGGCAGTGTCACGCTTGTTCCCACAGGTGGTTGTGTGTTTATTCTGGGTGGTGGGGTGGGAAATGGAACCTGACAGCCCCTTTGTTCCTGAAGGGGTCTTCCTGGTGATCCCTGCCCCTCTGACGTGCTCTGAGATGGGTAAATAGTGCTCCCTTCCCATTTGCTCCAGGCATTTTTCAAACTGCCACTTCCAGGCTCTATCTCGATGGGCTGCTTGTTGTGCTGTCTCTTTAAGGACAAGGAGTCAGCTTCCTATCTCCCTTTGGTTGTCCCAGAACTGAGTCCTCTGATTTTTAAAATTCCAGGCTTTAAATCCCTCTGGTTGTAAGAACTTACAAAAGTTGGCCCCTCTTGATTTCAAAGTTAAGTGTTGCAGAGATTTTTGTCTTCCCTATACAGGCTCTCCCCACCCTCCCCGACATCGTCGTCGTCTGTTTCTCTCCCCTCTCCACGCTGATGCCTCCCCCGTCCCCTCAGGACAGCGAGTCCCTTTTGTTCCACACCATGCCTCCATCCTTCATACCCTCTCTGATGTGGTCTCTTCTCTACCTTTAAGGGTAGAGTTCGTTCTGGTAGTCTTTGGGTCATTTTCTGGGTTATTTATGCTGCTGTATTATCGAGTTGTATTTGTGGGACCAGGCAAGCCTCCTACTGACTAAGGCAGATTCTTAATGTGTGATCTAAACATTGCCTGTGGTTAGCAAGTATAATTTGTTATTTCAATTAAATATTTCCCAGAAACTTTGGTTTCACACAAACTCAAAACCGTCAATTATTAGGGTGCATTCACATGAACACACTTGTTTATTCCGTATATGAATTTTAAAGATCACTCATCTTTTTGTGTTTTAAGGCATTACTTTTATAGCACAGTCTTTTCAATGTTAGAAAACCACTGGGAATGAAAAGCAATAGAAAAACAGTTCAGATTGTTATGTATTAATTGTATTCCCCATCACCTACATCTGAACGAGCATCTTCCTCCTGCCTGGTTCCACACCATGCAGAGATATTAAATGACATCATAGAAGGAATGACGTCACACTTTCAATATTATGACTTAAGGGTAGGCTTACGCAAAAGGAACAGATGGCTGCAAGAGAGAAAAACCCTTGTTTAAATTAGACTAACACCAGAAGTTGGCTCTGAATTGCGAAATGTAATTAAAACTTTATTTTAAAATACATTTCACAGTTTATATACCCTAGGAAGAGCTTTTTACCATATGAACTTTCCAGCTGCCACCTAGCACAAAAGAGGTTGCATTTTTCATGTAAGGCGGTCCACAGTTCAGGGAATGATGGTATTGAGAAAAGTAAAGATAAATCTCATAGACATGGCAATCCTATTTGTTAAAATGTCACATTTCATGGGAATGGTGTCAGAGTCATGAGAAATTACTTTAGAAAAAAAAAATTACTGGTAGAAGCTTTGGGTGGGTATAATGTACTGGAGAGAATATCTGACCAATGCCTTCTTTGGCCCTGACGTGGGCTGATCTGCCCAAATGTCTGTAAAGAGTACAATTTGGGATACTCCACAAATACCAATTACCAGCATTACTTAATTGCATTTTATTTGGCATTACTCGTGTATATTAAGAAGTTCTACCATGGGGGAGGGGAAGGAAAAAAGAAAAAGTTAGAGAGGGAGAGAGCCAAACCATAAGAGACTCTCAGAAACAGAATAAACTGAGGGTTGACGGGGGGGTAGGAGGGCGGGGAGGGTGGGTGATGGGCACTGAGGAGGGCACCTGTTGGGATGAGCCCTGGGTGTTGTATGGGGACTGATTTGACAATAAATTTCGTATTTAAAAAAAAGTTCTGCTACATTTCAATCTGTCAAACATTTGTCTGCACTTTGTTTTTTTCTTATTGAATAGGTCCTGCAATGAAAAGAAATCCATGGTAAACAATAACAGGGGAGGAATGCAAGGGTTAGAAGTAGTTTTTCTTAACCCCCTTTGACAGATGAGAAGGACTTGAAGGCTTCAGTGACTTTCTCAAGACCAAGCAAATAAGTGCTGTTGTCAGAACTAGAAATTAAGTCACATGATGCCCGTACCCCGTTTCTCCATTGTCCCATGCATAGAATCTAGAAGAAAATAGATACACGCACACTGATGATGTAGTTACTTGCCGATATCCTCACACAGTGGTAACCTGATATGTGTTCGGTGTTTGTGTTCCTGTGTCAGTGAGTGCTCCCTACAAACCAGTGTAGACTTTTATATAAAATTCAGCCCCAACCATACAAGTTATATACATGTGGCCATAATGACATGCTTTCAAAGCATCTATTTTTTTTTCTTTTTTCTAGCTTTTCTTTCCTGTCATCTGCCACAGAGATAGCAGAAGAAATATCAGAGGACATTAGTAAATTTTAAAAAGGGGTGTGTTATTAGTAAATATTTCCTTTTTAAAAAAACTGTCACTTGCTTGTCAGGCCTCTACTTTGTGGCCTGAACTGTCTCCTTTAATTTTTCACTCCATGGTAGGATCTGAGCCAATATGACTAAATAAGTTCTCTTTACTATAAATAATGTGCACAATGTATATACTATCCAATGTGTGTACTCATTCCTCTCAGGCATGCTCTACTTATGCACATAATGCATGCATATGCATAATGCTAATAATAAACTGTTAAGAAATACAGCATTGTACATGCAGGATTCTAAATGTTATAAACCATTTCATGTGCATAGCATTCCAATTGTTCTTTCTTTAAAATGCCGTACTATTTAAGTATATAAGGATGTTTTGCTCAATTTAAGTTTGCAAAACATTTGCCTGGAATTGTTTTTGAATGGTTTCACGTTAATTCACTAGGATTCCTAGGAATTAAAAGTGTACAGTTCCAAGAATCCCAGATAATTTTTTTGTGGCTTTTCAAAGGCAACCTTAAGGTTAAAAGTCACCATAATTAGAATTCAGTAATCATTTTTTTAAATGTTTATTTGTTATTATTGAGAGACAGAGAGAGACAGAGCATGAGCATGGGAGGGGCAGAGAGAGAGGGAGACACAGAATCCGAAGCAGGCTCCAGGCTCTGAGCTGTCAGCACAGAGCCCGATGTGGGGCTCGAACTCACAAACCACGAGATCGTGACCTGAGCCGAAGTCGGACGCTTAACCGACTGAGCCACCCAGGTGCCCCATAATTCAGTAATCGTTTTGAAGACAGAGAATATGTTGTTCCCTGCTACTTTCCACTGTCTGGTACATGGTAATGAGGCGCTCAATAAATATTTGTTGAGTGAATGAATAAATGAATGAATGCAGTAATATCTACCCTCTTACTTCATCTAATTAAGTGCATGAAAAAATATATCAAAATTGTAACCTATAAAGAGGTGAATCTGGCATGAATAATCAGAGGTACGAAGAATAAAATGTGTTATTAGCCCATTCCCTGAGCTCTCCATTTCCTTTCAGAACCCTGGGGTCAAATTCTTCTACCTTCCACAGGGAGCAATTTTCAGAGAGAGGTGGGCTATTTTCCTACACTTGATTATTATTGTGCCCCTAATCAAACTCTGGGCCCTGGATTTCCATCAAAGTTCTGTGGTTTGTTAGATAGATAACCAAGTAGAGTAGAAAAATGATAGAGGCATAGCACCTGTCTTTTGCCCTCCCCGGGACTCAAACTTTAATCAGTAAATAGTTAGTACCCAAATGCCTTCCGGCCATATTGCTTTACCCAACTTTCACTGGTAATGAAAGAATGGTGTTGTCACAAAAATACCTACAGCTACTCTATAGTACATTAAGGACAAAATTTCCTTGGAGATGAATTGCAGAGAGACTATCCATGGGGTATCCTCTTTAATCACATACACCAAATATTAGACCAGGGGCAGACACAGGGCTGTGATTACATGCCAACTGGAAATGTAGATAGAGTTTCAACAGGGAGTAAAATTATACTAAATGATTAAAAGGCATAAAGCCTTTGTGGATTAACAACCCAAACAGGAACACTTAGGTGCTGGTGTTATTTTCCAATAACTGTTGACTTTGGGTGACTATAACTGTCAAGGACAGCCCCCTGCAGTGTTCCCTAGGGCTAAATTCACAGCAGTCCATAGGCGCATCCACAGACCCATATTTCTTAAAGAGAACAGATGGTTAGGGGAGGGCCTAGACACCGAAGCAGATTTATCTTGTCAGGTTGTTATCTCCAGGTAAATGACCGTAAGCAGGTCACAAATGGTCACATGACAACAATGTGGTTCAGAGGTGTCCTGAGGTGTCTGCCATTCATTAACTCTTCCCTCTCAGGGTCCCAACTGCTCCTTTTGGATAGGTAGATAACAGTTTTGCTATTGTTGTTGTGTTGTGTTGTATTGTGTGTGTGTGTGTGTGTGTGTGTGTGTGTAAGCATACATTTTAAGATAAAATGCCTTATGCATGAATGCTAGTGAAGATTATATTCCTTCCAAATATTTCACTGCTTTAACGTGATTGTGTCCATGCTGGAATATTTTATCTTGAATTCTGAAATGATAGAAGTCTTACCTCTAAGGGGATAAATGCACCAATTTTACGCGTGGTCAAGGCTGAGCGCCAGTCCTGGGGGAGACCCCCGTGTTCTAAAAGCAGCCACAGGGCAGAGCCAGCGCCTTTACTGGTTACCTGGCAATCAGAACAGCCGGTGGGTTCAGAACCGTCTCTTTTATGCCTAAAATGGCATGGTGGGAGAAAGGAATGATTCTGTGTTTTGTTCCGTTTTGTTTTCCTGGGAGGCCTTGTTTTCAGAATGCTCTTCTTTTTTTGTATGTTGTCCGTGCATTTTGTTGCAGGAAATACATGCTCTTTTGTGATTTGTCCCCATTATGAAAGCTGCCCTTTCAGTACAGATCAGATTGCGTGCACAGCCCAGCAGACCTCAGAGAGTCTGTGAAAGGCTGACCTAGTCAAACGTCAGCCTGGCAACTGTCTTGCTGTGAACACCCACATCAGAAAGCTAAAGTTGCCGGCATCTGCCTCCCTGATTATTTTTTTTTTCTGTTACTTTATTCCGTTTGTTTTTCTAAATGCACTACTTTTTCTGAAGCCATTTTGCCCAGTTGACTCTCACTGAAATATTCCTACTTGTATGTATTTCAGGCACTGGAACCCTGCATAGTCCCTAATATAGGTACAGAATGGGTGGCTGTTTGAGAAATGGTCTCAGGATTTTCTAGGATGCTCTGAATCTGTCTGATGCCAGGCCAACCTCTCAGTTCCATCCTGAGCTATTCTAGAGGGAGGCACTGGGATGGCAACCCCTGAAAATCAGATAATGTACCTTTGTTAGTTAAAAAAATACATACATATATATATATATATATATATATATATATATATATATATATATATATGTGTGTGTGTGTGTGTGTGTGTGTATATATATATATATACACACATATATGTACATATATATGTTGTTTGATTTTATGAGCAAAATTATCCTACTGTCCTAGGAGTTAAGATTTATTTCACAATTTCCAACAAAAGCTAACTTTCTACTAGGGACAAGCATAATTTTCTAACTTACCTACATATCTAACTATAGAGAGAATTAGAAAGATTCTTCTTTACGAATCACCATAAGGCGGTTCAAATAGTATGGTGGACTAAATGTTCAGAGAAAGCCTCTCCAGCATAGTGCATGTAAAATACTGAATATAATGAAAGGGGAAAAATAATCATATTTTTAAATGCTTGATTAGCCTGGTGGGGAAGTAAAAGACTTTCTCATGGTGCAGGAACAACAAGGGAGCAAAGAAACTGAGAGGTAAGGGGAGACCTAGAGTGTTCATTTGCCTGGCAGGTGGGGGAGAGGGGTAGGTTAATGGACCAAAGGGAGACAGAGCCCAGCCTGGATAAGGCAGGAAGTAAATTGGAGAACACAGTTCCCATCAGTACATAAAGGGAGGGCTCCCTCACCCCAGACACTACCCATGTGGGCAGAATAGGTAAAAACCTGGTTCACAGAGGGAGTCTTTGGTGATATGCCTTTCCCAGTATTGTCTTCTGGTGAAAGGGAAGCAGAGTGAGAAAAAATGTCTCCAGTGAGAATCCATAACCACAAGCCCACACTCACTGAGTTTAGGGGACAGAATTCATAGAACCTGTGTGGTTCGAAACTCTTCAAGTCAAAAGTTTAAGCAGTCACACACATAAAAAAAATACTGTATGACTTGAATGAGGTACCTGGAGTCATCAGATTCATAGAATGGTAGGTGCCATGGCCAGTGGGGAGGAGAAGTGGGGAGTTGTTGTTCAATGGGTACAGAGTTTCAGTTTTGCAAGATGAAAAGAGTTCTGGAGATTGGTTGCACAACACCGTTGAACTTTATACCTCAAAATGGGCACAATGGTAAATTTTATACTATGAGCATGTTGCCATAAATAAACATTTTTTTTTATTTACAAAAATTGAGTCTAAAGTAGAACCAGATTGGCAATGCCCCCTAACTGCCTATAAGAAACGAATAAAGCAAACAAACAAACAAATGGGAAAAAAAACCTTCTAACCTAGGACTCATAATAATTTCCAAGGAATCGAAGATCACAATAACATTTTTTTAATATGAGAAAATAACCTCACATGAATAAAAGCCAGAAGAACCAACAAACTATAAAATCAGGCCTTAGAAATTAGATTTATTGATTACAAGCTAAATATGGTATGTTTAATATTTTTTAAATTTTTTTAATGTTTATTTTTATTTTTGAGAGAGACAGAGATAGAATGCGAGTGGGTTAGGGGCAGAGAGACAGGGAGACACAGAATCCGAAGCAGGCTCCAGTCTCTGAACTGTCAGCACAGAGCCCGACGCGGGGCTCGAACTCACGAGCTGTGAGATCATGACCTGAGCTGAAGTCAGACACTCAACTGACTGAGCCACCCAGGCGCCCCTATATGTTTAATATTTTTTAAAGATTTAATTGTAAACATATTGAAGGAAAAAGAAATTATCAGAATTAACCAAGCAGATGTAAAAAGTAAACAAACAGAACTTATAGAATTTTTTTTGAAAAGACTACGGTTGTAAGTTTTATGTTCTTATTTTAAGTTTATTTATTTATTTTGAGAGAGAGAGAGAGAGAACAAGCTGGGAAGGGGCAGAGAGAGGGAGAGACAGAATCCCAAGCGGGCTCTGCACTGTCAGTGCAGAGCCTGATGTGGGGCTCGAACTCATGAATCGTGAGATCATGATCTGAGCCAAGATCAAGGGTGAGACCCTTAACCGAGTGAGCCACCCAGGTACCCCTATTCTTAATACTGTAAACCAAATTGATAGGCTAGGCAACAGATTGATTTTGCTGGAGAGGGAAGTAGTAAATAGGAAGATAGAACTTTAAGAAAAATAGTTCAAATATGCAAATGGATGGAAATATGAAGGAGATGTTAAGAGACCTGCAGAACACGTAATAAGATCCTACATATATCAAATTGGAGTTTATGATGCAAATAACCAAGAAGATACAGATAGAGTGATATTCAAAGAGACGATGGCTAAAGTTTTCCAGAAACAATGAAAACTACATTTTCATATCCAGGAATCCCAAGCATACGCCATAAAAAGGATTTCACACTGAGATAGATCATAGTGCAAATACAGACTACCAGAAACAGGTTAAAAACAGAAAGAAAAAGGCACGTTACTTCAAAGGAAGCATAATTAGATTCAGCCGACTTATGAACGGCAGTACCATATTTCAGTTGAAAATGGAATATCTTTAAAGGGCTTAGAAAAAATAACTTGTAATTAGAATTGTATATTTTAATTAATTATGATAAATTGCCTTTTCTATTTGATTACCTCTTATGAATGAAGGAATGAAGGCATTCTCAGATACCTATATGCTAAGTTTTTATTACCAAAACAGATACACATCAAAGGATCTTCAAATGATTTACCTTAGGAAATTCAAGGATAAAGACCTGAGATGTAAGAGCAAATGGTGAGCAAAAAAATTGCCAGCAGAAAGGCAAATCTAAATATACAGTGACCATCAATATGTCTTATGATAGTAAAATCATGTCTAATCACTGGGATTAGAAAAAGAAAATAGACACACATTCTGGAAAAAAAAAACAGTATAAAACTTAGATGGTAGATGATTGAAACTGAAGGGTTCTAGGGTCTTTGTCTTACCAGGAAGGTTGGTAAGAAATTTATTATATTTAAAATTTGATATGTTACATTTGATACATGTTACATTTTCTATCATAACCACTGATAGGATAGAAATAGTATCTATACCTTCCAAAGTATTAAAGGGGAAAGATAAAATAAGGAGGTGAAAAAAATCAGTAAAAGAAATCAAGAAAGAATGACATTAACTATGACAAAAAGAAAAGGTGGGGTAAACATTTTAGTAAACATGGTCAATGTATGTAAACTGAATTTTTCATATAAAAGAAGAGACTGGGTAAAATCCCAAACCCAGCCACATGCCCCTTATGTAAAACACATCTAAATTATAAAACTAATACAGAAAGATCAGTATAGTCGCACTAGCATCAGATAAAACAGCCTTTCAAACAAAAAGCGTTACTCAAATTACTAGAGATAAAGCAGTTCAATATACATTGAAATACATTTCAATTCACCAGGAAGGTAAAAAAACTTGTGACAGCATAGCTTCAAAATACACACACACACGTGCGCGCACACACACGCAATCAGAAGCAAAAAATCCACTGTAATAGATTTTAACATACTGCTTTTTGTAATCAATCAGTTGGGCAGTCACAAAATCAGTAGGAATATACAATATTTGAACATAGTTAATTTAATAACTGTAGTCTAAAGGACCTATAGAGAGCATAATCGTAGCCTGATACAAATGTTTTCAAGAACCTAAGAAATATTTATGAAATTTAAAATATATCTTGCTCGTTTGCATGACATACTTCACATTGTTTGATGAGTATTAAAGATTCATCTTTCTTGATTAGAGACACTACATATGTTCTGTATCATCCAAGGTAACATGATCAAATACATTATTTTAAATTCGCATGAACCTACCCTAGATCTCATGGCACATGGTAGAGTGAAGATTCAAAAGCAGGTGTCTCTGGGTCCAAAGAGTCTCTTCTTCATACTATGGTGCACTATGTCTACGACGGGGATCTAGAAGCATCCCTGTATTTTATCAGTATGACCAGAAGAGTTTGAAAATAGCCACGTATAGGGGCGCCTGGGTGGCTCAGTCGGTTAAGCGTCCGACTTCAGCTCAGGTCAGGATCTCGCGGTCGTAAGTTCGAGCCCCGCGTCGGGCTCTGGGCTGATGGCTCAGAGCCTGGAGCCTGCTTCCGATTCTGTGTCTCCCTCTCTCTCTGCCCCTCCCCCGTTCATGCTCTGTCTCTCTCCGTCTCAAAAATAAATAAACGTTAAAAAAAAAATTAAAAAAAAATTAAAAAAAAGAGAAAATAGCCATGTATGTACTGTTCTTGATACTAACCCAGTTGCCAGGAAAATTGCCTTTACCTTGATGTTCTCAGTCCCTCCATTAATATTGGCTTCTCTATTCTGCCACAGCTATAACTTACTTTTCTCAGCACAGGCTTTTATAATATTTCTATTAAGTAGAAGCATTGTTTCAGTACATTCTGTAGGACTGTGAGTTTATTAAATAGCTGAATGCCAGGTGTGATTATGAGAATTTACCAGTCTGTTGATACGGCTTTATTCCACTATACAAGATAGAAGTAATTGTAATGTATTATTAGTCTCATTTGTACTGTGTTACTTCCTTAATCAATTTAATTCGTTAATCAAAGGCTAATGTCTAGCCTTTGCAACACTGTCAGGCCTTTTCATAAAACAAACTGTAGTCAACACCTGTTCAGATAGTCATTTATTCTGCTTGCTCCTACACATCTAATATAATGTATTGGGGGTTGAGGGGTGGACTCCAAAAAGATCTGTCCATGTTTTAACCCCTGCACCTCTGAAAATGATCCTCTTTGGGAAAAGAGTCTTTGCCGTTGTGATGAAGCGAAGGGTCTCAGGATGAGATCATTCCGGATTATCTGGGTAGACACTAAATCTAACGATGTGTCCTTCTAAGAAATGAAGAGAAGACACAGACAGATAGGAGGAAGCCATGTGAAGAAAGAGGCAGAAACTGAAGTTATACGGCCGCAAGCCAAGAATGTCTGGAACAACCCGACAATGGAAGGAAGAAGGAAGGTAGATTTTTCCCCTAGAGGAAATTTTTCCCCTCCAGGGAAAGCCCTGGAGGCTTTGAACAAGTACAGTCCCACCAGCACCTTCATCTCAGAGTCTGGCCCCCAGAACTGTGAGAAAGAAATTTCTGTATTTTAAGTCACCCAGTGTCTCCTAATTTGTGATAGCAGCTGTAGGAAACTAAGAATACTGCCAGACAATTCATTATACCTATTACTATCATGTTTTCTAATTGCATTTGCAAAATTCAGAGGATTCAAACCACCAGTCACAACAGCAAACTTGAATGTTTACATTTATGGTTTTCTTCTCAGGGTGAAACCATTCACTTTCCCTTCCTTCTATATTTGCAGAGAAATTTATCCCCCAGCTGACAAATACTGAGCATGTACAATTGGCACCTACTGTAATATCAGAGACAACGTGCATAGAGACAGTTATTATGAAGAGCTGGGGAGGACTCAGTAAATTAAAAGGAATTATTTACACAAAATACCTAGGACACTAACAGACCCAGAGTCGGGACACAAAAATGGCAGCAACGACTTTTATTGGTGTCCGTTGTAAAACATTACAAATACTATCATCCGGGTAGTTAGTGGTTTTCTCTAGGTGATTAGTATTTCATTAATCTGACGATACTATTTATTTGATCATCCATAATCATCTGGTGCCTTGGGACTTATTTGGAGATAGTCTGCTTACCTATCAATGTGGGACATAACCGTTTTGGAGACGTCTACACCTGCTTCTTGCAACACTCGGATAATCTGAAATGGTGCGCTTGGATTCCTTCCAGGATGAATAATAACAGGACAGCCGAGCTGAGCCTGAGCATGAGCTGTTGCCTGAAGAACCTTCTTCTCACTCTCTGCCAGAGGCCAGGAGCAACCGATTTCTCCAATGACCCCACACTTGATGCTAGTTCCATCAGCTCCATGGAGAATTTCATTAATGAGGACATCAGTAAGCTAAGGAAGAGTGGGAAAGAAGATACTTTACAGATTGTGGAATTTATCAACCCATAGTCACCACAGTGTGGGAATGAAATTTAATCATTTCGTCATTCGTGCTCTCAAAAATCTGCTTGCCATCCATTCAGCGAATACTGGCCAATGAGAAAGGCCAAGTCTCAAATTCCACAAGTCATTCTAAATCAAAGACTCAATAATATCTTACTGTGATTATTTCACAAGAAATTTGGGGCTTTAGAAAGCGATAGGGGAAAAGATGTGACTTCATGCAAGTACATTCAGATGAGAAAAAAAACAAACAAAGTGTAATTTAACCTGAGGAACATCTAGAGCGTAAAAAGACTGCCCTTGAACATACGTCCACTGTATTAACTGATTCTTTAGTCCTCCCTTATTTATGCAGCCCTTGGTCCCATACAGCATAGGAAATTCACAGCACATGATATTAATATCATATTTTTTGGTTCATATGTATATTTACTACTAAGAGTGGTTGGAAGAATGTATGGTAGCTGACTTCAGGATAGTCTTCAAATAATAGACATATAAAAAGGTAAAGGGCTGATTGGAAAATAAAGCAAATAAAGCTTTGAAATATGAAGATTTTAATAATTGACTGATTCTTTGCAAACACTATGGGTGACATTTCTTGCCTATCAAGCAGATAATGGAAGACACATACAAATGAATACAGTATGTGTAAACACATTAAGTTACTATCACAGAAAGAGAGCACACGTATATGCAAAAAAGACTTGTGGTTAATTCTTTCTTTTTATCTCTGAAAGATTTACTTCCTTCTGCCCATTCTTGCCTCAGATCATATGATAACAAAAACAGGAATGGATTTTCTTCCACCACCCCTCCTGTTTTGTAAAAGAAGGAAACATATTCGCAAATGCGCCAAGTCTCTGCCTGCCAAGTTTCACCCTGCAGTGAATTTTTATTGCTGGTTATTATAAAATCCAACAAGAAAATCGAGGTTACATAACTGAAGTTGATAATGGAAAAATGAGGTTTACAAACAGACTGTGGCACCACCACTGAGCACAGACACAATACATACAAATCTAAGTGTTCACACTTTGGGTTTTCCAGTGACCAGTGGGTTAAGAGCTCCTTCCTTCACACTTTTTTTCTTCACGAAATGAAATGTTCCTAATTTGGGTCCCAACTGGCAGATGCCTTTGCTAGCTAGCAAACTTCTGTAGCATGCCCAGCTACCTCTGAGTCAGTGACATTCTCCAAATGTAGGTGACACACAGGGGTAATCCGACGTCTGGAGTTCTGGCTTTTCTGAGTTTACGTGCAAACATTGCTGAACAACTTGAGGCTTCTTACCTGTTCCACTGACATGGCTCTGGTGTCTGGAGAGTGAGTTGCGTCCACATAAAATCCAGCTCCAGATATGATATGGACGCCGGTCTCTTCGGCAAGCCACTTCAAAGTCTTCACGTCTCGGCTGATGCCAACAGTAGTGTTCTCGACCAAAGCCCCTCCACCGTTGGCTTTAAAATACAACAGTTCTTCCCTGATGGCTTCCGTCTCCTGATTCAGCTGAAGATTCTCCTTATGGGAATAAGGGTTCTTTTGAATCCAAAATAAATTTTTCATCATAATAGGTTCTTCGGAGGTAGCTTTGTAACGTGGAGGAGGTGGGTAGTAACAGCAGTCAAAGGTCATTGTCAAATGTTCGTGGGTCAGAGTGCGGCCCAGTTTGCCTGGCTCTACCAGGCCCAAAACAGTTTGGACCTTCCCACTTAAGGAGGACATTTCTGATGATACCAGGAGATGCTCTGAAAAGAGTGTTTTCTGGAAAAAAAAGAAAACCATAATCAGAAAATTTAACACACACATAAATTCTGTCCATAGGGGATGGGAGGCTGTGAATGTATACCCATGTAAGAAAGAGAATCAATGAGACTAGAGATATGGTCCCATTTATCACCCTGCCAAAGCCAGAGTCAGTATCTAGTAAATTGTGTAAGTTCACTGCAGCCTTAAGTGACATGCATGGTGTTAAATGTCCCCCGGCCACTTCCACTGGGACTCCTCTGCCTGATTTAATCCCATCCTCATCTATTGAAAATATTTCTTGGTGTTCAGCTCACATATTCCTTTTGCTTAATTTCATCTCATTAGTCACAGGTACACACTCTTGGTCAATTCAACAGTAATCTCCATCTAAAAAAACTCATAACCAGTAAGTTTTATCCAAACCAGCCTTGTCTCCGAACTTTTTGTCATTTTTTTCAGATAAATTAAATATATACTGAGGCTTCTGATCATCACTAGCCATTACTACTCATTCACTATCCACATGAATCTACTATCAGACTCCTGTTGATGGTCCATCATGTGCCAGAAATTGGATATACAAATATGCATAAGATAAAACTCTCTGACCTTGATGATTTCACAGACTGCCCCCAACCGCCGCCAAAAAAAAAAAAAAAAAAAAAAAAAAAGAAACTGGGGGGAAAACACCTAGGTTCAATAATAAAAAAAAAAAAACAAGAATAAAAACCTCTTCGCTCTAGAAGTTTTATTGTGTCTAGGGCACATAGAAACATTTCAAAAATCATTAAAAGCAAAAATCCTTTGTTATAATGAAAGCAACTATAATTTATTGAAGCTGAAATTTGCCATCCCTCAAAAGAGTAAATACCTCTCCACTTATCCTATTTACTTTCATTTGTAACACATACTAAGGATTCACCAAGTTTCCATCACTGACAGCAAAAACCACAGTTCCGTATGTTCCCTAAATGAAGGGATTCTCTTGGAAAGAAGAAGGCACGACTGAAAGTGTGAAGACAAACACCTCCATGGCCAAGAGCGAAACCCCTGCCAGAAACAGTGGTCTACACAGACCGCCAGCCACACACATTTGGAGGATGGTGACAAATGGACTGGGAACCAGGTAAAAGAAAATGCCTTTGAAGCTCTCAAGCTGTTTCTTTAAAAGACATTCTGAAATCATTTCCCCCCACCCTCCACATCCCTGCCCCTTTATCACTTTTCTTATCTATAAATTAGAATTATCTATAAATTTGTCACTTTTCTTATCTATAAATTAGGAAATCAATGCATATTTCCTAGGCTATCCTAAGGATTCGATGAAATGAGATACCACAGGTTAAAAAAGACCTGTAGACATGGTTGGCACAGCACGTGGCCAACAAGCAGTGGCTTTGCGATGCTGGTTCTAGGAACTATTAGGTAGTCCCTAGGTTCTTTTTTTCCAAGTCTTTGGTTAGAGAGGAGATCATTTGGGGGAACAATGGGTAGAGGACAATTCGCAGTGGGTGTAGTACGTTCAAGAGACACGGTGAAAAGAGACCAGCGTGGGAGAAGAGGGAGCAGCGAGCTAAAGGCAGCTTTATATCAAGCCATTGGAGCTGAGGGGTTTGATATATATTGGCCTATAATGTGTAAATAATTGATTTCGAGTGTTTGGCAGAGAACTATAGGATGTGTGGCTAGCATGGCCATTCGTTTTCGTTAGGTAGCACTCTTCTGCAAGCCAAACTTCTAACCTCTAAATAATTCACATGGTGACAGAAGCTAGCTGCCAGTCACTGCACAGGGCAATCATTTTCATCGATGATGTCTAGGACCCCACTGTTCAATGCCTTATTCCCTGTTACTGAATGCAAGGAATACATAGCTAGTTCTTTCTGTTGACAAAATCACAGTTCCACTAATGATCGATTTCATTTTCCATAAGGCTTAATTTGTTCTTTCCTTTCTTCTGACGGTCGGAGGCCAGAAACTTGGATAAACTGATAAAACACCGTCAATGTCTTTGTGTGTCGACTATACTTCGGTTTTTTTAAAAACATGGGGAGGGGGAGAAACCACTATCACTTCTACTAGAAAAGTACCACACAGCATGGTTAATTGATACGGATTTGAAAGAGCAATGTTAGTAAGTTTCAAGCTCGCAACCTGTGAATCTGTGAAAAAAAAAAATCACTTAAGAAATGTCATCTCTCGTGGGAAATTCCTCAGGCAGAACTAGTTGGTGCTTCCTATGATCACAATGTAACCCATGCTTAAAGGATAAGAAATGACTAAAGAACAAACCAGAGCTGCCACTGCTCTAGGCTGGAATGTGTCTTTTAGTGGGATAAAATACGTATGTGGCAGTCATGATTCCCATGAGGCTAGAAAGCCCTCTCCTACGAACATTCAGCCTGAAAGTCGTTCTCTTCTCAAGGTAGAGACAAGGGGCTACCACTGGCCTTCCGCCATAGAGAGAAGAGTTCACAGATTAAGGAGGAAGGTTCTGGGCAATGAGAACTGCCAGTGCCCAACTGTACAGACCGGAGGGACCCCCACCAAAAAAAAGCAGGCTTCAGGCATTTTGCAGGGCATCCATGGGAAGCTTCGGCATTGCACACACCTGCAACAGACGGTGGTGGGAAAAGAGACAGAGGAGCTGTAACATTTGCCAAAGGCTTTGTTGTGCTTCGGAAGTGAAATTTGAGCAGAGACACTGACGCGACTCCTCTGCAAATCCTGTCACAGCCGGGTCAAAGGAAATGAGCCTTCTCATTCCCACAGTTACAGAATCGGATAAGAAGGCAAGCTTTAAAGGAAAAAAAGAGAAAGAAAAAGACAAGAGCAGGGGATCCGTGCTATAGTGCTGAACTGGAAATCAGAGACAGTGTGTAGGATGTGTCATTTTTGAAAACATATACATGAATTAACTTTTATAAAATACAGAGCAGATTTGCCAAATTGTTGGAGATTTGGTGGTGGGTGGGTAGTTTGAGGGCGATTTTAGTTTGTTTTCCCCAAGATTTTGCTACACCTATTTCACCCTGATCGTTATACTTCATTTTGATTTTTCTGTCTCCTGGAGTTGAATGCTCATTTCAGTTACATTCCACATTTCAGAGGGTAGGGCTTCCTGAGAATTTCACATATGAATGAGCTTCCTGTAGATCTCAGAGACTCATGCCCTTTCGGGGCCCCTGTCCCTGCTGTCACTGGTCCTAGACCCGGCTGAAGGTTCCTGCCCTGCAAGTTTAGACGCATTGGTTAAATTGGCAAGTGACGTTTGCTGCACTGATTCTCAGCTCACTTCCCCAACAACTGTGCAACTTCCGATCTCTATAATAAATCTTTGTTCCCTGATCAAACCCCCCCTGATTAAAAAAAAAAAATGGGAAAGCATTTCCGAGCTTTATGCAGGAGAAGATATGAACTGAATACAGGCAGCCCTGTGGAGAATGGACGAAGGGGAGCCAGTGTGCCTGCCGAGACCCACGGGGCGTTGCTAGAACCTGGAAAAAAAAAAATCAGGTAGTGGCTGTCTGAGAGGACAGCAGTGGAGATGGTGGGAAAGCAGAAGCAGCAGGAGGTGCTGGAAATTTCTAACCGGACTTGCTGATGCTGTAAGAGTATCCTCCAAATTAATGGGCTCCTCAGAAAAAAGTGCCGTCTGGTGCAAATATGCAGGTGCTTCTATTTTTTTATGGTTTGTGTCGCACAGACCCGCAGCACCCTACAAACATTGCACTTAGGGCTGACATTTGATTTGTCATCGAAATATGTATGTTTTAAACCACATAATATTTCTTTTTTTCTTTTTTTTTTTCAACGTTTTTTATTTATTTTTGGGACAGAGAGAGACAGAGCATGAACGGGGGAGGGGCAGAGAGAGAGGGAGACACAGAATCGGAAACAGGCTCCGGGCTCTGAGCCATCAGCCCAGAGCCTGACGCGGGGCTCGAACTCACGGACCGCGAGATCGTGACCCGGCTGAAGTCGGATGCTAAACCGACTGCGCCACCCAGGCGCCCCAACCACATAATATTTCTTAAAGCTCGTTTGAATACTTCATCAAGTGCAGTTTCAAGCCTGTGACCTGTCTTCTCGCAAACAATATCGGTCTGGTGGCTGAGCCGTGGTGACACAGGATTTCCTCCCCATGCACAGTACCTGTCTGCTTGCCCACATATATATGACTGTGTGGCCCTATTGCATGGAGGCTTATAACTTTTCATATTAAGCATTGTCAAAACATCAATAACTCTACCTGCGTAAAGGGAAAGAAATCCAACCACTTCAGTACACAGAGGAAAAATGGGACCCAGCGAGTTCTTCAGACTGTGACATAAATAAAACAGAACCACTCGCAGATACAAATGAACAGCCTTGAATTTGCATTCAGAGGAAAACGGTGGGTTTCATGCCCAAGCTTTTTTTTTCTTTTCCTTTTTTGCCCTGTTTAGGGAAGTTGGGGGGCTGATCTGAGGATAGCTCCAAATCCCAAATCCCACATATGAACATGGTGATGGAGATATACCCAAGAGGTGACACTCCTGGAAAAAGCCACTCACAGATGGGTGTGCCTGGGAAAGGTTCCCTCCCCTGGATCAGCACAGGCCTTCCTGGGCCTGAGCAACAGTTCATCTAAAATGAGACGTTATGGGGCGCCTGGGTGGCGTAGTCGGTTAAGCGTCCGACTTCAGCCAGGTCATGATCTCGCGGTCCGTGCGTTCGAGCCCCGCGTCAGGCTCTGGGCTGATGGCTCGGAGCCTGGAGCCTGTTTCCGATTCTGTGTCTCCCTTTCTCTCTGACCCTCCCCCGTTCATGCTCTGTCTCTCTCTGTCCCAAAAATAAATAAAAAACGTTGAAAAAAAATTTTTTTTAAATGAGACGTCAGTTCAGGGGCACCTGGGTGGCTCAGCTGATTAAATGTCTGACTCTTAGATTCGGCTCAGGTCATGATCTCACAGTTCGTGAGATCGAGCCCCTTGTCTGGCTCTGCACTGACAGTGCAGAGCCTGCTTGGGATTCTCTCTCTCCCTCTCACTCTGCCCCTCCCTCCCCTGCTGTCTTTCAAAAATAAATAAATGAAACATTAAAAAAATGATAGTTCAGTCCAGTAATTATTAAAGCCAGAAATCACTTTGGGCTGCTCAACTGACAGGATGCGGCCTGTGGCTTAATTGGCTCCCTTTTTAAAAATTTTTATTAAAGAACTTTTTTTAAACTGTATTTATTTTTGAAAGAGAGCATGAGTGGGGAGGGGCAGAGAAAGAGGGAGACACAGAATCGGAAGCAGGCTCCAGGCTCTGAACTGTCAGCACAGAGCCCGATGGGGGCTCGAACCCATGAACTGTGAGATAGATCATGACGTGAGCCAGAGTCTGACACTTCACCAACTGAGCCGCCCAGGTGCCCCTAAAATTTTTATTTTTAACTGAATTATAGCTGACGTACAATATTATATTAGTTTTAGGTGTGCAATCTAGTGATTCAACAATTATATACATTATGAAATGCTTGCCATAAGTATAGTTACCTTCTGTCACCATACAGTTATTACAATATCACTATGTCCCTTATGCTGTATTTTTCATCCCTGTGACTTATAACTGGAAGCTTGTACCTCTTAATCTCTTTCATCCATTTTACTCATTCCCCTCCCCCCCCCCCCCACCACCTTGCCTCTGGCAACCACCAATTTGTTCTCTGTATTATGAGTCTATTTCTGGTTTTGTTGGTTTGTTTTTTAGATTCTGGATAGAAGTGAAATATGGTATTTGTCTTTGTCCAACTTATTTACTTAGCATAATGCCCTCTGGGTCCATCTATTTGCAAATGGAAAGATCTCACTCTTTTTCATGGCCCAGTAATATTCCAATGGATACCACATCTTCTTTATCCATTCATCTATCAATGGACACTTAGGGCAGCTTCTCTAACTTGGCTGTTGTAAATAATGCTGTGGTAAACATAGGGGTGCATGTGTCTTTTTGAATTAGTGTTTTTGTTTTCTTCAGCAAACACCCAGAAGTGTAACAGCTGGATCATGTGCTATATCTATTTTCCGTTGTCTGAGGAACCTCCAGAACTTTTTCACAGTAGCTACGTCAACTTATATTCCCACCCACAGTGAACAAAGGTTCCCTTTGTCCCACATCCTCACCCGCACTTGTCATTTCTTGCCATTTTCATACTAGCCATTGTGGCTGGTATAAGGGGATCTCATTATAGTTTCAGTTTGCCTTTTCTTGATGATTAGTGACACTGATCATCTCTTCATGTGTCTTTTGGTCACCTGTATGTCTTCTTTGGAAACATTTCTATTCAGGTCCTCTGCCCATTTTTTCCCAAAGTTTACTTATTTATTTTGAGAGAGAGATGGAGAAAGCATGAGCAGGAAAGGGGCACAGAGAGAGAGGGAGAGAGAGAGAATCCCAGCAGGCTCTGCACTGTCAGCACAGAGCCAAAGGAGGGGCTCGATCTCATGAACTGTGAGATCATGCCCTGAGCCGAAATCAAGAGTCAGGGGCTTGACCACTGGAGCCACCCGGGCGCCCTTCTCTGCCCATTTTTTAATGGGCTCTTTACTCAAACAGGTGCCAGCTGGTCACAAACACTATGACTTTGGCAAATTACTATTGGCTTCTTGACTTTATCTGTTTAGTCAACAAATTGAAAACATTTCCTCCTTGATAAAAAGAGGGGAGGTGGAAGGAGGAAAGGAGGACAGCGGAAAAGCCTTGTATTCAGGTCAAAATGCAACATTACTCACTACTTGTCATAGTAGCATCAGAGCTGGGACAAGTGTGATATTGTCAGAATGCTATCTACAGAACTGACCTTTATGTTTTCCTTCATTTGGAAAAAAAAATGAGATTTAGCTCATCTCAACCCCTCATTCTCAGAGAAAGTTTCTACACTCACTTCTGTGAGAATGTTTGATGTAAATTCCTTGATTTTGCTACGAGCATAATCCTAGGAGTAAAACACGTAACAAGTTACTGGATACAACGATGATAACTTCTTTTTCTTCATAAAGAACTCAACCCTGAAGTTAGTTCTCAGCTTTTCCCAGAGCAAATTTCCTCTTCCATGGGTTCTTAGCACTAGGTTTTCTCGCAGAAACAACAATATTTTCAGCAAATTGCACAGCTGGTCCCTAACTGTATTTAGTCACTTAAAGAGTGTACAATTTGCATTACTTTTACTTATTTATTTAATTATTTTTTAAAAATCTTTATTTATTTTTGAGAGAGAGACAGCATGTGAGCAGGGGAGGAACAGAGAGAGAGGGAGACACAGAACTGGGAGCAGGCTCCAGGCTCCGAGCTGTCAGCACAGAGCCCGACCCGGGCCTCGTACTCACGAACTGTGAGATCATGACCTGAGCCGAAGCCGGACGCTCGACTGACTGAGCCACCCAGGCGCCCCCAATTTGCATTACTTTTAATTCCAGGAGAATCACATGTTAATGTTTTATTTTTTTATTTTTTTATGTTTATTTATTTTTGAGAGAGAGAGACACAGAGCACAAGCAGGGGAGGGTCAGGGAGAGAGGGAGTCATAGAATCCGAGGCAGGCTCCAGGCTCCAAGCTGTCAGCACAGAGCCCCACGCGGGGCTGAAACTCAAGAACCACAAGATCATGACCTGAGCCGAAGCTGTCTTCAGTGGCTTGATTTAGTTGGAAGAACAATAGGTTCAGAGTCAACAGGTCTTGGCTCTTTCACTAAATAGTTGTGTGATTTGGGGCAACTAACTGAACCACTCGGAGCCTGTTGTCCCATCTATGAAATAAATGAGTTGGACCAGATGACTTCGAGATGACATTCATGCTTCTGTAATATCCTTTAGCTTGAAATGGATATTAATGACCTTCCATAGATCATTCAGTGAGGAATCTTCATCTATCAATGAAGGTGTATTTTAAGAATGGTTTTTAAAATGTATATTTTATATACATGTGCATATATATATGTATATATATATATATATACACACATCTCTATATATGTAATGAGAATGAATTTCATTCATTACCTTTCAATTTTATTCATTCCCTATCAGTAAGGCTGTACTTACTGATTTTTAAAATGTACAGTTTATAAACATGTGTGCCTGTGTGTGTGCATGTGTGTATACACACATATATGTATATAATAACAGAATGGGCGAATTGCATTCACTACCTATCAATTTCATTCATTAACTATCAATGGAGGATGTGCCTATTGAGTGTTTTTAATGTATAATTTATATATGTGTGAATACATACACACATGTACATGGAGAGAGAAAGAATCGGTTTTAGTTTGAGATCCTTCTAAGTTTAAAAGAACCCTAGGAGGGATGGCTGGTTTGAAAGAATCCTAAACTTGGAGTTCCGGCTCCAATGTTTCCTATCTGTGTAACTGTGAAAAACTGAACAGCTTACCATGAGTTAGTTTCCTCCCTTGAAAACTGGAATACCTGCCTTATTGCAAGATTTGAAATGAAAAGCAAATAAGGTAACACCTAAAAGCACTACCTAATTTATAAGGCACACACAAATGCTCCAAATTCTTATTATATACATCAAACTGTGAATTATTTTCCAAACATTTGCTGAGTATCCTTAGGCAAATAAACCCAAACCTGTTCTTTCAAAAAACGAACAGTAAGGGTCTGAAGTTTACGAATCAATCAGAGGCTGTAATCTGTTTATTAGTTCCTTCACTTGAGGCCTGTGATTCTTAAAAGCAGATTGTCTGTTGCGATTGACATCACAGCTCATTAGGCTTTTGGAAATGACCCACGAAAGCGATTACAGCTATAGGAGGTCGTCATTATCCATGGGTAGCTAGTACTGGAAATGCCTTTTTAAATGAATGCGCTTAATACAGTGTGTGAGCTGGTGTCCACAGATGGCTTCCGGTGAACCAGGCCTTCTCGTATTCACATCTGTGTGCAGCTCCCTTCCACGTGGAACCTGAGCTTCCCTGTGACTCGCTTTAACCAATAGCATGTGGCAGGAGTGATGCGATGTGTTTGGGACCCAAATCTTCGGAAGTAGTTTCTGCTTTTGTGCTTTGGGGAAACCTGCACTGCCATATAAGTCTAGCTACCCCTAATGTGGAGAAGGAGAGGCCCTCAGAATACATGGGGAGTGAGAGAGGCAGGCACCCCGGAATCCAGGCTGTCCCTGAGAAGGCACCAGATGAATGAATGAGTCATCTTGAACATTTTAACCCAGCCACGATTCCACATGACTGCGAGCCCAGCTATGGCCAATTGAGAAGAATATAGCCGACCCACAGAATAATGAGAGATAATAAAATGGTCGTTGAAACCTGTGGTTTGGGGTTGTCACACAGCAGTAGGTAACCAGAAAATACAGAGACCAACACTGAATAATAAGTTATATTAAGACTTGATCGGGGCACCTGGGTGGCTCAGTCGGTTAAGCGTCCGACTTCGGCTCAGGTCATGATCTCGCGGTCCGTGAGTTCGAGCCCCGCGTCGGGATCTGTGCTGACTGCTCAGAGCCTGGAGCCTGCTTCCAATTCTGTGTCTCCCTCTCTCTGACCCTCCCCTGTTCATGCTCTGTCTCTCTCTGCCTCAAAAATAAATAAACGTTAAAAAAATTTTTTTTAATTAAAAAAAAGACTTGATCAATATTTCAAATGAGAAAATAAAATAAATATGATAAAAATAAGTCATAATTACAAACATGTCCTAATTATAGAACAAGGAAGTAATTGAATGTTAGATTTGGGGGTGACAAAATGATGTGAAATGACATCATTGCTTGACTTTTGCACCCAGTGACGAAAAAGGCTATCTTTGCTGAAGTATCTCTGAAGGCTTTATTTTTTACCAAGGCCCTCTATTTTTTTTTAAGTTTACTTATTTATTGCAAGAGAGAGAGAGAGAGAGAGAGAGAGAGAGAAAGAGAAGGCTGGGAAGGGGCAGAGAGAGAGAAAGAGAGGGAGAGAGGGAATCCCAAGCAGGCTCTGAAATGCTAACACAGAGCCTGACTTGGGGCTCAAACCCACGAAATGTGAGATCATGACCTGAGCCCGAGTCAGACCCTTACCCAACTGAGCCACCCAGGAGCCCCTACCAAGGTCTTTTATTATGCAGTTGTGATGCAACTTATTCCACATTGGGCTTTGTATGTAATACAGTTCTCTTCCAATATCACTGTCATCGACCTCACCACAACTGCATCTTCTTTTTTTTAAGGCTTTCAGTTTCAGTTTGCAATCTACTTGCATCATATTTCTTGAAATTTATCAATATTTACAACAATCAGCCAGAGATGAAAAAAAAAAAAAGATGCTGGGGTGCTAGGCAGGCACAGAAATCCACACAGGGAAAATAGGAATGCTTGAACGGAACCTGATTGTTGAATGGTCAGTTGGGTAGACCATAGAATTGGCTTATCTGAGCAACCTGTTAACTGGGGGAAGGGGCACTTGTAAGTGAGTACATCATATAAGGGGACCAACAGTATGCTCCAGCACGTGTCACATTGTACTGAATCGATCTGGTAAGGGATTTGTGTCTGACGATGTGCTCTGTGTGTCTTTATGTACGTGTGTGTCCCTTGTCTTTACATAGTATCTAGCATTTGGTTTGCATCTGTGAACCTGAACTGAACAGAATAGACAGAAAGAAAGTAATGAGCTTATGCCTTATGTAAGAACGAGGTTGAAAGAGTCAAAAGTTTCATTCTAAAATGAATAAAGTAGCAGCGCCTGGGTGACTTAGTCGGTTAAGTGTCCCACTCTTGATCTCAGCTCAGGTCTTGATCTCGGGGTCGTGAGATCAAGCCCCACACTGGGCTCCACACTGGGTGTGAAGCTTACTTAAAAATAAATAAATAAATAAATAAATAAATAAATAAATAAATAAAGTAAATTTGCTATAGCTCTAAAATGCAAATAAGAATTAAAAAAAATTTTTTTGGTTGAAGTTTGCAAGTGGAAAGGGCATGTCAAATGTAGAACCCGAAATCCCACTGGATTAGAATACCCTACGATAGTTACATCTTCTTTTATATACAAACAAATGTGACAATCTAGTTTAAAATAGGCATTTTTAGGGACAAATGAAGAAAGCAGTGGCTACATACATAAAATTCTCATGCCTACAAACTAAAACTAAATAAAGCATGATGTATTTTTCAAAAATAATTTCCAGAGGATTCAGCATAATGGAAAACCGCCCAAATTTCAAATAGCTGTCCAAATGTCCAAATGTCAACTAACTAGGATATTTATTTGGAATTACTGCTGCTAGATAAGCCCCTAACCATGACGAGGGGAAGAGGGATGGTTGCTTGATTTTAGTTTTGGGTGAACGGTGCTAAATGACAAAAACATTTAAAATGGATGTCCCATTTAAGGAACTTAACTTGCCACACTGGAAACATTAAATAACCACTTGAAATTTTTCATGAATAGAAATCTAGCTTCACACTTCAGGAAAAAAGCTTTCCCCTTTAAATGGCAAGCTAGTCCTAAAAGTGTACAGAAATCACATTATGGGGTTAGGACAGAAAGCACCATTGGGAGGCAGTTAAAACAAATCTGACCCACAGGTCCACTGCGTGGCTTGTGAAAGATAAGACAGATCACAGTGAGTGGTGATACGGTGGCCCTCCCACACACACAGCCTTGGCCACAGTGCAAATTTGCCCAACTTTTCTGAAAAGCAGTTTAGCAATATGTATCTAGAGTCTCAAAATGTTACTCTGCTGCTGGGGAATCTGTCTTCAGGAAATATTTAGAGACACGTAAAAAATATTTACGCACAAAGATTTCATTATGGCATTATTTAGAATAGCGACCAAAATATCTCACAGTATGGGAATGTTTACACGTATGATAGAACATTATGCAAACGTTCAAGTTATACTTTCAAAGACTATTTAATGACACAGGAAAATGCTCTTATTATAACTTGTGAAAAAGCAAAATACAAAACTGTATTTTAAGTGCTATAAATTTATGGAGAGTATATGTATCTACATACATGTAGAGCTTAATTAGAAACACAAAAATGTTGGGGCGCCTGGGTGGCGCAGTCGGTTAAGCGTCCGACTTCAGCCAGGTCACGATCTCACGGTCCGTGAGTTCGAGCCCCGCGTCAGGCTCTGGGCTGATGGCTCGGAGCCTGGAGCCTGTTTCCGATTCTGTGTCTCCCTCTCTCTCTGCCCCTCCCCCGTTCATGCTCTGTCTCTCTCTGTCCCAAAAATAAATAAAAAACGTTGAAAAAAAAATTAAAAAAAAAAAAAAGAAACACAAAAATGTTATGTGTATGTTTGGGTGGCATTTTGTTCTCCATTACAGTTTAATGTATTTCCCAGGTTAATGTATTTCCAAGTTTCTGTTTTTTATTTTTTATATTTATCTATTTCATTTATAACCAGGAAAAGGGAGTAAAATGGGAAAAGACCGATGATACCAGTATAAACCTACCCAATGCTTATACCAGTGCCGCATGTAAAATAACCGAATATATGTTTTGAATTCCCCAACGAAAGCACACAGACAGGCAAAGATTCGTGAGCTCAAGAGCTATTTCAAATTCTTCTTTATTATCACAGAGTCGCTAATCGCCAGCCATGCCTGAGACTTGGTATGTTTGTGTGCAAATATTTCTGATCAAATTACATGTCTCTGCAGTGAGTATGGTTCACTGTGATTAAATTCAAGCTGTTTTACCAAGTCCTTAATGGACTGATCTTGGCTCTAGTGGAAATCCTGGAGCCCGGTAAGAATTTTAGGAAAGGTTTAGCACTCTAAGTAATTATCACAGTCAAGTCACATAAGAACCAAGATCCCACTATCAAACACCGTCCTGTGAGAGGGCAGGAGTGCAGATGGCTGGGGGGGGGCGGGGGGGGGGCGGGGGGGGAGGGGGGGCGGTCAGGGGGTTGGTGACTGGGTGGTTCAGCCAGAGTGTCCAACTTCGGCTCAGGTCATGATATCGCAGTTTGTGGGTTTGAGCCCCGCATCGGGCTCTGTGCTGACAGCTCAGAGCCTGGAGCCTGCTTCTGATTCTGTGTCCCCTTCTCTCTGCCCCTCCCCCATTCACGTGTGCACTCTGGCTCGGCCCGCCCGCCGTCTCTCTCTGTCTCTGTCTCTGTCTCTCAAAAATAAATATACATTGAAAAATTTTTAATAAAAAAAAAGGAGTTCAGATGGGGGATTGTCAAGGAGACATTTTATAGGAGAACGTCAGAAATTATGAAATGTGGGTCATCATTTAGAAGGAAAAAAGAGGGCCCAAATGAAATAAAGTTTAAGTAAAGATAAACCATGCGAAGACAAAACCATAAAAAGAATCTTTTTAAAAGAGGGTTAACCACCTTTGGCAGAAAGACAAGAAAAGATGAAGTAGCAGTTATTCTAGTTTCAATAAATATTTACTGGCCAGCATTAAGTGTAAGGCCCTGTGCTGGGTAGGCAGGGCCTGTGAGAGTTACAAAGATCCATGAGAGAGAATGCCCCCCAGCCCCTGGAGGCTGAGAACCAACAACGACGCCTTCCATTCGTGTATGAAGCTGTCATTTACTGAGCTTCCATTATGCATACGGTGCCACACAAAGGACTTTATATCTCTTATCTCAAGTTCTTACTGAAACGTTCGTTGCCTGGTTGATATTATAAGAGGAAACAGGCCAAGAAAATGGAAGAAAGTTAAGAGTCTCGAAAGTTGCCATCTGATCCAGAGTCTGCTCAGAGAACGCACATGTCGATCATGAGCAGCACTTTCTAGAGAGTTCCGTCAGAACTAACCAGATGAGGTTAGCCTACGGTTACAACGATAGCAACCTTATTGGATGATTACTACCTGCCAAGCACATTTAGTCCTCAGACAGAATTTAGAGATGTGCATTGTCTGAATTCTCTCCGACGCTCCATTCAATCAGCCGCCTAGGTTAAAAAAAAAAAATAATAACCCAGTGTCACCCCAGACTCCCACCTCACCCACAGGGAGTTTCTAAATGCCACAAACACCACCATTTTAATCTCTCCTTCACTCTTTCCCTCTGTATCGTCACAGCCATGGCTACAGTGCAGCCACCATCCCCCTCGCTCAGGTGGATTACTGCCAGGAGCTTCTAACCCGGTTTCCCTGCCATTGTGGTCCACTTTCAGCGAGCCTACAGAGTGCTCTCCCTAAAACACAGACTCAGATAGGTCTCCCCCGGGTGTCGTCCTGCTAACCTTAAGAGACACATCTATACCTAGAGCCTGGTGGTGCCCCCTGAACCCACTCTGCTCCTGCCACTCTGTTCAACTGCCTGCCCTTCTCTGGGTTCAGACTGTTCACGCTTCTCTGCCTCTTTCTTCCTCAGCTTACACAAACCCAGCCCCCTCCACCCTTTTTCTCTACTAGCTCACTTCTGCTAGGCATCGAGGACAGGGCTTTTGGCATCATCAGAAGCTTTCCCTGATGTTCCGCCTTGTGGCTCAGGCAGTCGGGGAAACATGCCGATTCTAAGTTCTCTCCTAGCCCTTGGACCTTTACCTTGAAACTCACTTCTTAAGTTAATGGTTAATGTCTCTCCCTCCAGACTCTGACCTCCTTGAGGGCAGAGTCCGTGTCTCGGTCAGTCGCGAGTCGTCAGCCACCCGCAGTGCCTGGCACAGAGTCAGTACTTGATTAACATGCATACGCTTGCTTGTTTTGAGCCAGCCTTCTTCCACGAAGGACTGGAGGTAACTTGCACAAAAGACACATAAAGCGAAGAAAAAAATATTAAAGTAGGAGCGTGGAAATTATACACCGAAGTAGAAGAAGGACCAAGAAGGAAGACCAGGTTAACAGTTGTTGGCAAAGGGCTAAAAAAGTTGTCCTGGAATATTTATGTAACACATTTCTGACAACAGATAATTCTGAGATCATAGCACACCCCTTTTCCAGCAGTTCATATTATTTCCCTAAATCAAAACAGCTAAAAGTATTATTAAAAAGAATGGAAAATGGATTCCCAAAAGTTTGGGGGCTTGGGATTTTGAAGCCATGTTTGTTTTTACAACTTACCCCCCCCCCTTTTTTTTTTTTTTGCATTTCAAGCTCTCAGAAGATAGTGAACATGCCATTTAAGCTTATTCTTTTGCACCCAGCATGGTAGTATGTAAGTTTTTTTTATAACTTTCCCTTAGTAATAAGGGCAAATTTTTTTTTAATTTTTAATTTTGTAAGATTTTTAAAAACTTTAATGTTTTTATTTATTTTTGAGAGAGAGAGAGAGAGACAGAGCATGAGCAGGGGAGGGGCAGAGAGAGAGGCACACACAGAATCCAAGGCTCTGAGCTGTCAGCACAGAGCCTGACGCGGGGCTTGAACTCACAGATTGTGAGTTCATGACCTGAGCTGAAGTCGGATGCTTAACCGACCGAGCCACCCAGGTGCCCTTTTAACTTTTTTTAAACATATATTTACTTTTGAGAGACAGAGAGAGACAGAGCGTGAGCAGGGGAGGGGTAGTGAGAGAGGGAGACACAGAATCTGAAGCAGGTTCCAGGCTCTGAGCTGTCAGCAGAGAGCCCAGTGCAGAGCTCAAACCCACAAACTGTGAGATCGTGACCTGAGCTGAAATTGGTTGCTTAACCAACTGAGCCACCCAGGTGCCCCAGATTTTTTTTTTAATTTTTAAGTAATCTGTGCATGCAATATGGGACTCAAATTTACAACCCTGAGATCGAGTCATACACTTCCCTGACTGAGCCAGCCAAGCACCCCAGGGCAAGATTCTTGAGCACAGAAATAACCAACAGCAAGTGACTTCATCTTCAAGCACATTTTCTATCTAAATTAGTGCAGGTGGTTCATGACAGTAGCTCATCCTTTACAAGGAGTAAAACTGGATAACGACTCGTAAGGCTAATTTTTAAAATGTATAGACCATCCACATTAATTTCTTTTTAAGGTAGTTTAATTTTAAAGCACTCTTCCTCGAATTACAGAGAGCCCTTCAGTTGCATGAACAAATGTGTATCTAAAAGCTATTTCCCTGGGGCGCCTGGGTGGCTCAGTCGGTTAAGCGTCCGACTTTGGCTCAGGTCATGATCTCGCGGTCCACGAGTTCGAGCCCCGTGTCGGGCTCTGGGCTGACAGCTCAGAGCCTGGAGCCTGTTTCAGATTCTGTGTCTCCCTCTCTCTCTGATCCTCCCCCGTTCATGCTCTCTCTCTGTCTCAAAAATAAATAAATATTTTTTAAAAAAAAGCTATTTCCCACAAAATCATCTCAGGTCCTTTATTCTGAAGACCATACAGTGGATTTTCTTAGAAAAGTCTTGACTTCCGCTACCCTGCTTAGCTAATTCCAAGTTACAAAGAATCAGTCCATGAATGGGCTTTCACATTGTCAGGCTTCTCCTGTTTGGTGTTAAAAAGGATAGTCATGCAGAAAAAAAGGTCTGAGAGCCACTGCAAGGAGAGCGAGAAGCTCTCCCAGCCTGGTTCTGGCCCATCTTGTCTTGTTCTAGTGGCTTCCAAAACATGGTCTGCTGTATGAGAAATGCCATGCCATGCCTGATGCAAAGGAGAGTCATCTCTAGAACTAGCTTCTGTTCTGATAATCTCTCTAGTTCCATCCCCACACATGGAGAAGGAGGTACCAGCCCTGGGCTACAAGAGCCACTGGCAAGAAGTAAATGCTCAGTGGGTGTCTGTTCAACCAATGAACACTTTTCGTTCTATCCACCTTCAATTTCACACTGATGGGAGGCAAGGTTAGCCAAAAGCAATTGGATATTTTCATGAACATCACAGCCTCTTCGCAGGCTTGGGACCAGCTATTGTTACTCTCCTTGAAATAGTAAGAGAAGTTGCTTTGGTTTACAGAGTTGAGGGATAGCTTGGACTTTAAATTCACAGAACACAGGAAGGTAACATAAAGACGTTTGCTTTCTGGGCACCTGAAAATTTCACCCGGGTACATTTCAATTCAATGTGGCAAATGTTTGCTAAGGATCTAGTGCGTCCAAAGGAGGATACTACGAGAGACAAAGATGAAAAAGGAATAATCTTACTGTAAGAGGCTAAAGAGCCCCCAGCATGGTACCTGGCACATGGTGAGCATTCAATGGGGGATTGATATTTTTTATATATTAGCGGGATACCTGCGATGTTCAAGTGAATGCAGTAACATTGGAAAAGAGGTCCCAAGCAGATGTTCTGGGAAGATGTGTCTGGCTAAGATTCATCAGTGCTGGAGGGTTTGGGAGGGCTCTCTGGAGGAGGGTGGCATTTAGGCAAGGCTGCACAAAGAGTTTTTACAAGGAGGCATCCTGGGGGCATGAGCAATGAAAGGCATGTTTTGGGATTTGTAAGCAGCCCGCTGAGGCTCATACACATGATGCATGGCAGGTCCACAGTCAAGACACTGACACAGGCACCGGATCCAGAGGAAGCGACCTGTGTTAGGATGGTAATTAAATGGGCAGCGTGCGTATAGACTGAATGCTGGAGACAGGGGATGAGTTAGGAAACTAAAGCAATTTTCATTGTTCCTGGGGGATTTTAAGAGCAGGAGAACTAGAGGCGCCTGGGTGGCTCAGTCGGTTAAGCGTCCGACTTCAGCCAGGTCACAATCTCGCGGTCCGTGAGTTCGAGCCCCGCGTCGGGCTCTGGGCTGATGGCCCAGAGCCTGGAGCCTGCTTCCTATTCTGTGTCTCCCTCTCTCTCTGCCCCTCCCCCGTTCATGCTCTGTCTCTCTCTGTCTCAAAAAATAAATAAACGTTAAAAAAAATTAAAAAAAAAAAAAAAGAGCAGGAGAACTACATGTCAGGGCAGAAGAAGCCCGGAAGAGCACTCTCTTTTTCACCCTTCTCTAACTTACAAAATATCATGCTGGGAGTAGTGTAAAGTACTCCTTTTAATCATACTTTAAACCAAGAAGTAAAAAAAGTAAAAAAAAAAGAAAAAATTTGTAAAGCCTTAAAAGTGGGCCAGGAACATCATGACTTGAATACTTATTGACCTCTCAAATGTGTTAGTTATTGATGGGAAAACATTAAATCAAAATATTTACAATTAAAAAGTTCACAGTCATTGAAGTCTGCATTCTCAAAGCCACACGATGGCCACTATTTTTTTTTTTAATTTTTTTAACGTTTATTTATTTTTGAGACAGAGAGAGACACAGCATGAACGGGGGAGGGGCAGAGAGAGAGGGAGACACAGAATCAGAAGCAAGCTCCAGGCTCTGAGCCATCAGCCCAGAGCCCGACGCGGGGCTCGAACTCGCGGACCGCGAGATCGTGACCAGAGCTGAAGTCGGACGCTTAACCGACTGAGCCACCCAGGTGCCCCACGATGGCCACTATTAACATGACGTCGTAGGAAGTTCTTCATAAAACTGCATTGAAGCCCCCACTTTCTGTATTGTTGGTTTCATTACCTTCACGAGATTATGGAATTTCAAAAGTATTATCTACAATAATAATGCTGTGTGTTTCTTTGAAGAGCTTAAGGCACTGTACACACTTTAATTAAATCTCCTAATGTCCTTGCAAAGTTGGCAAGGGATCAGCAGAAGG
The DNA here is from genome assembly GCF_028018385.1 of Neofelis nebulosa. Classification (NCBI taxonomy): domain Eukaryota; kingdom Metazoa; phylum Chordata; class Mammalia; order Carnivora; family Felidae; genus Neofelis; species Neofelis nebulosa. Next base: position 127,727,035 of record NC_080789.1, read on the forward strand.
TGAGTCATCGGAAAGTATCCAGCTAGAAGACTGGACCATAGGACATACTTTTAGATGAAACCCACTTTTGATTATTATTGTTCCCATTTCACCAATGAGGAAATGGGGTTATTATTCAGAGGAGGATGATGAGCTATCTTCTATTTTCACTGAAGGCAAAATACAATGCCATAGGCTCTGTAAGCATTTCCTGGGAGACCTTTAAAAATTGTACAAACACCATGACCCCTGAGGTTACTCCTTTGAGAGCCGACCAACATTTATGAATAAACACCTAAAATGTGCACCAAGAGAATATACATTATCCGTCTTTTGCAAAAACAAAAACAAAAACAAAACAAAACAAAAAAACCACAGGACAAGAATCCCAATTTATCATGATGTACATACAGTCTTTTAGCCTTGATCGACTGGTTGGCCAGAAGTTCGGCTAGTTCTTTCCATAGACTCTTATCCCCAAGCTTCCCCCCCACAACACCAGAGAGAAGAGCGGGCACCGGTCTGTTGGAGATCAGGGAATAGAACTGGTTAGGTTGAAGACAGTACAAATTGCAGGGCTAGAAAAAATGTTGAGGAGTAGAAAACTGGACAAGTCTTGACTCACGGTTCTACCCTTCGGATAGCGGTACAGATTCCAAAGTCAGATGGTGAAAAACAAACATGCGTGCAGTAATCTTAGAGGCTCCTGTTTATAAAACAACTCCACTTCTAATAAAGGAAATGAAAGGGCCCAAACCACTTTGCCAGACCTCGACGCCACTGTGTCAATCTAACCACCTCCTGATGTCCCAGAAAATGCAGTCATGTCGCCCAGGAAAACATCCGAGTTTGGAAAAAAAATCGTGAAAAAAGATAAATGTTATTGTTTTAGGCAATAATTTCATATCACCGAAGTGTTAAAAACAAACAAAGATATGAATAATGAAATCCTATGGCACTATTTGGTTGAAAGATGGTTATATTGATCCAGACTATGCTTATAATTGTTTGGTTTATCATAAAAATGAGAATGTAAATTCAAAAATTTTGATGACAACTTGTGGAGCCTCAAGTTTGAGGAAAATTGTCTCCAAAAGACAGTCTTTATTAGTGGAACTAGGGAAGAAGGCAAGATGACAAATTTTGCCTAGTTCTAAAACAGTGTGGCACCTGACACAGAAACCTCTTTTTTGGGAAAGACTAGTATTTGATGCACTAAAAATAACAAACAGCTTATCTCTACTCCTGAAAGCCGATTTACTACAATGGGATCAAGGGCAAATCTAATAGCTTCATGGGTCATACAGCAATAATTTCTCTTTTCCAATCTTTGAGATGGCAGGGGAAAAAATGCTCTAATGGAATTCTCTAGATAAAAAAGATTCACTAAATTAGGAAAATTTTCTATAGGCAAACAACAAATTTTTAAATAACCAATCCTTAGTCACATATATGTATTGAAATATAAAGGGAATGTAATTGCTTATGTATTTTTCCCCATAAAAATAAGGTACCCTAAAAGATTTAGGAAGGTTTGTCTAGCCAATAATGTATTTTATTTTTATTTTACTTTATTTTTTAATGTTTATTTATTTTTGAGAGAGAGAGAGAGAGAGAGAGAGGGAGTGGGAGAGGGGCAGAAAGAGAAGGAGACAGAGAATCTGAAGCAGGCCCTAGGCTCTAAGCTGTCAGCACAGAGCCTGATGTGGGGCTTGAACCCACAAACTGTGAGTTCATGACCTGAGCCGAGGTCAGACGCTTAAGTGACTGAGCCACCCAGGCGCCCCAGCACTATATTTTAATTTGGAATCTTACTCATCACTATTACCTGCTTCCTAAGAATTCCCACAAAGCATTTATATATTTATATACTTATACATTTCATTTCACTGTAGTTCTGACATATTTTACCAATATTGCCAGTGTACCAAAGGACTATAATTTTAATCTTCTCCTTGGATAGACTTACATGTGTAGCTTTACTAATTATAATAAATTCCCTAAAAAAAAAGGCAGTTTTAAATCAAATTATAGATCTGCTAAAACACATTGAATTATAAAATGCATCTAAATAAGGTATGGTTTTGAATTTAGGTTAATAGTTTTAAAATAAGTAAAATCAGGGGCGCCTGGGTGGCGCAGTCGGTTAAGCATCCGACTTCAGCCAGGTCACGATCTCGCGGTCCGTGAGTTCGAGCCCCGCGTCAGGCTCTGGGCTGATGGCTCGGAGCCTGGAGCCTGTTTCTGATTCTGTGTCTCCCTCTCTCTCTGCCCCTCCCCCGTTCATGCTCTGTCTCTCTCTGTCCCAAAAATAAATAAAAAATGTTGAAAAAAAAAAAAAAAAAAAATTTAAAAAAAAAAAAAAAAAAAAATAAAATAAGTAAAATCAATATTTTATTAAATATTATTTTAAAATAATAATATTTAAAAATAATTAACATATATAAATTTCAGTGACTGTTCAATGCTATTTGATCTCAGAATTTTTGAGCAGAAAGGGACCATGCAGATCATTTAATTCAATGACTTCATTTTTAGGTGCAAACGCTGACTGCTCCATCTCCTGAAGGCCAGACAGCCCCAGATAGAACCCAGTTCCCCAATTTGACAGGCCAGTGTTTCTTTCCTTTAACCATGGAGATACTTGCTATAAACATCACATAAGTTATCCTGGTATCCATTAACGTGGGAGTACTATTCAGAGGTGACATCACTCAATGGCCCAAGGAAGAAGCTACAATTATCTGGGACCAGAAAATCCTATCCCAACCCCACTGCTGACTGGATGCCATCAAGCAGGCCATTTAATTGCACTGCACTTTCCTCTTCCTAATTATAAAAATAAGGACGCGAGTAATTTAGACTTCCCTGCTTAAATTGGCTGTTGCAATAAGTAGTAATAAAAGTAACTCTAAAGCATACAGCATATCTAAGTGCAAAAGAAATGCTTATTAACAAAAAATCATCTTCACTATATTTAAACCAAGGAGTAATAACCACTTTTAGTCATAATTAGGAGGGAGTATATATTAGCTGTTGTGCGTCCTTATAACATCTGAACACGCTAATGCAGGTGTATATCTAACAAGTGCAGTAGCTCTTACTTTTTATAATCTATCTTTATGTTGACCTAAGCCAGATAGTGATTATCAGTGGAGAATAAACGAGAAATGTTTGGCTTCTGAAATGCACCAGTCTTCCCTAACAGAGAGAAGTGTTAACAGACTGCCTAGTGTTTCTAACAGAATCAGAAAATTTTACTACCGAATCACCCTGTACCTGATAGATGGCATGGCATAAACCCCACCAAATACTATTCCCTAATAGTCAAATATAAGTTTCCTGCCATGTAAAATCATCCATCTTGAGCTGACCTTTAAAAGACAGACAAAAATTTGGCAACTGGATTCTCCTGGACTCTGAGAGGGATAGGAAGAATTAAGAAGTGGGTTTTAAAAGCATTGCATAATACAGTTTTTTTTCGTCTAGAAGAAAATGTATATACTTTGCATAGAGAATAACCTGAAAGAAATTACCCAGAGAGGCTAAGTCCTCTTAGGGTAATGATTAGGGGCTTCTAATCATTTTCGGTTTCGGGTAATGGGAGCCAGCACAGACAGAAGAAGTCTGGGGAGGCCACTTTGTTGTGAGTTTCCATACCCACTAAGTACCAAAGGGCAGAATTGGGAAGGGTTTCTCACCATCGTCAGCTCGTGCCTGGCGTGCGTCCTTTACCCACAGTTTCCTTTTCTGGATTGGAGGTCTCCGTCTTAAATTTAAACAAGCATGGCTTTCGGTGTTTAATTACAATTTAATGGAAATACTACTCGCATTCAAATTAGCTTTTAGTTTTCACATCACGAGTGTGCATCCGAGTTATTGTGTCATTATAATCTCATGTTATAATGGCTTCATAATGCAAGTCCCTGCAGGGTTGAATTAGTAGTTTCCTATGGTAATCGCCCATCGCTATAATATCATAATCACATAAGCACGGTCCCCACGTGCCTTCCACTGCAATCATTTTGACATGGTAAGAGCATTTTAATAGTATTAGCATAGATTCTCCGGAGAAATCATCTCATTGTCACTGCATTACCATATAAGATTAATTGTGGTAGGAAAGCTTAAAAAAAAAAAAAAAAAAGGCAATGCTCAGCAATAAAGTGCGTGCATTTTGCACTGAGGTTTGCAACACAACCCTGAATTGAACAGACGCCCTCGCACACCATGGACGGGTTTTGTTTGGGTTTTCTTTGTGTTTGTTTGTTCAGGACTCAAACAGTGGTAATCAGTTGGGTCAGTCCCTCTCTGTGATACAGAAAGAAACAGCCCTAGTCCCTGTCTTCAAGGAGTTTACTGTTTAATCAGGTTCGCAACAAGTTCTATAGAGCGTAGAGCTCAATGCAATTCATAGGCTCCAAATAAACAAAGTACTCTGGTAACCGGCATTTAAGTAGACGGTGAGAACAAACCACACAAGGTGTTCCTCAAGGGAAACGGTTGATAATTATAAAGGGTTAAACAGACTGAACATGAGGGCTGCGTGACAGAAATGGAGTGCACGTTATCAGGGCTCCTAAGAGTCAGGCTGGCGTCTTCATTCTGCATTCACTAAGCCTGCGGAGAAGGCAGGCCACTGAAGACACCAGTAGCGGCCACGGCCAGAGCCACGGCTTCCTGGCCAGAGGAAGCGGGAACAGGTTTCGGACAGGAAGCGTCTCCTCTGCACACATCTCTCCCGCTGGGTGGACAGAATGGAAGCCGGACCTTGTTCTTTACTGCTAAGAGAATAAGCAGAGACGGTCTCCGAAGCATCAGACCAAGGGCCAGCAAAAGGAAACTCCTACTCGGAAAAGCACTGCCCAGCCCCTACTACTCTCCTTGGGTTGAAGCCACAGGGCTAAATGACTAGGTTGTGTCAGTGACGAATGGCACACGCTACAAGACTGGCAGCCTATTGTGTTCACTTGAGGGGCTTCTAATCATCTGGTACTGTCTGGGGACACCACAGGAGAATTGCAAACAGATGATCGTAAGTCTCAAGGAATCCTCTCCGCTTGGTGTGTGAGTGAGAACAACGTCACAGCCAGCATTCGGCACCCTGACTGGCCCAGAGCAGGCATCCGATAAGCGCTGAGGATGGACGGATGCATAAATTAACACGGCTGGAAGGAACACACTGTGCTGTGGGTCTGAGCACATGGGCAGCAGATTGGGAATACGTGCGCTCCCATGGCATTAACAGCGGAGGAATTAACAACTGGCAATGTCTCTTGTATTATTAAAGACCTGCTTTGCCTTCTTGTTCTGGTAGATCACAGCGTTCTGAGGGGGAAGGGTTGCTAATTTCCCTTTTCTTAAATTGTGTGGGCCTGGGAGATCTTGGAGCTACTCACTGGCTCAGTATCCGAAAAGAAGTAATACTGCTTTTTTAATTGGAAGACGACGAGGGGAAAGATTGCTCTCTGAGTGCTCAAAACTTTTACCAACAAGCTGTAGAGCAATATAAACGTATTACATAAACAAAATTAGCTGTCCTTCCTTCAGAAGTTGTTTTTAATTTTCATAGGTAAAGTCTACGGGCACCTGCTACCCGATTCTTCCTTGGGCTCTTGGTTAGGCATCCTACGTAATTAAACTCTTCTGGCTCATTCTTCCCAGGAACATCTGCCATTATGAATTCATATCAGAATTTACTTTTATTACCCCTGATTACCAGTTTTTCTTATTATTTGCTTGGTTATTAGACATACAGAGTAAAAATCAAGAATCAAGAATGGGATGTTTGAATCCGAAGGTACTCCCCTTAAGAACACAAATCTTACTTATTTTGTAAAAGATATCTTGACACTGTTTAGGAAAATGTCGTCATTTTCCTTTCTCACTCAAATGTATTAAAGGCAACAGAAAACATTCCTGATAATGTTCAATAGAGTTCATCTTTTATTTGACACAAGCAATAGTCAGTAGCTATTAAATATCTAGAGTACCACCAAATATTAATGCTCCGCTGCTATATTTCAGAAATGTAAGAATGCAACAGAACGCTCTTATGAACATATCACTATCTCCTCAATAGGAAGAAATGCTAGAGCTTGACGAAGCACACAGACGTTTCAAAAAGTTGATAGGATCAACGTGTGTCTTTGGGCGAATGTAGCACGTGAGCCTCAGTTTTCTCCCAGATAAAACAAAGGAGTTAAACAAGATGATCTCCAAAGTTCCTTCCGGACACAAATTCCACGATTCTAGGCAAAAAGGCAGTAAATGACCTGTAAAGAACTTGTGCAGTGGCTCCCCATGACTTCACCTTGTTTAGACATTAGATAAATGGGGATATTTATATAGTCGAAAATCACGCAGAACATTTCTATATGACAAATGAGGAACCTATTGATATCTTTCTAATTCTTTTTCTGAACCACCCTCTAACCACATTACAGCATTTACTTTACTATAAACTTCAGATTATTATGGACAGAAGAATGAAATAAACATACCTCACAAGTCAGATTATTACTTTTTAAATTATCACTCTTTTTTTTTTTTTTTTTTTTATTATTTTTTTTTAAAATTTTTTTTTCAACGTTTTTTATTTATTTTTGGGACAGAGAGAGACAGAGCATGAACGGGGGAGGAGCAGAGAGAGAGGGAGACACAGAATCGGAAACAGGCTCCAGGTTCCGAGCCATCAGCCCAGAGCCTGACGCGGGGCTCGAACTCACGGACCGCGAGATCGTGACCTGGCTGAAGTCGGACGCTTAACCGACTGCGCCACCCAGGCGCCCCTAAATTATCACTCTTTATAATGCTTATGACTAACAGTACAATAGAGACGCCAGGATCAAATAATGCTGGCTCTGTTAGCCTCAAATAAATGATGCTCAGTATCTAAGCACTTGAAAACTCTTGGCTATTTCCCAAATAACAGCTAAAATGATCCATTATCTACCTATGTACATGTGTATATATGTGCATATGTATATATATATATACACACACACACACACACATATATACACACATACGTATACAGTGTGCACATTTTCTAATTATCACAATACAAGTACGGAGACTATTCTGAAAATTGTTTTGTGCCAACTTCACAGCCAATGATTATTTTATTTCCTCATGGACAGCGAGATAAGTAAAAAAGTCAATAATCTGCTTGGTTTTGTCAATGTTTTCAGAAGGTGTGATATATATCCCACTGGTGGTTCAAACCAATTTTAGGTGATATATGGGCATTTAAGGTCTTTTAAACACATATTTGTTTATTTTATTTTATTAATTTAAAAAAAAAAATTTTTTTTTAACGTTTGTTTATTTTTGAGACAGAGAGAGACAGAGCATGAACGGGGGAGGGTCAGAGAGAGGGAGACACAGAATCCGAAACTGAGCTGTCAGCACAGAGCCCGACGCAGGGCTCGAACCCACTGATCGCGAGATCATGACCTGAGCCGAAGTCGGCCGCTTAACCGACTGAGCCACCCAGGCGCCCCCATATTTGTTTATTTTGATGTGTTTTAGAAGGGTGCCTGGGTGGCTCAGTTGGTTAAGTGTCTGACTTCGGCTCAGGTCTTGATCTCATGGTTCGTGGGTTTGAGCCCCGCATTGGGCTCTGTGCTGACAGCTCGGAGCCTGGATCCTGCTTTAGATTCTGTACCTCCCTGTCTTTCTGGCCCTTCCCTGCTTGCACTCTGTCTCTCTTTCTCAAAAATAAATAAGACATTTAAAAAAATTAAAACAATGTTTTAAACACGTATTTGTTTATTTTAATGTGTTTTAGAAAAAAGAATTAATGTTGCAAGCCTCTGACTTTATGGAGACTATTGTTTCGGATAAGGGTAAAGCAAAAAAGTGGGTTACTTTAAAAAAATATATTAAGTAATTAGAAAACGTAGTACCTGGGCATAGCAAACATGCTTTAAAAATGATAGGAGAATGAATCAAATTTGACAAACTTGATAAATATTAATGAATGATGAATTCATTCATTCTGATGAATATTATGCTGAGTTTGTGAAAATTAAAAGGCATATATCTCTACAGTGTCTTGTAACACATTTCTTTTCTTGGGCCTATCAAAGAACTAACTTCTGTTCTGGGGGTAACATCCTCCTAATTCATCAGAAATATCATCGTGACTTTTTTCTCTGTTCATTTATTTAATTTTGAGAGAAAGAGTGAGAGAGAACATGCACAGGTGAGCTGGGGAGGGGCAGAGAGAGAGAGAGGGTGACAAACAATCCCAAGCAGGCTCTGATCTGTCAGTGCAGAGCCTAATGTGGGGCTTGATCCCATGAATCATGAGATCATGACCTGAACTGAAATCGAGAGTGAGAAGCCCAACCCACTGAGCTATTCTGGTGCCCCAATCATGACTTCTAATTAGGCAGGGAAAGCTATCATCCACTTTTCATTCTTAGACCTTTTTCTTGGTCCTATAATTGTTGACATTATTTTAAATGAGGTTGATTTAAAAATATAAATATGATACATGGTGTCAAGAATATAAATTGGGGCATTATGGCTCAGACATGGTGTAGCTACTGAGTAAGCTTTCCAATTTTAGTAGAGAAAACTCTGAAATTTAATACATTGTTCTTTGTATAGAAACAACATATAAAGAAACGTTCCTTTCTGCTAATGGTATAAAATCATTACATTAAATAAGAATAGTTAATGAATATTTATTTTAGCCAAGGTATTACTAACGCAGAGATAAACATAAAGAAGTGAAGACAGGTTCACAAGAAACTAAACCATCCCTACATAATGCATTGTGAAAATTCTATATAAAAAAACCTTTTACAATTCTGATTTGGTCTATCAAAAAGCAACGGAATTTAGAAACTAATCCTTTTGACTTTACTGTGGCAGGAATAAGGAGTAGCAAAGGTCCATGAAGTATCCGTAATGCTAGAAGCTGTATATGTTTTATATATTTTAAATCTAACAATTAAATGAAATTCAATAGACAATATAGAGAACTATGTAAAATCTTCACAGGGATCATTTTAAACCTGGCTCTCTTAGCTTGAAATATTTTGAGCTTTCTACTGAAATCCACTCATAAACAGAAAGCAAAAGCAAAAACAACAATAATAATAATAATAATGCCTGGGAGGAATGAATTATGTCCAAAGGGAGCACTGCCGTGTGGTTTGCAGGACCCCTCCCCTCCCTGCACACCCACCAGATCAAATATGTCTGTAAGGTCAAAGGCTCAGTAATGCGAGTGCTCAAAACAGTAGGTTCTTTACTTCTTATACACTAAGATGCTCCAAAATATTTACACAAGACAAAGAGGAACACCTTGAAGATGAACTTGTCTGAATGAGAATGGGGCAAATTCAAAGCAATGTTGGGCCTTCGACTTATGCAGGAATGTGAGACTCACAAGAGAGGTCCGGGACAGTCCCTGTGGAAGCTGGGGGGACTTGGATGGGCAGTGGCAGCAACAGGCTGGAGACGGGGCTTTGGAGTAACTTTCCTCAAAGTACATTCAGCAGAGATCTTTTCTTGCCTAGCGGCAATCTGTGAACACCCGTCTTGCAGGAGTAGAGGACATTTTTATAGAAAGTATTGGGCAGAAGGTATTCGCCAGGCATGGGACATTGGAAGCTAGCACCCTCTTCTTGAATTCCCGTGTTAAATGGATTTGTATAGCTACAGGTGGAAAGTGTCTGAAGCTAAAAGACTCAACTGGGAGAAAATGCGGCCGGGGCAGCTCCATGACTGGTAGAAAGGCATTGACTCATGAAATGACAGATATGCCATACTCCAGGGAGTGATAAATAAAAACATGTGTCAAATAATCTAGGTCACAACTAAGAAAGACACTCTCACAACCTTTCCTAGATAAGGGTCTCAACAATACTTTTCTATGGAAAGATCGGTAGTAAAAAAAACCCCTTCTACTCACACATGTAGTGTCTTACATATGCACTCATACTTCATTATTCAAATGTAATTTGTCCCTGAGCCCATGATGGGTGCATTTCAGGAGGCTATATATTTCATTCGTGTCTTTTTTTAAGAAAAAAATCATTTCAGTTCAACTTTTTAATACGAGCATTTTCAAAAGCTTGCAAATGTGGAGAGAACAGTATAATGGACCTCTAGGTATCCATCACCCAGCTTCAACAATAAATTCTAATGAAAACAGTTTTTAAGGGGAAAATTAATGTTCCGCAGCTCATTCAAAACTACCAACCAATTATCCCAAATATTACTAACATACTCTTAGAGCTCTATATAACAATCCTCTAAGGATTTCTGGCTATTAATTAACTACAAAAGACATTTTTTGGAATTACAAAAACACTATTATTCTATTCTGAAGGAACATTGTAAAGCTTTCCAGAAACAACTATAGTACCCATACTAGAGGCAGGCAGGTAACAGTCAGATTGAGGTATTTGATGCTTTCACGTTCCCAATATTTTTTTTCAAATGTAAGAGCTTTTCTAGCTTCTTAGGCTCATCATCTCTCCTTAGAAACTCTCCTGCTTTCTTAGATGTTTTCAGCCGATAACATGAAGGCAAAAATGCTCAACACGTTTAACAACATGAGGGCAAGATGTTCCCCTCTAGGGGGGAGATCTGAGCTGGGACCACCGTGTTCTCTACACCCTGTTGCCCTTTTTGATGATACAAGAATGTGGACTAATCATAGCCAAGTTTTTGGTTCAGAGAGGAAATTCTGGGTAAAAATATTGGCGAGTTGTTATAACAAATATTTGGCTGGTGGTAGTTCAGATGGCAAGGTATACTTAATTATGTACACTTTAAGGTTAGCATCTTAATAAAGTATACAGAACTCACTTAATGTTGCTACAATGTTTATCAAATTACTTCATTGTTTTAGTCACAAGCATAAAGCCCTCCTCCAAGTAACGTGAAGAAGCTCCTATACTGAGTAAACTTCCAAACGCTTGTAGTCATCAGCTGTCTGCTCAGATTTGATAAGCAACGAAAATAACTCCAAAACTGGTAGTTTCCACAGATCATTATTATAGTTCAGGAGTATGGGCTGAATAGTGCCGCCCCGCCCCCCACTCCACCCACCTTTATATGTTGGAGTCTTAACCTCAGAATGTAACTGGATTTGGACATAGGGCCTTTATGGAGGTAATTACATTAAAATGGGGTTTTGGGGGTGGGTCCTAATTCAACATGACCATTTTATATACTTACGAGCAGAAATTAGGACACAGACAACATAGACAAAGAGAAGACCAAGGGAGGACATAGGGACAGGTGGCCATCTACAAGACAAGAGATGCCTCATAAGAGACCAAATCTACCAACACCTTGATCTTGGGCTTGTAGCTTCCGGAATTGCCGGCAAGTAAATATCTGTTGTCTAGGTCACCCAGCTGGTGCTACTTTGCTATCGCAACCCTAGCAAAGTAATACCGTCAGTATTGAGGTTGCCTAATCCAAGCTACAGAGTGGCCTTTAGCTACACCCGGGGAATCTGGGGCTAGAGTGAGCAGAAAATTTGTTCAAAGGGCTGGCCGGGCACGTGTGATTCAATCTAACCCTTTTCGACAAAGTTTAATGACAATCAGGTGATAGCTCAGTATATGGACTCAGCGTTATTTACCTCAGTTATTTGTCAGGGTATAATAGGTCAGCTTGCTGAAAAGTTAATCAGATACTACACACAGATTATGTAGAAGATAGCACGTGACATACCTCTGCACTGGGGGTTGGGCTTTCTATTTCCTCCAAACTTTAGAGAGCACGACTCATAACATTTCACTTTTCAGATGTGTAATGAATATAGTAGATGACACACGTAGAAATGGGACAGTGTAAACATGATAACTTTAGGAATTTATGACAATATTTAAAATTTTTCAAAAATCAGTAGATATATAATGTTGAAAACAGTAAGCAGTACTAAGAAATCCTTGTTGGTACATAGTAATACCGAGGACTTTTCGGGTGCAGTGGACTTTCACCCGAATTTACAAGGAAACATTAATTTACAAGGAAACATTAAATTAACAACAGTATTTACCAATATTCTCCTCAAAGTGCTTTTCAAACACTAAATAATGACCCAATTAAGCCACTGCAAGATAAGCTGTTATTACTCTAGATTTAGTGAAAAGGACTAATAATTACTATTTTAACAGTTTCTGTGAAGAAAGACTCGATGTTTACTGAACACAACTCTGAGAACGCCCCATCGGTTTAGCGAGTAGAGAACAGAAAAACAAAAGGTTGATTAGTTAAGTGAATTCAGGGAAAGACAGAGTTGATTAAGAACGAAGAACCATGACCTGTGAAAACAGCAAATTTAATATGCAAAGCGGTGACCAAAATTGGCAGGAGGCTATTTATGAATACTGCCAATATTCAATGTGGCATACTGACAATGGAGAATCTGTGGTCATACCCTCAACAACATAATTCATCACACTAGTGCTTGGGGCAGTCATGTCCAAGCAATTTATCATCATCATATCACTCGTCTGAGTAAGAGAGGGGGAGAACTTTGATTGTTAACCTCTAGGGAGAATGGATTTATAGCCAACATCCCTAGGAGCACCGCATGGCTCTGCCCAAAGCAAAACGCTCCCTGATTCACTTCTGCTTAACTCAGAGTAAAAGTGCGAACACACTGCCTTCAGGACAGTGAGAGCAAAACCCAGGTCTGATGCTTTTAGCGCAAAAGTAAGATACCCAGGAAACCATACTTAAATATTCATCGAAGCTGCCTTAAAAAACGCTTATGGATGAGGCATTTCCAATGTCCTGTGGTGACAAAATCATTTTTGAAATGCATCCGCGGATACCGACACTTGGGAAGAATTATCTCTTAACATTGAACCCATGAACATTTCTCTGTGTTGGAAAACTTGGAAGTGAGCTGACAATTAAAAAAAATAATATGTGTATGTGTGTGTGTGTGTGTGTGTGTGTAGTGTTTTTCAAAATAAAAATGAGAGCCTTAATTCCTCTGGACATTGAGCCTTTATGTACTTTATACTTTAACAATAGCTGCCCTTACAGGGTATGATTGAACACCTAAATGCCATTTTGCCCCATTTGATTAAAATCTCGAAGCTGAGTTGAGCGTTATGGAAACAAGCGTTTCCATATGGAAATAAGCTGAATTGAGCGTTATGGTAAACTGCTGTTTACCAACAGTAAGGGGAACATGAGTCACAACAGCAAGGCTTCCAGGGTGCCTTCTCTCTTAGGCTCCCACTGTATCTGGTAAACTGGAAATCAGTAATTCCTGGAGGCACATGGATCAGACCTTACCCGAGTACATTAGTCAGGATAGGCAACGTTATGCTGTGGTAACAAACACACCTCCAAATCTTGAGGCCTAAACACAACAAAAGCTTATTTCTAGCTCTCTCTATGGCTAACAGAGGTTGACAGGGGGCTCTGCTCACTGCCTTCATTTCATGAGCCAAGCTGACAGAACAGCCACTATCTAGAAAATTGGTGGTCACTCCAGCAGAGGGAAAGAAAGTGTGACAGACTTCTCGCTGGCTCTTAAAGCATCTACCTGGAAGTGACATTTCCCTCCACTCACATTGCATTGGCCAAAGCAAGTCACATGGCCATACCTCACTGGAAGGGGACAGAGAAATGGATAACACTCACGACTGCCATGAGGCAGAGGCATCTGTATTCAGGCAGATACTGCCTTCGTGGATAGACAGAACCACAGAGCCAGCTTATGCCAGGTGGCCAGGTGGGAGCAGGTATTTTAATTTTCTCCATCTTCTTTATTTTATTTATTTATTTATTTATTTATTTATTTATTTATTTATTATTTTGAAGTGAGAGAGGATGTCTATGAATGAGAGGCTTTTTTTTTTTTTAATGAAAGTCTTTTTAGAAAAACATGGATTACTGAAAATACACCCTAAAGAGCAGCTAAAGAAAAGAGAAGCACGAGGCCACATTTGGTGTGTGAAAAACATGTACAACAACCATCTTTGGTCCTTCTATTAACAGTGAGGTTCATAGGGCTATGAGCAGGACACCACTGAATCAGGAATTAATTTTCCCATTGTCATTGTATGGCTCACTGGGGTATTTAAGACATTTGAGGAGAAAGACTCCTGATACAGTAATGCTATAGAACATATGGAAGTAAGGGTAGGCCTTTTCCAAGGCCAGTAGCTCCACCTATGTTACAGCCCTCATTCTTTTCTCTTCAACCTCTAAAATCTTTACACAGGGGCTCTCTACCAACTATAATCCCAGCCAGGGCACTGAGGATGCAACCATAGATTTCTCAAAACTCTAAATATTCCATCCCAGGGCGCTTGGGTGGTTTGATTGGTTAAACAGCCGACTTGATTTCAGCACAGGTCATGATCTCACGGTTCATGGGTTCAAGCCCCTCGTCAAGCTCTGTGCTGAGTGCAGAGTCTGCTTGAGATTCTCTCTCGGTGTGCCCCTCACCCGCAAAGTTACATAAATAAACTTTAAAATAAACAAATGTTCTTTTCTCTGTTTCTATCTGGGTCAACGTTTAACTAGTCACATTTCAGCTGTATTAAATTGCACTGTTTCAGAAATTCTTTTCATTTCCGCCATATTCAAACTATTTTCTGCCCTTCACAGGGAAGGGGAAACTTGTCCAGTGAAACCTATCTTTCCCTTAAGTCACCCCCAGAATACACGCTGTGCTGGCCATCCTCCTTTGCTGGCTGCTACTCCACTAACCATTAAGCATTGGGCTCTTTGATACTGGGTCCAGGATCCTCTTCCCTTCTCCACCTTTATTCTCTCCCTGGATCCTGTGACACATTTCCAATGATTCCCCAATAATTATCTATGGCCCAGATCTCTTCTGTGAGCTACAGCATAATATACCCACCAGCCTATATGACATTTCCCCTTAGACAGCTGATAGACTCCGTAGGAGGCAGATACTACAATGACACCCAACAACCCCACCCCTCTTAGTACCTGCACCCCTGTGTTGTCCCCGCCACCCCCACCCCTGACACTGCACCAGAGTTGATCTGTGTGATCAACAGCACACGGCAGAAGTGATGGTATGCTACTTCTGAGATCAGGTTCTAAAAGAAGACTGGCTTCCATCTTGGGCTCTCTTTCCCTCTTGGAACGTTTGCCCTGGGGGAAGCCACATCATGAGGAGCCCTATGGAGCCCTATGGAGCCCTTGTCCATGTGGCAAGGAACTGAACTCTCTGGCCAACAGCCAACTGAAATCTGTCAACAGCCATGGAAGAAGCTAAGAAGCATATCTCACAGCTCCAGTCAAACCTTGACATGACCACAGCCCTGGCTGAAAGATGGACTGGAACGTTATGAAAGACCCTGAGCCGGAACCTCCCCAACTATGCTGTGCGCAAATTTCCGACCCACAGAACCTGAGGCAATGAATGTCTGTTGTTTTGCTCTGCTGAATTTTAGGGTAATTTTTTAGATGTAGTAATAGGTAACCAATCCACACACCACAGATTTAATATGTACCAAATGGAACTTTCCATCTCCCCTCCCCCAATTCCCAATTTGTTCTTTCTCTAGCCTTCTCCTTATTAATTAACATCCACATCTGCCCAGTTTCTGAGCCAGCATCTTGAGACTCATCCTTCATTTCTCCTTATCTTTCGCTATCATATCCCATTCATCAGCAAGCTCTACAGAATCAAAATCCAAAGCCTTTATCACATCCATTCTTACAACAAATGGATCAAGGGCCCACTTTGCACAAGGCACAGCATCAGGTGCTAGAGAAACAGCCATAAATAAAACATGCACACCCTGCCCTCAAGTGGTTGACATTCTTATAGGAAGGAGTAAATAATTTATAAACAAAATGTGTAATATGTCATACGGGAATAAGTTGTATGCGGGAAAACTAAAGGGAACAGGAGGATGGGAATGCCAGGGTGTTCGAGGGGTGTTAGCATGTGATTTTAAATATGCTTGTCAGGGGGCAGCTGGGTGGCTCAGTTGGTTAAGCGTCCAACTCTTGATTTCGGTTCAGGTCATGATCTCGAAATTCATGAGATCGAGGCCCGTGTGGGGCTCTGCACTGACAGCACGAAGACTGCTTGGGATTCTCTCTCTCCCTCTGTTTCTCCTCCTCCTCCTCCTCCTCCTCCTCCCTCTCTCTCTCAAAATCAATAAATACTCTTACTGCCACCCCAGCCTGAGCTACCTCTGCCTTTCATTTGGGCTGCATCATAGCCACCTTCATGTCACTCCCCTGCCCACAACCCTTCAGTGGCTTCCCGTTGCTATGAGATGAACATCTAGAGACCTTACCAGGCTGCACAAAGCCCTGCATGACCTGGTCCCACCCTGTCTCTCCAACTTCATCTTGAACCAATCACCATCACAAAGACGTTCTGGTTATTTCCAGAACATGCCAAGTCCTTTCATGGCTCCTTTGCCCAAGCAGGTCCCACTGCAAGGAAGGAACTTCACTAGGTCCTTCGCATCCTTCCAAACCAGCAGGCCTTGGTGAGGACTTCTTTTCACCGCCACATCTAAAGTGCCCCCCCCCCACCTCTCTGCTCCATTTTCCTTTATCACAGCCCTCTGTTCACAACTTGTAGCTGTTGGTTAATTAATTTGTTTGTTAGTTCCTTCTTTGTTTGCTCAGGTCTCCCTGCCTCTAACCAGAATATATACCCCTGGAGGCTAGAATCCTCATCTGTCCTGTTCTGTATTGCAGCAGCCCCAGTACGTGTCCAGCTACACAACGCACATTTAGTGAATGAATAAACCAACCCTTCCTGACCGCCCTGTAATTCCAACACCCAGTGTGACCAAAAATATCATTAAGTGGCAAAAGCAGAATATTATTTTCACAAATCTATAGGTTTTTCGATCTAGCAGAGACCTAGAGATCAATTACTTTCATGTGCCTAGAAAAGATAAGTAACTTGTGCAAAGTCACAGAGCTGGAATCGGAAATAGAATGAGATTCCACTCACGGGTCCTGAGTACGTTAAACCAGCAACTTGTCGTATAGCCCCCTCTACCCGCGTATCTTTAATTCCTGTTGGACAGGGGGCATACTTGTGAAAAACAAAGTACACGGGGGCTCAGTGGTAGGAGCACAGGTTTTTGAGTTAGAAAGACATGGGTTTTTTCCCCCTAAACTTTCCAGCAGTGTGGCCTCACCCCTATGCCTTAACTTCCTCTTCAGTATCACGAGAACTCCTCAAGGAGCAGTGTAAAGTGTGAACTTCTAGGGCACAGAGCTCGAAGAAGACCCCTGGTGATTAGCTTTCACTAATGTTGAAAAACATAGGCGTGGGCATTCCTCTTCCGATTCTAAGATCCAGGAATGGGAATAAAACGCATTTTGCATTCATTTGCATTTTGCAATAAAAATGCATGCCCCAATCTATACTACATACATTTTTGTAACTTCCATAAGAATAAAGCAACATCCAGCCTCCACACATGGAAAACCTAATTTCATAGAGCAGCGCGCTGTGAATTTTGTGTTCCAATTCTCCTGTTTTCTGAAATTAAGTTGCTGCCTTGCTCTCCACGGCAAGTTGTCCGATCCCTTTTTCTTTGCAGCGTGCTGAGATTTCTTTTTAAAAAAGGGTTCATTATTTCCGGAATTACATCAGGCCTTTAGGATAACTGCTGAACACCCCTGCTGTCTATGCAAAACAAGACGCAACTGGCCAAGTCGGTGTCAGAAGTGTTAGCTCGCTTCTCTCACTGACGCTCATTCTATTTGACAATGACTGCGAAGGTCCTTTAGGATAGGAGCAAACGCTTGTCGTTTTCCTCCAGTGTGGCAGTGATTTGAGGGCGAATGGACACGTTTTTACACAAGGCGGAAGCTCTCCTCTGTAAATGTGTCCCCCTCGGAAGTTCGGAGGTGTCCCTGCAACCCGAGGCGCCTCCACAAATATCACAACGTTGCGCCTGTAAACACCGCGCTCTTATCTGTAGGGGAGGCGCACCCATGTGTGTTTGGAATATCTTTACAACAGAAGAACCATGAGACGGTAAAATAAAGGGCAAGGCTGAGGCTCAAGGCTTAGAGGTATGATTTCAAAGCTCAGGAAAGGAGAACCAGCATGTTAGAGAAGCCCCCACCCCTCCCCACCCCCACCCCCCCAGCCCAACGGCCCGACGACAACTCCTGCAGCATTTCTGTCCAGCAACACTGGGCTGGAGCCACGCGGGGCCCCCCGGGGCCTCGCTCCTCGTGGGACTCTCGGCTTCGGGTTTCAAGCCAGGCTTCGCTGCACTTTAGACTTTGGGGTAACCAACCACCCACTTCCAACACAGACCAGCCTCCCAGGCCTCGCGCAGCCTCACGATCCGCGCGTCTTTGCAGCGCATCTGGAGAAAGGCAGCAGCTCGCCAAAGCGCGGATTGCTTTCAACCTCTCTCCCCCAGGGGGACCATCGCCGGGACTCCCCGCAGGGATCAACACGAAAGGCTCCCCTGCTCACCCCACCCTTCCTACCCGGCTCACAGCCCCCACGCCCCCGCCCCGGCTCCCGCGCACCTTCCCTCCGCTCGCTGCGCGCCGCCTTCGCCCCCGGGACCCTCGGCGGGGCCAGCGTGCAGGGCCTTTAAGGTCTCCCCACTCCCCTCCCGCTTCACTCTCGGGGCTAGTCTTCTCCCCGCCCCCAGGTCCCAGGGCAGGGTTCCGCGGGTCCCGGCCACGCCCCACTCGGCCCTAGGTCACGCCCTGTGGCTCTTGCCACGCCCTACCCGGCCCTAGGTCACGCCCCGCGGGCCCAGGACCCGCCCAGCCCGCCGCCCGTCCAAGTCCGGGTTCACTCCTGTCGGCGGCCTGTCCTAACCTTGAAGCGGGCAGTAGGCTGGTAGCTGCACGATCCGTTCAGCTGCCGCACTGGAAGCCTACTTTCTCTGCGTGAGAGTCTATTGTAGATACCCCCCCCCCCCCCAAATATCCTGGAAGGAGAGGTTTCTCGTCTCCCTCGAGTTCAGCGGAGTCGAAAGAATGAGGGGCTAGATCCCCCAAGGGGAAAGGAAGCAGCTGCATTTTCCCCAGACCCCAGGTCTCTGTAGAAAAGCCTGGAACATGGAGGCTTTAGTAGCTATTGCAGCTTCCTCCAAGGATAACGGATCAGAGGGGCTGCACTGGCAGTTTGGTATCTTGAACAGGATTTGGATAATCATTCCGAACGCAGAGCGACTTTGGGTTGATTTGTCCATTGTTTCATGTCCCTGGACCTGAGGTTTCTCATCCTTACCAGCAGAGTCTGGACGCTTGAAGTGGCCCTACGCTTCAGTGTCAACTGGCTTAGGGAAAGCGAGTGCACCTGTCGACCAAACCTAGTGCTGGGAACAGTCGCGGCGATACAGGACGATACCCTTAGGTATTACACTGTATGCAATTAATTTTATCCTGAATTCTGGGGAAAAGAGGATGAGTACTCAGATGGCAAGAATCTCCAGGTGTCGTTTGGAAGGAAGGTAAACGTTTAATAATTAACGATAATAATGATGATGATGGTACTTCCTGAAGCCAATTCTCCTCCTCTAGGTACTGTGTGTAGGTTATCTTGCTTAATTTTTTAGAACAGCCTACATGTGGTGGAATCATTTTCTCTTCCAATTACGGATAAGAAAACAGATCCCGAAAGAGAAGTCCTTTGTCCCAGGCCAGGGCTAGAACGTGCTTTGGTCGATGTCACTACACCACACCTTCCTGGTAGAGAACAGGGCACTTTGGTAAGACGCTAGGTACTAAACTGATATATTTCAGTCAGAAAAAGAAGAGAAAAGGAAATGAAGGGGTGTGTGTGTGTGTGTGTGTGTGTGTGTGTGTCTGTGTTTTAAGGAGGGTAAAACTATAAGTTGGTTGGTAAAGGACAGGCAGGGGGACAAGACTGAAGGAGAGCAATGTTCCTTAAGGAGGTGGCTGCTTAAATCCTAGGAACAGGGAAGGGAATAAAAATAGGGCCCAAGAGTGAGAGACATAAGAATAAATGTAGAAGTTAAGAACTCCAGAGGAAAGAGTATTGAGAGAGTTCAATATCACTAGGGATGACTGGGGCTCACACGGAGATTGTATAGTGAATAGATGGACGGAGGGAAGCTTCTAGAGAGATTTCAGTGCTGGCTACCCCTTTGATTGCCCGTGCTGCAACCATGAAGCCATATAAATGTGTACCTGACAATGGCTGTTAAAGAGAGGACTAAAAGTCCATCATTTATAATGCTTTGCGTCTTACTAGTCTATGCTGCCAGAAGTGAAATTATACACAAGATTCATGTTAAAAAATGACGTCAGCTTTTCTTTATGGAAGTTGCTAAATCCTCCACCGCCCACATTGCACCCATTGTACAAGGTTTGTGACGGATTTCACATGCAGGCTCTCACTTGTATGGCTTTACTCCCTAAAGCCGGTGTTAAAGAGAAAGTAGTGTAGACTTTATTTCTCTTTGAAAGAAATCGCTTCAAGGAAACTTCCAATTAATACGTAGAAGTCTTATATTGGGAATTTTATCCAACTATTGTGAACACATCTGTTCGAACAAAGGGAGAGAAATCCACAGCAATCCAGTGTGCAACAGTGAAAAACGTTGATGTCATCCACTATTTGAGTATATACTGTACGATTCCATTTCACATCATAGGTGATTTAAGCAGTACTGTTGGTGAAGCAGCAAATGCTGTCTTACTGAAAAATAATTAAAATTTTCCCGTGCTGGCCCCCCAAATCCGCTAGCCTTGAGGACAGGCAGGCAAGAATGGATGAAAGGGGTCCTGTATGGTGTTATGCTGTCCAAAATGATAATGTTATCAAGCCGTGTGCCCAACTTCATTTTTCAGCCTTTCCTCCTGGAAAAGCTTAACTTGGAGATAGTTTTTGAAACCTAGAACATCAATGTACTGCCATAGCCTGTGATGAAATAGCTGAGTTAAAAATCATATTATTAAGGAACCAAAGGTTTCCAAATCAATCTGTCAGAGAAGGGTTTAGTTCAAACGTGCTCTCATATCCACAGTACTTGCTTTTCATTTTCATGGTATCTTTGAAGTTTGGTAGTACTTGTACTCAGAAACCCTAAATTGGCAGAGAGAATGAAATCAAAACCAAACATCCAAACCCCTCGCTGGTTGGATTAAACTTCTGGAAAGCACTCAGGTTTTCGTCACCTTAGTTAGTTGTTTTAAATATTTACACAAAAATTGTCCAAAGGGAAAAAGAAAAAAAAACCCAAAGAGGTAAATATAAAGTAAGCCAGATAATTATCGGATGAGCAGCAGAAAAAAAAAAAAAAGCACAGCCAATGATATCAGTTTGTAAATGGTGTGGCTGTCGGGTTTTAACTGTTAATTGGAAGTTCAAGTTGACAGTGCTACAGAGATTTTCTTGGTTTAATTTTTAGTCATGGTGTGATAAACTAGTCCCATCATTTCCAGGAGATCTATTAGATACCAATGTCACAAGAGGGCTAGGACAGAACTTTCATCACACATTTTTCTGTCAAATTCCTATTCTTTATACCTCCCAGAGAACACAAGTAATTACTCAGTATATTTTGGTACTTCATTTAGAGGCAAAGGAAGAATGATATCAAAACTTTTCTAGTTCTTAAAGAGCTAAATTGAAAACACATAATCCCCCAATTCCAGAGACTTTTTGATGGAGACTCTCCCTTTACAAATCAGCCTTTACAACCTTTTGTAGAAGCCAATGATAAGTTGGTCTTTGGAACTGTTACGACTTTACAGCCACTGTGAAACACAGTAGAACAGTTCCTCAAAAATTATTAAGCATGGAATTAACAAACGATCCAGCAACTCCACGTCTGGGTGTATATCCAAAAAAGGTGAAAGCAGGGACGTGAACAGGTATTTGCACACCCATGCTGGTAACACTATTATTCACAATAGTCAAAAGGTGGCGATTCGACCCAAGTGTCCATTGGTGGATGAATGCATAAACAAAATGTGGTCTGTGCATCCAGTGGAACGTTGAAGACATTATGCTACGTGAAATAAGTCAGACGCTAAAGGACAGATATTGGATGCTTTCACTTCCAGCGGTCAAATTCATGAAGACAGAATGTAGAATGGTGGTTCTCCGAGGCTGGAGGGAGGGGCAAGGAGGAGTTCGTGTTTAATGGGTACAGAGTTTCGGTTTGGGAAGCTGAAAAAAATGGAGGTGGAGAGTGGTGACAGTAGACCAACAGTGTGAGCCTACTTAATGCTGTTGAACCGCACACTTAAAGATGTTAAATTTCACGTTGTGAGTATTTTCCCATAATAAAAAATTTTGACCCTGAGACAGCTGTTTGTAAGTAACTTGTAAAAAGATGACGTGAATTTAGAACACCTGTTACTCTCACTAGATTTGCTACTATAAATAAAAGGTCATAAGGTTCAATTTTATCATTTATTTCAAAAAAAAATATTTATTTATTTATTTATTTAGAGACACACAGAGTGTCAGTAGGGGAGGGGCAGGGAGAGAGGGAGACACAGAATCCGAAGCAGGCTCCAGGATCTGAGCTGTCAGCACAGAGCCCAACACAGGCCTCGAACTTACAAACCATGAGACCATGACCTAAGCCCAAGTCCACGCTTAACTGACTGGGCCACTCAGGTACCACCCCCCCCCCGCCCCCCCCCCACACACACACAAACAACCCTTTTAAATTGAATTTCCTTTTGTTTTTTTTCCCTCTTACCTAACAATTTCTTTTGGTGTTTATGACAGACTCAATTTTATTCAGTGTCTAGGTGCTCACTAAAGTCATGTCCTCCTTCTCCTGGGCAGGTAGCTATACTACATTTCCCAGCCTCCTTTGCGGTTAGGGGAGGTCTTGCCACTGGGTGCCAGCCAATGGGATGTAGTGGAAGTGGCAACCAGAAGCAGCCCCTGGAAAAAACCCCCACCCACCCGGCATCCTCCATTCTTTCTCCAGTGAAAAGTGTACTAAGCCATGGAGATGTGGGGATCATTTGTTACAGAAGATAGTCGACCCTGATTAATATAGTGTTTGTCCCGGTAAGAGAATTGGGCGGTTCTGTATGCAAATTAAAAAACCACTATCCCTTAGCCAGCTAGTATTAATGACTAATATTAGATGGCTTCCATTATGGCTTCCCAAATCCTTGAGAGAATTATTTAAGTGTTAGAGGCATCTGTTAGCACAAAATAATGTGATTATTGATCTCTAATAAATACGGCGTTGAGAGCTAAGTTGAACAGAATGAAATTAAATCCAAAAAACCCAGCAGGAAGCTATTCATTAACTGTAAGTCCAGGCATGCGTGTCTGTGAAGAATACCAAATAGTAGTTGTCTCAGTCTTGAAAAACAAAACAATGTGGACTTGAAGCAAATGTTAAAGGGATGGCTTGAATTTATGATTCAAATAATTCGACTTTTTTTTCCCTTTACATAAGATGAAGAATTTCTTTGTTTTCATTTCAGGATCTTTTTTGATTGTGCGATTTTTTTTTTTTTTTTTTTTTTTGCTATGGAATTAGTTTAAATTGCTATTCAGAAGCTTTGTTGAAATCATGGTTTGATATGTTTTGTACTATGGGAAGACAACCTTTGCAACTTTAGTCCTTGAATTCTTCTGTGTGAGTTGTTGGCCAGATTGTGTCACTTAGTAAATATTGACAGAAGTGACAATATACTGGGATGTCTGAAAACACAGTAGGGCATATAACTACCCTAAAATAACTGAAGAGAAGAGTTTGCTTCAATCTTCCAGGCAGAATATGGCGGGAAATCGGGGACAAATCGCCTGTCAGAGAGTGCTGGAAGCAGCTATGCTCTCGGTGAACAGTGTGTTGGGGAGGCACCAGTGACAAGTACCTTCAGACGTAGCTCCAGAGTCTGAAAGGCCTGGCTTCAGTTCCTGGCTCCTTGTCTTTCTTACTCTGCGACCTCTTAATTTCTCTTAGTCGTGGTGCCCTCTATAAAACGAAAATCCTAATACCTCTCTCTGGCAGCTTGCTGGCTGTCCTGAAGATCCGTTCTTTCTTTCACCCTAATAATCCAGCAGCGTTCGTGGCTGCCCTGTTTTCGTTTTTGTTTAACTTTATTTCTTTATTTTGAGAGAGACAGAGACAGTGCAAGTGGGGGAGAGGGAGAGAGAGAAAATCCCAAGCAGGCTCCACACTGCCGGTGCGTGAACCGTGAGATCGTGACCTGAGCCGAAACCCCGAAGTCACCCAGCGCCCCCATGGCCACCCTGTTAGAGGTACGCTTTGCAGCCTCTCTTGTGGCTGGCCACGGCCAGGTGACTTTGCGGGTTTGATATGCGCCTTATCTGGCTGGGAGATGATGGGAGCTGTAGGGGCAATCTTGGGACCAGAGATGGAATCTGCGTGTTGAGGACGGCAGAGATCCTGTACCTCCATAGGTTTGTATGAAGTCCCCATAAGCATTAGGGCTATGAGAGTGTCTTATCTGGAGTCTCGAGAACAATACTGGGGGGCTTTGCTAGGCAGGTGGCATAAGGAGGCTTTAAGTACAGAGAAGCCAGACACACAAATAGGACAAAGGAAACAGTGTGAAAGTGTAGATGGGCCTCAGGGTACAGCCCTCTGGGGAATCACCCATGTGAGAAGCCCAGGGTCCAACAGGTCAGAAGGGATCTGACACCCAGGATGGACGTAAGAAAATCAAGCGTCAGAGTCACCAGTGAGGAGCCTAGGAGCAAGGGTTCAGGAGTAGTGGTCTGGCAGTATTTTTCACTGGCAATAATGTTAATAGTAACAAAAATAACACCAACAATAACAAAAATAGCAAAAACAACGTCGACATTTATGGCGGTCCGTGTGCCAGTCTGTCTATTCTCGTAGCCCTTTGTAAACACTTTTAAGATTTTATGTTTACGTAATCCCCATTTTACAGATGTGGAAACTGAGGCTAGCACATGTGAATTCTTTTTGCTCAAGGTCTCATAGCTGATAAAGGGCTGACCTGAGATGTCAATCTAGGACTAGCTGACCCCAAAACCCAAATGCTAAGAACTAACGACCCAGTAATCCAAGTTAAGTGCTTAGCACAGGACATAGCAAAGGGATCAAGAAATGTTAGCTGTTGTTACCTAGACAAGGGAATGAGTATGTGGCACACATCAGCAAAAGCAACATTAGACTGGAGCTGAAGACTGTGAGGCCAGGCTCCCCATACATATTCTGTGTGTGTGTGTGTGTGTGTGTGTGTGTGTGTGTGTGTGAAGTGAAGTCAGGGAGCAAAATAATTCCTAATTCCATGCTTCTTTTTCTTTAATTGTCTTAAGAAGGAACCAGATGCTCTGAGAACAGGGAAGCTGGAAAGGCAACCTAACACGTTCCTGGATTGTCACAGGATCAGATTTTTAGAGCCAGAAGAAGATCTTAAAAACAATCTAGTATCCAACTCTCTTCTCTCGGAAAGAGGCAAAGGACATTCACTGGGATTTTAAAAAGTCACCGACTGCAGAGAAATAAGCAAACTCGAAAGGGCTTTTAACTCAAACAATCTAAAGTCCCAGAGAAAGGTTTTAACTTCAGAGAAACAGAGTGAGTGAGTCAGAAAGCACTCTACAATCATGGCATAGGTGTGAGATTAAGGTTAGAATGTGTTAATAGTAACAGATGTAATAGGAAAACATCTATATTTGATCTTGGCATTCTTTTTCTTAAATTCCCTTAAAATAGAGCATTTCATTATTCTGATGTTTACATGGTAATAGGATGTGAGGATGATGTGGTCGTTTTAATACAGAACTATCTTTTTTAACCTAAGGTGCATAAATGTGTGGAAGCTTTAAGAGTCCTGTTAGAATATCAGGCACATGGCATTTTTAATTGATAGAGAAGAATATATTCAATAAACCTTATGGAAGTTATAAAGCCTTGTAATAAACATCTATGAACCCACCATTCAACATTACCAATACCATAGATGCCCAGTGCATACTCCTCTCTGGTCTCAATTACCCTCTGCTTTCACCCCCACTCCCCCCGCCCCAGGGGCAGCCACTCTTCTATACCTAGGCATCCAATATTTCAATATTTCAGGTACCTTCACCACACCGTAGCCTGGATGCAGGATTCCAAAGAGTAGGGAAAGTATTACTGTTATAAATCAGGGTTGCAAACTGACAGCAAACGCCATATTTCTTAACACAGGTTTGCCAAATTTAGCTTGTCTTGAAAATTAACTAATGACACTCCTTCTCCGAGACATAGCAGATAAGGTAGAAGTGACTTATAAAAGTTCTTTCACAATAGAATTAAGCACACAGGATGCTAGTTAAATTCCACAACACATGAGTAAACTTGACTTGGCCTCAGCCTTGTAATAAAGGATTATAATTCCCCAAGGAATAATGTCCACACTAGGTATATATTGAGAAGGCTATTTTAACATTAATACTCAAAATCCTATAATGTTCAAAACATGCAAATTCTGTATTTGTGAGAAAGACGGTTCTGTACTCGGCAGATTTGGGGTGAAGAGGCTCACTCCTCTTCTTAAATCAAAGATCCGAAGCTTTTCCTGGTGACACACTGTGACGCTTCTCACAAAGACCCCCTTTTTATCGGTGTGGTGCGGGGTGAGGTCGTTATGTGGGGAGGATGCTAAGTTGATGGCGGCTGTTCTGGCCTCACTGGCTTCCCTGCTAGAAGTAGGACGGGCAGATCCGGAGAGCCCGAGCTTGGACAGGCACCCAGAAGGACTCAGTTCCAAGGCAGGTCATAGGTCATGCTGGACCTTGGTCAACTCCATGGTGTCCCACGATGGAATGGGTTCCATCTCCCTTCTGCTCAGCCTCTCCCTACTAGACCCAGTCATTAAACAGAAAGAAGCTTGATAACTAACTAAGAGCCCTGGGGCCAATGAAAAAAAGGGGGTTCAGTCTGTTAAGCGTCCGACTTTAGCTCAGGTCATGATCTCATAGTTCGTGGGTTCGAGCTCTGCATCGGGCTCTGTGCTGACAGCTCAGAGCCTAGAGCCTGCTTCGGATTCTGTGTCTCCTTCTCTCTCTGCCCCTCCCCAGCTTGAGCTCTGTCTCTCTGTGTCTCTCAAAAAAATAAATAAATGTAAAAAAAAATTATGTAAAAAAGCAGCTGTGTGCTATTGAGAATGTGCCATACAATTCCTCCATTTGATCAGCAGAATGGATAGAAGTCCCTTTGCCTCATCCGGGATTTGTTTCTTGCCTGCGAATTGCATGAAAACCTATTCTGGGTCTTCATTGCTCACACCTGACTTTGCAGATGTACCCGCCCTGAGTCATTCCTGTGGCTCAGATTCATGATTCTAAACCAGCCTTACATGAAGGTGACTTTGTAATAGGTTGGGGATAGACAGAAAAGTAAAGAGGAAAAAAGGTGGAAAATAAAGGTTTTGAAATTAATCAGGGATTTATTTAAAAGGACAAGCTACTGTTACGTCACTGATTATGGCAATAGAAAACAACATCATATTTTTTAACATGGGGCAAATTCAGTATTTTAAAATAAATCCTGTAGGAATAAAATATCACTTAGACTCCTCAGAGGTGGGATTATTACTTTCCTTCTGGCATGGGTGAAAGTCATGGAAATGTTTATTTCCCTAAATTTTTTTTGCTTGCCTTCTTTCCTCTTTCAGATAACAGGACAGTCTGACTTATCAGCATAGAAAATATTTCTGTCAGCATTCGGAGAACATGGGGTAAGTGTAAAAGGAGAGTGGTTATGTCAGGCTGCACTTTTAACCTAAGCCTAGACACCAAGAGCTGTGCTACATTTAAAAAAAGAAAAAGCTTGCTAGGCTGTCACTCTAATTAACAGTTGATAAAGTACAAACATCTTAGCACATCACATAATAGGCAGATTGTGCCCTTTGACGGGCAGCAGAAACCTCACAAGAAAATATTACATTGAGGGGGTGTGTGAGTGGCTCAGTCGGTTAAGTGTCTGACTCTTGATTTTGACTCAGGTCACCGTCTTACAGTTCGTGGGATCAAGCCCCTCGTCGCGTTCTGTGCTGACAGCTTGGATTCTCTCTCTCCCTCTCTCCCTGCCCCTCCCCCTCACAGACACACACTCTCTCTCTCTCTCTCTCTCTCTCTCTCTCTCTCTCTCTCTCAAAATAAATAAAATCACTTAAAAAATATTTCATTGAATGTGAGGATTAAGGTGGAAAACATGACTTTAAGTGGGAAGGAGGAGATAAAACCCTCTTGCTATGGCAAGACACCTTTTTCCTTCAGCTGGAAAAAGATACCGTTCAAAGTAACAGTCCACCCATGTATCATGTCTTCCTTGAATTATGGTCCTGACATGATATGCTCATCTCCCAAAATAGAGCGCCTGTCACCACCTTCGAACTATATTCAGCTCTAATGAGAGGCAACGCACAAAAGTTGCTCTTAGGTTCAGTCGAATCCCCAATCATTTGAAATGTTTGAGCACTTTAATTTTAAAATAAGAATGATGTTTATGTATGAATTCAAAAGCCTTGACTGAAACTTCACTTTTCAGTAGAAATCAATATCTCCTGTAGTAGAAAGTAATATCCCTAGGAGCTGAATCTAAAACTCTCAGCATAAGAATACATACAAAATACAGAATTAAAAATTGGGGTTTTTTTTTCCTAACTATTCCAGATACACACTTTTAACCAATGCCCTTGTTTTTTTGTTTTTTGTTTTTCTATATCTCTTTTTAAAAAATTTAATTCCAGTGTAGTTAGGATACAGTGTTGTATTTGTCTCAGGTGTACAATATAGTGATTCAACACTTCCATACACCATCAGGTTGCTGATCGCAGATGTACTCCTTAGGTACTTAGGTACCTCACCTACTTCACCCATCCCCCCACCCATCTCCCCTCTGGTAACCATCAGTGTGTTCTCTCTAGTTAAGAGTCTGTTTCCTGATTTGTCTCTTTTTCTCCCCGTTTTGTTCCTTTATTTTGTTTCTAAATTCTACATATGAGTGAAACCGCACAGTGTGTGATTTTGAGTAATGATTTTTCAAAACGTGAAATGGGGGGATGCCTG
Organism: Neofelis nebulosa; assembly: GCF_028018385.1. Lineage (NCBI taxonomy): Eukaryota > Metazoa > Chordata > Mammalia > Carnivora > Felidae > Neofelis > Neofelis nebulosa. The sequence goes on from NC_080789.1 coordinate 127,756,004, forward strand.
GGAGGCAGTGTCAGTTGAGGGTCAGACTCTTGATTTCCGCTCAGGTCGTGCATGACCTCATGATTCCTCAGATCGAGCCCTGCTCAGAGCCTGCTTGGGATTCCCTCTCTCTCTCTCTCTCTCTCTCTCTCTCTCTCTCTCTCTCTCTCCCTCTCCCTCTGCCCCTTCCCCTCTCACGCACTCTATCTCCCAAAATAAATAAATAAATAAACTTAACAAGAGAGTAACATGAACCCATTTTCCGTAAAAGAAAGGAGGCGTTCAAATGCGTCTGGCGTTCGCAGTGTTGGAGGGTCACGGTATATTATTGCATGTTGGGCATTAACTTTGTGTTGCTGGAGGCCTCCGCCATTTTGCACAGTGCCACTGTGCTCCTTATGTTTGAGTGCAGAAAGAATTCCATTTGGAAGACTTTGAAACAGGGGTGGCTATCATGGCTGGCTGCCACTGAAAATTGAAATCGTGACCTTTTTCTCTTGGTAAAGGTAGTCCGAACCAAAGGATTTCCACGAACAAAATGTCGCTGTAATGTCTCTCTCCATTTTCCCTGTTCGCTTCCATTCTGGTCTGTTTGGAGATTCTCCCACCTTGTCTGGACTCCACATCGTGCACCCTGGCCTCACTGGGAGAGGGGTAGTAGTAACTCTTAGTGTGCTGCACCTAAGTCCACCTGCCAGACACTAGCCCTCACCCCTGCCAGCCCCCTCTAGGTAACACTCATTCTCTTTCCTTCACGCCCAAACATAAATCCCTTGTTGCTGCAAGTTTCTGTTCTCTGGAGCTCCTGAGTTGGATGTGGTTGGGGGTGGGGAGGTAGGGAGCCATGCTCAAGTATTCATGAATGATAATGAGTTCATGAGTTGTCCATCTTGCTAGGACATTTGCATACTCTTATGGATCATCTGGGAAAGATGCATTTTCTCGTCTTAGAAAAACCTGAAAGTTTAATAAGGTACATTGTTTTTGTTTTTGTTTTTTTTAAAAAGGGTGTCCTATGGCCAATCACATTTGGAAAAACTACCCATTTATGCCCGTTATTGGAGATTCATAAGACTTTGTAGTTTTTCCAAGCCCGGGTAAGTTCTACAGTAAAGACAGCTGTTCGTTTAAACCTGGGATTTCCCCACATTTATGAACATTAGTGAAAATATCTGTCTGTGTGCATTTTTTTTCTTAGTATAACGACTATTAATGCTCCCTGGAGAACACACTTAGAGATATACTTCATTATTACAAAGTTGTGATTTGTCTGCTGGTGTGAATTTCAGATACCGCGGTGGCACCTTGAGTAAGCATTTTGGAACTAGATTTTCTTTCAATTTCTCTCTCTTTTTAAAAAGTTTTTATTGATTTATTTGAGAGAGAGAGAAAGAGACAAAATGAGCAGGGTTGGGGCAGAGAGGGGGACAGAGGATCCAAAGTGGGCTCTGTGTTGATAGCAGGGCTCAAACTCAGGAACGGTCAGATCATGACCTGAGCCGGATGCTTAACAGACTGGATCACCCAGTCAGTTCAGTCTTTCACTTCTTCTAACATCACGCTGTCCACACAGCTGTCTCCTCTGCCTCTGAGTATTTGGCTTTCTTATCCAGTTTACTATGTGATCAGTTCCGGTTTTACGTTTATGTAGACAAATCATTCACCTGTTATTGACATCATCAATGTACTTAAAGTTCTCTTCAGCAGCCCATTTAGGAAGAAGAGTGTGTATTTAGACAAAGAAAGCGTCTATTTTCTGCCTACAGACAAAGGCCTTACCTTGTTTCCTCTTGCCAAGTTTCACCCATTTCTCTTCACGTGGAAAAGGGGGTCTGTGATGTCCAGGGTTGTTGCCTTGAGCATATAAACACCCCCAGATCGAATCCTGCAGGACCAGCGATGGTGGCTGTACTGTAGAAAGATGAGGCAGACCACATTTTCCTGGCTGAGAGTCCCCACTGTTGGAAAGCTGGGTGGGGGGTGCCATGGTTGCTTCTGATGGGATCAAGTTGCCATTTCAAAGCTGAGCTGGTCAAACCTGCTGGCCTCCGAAACCACTTGCTTTGATTGGGGGCAGTTTGTCTGCATTGTTTGGGGACAGAACAGAAGGGCCCCATGCAGGACATCACATCTTTCTCAGTGCTTCTGACCTAGCAGTGGCAGTGCCACTTTTCACTTAGGATCTTTTTGACCAGTCCATCAGCGACCCAGTCTGGACTGTGCACCTCCTCTTGACCTTGGGGGTTAGTGTCACCTGGTGAATCTGAGCCTTCTTGGAGAGGTCATCAGGAATTTTATTCCTCTGTAAATTAGGCTGGAAAGAGGTTGGAAAGAGGAACATGAATAGAAGCGTAAATGTGGGGCGCCTGGGTGGCTCAGTCAGTTAAGTGTCTGATTCTTGATTTCGGCTCAGGTCGTGATCTCACAGTTGTAAGTTCGAGCCCCACATGAGGCTCTGAGCTGAGTGTGGAGCTTGCTAGGGATTCTCTCTCCTTCTCTGTCTGGCCCTGCCCCACTCACATGCTCTCTCACTCTCTCTCTCTCTCTCTCTCTCAAAATAAATAACCATTAAAAAAATAAAAGCGTAAATGCTATCAGTTGAAACTAGGATGCATAATTTCTTGTCTAAAAGTAAGTAGTGTGTCCTGCTTCATAAAGAAAATAATGCTCTAATAATTTACTGAAAAAAGGTAGTTTTGTCCATCAAACCATCATTTGAGAATATACAGGGGAAGGTATTATTTTCCAAAACTAAACCAAAGCTAAAACAAATTAAAAACGCAGGAATTAGAGAAAAAAAAACACACATTAGAATCTTAATGTTTGTCCTAAAACAATGAAAAAGGTAGATCTGTGTACATTTTTTTTTTAGCTTTAACACAATTTAAAAAAAATATTGCATAGGGGCACCTGGGTGGCTCAGTCAGTTAAGCATCTGACTCTTGGTTTCGGCTCAGGTCATGATCTCACATTTTGTGACTTCAAACCCCACGTCCAGGTCTGTGCTGACAGCACTGAACCTGCTTGGGATTTCTCTCTCCTTCTCTCTCTCTGCCCCTCCCTGGCTAGCTCTCTCTCTCATTCGCAAAAAAATAAATAAACGTAAAAAAGTTTTTAAAAAGTATTGCTCAGAGATTTCAAACATTACTCGTAAAAGCGGATTAGAGACAATGCTTAATTTCTAAAAGTGTAGCTTAAAAAATTTTTAATTTTAAATATAAATTTAAAAATGTATAGTATTTAACTAACTGAAAGCTCTGATGAACTCCACTGAGTCTCAATTTGCTCCTCTGTAAAAGAGAATGTAGACTGGGCATAGAGTAAGTTTCATAGTTTGTAATAATGTGAAAGCATTTTATAACAGAAAAAAATAAGCAGATAAAGTTACTATTATTATAATTTAATTTGTTTTTAAGGGTAAGTTCTAAGAAAGCAAGCTATTCTACTTAGAAAAACATGACAAAACAAAACACATCCCCATATCAGTACATCATCAATCCATCCAATGCCTTCTACATATAGTCTAGGTGCTTTTCCAACTGCTGTTTTTTCACTGGGTCTCAAGGTAAGTGAGATGTCACTTGAGCCCTTTAAAGTGTGAATCTTAGGGATGCCTGGGTGGCTCAGTTGGTTAAGCATTAACTCTTGATTTCAGCTCAGGTCATGATCTCACTTTGTAAGTCCCAGGCCCAAATCGGGCTCCATATTGACAGTGAGGAGCCTAGCTGGGATTCTCTCTCCCTCTCTTTCGGCCCACCCGCCCCTCCTGCCTCTCTCTCTCTCTCTCAAAATAAATAAAGAAACTTAAAAAAAAAAATTAAAAAGTGAAAGGGGAATCTTCGTTTTCTACTACATTTTGGGTCCTTTGGACGTTAGTCCCATTGGTTTTCCAAGCCAGACATTTTGGGCGCTCATGTCTCCAATGTAGATCCCAGGGGTGGGGGTGCCTGATGAGATCCTTTGCTGTTGTGGGTTGCCACTCTGGGGCCGGGGTGTTGATGAGACCATGTCTCTCTGCCTCTCCTACCCATCTGGACATGGTCTTTTTATCCTTTGTTGTGGAGAAGCAATTCATCTAGTTTTCAGATCCTTTTCAGAGCTGTAGCTATAGATTTGGTGAGTCCGTAGAAGGCTGTGAGTTCAGGATCTTCCTACACTGCTGACTTGCAGGAGTTTCCCCCCACCCCCCACTCCCACCCTGGAGCATTCTTTATAAGAACCAAGACACGGAAATAGCCTAAGTGTCCACCACCAACAGATAAATGGATAAAGAAAATGTGGTATGTATAAAATGAAATGTTACTCAGCTGCACAAAAGAAGGAAATCTTGCCATTTGCAAAGACATGGATGGAATTTGAGGTCATTAAGCTCAGTGAAACAAGATAGACAAATACCACATGATCTCCCTTATATGTGGAACCAAAAAAATAAAATGAGCTCGTAAGTATAGATTGGTGGTTGCTAGAGGCAGTGGTGTGGGGGGTGGGCAACATGGGTGAAGGTGGTCAAAAAAGCCGGATTTCCACTTCGAAAATAAATAAGTTGTGGGGATGTCATGTACAGCATGTGTACTATAATTAATAATACTCTATTGCATAACTTGAAAGTTGCTAAGAGAGTAGATCTCAAAATTTCTTATCACAAAATTTCCTAACCGTGTGTGGTTATGAGTGTTCACTCGAATTATTGTGGTGATTATTTCATACTGTATACAAATATCGAATCGTTACTTAGTATGCACGAAACTAATGTGATGTTTATGTCAATTATACCTCAATTCAAGAAAAGAAAATAATAGATTTTACACTCTTGCTCTTCTCCATCCTCCCTGCATAAATTTGCTGAAATCCAGCTTCTAAGTGCTCCTATTATTTCCACTTTTCCTCCTCTGTATTTTTTTTTAAATTCTGTTCATGGGAACCAAGAGTATTCTTGGTAAACTGTCATCCAATACAGCGCACAAGCTCACTTTCTTTGTATATTTTCTCAAGGTTACCAGATGATCATCTGGGTGCTTGTTAAAGCAAAGATTCCTGGACCCTTCTGTAGTCCTTCTGTATCAGTGTTTCTGAGTGTGGCCTCAGAATTTAAATTTCTAGAAGATTCTTGCACATACTAAAGTTTGAGAGCTACAAAGTTTTTTTTTTAACTTACTTTTCTCAATAGTTTCTTTTGCTAAAATGGGAAGAGAAAATTTTGCAATCCACCAAGAGCTTGTTTTCTAGATGACAGAAAACAGAACAAGTACTTAAGAGTATCCACATACATTATAAAATCAAGTCCTTGTATTTTTTTTCTAAAAATCAAGACCTGTGGTCACTTTGAAGTGAGTCTGGACACAGTGTCTTTTTTAGTGTCTTGATGAATTATTCCTGAAGAAAAGAGAAGGTACAAGAGAAGGGCAAGAGGGTGAACCCTTCTTTCTTTTGAGGAGGTGAGAGCTAGATGCCCAAAGACCTGACTGTTCTGTAACCTTAGATGGATCCCTTTGTTTACCGGGAGTGGGGTCGGGGGGCAGTTTCAGGTACCTTATGTAAGGTTGAGCAAAAGAATCTCTAGTTTCCTTTGAGCGCTAACAAACAATGTATCATTCTGGGGCACCTGGGTGGCTCAGTTAGTTAAGTGTCTGACTCGATTTCCACTCAGGTTATGGTCTCACAGTTGGTGAGATCAAGCCCTGCCTTGGGCTCTGTGCTGAGAGCATGGAGCCTACTTGGTATTCTCTCTCCTTCTCTCTGCCCCTCCCTGCCCCTCAAAATAAATGAAAAACATTAGAAAAAAATTTAAAACCCAGTATATCATTCTTCTTCTCTAGGGGAAGTATAAAGCTGAACAAAACACTAAAATGGAAATGAAGATAGAAGTTCTCTTAAACAACAAATACTGAAGAATTATGCTTATAGCCAACTTTCCTCCTTACATTTTCTTTAAAAATAAATGATGTAAAATTACCATACAGCAGTGAAAAAGAATAAAATACACATCACGTTGGATACATCTCGGGAAATAATACTGAGTGAAAAAAAAATCAAGTTTCAGAAGAATTCAGCAATTCCATTTATATCAACTCAACACATTCAAGACTAAACTACGCATTGTTTGAAGATATCAACATATATGCCAGACTACAAAGCAAAACAAGGGGATGATAAACCAAAATTCAGAGTAGCGGTTTTCTCCAGGGAGAAGCCCCACAACATTATGGAGCGGCACATAGGCCCCCTCAAAGGGGTGGGCATGGGGGGGGGGACACTCTATTCCTTATCCTGGATGGTGGTTTCATGGTCCTCAATTTTAGTGTAATTCATCATGCCTTATACACACGTCACAATTATTCCTTTGTATCCAATCAGTTTTTCATGAAAACAATTAAAAACCAGTCAGGAACATATAATATTTTGATACATGGCAAATTTTGCTCCTCTATTGTGTTTGTTTCCATGCCGTTTCTTTCTTTCTTCACAGACTTTCATATTTAAGTAAATAGGCATTTCATGAGAAACATGAAACAGAACCCTGTACCTCGGGAGTTCTTAATGTAAAAACAAAACAGCATCAACAACACAAGGTAAGAGAACATCAACAAATATGTAACAGGTACCTTTGCTAAAGTAAACTAGAACTGTATAAACAGGGATTGTGTAAGGCATGCATTTCTGCAAACAAAGAAATTTGGTGCCAGGTTTCCAAGTCATCATCCTGTACCACTATTATTAGCTCCTTCCATTTGAATAGCAAAAGTTCTTTTATTCACAAATATTAAAAATTATGCCTTATTCTTCCCCATCCCCTTGGTCACAAATGCAATGATTCATTTTTTAAATATCATTATCCAGGCACTGCCCTGCAGGAACTATTCTCCAAAAGAACACCAGGTTACGTGGATGTTGAGGCTGGATTTCTTGGCCACATTGTTGAGCCCAGGAGTCTCCCACTGGTAGATCAGTGATTTTGCAGCTTTGGAAAATGTTAAATTAGTCATCAGGCACCTTTACTGCAGTTGGCCAGGCTTCCCGGCTCATAGGAGATAAAATGCCTAGTGAGGTAGGGAAAACAAAACAGTGAGGTCCAAGATTTTAGAACTTGTGAACTTTCTCCCAAGGCTAAACACCACCAACAGTGACCACCCTGTTCCCCAACAGACAAACACACTCTACCTCGCTCCCTCCTTCACTAAATCCCAGCCATGATTCAGATCCTGGAGATCACACAGCTGTGTGTGTTGGGGGGTAGACAGAAGGAGAGGGCAAGGGCAAGGGAGAGAGATCGGCTTCCTTAAGCATGTCTAACTTCTCCATTCCCCGGATTATACATGAAGTAAATCATTTCGTATGTCATGTAAGTGCACAGTGCAAGAATTTTGCTTCCCTGAAATTCGGCATCTAGCCGAGGTCACAATTAAAGTTGTAGTTACAAAATAGAATTTACTCAGTTCGTTTTGAGAGACGTGCAATAAATTTTGGGATTTGTTCTCTCTGCGAATGCGATGGAAATGCATTTAAAAGGCAAAAATCAAAGTAGCTCATAGGCGTTTATCCTAGAAAATGCAAAAGAAAGCCACATCCTTTCTTGTATCTTGTTGCTATGGAAAGCTTCACAGTCTGGATATGCACCCTAAACTGTCTTCAAAAATGGAATAGACAATGCAATAAAAGTGAAACTCATTGTTGGCCGAAGCATTTAAAACAGAGGCGGCATCTGATGATAAAATTCAAAAGTTTGCTCTTCTATTAAGATGGAAAATAAGTTTTTCCATTCATAATTTTTATAAAGGCAAGGTCTCTTTTGTAGTTGTTCGAAAATAGAGTGACAAAACTGGATACAACAGGGCTAACATACATGATGCCTAAAAATGGATGTGGAGACGTTCAGAGCAACTGAAAACGCATGGCTGAAAAGATGTGCACGGAATAGCGACTTGAGGAATCTCATCATTCGGTGGCTTGTTACCAGATGCACATTTGTTTACACTGAAATGAAAGCAGAGAAACAGTTAAGTGCGTAAAGAAGGAAGACAATATCTTGTAGGAGCCCGGCCTTATATACAAGTCCAATTAGAGGACCCCATCATTAACATGATCAAAAGCAGCTGACATTTCTAACACAAGTTAAGATCTGAAAATCTGGGTGGAATTGCTTATGCTTCTATTCAGACTCCCAAAGAAAGACCCTATTAAGCCCAACTAAATTGCACCAAGTGGCTTAAAGAGGTGCCTGTCCGTTTTAATTTTCCTGACACTCCTCTCTGAGGCTTGGTCTAATAGTGATTGTATAGCACTATTAGGGATGCCTCTGCTAGGAAAACACAGTTGTCAGCGACCTGCTTTGTTATTTTGATGGTATGCAATAATTTCTCTCAGGGCTGTTGCTCCAGAAAAGGATATATTGGCCTGCTCTCTCAGCTCCTAATTAAGCAACGGTGAAATTTTATACTAATACCGGACTTAAAGGGAAGATTGGAAAAGCATTTATCTTCCAAACTGACCTAATTATCATTAGTGTACTATTCTAAACATAAAGAAATCAATCCATTTTAGAAATGGATTTAATAATGCAATGCACTTTGTATTATGTTTCTGAAATCTCATTCTTGTTGGGTATTTAATACTTGCTTTCCCTTTTAAAATATACACTGGAGTGACTTTACGTGGGACTGTGACATTTTCAGGCACTTTTTTTTTTTTGCATGAATTGCAAAAGTAGGTGCTATACAAATGTCATATTTCATCAATAGCATGTTTTGCTTTTGAGGTGAGGAACCACTTGGAGAAACACTGAGCGGGTATAAATTAATCTCAAGGAAATTGGGAGTTCTTTTACAAACAGGGGACCATTTCAAAATTAGCAAGACAACCAATGTGAGAGAAGTAGCTGGGGAGTGAAATACAATGAAACAAACGCACAAACAAAATGGATTGATCACCGATCTGCCCTTTGGGGTATTTGTGTCAAATGTAGGCACAGGTCAGTGTTCTCTCTCAACACCAGCTATTTTTATTCCCGTCTTTGTTTGCCGAAATTTGGTGTTTTCCTGGCCCTGACCACTAACCTGTTGCAAATGCCCAGGGTAATCTGATTCCTCCCTATTTCTCCTGACCTCCCCGTCATTCCCAGTACTGCTGATTTTGATTCTTATCCTAGTTGATCAACTACCATTTCAGTTCCCACTGACCTCCTGTCGTTACCCTCAAATCGTTTCTTCGGTGCCTAAGCAATGTGTTTCTAACTTTCCAAGCTACTCTGAAACAAGAACCTCCAGACGCTGACAGGGGCTCTCCATACAATAGTTAATCAGCACCTTTGCTGTAGAGTGGACCTCACAGCTGCCAAGTGGCAGAGGCAGGATTTGAACCCAGGGCCAGCAAACTGCAAGGAGTCCTCTTTCTCCCTTTTGAGGCCACAGTCTCTAGGGAAAGACCTCAAATCGGTTTGGTGGAGTTATCCGCCCAGTCCCTAAGAAAGCAAAGTGGTCTGCGTAGGGACCATCTACGGGAAATAAAGGGTCAGTCGCTAAGGATGGAATGAATTAACACATTTAGAGGTGAGGCCTGAGATACGTGAGAAGTTGGTGATGATGTCACAAGAGTCTTTTTTTTTTCTTTTAATTTTTCATGTTTATTTGTTTTCGAGAGAGTGCGCGTGGGACAGGGGCAGAGAGAGAGAGAGAGAGAGAGAGAGAGAGACAGAATCCGAAGCAGGCTCCAGGCTCCACCCAAGGTGTCAGCACAGAGTCCGACGAGAGGCTCTTACTCGTCCAACTGTGAGATCACGACCTGAGCCAAAGTCAGACGCCTAACTAACTGAGCCACCCAGTTGCCCCGGTGTCAGATGAGCCTTATCCGGTATCTGAGTGGACAGCAGACTCTGGATCAATGAAAAGCCGAGCAGGGTTTAGGGCAGCGCTTCTCTACTGGGGGTGATTTTCATTCAGCCCTCCCCCACCTGGGACCATTTGACAATGTCTTAGAGACGTTTTTGGTTGTCACTACGCGGAGGTGGTGATACCAGCATCTAGGGGTTAGAGGCCAGGGTGCAGCCAAACCTGCTACAATGCACAGGACAGCACCCTCTGCCGCCGACAAAAAATGATCCGGCTCCAAATGTCAATAGCTAGAAAGCCCAGGCCAGGGTGAGCTGAAGGTATCAGAGGGGGAGAATATTGCCTCAATATGGTGCATTGCACCACACTGATCTTTCTTTGCGGGGCCACGTGTTTTCACTTCATTACGTTCAGGGGGGTTGCATTTCAATGATCTCAAAATGAATGAAGTGATTTTCAGCTTGTTCACTTCTGACGGGATGACAGCCGATTCGCTGTTCCGCTACAGACGGAAAGTCTTGGGTAATCTATCTCCGCTCGATGTCCTTTGACCCCGATGACTTTGAAGTAACTCCTCACTTAAAAAGAGCACTCAGCTTTGTCTGTGATGGACGGAACACCTCCACCCTCTCCGTTGTTTTTAAAGCAGAAGTAAAACAGTGCTTCTTGGCATCCCCTCTTCTGTTTGTGTCGAATCCTATGGAACCTGGGATGCTGTTTTGGCTGGTGACAGGAGACAACTTCTCAGAACCTGGTATCACGCTCGCCAGACTTATCCTTTTCATCCTCTGTGGGTTTCCTTTCAAAACACCACAATGAAATCATTCCTTTTCCCTCCAAGATGGAATCTCAGATATAGAAGAGTATTAGCGGCTCATATATTCATCAGGCTTTTTTTTTTTTTTGAAGATAAGGCTTCTTCTGTGTCGAATATGAAAAGGCATTTTAATGCTATCTCTCTGACTTATTCTCCCGTGCTTTTCCCTTCACACGTTCACATTATTCATAGCAACACCCGCTCTTATTTCTTTTTAAATAGTGTGGCTTTTAAGCCGGGCAGACCCTGGTGGAAATGATCAGGGAGGATTTCGCAGAAATATTGCTTCTTCGGGAGAGCATTAGCTCCCCATCCTAACAGATTGAAGGAAAGCAGTGTTTGTCCTCACTCAGCTCCACGGCACGGAGCATGTTTGCCCCTCTTCCTTATCAAAATCCCCTCCTCTGGAGTTCTTGAAAGATGAAACAGAAATAAAGTTGCGTTTTGTTTTCCTTTTCAGCCACTGATAGCCATTCAGTGCTAAAGGATATCGGTTCTGATCTGGGGTAGAGAATGCAGCAGGGTGGAGAGGGCCGTTCTGGGCTGCCCTGCTCGTCTTCCCTCTGACACGCTGGTGCCTTCACGGAGCAAAGTCACCCGTTGGCATCTCACCGGGGGCCTCCGGGTCCTCATCCGCCAGATGAGGCCCCTCTGGCCTCCTCCATCGCTCTGGCAGGTGCTTGACACGCCACAGATGAGGGTGCGGATTAACTACAGGATTGTCAGGAAGATGAGCTAGCCCTTCAGTAAACGTTGATCAAGCCCTCACTAATAAGCAGAGTAACGAAGGTGGTGCCCAACTGTTCACGTGCGAAGGATGTGGTTTGCTCCAGGTCTACACCCGCCATCGCTGCCGTTGTAATTAAGCTCAAAAGGCCAGACGGGGTGAGAAATATTGTAAGGCTCCGAGATCAAGAGGAGGTACATCACGCTGAAGTGAGAAAACTTTTCATTTCCGGGTGACCCCATGAACCAAAGCTGATAGGAGGGAGCCAGACCTGTTAGCGAGGTTTTCTCCATTGTTCTTCTGCGTACCAACTCCCTCCTACCCACCTCTTCCCCAAAGATTGGCTCCAGTCCAAACAGGCGAGCTGTCTCTGTAGAACATTGTCCCTTGGCTTGAGTTTTCTCTAGCAATGTCTTACCTTTCTTCCTCTATTTAGTAAGCACCAGTTGCATACGAGGCTTCAACATTATGACATGTTGACATAGGAAATACTTTTATTAGGTCTCATTTCATGGGTAAGAGACTTTGATTTGGATGGTCAACCATGTGCCCAGGATCACACAGGGAGGAAGTGGACGCACCAAACTCGGAAGCCCTGTGGGTTAACTTCAGACTCGGTTGTGTCTACTCGGACAGACTGGCTTTCTTCTTCCACCACCACCAGAGCAATGAACCGGTACTTGGTGGACATCTTGCTCTCAGCACCATCCTGGTCCTTATCACTACGGGGACCTGGAAATGGTATGAGTCACATCCCTACCCTCCCTGAGTGTTGAAGGTCATGCCACTTAAACAATACTGAACAGGTAATCATTTTCTTAGTAAAAAGAGCTGAGCCCTGACTCACAGTAAGGAGTCACGGAACTGGAATTAAATTAAAATTTTAGGAAAATGTTGAGCTCTTTTCAAAAACAAAGTGCACCAGGAAGAAATTAGGGATGATTCCATTCATTTACGGACTCATACTTAACATTAAGTAAAAGCAGAACACAGGGGCTCTTGACTGGAGCCTGGCTTCCTTGCCAGTCCCGTCTCTTGAGAGAATGAGGTAGCTTTCTTCTCCACTTCCCAACATGCCTTGCGGTGGCTTCCACATTTTACTTTCTGGGATTTTGCGGTGGAGGGTGGGAGTGGCCCCGGGTTTCTGTCTCTTGCGTCTTACATATGCTTGTTTTCCTATGATGCTTAAGTGGAGTGACTTTTTTTTCCCCCCGTCTTTGGTCCCTGGTTAAACCTTCATTTTGCTTAGAGAAAATTAAAGGCTCCTGTTGCTAAAAATAAGAGAGATGAATTGATAGTTAAACGTATTAAATAAAAACATTATACTTGGCTGAATGTGAGAATAGCAAAACATAAAAAGTACCATTATAATATATTCTACTTCTCTTAATTTGACACTAAGCTGCTTGCTTGCCTTTATACATAGTCAACATCGGTTCACCAGAAGGATGGTAGTTAAGAAACAAGCTGTTAAATATTAAAGCTGAATCTATGTAATTGAATGTTTTGGGTATGGCTGTGTTCTAAATATATGCTATTAAGATACCGTTCCAAAAAGATATTTAATTACTGACATCTAATCATGTTATTGCTGTTTCTTTAACCAAGCAAAAATATGAAGTGCTGGAAAGAAAACAGTTTCATTTTAAACAGAAACATTTTATTAATTTCAGCAATAAAACCGAACTCCGATCTCCAAATGAAATCATCCCATTTTTAAAGATAGCACTTCTCTGTTTGGTAAGCCTTGTGTAATGCTGAGATAGATGGTCCTACTTAACGTGTTCAAACATTCCCACAAATAATGCACGCAATAAAAGTTAATTATGCTCGTTTATTACATCAAAATAAAATCCAAACCATGGAATTCACAAAGGAGAATTTCATCGTCAACTGTGGAGCATTATTATGGATGTTTATGGCCGTAACATTTTTAATACCAGAGACAATTTGGGAAGATGTTAAGGCGACAATCAGAAAATCATAATATCTTTCACTGGTATAGTGCCTGCACAAATTCACAAACATTGCCACATTTTATCACAACAGCAGCACTATGAATTAGGCAAGGAAGATATTGTAATAATAATTTCACATATGGGGAAATCGAGGCCACAGAAATGTATGTGACTTGTAGCTCACCCAGCAAGTTCAGTGGCAAAACTGGAATTGAGACCTGAGGCTCTTAATTGCCATTCCTGGGAATTAGAAGACAAGTTAAATGTAAGTGGTTTCATAATAGTGGTTTCCATTTTTTTTTTAAATTAAAGGGACATTGTTTAAAATGACGTGGCTAAACTGATTTGACCAAGAATTATTTTCTCCTGGACCAAACATACTAAACGTTCTGAGTTCATGCAAATACCAAAATAGTGGCTTTTTTTTTCCTGTTTTTTATTTTTTATTTTTGATTTTTTTTAACTTAAAGCTATCTTTGGTAAAAGGCAATATTTCAGGGTTTTTTTTTTTTTTACTTCCTGACTCTTCTTCTCTTCCTCATTTTATTTTCTCTTACAAATAGGTCAGTTTCTACTAGGAGAATCGAAAGGCTATTTCTCTCTAGTGTCTGTGAACGCATTCAGAGAGGCAAGCCAAAAGTAAAAATGAGGCATCTTAGCTGCCGACATAATTTTCTAGGGATGCTACCTATGTTAAGCAGTGACAAGACGACTCAGTCCACGTTCATAAGGAAGGAGTCAGGAAATTTTAAATTTAATTTTTTTCAATTTGTTTTTTTTTTTTTTTTTTTTTTGAGAGACAGACAGCACGTGCAAGCGGGAGAGGGGCAGAGGGAGAGGAAAGGAGAGAACCTTAAGCAGGCTTCACATTGTCAGCACAGAGCCCGACTCAGGGCTCTTATCTCACGACCCTGGGATCACGACCTGAGCCAAAATCAAGGGTCGGACACTTCCCTGCCTGAGCCACCCAGTCGCCCCGGGAAATTTGAAATTTGATAATTGCATAAAAGATTGGGTACACCACTGTCATATCTCAGTTCTCAGACATTCAAAATAAGTCAGCTGACCAGCTTTATTGTTTCATAACTGGATTCGAATATCAGCCTACTCATCTAATAAGTAAGAGGGAGCCCAGCTAGACAGTTGGGCGTTCAACTGCCACGATGGGTGAATGTGTGAATTCCTCTTTCAGAATGGTTGGTCCAACCTGTCTGGAGCAAAATTCTGATTTAATCATTTTCATTTTCTAGACCAGGAGTCAGCAAACGTTTTATGTAAAGAGCCAAATAGGAAATATTTTAGGCTTGCAGGGCATATAGTCTCTGTTCCGACTATTCAACTGTGCCACTGAAACACAAAGACAGATACAACCAATATGTAAACACATGGATACGACTGTGTGCTGATGAAGTTTTATTTACAAAAACGGGGGCCACAGGCTGTAGTTTGCTAACCCCTGATCTAGACCAGTTGGATGTCATTGTTCTGCGATTATCTATGAAATGTTATGTCAAAATGCTGATTTTGATTGTTTTCCCAACCATTTGTTTTGGCATCCATGTAGATGCAAAACTTCATTTACTATATTTTATTGTCAAATAATAACCTTAAAGTTAAATCATCTTTGCTGGTTTTTTTTTTTTTTTCCTGAGTTTCTTTCCCACAAACATTCAATCCGATTTCTTGAACAGCTGCAGAGTAATAAGCAAAATTCTTGGCACTGGAGAAATAACTTAAAGACCCAAAAGTATCTTCTTCTGGGAGACAATAGCCTGTTAAGGTGACTGTCATATACAAAATACACCTGAGTGTGATGCAGCTAGCGTGGACATTTGACAAAGGAGGGTGGGACTTCAAAAGGAGGTGTGGTTGACAGAATAACACATCCCTGACCAAAGCAGTCTAAGTCCTGATCCCCAGAACTGGGAATATGTTACCTTACATGCAAAAGGGACTTTGCAGATACGATTAATTTAAGGCTCTTGGGATAGGGAGCTTACTTGGGATTACCAGGTGGACCCAATGTCATCAGAAAGGCCCTGAAGAGGGAAAGAGGGAGGCGGGGGGGTGGGTCTGTGAAGAAGAGGGAAGCAGAGGTCACAGTGATTTGAGGGAGAGGTCGTGAGCCAGGAAATGCAGGTAGCCTCCAGATAAATGGAAAAAGCAAGGAAACCAAGTGTCCCCTGTGGCCTCCAGAAGGAACACAGTCCTACTTGTACCTTGATTTTAGGACTTCTGACCTCAGAATGGTAAGATGGTGTTTGGGTTTGTTATGCCCAGAATTCGTGATCCCCAAAGACCACCAGGGAGCCGAGTCCGATGCAAAAGCAAAAGAGCCTTTATTCGAGCTAGCTCGAGCTCAATCCCCTACCTGCACCGACGAAGCAGTGAGATACCGGGGAGAGAGAGTGAGATTCCAAAGGACAAAGGTTTTATTGGGGCCTAGAGGCAGTTGGTGAGGTAATGGCCGTGGCCTCAGCCGATTGGCTGGGGAAGGGTCGGAGTCCTGTTACACAGGTCGCCGGGCGTGTTTTGATTGGGAAGTTACTCAAGGTGGAGGACACAGAACAAGATGGAGTCGGCCGGCCTAGGTCCGCCCTTCCAGGTTGTCATAAGTCACTAACTGTATGGTAATTTGTTACAGCTGCAATGGGAAGTTAACTGGGGCAAGGGTTCATTCCTCTGACGTGGGGTCGGACACAGAAAGGATCCTGGGGAGGTGGTTCCTGCCCTGGCTTTTGAAAGATCACTTTAGTGTTCTGGAGGCAGGAGAGGGTTGGGGAAGGAAAGGCCATTCCAGGTCGAGTGAGCAGGGCAAACACAGACCTGAGGAACAAAGAGCTCGGCATGTCTGGGCTGTTGGGGGAGATTTGCCAACCGACTGGCTAATTCACCATCAAGGTTCTATGCAAGCAGCGCTATGGAGAAAGAATGAGGTAGGATGTGTGTGGCCGGGCAGGGGATACATTTACAGACTATTGTGGTGATAAAGCAAGAATGCCTTCTCTCACATGCCGGGAAGCCCTCAATGTCACAGCTGCAAAAGGGGACCAACCCAGCACCTCTGCTCATTGTTGTTGAAATTCAGTAGCTGGAGGCTATACTGTGACCCTTCATCTTCCCAACTTGGTCCTCTCTCAAGGGCAGCTTGTAGCAGCAGGGATGGAGAGAAATGTTACAGAAAGTGTATTCTAGGCCCAAGTTACCGAGTAAACTCTTTCGGACCAAACTACACTCTTGGAGCCCTACTTGAAAACAAAAGATAGCCAGGTGTCAGGAGAGTGTTCACACGCTGAACTATTACTTTGCTTAGAGCAGATCTGGGACACTTAAGCAGAAAAGGTGAAAAAGGGGTTAATGTTATTAATTGAGGACATTATCAGGTATTTACTAAAAAATAACTGTATACCTGACACTGTGCTCATGTGAGATACATCCTGCCATAAAAAGGCAATCTAAAGTTTTGGTCATGTGTGTGGAGATAATTTTGTTTTCAGAAATGTATGCCTCTCTGCTCATTGGGTATTTCTGCATCCATGATAAAAAGTGAGTTAAAGTCTAATTGATCATTTGGGAAATGACTTTTTGCTGATGATGCTATTTAAGAAATGAAAGTGGATTTGAATTTTTGCATTTCCAACCAGGGACCTGGTCCCAGGAAAACATTTTCAAGTGGGCATAGCTCTGATTTAGGCATATACCATGAAAATAGACGAAGCAAAATATAATTTATCAGTGTTTAGTTTGGACATATGCTCACTTTTCCTTTTATAAAGATGGAGTTATGGTCCCCAGAGTTTAACAAAGTTCCAGGATACTGTATTTGAGTGTATACTACTTGAAGGTGAGAATCCTATTCTTCATGGTTTATCTTTCACAGTTCCTAGTACAGTATCTTATACACTGAAGATATTTGACAGTAAATGAATGAATGAAGAAATAAATTAAGAATAAATGAAGGAGGGGGAGACTGGCTGACTCAGTCGGTGGAGCATGCAACTCATGATCCCGGGGTGGTGAGTTGGAGCACCACGTTGGGTGTAGAGATTACTTAAAAATAAAATCTTTTTTTAAAAAAGGAATGAGTGAATGGTATATACTACTAGAGTTGAAATGGAGAAAAGAACATCAATGATGGTAGCATTTTAGCCCTACTGCTTATTGCCATATTATCTTTTCCAAATTGTCTTGTTGGATTGGATTTCTTTTTTCCTTTTGCTTACTCCCTTCTTAGGAGACTAGCATGGTCTTTTCCAGGGATAGGTGAAAAAAATATCATGAGGTTCGCACCAGGTTTATAGGACTTTAAACAGGAATTCAAACCAACTCTAGCAAACCACTGAAATTCTGATCTCTTTCCCCATGCATGTCTGTGCTGTATGAGAAGATCTCATATTGCTGCACTTTTAATAAGATTCAGTCATTCTGATAAATATAAATTATTTATCACTTACTTCCCATTTTATGGCCTTGATGGTATTTAGAATTATATTACCCGGCATCATAATGCTCCCTTTTCCACTTCTTACAGTGCTGAGCCCCTCCACTAAAGGGACAAGTTGGCAAATGCAGCATTAGAGTGACAGCCTTTCGAACAGATAGATGACGTGATTGTATAATTTAATCCTGGCCACTTACTGCATAGAAGCCTTTATGAAGGAGAGAATCACATTAGCCATTTCTCTGCTTCAAGGATATAAGCAAAGGGACATTAATCTCGTATGACTGAGGCACTGGTTTGATTACTTGGCAAGAATGCAGCACCCTTCACCAAAAGTGGAGTACACAGCATGAGCTATGTGGGTTGTTAGTCTCCCATAACAGCTTGATGGGGAGCCCTTAGATAGTTCAAATCAGAGACTGTCTGGGAAGAGGTCCCCTGGCAGATAGCTGAGCATCTAATTGCAGGGAGAGAAATATGAGTGCACGAGGAGACTAGAGATCAATGCATAGTGGCTTGCCGAGGTTATTAACTCAAACACCCTCCCAGTTGACCTCCGGAGCCCAACTCTGTTCCTGTAGGTGAACAGAAATGAACAGAAACCAGAAATAAAAGCAGAGAGAAAGTAGGGAGTTGATCTGATGATATATGACTCTCAGAGCTAAAGCCAGATGCCTGTGGGCAATGAAGAGATAGTCTACCTTAGAAGATACAAATGTAAACTGGAATTGAGATTTGGCAAGTTCTTTGAAGTTTTTCTAAAGCGAGGTAAACAGAGCCAGTGTTCAAGAAGATCATTTTGTCAGAGATAGGAAATAACACCTGTATGACTTAAGCAGCTGAATGTGTGGTTCAGGTGGACAGTATGGTCTCAGGAACATCAAAGACGTACGTGCTGATAGCACCAACCATAAATTAATTGGAAAGGAGATTCTGGCCAAAAGACAAGAAAAATGAAATAATCAATATGTCAAGGGGAACTTGTTTGCGGTGATGGATGTAACATCTGGTAGGTGGTGACCTCTGTGAAGAAGTCAATATTGATAGACTTAGATGGTCACTTGGGGATGTTTAAAAGGAGGATGGGGCCAGAAAACGTGCCGTCTAAATGGACAGATTGCAATGCTTTGGAGAAGTCGGTGAAATCTTAATATGAAATAGACTCCATTGATAAGCAATCTTTGGGTTTGTTTTGACTGAAAAGTGTTCATTCAAATAAGTCCTTCTTGGCACAATTAGGCTTCCTTTTCACTCCTCATGGTTTCTTTCACTTTTTCCTCTGTTCTCATAGCAAGAGAAAATTGCCAAAACTCCTCTTGTGTCTTCTAATAGTACACTTCTATTAGTATAAGCTCTGTGAGGACAGAGGTTGGGGTTGGTTTTCTTCCCCTGCCACATCTCCAGCACCTAGAAGAGTTTGGCACTGAGTATGTGCTTCATATGCTTTCAGTGAGTGTCTGTAAATCCTTTTTGTTTTTCCCTTCTGCTCCTAGTTGCTCTCTGCACATTCTTCTGCTTCAGTTTGCTGCTAGAACCCTGAGCTAGCTGAGATAGAACAAATCACAGAAACTTTTCTTTGGAGTTGAAAGCATTTCAGATTTATCACTCTGCTCTCCAAACAATTTCAGTAGAAACCTATTTTGTAGCAATTGGGACTGAGTCGTTACTTAGTGTTTGATTACCTTTACAATGGGGAGCTCACTTTCATTCTCAATTCTCCATTGCATTTTTGGAGCTATTTAACTGTTCCTTGTCTTATAGTTAACTAATTATGCCTTCTTACAACTTTCACATACTCAGAGTTTTGCCCAGTTCCAACAATGTAAGTCTACAGACAACCCGTTATCTAAAGAAAGGTCCTTTCCCCACCGCCCTCCAAACTATCATAGGAAGTATATGTTAGTTTGTAGACACCTCACCATAATAGCTATATATCCCTTTTTTGGCTGCATGGTAGTTTGAGGATTTCTTCTCTTAAAATGTCATGCTCAGAATATATATGGTTTGACCAGCACAGAATAGAGTAGAACTATTGTCCTCCAAGAATTGAAAAAAAAATGTACACATGAGTAGCAGTAACAGTATTAAACAGAATTTTATTGTTGGTTCAAACAAAACTTGTACCAATGATATCTTGTGGAAACAGTTCTGATGTTTTTCTTTTCACACATGCTTCCATAGACTCCATGATCCTTTTTGTCCTTGATTCTCATTCCAACCTGTTGGCATTACTTTGTTGCTTGACTGTTACCCTTTTCTGGGCATTTATTCCTTCCATGTTTTGTATAATCTGCATATTTGTAAGCATGCTTCCTAGGTTTCCATCCAAGTTAACAATGACAAGGTTGACCAGGACAGAGCCAGAGAGCAAGCATTTTGTCACTGGAAGCTTTGTTTTAAGCTTTCAGGAGCTAATCCACCTTCTCTGGGAGGATTGTATCCCTCTGTACAGTAGATCCACATTTTAGCTAGTGTTAAACTACCTTACCCCCAGGTGTGTAAAGAGATACCTTACCTTGATGAAATCGCAATAAAAGTGATATCTGTGTCTGAATAGCATGCTCTTTATCTATAATTATAGTAGACCTATCAAGTACGAAAATGCACAAATCAGATACTCACCTCTAACTGTGGAAGGGAAGGATTATAGAGAATTGGTCCACTTCTGAGCCAGGCAGGAGCATAGGTGGAATCCTGAGAAATACCCCATTACTTCCTCCCTGTTCAGTTGTAAGCAGGGGTTCCTAAACTAAACGGAATTCAGAATCACCTGGATGGGGTAGCTTATTTATAAAACAGAATCCTGGGTGCTACCTCCAGATGCCCTGATTTAGTGGGCTGGCATAAGGTGGAGGAAATTGTGCTTTCACTGAGGCTCCTGAGGTGGTTCTACTGTAGATGGATGGCAAGCCAAATTTGGACAGTGTCCTACTGAGTCCCTGGAGAGTGGCATTCTTGAATCTTGTTCTTTATCTCCCCCAAACCCTCCAGGAGCCCTCCCCTTGGGATGCTTGCAGATGGCATCCTTTGCTCTTGACTTTCACACTCGTTCTTTGACATTGAAGTTGACCCATCCTGCGATGCATTTGCTTAGGGCCTAACTTTCTAATATACCAAATCTGGTTACACATTTAATATTAAGGTTGTAGCCAAATGTGTTGCTAGAGGTTGGTGCACGCATCTCACCAGGCTTCAGCATGGCATATTGTAAGAAGGGTTGACCTCTGTATAACCTGCCAGCAACACCATTACGTAGGAGCCTTCTCTGCATTTACTTAATGCTAGATCCAAGCATATGGCCCATGAGTCTGACGAAAATGATACCATTTATTGGACCGTTGCTATGGGCTATTTATTTATTTTTTTATTCTCCTGTTTAATCATTGTACAAGGATAGATCCAAGATTTGTGGGGCCTGAGGTTGAGAAGCTCTGTTTAAGGAAAGGAATAACACGTGCAAATACAGTAAGAGGTACAGGGCCTGGGAGACATGCATGCCAGGGAGCAGCTCTGAAGATGAAGCTTCCTCAGCTCCACTGCACAGCCACCTGGGTCTCTGACAATGCTAAAGGACAGATGTGTATAATCGATGGCACCGTTATGGACACTGAGACTCCGCTAGTTTGAACACCTCGCCAGAGACCACACAGCCAAATACAGGAGAACGGGGATTTGAACCCAGATCTGCCTCACTCCGGAGGTCGTGGCCCCCACGTAACAACAGGCCTCTTCACACGAAAGGTGCCCATGGGTCTCAGTTGCTGTTAGTTTTGGTAGCAACTTGTTTTAGGATGTCCCTGTACACCCTCAATTGAAGATAAAGAAGGATGAAAGAAATTTGGAGGGAGAAAGGACATGTGGTCGTTCTGGAAGAAAGCTTTGTCTGTGATGAGGTTTAGAGATGGGTATGTTCTGCTTCCGTCCCAAAGTGAATTTGGTGAATTCCCAAAGATTCACCACATTATGGGTCCAAGGATTTAAAAACGATTTCTTTAGTACTTTGTATTCATGAAATAACAGAAAGTACTAAAATGGAATTGTATTATTTAAAGACACTTAATATCAAGTTGGGACAAAAAGATTGTTAGTGACTAGGAAAGAGCGGTAACTCATATTTTTTGAGAAACCATTACGCGCTGAGCATGGAACCCTTACTGTGAACCCATGGGATAAACACACAAATCTCAGTTTCTTCGATGATTGGGAAAACAGAATCAGAGATTAATAGGTTAAAATCCATACTACTATCCCAGGAAAGAAGAGGCTGCTCTTTATTTTAAATGGCAGCAGTTTAAAATAAAGATAATTTCTACAAAACGCCATATCAAACCCACACTTGTTTTAATGCAAATTAATTTAACATAAGATAGTGGTTTTCTGAAAAGGAAAAAAAATGATGAATTTTATTTTCACAGAAAAGAGATATGATGTATCCTATATGGTACAGCATGGTTGAAATTCTTTAATTGCAGTCTATTTAAGGGGTTGGCTAAAAAGAGTTTGAAGGACCTATTAACACCCGATACAAAAAATGTGACAGAAAAGTAAGAGAACAGACCATTCTAATTGTGAAATCATTTGGTGTTCGGGTTCAGTGTGATTTGCAGTAAGCTCATTAAAGTCCTGTGAGGGACCATCTCTCTGCCCAGAACTGATTGCATGCAGCTCCCGCCGGCCCCCCAAGAAACAGTCTGACTGCTTGTCCACGTCTTTCTGTCATATGGGGCTACACGTCAAGCCTCTGACCTTAGAAGGGTGGGACCTGTCCACGAGGGCTTAGAAAATATATTTCCCCCACGATTGTTTATAGAGAACTGTCCCTAGATTATTCTCAACACTAAAAGTCACGCTTGTGAGTACTTGCTTTGGAGGCCTTTGAATGTGCAGAGTAATAAAGAGAAGTATGTATGTGCCTTACAACGCATACATTAACTTCTGCCGAGAACAATTTTATCCCAGCTTTGTACAGCGTGAGCGCACGAACTTCACACATGAGTGGAAAACTAGATTTTTGGTCTTGTTGGGCACGTTGGGCATTTATCATGCGACAGAGATTATACAATGCAGAAATATATGTTCTTTTTTTTATTAAAAGATTTTTGATGTTTAATTTATTTTTGAGAGAGACACGGAGACAGTGAGAGCAGGGGAGGGGCAGAGAGAGAGAAGGAGACACAAAATCTGAAGCAGGTTCTAGGCTTTGAGCTGTCAGCACAGAGCCCGATGCGGGGCTCGAGCTCACAAACCGTGAGATCACGACCAGAGCCGAAGTCGGACACTTAACCAACTGAGCCACCCAGGCACCCCCAGAAATATATTTTCTTGTGTGTTTCCTCTCCTCATCTATTATTTCTATAATTCTAATTCTTTTCAGAGGATGTCCTAGAGAAAAGTCACAAACCTATTTTGGGGCAACGTAGAAGAAAAAGTACTTAGAGTTCCTCCGTTAGTAGTTAGAGTCTCGACAAAAGGATTATAAAATCTAACAGTTTACCATTACAGGTAGGCTCGCATTAGTTTCTCTACCAGTTTCATGGGCTCATGTTTCCTGGATTGTCCCCCTCTTGTATTGCTAGCGAAGTGGTTTACTGATTTCAGTCCTGTGGTGTTTCTGCAGGTACCCATCAGTCCCCTTTCCTGGGACTGAGTAGGTCTTACTCACAGAATCCTCACCCAGACCACCTGAGCAGAGGCATGCTCAGAAGCTGGCATGTTTTCCCTACTGGGTCTCCAACCATATGCCTCATTCCACACCCTGGCACGGGCCCCGCATGTGTGTGTAGAGCAGCCTAATGGGCAACAGCAGCCCCTCTAAAGAGACAGCCCTTCTGAGATAATCAGATAAGCTTCCTCTACGGCCATGTGGATTTTACGTTGCCCCCGGATAGGGTGAGAGCCTCTGATTATTGCCATGGTGATCAATTTGTCGCCCGGGAACCAGCCGGAGGCCATCAAACTGACTCTATGCAGCCCATTAGGTAATGCCGAGAATCTTGGAGAGAATTGCATTTTTGTATGAAAGGAATCCCTGTGGACAACCAGCACTAGGTTTAATTGGACTGTGTAGTTAATACTGACTGAGAGGGGACAAAGGGTCTGCAGAAATAGTCTCAGAAGTGACCTGACTGATGGGTTAGTCATATTCTGCTCCATTGTCCTTTTCCTCCCTTTTTAGATATTTAGCAGGAAGGAGGTGAATCTCCATGTTTTAGGGCCAAAAGCTATAGGCTATTTTCAACTAATGGATTTGCAGATAACAAATAGTTGAGAAATTTTTCGAGTACAGAATGTATGCCGGTCTTCATTGACAGGACACCTGAAAAGTAATTGTTGCTTCTTAGAGACCAATTACCAGACATCAGCCCAGCTGGAGACCACATTCCCTCCCTCCTCAGTTCTGGCTGAGATTCTGCCAGAGAGAACTAGCCATTCCTGAGGACCATTCTGGACTTGAGGAACCTCACCCCCATCTTTGCAGATAGTACTTAGTCAGCCCTGTTCTGCCAGAAAGTCCATTGTGGATTTGACTACCATGGCCCTCTGGGAGCTCCTACTCAGTCTTTGGTGATTTCTGGATGGATCCTTAGGCTGCTAATGAGAGCTTCGGTGGATACACAGACTTGATGCTCGGTTAGCTTCTCTGCCGTTCCATGTATGCTGTTCCAGGCTGTGTTTTGTTCGAGGCCCTGAGGAAAAAGTCAGTGACTTGCCCTGACTGGTCATACAGCCAATTGGAGAAGGACTTGAAAATTACTATTAAAGTCTTTGGGCTTAAGCCAGATGTCCTTGAGGGTCATAGGTTGCATGTGCCTTGGTTGCTATTCTTTTCTGTTTAGATATTCCAACTTCATTGTGGGCCAGGCTAGCCTTAAATAGTCCCAATTATGCTGACCCCTAAATTCAAATGCTTTTTTTCAAATGCGGGGATTTCCATGCCACAAGAAAATAAGATTGTCAGCAGAGAAGAAGAGCATCACATTCTGGAAGATTCTAAGCCACAGTGCCAAAGCCCGTCCTCCCATGTGGATATTGCAGTTGAGGTAGTGTTACCTCCATCTTCTCATGCCCCAGCAATGGCCGCCACTTACCTCAGGCAGCCGCATGGAGGGTCAGGTCTGTCATTAACACACCTACTTCAGTTGGCTGAAGCCCTGTCTTGAGCTCTCCACTCCCTCGGGAAACGATGTTGTTTCTCTTTCACCCAATCACTAAAATGCCCTTGCATTTCTTCCTCTCGTCAGGCCTCCCAGAGATAAACATAGAGCTCACCATTTCCCCTCACAGCGAGCGTGTTAAATTTAGTGGCTACCTTGCCTGATGCTGTCCTGATTACTTATGCCTTCATTTATGTTTCCAAGATGCATCATTTGAGTAACTATTCAGTGATATATTTTGGGCCATTTCTGGTTATTTTTTTTTCTTATTCTATATTCCTACACATGATAATCTTTGTCAGTGTAACAAAACAGCTAGCAAACTATTGTGCATTTAATGTGTACCAAAGTGACATGCTAGGTGAAAACTAAGAATATGAAATTTTCTTGGAAAAAACCCAATACCTCGCCAGCCATGCTAAACTGACATTTACTAGTTGCTTCCGGAAGATGATGGTGATGGTTTATGACATTCGGTTAGCAAATCACACCTGTTCAAATATGATTGAAAAAATACCTAATTTTAGTTGATGGCCTCAAAACTCTTTAAATTGTGGATGTCATTCCTATGACTTATTCTGTGTTATCCAGAAATTTCTCTCATTTTGTTTAATGTCCGTAAAGTTTTATTCTTTCTCCTGAAGGCCCAGCTTTCTTGAGTTCTTTTCTCTCCTTTGATTTTACCTTTATTGTTGCCTTCCTAAGACTTAAATTCTATGTGGTACTCATTTTCCCATAGCCTCAGTACTTCCTGCAAAATGCTTTTGTAATCACTCAGCCACATCTCTGTATTCTGGTTGCTATAGCATTCTCCCTTGGTGCTGACAGTATAAGTCGCAGAGGAAGAAAAAATTCTTGACTCGTTAATCATTTGCTCAGTCTCCAAGTCAACTGAACCCATAGCAGAGGTTAATCATGAAGCAGATGTCCATCCATACGGGACAGTGCTCATGGACAGCAGTCACCAGTGAGTCACTTCTGAACCGGGAACTTCTGTAAATTATTATTTACTTTTCAGGTAAAGGTCAACCGTTTGGTCTGGGTTACGTCACTGGTGGAGTCTAGTTACAGAAAGTAGTGTACAGGTCAAAAAATGGATGAGCCGTGTAGTAAAAATGGCTTTAAAGCGGTCCTTGACTGTTGCACCCCTCAGTAAATATTTTCTTTGAATGTACCTTCCTACTTCTTTGCCGAAGGATTCTTTGGACTAAGGGTAGTTTCAAATAACCCCGAAGTTTTGCTTCTAATAATTCATCGAATCATACTTCAGTTTGTTTTATACCTTATGAGAATCTCCACTTAATGAAAATTTCATCACTTTTTAAAGTTAATTCCATTAATTTTCCAAGTCATTCCTTGATCTTAGGAGATATTAACTATTGTTATGAGTTCTTCTCTGTGGAGAAATATATTTATATCTCTTTATAAATTCCTTGTTAATTTCTATTGAAATATGCTTCAAATGTGAGGATACAGAAAAAAAGTTTCTCTCTCTCTCTTTTTTAAAGGCACTCTATATCAGATGAAGCTAGATTGGTTTTGATAAATAGGTTGGCACATTGTACTCACGTTAAAAATTACAAAAATAATAATTTGAATGGGTAAACAATTGAAATAGAAATGGAGTTAATGGAGGGAAGCTCTTCGAGTGCGACATCAAAGACACAGGTATGTCCTGCAAGCCAAAAGTGACAGATCAGAATGAGCTCTGAAATCTCGCATAGTCAGGCATCTCAGTTAAGTCACTTACTAGCTATGTGACTTTGGGCAAGAAAAGCAGCTACTCTGTCCATCTTGCCTGTGAAATGAAGGTGATAATAACACTTTATAAGATGGTTCTGAGAATAAATGAATAGAGCTTGACACACAGCATTACTAAATATTTTCTTTGAGGGAGGGTTATTATTCATGCTCTGCTTTTGTTTATGTTTAAAATCTAGATAAAAGTCTCTTGATTGTTTACAATGCTTATTAGGAGTCAAAAGATATGACTCAAGATCTTCCCACCTTCAGGGGAAGACAGTAATAGATAAAATTCAGTCCTGACTACCCAGGAATTAGCAGTTTTCTTTGACCCTAAGTTAAGCTTAACCTAAGCTAAATACCGATTAGCCTTGAATAAAGAAGTTTTGGAGTAAATGAAGGAATGGTTTCCTAAGTCTGGAAATATAAGCAGGGTCAATATAAGCAGAAATTGATAATAATCCGAAAGGATATTTTTAA
Source organism: Neofelis nebulosa (assembly GCF_028018385.1). Classification (NCBI taxonomy): domain Eukaryota; kingdom Metazoa; phylum Chordata; class Mammalia; order Carnivora; family Felidae; genus Neofelis; species Neofelis nebulosa. The sequence continues at coordinate 127,783,124 of NC_080789.1, forward strand.
ATTTATTTAAATCTTAGCTGAATAATAAATCATATCAGAGAGTGCCTTCCACATAAGCTTCATTGTAGGAGAGTTGATATTCAAAAAGATCTTATATTAGCTTTGTTGAGCTGTTTGGAACATGGTGTCACAAGCTGGGCATTATCACCCACCTGAGGGTAACATTACTGAATTTCAGGGGTAATGACAATGAAAAGTAATGGCTTCTGGGTAATATCCTTGAAAACTCAAATATATGGAGTGATTAAAAACATTCACTGTTTTTTTCTGGAAATGTATATATTGGTTGAATTGTGTTGTTTCAGTTGAGACGGGAACCTGGGGAGTTATTTCCTGAGTTCCACCTATAAGCATTACATCATACATTAAACACGCAACATACACCATTGTTATTGTAAAGAAAATTATTTTGTATGATCCAATAACAATCTCATAGGATGGGTCACAGTTGTTTCAGCCAACAGCCCAATTTGGCCAGGTAATTTGTTTTTTCAGCTTTATCGAGGTATGATTGACAAAAATTGTATATATTTAGGTCGTACCAAGTAGTTTTTTAAAATGTTTATTTGTTTATTTATTATTTATTTTTGAGAGAGAGAAAGAGACAGAGTGTGTGTGTATGCAAGCAAGTGAGGGGTAAAGAGAGAGGGAGACTGAGACTCCCAGGTAGGCTCTAAGCGTGCCATCAGAGCAGCCATGAGATCATGTCCTGAGACGAAATCAAGAGTCAGGTGCTCAACCAACTAAGCCACCCAGGGGCTCCTCAAGTGTCTTTTTAAATGTATATGATTTGATGATTTCATAAATGTGTACATTGTGAAACGCTTACCACAGTCAAGTTAATTACATATCCATCCCCTCACATAGTTACCATTTGTGTGTGTGTGTGTGTGTGTGTGCTGAGAACACATAGAATTTACACTAAAATGTTTGTAGTTGAATGCCTTTAGATAGGAATGATCTTCCTAGTTGGTTACAGGCTCTAGCATTGCTACTGTGTTACCTTCTCCTTCTTCCCATATTTCTCCAATCCTTTCTCCTTAATACAAAAACAGGTTGTGTATTTAGTGAACCCAATTAGTTTAAACTTTTTTGGTGTGTACATGGGTAGGGTTGTAGTGAGGCTGTAGTTAAATTCTAGCCCTGAACTTTAGGGGACCCCGTGTAATCCCAAATACCTACCACAAATAAATGCTGGTGCTCAGCACCCAGTACAGCTACCTCCATAATCCTGAACATCTGCTGCGGTGACTACCACCCTTCAGGTTCCAGAGAAAGTTTATCCATTTTTCATATTCTTGGACCTTAAAACAAAAGGTGATTGCACTTGAGTGGCCCTCAGGGTTTTGTGGGTTTGCTGACTTTGGAATGCTGGGTTGCAGAAAGGGCTGGCAGCTGGGCTGGGTTTTGAATAGAAAGGTTACATTAAGGGAAAGACAAATTAAGTTACCAAATTTTTCTTCTACGATGGCATGAATTTAATAGATTCTCACATAAATGTAGTTTCCCTGTAGAACCTTCAGTGCAGTTTTCAGCTTTCCTTCCTAATCCACAGTTTTGGATATACTCACAAAGTTTTATAATATTCGCAGTAGTTACAGGTGTTGGCAGAGGAATATTTTGTGATGTTAAATAGTTCCTGCCACTCTTAAATTTGTATCTATGTAAGTCTATGTGTGCAAAGCATGATAGCAGTTCTTTACAATGGCAATTAGATGAACAGTGAGCCCTAGATTATAAGTAGTTTTGTTTTTTATAAATATATTTAATGAGATTTACATTTTTCAAAAAATAAATAAATATTGAATTTTGCTTAAACATTTCAGTTAAATTGATCTAATTAAAAATGTTGCTGTGCATTAAATGTATTTTATATTTTCCCTCTATTTTAATTAATCTGTTAGAGAAAAATATATTTTAAAATGTACAAACAATGCTTTTGGATATTTTACATTTACATTAATTTGCATTTCAGATGAAAATGTATTCAAATTGTGTCACTGAAAATCACTACAGTAAACAATTCTTAAGGTGATTAGACAAGCAAAAATTAGATCAATATCTTCATTATAGCCACATAATTATTGATTTTTTTAATGTTTATTTAATTTTGATAGAGAGAGAGAGACAGAGAGAGACAGCATGAACAGGGGAAGGGCAGGGAGAGAGGGAGACACAGCATCTGAAGCAGGCTCCAGGCTCTGAGCTGTCAGCACAGAGCCCCACACAGGGCTTGAACTCACAGATCGTGAGATCATGACCTGAGCGGAAGTCAGACGCTCAACCGACTGAGCCACCCAGGCAACCCACATAATTATTGATTTTGTAGAAAGGAATATAAGAAAAATTTTATGCAATTATTTATAATTTATATGTAATTTGTTTTCGTCTTATTACCAACTGGTGCATCAACAAAATATCCTGACATAGACAGAAATAAATTTAGTCATTTGCTATTTTACTGATTTTCAGTGTCATCAAAGCCAGTGCTTTATATGCATTTTTCCATTTTATTACTATGCACGTGTATTTCTTAAGGTGGGAGAACCTATTTTATTTCCTCGTTATTAACCTGATTTTTAATATGTAAACATGTAGACAAATAGATGTCTCCATGTGTTACCTTCTTCCCCATCCTGCAAATGTTAGGGTAGGTCTCGCCTGAAACAGAGCAGAGCATCCACAGGGAAGTGGTAAATTTCACTCCCTTTCTGAGCTCTAGAGATGACTTCTAGACTTGACCCTTATGGACACATGACAGAAATCGCTTCCTCTGCACTGCCGTAGAAGCTGACTCATGCGCCCCTCTACGTCACTTAATTGTGCTTCCGTAGTCAAGCTCCTTGATCTTAGAAATTTCTATAGTTACCCCTCCTTATTTCCCAGCCTTTGTCCATGGAAACAGATCCTTTCCTAGTAGAAGTGTGTCAAACCCAGATCTAGAGGAATTAGAGCATGGAATTAATAATACCCCTCTTCTAAAAGAATTGATGTCTTATTGTGGGGAAAATTAGAAACATTTAAAAAATGTCATTTTACCTAAAATCGTGCTTACAGTTTGTGTCATTTTGGTGATGAACATATTTATGGACTATTCCTATACAAGAACGTTATGCATCTACTTACTGTGGTATTTAAATGAAAAAGGAGGCATTGTAGATGCATTAGTAACTGTCTCCTCATATGAGGTATGCATCATACTGTTATTACGTGAATTCAAGATAAAAATACATTCAAAGTGCATTCTTTACAGAATTTATGTTATAATTTCAGTTCTGTTTTTCTTTCCTGTTGAATACTTTAAACAGAGTTTTCGGTACTACCAAAAAAATACATCTGTGAAAATGTGACTGCGTCTGTGCTGATGTTGGATTTTGCTGACTTTTTCTCACCTTACTCTATTTTGTCAGTGAAATTAATCTGGAGAGTCCTTAAGTGCAGACCGTGTGACTTGCCATTAGGGAAAAGTCTGGAACTTTTCTGCCTAGCACCTGAGAGCAAGTGCCCTTCCTTCTCTCCTCCTTCTTGGCCTCTCTCATTCTATGGAAAGTCTCAGATTGAAGAAGGGAGCAGTTGAAATACTCGGGGAAGTGAGTTGACTCCTCTTAGTTATTCCTAGACACCCCACTTCCCCCGGCAAAAATAAGTAAAGGATGACTGAGCAAAACTGATTCCATACACCCAACAGCTGCTGCCTTTCTGGGATGACATCCCTGCCCATGACTATCTGATGACTGTATCATCTTATCTCTTCAACAGTTGAATAGCTTGACTTTGCTGATTTCTCATGTTTCTTGTGATCTTCAGGGCTGCTCTCCAGGAAGTGTCAAGGGTAAGGACCTGAATCGTAAGCTCCTTAACTCCCAGAGGGTATGCTCCTTCTCTCGGAGAAGAAGGAGCCTAATTCTATGTTTCCAATACCCAGCTTCCATACTTGAATTTTCTAATAGTCCTTGAAATGCCTTTTGCCTGTAGTGTTGGTTTCTTCAGATACCCAGGAAACATGCATCATAAATATTCAGTGTTTTTTGGGGCTCCTGGGTGGCTCAGTTGGTTAAGCGACCGACTTCGGCTCAGGTCGTGATCTCGCAGTTTGTGAGTTCCAGCCCTGCGTTGGGCTCTGTGCTGACAGCTCAGAGCCTGGAGCCTGCTTCTGATGCTGTGCCTCCCTCTCTGCCCCTTCTGGGCTCTCTCTCTCTCTCTCTCTCTCTCTCTCTCTTTCAAAAATAAATAAACATGAAAAAAAAAGTCTCTTTGATGTCCTGAAAACCACTCCATTCTTGGTCGCTTTGGTCTTAAGGTGATAACCCTCTGGGTTACTGTACTTTCCCTTGCAGTTTTTTTTTTTCTCTATATTCTGCTCATGTCTTGCAAATAAGTTATTTTATTTAATAATAAATTCTCTTATTAAAATGCCCGAATATTGTCTAATTTGAGAGTGTCACGTCATTTGCTGGACTCCTGATATGGAGTTCAAAATATCCATCTAAAATTTACAGAATCTCTTTGTTCCGGGAGATAGCCCATTGCTATGTATCATTTACACTGAGTTTATTTAGAATGAGTTCTCTTTCTGCATATGCTTGTAGCTAGTGATTTTTTTTTAAAATTTTGACTTTTGACATAAAATTTATTGTACCCATTTTAAGCGTATGGTTTGAGTATTGAGAAAAGTATCTACCTGTATAATTACCCCAACGATTAAGTTAAAGAACATTTCAGTCACACCAGAAAGTTCTCTGTGTCCCTTTTCAGTTTATTTCTTCTCTACTCCAACTCCAGGCAAAAGCTGATCTACCTTTTGTCACTAAAGATTAGTTTGCCTTCAAGAATTTTATATAAATGGAAATAAACAGGATATAATCTCATGTCTGTTTTTCCACGCAAAATGCTTTCAGGAGGCATCCATGTTTTTGTGTCTGTCAGTGGTTTGTTCTCTTTTTATTGCTAAGTAATATTTTATTTTATTTTTATTTTATTTTTATTTTTAATTTATATCCAAATTAGTGAATCCAGTGATTCATCCCCTATGTATAACCCTCAGTGCTCATGCCAACAAATGTACTCCCTAATGTCCCTTACCCATTTTGCCCATTCATCTACCCACAAGCCCTCCAGCAACCCTCAGTTTGTTCTCTGTATTTAAGAATCTAATGTTTTGTCCCCCCCTTGTTTTTATATTCTTTTTGCTTCCCTTCTCTTATGTTCATCTGTTTTGTATCTTAAATTCCTCATACGAGTGAAGTCATATGATACTTGTCTTTCTCTGATTAATTTTGCTTAGCATAATACCCTCTAGTTCCATCCACATAGTTGCGAATGGCAAGATTTCATTCTTTTTGATTGCCAAGTAATACTCCATTGTATATATATATATATATACCACATCTTCTTTATCTATTCATCCATCGATGGACATTTGGGCTCTTTCCATACTTTGGCTATTGTTGATGGTGCTGCTATAAACATGGGGGTGCATGTGCCCCTTTGAAATAGCATACCTATATCCCTTGGATAAATACCTAGTAGTGCAATTGCTAGGTCGTAGGGTAGTTCTATTTTCAATTTTTTGAGGAACCTCCATACTGTTTTCCAGAGTGGCTGCACCAGTTTGCACCCCCACCAGCAGTGCAAAAGAGATCCTCTTTCTCCTCATCCTTGCCAACATCTGTCATTGCCTGAGTTGTTAATGTTAGCCATTCTGACTGGAGTAAGGTGGTATCTCATTGTGGTTTTCATTTGTATTTCCCTGATGATGAGTGATGTGGAGCATTTTTTCATGTGTCGGTTGGCCATCTGGATGTCTTCTTTGGAGAAGTGTCTATTCATGTCTTTTGCCCATTTCTTCACTGGATTATTTGTTTTTTTGGGTGTTGAATTTGATAAGTTCTTGATAGATTTTGGATACTAATCCTTTATCTGATATGTCCATTTGCAAATATCTTCTCCCATTCCATCGGTTGCCTTTTAGTTTTGCTGATTATTTCCTTTGCTGTGCAGAAGATTTTTATTTTGATGAGGTCCCCATAGCTCATTTTTGCTTTTGTTTCCCTTGCCTCCAGACACATGTTGAGTAAGAAGTTGCTGTGGGCAAGATCAAAGAGGTTTTGCCTGCTTTCTTCTCAAGGATTTTGATGGCTTCCTGTCTTATGTTTAGGTCTTTCATCCATTTTGAGTCTATTTTTGTGTACGGTGTAAGAAAGTGGTCCAGGTTCATTCTTCTGCATGTTGCTGTCCAGTTTTCCCAGCACCATTTGCTGAAGAGACGGTCTTTATTCCATTGGGTAGTCTTTCCTGCTTTGTCAAAGATTAGTTGGCCATACATTTGTGGGTCCATTTCTGGGTTCTCTATGCTTCATTGATCTGAGTGTCTGTTCTTGTGCCAGTACCTTACTTTCTTGATGATTACAGCTTTGTAATACATCTTGAAGTCTGGGATTGTGATGCCTCCAGCTTTGATTTACTTTTTCAGGATTTCTTTGGCTATTTGGGGTCTTTTCTGGTTCCATACAAATTTCAGGATTGTTTGTTCTAGCTCTGTGAAGAATTCTGGTGTTATTTTTTAAAAACATTTTTTTAACATTCATTTTTGAGAGACAGAGTGCAAGTGGGGGTGGGGCAGAGAGAGAGGGAGACACAGAATCCCAAGCAGGCTGCAGCCTCTAAGCTGTCAGCCCAGAGTCTGATGTGGGTCTCAAACCCACAAGCTGTGAGATCATGACCTGAGCTGAAGTTGGGTGCTCAACTGACTGAGCCATCCAGGCACTCCACTGGTGTTATTTTGATAGGGATTCCATTGAGTATGTAGATTGCTTTGGGTATTATCAACAGCTAAGCAATATTTTAATATATAAGCATATCACAATTTGTTTATCCATTCTGCTATCAGTGGAAATTTGAGTTATTTCTAATTTTTGGCTATTATGAATAAAGATGTTATGAACATAGGTGGATGTCTTTGTGGATATCTTAATTTCTCTTGAGTAAATACCTGAGAGTGGAGTTGTGAGATCATAGGGTAGATAGATGTTCAGCTTTACTATCTGACATCTTTTTAATATTGCTTTTATAATTCATAAATGGAATATTTTATCCATTTATTTAATTCTTGTTTAATTTCTCCCTGTAATGTCTCAAAGTCTTCAGAGTAGAAATCTTGCATATCCTTGCATACATTTAACCCCAACTTATTTTGTGTTTGGTGATGCTGTTGTAAATGGTATAATTTATAAAATTCGATTTTTTGGTGCTAATCTTTAGAAATCTTTTAAAAAAATAGTGACCTTGGAACCAGCAACTTTACTGAATTTACTGACTAATTCTAATAGCTTTATTTTCTTTTGCATTTTATGTGCAAAAATCGTGTTAATTATAAATAATGAACACTTATTTCTTGCTTTCTAATTCTTAGGCTTTTTTTTTCTTGCCTTATCACACTGGCTAGAACTATATAATTTTTTTAAAATGTTTATTTATTTTTGACACACACAGAGAAAGAGAGACAGAGCATGATGGGGGAGGGACGGAGAGAGAGGGAGACACAGAATCCGAAGCGGGCTCCAGGCTCTGAGCTGTCAGCACAGAGCCCGACGCGGGGCTCGAACTCACGGACCGCGAGATCATGACCTGAGCCGAAGTCAGACACTTAACCGACTGAGCCACCCAGGCACCCCTAGAACTATATAATTTTAAGTAGAAATATTAACAGGCATCCTTGTCTTTATTTCAATTTGAGAAAAACTTGAATATTTCATAATTAAATATGGATTTGGGAGAAACATTCTTTATCAGGTTAGATAAGTCACTTTTATGTTCACTTTTTATATGTTTCTTTGTTGTCTTAAATAAGTACTACATTTTCACATATGCTTTTTTGGAACTATCTAGGTGATTATATTTCTGTTACTTTTTATAAATTTGTTATTTGCAGACTCATTAATTTTTAAAGAACTTGCTTTTATTTTCTGTCTCTACTGTCACTTGGATAGCTTAGTCTGATGCTTTCTTAAATTTATTTGTGTATTTCTCCCAAACCTCTGGAAAACCCTTATCTTAGTATTATGAGTAAAAACAAAAAAAAGTATGTTTATTCAATTCACATTTTATAATTCTTATAAGCTGATTAAAGCCACTTGCACTTTTTATGGGAAATACCCTAAAACATATATTTATACTCTCAAACCTACTTACATTTTTAATCTGCTACAATCTGCATGAGTTGTTTTATTTCCTGTGAACCTACAACTCAAATAATGATTGTACTAATTTTATTTTGTTTTATTTTATTTTTAAAGTTTATTTATTTTGAGAGAGAGAGAGAGAGAGAGAGACAGCATGAGTGGGGGATGGGAAGAGAGAGAGAGAGAATCCCAAGAAGTCTTTGTGCTGCCAGCACAGAGCCTGACGCAAAGCTCAAATTCAGGAAACCATGAGATCATGATCTAAGCCAAAACCAAGAGTCATATGTTCAATGGAATGAGCCACCCAGGTGCCCCTGTACCTAATTTTAGAATAAATAAAGCTAACAAAATAAGTGTGAACTATGTGACTGAAAGTAGGGAGATAATAATATGTAAAAATGATTTTATATCTACATTGTTCTTATACACTCAAAATGCAAAATTGTTGATGACTTTTGGGATCAATTGGATACTTATGTCATTGGTTACATTCCCTTGTAAACAGGCCTTGAAATGGAGATTAGATTGCAGGAAGTTTATTAATAATCTTATCTGCAAAGGAGTGAGGGAAACCAAACTGGATCAATGGAGAAGTCCAACTGCAATGCGGTTACAACAGAGACCTCGGTGTTTTTCTTTTCTTGTATTATTGAAGTATAGCTGACCTACAATCTTACATTAGTTTCAGGTGTACAATATAATTATGTGATAAGTATTTATAATTATGCTATGCTTCCCACAAGTGTAGCTACCATCTGTCATTATGCAACACTTGTGATATAATACCATTGACTGGATTCCCTATGCTGTACCTTTCATTCCTGTGACTTATTCATTCCATAATTTCACCTCTTTTTTGATTATCCCCTTACCCTTCCTCCTCTCTGGTAATCCCCAGTTTATTCTCTGTGTTTATGGACCTGTTTTTGCCTATGTTGTTTGTTTTGTTTTTTAGATGCCACACATAAATGAAATCATACAGTATTTATCTTTCTCTGACTTATTTCACTTAGCATAGTACCCACTAGGTCCATCCATGTTGTTGCAAATGACAAGATCTCATTCTTTTTTATGGTCGAGTAACTTTCCATATCTTGGCTATTGTAAATAATAATAACCGTATCTTCTTTATCTGTGTATCTATCTATGGGTGCTTAAATTGCTTCCATATCTTGGCTATTGTAAATAATGCTGCAATAAACACAGGGGTGCATATATCTTTTCAAATTAGTATTTTTGCTTTCTTTGAGTATATACCTAGTAGTGGAGTTACTGGATCATATGGTATTTCTATTTTTAACTTTTAAGGAAATTCCATACTGTTTTCCACAGTGGCTGTACCAATTTACATTCCCACCAACAGTGCATGAGCTTTCCTTTTTCTCCACCTCCTGGCCAACACTTGATATTTCTTTTGAGGAAATTTTTGATAATAGCCATTCTGACAGGTGTGAGGAGATACCTCATTGTAGTTTTTATTTGCATTTCCCTGATGATGAGTGATATTGAGTATCTTTTCATGTGTTTGTTGACCATCTGTATGCCTTCCTTGGAGAAATGTCTACTCAGATCCTATGCCCATTTTTTAATTGAATTGTTTTTTGGTGTTGAGTTATATAAGTTCTTGATGTATGTGGATATTAACCCCTTGTTGCATATATCATTGACAAATAGCTTCTTCCAGGGGCACCTGGATGGCTCAGTCGGTTAAGTGTCCGACTTTGGCTCAGGTCATGACCTCACTGTTCGTGAGTTCAAGCCCCGCGTCAGGCTCTATGCTGACAGCTCAGAGCCTGGAGCCTGTTTCAGATTCTGTGTCTCCCTCTTTCTCTCTCCTCTCCCATTTGTGCTCTGTCTCTCTCTTCTCAAAAATAAACGTTAAAAAAATTTAAAAACAAATAGCTTCTTTCATTCACTAGATTACTTTTTTGTTTTCTTGGTGGCTTCCCTCACTGTGAAAAAGCCTTTTATTTTGGTACAGTCCTAATTTTTTATTTTTCCTTTTGTTCCCTTCTCCTGAAGAGACACAATGAGAAAAATGTTGCTATGGCTGATGTCAAAGAGATTGCTACCTATGTTTTCTTCTAAGAGCTTTATGGCTTAATGTTTTACATTTGGGTCTTCAATCCATTTTGAGTTTATTTTTGTGTATGGTGTAATAAAGTGGTCCAGATTCATTCTTTTGTATCTAGCTGTCCATTTTCCCAAGCACCATTTATTGAAAAGGTTGTCTTTTCATCATTGTTTAGTCTTGCTTCCTTAGTTGTAGATTGATTATATAAACATGGTTTTATTTATGGGCTCTCTATCTTGTTCTCTTGATCTATGTATCTATTTTTCTGCCCATCCCATAGTGTTTTGACTGTTATAGCTTTGTATTATATCTTGAAATAGGGGATTGTAATAATTTTAGTTTTGTTGTTTCTCTAGATTGCTTTGGCCCTTCAGGGTTTTTGTAGTTCCATACAAGTTTTCAGATTCTTTTTTTCTAGTCTGTGAAAAATGCTACTGGTGTTTTGATAAAGATTGCATTGAACCTGTAGATTGCTTTGGGTAGTATGAACATTTTAACAATATTCTTTTAATCCCTGAGCATGGAATATCTTTCCATTTGTTCATGTCATTTCTGAGACTTCAATAATTTCCACAGGGACTTCTACAACTGAAATGGAGTCTTCTCACCTTGAGGCAAGTGGTTAACTTTATTTATTTATTTTTCTTCAAAGTTTTAAAATTTATTTTTAGAGAGAGAGAGAGAAAGCATGTGGAATAGGGGCAGAGAAATAGGGAGAGAGAGAGAATCCCAAGCAGGTTCCATACTGTCAGTGTAGAGTCTGACTCAGGGCTCTATCTCATGAACCTTTAAAATCATGACCTGAGCCAAAATCAAGACTCCACACTTAACCAGTTGAGCAGCCCAGGCACCCCAAGTGGTTGACTTTATAACTCATTTCTGAGTCAGTCTTTGGATATGGGCTGCTCTCTGGAAGGGCATGTGACCTTGGACTAATGGTAGTTCTTAGGGACTGACCTAAATAATGCAGTCACCAATACTTCCAGAATTTGAGGAATCAAGGCCTCCTCAGTCCTTGAATAAGACCTGGATAACATACCACAGTATCCTCTGTGCTTCTGTGTTTAAGAAAATATAATATTGGGGCACCTGGGTGACTCAGTTGGTTAAGTGTCTGACTCTCAGTTTCAGGTCAGGTCATGATCTCGTGGTATCATGAGTTCGAGCCCAGAATGGACTCTGCGCTGACAGCAGGGAGCCTTTTGGGGACTCTCTCTCTCTCTCCCTCTCTCTGTCCTCCCCCTCACCCCCATTCACTGTCTCTGTCTCTCTCAAAATAAATAAATGAACTTAAAAATATGTATAATATTAAACCAACTGATTTATAATTGGGTCAGTCCATCCACCTTCCTTGATAATGTTTTTGTTTTGTTTATATAGTGCCCTGCAACACAGATTCAACTGTGCTATGATGTGCTATGACAGAAGGAGGTGGAATTTGAAGGTGGAAGGCTGTTGTTTGAGTTTAGGTTCTGCCATTTTGCAGCTTTTTGTATACTTATACATAGGGTCACACAAGGAATCTGCCTCTCAGTTTCCTATTGTGTTCAATGAAAAGCATATTATAGTTGACTCTTGAACGACATAAGTTAGAATGTGTAGGTCCACTTCTATGCAGATCTTTTTCGATAAACGCAGTTCCGTACTGTAAATGTAACTTTTCTTCTTTTTTATTTTCTTAATCACATTTTCTTTTTTTCTTTATTAAAGTTTTTTAAGTTCATTTATTTATTTGGAGAGAGACAGAGAGAGCAAGTGGGGGAGGGGCAGAGAAAGAGGGAGAGAGAGAGAGTCCCAAGCAGGCTCTGCCCTGTCAGCACAGAGCCCGATGCAGGACTCAAACTCACGAAACACGAGACCATGGCCTGAGCCCAAACCAAGAGTCAGACGCTTAACCGACTAAGCCATGCAGGCACCCCTGAATAACATTTTCTTTTCTCTAGCTTACTTTATTGTAAGAATACTGTATATAATATATATAAAATATGCATATATTTTTATGTATATATAATATATACAAAATATGTGTCTACCAACTTTATTTTTTTGATAAGGTTTCTGGCCAACAGTAGGCTATTAGTTTAAGTTTTGGGGGAGTCAAAAATTATACATGGATTTTTGACTGTGTGGGAGGTGGGTGCCCTTAACTCCTGTTGCTCTGGGGTTAACTATATATCTTAAAGTTTAAAAGCATAAGAAGTTAGTTGGTGAACTGTTACCTTTTACATTCCTTTTGTGTTTTGCTAAATAACTTTCTATAGTCATTTGCAGATTTATTTTAGTTATTTACAAACCCAATCCCATGGAGTGACTTTACAAATATTTGACTGCAATTTACAAGCAGGGTAAAATGGCTAATTCTGAAGACCTCTGAATAAATTAATCAGTCTCACATAGACTTAACTTTCCCTAAAATAGAAGCTAAAAGGCACTGGACATTTCAATAGAACATCTACTTGAACCCCATAAAGAGCTCAGCCCTTATGATTAGCATTCCATTTAGTTTCAAAAACAGAGACTGTCTTTACTAGAAGAGCAAATGAACTCTGAAAGTTGGTATTTTTACTATTCAGTGATGCATTTTTGCACCCAAACTCAAATGTTAATATAAACAAGGAGCAAAATGGAATAATACAAGCTAGTGAGTTACTCATTTCCAGAAAAATCCCCTCTAAAATTTCCTTGCTAAAGGTGGGGTAGTGTCTTCTCTTTGAGTAATCTTTTCCTTGTCACATAGATACAACGATTGTTCTTTTCCAATAGGACATATATGGTCTTTCTTTTTCTGCGGCACAGACTATCAATTCACAAGCAGTGACTGGGACTGGATTTTTATTTCCCTCGGACTAAGGTGTGTATTTTTACTGTGGTTCATCCTTAATGAAGATAATGAACATGGAGGCTGTATCCAAGTTCAGAAGGTGGAGGGCAGTGGGGAAACCTACCTGGAATTAAATAAGGGCTACTAGTCAATCGTCCACCTTTGCTTTTCTACATGAGGGTGAGATGTGTTACATCTCCTAAAAACCTCCACCACATTGCATTTTCTCCTTTTCTCTCCCCTTGCCCCTGAAATGACATTATGTGATTTCCTCTTGTATGCAAGTTAGTTAATAGCTGAGTTCAGTCAAAATCAATTTGTGAATAAGTAAACACCTCGTAATAAATAACACACTTTCAAAGCGCGTGTTTTTTTGGATTGATCTTACATCATCCAATAAGATCTGCCAATATCATTTTACATTAACTCCTGTCATCTTTAAATGCTTTTATAGGCTAATGGGGCGGTTTGTAATTCTATGATACCTATGCCATTTCTCAGATATATGGCACATAACAGATAAATAAGATGTCTGCGAAGGTATTTGTATCGAATGTTCACTGAGGGTTTCCTCTCTTACTGCCCTCACACACAGAAGCTACCCTGGGAGATGAATGTGCCAGGATAAGTTATCCGGGGCTCATAAAATCTTTTTCAGAAGATTGAAATAAAGTCAGTGCTTGCAGAAGACAAATCAATTGTGACATTTCTGAATAGAGTGCGATGCATTTAATTAGCAGCAGACATACTGGCAAATGCTGAATTACCCAATAAATCACTGAATGCTGGAACCCGTACAGAGCAGGGAATCAGCTGTCTTGTGAGATGTACAGCAAGTGATAATAGGGAGATCTGGCCATTTGTATTGTCACTTTGCTCCGTTGTCTGTTAATTTTTTTTCTGTGTTGACATTTGCACATGGAGCCCCTTTAATTATTTGAAACTATCCACGAACCCTGTCCCCACCTACTCTGAGAATATTTTACAAATATTTGCACTTGCAAAGGACATTCGCTACTGTTGATGTGATATGGCAGATGTGGCATCTAAGGTCCTGGGTGGAGGGAGAATTCAGTGTAGCCAGAAATCCTCAGCACAGACGTTCTGAAGAAGCAACAAACAGGGTCATTGTATTACAGTTCATTGAAAATATTGGAGGTGTTACTTTAGTCATTTTTAAATCTCACAAAGGTATCTACCAGTTTAGGCAGAAAAATGACTTACTTTAATGTTTGACACCTTTGGTTTAAAAAAAATTTTTTTTTTTAACCTGTAACTTAGACGCATCTTCAGTCTATCTTTTTGAAATGCTACAGCTAAAAAGCATTGAGGCTTAAATCCAATGTTTTGGCTATGGAGAATCTGGGAAAAAAGATTGAAGATTAATTCTAAATGAGCGTTGCTGGCTCTGGAAGAAAAGGCAGAACATTCCCTCCCCCAACTGAGAGATATTTTATACATAAATTGATGGTTCTACTAGTGAGCCTTTTATTGACTAGCCTTCTATTATACAAACATTAAGGTAGCTTCTCATAGAAACACTATATCAGGTGTAAGATGCCTGTCCCACACCCGCTCCACATGACCTCTCTGCCTCTGATACCGTATTAAATGGTGACATTTTAACCTTTTGATGCTAGATAGGGCCAGGGATGCTACTGACTATGAAAATATGGGGGTGCAATATAAAGAAACAAGCATTCCTTTATTTATAATAGTCTTTCAAGCTAGAGTCTGATTTTCCTGGAGTGCAGCAACTTTAAAAAGACTAGCAAGGCTCTCCTGAAGTCATGGAGGTCCAGCTTGTATTGCTATGGCTTCTAGTTACGATGTAGAGGAGTGGAGGAGTCTTAGAATCACGTAGGGAGGTCCCACTCCTTTCCTCTACACCCCCCCCCCCCGCCATTTTCCTAAAATGTGGATGGGAAAGGGACCTCCTTACCCCCAAGGAATCTATAGGGGTGGAGAGGCAGGCATAAATTAAACAATAAAATCCACAGGCATCCCGCAGTCTGCTGCACAGACACTACCCAAATCCTTCAGCACCCTGTACCTTTCTTCATTGTTCTCCTCATTACTGTGCATTGAGAAGATGACTTCCCAGCCCCAGCAGGCTGAATCTTGATTAGGTTAAGCCCAGGAGGCCACTGCCATTTCCTTTGCCAATAACTGGTTGAGGAAAGGGGATGTTATACAGTTTGACTGATGGGATGTTGGGGGAGTCTTTTGGACAGATTCCATTTGCTGTTATATAGAGACATAGAAAGAGACATTTGGTCTTATATACAGGTGTAGAAAGAGACTTTATTTTTTTCTGTCTCTGAATGCATTTGAATGAAAAAAATTAGAGCTGATGTAATCATCTTTAGGAACAGGAGTGTAGTCTGAGGACTAAAGCTAACGCTTGAAGGATAGAGAGATTAATAGGGTGACCAACCATCCCATTTGTCCAGGACTGAGGATGTTTCCAGGACTTTGAACTAAAACCAGGAATGTCCCAGGCAAACTGGGACAAGTTTATCACCTCAGAAAAGACAAGATTAGGTCTTTGCTGCTATCATCTAACCACCAAGTTAGTCAACTATGCAAAAGACCTGCTTCTGGACTTTAATGATTGTGATGAGTATCCTTATTGTTTATGCTATTCTGAGTTGCATTTTGTTTAATGCAGCTGAAAGTGTCCTCAATGACCAGTATAGAAGGAATTTTATTTTAAATGAAACTCAGCAAAAGATGGCCTTTTAAAAATGTGTTCTTCTTAATCCTAAACCTTTCACCTAAAGTCATTAACTAATTCATGGACCTGTTAAAATGAATGTAATAGGAATTAATAGTCATTTAATCATCAGCCAAATCATTTTGACTTCACATTTTATATGGCCATTCTTTGCTCTTACAGTATAGTGATTTCTTATAATTATAAAACAGACCAACCATGTGCTATTGTTCAAACATCTTCAACATCAACAGCAATAAATGTCAAATGAACAGATAAGAATTCAAAAAGTGAAATATAGTATTGATTTGCATCTTCAAATGACCAGAACAGCAATATAGCAAGCAATGGCAAAAAAAGGGGGCCTCAATATTATCTTCTTAAAATTAATTTTTAATTTTTAAATAACTCTAGATTGACTATTATTTTAATTGTCTAGAATTGTATTTCTCATTGTATGCTTCCAGGAAGAAGCGTTGCAGTAGCAGTCTGTCTCAAAGTCTAAGCAAAGCATGAGACAGAGATTTGTACACTGCAATTTGTTCCTCACTTGACTTTATCCCAAACACCATCGAGTATTTGTGTGGTGATTGTTGAGTACTGACCTTACGTGTGACCTCAGACAATCAATTCTGTCATCTATTTAAGCTCGAGAAGGATGGTAGAATTCTGCACCCATAGAATTGCTTCATCGTTTAGGTATCACGGAAGTAAAAACTCTGGAGAAAGCACCACAGATAATTGGACATTATAACAGTTGGCAATGGTATTTCTGATCTAGAGGGTTCTATCTCAGTGAGTGCGCAGGGGATCCATTTCCAGCCATCTCTCCGGTTAAAATGTGCTATGGTATCACGCAGGAAATGAGGAAATGTTGTTGGCAATGGAATCATCAGCTCACTGACCACGCTCAGCTATTTGTTTTCCTTTGTCAGGGCTGGAGGGTGGCAGGTTTCAATGTCTGGTCAATTGAGGCATTGAATCAGTACAGGTGGGGCTAGTGACTGACAATCAGTCATGGTAGCCATCTGGGGGAAATCCTCAGCAGGCTTAAGGAGGTCTCACACTGGGTCAAAAGATACAAATTGCATTTTGTAATTTGTACAACTTGAAAGGATATTTCTCCTTTGAAAATGTTGAGAATATTTAAAGGAATCCAAAGTAAGCCCTTCTTCTACCTCCATATTTTGCCTTTTCAAGCCAAATAAGAGAATCAACTAGTGAGAAAATCTGATTTCCAAACTAACAGATTATTTGGAATTGCTGCTTTGCAACTGAGTTTTGATTAAAGTTGTTCCTTGCCTTCAAATATTGTAGCTTTTTCTTGCAAAATGTTTCGCTGATAAAAAGGCATAGTCACAAAGGCTTGATTATATCCATTTGTCAGACTCAACTTACCCAGAGAAGCTTCACTCAGCCTAATTATTTTTAAGAATGGATCCATTAAGCAATCTGGTATGCCCCATAATAAGTAGAGGTTTCTATTTCTGTAAGAGAATTAGAAAATAAAAAGCAAATATCAAGTCAAATATTGCTTCAGGAAAGATTTCCGAAAGGATCATATAAACCATTTATAATCTCCAAAGAAACTCAGAAGTATCCTAAATTTCCATCTAAACCAAAACTCTAGGACTTTCCCCTCACCCCTCTGCCTCCCTTGAAATGCAACAGTAGAACACAGAAACCTAGATTTGGAGCAAAGATTTTGTAATCCTACGGACTTGAAATTCAAAACCTGGGGTTGCCGCTTGCCACAGTGACATGCATGTTTCAATTTGATAGTTTAAACTTTTAGAGCTTCAGCTTTTCTGATTTGAATATTGGGATCATAATATCTACTGCGTAGGGTTTTCTCCAATTAGATGATGTAAAGCAATTAGCAGGGTGCAGGGTAGTTCTCAATAGATGGTATCATTGTAATTAGCAGTGATTCGGGTTTGTGTTGTTTCTAACTCCATGTGCAATTTCTTCACTTGACTTCATGTTGCCCTCTCAGGCCTGACACATTCATCAACCTGCTAATTTGTCAGACAGTCTCTTTCACCTAATATTTTTGGAACATTTTCTTATTGTCACCAGTCTTTCAGCCATGTACCTTGGCATCACCTTGGACTCTCTATTATTTATTTATTTTTGTTTTCATAGTTAGAAATTTGATTCTTCTTTACTGATACCTCTGATAAACAGATATACAAATGATCCTTCCCTCATACTATAAATTATTAACAATTATCAGACAGAAAAACAGAAGAAAAACAAAACCAGAGAATTTTCTTGCTTTTTTCTCCTCTGTGTTGTTTTAAAGGAATTAACTACTATATTAGTTTCCTAGGGCTACCTTAAATTACCCTAAGCCGGGTGGCTTAAAAAAAACCCAGAAACTTATTCTCTTATAATTCTACAGTCTAGAAGTCCAATGTCAAGGAGTTGACAGGGTTTCTTCCTTCTGAGGGCTCTGAAGGAGATTCTATTCCATGTCTCTTTTCTAGCTTCTGGTGATTGCTGACAATCTTTGCCATCCCTGGCTTGTATCTGTATCACTCCAATCGCTGCTTTCTCCTTTACATGGCCTTCTTTCCTGTGTGTCTCCTCTGTGTCTCTGTGCATCTTCAAATTTCCCTCTCCTTCTAAGGACACTAGTCATTGGATTTGGAGCCCACCCTAATCTAGGATGACCTCATCTTAACTTGGTGACATCTACAAAGAATCTATTTCCAAATAAGGTCACATTCTGAGCTTCTTGGTAGACATGAATTTTGGAGGGGGGACACAGTTCAGCCAGGTACAGCTCTAAATAAAAATTCATTTTTGAAAAAAGAGGAAATAAAGGAAGTTTGCACTTTCCTAAATAATCTGCCTTTAAAGCAGTCTTTTGTATTTTGTATTTGCCCACACACTCTCTCTCTCTTTTTATTCCATGCTTACCACCCTACATAAGGTTCTAGTGTATAAAACTAATATTTTTAAATGTGTAATCCAATTTTTGTTTCAGGTATAAAAATTTGACTCTAATTGGCCTGGGATCGCCATCTCCTGGTTGTGGGAGCTGGGGATTAGGATTTGTTACAGGTATAGAAATAATGTCAGCTTTTGACATTCAAAATATGTCTTTACAGCCAAGATAATTATCTTGTAAGCCTATCTATTTAGTTAAAAAGGAATTTAATCAATTCTTTTGGCACTAATCCCCCTACATTTTGGCATATAAATTGCTAAACCAGGGATTCAGGTCACAGAATACCCTGAAAATATATAGAAAATACCAATATTTGTGATTAATGCTTGGGCAGGCACTTGGAATTAGAAAGAAAGATGTATATAAAAACACTTCTGTTTCCTGGAATGTGGGAAGGAAATTGGGAGAGAAAAGGAGGAAAGTTAAATAAGAAGATAAAGATCAAAAACTCATCTTCTAGCTAAGATGAAAAGTATATGAGGGGGCACCTTGGTGGTTCAGTTAGTTAAGCATCTGACTCTTGATTTCAGCTCAGGTCATGATCTCATGGTTTGTGAATTTGAGCCCTACATCAGGCTCTGCACTTCCAGCATTGAGCCTGCTTGGAATTCTCTCTCTCCTCTCTCTCTGTCCCTCTCTTGCTCTTGCTCTCTCTCTGTCTCTCAAAATAAATAAACATTTTTAAAAAGTACATGACAGACTATTACTCCTGCCATAATAGAATAAGTAACTATAAAAGCTCTACATTTTATGGATAAAGAAATTGTGGTTTATATACACAATGGAGTACTACATGGCAATGAGAAAGAACGAAATATGGCCCTTTGTAGCAACGTGGATGGAACTGGAGAGTGTGATGCTAAGTGAAATAAGCCATACAGGGAAAGACAGATACCATATGGTTTTACTCTTATGTGGATCCTGAGAAACTTAACAGAAACCCATGGGGGAGGGGAAGGAAAAAAAAAGAGGTTAGAGTGGGAGAGAGCCAAAGCATAAGAGACTCTTAAAAACTGAGAACAAACTGAGGGTTGACGGGGGGTGGGAGGGAGGGGAGGGTGGGGGATGGGTATTGAGGAGGGCACCTTTTGGGATGAGCACTGGGTGTTGTATGGAAACCAACTTGACAATAAATTTCATATATTAAAAAAAAAACAACCGGGAAATCATGGGGAAAAAAAAAGCCCTACATTTTAAAGCTAGCAGAGAGCTATGGATGCAAAGAAATCTAAAGGAAATACGTTACAGAAAATGGCAAACCTTTCCCAAGTGAATAAAGCCAATTCCATCTCAGGGGCAAATTGTCATGTCTGAATGTGGGCAGGACAATTATATATAGCAGGGTCTGCTATAGGCAGAGGAACTTTCTGGGGTAAAGAGAGGCCAGCACAACTTTAAACCATCTGGGGACAGACTGGAATGTGGAGCTACCTGAAATTCCTGCTTACTTTTCTACATCTTTCTAGCATTTTGTTGAGCACAAATTGTTATGAGAAGCTGAAGGTGGAGTAGGAGGCAGAGAGAGATCAATACACACAGAGAAGATCTTGCCTTCAAAACATTTGAAACCAGAGGTGAATCAAAACTAACTAATGGAGAAACTCAGCTTCAAACCAGTGTTGTTCCTTTTTGGATCAAAGAAATCAGTTACTCACACTAGTTGCCAGGCATAAGAAAATGTATTTCCTCTCTGAGAGAAAACACTACGTATTCCAGTTTCGACAGTTCTGTAATCAGAATACTGGGCATACAGAAAAAAAAAAACCAATATGAGACACGCAAATGATTATGAGAAAATTACCAAGAGGAAAAATAGTTAAAAGAAGCTGACCCATGGATGACTCGGATATTGGAACAAACAGGTTAAAGACTTCAACAATTCTGATTCTTTTAAAGAAAATATACGAAAAGAAAGGAAAAATCAATGAAAAGATGGAGAATTTTAAAAGAACAATGAAATGCTATGAACTAACCAAATTGATACTCTAGGACCAAAAAATGCAATATCTGAAATTAGAAATTCACTGGATGGGCTTCATGGCCAAACTGGACACAACAAAAGAAAGGACCAGTAATGTGAAGATGAATAGAACTGAAGAGGGGGTGAAAAAAATGGAGAAAAAATAACATTTATGACATGAAGAACAATAACAAATGGTCTAATAATTGTGATAGGGATCTCCTGAAGGAGATGAAAGAGAAAATAAGGCAGATAAATGTTTCAAGAGAGAATGGCTGAAAATTTTCCAAAATTGATGATAAATATCAGCTTACAGATTGAAGAAGCTTATCAAACTCTAATACGGACAAATATAAGAAAAGCTGCACCCTGGCACATCTTGGTCAAATTGTTAAAAAGCAAAGTATAAGAGAAAATCTTAAAAGCAGCCAAAGAATAAAAAACGCATTATATTCAGGGAACAACAAATAAATGAGATTGACTTCTCATCAGAAACAATGGAAGCCAGAAAACAATGGCATGACTTTTTTAGAGTACTGAGTAAAAAATATGCTCACCTAGAGTTCTTTACTAGGTAAAAATAAACTTTAAAATGAAGCTAACATAGAGGTGTTTTCAGACAAACATAAGTTGAGATAATGTAATAAGAACTAACGCAGAAAAATTGTCACGCTAAAGGAGAAATATTCCCAAATTGAAGAATAGATCTACAGAAATGAATGAAAAGTAATGTAAGAAGTAATTTTAAAAAATTTATTTATTTTTGAGAGAGAGAGACAGAGACAGAGAGAGCAGGAAAGGGGCAGAGAGAGAGGGAGACAGAGAATCCGAAGCAGGCTCCAGGCTCTGAGCTGTCAGCATAGAGCCCAATGCAGGACTCAAACTCACAGACCGCGAGATCATGATCTGAGCTGAAGTTGGATGCTTAACTGACCAAGCCACCCAGGTGCCCTATAAGAAGTAATTTTAAAGGATTTCGAATATTTTGTACTGATGTACTTTATTGCATATGTAAAAGGAAAATACATGATAGAAGTAGCACAAAGGATAGGAGGGTTTAGTGAAATTATATTTGTAAGTTTCCTTAAACGAAACGATAGAGTAACTCAAGGTAAACTTACAATGTCATATACATATAATGTTAAGAGTAAGCAGTGAGTAAAACGCAGAAGCATATAGTTAAAAAGAAAACTAAAAGGAAAAACTAAAATTTTTATTTAAAGGAAGGCAGAGAAGTTTGAACAAAGGAACAAAGAACAGAGGGTCAACTAGAAAATCGCAAGATCATAGACTTACGTCATCGTATCAGCAATTGCATTAGGTGCAAAAGGAATGATTACTCTGTTGTCAGTTTCTGTTAGTCTGAATAATAAAACAAGATCCAACCATGTCCTGCTTATAAGAGACACACTTTAAGTATAAGGACACTGAGGGGTTGAAAGTAAAATGGTTTAGGGATGCCTGGGTGGCTCAGTTGGTTAAGTGTCTGACCCTTGATTTTGGCTTAGGTTGTGATTTCGGCTCACAGTTTGCGAGTTTGAGCCCCGCATCGGGTTCCGTGCGGACAGGGTGGAGGCTGCTTGGGATTCTCTCTCTCTCCTTCTCTCTCTGCCCTCCCCAACTCAAAATAAATAAATATAGTTTTAAAAAAAGAAAGTAAAATGATTTAAAAAGTTGTACTATTCAAACACTATAAAAAAGCTGATATGGCTACATTAATATCAGACAATAGAATTCAAGACAAGGAGCCTTATTGGAAGTCAAGAAGGACATTTCAAAATGATAAAAGGGTAGTGTCATTAAAAAACCAATAAAAACCTTAAATGAGTTTGCATCTAATAATGTAGCTTTAAAAATCTCTGCTGTCTTATGAGAGAGATCAGTAGGATTTGACATGAATGATCACACATTCCTCCCTGATAGCTTCTTCACATAGCTTCCAGAACACACATTCTCATGGTTTTTCAGAGGTTAATGCTTCTTACTCATTAATAATTCTTCAGTACCTTTTCGTTAACATCTCTTCTCTCATATTCCTGCATGTAGACATGTCTTAGGGTTCAGTCCATATTCCTCTTCTTCTCTGGGTCTTCATTGATGTTCTCATCCTCTGTAACAGTTTTAAATATCACTACACTAACAACTACCAAATATTATATCTACGGCCCAAATTTCTCTCTCAAATTCTAGATTTGTACATCCAAATGCCTATTCGAATCTCTACTCAAGTTGTAATCGCCTTAAACTCAACTTGGCCAAAACTAAACTCTAATTATTCAACCTTCCTATTAATTGAAGGCAAGTGTATTCTTTCACTTGCTAAATCCACAGTCCTTGGAATTATGAGAGATTCCTAACTCTATTTCACATCTCACATCTAATCTCTAAGGACTTCCTGTTGACTCTACCTTCAAAATACACTCAGAATCTAACTACTTCTTACAATCTCCATTGCTATTACTCCTGGGTTTCTGCCTTAGGGTGCTAACTGAAGTTCATATTTACACACCCCTACACAGAATTTTTTCAACACAGCAGTTGGAATGGTCTTTTTTTTTTTAAGGAATGAGATTCATATTTTTTTATTTGGAGGAAGCTAACATAAACTAACCATTTTAATGTGTAAAAGTCAGTGCCATTTGGTACATTCACGATGTTCTGTAACTACCACCTTTATTAAGTTAAAACATTTCTGTCATCTCCCCAGAAAACCCCACACCCATTAAGTAGTTACTCTCCAATCCCTGTTCTTCCTATCCCCTTGCCGACCACCAGTTGCTTTCTGTCTCTATGGTTTTACCTGTTCTGGATATTTTATATGAAAGGAATCATATGATATGTGACCTTTTGTGACTTTTTTCACTTAAACTGTTTACAAGTTTCAACCAGGTGTAGCATGTATCAACACCTCATTTCTTTTTATGGTTGAATAATACCTCATTGTATACATCACATTTTATTTATCTCTTTGTCCAATGATGGACGTTTGGTTTGTATCCAGCATTTGGCTACTGTGAATATTGCTGCTATGAGTGTTTGTATACAAGTATTGGTTTGAGTGCCTCTTTTTACCTGTTTTAAAATTTTGAAACAAGTACAAACTTACAGAAATGTTTAAGAACAGTACAAAAAACTATTTATTTTCCTGAATCATTTAAAAGTATGTTGCTGTCCTTATGCCCCAACTTCTTCTAATACCTTAGCAAATATTTCCTACGAACAAGGATATTCTCGTAAGTAACCATAACACAACCACTGGGATTGATATATTACTACCATAATGTCCTCAGACCTCACTCACATTTTGCCAGTTGTCTTAATAATGTCCTTTATGGCAAAAGGATTCAGTGCAGAATCATGTTCAGTGTTTTGTTGTCATGCCTTTTTCAGAGTCTTTAGTCTGAAATTGTTCCTTTGTCTTTCATATAAAACTTTTGAAGATCATTTCCTAGGAAGTCGCTCAGTTTGGAGGGTCTGGTGTTTCCTCATGATCAGATTCAGATTATACATCTTAGTCAAGGATTACATAGAAATGGTGCTATATCTTCTCAGATGCTACATGATTTTGATTGCTGGTAGTGAGTACTCTTGTCCTATTTCTAATTATCAAGAATTTTGCAAAGAAGAGGTGCTGTGAAACTGTGTAAATATTTCATTTATCATCAAACTTTATAGTTATTCATTTAATATGGATGGATTTAAGATTTCCTATTTTATTTAATGAGTTATATTATCATACTCACATTACCACATATCTGGCCCCTACAAATATGGAAACCCTTTCAAGCTAATTTCGGTGTTGTTTTAACATATTCTTTTAATACCTTTTGTGATTTCTAGTACAAGGAGATATCCCAGACTCATCATGTGTATTGCTTGCTCTGGGGTTGGAATCAGCTACTTTTCCAAGGAGCCCTTATAGTGAAATACAGCATTTAGAGGCCATGATCCTAATGCTAACAGTGCTCATTGCTATTGGGGTATCATTGTTCCCAGTGCTCTCAATGAACAGAGTTAGGGAGTGTGTGTGTGCATGTAATTGTGTGTGCATGTAAGTGTGTATATACACATATAGCCACATCTAGATTATTTTCATGAGTTTATATGGCCACATATATACATATATACACATAATATACCATATATAAAATATACATATATATGTATATATATATCTATATGTATATATATATAAGCGAGATTTGTATTTTTTTGACCAATTACCTGCCAACACCACAGGGTTTACTCTAATCTTTCTCCCCCTCATATTTATAACTCCCTTCTGTAACCATGAGAAACTTGGATCCCATTATTTCTAATATATTTCGCTATTTGTAACCACTATTCCATCTGCACCACCATCCGCTCCCTTGCGTAGACACCCTCCTCACCCAACTTGGGCTGTAACAGCACTTTCTGGGCTGCACCCCACGCCTCCCACACACAGATGCTCTGATTCCCACAGCAGACCACCTCACTGTAGAAGTGCCTTCTACAGACCCTCAGACACTGATCCTTCATACTGGGTCTCCCATGTGGTGGTTCTCCTTATCCTGCTTGGACCCCAGTACCCTGTGCCAGTTCTCCACATAGATGCCTTCCCTACAATGCTTGATCTCTGACATCCTGTGCTGGGCAGGCTTCCTATGTGGTTGCCTTTTGCACTTCACTTGGTCTCTGACACCCATTCTGGGTCATCATGACCCTATCCCTCTATTCAGCTGGCATAAATGCCTACCTTGCTTTGTGCTACCTGATGACTTTGGACTAAATGTTTAGGAAGAGAGGGAAAGAAGAAGAAAAGAATGATTCTTTTTAAAAATGTTTATTTATATTTGAGAGAGAGACACACACACACAACAGAGTGTGAGCGGGCGGCGGGGGGGGGGGGCAGAGAGAGAGAGGGAGACACAGAATCTGAAGCAGGCTCCAGGTTCTGAGTTGTCATCATAGAGCCTGATGTGGGGCTCAAACTCACAAGCTGTGTGATCGTGACCTGAGCCAAAGACAGAGGCTCAACCAACTGAGCCACTCAGGCACCCCAAGAATGATTCTTTTAAAATCCAATTCTGACTAAAATGGGTATACAGTTTGCATTGCCTTTACCAGTTTATGAGGCATCTAATTTCTCCACAGCCTCCTAAAACGCTTCCTGTCCCATTCAGAGAGAAAGCCAAAGTCCTCATTATAATATTCTAAGTCCTACTTACTGTTTCTTATTACTCTGTTTCTTCAACTCTATCTAACTTCCCTCAACCCACTTCATACTCTAATTTTCCTTCAGACAACTCATTTCCTTGCTACTCCTCAAATATATAAGGCAAGCTACTGATTCAGGATTCTTTATTGTGGCTGTTTCCTCTATTTCAAACATTCCTCCCCCAGATTCTCCTATAAATATCTGTGCAAATCTCGTCTTCTTAGTGAGGTCTGACCTGATGTATTTGTTTGCTTGGGCTGCCATAACAAGATACCACAGGCCGAGTGGTTTCAACAACAGAACTATTTTCTCTCAGTTCTGGAGACTGGAAATCCAAGATCAAGATGTCAGCAGGTTTCATTTCTTCTTGGCTTATAGATGGCCACTTTTTACTGTGTCCTCATGTGGTCTTTTCTCTGCACATGCACTTCCCTGGTGTCTCTCTGTGTGTCCTAATCTTCCCATCTTATAAGGATACCAATCAGATTGGATTAGGGTCTACCTTAAGGACCTCATTTAAAATTTTTTATCTAAAGGCTCTATCTCCAAATATAATCACATTCTAAGGTATTAGGTGTTAGAGTTTCAACATAGGAATCTTGAGATGACACAATTCAGTCCACAACACCTGACCACCAGATGTAATATTGAAATTTACACCAACCTGGTACTTCCAATTCCCATTGCATTGTACATTTTTATTTCCAGAGTTCTGATCAGTTTCTATCAGGGTATATAACTTGATCTATGCCTGTATATTTTTTATGATCTGTCTTCTCCAATTGGAATGTAAATTCTACAAAGCACTACAACAGTGCTTAGTGCATAGGAAGCAATCCATGCATAGTGTTGAATGAATAAAATTTATCCATGTAGTATTGATGAACATTTGGGTCATTTCCAGCTTAATGCTGTTAAAAACAATGCATCAAAATCATTTTACACATGACACACATGTATAACACATGGTAGATAGATAATATAGAAAGATACAGATATAGATATAGATATAGATATAGATATAGATATAGATGATATAGATATACATTCTATACAATATATCCTAAGAGACATTGGGTATGCATTTATTGCTGAGTCATAGGGTATGCATATTATATTAGTTTCCTGTGGTTGCCATAACAAAGTACAACACATTAGGTAATTTAAGGCAACAGAAATTTATTCTTTCACAGTCTGGAGGCTAGAAATCTGAAATCAAGATGTTAGCAAGGCCGTGCTCCCCCTAAAGTCTCTACAGAAGGATCCTTTCTTGCCCCTTCTAGCTTCTGGTGGTAGTCAGAAACCTTTGGCTTGTGGCAGCATAACATTCTGTTTCCATTTTCACATGACCTTCCCTGTGTGCCTGTGTCCCTGCCCCTTCTCTAGCCCCTCTCTCCTTACTCTTACATAGATATCAGTCATTGAATTAGGGCTATTTTAATCCTGTATGACCTCAACTTAATTACGTTTGCAAAGACACTATTTCTGAATAACCTCACTCTCACAAATACCCAAGGTTAGGATTTGAACATAACTTTTTAGGGTACACAATTCAACCCATAATATGTATTTATCTACTCTTAGTAGATAATGCCAAAATATTTTCCAAAATGGTTGTGCCAATGAACACTGCCACCATGGTATTTGAGAGACTGCATTCCTCCATACCTTCTCTGATATTTATTACTGTCAGACAACTTACTTTTAGCTAATTTGTTGATTGGGGTAATAACTCATTGATGGTTTCATTTGAGAATTAGCCTGCCAAGTTTCACAGAATAATTTCTGTATTTGGATTTTGATTGAATTGTAGGTATAAAACAGTTTGGCAGTAATATCTTTATGGTATTGTCGCCAAATCCATGAATATGGTATATTATGCCATTTATCTGGTCATCTTTAATGTCACTCAATAAAGTTTTATGTTTCCCCATTAAAAAAATAACTAAAGTCCAAATTCTTTCTAGTCTAGTGTAGGTTCTGACAAAGCAGGCAGAGCTGCCTTATGTCAACCTGGACTGTGTCCACAGCACACTAAACTAAACTAACACTAAACTAGGTGGCATGACATATTAGACAGAGGGAGGATCTGAGAGTCAGTGTTCTCATGCTTTCCATAGTCTGTCCAGAGCCATTCTCAGCTTTGGCCTGGTTAAACTCTGATCAGAAAGCCATGGCTGCCACTGGGCACTGCATGGTAGGAAGAGGGGCTGGCAGCAGAGGTTAGGGACAGATCAGTGGGCAGGTAGACTGGTAGATGGTTGACTGACACTGTGGCTGGAGTAAGTAAAAAATGAGGCCAGGTGAGCTGGGGTGTCTTCCCAGGTTCTAAGCACACTGAGAGATATCAAATTACAAGGTACATAAAAGGCAGGTTGCAGATGCAAGTCAAGCTGGGGAAGTACCATATTAGGAAAAAGACTGGCCCTTAAGTCAGTGGATGCAGGCCAGTGCCCACTCCAGGACCAACACAAAGCTCTTCCCCTCCTCCCCAATTCCACAGGGACACAGAAATCACCCTCCTCCCTCCATACACCTGAACAACATCTTAGAAAAGAAGGGGAGATGGAAATGATCTTAGAGGCTGAGTGCCATTGTCCGAGAGATATTCAGCGAGAGATGTAAGGACTGTGTAGATGGTTAGATAGACTGTGTTTTAAACCAGACTCGGCATTTAGTTTATCTTTGCTCCACGGATAGCTGTGCCAGTATAAAAAGGCTGAGTTAAAGACCAAATTTAGGGGTACACTTTCTCTGCATAAAAGAGTTATGATAGGAGTTTGAAAAGTGAAGCCTCACAATGGACTCTTCCCACTTTCTGCCTCTTCTGCTACTACCCCATTCTGCATATGGGTAATTTTTTAAACATTTGCTTATTCTCTTGTTCCCTACGCATCAGGTGCAGTCATTCAGTGCTCTCCATGGTGCTGCCCTAGCCTACATATTTAAGCGTGGTCCCCACAACCTTGTAGCATACCTTTAATCCGTATACAGTCAGCACCCCTCTCCCCCTACCAACCTATGTCCCCAAATGGTTCAAGTTGCTGTTTCTCTCCAAATCTATGGTCATAATGTTCTTTTTGCTAAGGATACTCTTCCTCCTTTTTTGTTCAAGCCCTCTGACCCCATTTGTGGTCAAGTTTAAACCCAAAAGTCCTTTCCAACTAGTATAATTTGTTCTAAAGCACCTTATTGTAAATGTTATTTTTTTCCCCTAATTATTTGATGTGTATCAACCTATCTTATGTTTTGGGAAACTCCCTTATACAATTTTGTATTTCTCCATTATAGTTACCATGGCAGCAGGATATAGTATAGATATTCAACATGAAGCTGATGATGGTCTAGACTATTTGAAAAGTAGAGGAGAAAAAAAATAGGACCTTTACTTTCAATTATAGGTTGCAGTTATATGTTTTAATTGTTCCATTGTTGTTGACCTTAACTTAGACCGATGTAATTGTTTTCACTCACTTGGGACTTGTTTTCACATATATATGTGTGTATATATATATGTCATATATATATACACACATATATATGTATATATATGTGTGTATATATATATGACATATATATATACACACATATATATGTATGTATATATATATGTCATATATATATATATATATATATGCGCCTAGGTAGTAAGAAAAATGTCCTTAATTTACCCCTCCTTACTCTAATAGTATTTAGAAGGAATGTGAATATTGTTATCATTTACTGCATACCACTTCACTCCTCTAGGTGTGTGCCTCATTTAGCAGATGAGGAAACCGGGGTTTTGATTGGTTATTTGTCTAGTCACACCATGAGCTAAGTGTTCAGGAATAGGGATTAGAACATGGGTTGGCTAACTCTGAAGCCTAACTTACATAGCCCCCTCTATAATGAAATGAAATTGAGAGCTTAAGAATTAGAATCAGACAGAGACAACTGAGCCAAAGATTTATGAAACTGGAGAGAAGGTGAAGGGTGGGACAGTTGCAAAAAAACTTTCATTTGCTGTACCGTTTATTCCTGCACCTTTGCTGGCTATGAGGCTATGGTGTGCCTTTTGGAGGCACAAAGTAGTCTTCTGAGAAACTCTTCCAGAAGCTCGTAAGTCTTCTAAGTCTTCTAACTCTAAGTCTCCCCAGAGTCCTTGTGACACAAGGGGGAATACTCTAATTTTAATTTAAGAGGCAGTGAGACTGAAAGACAAAGGAATGCAATGATTTTGCAATATACTATCTCATGGTGAAGGCTAAAATGAGAAATAAGAAGCAACCCGATAACGTTCCCTACCACTGTGAGTCCAAGAAACCATTGTTCCGCCTGCTGAAGCTGAGGATTCCTATCAGGTCCTTACTTCAAACTAATGTGATATCACCAGCTCTTTGCTAACTGATAAAGTTAAAAAGGTAAATAAATAAATAAATCAGGGGTATACTTGTGTATAACTGTTTGGGACCATGAAAGTACATTCAGAAACATATCAAAACAATCATAACATAAGTGGCTCTCTATGACGCAAGAGAATGGGAGAAACGAAATGCCACGCTTACCTGCCCATGCTTTTTACTGCGCTAGGGTTCACATTAATTATTGTGCATGCTCAGTGTAAGAAGGTTAAAGACTATGAAGAATGTGAAGCAAATATGATGCTGCTAAAGTGGTAGTGGCTTGATTTTTTTTAAAGAGGAGCCTGGAGTTTCCCTCCTGGCATTGTGCAAATCTAGGGATTCCATGCAGCCAGCTCATTCAATGTTCCTGACTTAGACATCTGTGCAATTCATGCCTCCTGAGCCTCCAGAGCCACACATCAGGCAGGAGTGAGTATGTACTGCCTGCTCATGAGAAGATCACTCATCTGGGGAGGGGGCAGAACTCAGTAACTTGTAGGAATTGAAGATCTCATAGAAGCCTAGAATCTTCACTTTGGATACCAGAAAGATGTAAGATACTAATAGTTTATACTGAGTTGTTAGATTGTAGGTGTTCAATTACTATTACGTGTACTTACATATAATATTGTGATATTCATAGCAGGTACTACAAATACAGGGTGCTACACTAATATATACTTTTTAAACTTTGTCGCTGCTGAGCAATTATTTTGATCCCTTCCATGACTTCTATTCAGAAGCAGATTGCAGGTCCATTACAAAATGGGGTAGTACTAGGGCAAACACAGGAGGCAATTTCAGAAAATAGGAATCTAAATTTGTAACTTCCAAGAGACAGGAAATAGAAGTCATCTTCTCACTGACTTAAACAGGAGAGAGAGTGAAATAAAGACACACACCAACTCATTCATGCATTTATTCATTCATGCAACATATATGCACTGAGAACCCACTCAGCTCCACATGCTGAAGCTACCAAGGTGAGGTAGACGACCGATCCCTGCCCCCACGAGGTCTAGTGAGGCTGGGGCAATCTTGACAACATACCATGTAGCCCACTAAAGATGTGTATGACTCATTTGAGCAACACGTGGAGTAGGCACTGTGGTTATACCTGGAATGGGGAATTGGCAATTCTTAAACTGAACTGGTCATCTACACTTCAAGTATCTCACCCACATTTCACAAGCAAAGGAAGGATTCCTATGTAATCCTACCTTTTGGATAGACCTCCTCCATCTCCTATAAAGGAGTTCACAATTTTAGAATAAAATGTTCCCTGTAACTTTTTTTTTAATGTTAGAGATTTGGGCAAAACTCAGGGCCAATGTTCACTTTGCTATGTTTTGATTTCTGTGCCTTGGCAAAGCAAGGGATTTTTGTGGGTGAAAATTCCTCTGAATATTTTTTTCTGGATGAGACATGCCACCTACACTATCCTTCCCTAATCATCACACTCTCCTATTAATTTTTACTTTGAAGTTCTTAATGTGTATGAATACATTTTCTCCATTTAGGTATGAACTTATTTATCCTATCCTCCATTATTTGTGATAGCATTACATCATACATCCATAGCTTTAAAATACCCATTCCTTTCAAATGCAATTTGAATTCACTAGTATAAATATTTTGGCATAGGGAAAGCATTTTTAACAAGAGGGTGGCATTTAAACTATTTTATGAAGATGGCATGAGCCCAGAAAGCTTGTTGGAATTTACAAATAATCTTTTGATTTATGTTTTACTTTGTAAACCAGGACCAGGAGAACCACTAATTAGAACCATGACTCAAAGCTATAAGGAGTACTTATTGATTCAGATCATGGAAAGACTGGAATGATCAAAAGCAAACATCCATCTCCCTCTTCATCCAGAGTTCAGGGGGTTAAGTGCTATTCGTCTCAAATCCTTGGCATTAACTCCATCTTTGTAACAGAGAAGACAATTAATGTCTCTGTCTAGTCACAGTTAGGATGTAGTATATTAATTAGCAAAATCATTCAATTAACAGCACTCAGTGAAATACACCACTTGTTTCTCACCTTTACTCATCTGTTTGAACACACAAACAATAGTCACATTGAAGAAAGTGTCTAAAGCCCTAGAATGTGTACCTACTAATGTTTCAACTGCACTAAGAATATGTGGCCTGGTATTTAAAGCAAGGGCTGGTAGGGTGTGTGTGTAGACATAATCTATGTAGACATGATCTATTCACTCTTTACTAATTATATCACACAATTGTAAACTTGTACCCACAAATAAGCATATATAGAAATGTCTTCTCCTTTTATACATTTATGAGGCTCAAAAAAGTTAAGTAACTTCCTCAGGACACATAGCTATAGTTAGTAGTAAAGCTCAACTTTTAACCTAGGATGGGGTGTCTTCAGAATCTGGAATTTTTCTCTTACTGCTATGCTAGATGGCCTCCCAGGAATGCATAAAAGTCACAGAATAATCAGAGATGTGGTTAAATATTTATGTACAGGGTTAGTCATCTTAGCATTACTTCAAGTAGTGAAAAATTAGAAATCTCATAAATGTCCGACAGTTGAAAATGGCAAATGATTTATGGTACAAGAGAATATTATTACCCCATTAAAAATCATGTTTTTCAAAAACAGCCATCTGAAGATACTTGTTGTACAATGCAAAGCAGAGAAATAAAAACAGGTTACAAGTCAACAGCAGCATTATGAGTCTATTTTCTTAAAAAAATGCACATAAAAAATGCATAGGGGAAAAAAACAAGACTAGAAGTAAATAGACCAAAACATATTCAGATATTATTTCTGTTTCTTGATTTGAAATAATGAGTGATTTTAATTCTGTATACTTTTCTGTATTTTAAAAATTATCTACAATGATCATATATTAGTTTTATGATTAGATGATGGTAAATTACATGATCTAAAAGAAATGTACAAGTAACTCTTTAGCTTACTGAAATCCTTTCTTTAACTCATTCGGCAAAGGGGTGCCTAGATGGCTCAGTCAGTGGAACGTCCAACTCTTGATTTCAACCCATGATCCCAGGGTTGTGAGTTTGAGCCCCGCATCAGGCTCTGCCCTGGGCATGGAGCCTGCTTAAGATTCTCTGTCCCTCTCCCTCTCCTTCTGCCCCTTCCCTGCTCTCCCTCTTCCTTAAGAAAAAAACAAAACTAAAACCCATTCAGCAAATAGTTACTGAGTCTCTACCGTCTTCCCTGTTCTATGACTCAAGACAGGGTACAGAATTGTAATACATGGGCTCTGCCTTCAAGGATCTTCCAGTCCAGTTAAGAAATAGAGAAGGGCATACATGTTGAGTATGAAAATATATGCACTAAATATATACTCAACATATCCTATGTTCTGTTCTGAGTTAATCATATACTCTTTTATTCCAGACCACTGTTCTGTGAAGCTGATGTTTTGATTCTCCTTTTACTTAAGAACTGAGGTACAGAGAAAGCTGCCTGAAGTAATGGTGGGCTGGAATTCGGAGTCCTGGCATTCGGAATCCTGGCCGAGTGGCTCCCAAATGTCTGCTGTTCCAACTGCTCATGTGGCTTCTCGGGCTGAGATTCTGGAGCCCAGAGAGATTTATCTTCTGGTGAAACTACAATCGCAGTTTAAATGGAGAGATTGATCAACTTTGACAAGTTTAATGAACTGATCCCTACTCCCCAACTGTGGCCCCTATAGCATTAACTGAGTCAACAGTTATTTTATTGTCACCTGAAAGCCAGAGATGGATAGGAAATGAATGAGTAGGTGTGTGTGTTTCCTCTACAACCTCTATAGAATGACCATGGGATTATATTTAATCATTGGCTTGTCCATTTATTCAATCAATATGTATCTTCCACCTTGTGGATAGCAACAACTGGGAATGCTACTGGGGATACAACATATATAAGATGGAGTTACTACCCTCTAGATGCTCACAGAGTGGGTGATCTTCTGAACAATTAGTTATACAGTGTATGTGAGAAGTACTATGACAGAGGGGTACAGATGGGCTGAGACCCCACCAAGAAGGAGGCCACTAACTCTTCCTGGGGAAATCACCTCTATTAGAAGCTCCTTGAGAGTAGCAGCTCAGTTTATTAACTCACCTATCTTTGGAACACTCAGTTCCACATCACAACAGAAGCTCAGCAAATGTGTGTTAAACTATTGAAGTTGAGGAAGATAAGAGTCAAGGAAGGTCATCATTTACATTTACATAACCACTCTAAGCACTTTCCCCTTGGTGAGTTTCCATTTCCCCACACTGCCATCAGTCCACATCTTCTGAAGATAAGACAACTCAAGAATAGCATCAGGAGACCCAAAAGAACAATGACTTTTTCTCCTCTCTTAATCTCACATCAGTCACAGAAGCAGGGAACGTGCAAGTGTTATGGTCTTTCACCCTACTCTATCTGGATCCATGGATATCATGACCTTTTCTATGTTCTATAAACCTACATTACCATTCTCCCAGTTAAATTACACACTTACTTTGCTCCAGTCCACTCGGTGTTGGCACTCAATCTTATGCATGTCATTGAGGTTCCCACTCTGAGCCTTTGCTCAAATCATTTTTATTACAAATGCCCTCTTCTTTCCCTTCTCTCACTCTTATCCATGATATCCACTTTGCTGTCAAATTTTAAAATGCCTATAGTGCTTGACCCACTGCTAAGAATTTACCTTAATAATTTACTTCCAAAAGTTTGTCAACATACTTACATCTATTACAGAAGCTTTGCCTGTAAACTAGAAAATCTGGAAATAGCTGAAGTACCACCCACTGAAAAGAGTTAAAATAAATTAGGAACCATCATGGTGAAGGTATTGTGCAGTCATCAAGGATTGCCATTTTGTCGCCTTGTGTATTTTAAATTGAATTATCAACTCTCTCAGGCCTGATTTGTACTGTGTAGATCCACCCCCCTCCTTTATCTCTGAATTCTTCCACTGACTACCCTCTAGCTACATTAGCTTTCTTTTTTTTTCTTGGAATATGTCATTCCCATTTCCACTATGAGTTCTTTTTATTAGCAATTTTTCTCCCTACATCTCTCCATGGCTGACTCTTCTTTTGCTATTCAGTTCTCAGTTTGATCATCTCCTCCACAGAAAGTCCTATCCTGCCACCTGATTTAGGAGTCTGCAAGCGTTTCTGGTAAGAGCTAGACAGTGAAGCAGTTAGGCTTTGCGGGCCAAGAGGCAATGTCTTCAATGCTTTGAGCAACTGTTCTCATGGAAAACCAGTGATCTTTTTTGCATTAAAAATTGTAAAAACTGTTGTTAGTGCATGGGCCATACAGAAACAAGATGGCAGGCATTATTCAGCACAGACCGTCGTGTGCCTGATCTCGGATTTAACTTAAAGAAGTGTCTCTCGTCATTCTTGATCACAATGTCTTACTATGTTTTTACGGTAGCTCTCATTACTACCTACTATTTTATTTGTTTATTAATTGTTTATATTCCTGCAGTAGAGCAGGAACATTGCTTATCTTTTTTTTTTAATGTTTATTTATTTTTGACAGAGAGCGAGCGAGCATGAGCAGGGAAGGGGCAGAGAGAGAGGGAGACACAGAATCTGAAGCAGCCTCAAGGCTCAGGGCTGTCAGCACAGGGCCTGACGTGGGGCTCGAACTCACAGAGTCATGAGATCATGACCTGAGCTTAAGTCGGACACTCAACCGACTGAACCACCCAGGCACCTCAGAGCACTGCCTATCTTGTTCACTGCTATATGCCCAGTACCTTTGAGAGTGGTTCGCACATAGTGGCTACTCAACAACCATTTGTTAAATGCATAATTAAATTTCAAGGCAGACAATATGCTCTTTGGGGACAGGGGCCATAAGAGAATCATCTCTGCATGATTCAGAGTACCTAGGAGATTAGCTTGGATTTTGATTCTATGAATGAAGAGCTCTTCAAATTTAGCCTGTGCAATGATTTTGTGTAAGCTCACCTCAAATAAATTGCTCTATTTTCAAAAGAAACAAGACTAAAACCTTTGTCTTCATGAATTTAACATTTGTGGTAGTCTCTTTGCAGGTAATGCATAAGTTCATGACATGAGATAATTTGCAATTTTGCTGAGAGATTAATTTGAATCCTAGAAGTTGGTGAAAAGGACTCACTCTCTTAGAGACTAATGTGGCCAGAAGCCAGTATGCAACCCAGGATGTGCGTGTTTGGTGATGGGGTGGGTTCAACTTACGATCGTATGTGTGTAGGAAAAGATTTTTCTTCTGAAAGGTAATATATAAATCTTGACTGAAATAAAGAAAACTTCTAGAATGATAAGGTAGGTGAAGGAGACTAAAAAGGTATTAGTTCTTTGCCAGAAAATAGACTTTTGGATAAAGAGTGAAATGTTAAATTCCTTGGTGACTAGAAGCTATGATAGAAACAAGCCAGCCATATGTTCTTTATGAAAATACAAAAAGCAAGATTTGTGAAATGGATTTAGTAAGTGTTTGCAGCCAGGACATAAGCTGATCATCAAGAGAGTTGGATCATTTACATATACTTTTGCAGTTATATGAAACTACATTGCATAGAGAAAATGGTATACCATGATAGTCTTTATGAATTTGCAATTTCCAAGGGTTTCAGGAACTCTCCCTCATGAGTTAAAGAATCTGCTGTTGTTTAATAAGCACACAAGGAGTTGGCAACCTTATAAACAGGAGGTAGAGATTAACCTATAAAAATAATTAATTAGGTAGGATGGTAACACAGGCAGGATTTGAAGTTAGGGGATGCTCTGCCCTGTTATTGAAGTATCTATTTCTCTCTTTCCTCAACCCCCTTCACATTTCATTCTCCTTACTGCACACTGTTGATCCCTGCCCCTCAATTCTCCTGCCAGCCATTTTCCCCTGGAAATGTTCTACCATTAGCAAATGCCTTGCTGTTTAATGTTCTCTCGGAAAGTTCAGAAAATGACATACACGACGTCTAATTATTAGCTTGCGCAGTATGACCAGTGTCAACATTGTTAGGTTTTGCATAATTTCGTGGACAGTATCTGTTTTACTTAAATACCATCACACTAATTTACTCTGGATCAATAGGCAAACTGATAACAATTACAAGATGATTGTGCAGATAGAGCCTATTCCAGGGGCAAATCTGTTTCATCTAAATGATCAAAAAGTAACAACATAATATTTGATACGTTAACTGGTGTATTTCATTCCTGGCATTCTCTTGAACCACTTGCCTTTCCCCAGTTTGGTCACTGGCATGCCACAGGTTAATACATTAAAATATTATCCTGCCATATTTGGATCAATGGATTTAAACTCAGAGAATAAAAGTATGATTCCTTGTTGTTTTTTAAAGGTTTATTGTTAAATAATCTCTTCCCCCGATGTGGGGCTCAAACTCATGACCCTGAGATCAAGAGTCATAGGCTCTACCAGCTGAGTCAGACAGGTGCCCTGAGAGTATGATTTTTAACTCTCATATTTTCAAAGGTGAAAAACAAGCATAAAATCTTTGGATTTGAAAGACTATACAATTAGGCTTTTTTTCCCCCCTGGAAATAGACAAAAGTTGTCTGGACTGGTGGATGGAAAAGGATAGCTGGAATGGAAGCCAGGGAGCTGAGATATGTGTCTCAGAGAATAGAGCTAGTACTCTCCCCCATACTAGACTGGCAATCCCTGGATGGGAGTGAAACAGGGCGAAAGAACTTCAGATGGTTTGGGAATCTGCAAGTAGACACTAATTTTGCCTTGTGCTTTCTGACAGCAAGCAGCAAGACCTCAGGTTGTCTGCCCTGTAGGGATTGTATTTAATTATCCATTCACTCATTTGCTCACTCAGCGTGTATTTTCTGCCTACCTGGTGGTGGGCACTGTATCTGGGAATGGGAATACCAGTGTGTAGAAACCCAGGATAAGAGCAAAAGTGTAGGATCTAATGTTGCTCAACAAAACTCTTTGCCCATAGTTTGCCCTGTCAGGCTGATGGTAATTCACTCCTCCAGTGCTTGGGATACAAATCTTGACATCATCTTTGACTCCTCTTCTTCTCGCACTCTGTATCCAATCCAAGAGATTCTTTTGGTTCTGCTTTCAAAATACATCCAGAATCCAAAAACTTCTCTCCACCTCTACTGCTACTGAAATGAGTCTCCTTGCTTCAACCTTCCTCTCATAGTGTGATCTCAACATACTAGCGTGGTCACTCTTCTGCTCAGAATTCTCCCTGAAGTCCCCATTTCACTCAGAGTAAAACCAAACCCAATTGCCTTTCTGAATGTGTCTCTTGCTTTTCTCACCCTTGCTCACTGTGCCACAGTGACTTTCCTGCTATTCCTTGAGTAGACTCACTCCTATCCCCAGGCCTTTGCACCTGCTGTTCCCTGTGCCTGGAAAGTCCTTTTCCCAACGCCCCACTTGAAGGACCTCTTCACTTCTCTCATCTGCCCACATATTGCCTTCTCACTGAACTCTATTCTGGACAAACCTGTTTAAAATTTCAAACCACCATCCCTAGGCTGCACTCCCAAATCTCCTTTGCCCTGCTCTGCTTTACTCCATAGCACTTACCAACTTCAAGCATACTGTGTTGTTAGACTTATGTATTATGCTTATTATTTATCACTTATTCCCTCATCACTTATTCCCTCATCTAAGAATGCATGCTTCATGACGTCAGAGGCTTTAGTTAGTTTTGCTCACTGAAGTTTCCCAGGAGTCTAGAAAAGGGCTCAGAACATAATAGGTGCTCAGAAGATACTTGCTGGCAGAGATGGTTGAATGAATTCTTCAAAGTATAGTGTAGGAAGCACTGGAATGATTGCTCAAACACATAAAAGCACAATTGTAGTGGCAGGTCTTAGTCCCATGACGTTCCCTGACCAGCGAGGCATGGAGGAGGGCTAAGAAATGACTGAGAGTTGAACTGAGAGATTGTGAGGTCAGAACAAAGGGTGTGACAGTGGCCAATGCTGTGGATTAATGGTGGGGACCAAGGGAATGGGGGTCATTGAAGTAAATGAGTGTAGGGCAGGGAGAAATCAGACAGGGCTGGCCCCCAGTAGTCAGACAGCTCATACCATGGCAACACTCTGTAAGATTCCAGTTATCTAGATGCAACTTTGGGTGAAAGGCAGATTAATTTTTCTTCCCCTGGTAGAATATGGGTTATAAATAAAAAGTAATATGACATATACAAAACATTACATGCTTTGTGCACTTGAGTTGTATGCAGATTTGTACCTTCTACCAAAACAACCTGGCTGATTTCTGTGATTCCTCAGTAAACTTGGATCCAGTTAACTATCACGCAGCAGACACATGAACTGAGTGACTGAGAAATGAATACATGAAGTAGAGAGAAGAACTGACTGCCTTTTACCATTTTTCCTTCGTGCAAAAAGTCAACCTTTCATGTCCTGCCCTGTTTTAACAGTCTCGTTATTCAGATTTTCAGGTTGTGGTGTAATTGCAGAAGTCTGGTAGTAGAATTGTATCATTAGGTTTTTATCCCAATATCCTGCCTTGCTTCTTCCAATAGTGTGTTTACTTTGGAGACAATTAAATAGGAAGTTTGCTTCCATCTATGCATTGAAAAAAACCTTACTAGGGCCACTTGGGTGGCTCAGTCAGTTAAGTGTCTGACTTTGGCTTAGGTCATGATCTTACAGTTTGTGGGTTCAAGCCCCGTGTCAGGCTCTGTGCTGGAGAGCTCGAAGC
Source organism: Neofelis nebulosa (assembly GCF_028018385.1). NCBI lineage: Eukaryota > Metazoa > Chordata > Mammalia > Carnivora > Felidae > Neofelis > Neofelis nebulosa. The sequence goes on from NC_080789.1 coordinate 127,823,129, forward strand.
CTGAGCTCCAGCTCAAAGCCTGGAGTCTGCTTCGAATTCTGTGTCTCCCTCACTCTCTGCCCCTCTCCTGTGCTCATGTTCTGTCTCTCTCTCAAAAATAAATAAAACATTAAAAAAGTTTTTTTTTTAAACCTTACTAAATACCTACCACATATGAGACATTCTCTGCAAATGAAGCGCATACAAGCTGAACGGATTTCTCCATCCATGTTTCACTGGGACATCAAGAATAACATATCTAAAATGAAACTCATCCTTCATCCTCTAAATCCACTTGCCCTCTGTTCCTTAACTTGGCTAAAGTCCTCTTCACCCATCTAGTCATCCAAACCAGAAACCCTGGGGGCATAGTAGTGCAGGACTACTCAAGGTGTGGTCTACGGATAAGTGTTGGACCACAGATTACCACTGTCACGAGATAAACACACAAATTGAAAGTACGCATTAGAAACTCTTAGAGCAATTTGACATTTCTGCAACATCCAAGCACATGATCATTTTCTTTTGTTTTGTTTTACAAAGGTATTACTCCACAGTGGTTATGAATTGTCTAAACTGGACTTCACTGAGACAGTTTGAGAATCACTGTTCTAGACTGCTTCTCTGCCCTCACCAAATATCCATGCAGACATCAATTCTGCGATCCCATCCCAAATATATCTCAAATTCATTCTCTTCTCTTCATTCAGTTTAGGCTCTCATTGTTTACCTGGTGTATGACAATGGCTAGGTAACTGCTTTCTTTCTCCTTAAGCTTCTGTGTTCTTCCAATCATGTACCATATTGCTTCCAGAGAAATATTTGAAAATGCAAAGATGATCATATGCCTCTCTGTTTAAAATCTGACAATGGTTCTTGACTAGCCACCGAATGAAGTACATGTTCCTTTACATGATTTTCAAGCTCCTCCACAATCTTGCTCTTTACTAGTTTTTAGTTTAATCTTCTGCCATTCTTTGCTTTGTAGTATATACACGATCCATATCAAATTTATTTGGGGGAACTAAACCCACCTTACTTTTTCACACCTTTGCAACTTCAAACATTACATTCCATGCTACTGTAATAACTGTCTGCATTTGTTCCTTGGAAAAATCTTTCTTTTCCATAACACTCTATTCAACAGTATCAAATTTGGATTGCAACAATAGGACAAAGGTACAAGTCGTTGGCACCTATAGGTCAGAAGTAAGGAGGTGAGCATATTAGAATCAGATAAGAGAAGATCTAAAGCTTGGGGTGAGGGTTCTGAACTAAATGGAAAAGTCAGCATGGCTCTAGGGAAGTCCAGAACTGAAAGAGAAGAACCAAATCAGGTCTAACAAAGAATAAGTTGTGATGGTATTGAGGCTCCAACTCTGAGGTCAAGAGAAATGTCACAAGACATGCCCAAGAAGCGAAAGCCGGGAACCAAATAGGATCCAGATCAAGATACTATCTGAAATCTCCAACAAGAGCAGGGAAAATGTGCACTCTGCCCACCCTGGGGTCTGCTTAGTGCCTTTGTTTTTGTTTCTATACGTCCATATGCAGAGGCTTTCACTCTGGGATGCTTTATGTCAAGGAATCCAGTCTGTTCTGCTCAGATACCACCTTTCATCTCCTTGCTGCAGTTTGCTTATGTGTGTACGCTTATATATTCATTAGCTGTTAACTCACTGAATTGTAATTATTTATTTATTTGCATATTTTCCCACTCTGCTAGACCACGAACTTCTGAGTGCAGCACTGTTTGTCTTCATGTTCTTAGTGCCTAGCACAGTTCATTGGCATATAGCTGGTATTTAGACACATACTTGTGAGATGAATTACTAAGTGAAAACATAAGTGCTTATTTAGGACATTCAAGTAGTAGACTTAGAGCAACCTTTTTGACTGTCCATTAGTATGCTTCATGATTCACTGTAAAATCTTGGGTCATGTCACACACCAGGCCGTGATCATTGGATCTCAAGCTTCCATAACCTACCACTGGTACACAACACAATATTGACCTGTTCTAGGAAAATAAGTCCGGGACGAGATTTGTATGAGAAATTCCGTTGTCCACGTTATAAATGAATCTAGTTCAGAGGTCAACATGCTTTTTCTGAAAAAATCCAAAAAGTAATATTTTTAGGGTTTGTAGGCCATACAGTCTCTGTTGCAGCTCCTCAGCTCTGCATTTTAGTGTGAAAGAAACCATAGACAATTCATAAATGCGTGAATGGGGTAGTGAGCCAATAAAACTTTATTTACAAAAACCACACAGTGGGCCATATTTGGCTTGTTGGCTGTAATTTGTTCACCCCGATCTTGTCACTTCTAGTAATACTTCGTTATCAGAAGGGATCAGAGTAGGAGAAACAAATAGACACTGATGGTTACTACAAATCCTGGGCTAGATACTTGAAATTAGTTATCTCTTTTATCTTTCATAGCATCCTGTAAAATACATAGTATTATCTTGTTTCATGGATGAGAAAAGTAAATTGTTCAAACTATCTAAGTAGTTTTGTAAGATTGTATAAACAATAGCTGATGAACCCTCTACTGCAACCAGATCAAGGTGACTACGAAACTCATGCTTCCTTCATTCAAATACACTGTCTCTACTTCATTCAGTTGACCCTTTGTTGTGAGAGATGTAAATTGTGAGAAGTTTAAAGTTGTCTTTTATCCATCAGGAGAGGTGTGGCTGTACTTGGTAATAACCCCAGTAATCTCAAGTATCTTAAATGCCAGTGTGGTCTGTGAAATATAGCACAGCTGTGAAAGGGTGTTTAGACCTTAGGGCTGTGTGGGCATTTGTGTGTATGTGTGTGATTCTTAGGAAGGTTTAGTCATTCCCAGAGAGAGCAGAGAAGGTAAGCTGAGTGCATGTAGTGTGGTTCTTACTCATTCTGCATGTTCATTTCAGATTAGCATATTGTCCTCACTCTGGTCCCAGGCTGAGGGTGACCGAACCTCTAGAATATCACTGGTACCTATGGCAGGGAGTTGGGAACAAAGCAGATCATGCATACAGCAGCTTCAGCCCAGAATTGATACATATTAGTTCTACTCACTCTTCAGTAGCTAAAGTAAGTCAGATGGTTTTATCTGACTTCAGGGGGACATGTAGCTTGCCATGTACCCAGGATGAAGAAAACTATAAATATATGTGAATAGCACTAATGACTACCAAGGCTTTAGTAGGAAATTAGGATTTTTGCTAAGTAGATTAAATGTCAAAAGTCTTTGTATCTGAAATTATGCCAATGTGTGTGGGAGAAAGTGAAGGTCCAAACGCCTTCAGAACATATTAATGTTAATATCACCTTATGTATTAAATACAAAAACATTCTTTTCTGGCTTATTTACTCTGTTGTATATTTGGATGGTGAATATCATCTCCAAATATTTTGGCAATGGGAAATGCAGGCATTCTACAAAGCACTAGATATTATTTAACATCTTGTAGAATTGTCAAATCAAAGTTTAAAGAAAATTTAGTAATGTTAGAACTAGCATTTATATGATAATAAATATTGTTGATTCTTCTATTTGGAAAGGCAGAATGAAAATAATATAGCCAATTTGGAAACAAATGATAATTAGGAAACTGAATATGGGTAAACTTGGCTTTTTGTATGTGTTTGATACCAAGCCAAATTCTGTCCTCAGTGACCCCCTACACAATTCTCATCATCAGAACTGGGTCCTTTATTACTATGGATAAATATACCTAAGGCTATGTCCAACCTCTAACACCAAGGAAATTAATAACTGCTGGAAAACTGGAGGGTACTTTGCAAGGGCTCTAAACCTATGGCCCCTTTCCACTGGTTACAACCCACAGGGGGCTGTTCACACATTATGAGACATGGCTTCACTCATCACCATGGCCACAGGATGATGAAGGATCTCCAAGACTTCAGGGTTCATGCTAATCTTAGTGCTGCTTCTCTATTGTGCTTATTAACATTTAGGAAGGAATGGACTGGAGGATTAAGGCAGCAGAACTTCTTGCTTTCATCCAGTAGCTGAGGTGGAACGACTACATTCCAGGGTTTATGTTTCAGCGTGATAGTGTTGTTCACACTGATTTCATATTTCTACCCCTGGAGCTTCTTTTTGTACAGGTCAATAATGCTAAAGGGATTCAGCATATATAGTGGGGGTAGAAGTCTGAGATGATTCCAAGTTTAGTGATTCTGTATACTGTGGCCCAGTATACACCAAGGGTGGATGTGACAGAAGTTGGTCAGAAGTTGTAGCATCTCTTTAGATCAATGGCACTTTTGACTAAGAGCTGTCAAAGTATTTGTTTTTTGTTAGGAAGGGTAAATGTCTTCTAGTCAGTTTAATGCTAGTAAGTGTATTAAATTTACTACCTTGGATTCATTCATTCTTGGTCCTTAGGTGATTTCATTGTCTATCTTTTATTTTCTGTAGGTATAACAGAAAAGTTCATAAAAATTTGTCCTACTGCAACATTAGAAGGCCCAGGAAACAAATTTCAGTAAAATTTTTGTTATTTCTTGGCCAAAAAATTATAATCCCATAAATCATAGCACTATAAGAAACGGCATGCTGGGTCAGACTAATGGTACATCCAGCCATCATCTTATCTTTGGCGTTGGTGGTTCTGACCAACATTTTTTGAGGAGAATGCAGGGTAGTGCCCTTTTATTAAACTAATCTCAAATGTGCCAAAATATTCTTAACTTTAAGGAAGTTTTGTTACCATCTATGTTTTCTGAAACCATTTTATGCATTGATAGTAGTAAAAAGAGCCTTATCCAAATGCTTCTGAAATATTTTTCATTTTCCCATAACATGTTATCTTTCCACTATATAAGTTAATAGCAAGTCCATTTGACCTCTCATATCATGGAAAAGGGGAGAAGGGTCTAGTGAGTTGAAAAGAGGATGTTGTATTTCTCTGTTTGGTCTTCCAGATTCATGCCTCTCCCTTCTCTCCCAGATCTGTGCCCTGGAAGGTTGACCTTTGTTGACTACATCAACTACTCTTGCTGCCTTCTGACTTCCATTAGGTTTCAGCCAATGGGAGGAACTAGTAGGAAACCAGAGTGTAGGAAGAGAGAAAGGTCAAGGTATTTATTCCTCTGGCGTCCTCTCTCCATGGTCTGTGGTTGGCTCGAGCTCTATTTGTCTGTCAGAGCCTATAGCTCTTGCCAGACCATCCTCTCTACAGCATCAGGTCTCCCTGAGTTTTGGGAATGGCCTCCATGCCTTGTCCTTTTAATCCTAGGCTTAATTTCTCTCTATTGCGTGTCCCTGGGTACTTTATCATCCCTTCTTTAGTACTATTTCTAACTCTGCCTATCCTTTTGCAAATGGTCATTTTAATAAGCTCTCTTCAATTAGTCTTTTTAAATGAACCATCTGTTCCCTGCTACACCCCCTGACTAATACAAGGTGGTTTGTACCTTTTATTTGGGTGCTATGCTGCTTAGGGTGGGTACAGAAACACTGAGTGACTGATGGAGCTAGATGGGTCTTAAATCCTAAATACCGATTTTGTTGAGCTGTCGAGTATTTGCTGGGGGAAGTAATTGATGGGAGTTTTTCTCCTCTGTGCCTAGCAGGAGGAAGCAAATTTAGTGCCTTCCTATACACTAAAGAGGAAATTGAACTGAATACATCCTTAGACAGTGTGTTAGTTTCCTATTACTGTTGTGACAAACTTCAGTGACTTAAAACAACACAAATTTGTTATCTTACAGTTCTGGAAGTCAAAAATCCAAAATGGGTCTCAGTGGGATAAAATTAATATGTTAGCATGGCTGCATTCCTTTGAGAATTCTAAGGGAAAAACTATTTCCCTGCCTTTTCCAGCCTCTAAAAAGTGCCGCATCCCTTCATCCATGTCCCCTTTCCGTCTTCAAACCTAGCAATAGACAGTTTAGCCTTTCTCACATAGCATCACTGACTCTCATGCCTCCTCCTTATATTTATAAAGACACTTATGGTCACACTAGCTCACCTGGATCATCTAGGATACTCTACTAAGCTTCAGGCTAGCTGATTGTCCGGAACTTTAATTTAGAAAGTATGGATTCTGAGAGCTATTGCATCTCCAACAAGCCATGACCCCTTGAGAAAGCAAGAATTGTACCAGCCCAGCTCTGGATTTTCTCCTAACTCTGACAGATAGTGATTGTATTATTTTATTTTATTTTTAACAAATTTTTAATGTTTATTGATTTTTGAGAAAGAGAGAGAGAGAGTACGAGTGCAGGAGGGGCAGAGAGAGAAAGAGGGAGACACAGAATCTGAAGTAGGCTTCAGGCTCTGAGCTGTCAGCACAGAGCCCAACACCGGGCTCGAACCCATGAACCATGAGATCATGACCTGAGCCGAAGTCAGACGCTTAACCGACTGAGCCACCCAGGAACCCCTATAGTGATTATTCTAATAGATTAAAGTAGCATTTTAAATTCTAGTACTTTGAAAGAGGACCAGAATTTCTGTTATTTACTTAAGATTTTGGCAAAAAGTTTCAAAACTTACGAGCCATGTTTGCCAATGTCTTCCAATACTACTAATAACACAAGGCAGGAGTTATGGTGGTATATTTATGGGACCAAAAGTAGTGGTTACATGGACTCTGACCTATGAGGTTTTCCTATGCCACCTACTTACTGACGTAGAAGCAAAACCAAGTTTTGCTAGAAACTTGATTTGCATGTATTCAGTGAGATTGTTAACTTTGCTTAAGACCAGAATATGCCATTCAAATAATAGTTTGACTGGTTTTTCCTCCTTAATAAAAGATTTCCAAGGCTTAGGAATCAGTTCTCATCTCTAGACTCCCCAGTAGGAACCAAAAAAGCAATGTGATAGTGTGAAAATAATAAAACAAAAACAATCCTAGAGCATCTCCAGGAGTGAAAAGTATTTTCCAATTCTCTTAACACATCATCTATGAATTAGATGATGTGACATTAAGACTGCTGATACACAGAAAGCTGGGGCCCTTGTCCAACATGCATTGAAATTCAGGGCCATGTTTTCTGTGCTGAGATAGGTGCTGAGAATTTGGAACATGTCTATTTTTTGAAAAAAATGATATCATAACTATTTCCCCAACCATTTATTTTTACTTTCCAAAAACCATAGTAATAACCTTTTCTAACTACATAAAAACTGCATTCATGCCAAAAAATTGCAACAGCATATGCTAATTCAGTGCTGTAGTAACTTTATGACTTGGTACTGCCTTAGAAATGAAGTAAGCCCTGATACAGGGTTTGAATTAGACCCTCGGAGAAAATTCTAACAAGGAAGGTAAGTGGTGCTGCCTGTATCAAAGCCCAGGACTCCATCTCCTGGCCAGGGATGGACAACATTCCTTTGAAGTGTCTTGTCACACTGGAGAAAGAAAAGGCCACAAAGAACACAGAAAATGAGGAGAGGCACATGTCACATGTTTGCATGAACATATTCTGGTACTAGCATGCTGACATGTCATGACCGGTAACTAAATCCTTTGGGATTTGGAGGTAGCTGTAGGACCCCAATGGAAACACTTTGACTTTGAGGGTGCTGTAGGGTTTCTTTCCTTGAATACTGGAAGGTGGAGTAGATCTTACCTGCATGTATTCTCTGAATTAATCTAGTCCAATCTGGATTTCAAATCCAGCCATTTGATGCACGTACATATGACCTTGTGTGTCATTTGATGTGCGAGTAACAGGAGATTAAACACAGTCTCTGTGGCTGTCAAGTAGATGGGGAGATAAGATGTGAAAATGAATAGACAATGAACAACACAAGGCCATACCTAACTCTGCTAAAACCAACAGAACTTGTGTTTTCCTGTCTTACTTTGTGCTCTTGGTCAAAATGCCATCCGTCCTTTAAAGCCCATCCTCCAAGAAGTCTCCTTTGATCCTGCTGAAAGGAGATCTTTTCCCCTTTTACAGCTTCATGGCTTACCTACAGTACGAGTCCAGTAAGTACTTATTAAATGGAAAAGTGATACATTAATTCTTGTTAAATGAATAAGTGAGAGATGTAGTAAGAACTTAGAGGTTAAGGTGATTGCTTCTGTTCGGAATGTTGAGGGAAAAAATTTAATGGAAGAAGTAACATTTAATTCCCTTTTGGGATTGTTACAAGAGTAGAGTCTTTGCTAATATGTCAAATTCGCGGTACATAAAAGGGTAAGATTTATACATCTCTGAAGAGACATCCACGGATAGTATCATGTTCCTTCTCTATCAACACCCCCCCACACACCCCCACCCCCACACACAGCAAGGATTTCTGACTTGGAAGATTTAGCATGGTATCTGGCCCACAGAAAATGATCAGTGCAAGTTGAATAAATGATTGAAATATTTTGAAGAAAAAAAAATTCATCTTAAATCTATATTGCCAGTCAATAATTCTTCATCTTTAAAGAACAACATTAAGATTTCTTAAGACCTCTGTTGCAGGAAATTTCATACGTATCTCCTAATTTCAGTTCTTGCAACAATGCTGGGAGTCTGATATTATTCCCACCATTTTTGTAAACAGAACGTTTGGCTCAGTGGGATCAAGTAACTTGCACAGGTCACAAAGGAAGTAAAAGAGTGGCAGTTCAAATCCGAAACATGATCTTTCCATTATGCAGAATATGTGGGAAACGCAGATAACATAGGTACCCTGTGTGGTTGGTTCATCCTTTAAAACAGCGTTGTCATTTTTATTTTTAACCTTGCCCGCCATGAATTAAAACTTTGTTTAGTCCTCTCCTTAAGAAGCTATTGTGGTCTTTCTGGTGAAACCACCCGAGTCTCCCATCTTAACCAAACCCATTGGGTTTGGAGAAATGTTCCTGAAATCTTTCCATCTTTTCCCCAGCATTATTGCAAACCTGGTTTCATTTTTACATTAACACATCCTCTGGTATTATATATATAAATAAAATAAACTAAATCCGGTGCTTCTTGTGCATCCTGATTGGCCAGGCCAGATGGAGTGATTTCTGCACTAGGATTGAAAATCAAAACACAGTGCTTTTTAAAGAGGTGGAAGTTTAGAAACAACTGTTCATGGCAGACTTAGCTTTAATTCTAAGGGGGTTAAGGTTTGTTTTCAAGCCACGTTTGATGATGGAATATTGAGATCTCCACCCTGGAGCTACTATATATGTATCACACGTCTATACTGCCCTTGACAAAGAGGGGGGCATAGCTAGAGCTGAGCTGTAGAGGGTTGCAGAGCAATGTAGCTGCTATTATCACAGTCGTGGCGAAGTGACGGTTGTTTTTACTTTTGATTTTTAAGAGCCTGTATGGAGAAACCAACTGATGAAAAGTCGCTTTGTTGCATAGGTTCTGCCCGCCCCCCCCCCCCACCGAAGAACAAATTCTGAAGAGCACTACATGCTTATTTCCAAGCACTTACTATGAGTTAGGGCCCTTGCACTAGCTACCTGATTTAATCTTCAGGATAATCCTATGAAATTAGCATGACAATTCCTGTGTTGAGGATACATGAGATCTTTAGGGTCACACAACTAGTATAGAGAAAAGCTGGGGTAACTAGCAAGTTTATGGTTCCAAAACCCTTACTTGATTGCAACGCCAGCTCTGACCGTACCATCAGGAATGTAAATGCATCAGAAGACAGGTTTCCCCTGTCACCGAGAAGACAGGGCCTAGAATATCTCTAAGTAACAATATTAGCATTTTGGGATGTATACAGGTTGGGGATATCCGATGCTTGTTTTCACTTTTCACCAAGAGAAGACAAAGGATGTCATGCAATAGGACAGTGTAATAATGCTGAAACCAATATGGAAAGCATTGTGGCATAATAGCTTATATATAGGATTTGGATCCAGAAAGTATTAAAGGTAGACTTCCACTTATTTTCCTAGCTAGATAACCTTAAGCAAATTATTTACCCCATTTACCTGTTTCCTCATCTCTACAATGAGGATAATACAGTCAATGATTAATATACAATTAATGGTATGATTAATGCATTAAAAGCAGTTGATATTTAATGCATACATCTGGAGTTGGGAGATAAATATACACCTGTGAAACCATTTCCACTATCTGGGACATAAACATATCCATTACTTCCCAAAGTTTCTCCCTAACCTCATTATTGTTATTGTTTTTGTTATTTGAATGCACGAATACCTAACATAAGATATGCATTCTTAGCAATTTTAAGTATACAATACAGCATTGTTAGCTATCAGCACTGTGGTATACAGTAGATCTCCAGATCTTACTTATCTTGTATAACTGAAAGCTTCTGCCTTTCATCCATCACCTCCTCATTTCCGCAGCCCCTGGCACCCATCATTCCACTCTCTTCTATGAGTGTCAATTTTGGATTCTATATTAGAATGAGATTATGCAGTATTTGCCTGTCTGTCTTATTTCACGAAATATAATGCCCTCCAGGTCCATTCATGTTGTTGGAAATGGCATAATTTCATTCCTTTTCAAGGCTTAATAATATCCCATTATACCACAATTTCTTTATCCATTCATCTTTTGATGGACACTTAGGCTGCTTCTATATCTTGGCTGTTATAAATAATGCTTCCATAAACATGGCACTACAGATATCTCTTAGAATGCTGATTTCACTTCCTTTGCATATATACCCAGAAGTGGGGTTACTAGTTCATATAGTTGTTCTATTTTCAATTTTTTTGAGTGTTTTCCATAATGAATGTACCAATATACATTTCTATCAACAGCGTCTGGGAATTTCCTTTTCTCTACATCCTTGCTACCACTTGTTACCTCTCTCTCTCTTTTAATAATGGCCGTCTTAATTAGAGTAAGGTAAAATCTCATTGTGATTTTGATTTATAGTTCTCTGATGATTACTGATGTTGAATATCTTTTCATGTACTTATTGGCCTTAGTTTTTGGATACTAACCCCCCATCAGATATGCGGTTTGCAAATATTTCCCCCCATTCTGCAGGTTGCCTTTCCATTTTGTTGATTGTTTCTTTTCATATGCGGATGCTTTTTAGTTTGATGTAGTCCAACTTGCTTGGTTTTGCTTTTGTCTTCTGTGCTTTGGTGCCATATCCAAAAAATTATTGCCAAGACCACTGTCAAGGAGATTTCCTCCTATGTTCTTCATCTAGGAGTTTTATGGTTTCAGGTCTTGAGTTCAAGTGTTCGATCCACTTTTTTTTACTTTATTTAAATTCTAGTTAGTTAACATACAGTGCAATATTGGTTTCAGGAGTAGAATTCAGTGATTCATCGCTTACATACAACAGCCAGTGCTCATCATAACAAGTGCCCTCCTTAATAACTATCACCCATCTAGCTCATCCCCCACCGACTTCCCTCCATCAACCCTTAGTTTGTTCTCTATCATTAAGAGTCTGTTATGGTTTGTTTCCCTCTCTCTTTTGTCTTTGATCCATTTTGAATTGATTTTTGTCCATGGTGTAAAAGTCCAATTTCATTCTTTTGCATCTGGAATCCACTTTCCCCAACAGTATTTGTTGAGAAGACTATCTTTTCTCCATTGTGTGTTCTTGGCACTCTGGTCAAAAATTAGTTGACCACGTATGCATCTGTTTATTTCTAGGCTTTCTATTCTCTTTCATCTGTCTATATGTCTGTATGCCAGTAGCATATTGTTTTGATTGCTTTAGCTTTGTGATATAATTTGAAATGAAGTTTTGTTCTTTTCGTTTAAGATTGCTTTAGTATTGTTTTTTCTGTTTCTGTGAAAAATGCCATTGGGATTTAGATAGAGATTGTATTGAATCTGTAGATCCCTTTTGGTAGTATGGACATTTTAACAATATTAAGTCTTTTAACCCATGAGCACTGGGTATCTTTCCATATATTTGTGTCTCCTTTAATTTCTTTTATCACTGTTTTATAGTTTTTGGTATACAGATCTTTTACCTTCCTGTTTAACTTATGCCTAAATATTTTATTCTTTTTGATTCATATTACCCCCAAATCAGTGCCTGTTTTGAGACCACAGAGCTGCAAATAATGTGAGTTGCCTCCTGTGCCCATTCCCTGCCAGCTGAGGCTGAGCAAGGCAACACTCTACCTTCCTGTTTCAGCATTCATACCGTAAACACGTGTCTTTTTCATGGTATGTTTAGTGGCAATTATTTCCACAATTTTTGCTTTTCATGCTTGTGCTTTCTGGCGATTTTGCTGTTTAAAATGGACACTAAGCATAATGTTGAAGTTCTGTCTAGTGCTTCTAAGTGTAAGGAAGTTACGATGTACCTTACAAGGAAAAATGTGTGTTAGATCTGCTTTGCTCAGGCATGAGTTAGTGTGTTGGCTGTGCGTTCAGTGTTAATGAATCAACAATAGAGTACCTCCAGCAAAAGGAGGAAGACACTTTCCTGTCTTGATGTAAGTCCACTCTGGAAAAAATGCTAAAGTAGTATCTGGAGTGTATGCTGAAGCAATGGGAAAAGATGGAACTACAGATACATTTGTGGACTCATGAGTTAACAATCGTGGCCCCCACATATTTCTATTGGTTAACAGATGCTCCCCTCATCAAAAACATTACTCTCTCAGTTTGTAATTTTTCTCTTTTAGAGAATTTGTGTCACTAGAGCAGTTGAATTGATTGGACTAGTTATTCAAAATTCAGCAGAGTCTTTGGCAAATAGATTATAGGAGGGGTAGATCTGGCAAATATCTGGGTCGCTGACCCAGGGTAGTGATAGAATGTGCAGTTGAAGGAGTTTTTTCAGAAGGGGCAGGACAGCTTTGAGTGCCTATTATGGGTTGGAGGGCACAGTTTAGAAGGTGAGGAGAGAACACATCGGTAAATAATAAGAATTTAAGAAGACACATTTACTTGCTTTATTTCACAAGTTTGTCCAGAGTCTCGTTGAGGCTCACAAGAAATTATTTTATTGACATGCCTCATGCAATGAAAACTGAGTCCATGTGGCTCAAACTAACAATCACGGTTGTTCAGAATTCATGCTACGTGCTATTGGTGTTGCATCGAATTGCTTTATAGTCATTAATTAAACAATTACTCAAATTGAAAATGTCTCTCTTAGGGGAATGTTAAAACATAATGATAGAGAACATAATTCTCATTAAGAACTATTAGTCCAAGTGTGACAAGCTTCATTTTTGTCTTATGGAAAACAGAGATGCGAGTTGGTATTCAGTCAAAACAAATGGGTTCGGACACCTTCCACCCTTTGAAATGTTCCAAGGCTGGTGGGATAAAAGAAGGAGATCTGCAGATGGTATGCTGAGCAAAGGCATCTAATGAACCTAGCGTTGCTACATAGCAACAGCATTAGCATTTCATTTGTTGGAATGAATTATTTGAGTTTTTCACTGTTTCAAAAGGTTTATGCACCGATCTTCATGCAATGGTGTAACTAATGATTAAAAATGAACAAAGGCTTGAAAAGTAGGACTTATTAACAAAGGTTACAAGACCTGAAATAATCAAATCTGCGAGAAGGCTGATGGAATTATTTGGTCAGGATCTTTCAGTGCCTGAAGGAGGACTGTCCAGAAGATAGTAACTAGCTGTTCTTTCTCTCCATGGAATATATTAATAAACCTCAAAGGATGTCAATCTGAACTACAATAGGAGTTACTGGGGTGAGTTATGAGAAAGAACTTCCTGCCTGTTTTGGCAGGAAAGACTAAAATAATTTAGCAAAGAAGGTGTTCAGTCTTGTTCCCCTAAGAGTTTTTCCTGTCCCTCCCCGCAAATTAGAATCAATTCTCTTTGGCCTGAGAGATATCAGAACAGCCCTGTCTGAAGATAGGGGACCAAATGGTGTTTTGATGTCTCTGTTTTCAATAGGTTTGGTTATTACAGTCAATGTAGTGTGCTCAATGCTATATAAGCCTACTACTATTCTAAGACTTCACGGCTTTATTCTTTTTATAAGAAAGATCTCAAATTAGAGGTTGAAAATGTAAAAATAACAATTGCTTTAGCCCCAAGGAATTCTTAAAGCATGTCCATTTTCCTTGCCTCCTATAACCACGAGTTCATTATTAGCAAAAGCAGTTTTATTCATATTTCCTCACTTGCTTCCTCCTCCTTTGTCCCCCTCCTTTTTCCTCTCTCCCTTAATCTAACCCATGCAGGGTGGTTACTTGAGGGAATGGTTTTATGAATAAAGACTGTATCCTTTGCTCAAGAGCCTTGGTGTGCGATTATAGATTAAAGCTTTCATTTTGGAAGTCAGAGCAATATACATCCATAAAAATAGCAGTAGCAGCATTACTTTAATTACTGCATGTAGGAAGCATAAGAAGGATTCAAGACAAATACAGCACTGTAGATTGTAGGCTTTAAGAGCTGCACTCTGACTAATTGTACCAGTGTTCATGCTGGGGCCAAATGGACACCTCTTGGGGAAAGTCACCGAGGTTATTTCCATGTCACACATACGTGGCTCTGATTCTGTGCTTGTGATCATCCCTCTGTCCTGTTGGCTGGTTTTGTTTTAGATCCCTTTAGTGACTCATTTTCCTGCCACATGTAGGCATCGTGGCCTTCTAATCCTCCACCATAAGAATTTACTACGTGGTCCTCAACTGCAGTTTCCGGGTGATCATCTAAGATACGTAGGCCCCGTGCAATATTTGGACCGTATCTATACTAAGAAATTACTTGTTGTTTATCTGAAATGCAAATGTAACTGGGTGTCTGTTCTGTATTCTTATTTGCTAAATTTAGCAACACTATTCTAGATGGCATTTTCACTAATTTGACGGTGTTAAATGGGATTATTTCATATGGATGGTGTCTACTGCAACTCCATTAATAGCGAATGCTGGAAATTCCTCAAACCAAATAATGAAGGGCAAACTCAGAGTTTAATTTAGAGGGATTTAATGATTTAAGAGTGAACATCACACCTTAGAGTGAAAGACAGTGAGTTTGGTTTTGTTGGCTAACCAAACAAAGCAGACTAAGAGAATACAATGTGTGGATTGATCTATAATTTTGGTCTGGAGCACAGATTTTCCTAGCAGAGTAGGCACTTTGTGATTATAACTGTTTAAAGAACTTTGTGATTGTATTTGTTTTTGTCTATTAAAAAAAAAAAGACATCAGAAAATACGTGGCTCCCTGTGAGCCAGAGTAGGGAGGGTATCATGTAATCGTTGAATGCTCTTGCCTTGAGTTATGCAAATGAGGTATGTATCCAGTTTCAGTGAATGTTCTGTGTGCATTCAAGAAGAATGTGTATTCTGCCTAGAGCATGCTTTTTTTTAATGTTTATTTATTTTTGAGAGAGTGGGGGAGGGGAGAAAGAGAGAGGGAGGGGCAGAGAGAGGGGGACAGAGGATCTGAAGTGGGCTCTCTGCTGTCAGCACAGAGCCCAACAGAGGGCTTGAACCCAAAAGCTGTGAGATCATGACCTGAGCTGAAGCTGAATGCTTAACCAATTGAGCCACCCAGGCGCCCCCACGTAGAGCGCTCTTTAAATGTCAATTAAATCAAGTTAGTTGGTGGTGGTCAAATCTGTGTTCTTGTTCAATATAGTACTTGTTGAAACATTTATTGAGAGAGAGGTATTGAAATATCTGATTCCCTGATGAATTTTTCAATTTCTTCCTGCAGTTCTATCAGTTTTTACTTCATCATTTTTGAAGCTGTGGTTAGAGGACTAAACATTTAAGATTACTATGTCTTTTTAACAAAATGATCCCTTACCCTTTACTCTTGATGAAACGACCCTCTTTTTCCCACAAAATAAGTTTTATTCTGGAATTTACCTTGGCTGATATTCATGTAGCCACTCCATCTTTCTTTTTAGTGTGTGTATGTGTGTATGCACATCATATCTGTCTGTCTGTCTGTCTGTCTGTCTATCTACCTACCTACCTACCTACCTACTTACCTACTTACCTTTCTAACAACTCACATCTTTATCCACATATCTGTTGATGGACCCTTAGGTGTCTTCCATATCGTGGCTATTGTAAATAATGAAATAATGCTGCCATAAACATAGGGGTGCATATATCTTTACAAATTAATGGTTTCATTTTCTTTGAATAAATACCTGGAAGTGGAATTGCTGGATTTTATTTGTATTTTAATTTTTTGATGTGACTTCATTCTGTTTTCCACAGTGGCTGCACCATTTTGCATTCCTGCAAACAGCACACGAGGGTTGCCTTTTCTCCACATCTTTGACAACACTTGTTATTTCTTACCTTTTTGATCAATAGTAATACTGGCAGGTGTGAAGTTCTGTCTTATTGTGGTTTTGATTTGCATTTCCCTGATGATGAGTGATGTTGAGCATGTTTTCATGTGTCTTTTGACCATCTGGATGTCTTCTTTGGAAGAATGTCTGTTTAGATCCTTTGCCCATTTTTTAAAATTGGATTGTTGGATTTTTTTTGATACTAAATACTATGAGTTTATATATTTTAGATACCAACCTCTTATTGGTTATATCATTTGCAAAAATCTTCTCCCATTCAGTAGGTTGGCTTTTCATTTTGTTGATGGTTTTCTTCAAAAAGCCTTTTAGTTTCATGTAGTTCCATTTGTTTATTTTTGCTATAATTGTCCTTGCCTGAGGACACAGGTCCAAAAAATATTGCTGTGATCCATGTGAAAGAACTTAATTCCCTATGTTTTCTTCTGAGGGTTTTATAGTTTCTGGTCTTACATTTAAGTCTTTAATTCACTTTGAGTTTATTTGTCTGAATGGTGTATGAAAGTGTCCAGTTTCATTCTTTTGTGTGTAGTTGTCCAGTTTCCCCAGCATCGTGTATTGAAGAGATTGTCTTTTCCCCATTGTATGTTCTTACCTTATTTGCTGAAAATTAATTGACCATGTACGTGATGGTTTATTTCTGGACTCTATATTCTGTTCCAGTGATCTATGTGTCTGTTTCTGTGCCAGTGCCATACTGTTTTGATTACTGTGGCTTTGTTTAGGGTTTGAAATCAGGGCGTGTGACATGACTGGCTTTGTTCTTTCTCAAGATTGCTTTGGCTTTTTGGTGTTTTGTGGTTTCACATAAATGTTAGGATTCTTTGTTCTAATTCTGTGAAAAGTGCCATTGCTATTTTGATAGGGATTGCATTGAATCTGTAGTTTGCTTTGGGTGGTATGGCCATTTTAACAATATTATTCCAATCCATAAGTTTAGGACATCTCCCCATTTATTTGTGTCATCTTCAATATCTTTCATCAGTGTCTTATGATTTTCAAAGTACAAGTATTTCACCTCCTTGGTTAAACTTATCCTGGATATTGTTTTTTAATTTGAGAGACCGATAAAGAGAGAGAGAGAGAGAGAGAAAGAGAGAGAATCCCAAGCAGGCTCCATTCTCAGCATAGAGCCGGATATGGGGCTCAATCCTACAATCCTGGGATCTTGACCTGACCTGAAATGAAGAGTTAGATGCTCAACTGACTGAGTCACCCAGGTGACCCCCTAGATAATCTTTTTAATGCACTTGTATAAAGATTTTCTTCTATACTTCTCTTTCTGATGTTCATTATTAGTGTATAGAAATACAAGATTTATATATATTAATTTTGTATCCTGCAACTTTGCTGAATTTATTTATCAGTCTTAATATTTTTAGGTAGAGACTTTAGGGTTTTCTATATATAGCATCATGTCACCTGAAAATAGTGAAAGTTTTACTTCTTACTTTCCAATTTGGATGCCTTTTAAATTTTTTTTTTTAACGTTTATTTATGTTTGAGACAGAGAGAGACAGAGCATGAACGGGGGAGGGTCAGAGAGAGAGGGAGACACAGAATCTGAAACAGGCTCCAGGCTCTGAGCACTCCGCACGGAGCCTGACGCGGGGCTCGAACTCACGGACCGCGAGATCGTGACCTGAGCCAAAGTCGGACGCTCAACCAACTGAGCCACCCAGGCGCCCCAATTTGGATGCCTTTTATTTCTCGTCTGACGGCTGGGGTTAGGACTTCCAATACAATGTTGAAGAAAAGTTGTAAGACTGGGCATCCTTCTTGCTCCATATCTTAGAGAAAAAGCTTTTAGCTTTTCATCATTAAGTATGATCTTGTCTCTGGGCTTGTCACATATAGCCTTTATTATATTGAGGTACATTCCCTCTATACCTACTTTATTGAGTTTTTACCATAAATGTATGTTGAATTCTATCAAATTATTTTTCTATGTCTATTGAGATGATCATATGATTTTTACCCTTCTTTGTGTTCATATGGTGTATCACATTGATTGATTTATGGATATTGAACCGTCCTTGCATTTCCAGAAAAAAATCCCACTTGATTATGCTGTATGAGCCTTTTAATGTATTTTTTGGTTTGGATTACTAATATTTTGTTGAGGATCTTGGTTCATTAGGAATATTAGCCTGTAATTGTGTGTGTGTATGTGTGTGTGTGTGTGTGTGTGTGTGTGTGTGTGTGTGTGTGTTGCTTTTGTCTGGTTTGGTATCAGGGTAATGCTGGCCTCATAAAATGTTTGGAAGTATTTATTTCTCTTCAGTTTTTCCGAATATTTTGAGAAGGATAGGTACTAACATTTTTTAAATGTTTGGTGAATTTACCTGTGAGATCATCTGATTCTGGTCTTTTGTTTCTTGAAGGTTTTTTGATGACTGATTCAATTTCATTGTTAGTAATCAGTCTGTTCAGATTTCCAATTGTTCTTTATTAATTCTTGGAAGATTGTACATTTCTAGGAATTTATCCACTTCTTCTAGGTTGAGGCATTTGTTGGAATTTAATTACTCATAGTAGTAGTCTCTTATAATCGTTTGTATGTCTGTGGTATTAGTTGTAACTTTTCTTCTTTCATTTCAGATTTTATTAATTTGAGCCCTCTTTTTTTCTTAAGGAGTTCTGGATAAAGGCTTATCAATTTTCTTTATCTTTTCAAAGAACAAGCTTTTCGTTTCATTGATCTTTTTTATTTTTTGTCTCTATTTCATTTATTTCTACTCTGATCTTTGTTATTTCCTTTTTTTTTTTTTTTTTTTACTAACTTTGATCTTTGTGCTTTTTCTAGCTCCTTTAGGTACAAAGTTAGATTGCTTATTTGAGATTTTTCTGGTTTCCTGAGGTATGCCTATATTGCTATAAACTTCCATTTGTTGTTTCCATTTTGATTTGTCTCAAGGTATTTTTTAAAAATGTTGTTTTAACGTTTATTTATTTTTGAGAAACAGAGAGAGACAGAGCCTGAGTGGGGTGGGGGGCAGAGAGAGAGAGAGGAAGACACAGAATCCAAAGCAGGTTCCAGGCTTCAAGCTGTCAGCACAGAGCCCGATGTGGGACTCCATCCCATGAACTGTAAGATCATGACCTGAACAGAAGTCGATACTCAACCAACTGAGCCACCCAGGCACCCTTCAAAGTATTTTTATAATTCCTCTTTGATATCTTCACTGATCCTTTCATTGTTTAGTACCATGTTGTTTAGCCTCCACGGTTAGTTTTTTTCCCCCAGTTTTCTTGTAATTGAGTTTTAGTTTCATACTTTTGCATTCGGAAAAGATGCTTTGTATGATTTCAATCTTCTTAAGTTTACTGAGAATTGCTTTTTGGTTAAACATGTAATCTATCCTGAAGAATGTTCCATGGGCACTTGAAAAGAATTTGTATTCTGCTGTTTAGGGATGGAATGTTCAGTATATTTCAATTAAGTCCATCTGATCTAATGTGTCATTTAAAGCCAGGTAGTCTTAGTGTTTTTCTGTATGGATGATCTATCTTTTGATACAGTGGGATGTCAAAGTCCCTCAGCATTACTTTATTCCTTTCCATTTCTCCTTTTATGTGTGTTAATATTTCCTTTATGTGTTTAGGCCCCTATGTTGTGTGCCTAGATATTAATAAGGTTTACATCCTCCTTTTGGAGTGATTCCTTCACCATTATGTAATGCCTTTCTTTGTTTCATGTTACAGTCTTTGTTTAAAGTCTATTTTGACTGATGTAAATATTTCTACCTCAGACTTCTTTGCATTTGCATGGAGTATCTTTGTCTATCTCTTCACTTTCAGTTTGTATGTGTCATTAGAACTGAAGTGAGTCTCTTGTAGGCAGCATGTAGATGGGTCTTGCATTTTTATTCATTTGGCCACCCTGTGTCTTTTGATTGGAGCATTTAATCCATTTA
Source organism: Neofelis nebulosa (assembly GCF_028018385.1). Classification (NCBI taxonomy): domain Eukaryota; kingdom Metazoa; phylum Chordata; class Mammalia; order Carnivora; family Felidae; genus Neofelis; species Neofelis nebulosa. The sequence continues at coordinate 127,843,225 of NC_080789.1, forward strand.
AATTTAAAGTAATTATTGATATATATGTACTTTTGTATATATGACATATAAATATACCATTTTGTTGATTATTTCTTGTTTTTTTTACAGTTCTTTTCTGTTCCTTTATTCTCTTGCTTTCTTCCCTTGAGATTTGGTGACTCTCCTTAGTGTTATGCTGATATTGTTTTTTCTTTCTTTTTTGTGTGCATCTGTGTAAATATTTGGTTTGTGTTCACCAAGAGGTTTTATATAACATGCTACATGCATAGCAGTCCTTTTTAAGTTGATGGTTGTTTAAGTTCAAATGTCTTCTAAAAGTAGTACATTTTTTTTCTTCCCTTCCACTTTTTGTGTTTTTGGTATCAAATTTTACGTATTATTATTATTTGTGTATCCCTTGACTAATAATTGTAGGTCTATATTATTTTACTACATTTGTCTTTTTACCTTCAGACTAGCTATGTAGATGGTTGATCCACTACCTTTACTGTATGTTTACCTTTACCAATGAGATTTTTCCTTTCATAATTTTCTTTTTTTTAGTTATGGTCTTTTTTCCATTTAAAGAATTCCCTTTAACTTTTCTTGCAAGACTGATTTGATGGTGATGAACTAATCTCTCTCTTGATTTGGAGTGATAACCTTTCTGGGTGGACTACTCTTGGTTGTAAGTCTTTTCCTCTTTGAATAGACCCTGCTGCTCTCTCTGACCTGCAAACTTTCTGCTGAAAAATCAGCCAATAACCTTATGAAAGTTCTCTTATATATAAATAGTTGTTTTTTTCTTGCTGCTTTTGAGATTCTTTATCTTTAATGTCAATATTTTGATTATAATGTATCTTGGTGTAGCTCTCCTTGATTTTTTTTATTTGGGATTCTGTGCTTCCTGGACTTGGATATCCATTTCCTTTGCTGGGTTAAGGAAGTTTTTGTATATTATTTCTTCAAATAGATTTTATGTCCCTTTCTCTAGTTCTTCTCTTTATAGGACCCCTATGATGCAGATGTTAGTACCCTTGATGTTGTCTCAGAGCTCCCATAAACTGTTCCATTTATTTAAATTGTTTTTTCTTTCCTGTTCCACCCAAGTGATTTCTACTACCTTGTCTTCCAGATTCCTGATCCATTCTTCTGCATTACCTAATCTTCTCTTGATTCCTATAGTGTAGTTTTCATTGCAGTTACTGTATTCTTCACCTCCGATTGGTTCTTTTTAAATATTTTCTATCTCTTTGTTGAAATTCTCACTGAGTTCATCTACTCTTCTGTCAAGTCTGATGAGTGCCATATGAACTCTTTATGTGGTAATTTATCTCTATTTCTTTTAGATATTTTTTTAAGGTTTGTCTTATTTTTTCACTTGGAACATATTCCCCTGTCTCTGCATTTTTCCTGTCTGTGTCTGTTTCTATGTGTTAGGTCAGTTATATCTCCTGGTTTTGAAGTAGTGGCTTTGTATAGAAGTTGTCCTGTGGGGCCCAGTAGAGATCCCCCACTTTGGTCAGCCAAGCCAGACTTTCCAGGGGTGTCCCCTGTGTGAGCTGCGTGTGTCCTCCTATTGTGGCTCGACTGTGACTGGTGTGGGCTCACTGATGTGCAAGGCTGCCCCCTGGTGTGGTTGTCTGTGAGCCCATCCACACCTGGTATGGGTGCACTGGTGAGAAGCGTTGGCCCCCAGCTGTCTGGCTGAGAGACTCAGCTGTTGAAAGAATGCTAGTGTGCAGGGAGCCACTTGTGGGGTACTTATGAGGTACCAGCTGAGGCCACTTGCTGAGTATGGTGGGATGAGCAGGTTGCCTAGGAGGGATGTTGGCCAAGGCTGGCAGGTTGGTTTGGGGAATCTGCAAGGGAATGCTGAGACAGGGTGAGGCAGTGCTAGCACATTAGATGAAGAATGTCAGAAATGGTTTCCACCAGCACTTAGGCCCACTAGGTAGAAGGGAGTGGGAAAAAAAAGGTGCCTGACAGCACTTCCATCTCTGGAGAACATTCCAACAGATCTCTGCCCCTCTGGCATGTGCCCTAAAATTAGTCAACGAATTTCTTTCACTTGTAACCCAAGTACTTTTCAAACTGCTGTCTCACTCAGTGTGAGTAAGATTTGTGTGCACCCTTTAAGAGCAAAGTCTTATTCTCCTGTTCCCCTCTGGCTCTTCCAGACACAGCCTTGCTGGTTTCCAGAGCTAGATATTGTGGGTGCTTGTGTTCCTGGGCTGGGAAGCCCAATGTGGGGCTCTGACCACTTTTTCCCACGTGAGTGTGTCTATGGTTGTGGTATTTTTCCTGCTTATTGGTCACCCCATGCTCATGTTGTGAATTCTAACTAAACTGAATCTCCATCCATCTTATCTATCTTGATGTGACTTTTCCTTCATAGGCATACCTCACTTTACTCTGCTTTACTTTACAGATACTGTTTTTTTATAAATTGAAGGCTTGTGGAAACTCTGCATTGAGCAAGTCTGTTGGTGTAATTGTTTCCCAACATTTGCTCACTTTGTATCTCTATGTCACATTTGGGTAATTCTTTTTTTTTTTTAATGTTTTTATTTATATTTGAGAGAGAGGGACAGAGCATGAGCAGGGGAGGGGCAGAGAGAGATGGAGAGAGAATTGGAAGCAGGCTCCAGGCTCTGAGCTGTCAGCACAGAGCCCAACGTGGGGCTCGAACTCACGAACCGTGAGATCATGACCTGAGCTGAAGTCGGACGCCCAACCAACTGAGCCACTCAGGTGCCCCACATTTGGGTAATTCTTGCAGTACTTTAATATTTGTGATTATTATTATATTTGTTATGGTGGTCTATGATCAGTGATTATAATTTGCTGGAAGCTCAGATAATGGCTAGAAATTTTTAACAATAAAGTATTTTTTAATTAAGGTATATACATTATTTTTTTAGATATAATATTGTTGTACTCTTAATAGACTACAATATAGCATACACATAACTTTTATATGCATTGGGAAACAAAAGCTTCATTTGAATCAATTCATTGCAATATTTGCTTAATTGCAGTGGTCTGGAACAGAACCTACAATATCTTTGAGGTTTGCTTGTATATCCTTAGTTGTATAAAATTTGTTCTGCTAGTCTTCAATTTGCCCTCATAGTTGTTCTATATGTAGTTGTAGTTTTGGTGTATCTGTGGGAGGGAGTGAGCTCGGAAAGTTGTTATTGTACTATCTTGATCCTGCCTCCCAACAATCTGAACCTTTTACTTGAGTGTTTAGACCATTTATATTTAATGTAATTATTAATGTGATTATATTTGAGCTTATCATCTTACTATTTGTTTTCTATTTGTGCCATTTGCTCCTCATTTCCCTTTTCCTCTTATTCTGCTTTCTTTGGGATTGTTTTTTGTCATGGTTTAATTTAATCTCTGTCAGTTTATGAACTGTAATTCTTCATTTTGTTGTTTTGATGGTTGCTTTAAGCAATAATCAATTCAATAGAATTCTTCCTCATGTTTCCCAGATGTGTTAAACATGAGTCCAGTTCAGTGCCATGTCTGAGAGCTTCTCTGCTCTTATGAGGATATCTACATGATTCACTCTCTGATTTCATTTCATCTCTGCTTAAATACCACTTTATCAGAGAAGCCCTTCCTGACCTCCTAATAAAGGTGGCTGCCTGAACCTGGTTTATTACTGTCTTTTAATCCAGCTCAATTATTCTTCATAGCCCTTATTATCTCATGATGCATATCTCTTTGTTTATTGTCTCTTTCTTCCCACTAGGCTTGTAAGTTTTATTAGAGCAAAGGATTTTTGTTTTGTTCACTGCTGAATTTCCAGTATGTAGAAAAGTGGTTGACATATTAAGCCCTTAATAACTATTTGTTGAGTGACTAAATAAATGAATGATTTAGAGTTGGGAGGAAGACTGATGTCTAGTATAATGTCTAATTTGATCTGTTGCAATATCTGGTCACCAGCTTCCACTTACCGAAACTATCTGCCAAGGTGAGTGCCCTTCCATCTCAGTCACTGCTCTGACTGTGATCTTTTCAGAGTTGTACATTTGCTAGAAAAGGTTAAGCTTTCTAGACAGAGGAGGAATACCAACTGTTGAGGTAAACATTAGGAAAAAGTGTTTGTAGGGCATTTTTGTGGTGTTTCCTAGATTTTTGCATTGTATAGTCCACAACCCATCCTTCTCTTCTTCTTTCATATTCATACTCTAAATTACTGTTGTCACAAATTTTCTAGTACCTCAAAGCTCAGAAGTTCAAATATGTTCAGTATTTAGAGGTCAAGGATTTTTTTTAAGAAAAAGAAATATAGTGATGTGTGTGAGGAAGAAAGAGGAAGAGAAAAAGGAAGAATGATAAAATTTAACATTTGGGCAATCTGGGTGAAGAGCCATAAAAACTCTTTATATTAATTTTTATATATTTTTATAAGCCTGAACTCACTTCCAAATAAGAAGTAAAGGCAGTAATATCAGGCATCTTTACTTCTACCCCTTCTGGTTATCCCTCCCTATAAGCTAATAGGGTTACAGGTCCTATTGTTTCAGTTTGTCATCTAACTTTGTACCCATTGCCTCATTTCATTTCCCTCTGGCCATACTCCACTTACTGTTCCTGCTGCTCTCATATCCTCTTACCTAGAATCTTGTAACAATCTCTGGAACTGGCCTCCCGAGACAGTCACTCCTGGCTGCCATCCACTCCACATATGGCTATGTGAATGCTTGGCCTGAATTATAGATCTAATCACACTGCTTCTCTGCTCAAAAGACTATGATGTCTCCTTGTTGCCTGCAGAACAAAGTGCCAGCCTTAAGCTTAGAGCTTAATAGTCCTACACAATTATCCCTAAACACTCTGGTCAGACTTATATTCCACCTCTGCCACCCCTCTGTGTCCATCCCATTTGAATACCTGCCATTTCAAGAAAACACATGCACTTTTCTTTTCTCTTTGCTTTATCTCTCATCTCTTTCCACTGAAGGACTTCTTCAAATTTTACTGCCCCTGGAGGTCTTCTACTTCTCCCTAGAGGTCTCCTAGTCAAGAGGAAATTTCTTCTGAGGACTGTAAGTCTATTATAGCACTATGGTTTGTACTCTGTTACAGAGTTTACATAGCTGGCTTCATTTCTAAGCTGTGAAGACTTTGAGAGAAAGCAACTTGTCTTACTCATCTCCATATCTTTCCGATTTAGAACACCTCTCTAGCCTTATGTATAAAGCTAACAAACATTTGCTGAATTGAACTAATTTTGAATCTCATTTTCACCACCCTAATGGCTGTTTCCACATAGCCCTTGCCCATCAAACTGTTTCATTTGAACCATATTCATTTTTTACCATAACTTGCAAAAGACCCAATCAGCTAAATTCTTTTATATACTATTTTGATTATCAAAGGCACAGAAATGACCAGTGTTTTGACCTCTTGAAGAAAATCATGTGGTCTAGGTTGGTGAATGACTATGTTCAGAATAGTTTAGTAAGGTTCTGCCACTGCTGAAATCATGCTTTTTCTTATATCCTTAAGTGGAAGTGCTTATGCAGGTTTCTATCTTTAAAATGCCTACTACAAAATATTGTCTCAAGCACCCTTTCTACAGGACCCGTGATTCACACTCTGCATGTTGGGAAGTGGCTAATTTCAAAGTCAAGGGAACGCATTTATGAAATTTTTGTTTGTTGACTTGTGTTATTATTTTGTTTATTTATTTATTTTTTTGGTCACAGATTCCAATCACTGGAACCAGATGTTGTAATATGTCTTTTTTGAAGGGTGCATAAGGAAAATATACCATGATTTCTAAAATTCCTATCAGTTTTATTGGATGTAAAGATTTTCCATTCCCTGAAATATGTCAGAGTGATATTAATTTAAAGAAGATTCAAAGCAATATCACACAGAATAATTGCTGACATGTGTGCTATCTGGTTAAGAGCTCAAGTAGTTCATGGATGAAATTTTCCAGAATGTTCTTCTATAAGCAAATGTATGTGGCTTCATTTTGTGAGTTCTTCCCCTATGCAGACACAAGTTAGAGCTCTTTTAATCTGATTTATGATCTATTATGATAGCTTTTCTGAATTGAAAAGTTATAGCATTTTAAAATCAATTGAAATGTTTAATAAGTTTCCATTTGTTTTTATTCCTTCCGTCCTGGGTTTATTATTTTCTCTTGAAATGAATGCTATTTTTCTAACACTTTTATGAGATAGACATTAAATTCCAGGGAAAATCCATTTTTATTATATTCATTTTCCCTGAAAAGATGAAACATTTCATTTCCCCCACTTTTCTGGGGTCTAATTTAATTTTCAAACTATTAAGTATCATTATTTAATTTTGCCTTTGGATTTGTCATGGATAACTAGATTCATAGGTGTTTCTAATCATTCACAAAGCTGATCCTCTGCAGTCCTCCTAAATTTTGAAAGATTCCAGAAGCCTTTGTTACTAATTTCCATATATACTCCTGATCATGTTCCTAAGTGAGTATGCAGTTCTGTTCAATGCTGTGTTTCTCCTTACAGAAGTCAGCATAACTTCACAGATAGGGCCAGACACTGACCAGAGGGCAATAGACGCATTTTGTTCATGTCTTTCAGCCCTGAGACAACCCAACATGATCTAACCATAGACACCTGACATGTGTACTTGCTGCTGACAACTTCATTGAATCCTTACAGTCTAGGGGACTTTTCTGCTTTCTGAGTTTTTGAATTTTGCAGAGATATCTGAAGGACCCTTTCTGGGTTTTAACCACACATCTGATTTAGATACCTGAATATACCTCAAATCATTACTCCCCAAAACTACCTTCTAATTACTTTCCTATAATTAACTACCTTGTCCCTCCCCTCCCATGGCCTCCCCTTGTCAATTACACTTTGAACCATTCTTGCTGGATAAGTTTAAGCAATTTGGAAGCTATTTCTCAGTAATGATAGGAGAGAGCCTCATATGTGTTGAAACCACTTCAGTTCTTATCTGCTTGCTCTTATGGGATCACATTCTACCTGTTAATTTTAACTTGTTCTCACCCTGGTAATTGCGCCAAGGTAATAATTGAATTTTGCTAATGATCCAGCAGTATATTTTAATAGCAGTACATTTATTTACTGGGACAAAAAAAAACCCTAAATTACTTCTTTATGGCCCAGAAATTATACATAACCATTCTTATTAAATATTATACACATACCATCGTGTTTTTTAACAGCACTTTTCACTCTGATTTTTTTTCACAGACTGCTTCTTACAGAGCAGTCGAATCATTCCTATGTATTTCTTCTACTGTGGGCTTACCACTACCTGCAAGGGCTCAGTCACCAACATTCCAGCAATCCCTACATTGATTTCTAAACTTTTAAGCCAGCTTGGCCTTCTAAGAATACCTTGCCCCAGGCACAGACAAATCCCTTCTCTAAGATCTGAGCCTGCTTACTCCCCAGTGACAGCTAACCCTTCTCACCAAGGAACCATAGCAAGGACTACCTCCTGATATTCATAATTATATGACAGTAGTAGTATGGTTCTTCGCATCTCAAATCTCAGAGTCGTCTTTGATTCTTCCTTCTTCCCAGACTCCATATCCAGCCATTCACTAAGCCTCACTTCAAACATGGAGCTAAAAAAGCATTGCAATGGCAATTGGGGACACAGGTTCTGACCTGGGCTGTGCTTCTAATTTAACAGAGGATCTCTGCTGTGCCCACATTCAGCTTTTTACACTTTATTCCAAACATGATTTACTCACCTTAACTGTAGGTTCCCAGGCTTAACTATAGGTTCCCAGGCTCTGCTTTTCCCTATTGGTCACCCATGCTTCCCACTAGACTACCACACTACTTGCTTCAAGTGCACGGAAAAACATTACTCAAGTGTGGGAAATTTCCAGCCTACAAAGTCAACATAACTACTGCAGGTCACAGGCATAGTTTCACATTAATCAGTTGTAATCCCAAGATGCTGTGTAGTAAAACCCAGAGTTCATGTGGAAGACACTGAGATAAACTTTCTTCCATTTTCAGAAAAGAGCCTGAATTGCCACTTGTCATGCTTTAGATGAGTGGACTATTATTTTACTTAAATCGTGTACAAATTTTGGGGCTTATTAGCCAACATTTTAATCAACTTCTAGATTAGAATTTTCTGTGTTGTATTTCTATATTGCTTTTGTAGTATTTCTGGTTTCTTCAATAAAATATTGATGGGAGTGATATTCTCCCTTCTTGATTACCTCTTAAGTTGTACCCTACTATTTGTTCCTATATTTTCTCTCCCCACACAATTGTTAGGCACTTCTGAACTTTAATCTTCAATTTTTACTGAGCTAATAAATGAACAAAGTACATAAAAATGAGAAAAGACTATAGAGTCTTATATATGGAATTTTATATATAACATATAGAAGAAAATATGTTCTAATATTAATGAATTGGGATAGACTCAGAAGACAAATGTATGATTTTTAGTATTTTTAAGTTATTCTTCTTCAATTGAGTCACACTGGACGTGGATAAATTTTCATCTTTGATAGAAAAGAGTATAACTTTCTCTGTTAAAATATTATGTTTAAATAGAGAATTCTATTAAAGTGTTTTCAACTGCTAGCATAGCAGAATGGTATGTCTCTCTTCCGGAAGTAATACGATCTTAAAAATTAGTGTGTAACTTGATTTATTTAAAATCATGAAGAGGGGCACCTGGCTGGATCAGTTAAGCGTCCAACTTCAGCTCAGATAATGATGTTGAAGTTTGTGGGTTGAGCCTCATGCTCTGTGCTGACAACTCAGAACCTGGACCCTGTTTCAGAGTCTGCGTCTCTCTCTCTCTCTCTCTCTCTCTCTCTGCCCCTCCCCTGCTCGTGCTCTGTCACTCTCTCAAAAACAAATAAACATTAAAATACATGAAAAACTACTAGCGGGAGTGTAAACTGGTAAGCCACTGGGCAATATCCAGTCAGGTTGAAAACATGCCTGATCTATAGGCCCATGAATTCCCATTTTAGCCATATTGAGGCACTGAGGCATTGGGGCAAATATGTACTTTTTTTTTAAGCAGGTAAACATACTTTCTACTAGCTAAAGGAAATGTTCAAAGATTGAACATTGATACCTGTTCCAAGTACTTTACATCTATAATTTCATTTAATCCTATAGCAATTTGCTATCTTACAAAACTCTTATATTAGTTATAGTAGGTTTCAGTTGATTTTCCTGAAAGTAGGATTCCATGAATCTCCTCGTTATAAGTTTATTTTAAATATTTATATTCACACTGCTTTTTGGAAGTCTTAGTTTATTGGATAAAATTTCCAAAATGGTATTCACTATAAAGGTGATGAAGCCATTCTGACATTAGCATGAATAATCCCAGTGTTTCACCATTATGAGTGTGTCGTTTTAGGGTCCTTATTTAGGTAAACAATTATACTACATAGGCATAAATTAAATAGAATATGTTGCACTTACATGAAAAAAGGCATACCACTTAGTCAATGGATGAAGACTTAATAATAATGTTTAATAGTATTAACAATAATATTATTATTATTTTCATATTATAATAAATAATATGTATTATTTATATATATTATATATTTAATAAAAATAATAATACTTTAATAACAAAATAATATTAAATAATAATAAAATAAGACTTATAAATGGAGACACTTAACCAAATGGACTGTATGCAAGTAAAAATATAAGTTTTCCTCAAACTTACATGTATTTTGTTTGCATTAAAATTTGGTGTTTTTATTTCTTAGATCTTGAAAAATTTTATCAAAAGGAAGAACATATGAAAATATTTTTAAGTGTTATAAAGGAAGATGGAAAGATGAATAACCGAGCCAGATATTAAATCTTGTTCTAAAGTTGCAATAATTAAAAGTGTGATGTTGATTCAATCAGAGAGAATGTAATGTTCTTTTAGGCTGCATTCTAGTCTAGTGACTCAAGCTTGTCCCTCACATCACATTTTTCCTTGTCTCATTCTGCTTCTTTCTTATTTCTATCGGCTTCATAACCATTTTTTCCCCATCCTTGTTACTAAGTTATCTCATCATGGCATATCTCATCTCTTATTTGATAACCATTGCTTTTTTTTTTTTCCTTCAAGGGACACATGATGAGCAGTTTGCTTCCATTTTCTGTCGTAAATCTTTCAGATGGACTTTTTTCTTTTCATCTCAGTGCAATGTTCTAATATTTTGATATCGCAGATTCTTTTCATGGATTCCATTTTTTTCTATTTTCTCACTCTCAGTGGAAGAATATTAACAGAGCATACAGTACTTCTATTCACAGATTTCTTTTTACTGTGAGAATCTTCCTGTAAGATCTTATGATTGACAGTTTATTGAAACAAATTTTTAGTAGCAGCAACAAAAAACACATAGAAGCCCAGAGCCATGAGAATTCTGGGAAAGAAAACTTAGTTCCTGTAAGATTTGATTTGTGTTTTACTAGAAACCTTCTTTGGATAGCCAGTTTTCAGTTTTGCCTGTGCCAGTTATAAAATATAGCTGTGTTCTACCAGATGAGTCCTATTGAAAATCCTTTGGAAGCACAGTTTTATTCTATGAATAATCCTTTATTTCATATATGTTAAAATCATCACGATGCAAACATCAGAGTCCAGGAAAATGTTAACTATTGACTACGACTGACTCTATAGTAAGCACTTTTCTCATTAATCCATGTAACAGCCTGTGACATAAGTATAATCCCATTTCACAAACAAGCAAAATGAGTTTTCAAGACGATGAGAGAACCAGTATCTAATAAACTCAGTTACCTAGATTCATCCTATAAGGGGCAGAAAAACTGAGCTTTCCATGAAACGAATAGAATTCTACAAATTCCCCTGACAGTCGTTTAATGTAACCTCTTGGGCAAGGCCTGAATGCCCTTTAGAGCATCCCTGTTGAGCAGTCATTTCACACGTGTTTGAAACCTCTCCTTGACAGGAAGTGTTTTATCTTCCAAGACACCCTATTAATCTGTGATCAGGTCAGAGTTCTCGTTCATATATCATGGGGTTCCACCTCTACAGACCTTGGAAATCATGTCTAGATTCTCTCAAGTAACTACCTTGTAGTTATTAACTTGAACAATGATCACACCTCCTTCTCCAGAAACTAGTTCACTAAGAAGACTTCAGTTTGCCTGTGGGTTGAGATCATGTAGGAAGAAGGGCAGATAGTAATGGGAAGTTACCGGCAGTTCTGATAGGTCACACTGAGCACACTTTCTCCTTGGCAGAGCCTCTGAAGACTGACGAGGGGCGACATTGAAGGAGGCTGGCTGGCTGCTCTGGTTTCAGTAAATAGGGTTCTCAGAGCCTCTTCATCTATAATTACCGAGCCTTCTCTTTTGTTTTGCATCAGTACGTTCTGGGTATGTTGCTTTATCTTCAACAATACTCTGTTATGGTTTGAGTTTTAGTGTTTCCCTAAAAGCTGTGTTATTTCTTCATACCATCCTACTTGGATACATTTCACTTCATTCCTTTTCAGTCTGCAGTGACTTCATTCAGAGATCCATAATACCAATTTGCATCTTTAATGAAAACTCCCACTTGCCAAGGGAAGTCTCCTCAGTCTCAAATATTTTAACATTCGTAAGACATATTAGACTGGAAGCTCAGACCTCAATCTCCCCAATTTCAGACATTTTAGAGCAATCATATTTAGTTTGTGATTTTGTGATTTCTAAGAAAGCAGAGAGTTCCTTGAGGGTAGATGTCACCTCTGATGATTCTCTGTCCCAGAGCCAGAACTACATCATTGCTGTACTCAGCACATACTTGTTAAATGAAGAAGTACATTCTACTCCATTTTGTGTCTTGCTATCCGAATCATGGTTTGGGGGGTTTTGTTTTCACTGAAGTGGTAAATAAAATGTCTGTTCTTATAAACACTACTGAAATGATCCCTTGACAGGAGGAAGAGGTGAGAATGTGGGGTTGGGTTAGAGGATAGAAGGAGAGATGAGAGTTAAATTGCGGAACTGGATTAAGAAGGAAGGATTTACACATTGGATGTTGGAGTAGCAAATGGATCTGAGTCACAAAGTGAATGGCAGAGGGAAACATGCAGGTGCTGGCAGCAGTGGTGTGTGTGTGTGTGTGTGTGTGTGTGGAGAGAGAGAGAGAAAATTAGTGAAGGTGGAAAGATACCAGTAATGGGGTATTGAAAAAGAAACAACAGCAGAAACCCAAATGGGATAAAAAACTCCATGAGTAAAATAGTGGCACAGAAGGACAGAGAAAGATGTGGGCTGATCCTGAAATAGAGAGCCAATGGAATAGCCAACATGACACCACCCCCCCCAAATGAAATTCTTATGAAAATAATGAAGAAATGGAAAAGAAGAATGTTTTAGGTGAATGACAAAATATGAAACAGAATAAGCCAATGTTCATTTAAGGAAATCTCAGAAATATACAGGACAAAAGATGAACATAGTAAAAAGGAAATTGGAAATGCAACTGAAATGAAGAAATATAGCAATCCAATGAAGATCAGTCAAATGGACTGGAAAGTCATGCCCTAATCAAAAGAATAAATGTAAATTTTCAGTATTTATTTACTTTGGGATGAAGCATCTGGTAAAAATGAAGCTCAGAAATGAGGGTAGAATAGCTCTGTGAAACCAACAAATTATCTACCTATCTAGATATCTATATCTATATATCTGGCATATATGTATAAAGGCAAAAACAAGTGTAACAGTTCTATTTTCCAATAACAAGAATAAAAATAAAAGTAACTTAGATCAGTATATATGTTTCATGAAAATAGAAAAATGGCAAAATTGTAAAAAATGGTGCCTCTCCCCAAACATGGGCGTCTTCTTCTATAGAACAAATCTTCCTAAGATGACAGTGACAGGGTCTTTGATGCATTTATTAGCAGCTAGTCATTGAGGGGGAGTTGGAAGCAATCTAAAGTTTTCTTTATTTGTTGACATGTAAATAACTGGGACCAAAACAAAGTTACTTTTGGAGTTCAACTGCCAATGTCCGCCACATAAATTTATAACTTCACCTCTCAAACATCTCTGTTTTGTGCTTTCTTCTTCTCTTTTAGATCATTCTGCTTTTCTAGTAGAACTTCCTTAAGCCTCTTTGCTGATGGTCTTCCCTGCTCCAGACATTTAAAAGATAATCCTGCTCTGAAATCTTTTCAAACACTACCCAGGTCTAATAATCTGAAGCAGTTCTGTTGTCCCTTAACACCCTTCCCAGTGTGCCTTGTAGTCACAGTGTGCAAGTATGTGACAGTTCACCAAAAATCACTTTATATTCCCCATATCTGCCTGTGACATTTGAATTCTCGAGAAATTAGGGAAATTAATGGACCACTTATAAAATCATAGAATGTTGGAACCAGGAGGGAATTTCAGAGATCATCTAGTCCAACTTATTATGAGTCATTTGTTAGCAGCTCCAAGGGACTCATTCACAACAAGGAATATAAACAATTAGGGCCTCTTAAAAAACTCTAGAGTAAGAAAAATTACAGGATTCCCCCAAGGAAGGAAATGAAGCTAAGTGCGCTAATTTGGACAGATGCTTGAACAGCATCTCCAACACATGCAGGCACAAATGCAGGGCTATGTTGATTCAATACAGTAGATGAGACTTCAAATCAAACAGAGACATTTATTAGGCATAGCATCATGATTAAGATATGCCCAAGGTGTCAAAGAACCGAAACTGTGTTCCAGAAACATGAGAGACACAGAATCCAGCTCAGAGAGAAAAAACACACTCCACACAGAGAGTCAGCCACGCTTCTCCTTCTAGATCTGTAGCTTAGTAAGCTTGGTGCTCATAATGTTACTGAGGAACTGTATCACTGAATAGGTTTATAAAGAAGACTTGAAAAAACACTCCCCCCCCTCGCCCCCCAGTTTATATGGAATATACTTGCTAATACCCTTGTACTGCTCTGGGGTAAGAATGTGATTTCCCTAGTTCCTGCTGAGGTCATTAAAATTTATTCCAGTTAACAATTACATTTTCCCCACACAAACTTGACAATAGCCTGGAGCTTTGTACTGTATTCTATTTCTGATCAACAGTGTGGGGGTGTGTGGGAAATCTGCCGGAGCCTTTCTTGAAGGTTTTCTTCTGGAGAGTTCTCCCAGGGCCTTAGCATGGAGAAGCCCTCAGACGAGAAGCCCCAGCTTACATTTTGCCTTTGCTGTGAAATCTTTGTCGACCTCCAAAGCCCAGACTGGGCAAGGCAGAGTCAAAGTCTCTTTCCTTGGGTTCTCATAGCTCTTTAGAGAAGGACCAGCGAAGCAATGGTTCCCTGGGAAGTGGTGCTGCTCTCTATAGAGCATTTTGGAAATCTTTGAGAGGTTTTTGTTGTATGATAGCAGGCATTGTTGGCATTCAGTGGGTGGGAACTGGCTTCATACAATAAAGAAGTATTCTGTGTCCAGTATCTGCATAATTGTAAGGTATGATGTGGGGAACAAAGGCAGAAGGAAATGGCAGATAAAATTAAATTTCCTTATAACCTGCAGCCCTTTGACAAATACTTGAGGCTCGCAGAGTAAAACATTTCTCCAGGAACTCCTTACTGTCTTAATTCTAATGCTGTGCTAGAGGGAAAAACAACCTTAGCTTGACAATAGCTGGGCCTCCAGAATCCTGGGAGTCTTCTTTAGCATATGAAAATCTCATTGGAAACTTCCCCTGGACTTTATCTCCCCCAACTCCTAGCATATAACTAGTCTCTCCTCATGGTCCTGGAGCAGCTCTTCCTGCCCACCGGTCCTGTCCCCTGTGCTTTAATAAAATCACCTTTTTGGGCCAAAGATGTCTTCAAGAATTCTTTCTTGGCCATGGGTTCCTGACCCCGCGAACAAAACTATCACCCCCCCAAAACCTCAACAAGGTACAGTGAATCTTCCAAGAGTTCAGCTGCCATCTAAATTGAGAGAAGACTGCACATTGTTTTGTTTGTAATGTTACCGAGTCAGTGGCAGTGCCAGTTGTGATATTTGACCTGCCAATATCTGTCACCTCTCTCATTCTGTCCATGTAATTTTTTCAGTGGTGGAAAACCTGGGAAAAGGGACGAGCATCTGTTTTATTATGTCTGTTTTATTATGTCTATTTTATTTTATCATAACTTACATTCCTTTTGATGAGGGAGCATAAGGCAAGCCAAGGACCAAGAACAAGCTAGCACACCCCCTACCCCCAGGTGGGATATGTGTGATGTTCCTCAGGCACTCCTGGCTGCCCAAGAACAAAGGAAAGGACAGAAAACCAATGGTTAACTGATAGGGTTCAGTCATGCAGGACATGAGTCTCCATCAGTTTATAAATATCTTAGTCAATTATAATAAAAAAGCAATTTTATCAGTAGCCTCACTTCCAGAAACTGGAGACTCAGTTTCCTAGAGCCACTAATATCACTCTCACCTCCATAGTGATGTGAGAACAAAGGCAAGAAGAAAATGGCAGGCAGAATTACATTTCCTTATAACCCGCAGCCCATCGACAAATACTTGAGGCAAATACAGAGTATAACATTTCTCCAGGAACCCCCCACTGTCCTAATGTTAATGCCTTACTAGAGGAAAAATGACCTTAGCTTGACAATAGCAAGGCATTTTAGGAATCCTCTTTAGCATATCAATGTCCTTCTGGAAGCTTCCCTTTTGACTTTACCTCCCCCATCTCCACAGTATATAACCAGTCACTCTTCACAACCCTAGTGCAGCTCTTTCTACTCACCAGTCCTGTCCTCGTGCTTTGATAAAATCACCTTTTTGTACCAAAGATGTCTTCAAGAATTCTTTCTCAGCTGTCATCTCCGAACCCCCTCCACCCTCTTAAACCCCATCATTTTTATTCCTTCTTTATTTTACGATCAGGACACTGCCCTGATTTTTCTGGACTTAAATATGCGAATATATATTGTCTGTGAATTTCATGGCAAGACAATAAAGGAGATGCTATAAATAATTACTACAGAAAGAGAACATTGGGTCTGATATGGAGGAGGTGGAAAGAGCATGAGCTTTGAAGTCATATCTGGGTTCTAGAATGGTCTCTGCCACTTACCAGTTTTTGGAATTCAGAGATATTACTTCTTTATGTCACCTGTTCCTCATCCTCAAAATAACAGATAATATAGCCACTGTGATTTATCTAAGTTCCTGATATGTATTGATGCCCAGTATTTACTCTTTCCCTTTCTTTCACTCAGTCAACAAATATTTATTGACCACATACTTTGGGCAGGCATTAGTTTAGCTGTGTATATAAACCAGTGAACAAATGAAACATTCTCTGGTGTAGTAGAGGGCACATCCAAGTGGTGGGATGTCATGTAGTTTCACTATTTCACATGAATTCTGTTGCTCTTACCACATTTAATTATAGTGAATTGAAGGTATGTGACAGTCTGTGCCAAATTACTCACCCTTGAAGCAGGAGTAATGTTTATTCACTTCTATATCCTGGGCAACTAGCACAATCTTCCACTATCAATAGGCCTTGATAAATATTTTTGAATTGGATTGGATAATCAGATATTTTCCTATTAAAAACTTTAAACATCAGACATCCTAAGACTTTAAGTTTATGCAAAAACACAAGTGAAACATGGAGCATAGTGAGGATCAAGGACATTCTTTGCATGACTCCAGAGTGTTTGTGATGACCCAACCTTTCTTTTGCTTAGTTCCATATCAGACTGGGGAAGACGATGCCCTACTCTGGCCCTATTGTGTGAAGAGTCCATGGAGCTGGTGTGGGGACTGGGGACAGATGTTCACTTTGAGCCTGCACAGCCCTTTCTTGCCCATGTTATCTGCTTGGTCTCCCCTGTGTCTGATTCCAGGAACTATGCAGGTGTCTTTCCCAGGTCTGTCCTATTGTTGGAATTCATGCTTTTAGGCTCAAAGGGTGGCCGAGAAATAGTACTTGGAGAGAGTATGAATGGAACGGATGGGACATTTGAGCTAGGGCATTGACATGCATGTACATGAGGTACCTGTGGTGTCCCATAGATCGGGCAGTAAGTACAAGGTCAAGGGTGCAGGTCATAGGTAGATCATATTCTGCTGTGGACTTCTGAGGAATCCCAGAATCCAAATGGAAAATTTGTAGAAATAACTTCTTTAATGGTTTGTTTCCATGATTTGTAACTTCCAAATATTCCCATGTGCAATATGGGCCTCCATTTTTCAGTTTGCCCTGGGTCCCACAAATGCTAAAAAGATGGTTCTGCTTCCGGTTCTTCCCTTCTAATTAAGTTAGAGCACATACAGGTGTGTATGTAGTTATTTTAAAGGTGCTGCATACGGTATTTCTGTGATCTTATTTATTCTAGCAAAAAGGAATCAAAAATAATTTTTTAGCTATCTATGAGAGTATTATTTCTTTCTGTACCATTAATCAAAACTTTTATTTTCCATTAGGTTGCAAATAGGATTCCACATTTCAATAAAATTGTCACATCTATTTTTCCTTTGTATAGCATATTTCCCCCAGAGGATGAAAGGATCTCCTATTCTTAGGTTCCAGCATGATGATTATTTTGTGGCTAAAGATATCCTTAATATTACTGGGATTTTCTGTTTGAATTTCTTTGGGTAGAATCTTTGTAAGAATTTCTTTACGAGAGAGATATGTGCATTTTTTTTCTTCTATATAACGTACCCTGGGCTATTTTCTCAGTGTTTGCATATTACATGCAACCTAATTATGAAATAAAGTTCCTGTCGGGCTAGTTGCTAGCGCTTATGATTTTTACATAGCTGTTACAAAGACATTGATATGTAATGGTCTAATTTGTGCTGATCAGTGTGCATTTCCTAAAGATATTTTCCATGGTACATATTTTAATAGAATGATTTTATTCCTTTTTATTTATATGATAGATTCCCTTTTGGATATATGCTCATAGTTTAAAATGTATATTTCAGCTTTTTCATTTCGTATGTTATATATTGTATTATGTATATTATTAATATCTTATATAGGCCATTATTAATGCTTCGTAATTTTCTATTGTAACAGGTTATTTAATTTTGTCTGCTATAATAACTTTCTGTTAGTTCTAGTATATTTTATTAAAGTATTAAAATAATTGTACCCAATTATCATTTTTAAAAGATTTTGAATGGAATTCATGCTGAATTCTGAGCCATTTAGTGTTAGGCACATTGCTTCTTTCATGTGAATTAGTATACTCATCTGGCCCTTCTCTGACCAATGCAATCAAAACAATCCTTCACAATGCAGCTTACATATTACCACTGTCATAACTTTGACATTCATTCATTTATTTATTCAGTCATTCGACAGAATTTATTCAGTGGCCATTATGTTATATGAACAGTGTAAGTGCCGGTGATAAAAGAGTGCGTAAAAAATCCCAAACAACTAGCCTCTGTTCCCAGGGTGGAGAGATACTACTCTCGTCATCACACTTACCAGTCGATAATTTTCCAACTGAGAAAGGAACTCAGAAGAAAAGGAACAGGGCTCTCTGAGAAAGATAGTGAGCCAACATGGACCAGCCCTAGACCTCACAGGGTAGTAATTGTAGATCCAACTCAGCAGTCTGCCGGTGAAGTTCGCACACCTCTGATAGATTGCTTGCCAAGAAGGATGCAATAATCCTCCGTGTCTGTACGCGGCGCTCTTTGCTCTATGACTTTGCTGCTCTTCCCAAAAAGGGTACAGTCTATTTCCCCTCTCCCTGCCTCTGGCCATTGGAATTGCTTCCACCAAGAGAATGTGGCAGGAGTGATGCCCTACGAGTCCCAGAATCTAGGCTTTAAAAAGTGGTGCAATCCCCATTCTTACTCTTGTGGAATGTTGCCTGATGATTCAATATAAGGAAGTCTGGTCTGGCCTATTGAAAGGAGAAGGAAGGACCGCGTGGAAGAGAATGGAAGCTCCCAGCCAACAGCCAGAACCAATTACCAGATGCATAAAGGAAGTTCTTAGACCAACCAGCTTTATCTACTCATGTGCTGCCAGGTGACTGCAGTCCCATGAGCAACCTCAGGTGACACTAGCAGGGAGAATCACCTAGGTGATTGTAATCCAGATGGCTGAACTCCTTGGTTAAATCTATTCCTAGGGCTTTTATTCTTTTGGTGCTTTTGTAAATGGGATTGTTTTCTTCATTTTTTGGTCATGTTTTGTTGGTATATAGAAACACAACTGACCTTTTTAAACTGAGTGCACATAAAATATTGGTTTCAGGTGTACAATATAGTAATCAACAATTACATACATATAAGTTTAGTTGCCATCTTTCACTGTACAAAATTATTACGATATTATTGCCTATCTTCCCTGTGCTGTACAGTACATCCCCGTGACTTATTTTATAAGTGGGAGTTTGTACTTCTTAATCCCCTTTACCTGTTTTGCCTATCCCTCCACCCTCTTCCCCTCTGGCAATCACCACTTCTTTATATTTAGGAGTCTTTTTCTATTTTGTTGTTGCTGTTTGTTTGTTTGCTCTTTAGATTCCAGACAGAAATGAAATAATATGCTGTGTGTCTTTCTCTGTCTGACTTATTTCATGTAGCATAATACCCTCTATGTCCATCCATGTTGTTGAGAATGGCAAGACTTCATTCTTTTTGATGGCTGAGTATTAATATTTCGTCATGTAAATATACCACAACTTCTTTATCCATTTAACTATAGTTGGAAACTTAGGCTGCTTCCATATGTTGGGTATGGGAAATAATGCTGCAATGAACAATGGGGTTCAGAAAACTTTTCAAATCAGTGTCTTCATTTTCTTTGGCTAAATACCCAGAAGTATAATTGCCGGATCATATGGCATTTCTCTTTTTAGTTTTTTGATGAAGCTTCATACTGTTTTGCACATTGGCTGCACCAGTTTGCATTCCCACCAATAGTGCACAAGGGTTCCGTTTTCTCCACATCCTTGCCAATAGTTGTTATTTCTTGTCTTTTGGTACTGGTCATCCAGACAGCTGTGAGGTGATACTTTACCATGGTTCTGGATCTGTATTTCCCTGATTATTGGTGACATTGAGCATCCTTTCATGTGCCAATTGGCCATCTGTATGTCTTCTTTGGAAAAATGTCTATTCAGGCCCTTGCCCATTCTGTAATCAGATTAAGTCATGGATTCTTTATATATTTTGAATATTAACTCCTTATCAGATATATCATTTGCAAATGTATATCCCCATCTACTAGATTGCCTTTTTTGTTTTGTTGATGGTTTCCTTCATTGTGCAAAAGCTTTTTAGTTTGATGTACTCCTGATTATTTATTTTTGCTTTTGTTTCCCTTGCCTAGGGAGACATGGCCAGAAAAATATTGCTAAGGCTGATATCCATGATATTACTGCCTATGTTTTCTTTAACGAGATTTATGGTTTCATGTTTTACATTATGTCTTTAATCGGTTTTGAGTTTACTTTTGTGTATGGTGTAAGAAAGTGATCCAGTTTCATTCTTTTGCATGTAGCTGTCCACAGTCAAGTGGGATATATTCCAGGGATGCAAGCACTGTTCAGTGTACACAAATCAATCAGTGATATCCATCACATTAACTAAAAGATAGTTATGATTATCTCATGATGGAGAAAAAACATTTCACAGAATTCAAGATTCATTTATGATAAAAACAACACAAGGAATACAAGGAATATATCTCAACAATACAATATAAGGAACCCATTGCAACATAATAAAGCCATAAATGACACACACGCAGCTAACATCCCACTTAATGGGGCAAAACTAAAAGATTGGAAACAAGACAAGGATGTCCTCTCTAACTACTTTTATTCACCATAGTACTGGAAGTTCTAGCCTCAGCAATCAGATAAGAAAAAGAAATGTAAAGCATCTAAACTGGTAAAAAGCAAAACTGCCACTATTTGCAGATGACATGATACTACATATAGAAAACCCTAAAGACTCCACCAAAAAACTACTAGAACTAATAAATGAATTCAGTAAAGTTGCAGGATACAAAATCAATACACAGAAATCTGTTGAATTTCTGTACACTAATGACAGAAAGATAAAATGAGAAAACAATTCTATTTACAATTGCATCAAAAAGACTAAAATACCTAAGGGTACATTTAACCAAGGAGGTGAAAGACCTATACCCAAAAACTATAAGACATGGATGAAAGAAATTGAAGATGACACAAATAAATGGAGACGTTTTGTGCTCATAGATTGGAAGAATTAATGTTAAAATGTCCATACTACCCAAAGCATTCAACAGATTCAGTAAAATCACTATAAAAATACCAAAAACATTTTTCACAGAACCAAAACAAAAAAAGTCCTAAAATTTGTATGGAACCACAGAAGACTCAGAATAGTCAAAGCATTCTTGGAGAAAAAATAAAAGCTAGAGATATCAAAGCCAGATTTCAAACTACATCACAAACACTGTAATCACAAAAGTATGATACTGGCAGAAAAATACAGACACACATAGTAATGGAACAGAATTAAGAGCTCCGAAACAAGCCCACTTATATGCTCAATTAACCTACGACAAATGCAATGAGAATATACAGTGGGGGAAAGAACAGTCTCTTCAAAAATGGTGTTGGAAAAGCTGCAGAACTGATGTTTGTACAGGCTTACCTTGAAGGTATTGTGGGTTTGGTTTCACACAACTATAGTAAAGCAAATATCACAATAAAGCAAGTCAAATGAATTTTTTGGTTTTACAGTGTATATAAAAGTTATACTGTTTTGTAGTATATTATTTGTGCTTTGTACACAAGAACATATGTTTTAAAAAATTTACATACCTCAATTAAAAAAATATTTTATTGCTAAAAAATGCTAACCATCTTCAAGCCTTTAGTGAGTTATAATCTTTTTTAAGAGGATGGCCTTGCCTTGATGTCCATGGATACTGACTGATCAGGGTGGTTGTTGCTAAAGATTGGGATGGCTGTAGCAATTTCTTAAAATAAGACAACAGTGGGGGCGCCTGGGTGGCTGAGTTGTTTAGGGGTCCGACTTCCACTAAGGTCATGATCTCACAGCTTGTGAGTTCGAGACTGCCCCACCCCCCCACCCCCCATCAGGCTCTGTGCTGACAGCTCAGAGCCTGGAGCCTGCTTCAGATTCTTTGTCTCCCTCTCTCTCTGCCCCTCCCCTGCTCGTGCTCGCTCTCTCTCTCAAAAATAAATATTTTAAAAAATTTGGAAAAAAAAATAAGACAACAGTGAAGTTTGCCACATTGACATATCCTTTCACCAATGATTTCTCTGTCACATGCTATGCCGTTTGATAGCATTTTACCCACAGTAGAACTTCTCTCAACTAAGTTAATGTAATATTTTAAATCATTTGTTGTCATTTCAGCAGTCCTCGTGGCACTTTCAACAGTACATTCCATCTCAAGATTTCATCCCATCACTTTGTTTGCTCATTCATTAGAAGTAACTCATCATCTGCTAAAGTTTTATCATGAGATGGCAGCAATTCAAATGGAATAATGAAAAAGTTTGAAATATTGCAAGAATTACCAAAATGTGACAGAGACATGAAGTGAACAAATGCTGTTGGAAAAATAGTGCCGATAGACTCGAATGACACAGGGTTACTACAAAAGTTTGTAAAAACCATAATATCTGTGAAGTGCGATAAAGTGAAGCTCAATAAAATGATAAATGACTATATGTTAATTTCATATCCTGAAACTTTCCTGAAACCATTTATTAATTCTAACAGTTTTTTTAATGGAGTGTGTGGGATTTTCTATTTGTAAGATCAGATTATCTGCAAAGAAAATTTTACTGACTTTCTGATTTGGATGTCTTTTATTTCTTCTTTCCTCCCTTCCTCCTTCCCTCTCTCCCTCCCTGCTTTCTTTTCCTTCCTTCCTTCCTTCCTTCCTTCCTTCCTTCCTTCCTTCCTTCCTTCCTTCCTTCCTTCTTCTCTCCCTCCTTTCCTTCTGCCTAAATGAGACTTCCAGTATTGTGTTGAATAGAAGTGTCAAGAGTGGGTATCCTCCAGAAAAAAAGCAGGCACGTTGAGCAGAGTCCTACACCACTGGGGAAATCAGGTACTCACTCACATTTTCTCACTTTTCCATGTGGGAGAAATCAGAGTCTGAAGAGGTCTCTCCTGGCCCTGAGCTGTGCTGCCTTGGGGGCAGGGTGATGCAGGTAATATGAAACTGTTATTCTTACTCTTTTCAACGTGTCTATTCTCAGATTTTTTGCCCTAACACGGTCCTGGGGCTTCTCCACTAGACTCCCAGGATCCCACAAAGGTGCTCTTATCTGTGGATGGTTGTCAAAATTGATGATTTTGTGTGGGATGACAGCTGAAAACCCCTATTTCACCATCTTCCTGTTGTCACTCCTAAGAACTTAGTTTTCTAAATCAACATGTATCTAACTGCATCTGCAAGGGTGTGCTGTCTTCTTGTGGAACTTAAGTAAAATTTTCCTCTTGTAATTTGAGGTCTGTATAGTAATCAGATTTGAGACTGTTACAAAGGGCATTGTTGTATAGTTAGGCATAAGTATATCATATCATCCTTAACTAGACAGTGCATTCCTAGCCATAGGGAAATGAGAGAAAACTCATGAATGAAGGGAAGTTTGAGCTAAGCTGAAAAGCATGGTGGTGGGGGGGACACGGAAGGCTGCCATTTTGCTGAAATCTCTTTAGTTCCCCAAGGATCCTATGTAGCATGTTTCTTCTTACTCCCATGTTCTTACAACTTCCTATCACTAGGTTTTCCTGGAGGAAACCTGAAATCCCATTAATACCATTTCATTGATTCACTTCATTGACCATGGTTCTCAAAAGATTTAATATTGAAATATGGCATTTTTGGAACTGCTATACTACACCATGCGTTATACCTACATGCACCTGCTCCATAACTTCTGTCTTTATGTTTGCTCTCTTGGGCAAAAGATGAGTGGACTAAATTCCATCCTTCTCTTTTTCTTGCTTTCTCTGGCAGGTTGTGTTATACCCTTACAGAGTGAAGCTCAAGTAGATTGCCTTGTTGTTTTGTGAACTTTCTAATATTCTTCTATGTGTGTAAGTTCTGTCTCCCCAGTTAGACCATAAGTTTACCCATGACAGTTTCAGTGCATTGCTAATGGCAGAGGCTCAACAATTGATTGCTAATAGCAGAACTTTTTTGCTTATTTAGCAAATATTTATTATGTGACTACTATGGGTTACCCATTTTTATTATTGCTTGTAATATATCTATGAAGAAAGTGGACAAAGAATCCTGCCTTTGTAAAGTTTATTTCCTGGTAGTGGAGCTGAATAATAAACATTGGACATAAGCAAGTAAATGATAATGATTTATTTGCACATAAAACATTAAACCAATGATCTTTATTCTGATAATTCTTTTGTTGAAAAGTACCATATAAATCCAAGTTGGTTAATTAATTAATTAATTGAGAGAGAGAGAGAGTTGAGGAGAAGGGAAGAGGGAGAGAGAGAGAGAATCCCAAGCAGGCTTCACACTGTCAGCACAGAGCCTGACTCTGGACTCTATCCCATGACCCTGGAATCATGACCTGAGCCAAAATCAGGAGTTGTATTCTCAACTGACTGAGCCACCCAGGTGTCCCAAAATCCACGTTAGTCTTGGCTAAGAGTCCAGACTTTGATTTCTAGATCTAGTTGACCATTATTCAGGACATAAGATCCATTCCTAGATGTAATATCCGTACAGTACACACAAGAAAACCAAAATACCGATTAACTCTCCTTACACTACTGTTGTAATTACTATTGGAATTGAGTTGCAAAAATGAAAGGGGGACAAGAAAAGACATAACAAATTTGCATATGTAAAGAGGCAATGTGGCAATGATAGGTGGATATTGGAACCCAATTCACCAGCTGCACTCACTATACCTTCAGGTGAAGGCAGGAAGATAATTTCCCCAATCTATACCGGGTTGTTTCTAACATCTTTAAGGTTGACTGGAGTTCTAAATTCTGGCAGTGGATTGAATTTCTTCCTGCTTCCTTCTATCTGACTCTCTTTGAAAAAGAAAAAGAAAGGAAAGGAAAACAAAAGAGGGAGGAAAGGAAGGAAATAAAGGAAGAGAAAAAATCCTGCCGCTTTAGTGCTTACTGTCATTCACCAGACTATGAGCAGTTGGTTTACAATCTTCTTCATCCCAAGACCCACAACCATCCTGCAGGACTCCAACATGTGCATGATCCTTCTGACATCCTGGTCTCTCAGTTCCAGGACATCGTCATTTCCCAGGCTCTTTCTTTTATGCGGTCACTCATCCCTGCGGTCACACTATGTAATGTGTCATCAGAAACTGCCCCACCTCTACTGCCATTAAATTAAACCTCCTACTTTTGGACATCTGTCTCCTCCTCTTCCAGCCTGCTTGTTAGATTACTTTCACCATGATTACTCTTCAGTCTCATTGGAATGCCCAATCAGCAGAGAGACCTTTACACTTCGTCACTCTTGTACTGTTATTTTCTTTCTTACCCTCCTGACCAGAGATTCTTATATCTAGCCTTTCAGTAACAATCTTGTAAATAAGCCTCTTGATTTCCTTTTTGTACTACTTACTCATAAAGGTCTTGCTATTTTTCCTTCATCTGTACATGACCAACTGAGACTTGATGGAGAAGGTTGCAACAAATGGCAGGTAAGTATCATTAATATTCATAATTGTTAAAACATATCTCACACACTGCTTAATACCCCATTACATTTATTTGATCTACTCGATCCCTCAATCCAGAATAATCATTTTGAACTTTGTACCTTTCCTCAGCCTCAGTCTCATCCTCTGTATGCCCCACCATCCTAATTCATTAACACACTTGCTTTTCGTTTTTATCCGATGGCTTCATCTCCTCCTCGGGAAAAATTGAAATCATCAGTTAAAAAATCATCTAATTTTCTGCAGTTAATCATGCACACCTTTGACACATGCCCTCTTCTTTTCCTTCTTTACCCCAGTTGCCTTGGAAGGGATGTCCTTCCTTTCCAAGACATATATGTCCACTTCTGCTTCGGCTCCTAATCATGATCACGTGAACAGTATGTGCTTCCCATATGCCAGCTTCTGCTCAACGTACTTTACTCATAATCCTCTCAACAATCCTAGGGGTAGATCCTATAAGTGTTCCCACACTCCAGATGAGGAAACTAGGGCATAGAGTGATTATATAACTTGTCCAAGGTAACCCAGCTGGTAACTGGTAGAGGCAGGTTTTAATTCCTGGCAGTCTGGTAATAACAACACTATACTGCCTTCTTAGGAAAGTGACAATGCAACTATCCCTTCTGTACCTCACTTAATCAGCTCTTCCTTCTCAACAAAGTCATGCCCATCAACATTAAACATGCCCACATCTCTTCCATTGTTCTTATTGACTTCTCATCTCATGCAACACTGTTTCTTTTTAACAGCCAAACTTCGTGAATGAACACTTTTTGTATTTGTTGCATTCAATTTTTCACCTTCCACTCTGTAATCCTACTCACTCCAATCTGGATCCCCACACCCACACCAATTTAGCAACCAAAATAGCTCTCAGTAAGGTCATCACTGATGCCTGTGCACAAGATTCAATGGGCAGATTATAATGTTTATCTACTGGCCTTCTCAGCAATCTTTAGCTTTCCTGATGACTTCATTATTCTTTTATTAATGAAAACCTTCATTTAGAGATAATTCATATACCATATAATTCACTCATTTAAAGTATAAAGTTCAGTGTTTTTTTGCATATTCAAAAGATTTTGCAAACATCACTACAGTGTTAGACAGTTTTCTGTTTAGAACATTGTTCTAAAATAATTTTAGAACATGCCCTTTAGCAGTCACCCCCACTTATCCCCAAACTGCCAGCCCTAGGCAACCACCAACCTACTTTCTGTCTTTGGATTTGCCTATTATGGACACTTCGTGTAAATGGAATCATCCTATATGTGGTCCTTTGTGACTTGCTTCTTCCACTTAGTATAATGTTTTCAAGGTTCATCCATATTGCAGCATAGATCAATGCTTCAATCCTTTTTACTGTTGAATAATACTCCATTGCCAGGATAGACCACATTTTATTTGTCTGTTCATCAGTTGATGAATATTTGGCTTGTTTCCGCTTTTTGGCTATTATGAATAATTCTGCTATAAACATTTGTGAACAAGTTTTGTGTAGACATATGTTTTTATTTCTCTTGAGTTTATATCTAGGAATGGAATTGTTGAGCCATATGGTAACTCTATGTTTAACTATTAGAGGAATTGCAGAAGGTTTTCCAAAGAGGCTACACCATTTAACATCCCCACCAACAATGCATAAGGGTTCTGATTTTTCCACATCCTTGCCCATATGCATTATTACCTGAGTTTTTTTATTCTAGCCATCCTTAAGATGTGTAGTGGTATCTCATTTAAGTTTAAAATTAAAAAAAAAATCTTTAATTGAAGTATAATTAGAATGCTGTATCCTACTTACAGGTGTGCATCATAGCAATTTGACATTTTCATACATTATGAAATGATTACCACGGTAAGTCTAGTTACCATCAGTCACTTTACAAAGTTAGTATACTATTATTGACAATATTCTCCCATGCTGTACATTACATCCCCATGACTTATCTCTTTTATTTTTTTTTTACACTTATTTATTTTTGAGAGACAGAGAGAGACAGAGCATGAGCAGGGGAGGGACAGAGAGAGAGGGAGACACAGAATCTGAAGCAGGCTCCAGGCTCCAAGCTGTCAGCACAGAGTCTGACGCGGGACTCAAACCCACGAACTGTGAGATCATGACCTGAGCCCAAGTCGGACACTTAACCGACTCAGCCACCCAGGCACCCGACTTATCTCTTTTATAACTGGAAGTTTGTACCTCCTAATTCCCTTTTCCCATTCTCCAACCTCTCCCTACTCTGGCAGCCAACAGATTGCTTCCCATATCTAGGAGCCTGCTTCTATTTTGTTTTGTTTGTTCACTTGTTTTGTTTTTTAGATTCCACATATAAGTGAAATCACATGGTATTTGTCTTTGGCCCATTTCACCCAGCATAATACCCTCCACGCCCATCTATGTTGTCGCAAATGGCAAGATTTCATTCCTTTCCATAGCTAAGTAATATTCCACTGCATATATGCATACATATCTATGTATCTATATGTCTATATCTATCTATCTATCATCTATCTATCTATCTATCTATATCTGTATCTATATCTATCTATATCTAATCTTCTTTATCCATCCATCTATCAATGGACACTTAGGTTACCTCCATACCTAGCCATCATAAACAATGCTGCAATGAACATAGGGGTGCTTATACCTCTTCAAATTGGTGTTTTCATTTTCTATGGATAAACACCCAAAAGAGGAACTTCTGGATTATATGGTAGCTCTATTTCCACTTTTTTTTTTTTAAGGAAACTCCACATTACCCTCCAGAGTGGCTGTACCAATTTCCACTCCAACCAACAGTGTCAAGGGTCCCCTCATCTCTACAGCCTTGCCACTCTCGTTATCTTTTGTCTCACTGATAATAGCCAGTGTGGCAAGTGTGAGGTGATATGTTGCTGTGGCTTTGGTCTATATTTCTTCACTGGAAAAATGTCCATTCAGATCCTCTGCCCATTTTAAAATTGGATTTTCTGTTTGATAGTAAGCTGTGTAAGTTCTTCACACATTTTGGATATTAACCCCTCATGAGATGCATGGTCAGTAACTGTCCTTTCTCCTTGCTGATGATTTCCTTCTCTGTGCAAAAATTTACCAGTTTGATGTAATCCCACTTGCCCCAGTGGGAACTTTCTTTGTTCTAGTTCTGTGAAAAATGCCATTGGTATTTTGATGAGGATTGGATTGACTCTGTAGATAGCTTTATGTAGTATGGACATTTTAACAATATTTAATCTTCCAATGCTTCATCAGTGTCTTACAATTTTCAGGGTACAAGCTTTTCACCTCCTAAGTTGAATTTATTCCTAGGTATTTTACTTTTTTGTAAGCACTTATGAATGGGACTATTTTCCTATTTTTTCTTTCCAATAGCTTGTTATTACTGCAGAGAAATCCAACCAATTTTTGTGTGTTAATTTTGTATCCTGCAACTTTACCAAATTCAGTTATTTAGGTCTAAAGTCTTTTGTAGAGTCCTTAGAATTTGCTATATATAGTGTCCTGTCATCTGCAAATAATTACAGTTTTACTTCTTTTGAATTTGGATGCCTTTTATTTCTTTTTGTAAATTAATTTTTTTTATTTTTTGAGAGAGAGAGCACCAGTGTGGGAGAGGGGTGGAGGGAGGGAGGGAGGGAAAGAGAGAGAGAGAGAAAGAGAGAGAGAGAGAGAGAGAGAGAGAATCTCAAGCAGACTCCACACTCAGTACAGAGCCCAGTGTGGGGCTGGATTCCAAAACCCTGGGATCATAACCTCAGACCAAATCAAGAGTCAGATGCTCAACCAATTGAGCCATGCAGTGCCCTGGGATGCCTTTTATTTCTTTTTCTTGCCTAATTGCTGTGGCTAGAACTTCTAATCCTATGTTGAATAAAAGTGACATGAGTGGGCATTCTTGTCTTATTTATGTTCTTAGAAGAAAAACTTTCAGCTTATCAACACTGAGTATGGTGTTAGCTGTGGGATGGTTATGTATGGACTTTATTATGTTGAAGTCCATTCTTTTATTCTCACTATGTTGAGAGTTTTAATCAAAGTGAACCTTGAATTTTGCCAAATGCTTTTTCTGCATCTATTGAGATGATCATGATTTCTACCTTTCATTTAGTTAATGCTGTTTAATTGATTTACAGATGTTGAATCATCCTTGCATTCCTGAAATAAATCCAACTTGATTGTGGTATATGATCTTTTTAATGTATTGTTGACTTTGGTTTGATAATATTTTATTGAGGATTTTTGCATCTATGTGCATTCAGAATATTATAGACTGGGTTTACCTGGTAGATTTGGCAGGCTGGCTGGATCTGTGGTGGGCATGGGCAGTGGGGTTCCAGGGTGCACCATGTTGGGACTGCCTTGGTGGGATGGCAAGAGCTGGAGCAGGCATAAGCAGGGGGAGGCTGGGGCACACTGTGCCATGGCTGCCTTACCAGGGCAGCTGGAATGAACCAAGGCTGGGAGAAATCTCAGGGCATGCATGCTAAGGCTGCCTTGTTGGGACAGCTAGGATTGGAGTAGGTCCATCCTGGGAGGTGTCCTGTCATTTCAGTTTTGATTTGCATTTCCCCAATGTCTAATGCTGGAACTCTTTTATGTGCTTATTGGTCATTTGTAAAACTCTGCAGAAAATCTATTCAGATTATTTGCCACTTTTTAAAAATTTTATTTATTTTATGTTTTATATTAAATATAACTTACTGTCAAATTGGTTTCCATACAACACTCAGTGCTCATCCCAACAGGTGCCCTCCTCAATGCCCATCACCCACTTTCCCCTCTCCCCCACCCCCCACCCCTCAGTTTGTTCTCAGTATTTAAGGGTCTCTTATGGTTTGCCTCCCTTCCTCTCTGTAACTTTTTTCCCTCCTTCCCTTCCCCCATAGTTTTCTGTTAAGTTTCCCAGGATCCACATATGAGTGAAAACATATGGTATCTGTATTTCTTTGCCTGACTTATTTCACTTAGCATAATACCCTCCAGTTCCATCCATGTTGCTACAAATTATTTGCCACTTTTAAATTAGATTATTTTGGTTTTTTTATTGAATTATAGAAATTCTTTATATATTCTGAATGTAAGTTCCCTATCAAATGTATGATGTACAGAAAATTTCTTACATTCTATGGGCTGACTTTGTGGATGGTGTCCTTTGATGCAAATTTTTAATTTTGTTAATGGCCAATGTATCTATTTTGTTGTTGTTGTTGGTTAGGTTTTCTATCTTATCTAGAAAATATAGCCTAATCCAAGGTCATGAAGATTTACTCCTATGTTTTCGTCTAAAAGGTTTATAATTTTATCTCTGATATTTAGGTCTTAGACATTTTCTGAGTTAATTCTTATACATGATATAAAGTAGGGGATGCCATTATTCTTGAAAAAGTCTCTTACCCTGGCTTTCAAGAAACCTCATCCTTCTCATTTCCTCTTGACCCTCCACATGGTCCTTTCCAGTATTTTTTAAGATTTCTTCTCTATTTTTAAATGTATTTTCTCAAAGTTTTGTCATAGTTTATCTTTTCTTCTCCCTAAGTACTGTCTCCTGGGAATTTCAGTAAGGGCTAAGCTTCAGTCATACCTATATACTAATGACTTCCAAATTTCTATCTCCATCCCAGACCTGTTTGAACTCTAGTTCCTTTCATCCAATGCCAATTCTATATTTCCTTTCAGTTGTCTCAAAAATACAAAAATTCAGGATCTTCAAATTAAAACATGTGATATTCCCATTTCCCTAGTCTGGTACCAGTTGTTTATTGTGAAAGCTCAAGACTCATCTGTCATCCTTGATGGTTCCTTCTCTCTAACTCTCCAGTCCAATCCATTACTAATCTTTCAAATTTGTCTTCTACCCATTTCTGAAAGTAATCCAAAACTTTGTAGCTCAACTACAATCATCCTGATGATGTTACTTTCTTTATTTTCCTAGATTCCCAGCAGATTTCTAACAGATCCCAACTGATCTATTCTGGACCACCTTGACTATTTTTCTCTACACTGCATCCAAGCTGTTTCCAAAATAAAAAAGCTGACCCCACCAATTAAAAACCTGACCCTATCAACAAAAATAAACCCCAAACCCACAACAACTGAAGAAAAAACTTCTCCATGGCTTCTGTGGATTGGCCCTTCAGGCTTGATCATCTTAACTCTCCATGTCTATGTATGCTGCCTTTTTTTTTTTTCTCAAAATGTTCGAGTACTTCCCTTAACACCATGGACTTAAATGCAAGCCATTCTATCAGACTGGTTCTTCCTCCCTTACACTCTCCTATTTAACCCCTTCCCATTCTGACAAATGTCGAGTCAAATGCTATTCTTCCTTTTTTTTACTGCTATAATTTACATATAACATCCTGTAAGTTTAAAGTGGACAGCATGTTGATTTGATACTTTTATATATTGCAATATGATTACCACTATAGCTTTAGCTAACGCCTTTATCACATCACATAATTATCATTTCTTTTTTTGTGGTGAGAACACTTAAATTCCAGTCTCTTAGAAATCACGAATAGACATTTTTCCAGAGAAGACATCCAAATGGCCAACGGGTATATGAAAAGATGCTCAATATCGCTAATCATCAGGGAAATGCAGATCAAAACCACAATGAGGTATCATCCCATTCCTGTTGGAATGGATTTCATCAAGAAGACAAGAGATAACATGTGTTGATAAGGATGTGGAGAAAAGGAATGCCAGTGTCCATTGGTAGGAATGTAACTTGATTTAGCCACCAGGGAAAACAGTATGGAGGTTCTTCAAAAAAATAAAAATACAACTGCCATAGGATCCAGCAATCCCACCCCTGGGTATGTAACCAAAGGAACTGCAAACAGGATACCAAAAAGATATGTGCACTCCCACATTTATTGCAGCATGAGTCACAATAGCCAAGATATGGAAATAACCTGTGTCTGCCAAAAGGTGATTGGATAAAAATGTGGTATATGTATACAGTGGAATAACATTCAGCTGTAAGAAAGGACGACCTCCTGCCATTTGCAAGGAAATGGATGGAACTTGATTGTATTTTGCTTAGTGAGATAAACCACACAGAGAAAGATAAATATTATGTGTTATCACTTATATGTGGAACCAAAAAAAAAAAAAATAGAAAGGTGATTACCAGGGCTGGGGCATGGGGGAACTGAAGAGATGTTGTCCAAGGGCACAGACATCAACTAGAACATGAATAAGTTCTAGAGATTGAATGCACAGCATATGGGTCATAGTTGAGTGTTATTCCTTGGTGACACTGTCTGATTCCCACCTGCTCTTATTTTAGGTCTTGCCCCCTTATTCTATGATCTCATAGAGTGAGCCCTGTATCTTGCCTTTTGAGTGCGTCTCTCAGTTTGCAGTTGCAGATTTAAAACTTTGACTAGGAGGGGCGTCTGGGTGGCTCAGTTGGTTAAGTGTCTGACTTTGGCTCAAGTCATGATCTCTCAGTCTGTGGTTCGAGCCCCACATTGTGCCCTGTGCTGACAGCTCAGAGCCTAGAGCCTGCTTGGATTCTGTGTTTCCCTCTCTCTCTGCCCCTCCCCCGCTCGTGTGTACTCTCTCTCTCTCTCTCAAAAATAAACATTAAAAAAATAAATAAAATGTTTAAAAAAGTAAAATAAAAGTGTGACTAGTAGATTAGTCCCCCATGAGGAATCAGTAAGACTGGCTTTAACATCATATTACCAGACTTTAGCACTGTCCTTGAATACAGTGGGTGCTAACAAATGTTCTTTTGTCACATAAATACAAAGAATGGATGCATGTGTTTATTAAGAAAAAAGTGATAGGGGTGCCTGGGTGGCTCAGTCAATTAAGCATCTGACTCTTGATTTTTGGCTCAGGTCATGATCTCACAGTTATGGGGTCAAGCCCCACATCAGGCTCTGCCCTGGGCGTGGACCCTGTTTAAGATTCTCTCTCTCCCTCTGAAAGAAAGAAAAGAAAGAAAAGGAAGCAAGCAAGCATGCAAGCAAGCAAGCCAGTGTAGCCAAACAGACACATGGAACCCCCTGTGCTGTACTTGAACCTTCCAACAACAGCCTCCAATCTTTGGCCATCACAAGACTTGCCCTGATAGAAGTTGAAGTTCCATTCAGAAGGGCACCTTCCCTTCCTGATTCACTTTTCTTCATTGAGCCCATTCAGAACTCCATTCTCTGGTCAGCAGTCAGGCTTCAGCCAAAGTATTGTCCTCTGTTCTATAAAGTTCTGTACATAGTTCCTAAGTTTCTGCAGGGAGTGATCTTTGCTTTTGTCCTGAGGTTACAACAAATATTTGTAATAAAGACTGCACACGAAGGCGAAACAAGAAAGAAAGAAAGAAAGAAAGAAAGAAAGAAAGAAAGAAAGAAAGAAAGAAAGAGAGAGAGAGGAGGGGGAGGGCAAAGTAGGGAGGGGAGAGGGACGAGGGGAGAGGGGAAAGGGAGAGGGGAGGGAGAGGGAGAGGAGGGAGGAGGTGAAGAAGGGAGGGGGTAGAGGAGAAGGGGGAGGGGAGGAGGAGGAGGAAGAAAGTGGTAGTACTTTCCCAGAGGTTAGATATAGCTGACTAGATTGTAAACACTTTGTAACCGGGAAATTCCCCCAAACCTGTTATTAACTAGGTTGTTGACTACACAGAGCATGATTCTCACTAAGAATTTGAAGATGAGCACAAAAA
Organism: Neofelis nebulosa; assembly: GCF_028018385.1. Lineage (NCBI taxonomy): Eukaryota > Metazoa > Chordata > Mammalia > Carnivora > Felidae > Neofelis > Neofelis nebulosa. Next base: position 127,877,566 of record NC_080789.1, read on the forward strand.
AGAAAGAAAAGAACATTAATCCCTGTAGCACAACATATGACTCATCAAACAGTTTTAAGTCTGATTTTTAAAATTATGCTAAGCAGCTATGTGCCGTCCCTGCTGAAGTGATGCTTGCTTTTCTGAAACAAGGTAATATGTTTAAACGTTGAACCAGCTGACTCTCAGTGACTGGCTTTGAAAATTAGTCCAGAAGTTCACTTTGGAATTACATTTTCAGAATTTGGTTTTCAGAAAGTGAAGGCAAACACACACACACACACACATACACACAACCCAGAGGAAAGAATCTGTGATGAAATCTTCACCACCTGATGTTCAGGAAAAGGAAAAGAATGGAGGGACGCCTGAGTGGCTCAGTAGGTTAAGCAACCTACTCTTGACTTTAGCTCTGGGCATGATCTCACCATTCGTGAGTTTGAGCCTTGCCTCAGGCTCTGTGCTGACAGCGTGGAGCCTGCTTGGGACTCTGTCTCTCTCTCTCTCTCCTTCTCTCTCTGCCCCTCCCCTACTCACCTGTTCTCTCTCTCTCCAAATAAACAATTTTTTAAAACTTAAAAAAACTGGGAACATGGTAAGGGCGTAGTGACCGTGCAATCCAGGGGGCCAAAAAAAGTGACACTCCTAAGAGAAGATAAGCTCCGCAGTGGGTGCAGGTACAAGACTGAAGAGAAAAATCACAAACATGAGAGGTAAGAAGAATATGTGTGATTGTGGAATAGGAAACACTTAATAGAGCTCTCTTGAAGGAAAGAATGGTTTTCTTATTTCACGCCTGCCTCTAAGAATCTTTTCAATGAAAGTCCTAAAAGAATAAAGCAATGACATTTGTGAAGAGCATCCTGAGGTATATCTGAAGAGTACTGCCAGATAAACCCAAGGTGCTGTTCACAGATCGGACTAGCACAGATTACAAAATAGAGCCAGTGTCCAAGGACAGAGCCACGTGCCCAAAAACAGCTTATTTGTAACCACAGAATCCAGCTGCATTTCCAAGCGGCCACCGGCAGGTTTGCAAAGGTGGTAACAAATCACTTTGCAAGTTGAAATTGTGGCTTCAAGGTTAGATCAGCAGGACCAGGCTGTCACAAAGCCAGCAGAAGCTAAGGCGGTGGAAATGTCCCTTTTGCTCACCGTGGCATTCTACAGACTTTGTGTCCAGTGTTTTCTTTTTCTTAAACAGAAGGGAATGTCTGTACTTGTCACTGCAGAGTTGTCTGGCTTCAGGTTAAGCAGCAAGTGTTAGACTAGAAGCAGCAGTGGGTGTGAAGAAGCCTTTAAACTTGTGGAGTTAGAAATTCAGTATCGTGAACAGATGTCTGAGTTCGACTTCTGAGAATATGGGGTGAAGGGCCCCAGAGAGGACCAGCTTCTGACACGGGAGAAGCAGAAATAGCCACTTGGCCCTAACACACGGGTGCAGTCTCAGGTGCCAGGGACCGTTGACCAGATTCTGGCTGGGGGAGGGGAGGGGTCCCAGTGCCTGGAGACCCAGCCCCCCACTGGGCTTGAAGATGGAGGACGGTGGCTTCTCCATGCCGCCGTGATTCCCACAGCTCCCCCTCCGTGATCTCTTTACACCCTCCCACACTTGCCAGCTGCCACTGTAACAACACAGCACAGTACTCCCTCTGTGTGTGCTGCTCCTCAAAGCCCAGAACCTTCCCCCACCACCTTCCCTGCCAACCCACCGCCTGCACCCCAGGGTACACTGCCTCTTCTCCAGCCCCCCACCTCCCTGCCACTATCTCCCCTCAAACCCCTCTTGCGTTTGGTCAGCTCAGGGATCCACTCTGCAAACGTTGCCTCTTCTCAACCCTTTATACTGAGTCTTTGGAACAGGAGGCCACTGTATCTATCTATAGGAGGTAATAGAAGCCCAGAGAGTCCATTGCCAGTAGCTCCAGAATGTTCTGACATGTGCATCCCTCCCGTTTGCAGCCGCTGCTGGAGACAATATGGCACTTAAAACCAGGAGTTAGGATACCTGGTGGCTTTGCCAGCACCGAAAAGCCGCTAAGCTCATCTCCTATCCCTTTCGCCTAGAACATTCTGTAATTCTCAATTCCTCATGCCCAAGCTGTCTCTCTGCTCCTTGGCATTACCTTCTTGAGCGGACTGGTCAGAGAATGGGGACCTGCCCTTGCACTCACCCACCCACCAACCCACTACTGAGCTCCCTCCTAGTCACCAGGTGGACTCATTTTTCTTTCCATTCACTTCTTCCCAGATTTCAGTCATTTCGGTAATTTTTTTTTTTTTTGAGTGCCAACTATGTGGTAGACCTAATTTCTGGCTATACATTAATAAGCAAAATAGTGGTATTTTCTTTCTTCTAAGAACTGAGTCTAATGGGGGTGAGACAGGCAATAAACAAGAAAAATGTTAACTTTTCTAAAATGTGAAAGTGTTGTGGATGAATCCCACACATTAGAAATCTTTCCTTATTCCCCATATCATTTAAAAAATTTTTTAATGTTTATTTATTTTGAGAGAGAGGCAGAGAGAGAGAGAGAGAGAGAGAGAGAGAGCATAAGTGGATGAGGGCAGACAGAAGAAAGTATAGAATCCCAAGCAGGCCCCACACCATCAGCACAGAGCCCGATGTGGGGCCCAAACTCATGAACCGTGAGATCATGACCTGAACCGAGATCAAGAGTTGGACACATAAGCGACTGAGCCACCCAGGCTCCCCTTCCTGTATCATTTTCTGAAACTCAATCTGCAGATCTTGTTTATTATAATTTGGCCTTGAGTTTGAGGTGCGGGTAACCCTGGACTGTAGAATCTACATTTACACAGCTGTGATCTTTGTAGATCAGAAATTTGTGAGAAGACCGAGCAGGATTGTGGATTGTCTCTTAGGTTTCCTAGCTGTTCAAAACATGTATGTTACACTGTTTAGAAATAGGTACTGGCCTATAATACTCTCTCTCTCTTTCTCTCTCTCATACTTCAAAATACATTTATAAATAACGCATCCCACTTAGTTTGACTTCCTGGTGCAGACATTCAAGGTTTCCAGTTTCTGGAAGCTGGAGAAAAAGTTACAGATTGGCACTTTAAGAGGCCCTCATTAACCCCTAGTTGAGGAGAAGAAAGGAAACAGTTGTGAGAAGCCCGAAGTGGAAACCAATGAGTGGGATCCAAACAGCACCCAAGGCCAATTTGGTTTTGCAGGCTGTTTGAGTAGCCAGGTCTCACAGCACTTTTAAATGATTCCCTGACGATAGGAAATTCCTGGTAAAAGCTGTAACCTGTTCTGGCTTCTGTTTCCAGGTCATTCCAAACCAGCAGCCTTGCAGTGTGGAAGGTGGTATCTTGTAGGTCACCACCAGCAAGAGACAGCGGAATTGAAGAGCTTTGAGGGGCAGGTTCCTGGGCACACAAGAGGAAGATTCCCTGGCAGATGCTCCAGAAAGCTGCAGGAAGTCTTTGAGGTGGGCAATTTTCTGGAAATGAGGAAGTAAAACCTTATTTTGTTGTTAGGGGTTGCTGAAACTGGGTATTTTTAGGATAGATAAAATTTCCTCCTTCTTCCCCCACTTCCTCTCCAGTGTGTTTGAGAAGTGCATCCTTATCAACTCCCCCCGACACTTGACTGAATCTGGTCTCTAATTTCCCCAAGGTCACAATGGAGACTGGGGATGCAAGCCGTCTCTCCTGAGGTGCCATGTGCCACGTGATCTATCCTACAACTCGGTCCGTTCTTGCTGATAGTGAAAAGGGTGTTGGGGAGGTGGACAGGCTCCGCAGAATTAAAGCTACAAAATGCTTTTCCAGATTCTTCCAGCGTGCTTTGAAGTCCAACTGCTGTTCATTTAGAGACTAAGGAGGCAATATTCTGGATACCGTGTTCTCAGAGTCCTGTTCCCCAGGGGGGAGCGGCCACGGATCACCAATAGCACAGCTGATGTTAATGGTTGCTTAACAACTTCTCAAATGTCCTGCAGATTTGGCACGAAAGCTCTTGGGTGTGAAAACTTAGGTCCTCTGTTAGATTGTATTAAAAGCTCTAAGACCATATACTGTGGTGGTTTCGAGTCTCCCTTAGATGCATGACCTCCTGAGAGTGAGCGGTCATGGGGGCTCTGGCATGTACCCACATGAGCAATTCTGCCAGTGTCCTGGGGAGGAAAAAGAACAATGTTACATATTTGCTCTACCAAATCCTAGCCCTGGTGTCTAGGAACACGAGCCAAGCCCAGTCAGCTACCAGGCTTTTCGTTAACTTCGATTCACTGCTTATTTATTAATTCTATTATTTTATCAGTAATAGCCACCGACCACTCAAGAAAACAGATGGGAAAAAAACCTTAAATGAGAGATTTCTATACACAAGTTTGTTACAGATTTGAATCACCACTGTTACTGGATTTTTTTTTTCTCTTTTGGCAAGATCTACCACCATCTACCTCTCAAAAGATGTGTTGGGGAGCCATTGCTGTTGTATCACATAGAATAAAATGTGACCTCCGGAATTTGTAGTCATAGACGAGTCAGTTGGAGCTTGTTACTATTTTTGAGATCTAAATGGTTTGTTAATTGTGTTAATAGTAAGGCCGGAAGGAAAATTCTAAAGCTGAGTAAGACTTTCAATGTTCGAAGCACTTCTAGGCACAGGTACAGGTCCCTTAGAGTTTGTTTATTCACATACCTCATTTGTTGATTGCCGATCTGTGTAAAGACACTGAACTTTAAAAAGATACCGTAAAGCTTCATCGTCTCCTCTCCTCTTTCTCTCCTTCTTGTCCCTCTTTCCTTCCAAGCATCAGTACTCAAACCCCATGGCTTCTTGGAAGACCATTTGAAAACCACTTACTAGTAATTTTCAGTGTTCGCAACACGTTGCACTTTTACATTTAAAGTGCAACTCATATTTATGTTGATCTCTTCACTGGACCTATTGATCTCTTAACTGGAAAACCTCTAAGGCTGTTCAGTGTAATCTAATCTATGCCAGTTGTAAGACTGCAAACTCTGAGGGGGTAGGGGTCCTGCTCCCTATGCCCCACCCACTACTGTGGTGTCCTTGTGGTAATGTTGCTAATAACAAGGATAAGGACAACTAAGACTCACATAGCTGGCTAGTCCTAGGCACTCGTAGGAGCACTTGATAAGCATTAACATTCCTCAGCAACGGGCGAAGCCAGGACTCTTGTCCCCATTTAGGAGTGAGCAAACCCACACACTGTGAGGTTGAGTGACTGTTTGAAGGTCAGTAAGGAGTGAAGCAGGACTCCAGACCAGGCAGGCTGGCTTCCAGACCTGTGCCCTTCCCTGTCACAGCATAGTCTCTCAGTGCATGAAAATAAAGTGGCACACCTTATGGGAAAATTTTATTTGATCTCAGCTCTTCCCTGACTGCTCCCCTATTTGTATGGCATTTTTATATCTTTCTTAGAACCTCTGCATATTTTACCTTACAATCAAGTTTTCAAATGACCAGGCTCTAAATCACTACAAACCTTTCCGTCTTCCCAAGAGCCATGCTTTGTATTACCCATAAGTCAGATGCCAGTTTTTACTTACCTGATTTGGATGAGGTTGATGCTGTTAGCTGACAGGCTGAAGGCTGTATGTACCAGCCTTTTCATGCCTTGGATGACATCATTTGTGGATTTTCAGCTGTTACTTTCTTGTCTACAGAGCTTTGCTGGCATAAAAAAAAAAAGTGATCAACTCTAATGAGCAATTTGTACAGCTACTCCTAGTCCTTTTTATTTAATGTTATAACTTTGCACTGTAAAGCTATTATAGTTGATGTTGTATGAAAAAATACCACAATACTGGAGTTTGACATCCTAAAAAAAGCAAAACTCAAGACTGCTCCTCTGTTGCTGTGAGACTTCTCTAACTGCTTCCACCCCCAGTAATAATGGAAAGTGTTTGAACAGCGCAAAAAAATATGTAGTGGGGTTACAAATGTACTCACACTGATCTTTCTCATCAAGTGGCTATCTGTTGGGTAGAGGCGAAAACAAAATAGTTTAGTCTGATCTAAAACAAGTAAGTCAAAATAATTTCATCCGTTTCCTTAGGTTTAAAGATTTTTAGGATAGCTCTTCAGTGTTGGAGATTCCCCTATATTCTCCTTGCTGTTTTCCAAAATGGCATCCAAGAGTGCAAGGCAGGGACCACAAGACTGTGGAAGACTAGGGAGAGGTGGATGGGTGTGATAACAGATGTGAACTTAGCATCCTTGTGGTTCTACTCAGCCAGGCCTGATCCTAGGTAACCTGTTGATATCTGTATATCATGCACAATATATGGTTTTTCAGAGTCTCAGGACTTGAGAAATCTCTCTCATGACCCAGCCTCCTGTTGAGCTTCATCAGTTTTGAAGACTCCTTTGAGTCCCTGCCACATCCATCATTTGGATCATGCTGACCACCCCAAAGCCTCGGCTGTGGGGTTATCTTGCCCTGCCCATTGTGGGGTCCAGAAGAGACTCCCTGCCTTTTGCCTTGATGCCCATACCACCCAAGAAATTAAAAAAAAAAAACTATTAGCAAACTCAGTCTTCTGAGTTTTTCTGGTCATGACCAGTTGGGGATGTTGAAGCCAGCTGAGATAAGCTCAGAGCCCTTTGTTCCAAGTCTTCCACCAAAGAGGGAACTGGAACAAAGCTCCTCTGCTCTCCGTGTTTCCCTTAATCAGGGTAACTCATGTCCTCAGGCCTGGGTTTCCAGCCTTACACTGCAGATAGCCATGTATGTGTCTGACTGCCTCCTACTCATAACTACGTTGCTCTTTTTCTTCCTACTTAAAACTGGTGGGGATGGGCAGACATTTTTACCTTCCTCTTTTGGCCTGGGTGGGCTAATTCCCTAAATAGTATCCACCCTCTTCCAGAATTATGTCCTCTCTCCCTCCATTTCTGAAACTAAAGTGATAGACTGATTTGGGGGAGAGAGAAACCAGCTGACTGAAAAGGAACACCAAATGGGAGATAATTAAAAGTAATGCTCCAGTTACAAATGTGTTTTAGCTAATGGAGGCGTTTAAATGCCATTTTTCATGAGTAGTTGCAATCAAAATTACATTGATTCTGAAAGTATATGGCAAGCAGCAAAAATGGCCATTATTTTAAAGCTATTGGGAAACAATATGGCTTTGTGATTTTAATTACAAAATAATAAAGTTGGTATGATTAAAGTTAGAACTATAATAGGAAAGGCCTAATATTTATTGAATGCCTGGTATGCTCTGGATACCTTCAGACAGTTATTGATATTTAACCCCCGAAAGAAATTTAAAGACTTTTAAAACAAACCTATATGTTAGCATTGATAAAATTTTTAAATAATGCCCTACTGAGGCAACCAGTAGGAAGACAAAAGAGCAAGCTCATAGATTATTTTAGGAAAAGGGATTTGTGAAGACAGAAAAGGAATGTGCAAGCACAGTTGCTAAATTAGATAAACCATTAGTTAACTTTCCACATTTTTCTGATTTTAGACATTACCCTTTAGTCTTACTAGATTGAGATTTCTTGTGTTTTTGTTAGTCGGGGATTGTTAGTACAATATATAGTAATAAGAGAATTAAATTTTCAGCAGGGCTATTGGAAAATGCTACAATATAACAATGTTATGTACTCACCATTTTGGTTCTTTGTGACTTTGAAAGAATATTTTATTTCATACTCCCCATGAATTAATGATCTCTCCATTTTGTTGATAAGGAAACAAGCACAGTAAAGTCAAATAACCTGACCAAGAACTTAGGGGTACACTCACTGTTGGGAGACAGTTCTTCATGGATTTAGCATTTTTACATGTGTTGTAGACAGAGTCTTCTGGACCATCTTTCAAAGATGCTGTATAGTGAACTATAATGGCAGGCAGACAATGTCTCCCTCCAGAGAAAAGATGGGACAATTTGCTGCCCATTTTAAAAGATGAGTTTGCTAACCCAGGGTTCCTCTCCCATAGGTCAATCCACTGCACATGTAGGTATCCTTGGCCCTTTTTGTGTTGCCTTACAGGAACTGGAGGTCAAGGAACTGGGGCAAAACAATGATGATACTTGAGATGTTGCTGTTAGTGAAATATTGTCCTTTGTCTCTGATCTAGGAGTCTCATGTCTTCTGCCAACACCCTTGAAACAGTGGGAGGTTAACTTGGTAGCTTGCCCATAGGGTAAAATCTCAGGGCCTTCACAACTGCAGCCATTCACTGGCAGCCAAAACTAAAACTCGGGGTTCTAAACTCTTAGGCCTGTATTCTTTCTACTTTCCCATGTCCCAGCTCTAACTTCCCACCTTCCTCCATTTCTTGCCTTGTATCTTTTTTTCTCATTCTAGTACCTCTAGAAATTCTAGACCACCTGTTTTCTCCTGACTTCAAAAGACTGATTATTTACCTGGGATGGGCTCCTCACCACCAACCCTCTGAAAACTGTCTCTCACCTCAACTTCACTGGCTTCTCTTTAAGAAAAAAATTATCCATGAAACATTGAAGACTAAGAACTCTTACTGTCCCATGTTGGTAATTTAATGATTTGGTAGTTTAGTGATTTTCAACCAAGAATGCATGAGAACAATGCTTTCCTCTAACTAGAATATACCAGAGGGTGGAGGAAAAGGAAGAAGGTATTCCTTAAGCAAAGTTTCTCTTGATTTTTCTTAAATTTTGTAATTCCCCTAGCATAGATAGCACAATGCAAACAAGGTGTTGTTGGTATCTAGTCCTTACCCTCCCCCAGTGATCTTTCCATCATGACAAGTAGAGTACTTTATCTCCAGTACACGCACTCAGGATAAGGTCCAAACTTCTTTGCATGTTGTACGAGGCCCTTCATAGTCTGCCATCTTCTGTCAACTTCTTCCTCTCATTCACATCTGGCCTCATCATATTAACCACCAGCTGTTCGTAAACTGAGCCCCTTTATGTCTTTGTGTCTTCGTGTGGAAGTTATTTGCTCTTCTTCCACTGCCTATTTGCTACTTACCGTTCAGGGGAATTCTTAGAAGGCTTTGATGAGTGTGGGTCCTTCATCTGTGCCCCCAGTGGGCTCAGCATTCCCTTCCACTATAGCTCTTTCTTTGAGACCAAGTGCTGAATTGCAGTATTTCCCAACTTAAGTTTTCTCAAAATACAACAGGCAGTTCAGAGTGTTCAAGAGAATAATGGTGTCCATTCAGCAATAAAATAATTATTTAAGCTGTCAAGCAGTAAAATAATTATCTAAGCTTTTTCTTTGCTTTAAAACTGATTCATTAGAGAGTTTCCAAGGATTGATGATCAAGACAGGCAGTTACTGAAGATCAGTAACCATGACCAATTCACATGTTTTATAATTCAGCCAAACCCTACTCCCCATCTTGTGGTAAAGACCTTTATACAACTCTAAATTGGGTGCTTTTGTTACTATAGGCCATATATTGTTAATTTAAATCCATAACAGGCTTGATAAGTTCTATGGACTACAAAGAAACCTGGTTTTGAAATCCAGTAAGTTAATAGGGAGATAAAAATGATGTGACATCTACAAATTTGCCTTAACATGAACTTCATAAGAGCCATTAATCACACTCCTCTGATCAAGTGTTTTATGTTGAACTTTCAGCAAAAAGCAATATTTCATAACCCAATTTAAAAAGGAGAAGCTACAATGATGACTATTTCCAATTTGTTTTTTTATTTATCGGAATTAAGACTATCCCCACTCACAATATGTTATTTACAGAAACGTACTCACAAATAAGAGTCTGAAACCTGTTGATTTTTTTTTTTAAGGCACAAACTGCAAAACTACTGAGTTTAAGATGCTGAAAACAGTTTTGCCTTCTTAAATAGTGTTTAACATGTACTTACATTTTATATTACATTTTAATATATATTTCATTCTCAAACCAAACTTGTCATAATTAAATGTATGTGTTGACAGATGATGTTTTTTCTTAGGAAATTTAAAGTAAAATGAAACACTTGTACCATGTGTTAAATGGAAAGCAATTCAAAATTTATCTGTACTTAGTTTGAATGTCACTAATGCTTTTCCTCCAGATCGATACTCGATTCCTGGTCACTTACTCCAGGTTTTTACTCAAAAGTCACATTTACAGTGAGGCCTTTCCTGGACCCTCACATTTAAATTGTAAGCTGTTCCCTACCATCCTCCCCCAGTCTTCCTCCCACGGTTTAGTTTCTCCTTAACACTTTTCATGCTCTTACATATTATACATTTTACTTGGAAAAAAATCCTTTATTAGCTATCTTGATGACCAGAATATCAGATCTAAGAGGACAGGGATCTTCTCTGTGTCATGTGCACTCTTCTATCTGTGGTGCCTCCTAGAACAGTGTGTGGCCCTGAGCAGGTTCTCAGTAAGTATTTTTGAAAAAAAAAAAGCTGTAAGATAACTTCCTAATATTTTTAAAACATGTATTGATCTAGCAGGAAACATTGTCTACTCAAACACCATTGTCTGTCACTTGCCATCTTTAATATTTACACATATTTTCATATTATCTTTGTGGAAGTTTGTAGGGTTCTATACTGCCTTCAAAGTGTAAGAAATGGGAGAACAGGAATTCCTAAGTATGTGTTGTCATGTTTCTCTTTACCTAGACTGAGTTCTCATGGTTAACAGTACTTATTCATAACATCTTTTTTCTTTGTTTCCCTAGGGCTGTGAGAACTTGGCTCATTGTTGATGCTCAAAAATAGTTAATAAATACATGATGAAAGTTTCAGAGGTGGGGCAGCATGAATTAGTATGAGAATGAATTCCCAGGACACACAGACACAAGTGTCTCACTGTTTCTGTCACTGTGTCTAGAGACGACTCATTCATCACGTCCCCGGTCTACTGTTAACTCCTCTCTGTTCATTTCAATGCTCCAGTCCCAATGTCAGTTGGAAATGTGGTCTTGAGAGGATTTGTCTCTTGCTGAGGATAGAAATTACTGGACTGGTGAGAGTTAGGAGTGACGGTTAGTGGAAATATAAAGACAACTGAGGTAAACACGAACAGAAATAAAATGGAAAATGAACATAAATTGAATAGAAAGTGAGCAGAAATGAAATGGTTCTTTTTTTGTTAGGGAATGTCTATAACTTGTACCAATTTCAGATTGAAGAAAGGAGAGTGATTGTAATTGTCTTGAGTTGTAGTAGTTACACTGATGAGGGTCAAGTCCTGTGTCACTGTGCCTTTCCCATCTTTATTATTTATTTTTTTTTTTTACCAGCTTAGGACACAATTCCTATTGTTCTTGAAGAAAGGAAAACACCCTATGCTCTCCTCTGTTTGTGAGGATACCTATGATAGGAAGATGAAGAAAACCCCTGGAACACGGGTCACTGGTCTAGGCTTGAAAGAAGAGAGGGTGGTTGTTGGAGGTTAATGAATGTCACCATTAGATGTTGGGCAGGTCACATCCCTGTGTCTTAGAGCTGTCTTTATATTCCAACCTTCTCCTGTACTTGTGCTGTAGAACTTTGGTAAAGATACATTCTAATTTAAAGAATATAATTTTGAAACTTTAGCATATAAATAGTGGACTATAGATGGTAATCGTACTGTTTATTTTCCTGGCGAGTCGGATTCCAAGATTTCCCCTCAATCTTAACCATACATTGGTTTCTGCTCTCAACTGGACATGCTAGAATGAGGGCATTAATCCTGATTTTTTGAAAAAAAAAAAAAGTTTTTAGCACTGGCTACTTCTTTATACAAAGAGCTTGTCTGCACAATGCTTTTTTCCAAATTCTCAAGGAGCATTGTGAGGGGGTAATTAAAGCAGTCTGTTTCTCCAGCACGTTCTGTCTGTTTTTTCTTTTCATTATTAGATGTGATGACACATTTGCCTGTGTGGCTTCCCACAGATGGCATAGAAATTTTGTGATCAAATGGTAAGAGTAAACCAACTGTCGTCTCAGATCACAGCTTACCATGTTGTTCCCCATGTGTAGGAATCTCACTTCAGTGAAATGCTTGCTTCTTTTAAAGTGGTATTACCTGTAATGCAGAAGATTTTAGAATGAACTGGAAAATGGTGGAAAGGTGACTGCAAATCTAAATTAACAGCTAGTTTTTATGTCCTGTGTTTCTATTCTAATGCAGATGTGACTTAATTAAAATAATATCTCCATACGAAAGTTAATGATTAAAAAATATAACTTAACTCTTGTTGACAAGAGGCAGAAATGTCAGAGTTGAGTCATTTCTGTAATCTACGTCAATAAAGAAATGCTGTCAAGTATATTTTACAGTCTTTTTTTTTAATTCTAAATTTCTGTCATACATAGGCACAAAAACCTAGATGCTTAAGCCAGACATTTTTTCTTGTCCATCAAAAACTCAATAGGAAAAAATGACTCCAGAAGGCAAAGAACTTTGTTAAAGTGGCGATTCTAACATTGATTAAAATAAAGCTTAAAAAGTAGCTTTGGCTTTCAGAGCTCAAGGCAGGGGGAGATGACATATATATCACTTTGAATATATGAAGTATGATGGCAACTTAGCCACCCTTCATTACAGGGGATTTTCTTTTGTGTTTGGACTGAAGGGTAAGTCAGTGAAAGAGAAGAGGCCAAGCACCTATTGAGCATGAAAGCCACACAAAATAGGGTGGGTTGGAATGGTAGTTTGGAAAAAATAGAAAGAAGCTGCCTCACTGAGGGGTCAAGACCAGAACTTTATGGCTGAGGAGGTTGGATGGAAATAGTCATCCAAAGCAGGGGTGCGGTCAGTGAGTGTTCTCATCAATGTCTGTGGCAGTTGCTGTGAAGTTCGAGAGCAAGAACAGACTGAAGGTTTTAGATCCTAAAGCATGTGACTCAGAATTATATCAAATAGTAATTGATAACAGATGCTTACTTAGCACAGTGGAGTCGAGTTTTCAAAAATGCGATATTTGAAATCTGTGCTGGGATTCACCAGGAGCATGTTGAGCTTTTGAATGAGTCATTTAATCCCTCTGAGAATCAGTTCGGATGTGTGTAAAATGACACCTGGATTAAGTGGACTATCAGCTAGCTAGCAGTGCAGAAGTTCCATAAATCTTGGCTGAACCTAGGCTTGAAATTGGCTTTAATCTTCCTAGCTAATAAGCTATACACCATAATTAATGACAATTGGATATGACTGTTGGATTAAAATAAAGTAGAAATTTACTTGTCACTGTCTCATGGAGGTTCAACATGGGATTGAACAATTATGGAGCCCTGGGGCATGTAGAGTTGATAAAGAAGTGTAGTTGTTATCAATTCTCTTGAGTTTTGACTAACCCAGGCTCAAATCCCACCCAGTCCACAACTACATCTATGATGTTGAGAAATGAACTTTACCTTTACTTTTATCTCCTGTAAATTGGACAGCTCCCTTTGCCCAGATCATGAGATTATTATGATTAAATGCAGCACTGCAGGTAGAGGGTTTGGTTCATAATAAATGCTTGTTATCTTGATCCTTTGAATATAATATGCTCTTGAGTTTTTACTCTTCCCTGTATATTTGAATTTAGATTTTGTGTTTGTTTTAATATTTGTACCTAATTTACTGATTGACTAAGAGCAATTGGCTATGATGAGTGGGTAAAAAATAACTCAACATATGGGCAACAGTTCATTATCTGTAGACCATGTAGCCTAGACGTAGCGATTACTAAGTCTATTTCTGGCTTTGGTTTTACTGTTCTCAGTATACAGGCAGTCAGTTAAAAATTTCAACCCATTTACTATTCTGTCAAGTAGGAATTGTGGCAAACACTCGAGGTGGATATTGTATTTTATTTCGCTGATTGGTGATAGTGTTAGTTTAAAATACTTAACGGTTGACTTGCACTATAATTTCTTTGAAAGAGATCCTTTTTAGTGTACATTATGGCATAAGGATAAACTGACATATCGAAGGAACAGAACTGAGTCAAGAAATCAACTCTTATGTTTACCTTCTCTTGATTTTTAAGGAGGGTGCCAAGACCAAATTGGGAAGAATAGGTTTTTCAACAAATGGTGCAAGAATACGTGGATATTTACACGTAAAAGGATAATGTTGGACCCCCTACCTCATGCTAAACATAAAAATTGAAAATAAATAAATAAATAAAATACCAGAGATAATGGTTAAAACTATAAGAATCTTAGAAGAAACTATGGACTTGTATCTTTATGACCTTGGATTAGGCAATGGTTTCTGAGATGTGACACCAAAAGCATAAGAACAAAAGAAAAATCAATAAATTTGATTTCATCATAATGGAAGTTTTGTGCTTCAAAGGACACTGTCAGAAAAGTGAAAGAACAACCCACAGAATTGTAGAAAATACTTGCAAATCATATACCTAAGAGGGGATTTGTATCTAGAGTATACAAAAAATCTTATGACAATAACAAGACAAATAACCTAGTTAAAAATGGGCAAAGGAGTTGAATAGATATGGTCAGTAAGCACATCAGCAAAATGTACACCAGTAGACATTCGGGAAATGTGAATCAGAACCACAGTGAGATACTACTTGACATCCACCAGGATAGCTGTAATCAAAAAGACAGATAGTGGTGTTGATGAGAAAGTAGAACCTCTGTATACCACTGATGGGAATATACAGTGGTGTAGATGATTTGGAAGAGAATCTGACAGCTCATCACAATGTGAAACATAAAGTTAATATATGACCCAGCAATTTCACTCTTAGTTGCTATACACCCTTTAAAATGAAAACATGGCCACATAAAAACTTGATCACGAATATTCATGGAAGCATTATTCATAATAGCTTAAAAGTAGACATTTTGAAAAATGTCCCTCTACTGGGACGCCCGGGTGGCTCAGTTGGTTGATCATCCAACTCTTGATTTGGCTCAGGTCATGACCCCAGGTGATGGGATCAAGTCCTGGGTTGGGTTCTGTGGTAAGTGTGGAGCCTGCTTGAGGTTCTCTCTCCCTTTGCCGCCTCTTATGCACTTCCTCTCTCTAAAATAAAAATAAATAAATAAAATGAAATGAAAGGATGGGCACCTGGGTGGCTCAATCAGTTAAGCATCCAACCCTTGGTTTCTGCTCCAGCCACAATCTCAGGGTTTTTAGAGTTGGAGCCCTGCATCAGGCTTGCTGCTGTCAGTATGGAGACTGCTTGGCATTCTCTGTCACCCTCTCTCTTTGCCCCTTCCCTGCTCATGTGCGGACATGCATGCTTTCTTGCTCACTAAATTATTTTATTATTTTATTTTTTAATATATGAAATTTATTGTCAAATTGGTTTCCATACAATACCCAGTGCTCATCCCAAAAGATGCCCTCTTCAATACCCATCACCTACCCTCCCCTCCCCTCCTTCTCACCCCCCATCAAACCTCAGTTTGTTTTCAGTTTTTAAGAGTCCTTATGCTTTGTCTCTCTTCCACTCTAACCTCTTTTTAAAAATTTTTTTAACCAAAACCTGAAAGTTTTATATTTAAAATTACAGATATGGGAGAGTAATTTTGCACTTGTTGAGGTACCAAAAATGTCACATTTAATGCATTAGTTGATCATTACACAGATTTCAAATTAATAAAACAATACGATTAACTAATTTTTCATTCAATTCTTATCTTATTTTTAAATTTTTTATTTATTTTATTTTATTTATTTTTTAATTTAATTATTTTTTTTAATTTATATCCAAATTAGTATATAGTACAACAATGATTTCAGGAGTAGACTCCTTAGAGCCCCTTACCCATTTAGCCCATCCCCCCTCCCACAACCCCTCCAGTAACCCTCAGTTTGTTTTCCATATTTATGAGTCTCTTCTGTTTTGTCCCCCTCCCTATTTTTATATTATTTTTGTTTCCCTTCCCTTATGTTCATTTCTTTTGTCTCAAAGTCCTCATAGGAATGAAGTCATATGATTTTTGTCTTTCTATGACTAATTTCACTTAGCATAATACCCTCCAGTTCCATCCACGTAGTTGCAAATGGCAAGATTTCATTCTTTTTGATTGCCGAGTAATACTCCATTGTATGTATATACCACATCTTCTTTATCCATTCATCCATCGATGGACATTTGGGCTCTTTCCATACTTTGGCTATTGTTGATAGTGCTGCTATAAACATGGGGGTGCATGCATCCCTTTGAAACAGCACACCTGTATCCCTTGATAAATGCCTAGTAGTGCAATTGCTGGGTTGTAGCATAGTTCTATTTTTAGTTTTTTGATGAACTTCCATACTGTTTTCCAGAGTGGCTGACCAGCTTGCATTCCCATCTAAAAATTTTTTTTAACATTTATTTATTTTTGACAGAGAAAGATAGCATGAGCAGGGGAAGGGAAGAACAGGATGGAGATAAAGAATCTGAAGCAGATTCCAGGCTCTGAGCTGTCAGCACAGAGCCCCATGCAGAACTTGAACTCATGAACCAGGAGATCATGACCCAAGCTGAAGTCGGACACTTAACTGACTAAGCCACCCAGGTGCCCCTCTCTCTCTCTAAAAATAAATAAATAAACTTTAAAAAATAAAATAATATGAAATGTTAAAAATACTATCCATCTCTTAAGTGTATATACAATGGGATTTTATTTGGCAATAAAAAGGGATAAAATACTAATCTGTAATACAACACTGATGAGACTTGAACACAATATGCTAAATGAAAGAAGCCAGTGACAAAAAAAAAATCACATATTGTATGATTGCATTTATATAGAATGTCTATAACAGTCAAATCTATAGACAGAAAATAGATTAGTGGTTGTCTAGGATTTGAGAGATTAGGGAGAAATGGAGAGTCATTGCTAATAAATAGGAAGTTTCCTTTTTGGATGGTGAGATCTAAAGTTGTGGTGATGGCTGCACAATTTTGTGACTATATTTAAACCACTGAGTTGTACTTTTATTTATTTATTTTGAGAGAGATGGTGCAAGTCGTGGGCTGGGGGTGGGGCATAAGGAGAGAAAGGGAGGGAGGCAGAGAGAGAAAATCTTAAGCAGGCTCCATACTGAGTGGGTCTCAATCCCACAGCCCTGGGTCATGACCTGAGCTGAAATCAGGAGTCAGATGCTTAACTGAATGAGCCACCCAGGCACCCTGAGTTGTATTATGTATATTTTAAATGTTTATTTTTTAAAGAGAGGGAAACAGAGAATCTGAAACAGGCTCCATGCAATCAGCACACAGCGCGATGTGGGGCTTGAACTAATGAAACCGTGAGATCACGACTGGAGCCAAAACCAAGAATCAGACGCTTAACAACTGAGTCACCCAGGTGGCCCCCAAGTTATACTTTTAAATGAATGAATTGTAGGGTGTACTGTAGGTTATGAATTGTAGGGTAGGTTATATCTCATTGCAGATGTTACACAAACACATGAATTATGAGGAAAATGTGAGGTAATGTATCTGAAATACTTTAAAATTCACATTTGAGGTATTTTAAGAAAACTAGAAACATAATTTTCTAGCAGAACACAGGAATGAAGGAAACTAGATAATTGAAACAGATCAAAGAAGAAATCTGTTTTGAGTTTTTATTAACTGTTGCAAGGCTTTTTACTTGGTGCATATGCCTACGGCACATGTTTTGTTCTAAATATGTGCTGGAAGCTTTTCCATAGAATAGAACTTCTTAAAAGTTGTTCAGATGATCTTTCAAGTCCTGTATATCGAGACTAGTTCCTTCTCAAAGAGCCTCAACTCTATCTGCTTATATGGATGGTGGTAATGGTGGAATTCATGAAAAGCTATAGATTTTGCCTAGTTGGAAGTTAACCCTACATAACTGTGATACAGAAGGGTGGGGCATTTTGCAAGAGTGTCAGAGTAACAGTGCAGCCTTACTATATCTTTATGCCTTGGCCATTAAATTCATCTCTGGCTCTAGTGAGCAAATATGTAGATTTTTGTAGAAAAAAGGGGGCCTCGATGTGGTGAGTGATGGCAAATCTGTCCCACTGATGAAGAAAATACACACTGAATTTCAGGAGGAGACTGACAATATTATGGTTCCCATTTTGTGCAATTTATAATGAAAAGAGATGGAGAGAGATGGTGGCTCAAAGGAGAAAATAAGAAACTTAAGTTGGAAGATAGAACCTAAGGAGAAACAGTAAAGAAAATACAATTATCTCCACTGCAGGAGAACTGAGGGGAACCTGGCTGACTCAGTTGGAAGATCCTGTGACTCTTGACCTCAGGGTCTTGAGTTTGAGCCCCATGTTGGGTGTAGAGATTACTTAAATAAACAATTAAACTATAGAACAACCGTATTTAACCTTCAAACATACCACCACCAAGACGTTTTTGAAAGCAAACAGTCATTTGTCATGTACTAAGACTGGGTTCTAGTCTAAGGCCTAAGGATTCTGTACATACTAACTTACTTTATTCTTAATATTGAAGGTCCTGTGTACATAGAAGATCTTTTTATGAGAGGCTACTCTTTCACTTCAGCAAGCCCATGGATGGACGGACCCACTGTGAACACAACCTAGTTTTCTCAGGGATGGACAAAGCTTGGGGCTTTTTCAGTTTATATCCTAAAGAATTTTATCTTGATCCCATCCTCAAACTTGGCCCGAAGTGAACTGGCTTTGGATTTAAAGTCATTGTATTCTCTGTAAACAGCTTCAGAGCCTGGCTTGCTTTTATAGTCAGGGATCTGCACCAGAAAGACTTGTAGTTTGCAGAGTTGGTGGTTTTGTGTATTTCAACATAATGGTAGGCAAAAATCATGAATCCCCAAAGATGTCTTTATGCTAATCTCCTACACCTGTGAATATTTAATCTTACATGGCAAAAGACTTTGCAGTTATGATTAAATGAAGGATCTTGAAATGGGTAGATGATTCTGGATTCTCTAGGTGGGCTCAACGGAATCACAAGGGTTCTTAGAGGCATGAGTGTCAGAATCAGAGCTATTGGAAGATGCTGTGATATTGGCTTTGGGGATAATGGCCATGGGACAAGAAATGCAGGCAGCCTTCTAAAAGTTGGAAAATAGAAGGGGATAGATTTTCCCCTTGTATTAGTGTCCTCAGGCTGCCGTAACAAATTACCACAGGCTGGTGGCTTAAACCACAGAAAGTTTAGGTTTTCTTGATGTTTTTATTTTTGGGAGACACAGAGCATGAGTGGGGGAGGGGGAGGGAGGGAGGGAGACACAGAATCCCAAGCAGTCTGCAGGCTCTGAGCTGTCAGCACAGAGCCCAATGTGGGGCTCCAGCTCACAAACCGTGAGATCATGACCTGAGCTGAAGTCGGACACTCAACCAAATGAGTCACACAGGCACCCCAACAATAGAAATTTATTTCCTTATAGTTTTGGAGGTTAGAAGTTCAAGGTCAAGGTACTATCAGGGTTGGCTTCTGATGAGGTCTCTCTTCCTGGCCTCGGGACAGAAGGTTTCTCATTATTGCTGTGTGTGTGCTTGGTGAGAGAAAGTTCTTTGGTGTCTCTTCCTCTTTTTATACAGTCACAATCTCATCATATTAGAGCCACACCTCTGTGACCTCACTTGACCTTAATTACCTCTTTAAAGTTAGTATCTCCAAATACAGCAGCATGGGTAAGGGTTAGGGGCTTCACCATAGGAAATTCGGGGCCGGCGGGGGGACATAATTGAGTCAATAAAACCTTACTGTTGTCCGGGAAAAATTCAGACCTGATGACACATTAGGCCCAGTGAGACTTTTGACTGCAGAATTGTAAGATAATAAATTTGTTTTAAGCCACTAAAAATTGAGGTCATTCATTATGATTGCAGGTGGAAACTAATGCAACATTCTCATTAGTTTTAAAGCCTATTTTCCAGGTGGCAGATTCATCGTTATTGATAGGCTAACATAATATATGGCCCCTTTAAGGAATAAGTCCTGGACCCAACCACCCTGTGTACTCTGTTGTGTAAACACTCATAGACTTGTGCGCGCACACACACACACACACACACACACACACACACTGGCCTCCACAGTTTTCCATTCCAAGAAGCACTGGGAATTCTTGAAGGCCGATGCCTACTTGAGATTTTTTTGTAAATCGACCTAAGTTGGGAGGAGTATATAAGCAGCTCCTTAATTTGTAAGGAACTGAACATTTTAGGATGCTTTTTTGATTCACTCCTTTAAATAATTAAGGCAGAGACCTTCATTATTGCCCCTTGTTGTCTTTTCTATTGAACTTTAGGCTTAAAATGTTTGTCTATGGATACCACAAAGGGTCCAACTTTGCATGGTGATCTGGAGGGGCCTCCAAAGGAGCAGGGTGCACTATCTCAGTGTCAAGGTGAAGGACAGCGAGACACTTTCAAATAGGTTCCTTTGCCACAGATCCAAAATGTTTTCTGTCCATCTTGAGTTCTCACATTTCCAGGAGTTGAAGTAGAAGACAAAGTGTCAGGAGAGAGGAACAGAAATAGATGAAGAGCTCATTTGGAACAAAAAGCTAGAGAAACCTTTTAAAAGGACTTACTAATGGTTTCTAGGTACACATGGCTAACCTGAAAACAAGAGATGATCTCTTTGGGAAGAGATCCTAGGCCAATTTTCCTTGAATCCATAGAAAATGCTTGTGAAATCCTCTTATTAACAGACTGTCCTATTCCCTGGATCTGTCCCACGTAAAGTATTCTAGAGGTGAAAGGTGCCAAAAATACTGAGCACACTTAGATGCTTCTTGCCAAGATTTTCACTCATATGGAATTTTAGGTATGATAGGACTTCTAACACACTTTTCCAAAAAAGAGACCAGTTCACTCATTTCACCAGAATTTCATCCCTTGAGATCATAAAATAACTCTCATTTATAATTCAAATTTTAAGTTTTACCTAAGTGAATTTTTAAGTGGGAGCTAGGAAAAACCTCGTGAATTTTTAGCTTACTTGCTCAGTGTGTGATTTAATTCTTTGGTTGCTTCATGTTTTGATGATTCCTTATGGGCCAGTAGGAGAATGTATACTTCCTTTATTAATGCAAGTCAACATTGCACATCTTGCTAAAAATCGTATCTTACATGTCATTGGTTACAGATGTTATTGGTTCATTTTACTATACGGTGAAACCAAACCAAGGGAATTACTTGCAAAGCCATAGAGAGTATTAAAAAAAAATTTTTTTTAATGTTTATTTATTTTTGAAGGAGAGAGAGACAGAGTGGTGGTGGGGGGGCAGAGAGAGAGGGAGACACAGAATCTGAAACAGGCTCCAGGCTCTGAGCTGTCAGCACAGAGCCTGATGTGGGGCTTGAACCCACAAACCTCGAGATCATGACCTGAGCTGAAGTTGGACGCACAATCGACTGAGCTACCCAGGCGCTCCTACAAAGTATTTTTAAAAAAGCATTAGGAGGGGCGCCTGGGTGGCTCAGTCAGTTAAGTGTCCAACTTCGGCTCAGGTCATGATCTCGCAGTCCGTGGGTTTGAGCCCCGCGTTGGGCTCTGTGCTGACAGCTCGGAGCCTGGAGCCTGCTTCTGATTCTGTGTCTCCCTCTCTCTCTGACCCTTCCCCGTTCGTGCTCTCTCTCTCTCTGTCTCAAAAATAAATTAAAAAAAAATTTTTTTAAAGCATTAGGATGTTAATTACAAAAGTGCCACAGTTTTTGGAAATGTTTCACTTCTAATGAGAAAACATATTCTTCTTAATACTCACACCGATTTAAACTTTGTGCATAGTTTTCATCCATTTCAGCTATGGCTTACCACAATTAATGCTCAACTGAACTTTCAACGATGGCTTTCAGTGAAGAGTTTCACTATGTCATACCCCAGTTTCCTTTGTGCTTTTCTCTTTTTGTACATTTTGTTCACTTTTACTCAGACCTCCTCCTTTTTGATCATCAGGAGAATAAGCCAAAGATCGCCCTTGATATTCCAGTTATAGTGTGTAGCTTTTTCTTTCCTTTGACTGAAGGGTATAATTGGGAAATAACTCCTGGGCTTCATGTAGTTTAAACATGGTAAGAAACTGCGTGTCGTATTTACATAGTAACAAAAAGCAATCCTCCATAATTAAAGCAGGCTCCGTAAGGGTTATGTCACTGTGGATTTCGATAGAATAAAAGGTCATGACTGATTTGAACAGTTTCCAAATAAACAGTTGGCTTAAGATTTTGTATTGCATTTTATCTTTCACTTAGCCTCATAATGGCAAACACAAACACCTAGTAAGAAAAACATGTCCCCCCCCTGACTTAGCAATTCTTTGTCAATTGTCTTTTTCAAAGGTGTTAAGGGTAAGAAGAGGGGAGGTATTGTTTGGTCAGGGCAGCTGAATCTCCTGGGAGTGGGAGTATAGTTCTTGAGGTAGTCTGTGAACACAGTGTTTCTTAGGGACATGCCCTTGGCCTCTTTTCCGTTTATGTCCTTTTTTTTTTTTTTTTTTTAATGTTTATTTATTTGAGAGAGAGTGTGAGAGAGAGAGACAAAGCGCAAGCAGGGATGGGGCAGAGAGAGAGGGAGACGGAGAGTCTGAAGCAGGCTCCAGGCTCAAGCTGTCAGCACAGAGCCAGATGCAGGGCTGGGACTCAGAAACCGGGAGATCATGACCTGAGCGGAAGTCAGACCCTTAACCAACTAAGCCACCCAGGAGCCTTCCACTATGTCCTTTTATATCGTTTCTTTAACTTGTGACACAGAAATGGAGACTATGGAGGCATTTCCTCAGTATCCTGACTCCTAGCACTTTGAAATAGATTTTTCCCAGTTTTAATGGGATATAATTGACATATAGCACTGTGTAAGTTTAAGGTGTGCAGAAGCATGGTATGACTTATATATGTTCTGAAATGATAAGTTTGGTTAATACCCATCATCTCCTGTAGATGCAAAAAGAAGAAGAAAAATGTTCCCTTGTGATGAGAACTCTCAGGATCTACTCTCTTCATAACTTTCCCATATACCACGAGGCAGTGTTAGCTGTAGTCATCATGATGTACATTCTATCCCCAGTACTTACAACTGGAAGTTTGTTCCTTTTGACCACCTTCCTCCAATTCTCCTATCCCCTCTGGTAACCACAAATATTATCTCTTTTTCTGTGAGTTTTGTTTTGTTTTGTTTTTGTTTAGATTCCACATACAAGTGAGGTCATACTATATTTGTCTTTCTAGCTTATTTTACTTAGGATAGTGCCCTCAGGGTCCACCCGTGTTATCACAAATGGCAGGTTTTCTTGCCTTTTTTATGGTTGAATAACATTCCATTGTATATAGTGACCACAACGTTTTCATCCATTCATGTGTTGGTGGACGCCTAGGTTGTTTCCAGGTCTTGGCTATTGGGAATAATGCTGCCATGAACATGGGGGAGTAGATGGCTCCTTGACATAGTGTGTCATTTCCTTTGACTATATTCCCCAGAATGGAATTGCTTGATCATATGTTCAGTTTTTAATCTTTTGAGTAACCTCTGTATTATATTGGTTGTACTAAATTGTATTTCCATCAACAATACACAAGGGTTACCTTTTCTCTACATCTCCACCAACATTTGTTATCTTACATTTTTTTTTGTAATCACCATTCTAATAGGCATAAGGTGATATTGATGAAGTGCTATCTCATTGCAGTTTTGATTTGCATTTCCCTTATGCTTAGTTAGGTTGAGCACTTTTTCATGTACCTGTTGGGCATTCATACATCTTCTGGGAAAAAAATGTCTGTTCAGGTCTTTTGTCCATTTTTTAGTCATTTTCCCCCCATGGACTTGTATGAGATCTTGATATATTTTGAATATGATTTCCTTATCGGATAATCTGATTTGCAAATATTTTCTCTGATCTGCAAATATTTAGTAGATTGCCTTTTCATTTTATTGAGGAGCTTTCCTTTATTCTGCAGAGCTTTTTTAGTTTGATGTAGTCCTATTTGTTAATTTTTGATTTTGTTGCTTGTGCTTTAGATATCCTATCCAAAAAATCATTGCCAAGACTCATGTCAAGGAACTTTTATCCTATGTTTTCTTACAGGAATTTCATGGTTTCCTATCTGAAATGTGTTTTTAATAAAATGCCCTAGCAATAGGATTGGGATATATTATTAAGATCATTTCCTTTTTCTTTCAGAAGGATCTGAATGGTAATGCTGATGACAGCAATTGTAATTTCCATTTATTGAATGTTTACCAGGTAGTAGGCACTCTAAGTGCTCCTTGCACATTACCTCACTTTATCCTCTCAACAAGCTTCTGATATAAATATTATTACTCTCTCTAACATATTAATCAGAAAATTGAGGATTTGAGAGGTTAAGTAATTTGTGCCAGGTCGTGTAGCTACATTGGGCCAAAATAGGGATCTGAAACCATAACATACTGAAGAAGAGGTTCTAATTTATACTTTCACTCTTTTACCACTAAGGTGTAATGGTGATTTGAATGATCAGGGTCTTATTGTCATTAACTCTCAAATATTGAGATTGGATAGATCAATGAGTAAACAGTGTTCTGTAAACTTGGTTTGCAGACTTTGGTGTTGCTGTTTGAAGTAGTTACAAATTTTTGAATCAAGAGAGTTTTTACAAAAATTGGAATTCTGAGTGGCTCATGAAAATTCAGAACTTCTTCATCCGGGGCTTGCATTCTATCATGGCAATGATTGGCTAAAGCTAAGTGGGTCATTCTCTTTAAAGGAGATAGGTCCCTTCATTTTTTTAAAATAAATTTTTAAATGTTTATTTGTTTGTGAGAGGAGGGAGGGAGGGGGAGAGAGGGAGAATGAATCAGGGTAGGAGGGCAGAGAGAGACAGAGAGACAGAGAGCCAAATCCAAAGCGGGCTCCAGGCTTTGAGCTGTCAGCACAGAGCCCGATGCATGGCTGGAACCCAAGAACTGGGGGATCATTGGGCTCTTTCAATTAACCATTGTCGCTACTGGGAGTTTCACCCATTTAGGCTGTTTACCTGATTCCTGTAGGCATTTGAGTTTTGGCTCCAGGATTAGCTGATTCTTAATGTTTATTTGGTTTTCAGTTGAGGAAGTCTATACCCATACTACAAACTTATCTTCCTGGTAAACCAACTTTCCTATTACCTAAACATGGCCTCAGTGTATAATAACTGGAAATCTCTTTGGAAGTTCACATTATAAATTTATAGAATGAGACATAAAATCCATCCTAAATTCCTTTCTGAGGAAATAC
Source organism: Neofelis nebulosa (assembly GCF_028018385.1). Lineage (NCBI taxonomy): Eukaryota > Metazoa > Chordata > Mammalia > Carnivora > Felidae > Neofelis > Neofelis nebulosa. The sequence continues at coordinate 127,902,644 of NC_080789.1, forward strand.
AAGGGCTGCAATGTGCCAGTTTCTGCCAAGCATTCTTAAGAACAGATCACACAAAAGTTATACAGTATCTTAACAGCCACATTAAATTAAAGTGAAAGTATTTTAGAGATAGGGCAATGCCATGCGTGTTTTGTAAGGATATTTTTTTCCCACATGAGTTGTTGGTGAATGAGAGGCAGAATCTAAACAATGGAATTTATTATTTTCTAATTGATGTTTTACTTAAGGTGAGTTTCTCCCACTGGCTATAAAAAAGGCTGTTAGTGAAGATGCTCATGGAAAACATAATAGGATTTGTTTCTTCATAAAATATGTCAAAAGGCTGAAAAATTTCCCTTGTTGGGTCAACGTTAATGTGGTGTCCATTTTTTTAAGTTGGCAAACTAACTTCTGAAGCCATGCATTCGCTGTGTGTGTGTGTGTGTGTGTGTCCTCCTAACAAGAGATAAACAAAATTAAATAGAAAAAAAATTGGATCAGGCCAAAGCATGGACACAATGGTCTTGTTTCCATCACACATAGAAACAAACAGCTTGTTTTAATAATCAAATACGTTTCCTAAGGGTCTTGTTAAATTGCTGAATGTAAATTGCAATTGGAATTGACTATTAAAGATCTTGGTAGAGTAGGTTAAACATCTGTTCAATTTATTACAATTTTATTTGTACTTGAGCTGTAACTGGGGCAATTAAGCCAATCAGAGCAAGCAAATCAAATCTAATTTACACTCTAATGGACTCAAAATGAATGAATAAACATTGCACTACTAGATCCAAATGATTAAACAGGTCTCTAAGGATTTTTTTTTTCTATTTCACTATAGAAAATCATGGTGTTCATACTATCATTAACCACTAAAGGTGATGTAAACAAATGTGAACATCTCTTTATTTTTTCATGTTTTTATAAATTGCCAAATAAAAAATCAAGGGTATGATAAATTAGAGTTCTTCTTAACTCAGACAAATTTACCAAAAAAATCATTTATTAAATCCAATATCTGAAAGCCAGAGTATTTTTTTATTGAAGTAGAGTTGGCATACAATATTATATTGCCTTCAGGTGTACAACATAGTGATTCAACATTTATATACATTACAAAATGTCCTCCACAATAACTGTACTTCTCATCTGTCAACATACAAAGTTATTACAATATTATTGACTATATTCCCTGTGCTGTACTTTACATCCCCATGATTTATGTCATAACTGCAAGTTTATACTTCTTAATCCCCTTTATGTTTTTCACTCATTCCCCTAACCCCTTCCCCACCAGTTTTCTGTAAGTACTTCTGTTTTGTTTGTTAATTTATTTTGCTTTTATGGATTCCACATATAAGTGAAATCATATGATATTTGTCTTTCTTTGACTTATTTCACTTACCATAATACCCTCTAGGTCTATCCATGTTGTAAATGGCAAGATTTCATTTTTAGAAAAAAAAATTTAATGTTTATTATTTTTGAGAGAGAGTGACAGAGAGACCAATCAGGGGATTGGCAGAGAGAGAGAGGGAGACACAGAATCCGAAGCAGGCTTCAGGCTCTGAGCTGTCAGCACAGAGCTCTATGTGGGGCTCGAAATCGTGAGATCATGACCTCAGCTGAAGTCAGATGCTTAACCGACTGAGCCACACAGGTGCCCTAAGATTTCATTTTTTCATATGGTGGAGTAGTATTCCATTGCATATATATATACCACATCTTCTTTATCCATTCGTCTGTTGATAGACATTTAGGTTGTTTCCATATCTTGGCTTTTGTAAATGATGCTGAAATGAACATAGGTTGCATATATATCTTTTCAAATTAGTAATTTTGTATTCTTTGGGTAGATACCCAGAAGTATAATTCCTGGATCATATGGTAGTTCTATTTTTAGTTTTCTCAGAAACCTCCATACTGTGTCCATAGTGCCCACCAATTTACATTCCCACCAATAGTGCTCAATGGTTCCCTTTTCTTTATATTCTCCCCAACACTCATTATTTCTTGCCATTTTGATACTATGCCATTCTGACAGGCATGAGGTAACATCTCATTGTGGCTTTGATTTGCATTTCCCTGACAATTAGTGATGTTGAGCGTCTTTTCATGTGTTTGTTGACTATCTGTATGTCTTCTTTGGAAAAATGTCTATTCAGGTCTTCTGCCCATTTGTAATCAAATTGTTTGTGGGTTTTTTTGGTCTTGAGTGGTTTGAGATCTTTATACATTTAGGATATTAACCCCTTATCTGATCATTTCAAGTGTCTTCTCCATTCAGTACGTTGCCTTTTTGTTTCGTTGGTAGTTTCCTTCACTATGCAAAAGCTTTTTAGTTTGATGTGGCCCTAATTGTTTATTTTCGCTTTTAATGCCCTTGCCTGAGACAGGTCCAAAAAATACTGCTAAAACTGATGTTCAAGAGTTTCTTGTTTTCTTTTAGGATTTTTATGGTTTTAGGTCTTACATTTAGGTCTTTAATCCATGTTGCATTTATTTTTGTATAAGATGTAAGGAAATGGTCCAGTTTCATTCTTTTGCATGTAGCTGATATAGAAAATTTTATTTAACAGTATTCATGAATATTCAATATTCATGGCTAAATGCCAGAATTTAAATGGAACATACAGACATGAATTTCGTTAAATTTTCTATATTCATTTTTTTGTCTTAGCCATGGGCTGTAATAAGGAAGAATAATAGTGGATTTCATTTTTTCAGTTCAAATTTTGTTGATCTTTGTTGGGCTCATACAATTTAGAAATAACAACTTGACAATACAGAAATGTGACAGTCAGCACACTATCTAGGTGGAACAAGTTAGCATCCATCTTATCAGAAGCTCAGGGTCACTAAAGCTTCTAACTATACATAAGAGCATGCATCCCAAAATACAAATTGAATGTTGCAAAGGGAACACTCTGATCTGGATGGAACTCTAGGCTGACCTAACCAGGAGAGTTTTGGGAGCTGCTATTGTTTAGGCTTAGCAAATACCAAACAGAATACCATCATATAATATGCACCAAATTGAGCAAAAATTAAATATCATGTAATAACATACCAGACAATGTACTAGGATCCCTAATATACTACTTGTCATATTTGGCTAACTAAAACTTCTCCTATTTATAGACTCAATATTCTATTTTGTCTGATTTGTACAAGGTATACCTTTTAACACTGTCCAATTGGCCCTTCTATAAGCTCACTGGTAGCACTTGTACAATTTAATTCAGGATCTGAGGGCTTGGCAGATGCCATGTAGCCCATCCTTTTGCCTCCAGTGTCTGATAAAAATTCAGCAAGGTCTATTTCCTCAAAGGAAAGAACTTTGGCCATGTGTCTTAGAACACATCGAGTCTGGCTCATCTCATCTGAAAGCCACCAAATCAAGGAAAGACACATTCAGGCTAGACCTCTAATTATGCATGTCACATGTGTACTTCTCTCCTCCTAGATGTGTTCTTTTCTGTACCCTGGAAACTTTCCTGCTCTCCCTAATCCTTTCCCCTGTCAATCAGTCATTGCTAACTACTGTAGATAAAGCAACAATTATTTATCAGGAAGTTACTAGAAACATTCGTGGGCTGAGTCCCATGCCTTCAGGGAATGTACTGTATTATGTCTGGAAAAGTCCCTCCCTCCTTCCTTGTCTTAGTTCCTCAAATAATTTTGAGGTGCCACTTCGTGCCATGTGCCAAGATGTTACCAAGAATATAATTTATAAGCAAGAAAGACATGTTCCCTGACCTCACAAAGCTAGTGGGGGGGGGGGGCAGGGTGTAGATAAAGCATTAAACATTCATACAATGAATGTTAAAATGAAACCTTGATAACAATTAAAAAGGTGAAGTCAGAATACAAAGAAAACAAAGACCATGTTCAAGGCTTCTTGCCTATTAGGTTGGGGAGGGCTTTCTGGTGAAGGTCAGGGAAGTTTCTATTAAGCTGAGATACAAAGATGAAATTGGAGTTATGTAAGGTGAAGAGAGGAAGAAGGAGGGTTCCAGACAGAGGAGACAGGTATGCATGAATACCTGGAACCTGGCTGGAGTCTGATACTGGAGAGACACCAAGGGAAGGCTATGGTTGAGAAAGTGATAGGAGGTGAGGCTTCTCAGAGGGCTGGAGAGGGTCTGGGATTTATAGAGCTTGCAAACCATGTTAAGGAAGGTTGCCTTTATGGTAAAAGCACTACAGACTATTAAAGGTACTTAAGCAGAAGTTAAAACATTACCCTGCCAGCAGAGAGGAGAAGGAATTCATTGAAGTGAAGCAAGAGCGACTGGACCAGCAGACCTCTTAGGAGACCAGAGAATCTAGTTGCAGGAAGATGCTAGCTTAGGTTAGGTTGGTGGTAGTAATTAAGACAAGTGGACATACTTGAGAGGCATAAGGGTATATGTTTCAGTTTTGACTTGGTCTTTGTTTCAGGTGCTTTATGTTTACCATTGACTTTGAGCTTTATCCTCAGTAAAGGACAAACTTCTCCAACACAAATTTCTTTTCTTCCTTTTTCTCCCCCCCCCCCCCAGCTTTGCTTTCTTTTGTTGTGGTCTTATCCACATAGTGGAACCCATTTGGACTTGGACAAAACACGACATAAACCAAACCTTTAAATTGAACGCTGTTTTTTCAGCTGAAAGGTCCATTTCTTAGTTTCCTTCTTGTTTTGGTGGAACAGCTATGGAGTAGTGAGAGATAGAAAGATGAGGACTTGAACGCTTTTGGAATGTGGCCAAGACAGCTTTACCTTTGTGGAGTCCTGATGAAATCTGGCTGTTAGAAATCCTAAGTGAGTCTCATGATGTTTTCCAAGCAAATGAGACCACTTTGTAAAAAGCAAAAGCATCTTCTCACCAGGAAAGGGGGCCATGTGCAAGAGGAGGAGGTGTAAATGGAGAGGAGCCATCAGCCCTTTGAGAAACTACATGATGTAACAGCCCCACTACACTGCCTCATTTGTGCTGGAAAATTTTAAATAGTTAGAGAAATATAATCCTGTCCCATTAGCATAGCAACAAGTATGTTCTCAGCATAATAACTTGGTTCCAGGGTGGCATTCAGCTCCATTTTGCGTGCCCTTGTGTCTCACCTTTTATTGCCAATGCCATTGAAATCCTAATGGAAAGACAGCCTTTGAAAGAACCCCGCTGGCTTTTTGGCTGCCTGTTGGCGACAGAGGAGACAAGGAGGACGAGAATATACATTTGTAAAGTTCCACTTGCTTATCTTACTTAGGGACAGCATTTTCTCCTTTCAAGCTCGTCTCCCAGCCACTGTAATTAGGCTTTCCAGAAACAGTCTTGCAGCTGTCTTGACATCACAATAGCATTTTGATAAGCTCGGACGGTTACCAGTTCATCTGTCTGGCAAGACATTGCCGCATACCCAAAGATTTCGCTGTATCCTGGTAGATGCCATTAGTTGTCAAAAGGGAAATGGAAATATTTTTATAACAATATGCAAAGAAGTCATTCAGGAGCAGCCTAACTGTGTCAAAACTTCTGTCTTCAAGCCTAGCGGCTAGTCTTCTATTAAATCGTTAATTTTGGGGGGCATAAATGAGCCTAGAACTCTTTCATTGATGAGTAGGCAAGCATAAGATAATCAGAGAGAGAAGGGAAGGGTACATGACAGAGGGATAGGTTCATGGACAAAGGGAGAGAAGAAGGAAGACAGTAGGGAGAGAAATGTCTTGAGTTGTAAGCTTCCTGAGGTCAAGATTCAGGTTTTTCATATGCTGCTGCTTTTGAACACGATCTGGCCTATGGTCATGCTGAGCCTGTGACTATTGGGAGCTCACCCCAGTTGAGTATCAGTGGTTTTGCAGTCAGATCAAAAGCCTCTGTCATGTATCAAGGTCTTCTGTAATGGGAGAATCTTGAATTCAACACCAGGATCGTCTACTGCAGCACTTCAGGACCCTTTTCACTTATGTGGAGTAGGGTTATCCAAGAAGACTTCCAATGATGATGGAAATGCTCTATTTCCTGCTGACAAAACCCTTGAAATGTGACTAGTACAATTAAGGGGTTGAATTTTGAAATTTGAAATTTGGATTGATGAAGGGCCATCTGGCTGCTGGCTACCATATTGGACAGTGCACTGTGGAGGGCTGAGGTTACTTCTAAGTATTCATACAACTTCACACCTGAAGAGAAAAAAGTACCACCATCTCCCCCATCCCCAAACGAGAATTATTCTTCAGTAATTAACTTAATCCTCTGAAATAAAGTTCACATACTCTGACTTTCACATCCTCAAGTAAGAGAGAAAGGTATCTGAGGGATGGAAGAGTGCCTCAAACCCTTAGGCAAAAGCCATGTCCGTTGCTCTTTAGGACTTCACTCCATTTCTTCTGAAAATCCAGTCATTGCAAATGTTTCCAGCATCACTGCAGAAGAATGACTTCTACTTTTGATGAACGCTTGTAGGGACAAGCACAACACTGAGTCTCTACTTGAGAGATGCTTACTAAATAGATTCACTATGTTTTCTAAATAGGAACTCTTCAAATTTTCTTCTAATATAACCATCTGTATCAGGAGACCTGATTTCCTGATGCTTGGAGGCAAGAAAGCCTGTTTCCCCTTCTAGATGCAATTGTGTGGTTGCTTTTAATAGCCCTTTTGCTTATAAGTAAGCCCCTTCATTTGAGCCACACCCAGGGTTATTTACGTTTTTCAGAAAATGCATAACTGCATTCTAATGCTGTCATTGACTCATTGAGGCATTAATGAATAGGACACTAGATATTCTGGGCCATCTCTTGCCCCCTGGCACTTGTGCTCTGCCTGTGTGGATCAGCAAAAGTGGCATGTAGGCAAAAGGGGGAACATAGCATTTGTCCCATTGATTCCACTGCAGCTGCCAAGACAGAAATGCCAACGCAAAGCTGAGCCACTAATTGGGAATGGAATAAACTGAAGAAATATTGGTTCAAATGGCAGCTATATTTTTTAAAGAGAAGATTTCAGTTGAAATGCCATAGGAGACAGTTAGCCAAAACATTTGTCTGTGGAAATTTCTCTTCTCAATTTTATTCGGATTTACAGCTGGGTGTTAAGTGAAGCATTTCTTGAGAACACATGCCATGGATAAACCAAGATGTTTATTTTCCTCAGTAGCAGATCAGATTGAACTCACAACAAATAGTTCAATTAGCATGATTACTAACAGGCTGATTAATGCAGGCTACAGTAAATGAAAGATGATATGCTGGAACTGAGCTCTTAGGTAGGCCATATCAACACTCAAGTTGTTAACTGAGCAAGGTACCTACAGCAGGTTCTCAGTTTTTATGGAACATCGAGGTGAGAAAGGGTCAGATCAAGAACATGTCTGCATCTTCTGTAAAACTGTTACTATAGACACTGTGCATGATACTGTTCTATGGCTCTTACACAAGGACTTCTGGGAGAAATCCAGAAGAGTCCAAATCCCCTTAGAATCTAGTGTCAGAAGAAGAAATCCTTCTCCTGGCAAGCTGGTTTAATTCCTTGTATCAGGCGATAAAATGCCACATCTCATTTTGATTTTGGTTTGGCCCTGGATTCATGAAAACTCAGCTGAATTCACCAATGGATTACATGATTAACCTTGGCTTTAGTTTCCCCCTCCCCCATCTGGTTAAGAGCAAGCTCCAAAAATACTGGGGGTCTGTGGAACTTACCTCTCTCCTTTCTGAGTAATCTTGACCAAGATCCCTTTCTTTCTGAGCCATAATTTACTCATCTGTGAAGTGGGTAATAATTGCTTTTTCATAGGTGTTTTTGCTCTAGTGATGATTCATAGTAAACATTTAAACATGCTAATTATAGGATCGTATGGTGACAGATGGTAGCTATGCTTGTGGCAAGCATAGCATTATGTATAGAGGAGTGGAACTGCTATGTTGCACACCTGACACTAATGTCACATTGTGTGTCAGCTATACTAAAAACAAAACAAAACAAAAAAACCAAAAAACAAAAAAAACCACTTAAAAATGATAATTACTTAATTTTAAACTATTCTATATTTAAATTTTTTAACATGTTTGTTTGTTTTTGAGACAGAGAGGGACAGAGCGTGAGCATGGGAGTGCAGAGAGAGAGGGAGATACAGAATCCGAAGCAGGCTCCAGGCCTAGAGCCTATCAGCCCAGAGCCCAACCCGGGGCTCGAACTCAAGACCCGTGAGATTATGACCTGAGCTCAAGTTAGAGGCTCAATTGACTGAGCCACCCGATGCCCTAAATTAGTTTTTAATCTGCAACCTAATGTAGATCATAAATCGCATTGGGAAGCAAGTATTGACATTAAGGAGACGATCAAAATATGGTTGGGGATCATTATTTCAAGGCCTGAGCCAAAATGGGTACATTGGCATTGCTTTTCCTATTGGTTTGCAATTCCTTCTAAAGTTAAAGTTGACATACAGTGAAATGTACAAATCTTGGGTACAACTCAGTGAATTTTGACAATGTATATACTCACATAGGCTATACCCCTATTAAGATGGAGAACATTTCTACTGCCCGAGAAATCTCCCCTGGGCCTTTTTAAGTCAACACCTCCTCAGACAAAGCTTTTCTGAATCATTTCAGTGAAGAGTTCTTGTGCCTGTTTTAGAAATCCATGTAAGTGGAATCCTACAGTGTTTACTCTGAGGTGTCTGGCTTCTTTTGCTCAACCAAGATAGTGAGATTCGTCTATGTTTTTTTGAGACCAATGCTAAATATCTTCTAAATATCTCCTGTTGTAAGAAGGTACGGCAAATTACTTATTCTCCTGTTGAGGCGCACGTGAGTGGTTTCAACTCTTGGCTATTATGAATAAAGTTGCTTGTGAGCATTCAGCCCTTTTTTGGTTACATGTGTTCATCACTCCTGGAAAATTGCGTTAAGAGTAAAATTGCTTTCCTGCTCTCCTCTTCCTGTTCCAAAGACAATGCTTCAGGGTAAGGACTAGGAAGGCTTAGGAAGAGTCTGAAGGGCTAGAAAATTTTTAAAAATAAATTCAGGGTATTGGGACTGGGTTTTGAGATTGAGTTGAAAGCAGGAAAAAAAAAAACCCTGAAGGTTGGTAGCTCTATGGGGCAGGCCATTAGAGAACTCCCTTGACTGTATTTTTTTCTTCTCTGGCTTTGAGGTCCTACATGCCAGGTGAGGTACCAGGGTAGAGAGAGCCCTCTTTGTGTACCAGTACCTGAATGCTGCAATGAGCAGATTTTGTAAAATTTTATATTAGTTTCTAACGTCAATGGTGACTCGGTTCCTGGGGGCTGCAGACAGCCTGGGACTTTCGCAAGAATTTTTGGGTGACTCACTTAGTGCGTCCTTCTTGCTCCCTCTTCCTCTGTGCAGTCTAAGTGCATTAAACATATTTGCAGAAGTACCTGGGGAAAAAGAAAAGAGTAAAATAACTGTATGAAGTTGTACCACTTTACGTTCCCACCAGCAGAGTATGAATGCTCCTCGCCAAGATTGAGTGTTACCAGTCTTTTTAAAAACAATACAAAAAACATGCTTTTATATTTTCATATATTTTTAAATAAAATTTTAATTTTTGAATAATGTTAGATTTAAAGAATTATTTCAGATAGCCCAGAGACTTGCAATATATCCCATACCCAGTTTTCCCTGTTACCTTTTAATTTTTTTTTAACGTTTATTTATTTATTTTTTTGAGAGAGATGGAGCATGAACAGGGAAGGGGCAGAGGGAGGGAGACACAGAATCCAAAGCAGGCTCCAGGCTCTGAGCTGTCAGCACAGAGCCTGATGTGGGGCTCAAACCCACAAGTCACGAGATCATGACCTGAGCCGAGGTTGGATGCTCAACCAACTGAGCCACCCAGCTGCCTGGTTTTCCCTGTTATTAACATCTTCCATTTATATGGTACATTTGCCACAATTAATGAATTAATATTGACACATTACTAATAATTAAACCTCATATTTGATATTTCCTCAGTTTTCCCTGATGTCCGTTTTCTGTTCTAAGATCTCATCTAAGGTACCAGATTACATTCATCAACCATATTTGTTAGGTGCCTTTTGTCTGTGACAGTAAATGTGACTTTCCTTGTTTTTGATGACCTTGAAAGTTTTCAGAAGTACTGGTATTTCATAGACTGTCCCTCAGTTAGGATTTGTTTGTTTTTCTCAAGATTACACTGAAAAAAATGTGTTTGGGGGAGGAAGATCACAGAAGCAAAATGACATTCTCATCACATTCTATAACGAATATGTACTGGAAATAAAATTGATCACTGTTGAAGGTAAACTTGATCACTTGGTTGAGGTAGTGTTTGTCTGTTTTTTCTATTTCAAAGCTACTCTTTCCTTTCTTCCTTTCCACAGTATACTCAAAAGGGAAGTCACTATGCACAGGCCACACATAAGGAGTGGGAAATGATGCTCTACTTCCTTAAGTGTGGAGTAGGTACAGAAATTATTTTGAAATCTTGTACACAGGTGATTTATCTACTATCTTATTTTCTTATTGAATCATTTATATCAGTATAAATGAATAGATATTTGCTTTATGCCTTGGGTTGTAATCCAGTACTAACTTAGTAAACTTGTTTTTGATGCTAAATTGTTTGAGCTTTGGCCATTGGGAACTCTTACAGTTGGCCCCTGTGACCCTGCCATCACATCATTATATGTGCCATTTATTTCTTTGTATTTTTTTTTTTACTTTGAAGCATTACAAAATGTTCCAGGGTTGTCTTGAACATTCCCTGCTTCAGTCTGAGAACGAGCCTCTCTCCACAAAGCCCTGGTTCCTCTTACTGGAGCATGGTCTTTAGGAAACAAGATCTGCCTGCCAGGTGTGTTTATTGTTGCTAGGGTATTCTTACTTGTGAGGCCCTCTCACCTGAGAGAGTAAGGAAGTATGTGTGTATACTGACCTATGTTTGTAAGCATATCTACCAATACTTCTGTATGTGACCATCTGTGTCTATCTAAATCTAAATATGAATGAATACCAATGTCTGATCCATCACCACCATATGAATCATTTTAGCCCACAACCCTTGCTTATCTGTAGCCTTCCACAGAGACTGAGAAGCCTGCACCCCAGTCTCTGCTATCCATTATGTTTTCCTCAAAAACTATTGGTATGATATTTTTAAGTGTATCACCAAATCCAAGGTCATGTAGATTAGAGACATGTAGAGATAACATGTCTCCCATGTTATCTTTGAGAATTTTTATGGGCTGGCGTTTTATATTTCGGTCTGTGATCCATTTTGAGTGAATTATGTGTAAGGTATGAGGTCTGTGTCTAGATTCTTATTTTTTTATTTTTATTTGTTTGCATATGGACATTCAACTGTTCTAGTACCTTTGTCAAAGAGACAAATTTCTTCATCAAACTGTTCCTTTTCTCAAAAGTCAGTTGATTTTGTTTATGTGAGCCTATTCTGTTGCCTGTGTCTATATGCCAATATAACACTGTGTTGATTACTTTAGACTCACAGCTATCTTGAAATCAAGTATTGTGAATCTTCCAAATTCATTCTTCTTAAGGATTGTGTTGGCTATTCCAAGTCCTTGATATTCCAAATAAACTTGGGAATCAATTTGTTCAGATCTACAAATGAGCCTGCTAGGATCTCACTGGGGTAAAAACTGAAATTATAGGTCAAGCTGGGAAAAATAAACATCTTTACGAAGTCTTCAAACCCAAGAACAAAAAGTATCGATTCATGTAGATCTTCATAAGCCTCTTTTTTTTTCTAACTTTATTCACTTTTGAGAGAGAGAAAGAGAACACAAGTGCACATGCAAGTGGGGGAGAGGCAGAGAGAGAGGGAGAGAGAGAGAGAATCCCAAGCAGGCTCTGCACTGTTAGCAGGGAGCCTGATGCGGGGCTTGAACCATGAACTGTGAGGTCATGACCTGAACCAAAATTAAGAGTCAAACGTTCAACCGACTGGGTCACCCAGGCACCCCTTCACAAGTCTCTAATAAGTTTTATGGTTTTCTGCTTATTGATCATGTACATCTTTTGTTAGGTGCTTACCTAAATAAATCATTTTGGGGGCTACTATAAATGGTATTGTGTTTTAATTTCAAATTCCAATATTTGTTGTAGGTGTATAGGAAAGCCAATGAATTTTGTACATTAACCTTGTACCCTGAAGTCTTGTTGCGGTCACTTATTATTTCCAGGAGTGTAACTGATTCTTTGGATTTTTACATACACAATCATGTTTTCTGTGAACAAAGATACTTCTCTTTGTTCCTTCCCAATTAGTTAAAAAAAATTTTTTTAATGTTTATATTTGAGAGAGAGAGAGAGAGAGAGAGAGAGACAGAGCAGAAGCGGGAACAAGAGAGGAGCAGAGAGAAATGGAGATAGAATCTGAACCAGGCTCCAGGCTCTGAGATGTCAGCACAGAGCCCGACACAGGGCTCGAACTTACCAGCCATGATCATGACCTGATCTGATGTCAGACGCTTAACCCACTGAGCCACCCAGGCGCCCCTCATTTATTTTTTATTTCACTAGTAGAACTCCCAGGGCAGCATTGAATGCAAGTGGTGAGAAGAGACATCTTTGTGTTATTCCTATCTTAGGGGGAAAGCATCCAACTTTGCATCATTAAGTTTGATGTCAGATGTAGATTTTCTTTTAGATGTTCCCTTTCTAGTTGAGAAGTTTCCTTTCATTCCTTGTTTGATAGAAGTTTTTCATCGTGAATGGGTGCTTGGTTTTGTCAAATTTGCTTTTATCTGTGCCGATTGATACATAATTTTTCTTGTTCAGTCCATTAATGTAATGATTACATTGATTTTGTTAAGCCAAATTCATAGACCTAGAATAAATCACACTTGGTCATGGTATGTAATTCTTTTTATACAGTGTTGGATTCTATTTGCTACTAATTTGTGGAAATTTTTATGTGTATATTTGTAAGAGATACTACTCTTTAGTTTTCCTTTCTTGTAATGTTTTTTTTTCCCCCTCTGGGTTTGGATTTAGGGATATGCTGGCCTCATAGAGTAAGTTAGGAAGAGTTATCTTTGCCTCTGTTTTCTAGAAAATATTCTGAAGAATTTGTTTAGTTTCTTCTGTAAATATTTGGTAGAATTCAATGAATCCATCTGGGCCTGGTCTTTTTCTTTTTTTTGAAAGGTTGTGAATTATTTATTCAATGTCCTTAGTAAATGTACGGATATTTAGGTTGTCTCTTCCTCCTTGTGTGATTTGCCAGCTTGCATCTCTCAAGAAATTGGTCTATTTAATCTAAATTATCAAATTTGTGGGTGTAGAATTTTTTATAGTTTTTTTTAGCTTTTTAATGTCCATGGTATCAGTAGACATTGCCCCCTCTTTCAATTCTGGTTCACATATGCTCTCTTTGTTAGCTTAGCTAAAAGTTTGTCTATTTTACTGATCATTTAAATAGTTTGAGTTGTATTGAGTTTATCTATTGTTTTCCTGTTCTCAGTTGCATCGACTTATATTCTCCTTTTGGTGGTTTCTTTTCTTCTGTTTGCTTTATGGTTAAATGGCTTTTCTTTAGTTTACCTAGGTGGAAGTTTTGGTTGACATTGTTGTTCTTTTTCTAATCTACACATTTAATGCCATGCATTTCCTTCAGAGTGCTGCTTTTGCTACATTTCGGAAATTTGGTAATTTGCATTTAATTTCCATTTAGTTCACAAAATTTTTATTTTTGAAACCTCCTTGACCAATGTCTTATTTTGAAGTGTATTCTTTAGTTTCAAATATTTGGAGATTTTTCAGTTATCTTTATGTGACTGGTTTCTACTTTTATTCCATTTTGATCTGAGGAACTATTTTGTATGATTTTCTTTTAATTTGTTAAGGTGTGTTCTATGGCCCAAAATGTGGTCTGACTTAGTGATAGTTCCATGAAAATTTGAGAAGAGTATTCATTCTGCTTTTTTTTGCTTTTTTGAGTTTTCTTGCCCCTTCTTTTCTATTGAGATATAATTGACATAACATTGTATTAGTTTCAGGGGTACAACATAGTGATTTGAAACATATACACTGTGACGTGATTGCCACAGTTAGTCTAGCTGCTTTTTTTGAAAGGAGTATTCTGATTCTGAAATTGTCAGTTATTTCAAGTTGATTGATAGTGTTGTTCAGCTCAACTATATCCTCATTGGTTTTCTCTCTATTTAATCTATCAATTACTGACAGGAGGTTTTGAAGTCTCTATAATATAATAATGAATGTATCTATTTCTTCCTTCAGTTCTAGAAGTTTTTGTTGCCCTGTTTTTGTTCCTTTATTGTTATGTGCATATATGGTTAGGATTGTTACATCAACTTTGTGTGATATTAATATAGCTACTCCAGCTTTCTTTTTATTATTGTTAGCATGGTATATCTCTCCTTTTGCTTTTAACCTTTAACCACTTTATGTAAAGTGGGTTTGGAGGGTATGCAGGTGGCTCAGTCAGTTGAACCTCCAGCTCTGGATTTTGGCTCAGGTCATGATCTCGCAGTTCCAGAGTTCAAACCCTACATGAGACTCTGCTGTCAACACAGAACCTGCTACATATCCTGTCTCTCTTTGTCTCTGCCCATCCCCTGCTTGATCTCTCTCTCTCTCTCTCTCTCTCTCTCTCTCTCTCTCTCTCTCTCTCTCTCTCTCTCTTTCTCTCTCTCTCTCTCTCTCTTTCTCTCTCTCTCTCTCTCTCTCTCACACACACACACACTCTCAAAAATTAATAAACATAAAAAAATTTTAAATTACAGTGTGTGTGTGTGTGTATGTGTGTGTGTGTTTACAAACAACATAGAGTTTTGGCTTATTCTTTTTTAAATTCCTCTGGCAATCTTCATCTTTTTTTTCCCCAAGATTTTACTTAAATTCCAATTAGTTAGCATACAGTGTAATGTTAGTTTCAGGTGTAGAATTTAGTGATTCAACACTTATATACAGCACCTGCTGCTCACCATGACACTTGGACTCCTTAATCCCCATCATCTATTTCACCCATCCCCCACCACCTCCCCTCTGGTAACCATCAGTTCTATATAGTTGAGTCTGTTTCTTGGTTTCTCTCTCTCTCCCTCTCTCCCTCTCTCCCTCTCTCTCTCTCTCTCTCCTTTCCCCCTATGTTCATTTGTTTTGTCTCTTAAATTCCACATATGAGTAAAATCATATGGCATTATTCTTTCTTTGACTGGCTTATCTCACTTAGCATAATGCTCTCCACCTCTATCCATATTGTTGTAAATAGCAAGATTCATTCTTTTTGATGGCTGAGTAGTGTTCCAGTGTGTGTGTGTCTGTGTGTGTGTGTGTGTGTGTGTGTCTGTGTGTGCGTCACATCTTCTTTATTCATTCGTTAGTCGATGGCCATTTGGGCTCTTTCCATTATTTGTCTATTGTAGATAATGCTGCTATAACATTTGAGGTGCATGCATCCCTTTAAATTAATATGTTTGTATCTTTTGAGTAAACACCTAGTAATGCACTTGTTGTGTCATGGAAGAGTTCTGTTTTTAACTTTTTGAGGAACCTCTGTACTGTTTTCCAAAGTGGTTGCACCAGTTTGTATTCCCACTGACAGTGTAAGAGAGTTTCCCTTTCTCCTCATCCATCTTTCATTTAACCAATTAACACCACTTACATTTAAATGATTATTGATATATTTGAATTAATAGCAATTATGTTTGTATTTGCTTTGTACTTATTGCCAGATGTTGCTTTCCTGCCTTCTCTCATTTTATGTGGGCATTTTATTTTATTTTTTTTTTATTTTTTATTTTTTATTTTTGGGACAGAGAGAGACAGAGCATGAACGGGGGAGGGGCAGAGAGAGAAGGAGACACAGAATCGGAAACAGGCTCCAGGCTCTGGGCCATCAGCCCAGAGCCCGACGCGGGGCTCGAACTCACGGACCGCGAGATCGTGACCTGGCTGAAGTCGGACGCTTAACCGACTGCGCCACCCAGGCGCCCCTATGTGGGCATTTTATATGAGCTTGTTTCATCCCCTTTTTGAACATATCAGTCACACTTACAAAAATAAATACTTTTACTGATTTCCCTAGAGTTTAAAATAATTTGATTAATGTAAGATCATCTTCAAATGACACTGTTGTTTGAAGTGCAGTGCAGGTGCCTTATAATAGAGTATTACTAAATCCTCTTTACTGTTTCTTGTGACATTGCTGTCACTCATTTTTCACTTATCAATATACTATAATGCAATCCATAATTACTATATTTATACCTTATTTTTAAAAAGTATTTTATTTTGAGAGAGAGAGAGTAGGTATGCACGTGAGTGGAGCAGGGGAGGGTCAGAGAGAGAGGGGAGGGAGAGAATCTCAAGCAGGCTGCACACTCTGAGCACAGAACCTGACACAGGGCTCAAACCCATGAACTATGAGATCGTGACCTGAGCCAAAATCAAGAGTCATATCCTTAACTGACTGAGCCACCCAGGTGCCCCAATATAATCACTCTTAGTACTTCAGACATAGTTAGTTACATTCTATATCATTTAATAATAAGAAAAGTAAAAGGTTTTATTTTACCTTTATTCCTTCTGATGCTCTACCTTTTTTTATATATATCCAAATTTTTTATGTATATAGTTTTCTCCTACATGAAGAAAATCCCTTCCCATTGCTTGTAGGGTAGGCCTAAGGGTGGTGAATTCTGTTTCTACTTGAGAAAGACTACTTTTCCTTTACTTTTGAAATCGACTTTTGACAAAATTCTAATTGAGTATTTTTTTTTTTTCAGTAGATTTAGCATTTCCCTCCACAGTTTTCTTGCCTGCATAGTTTCTAAGAGACCTTCCATAAATATTATCCTGTTCCTCTATAGGCAAAGTGTATTGTTCCTCTACAGGCAAAGGCTTCTTTCAAGATACTATTTTCGTCTTTGGTTTCCTGCAGTTGCAATATAATATGTACAGGCATAGTTTTCTTTTTATTATTTTGAGAGGGGGAGCATGAGCAGGAGAGGGGCAGAAATAGAGGGAGAGGGAGAGAGAGAGAGAGAGAATCCCAAGCCAACTCTGCACTGACTGCTCAAACTGTCAGGGCTCGATGCAGGGCTCAAAATCATGAACCACAAGATCATGACCTGAGCCAAAACCATGAGTTGGACACTCATCTGACTGAGCCACCAAGGCACCCCACATACAGTTTTTTTAGGCTATATTTTAATATGTGGTGTGATGTCCATCATTACTTTTTGAAAATTCTCAGCTATTTTTACTTGAAATATTTGTTTTGCTCCATTCTCTCTTCTAGTATTCTAGTTATGCACATTATATCTTTTGAAATCATCCCATTGTTCTTGGATATAGTATTCTATTCTTTCACTATTATTTCCTTTGCATTTCTATTTTCAAAGTTTCTATTGACCTATCTTCGAGCTCACAAATCTTTCTTTAGCCTGTTGAGTCTGCCAGAAACCCTATAAAAAGGCATTTCTCATTTCGGCTACAGTGTATTTCATTTTTAGTATTTTCTTTTGATTCTTTTCTTAGAACTTCCATCTCTTTGCTTATATTATCTTTCTATTTTGGCCTATTGTCTATTTTTTCTCTTAAAGCCCTTAATGTACTAATCCTGGTCACTTTACATTTCCTGTTTAATAATTCCACAATTTGTATCGTAGCTTAGTCTGACACTGAGGTTCGCCTCTTCAGACTGCTTTTCTGCCTTTTGGAATGTTTTTAATTTTTGTTTAAAAGCTGGACCTTTATTATGTAGTAGGAATTGAGGTAAATAAATTTCTAGTGTTTGATTTATGTTAGGAGGTGTGTTTCATCTCATGTTGTCTTTAGGTATATGTACCAGATGTTTCAAATTCCTCTAGTGTCCTTTTTTTCCCTCCCTTTTAAACTTTGAGGATACCTCAGAGATCTTCCTCAGAAATAATCTCTTAAAATTCTTACAGCTGTAATCCACTATTATTAAATTGGAGCCTTGTGGATGTGGGGGTAAGCTATAAGGAGGGGATTCTATGATTTTCTACTTAGATCCAGTCTTTGAGTAAGCCAATGTCTCTGACTTCTCATTCCCACAAGAAATTCTTTTTGGATGTATATTAATTTGCTAAGACTGCCATAATAAAGTACCACAGACTGGGATCTTAAAGAGCAAAAATTTACTTTCTCACAATTTTCAGGGCTAGAAATATGTGATCAAGGTGTCTACAAGCTTGGTTTTTTTATGAAGCCTCTCTCCTTGACTTGTATTTGTCCATCTCCATGCATCTTGCCTCTATGTGTCTTGTCGTAACTTTCTCTTATAAGAATACCAGTCAGGTTGAATTACACCCACCCTAATGAGCTTATCTTAACTTAATTACCTCTTCAAAGACCCTACCTCCAAAGCCAGTCACATACGGAAGTACTGGGGGTTAGTACTTCATAAAAAATTTTGAGGGGACACATTTCAGCCCATAACATAGAGATTATTGCTGTCTCCCTTCGGTGAGACAGGAGGGATAGAAGGTGCTGGAATGAGAACAATGTCCTCCTCCATGGCTCTTGAATAAGGCTCTGGTAAATTCTTTCATCCTGGAGAGTAGGTCATTCTTTTTGAGAAAACTCAGGGCATATTTCATAAGGTTTTCTCTTCCCTTCCCCTTGCAAGAGGCGTAAAAGGCTCTTTCTTCAGTCTTCCCTATCAGGCAGGATTCCCGAAGGAAAAGCACAGGAAATGTGGGGGTTTCTCTAAGACTTCACCTCTCAGGAGTTTCTTAGTCCTGGGCTAGTCAATACTCAGCCTTCAGCATTTCATCCAAATGACCGTTTTAGTGTTCCTACCAGTTTTAACTCCATTGGCTTCTGTTCCAGTTAGGCAGATCTGGGCATTAACTCAGGATTCAGTGGTCTTTCCAGATTTTAAGGTATCAGTTTGACTTGCAAACTCAGTTCTCTGATGGGTCCAGGAAAAGACATTAACTTTCACTTGGTCCAACTTTTTCTTATAAGAATGGGTTTAATGACTTCTAAAATCTAATATTAAAGTTGAAACCAGAAGTCTCGGTTATATTTTACTAAAAGCTAGAAATTAAGAAAAACAAACAACTGACCCAGATAGAAGTTTCTCTTTTCTCCCTGTATGTAAGAAAATTCAAATTGCATTTTCTCTCTTTCCAATTTTATACTTTTTGTCGATTCAGATTGTGAGTTTAGATCTGTAAGGTTATGGAATTTTTGGAATATGAATCTATTTGTCAAATACTGTTACTGATGATTAGGTCTTGTCTATACTTACTTGGATTTAATTGTGTTTTACAGACTACATTGTTCATCTTCAATTCTTTTATACCATGACTTACACGGTGTTTTATTTGGATTTATCTCTTGCTCAGCTAAAATGTATTTCACTAGATATTTCAGGAAGAGTTCAAGTATAATTGCTGAGTCCTTCAATGACTAAGAATATCTTTGTTGCCTTACACATAATCATCAACTGCCATGAGCATGAAATTCTTGTACTCAGTCTCTCTTCAAAACTCTGTAGACTTTGCCCTGTGACTTTTGCCATTTAGTGCTGAAGAGATGTTTTTGGTCCCCTAAGATTTTTTTTTCCCTTGGTAAATTGACTTTTTATGCCTGAATGGTTTCAATACTTTTTATCCTTGATTTTCAAAAATGTCATCAAGGTATGTCTAAATGTTTGTCTCCTCTCTTTAGTTTTGTCTGCAGTTCTTGATCTCTTTCCATTTTAATACTCAAGTGTTCCTTCCAGTCAGAAAGTTGTTTTTATTGCAAAATACTTAAAACACAGGAAAAAGAGAATACGATACTTATAATGTATGTTCGTATAGCTACCACTAAGTTTTAGTAAATCATAATAGTTTGCCACAGATGTCACCACTAAATTTTACAACTATAGTTCAACTTTCTTCTGCATCCCTCCACTGACCCCTTCCCCTCTAAGTCTAAATGTAAACATATTTCTGATTTTTTTAATCCATCTTTCTTCTCCTCCCCCTCCTCCTCCTTTTTCTCCTCCTCCTCCTCCTCCTCCTCCTCCTCCTCCTCCTCCTTCTTCTTCTTCTTCTTCTTCTTCTTCTTTTTCTTCTTCTTCTTCTTCTGAATGTGAGAGAGTGAGGGAAGGGCAGAGAGAGAGGGAGAGAAGGAATCTCAAGCAGGCTCCCCACCCAGTGCTGAGCCCAACATGGGGATCATCTCACGACCATGAGATCATGACCTGAGCTGAAATCAAGAGTTGAATGCTCAACTGACTGAGCCACTCAGGTGCCCCTGTGTCCATCTTTCTTAAACATTTCTCTATATTGTATATAAATGGGCTCAAACATATGTTATTTTGCATCTTCTAACTTTAGATATTATGTAATCATATTACATACATATTTTTCAACATTTTTTCCAGTCTTTATTGACGCTACATTGTCTTTGAGACTTTTCTATGATGGTAGCTGCAGCTCTCATTTATTCATCTTAATATACTGCCTCCTACTGTTAAGTAAATTTAATCACTATTAATTTATCCATTTTTGTGTTGATGGAGATTTCGGTACATGGCAAATGTTTACAAATATAAATTAATGCTGTAGTGAATATTCATTCACATGTCTTCTGGTGCATGGGTGAGCGTTTCTCTGGGTTTTGTATCACGAAGTGGAGTTCCTTGCAATAGGGCACAATGACCCTTGATATAGTACTATTATTAAGGAGCTTGTTCTTAGATAGCTCTTACTATGTGTTAGGCCTTATTCTAAATACCAAACCTATATAGATTCATTTAATCTTTCATAATAACTCTTTGAGGTAAGTACTATTTATTATCCACCTTTTAGAATGAGGAGACCAAGGCAGAGAAATTTTAAATTAAGTTGTCCACGGTCACACAGATACAGTTGTAGAACCAGGATCTGAACTCAGATAATCTTGTTCAGAGTCTGCACAGTTAGCCTCTACAATGTATTGGGCAAAAGACATTCTACTTCCTCTTGATTCTGTTTTAGAAGCCTTATTTTTTTCTAGAAATCTGTGTTAAATTCATATTTTTATATGCTTTTCATTATATGTTCTCCCTATTTTCATCATCTTTGCTGTATATGTTTGTCTATTTTTATATTTTCAAAAATATTTATTATGCTTTTTCTCTTCTTGGAACATATGGAACATAGTTATAATAATATTTTAATGTCTTTGAATGATAACTCTAACATCTATATCAGTTCTGAGTTGGTTTCTATTTATTAATTACTCTCCTCATTACAGGTCATATTTTCCTGACTCTTACATGCCTGATAATCTTTAATTGGATGAAAACCTTGAGAATTTTATTTTTAGGGGGCTGATACTTTTGTATTCCTATAAATATTTCGGAACGTTAACCTGGCATGCAATTGAGTTACTAGGAAACAGCTCCATCCTTCTGGGTCTTGGTTTGAAGATTTATTAGATGAGACCATAACAGCTAATATAGTCTAAGGCTAATTCTCCACCATGGAGGAATTAGCCATTTGAATACCACACTCATTGCCCCATGTGGATTGTTAGGTTTTCCGGTTGGGCTTGCGGAAACAAGCACTCTTCCAGCCAGGTCTTTTGTCAGTTCTACTCTTCCCTCTAAAATCTTTGTAGGTAGTTTTTCCTCCAGCCTCCAGGAGTCCTTTCACACATGCACTAACTAGTACTCTGAAGAATTCTCAAGGGGGACCCTATGCAGACCTTTGTGTTGTTTTCTGTATAGCTCTTTCTTGTGAGGTACTCTGTCCTGACAAGCAAACTCTAAGTGCTTCTGTCTCCCTGGACTTTCCTACCGTGTCTCCTCAATTCAGGAGTCTGAGGAGCTCCACTCCCTGCACTACTGCAAGGAAACTTTTACTGTGTTCTCCCTCCCTGCACTACTGCAAGGAAACTTTTTTTCTTAAAGTTTATTTATTTATTTTTAGAGGTGGGAGAAAGAGAGAGAGAGAGATGGGCAGAGAGAGAGGGAGAGAAGCCCAAGCAGACTCAGTGATGTCACCACAAAACCCGATGCTGGGCTCAATCTCACGAACTGTGAGTTTGTGATGGGAGTTGAAACCAAGAGTTGGACACTTAAGCAACTGATCCACCCGGGTGCCTCTTGCCAGGAAACTCTTAAAGTAGTAAGCTGGAAAATCCTATGGCTCACTTTGTTTTCATTGCTCAGGAATTTCTGTATATTGTTTCCTGAGATCCAGGATTTAGAAAACCATTATTTCAGATCCTCTTCTTTCTTCTTTCTCCTCCTCCTCCTCCCTCTTCTCCTCCTCCTCCCTCTTCTCCTCCTCCTTCTCCCCTCCTCCTTCTCCCCTCCTCCTCCCCCCTCTTCTCCTCTTCCTCCTCCTCCCCCCCTTCTCCTCTTCCTCCTCCTCCCCCCTCTTCTCCTCTTCCTCCTCCTCCCCCCTCTTCTCCTCTTCCTCCTCCTCCCCCCTCTTCTCCTCTTCCTACTCCTCCCCTCTCTTTTCCTCTTCCTCCTCCCTCCTCCTCCTCTCCTCCTTCCTCCTCCTCCCCTCCTTCCTCCTCCTCCTCTTCTCCTTCCTCCTCCTCCTCTTCTTTCTTCTTCCTCCCCCTTCTTCCTCTCCCATCTCCTTCTCCCTCCTCCTTTTGCCCTTTCTTTTTTTTTTTAATTTTTTTTAACGTTAATTTATTTTTGAGACAGAGAGAGACAGAGCATGAACAGGGGAGGGGCAGAGAGAGAGGGAGACATAGAATCGGAAGCAGGCTCCAGGCTCTGAGCCATTGGCCCAGAGCCCGACGCGGGGCTCGAACTCACGGAGTGTGAGATCGTGACCTGAGCTGAAGTCAGACGCTTAACCGACTGAGCCACCTAGGCGCCCCTGCCCTTTCTTGTGTGAAGGTAAATTTGGTTCCTGTTATATCATCTTAGATTTTTTTAAATTATTATTCTCAAGTTAATTAACATACAGTGTAGTCTTGGCTTCAGGAATAGAACCCAGTGATTCACCTCTTACATATTGCACCCAGTGCTCATGCCCAAAAATGCCCTCCTTAATGCTTGTCACCCATTTAGCCCATTGTCCCCCCCCCCCACCCCAATCAACACTCAGTTCTCTGGATTTAAGGGTCTCTTATGCTTTGTCTCCCTCTCTGTTTTTATCTTATTTCTCCTTCCCTTCCTCTATGTTAATCTGTTAAGTTTCTCAAATTCCACATATGAGTGAAATCATATGGTATCTGTCTTTCTCCGACTGACTTATTTCACTTAGCATAATAACCTCCTGTTCCATCCATGTTGTTGCAAATGGCCAGATTTCATTCTTTCTCATTGCTGAGAAATAGTCCAGTGTGCGTGTGTGTGTGTGTGTGTGTGTGTGTGTGTATACACACCACATCTTCTTAATCCATTCATAAGTTAATGGACACTTGGGCTCTTTCCAAAATTTGGCTATTGTTGATAGCACTGCTGTAAACACTGGGGTGCATGTGCCCCTTTAAATCAGCATTTTTGTATCCTTTGGATAAATTCCTAGTAGTGCAATTGCTGGGACACAGGGTAGTTCTATTTTTAATTTTTTGAGGCATTTACACACTGTTTTCCAGAGTTGCTGCCCCAGTTTGCATTCCTACCAACAGTGCAAGAGGGGTTTCCCTTTCTCCGCATCCTCACCAATATATCTTGTTTCCTGAGTTATTAATTTTAGCCATTCTGATTGGTGTGAGGTGGTATTTCAGTGTGGTTTTGATTTGTTATTACCCTGATGAAAAGTGATATTGAGTGTCTTTTCCTGTGTCTGTTAGCTATCTGGATGTCTTCTTTGGAAAAGTTTTTATTCATGTCTTCTGCCCGTTTCTTTACTGATTTATTTATTTATTTGCGTGTTGAGCTTGGTAAGTTCTTTATAGATTTTGGATACTAACCCTTTATCCAAAATGTCATTTGCAAATATCTTCTCCCATTCTGTCAGTTGCCTTTTAGTTTTGTTGATTCTTTCCTTTGCTGTGCAGAAGCTTTTCATTTTGATCAGAAGGAGAAGTTACCCTTAAATAATTTAGACGGTGGTTTCTTATTGTTGAGTTCTGACAGTTCTTTATGTATTCTGGCTACAAGTCCCGTGTCATAAATGTAACTGGTAAATAGGTTCTCCCCATCTGTAGCTTGATTTTTCAGTCTCAACACTAAGAAAAGTCCTAAATTTTAAATCAAATCCAAAGTACTATGTTTTTCTTTAAACAGATGTTTATTCAGGTGTTATCCGTAAAAATGCTTTGCGAAACCCAAATTGAAAAGATATTCTCTGAATTTTTCTTGTGGAATGATTATAGTCCTATGTTTTACATTTGGTTGATTTTGA
This sequence comes from Neofelis nebulosa, assembly GCF_028018385.1. NCBI lineage: Eukaryota > Metazoa > Chordata > Mammalia > Carnivora > Felidae > Neofelis > Neofelis nebulosa. The sequence continues at coordinate 127,926,911 of NC_080789.1, forward strand.
GTTAATTGTTACATAAGATATGATGGAGGTTTTTGTTTTTAACTTGTGCATATGAAAAGCCATTGTTTTTCATATCTCTAATTGAAAAGACTATCCCTTCTTCATTTAATTGTTTTTGGTAACTCTGTCAAAAATCAGCAGTCTATATTTAAGTGGGTCTATTTCTGGATTCTCTATTTTGTTCTACTGACCTATGTGTTTGACCATTTGCCAATCTCACAGTGTCTTGTCTACTGTAATTTGATAGTAAGTATTGAAATCAGGTGGTGTGAGTCCTCCAACTTTATCTTTAAACTTCTAAATCATTTTTTGGCTCTTTTACTTTTCCTCTTCATAGAAATTTTGGAATTTTGTCATCTACAAAAAAAGTGTGCTGGTATTTTTGTTGAGATTGAACTGAATATCTAGATAAATTTGGGGAGATTTAATTTCTTAATAATATTGAGTTGTCCATTCCATGCTAAATCTCCTAACTTATTAGAGTCTTTGATTTCTTTAGTGGCTTTTTATAGTTTTTAATATACATATTTCATATATATTTTATTATATTTATGCCCAAGATTTGGGGGGGTGACATTTAAATGGTACTTTAAAATTTTTTTCAAATGCCAGTTTTTTCATTGCCAGTATACAGAATTACAGACCATTGTTTTCATATTGACCTTTTGTTCTGAGAACTTGATGAATCACTTATTGGTTTTAGATTTTCTTAGATTATTTTGGATTTTCTATGGAAAATCATATGTGAATAAAGACTTTTTATTTCTTCCTTTTGAATATGAGTGCCTTTTTATTATGTTCTGCTGGACTAAAATTCCAGCATAATCTTGAATAGGAGCTAAGAATAAGAATACCCTTGACTTATCATATTACGGGAAAGCCTTCAATATTTAACCATTAAGGTTGATTTTAGCTGTCAGTTTTTAAATAATATTTCTTATCTGGTTAAGTAATTTCTATTCCTACGTTTTTGAGAATTTTTCCTTGAAATAATGCAAATTTTGTTAAATGTTTTTCCTGAGTTAATTGAGATTACTCTCTCTACATTTTTTTCTTTAGTCTGTTAATACAGTGAATCACGGTGATTTTCAAATATTGAGGACTATTTTACTTCAGTTACTCTGTTTGAGATGTCCTGGACCTTGTAGGAAGTATAAATGTGAAACTAGACCCATGTGAGAACAGCCAGCGGTTATAGGTCTCAAAAGAAAGTGCCCTGTCTTCTGTAACTACGTCAGAGACAGAGGTTCTTATTTTCCTAATGAAGACTTTTTTTCCCCTTAGCCCAGCTTCTTTACAGGTGGTGAAGCTCTTTCATTCAAAGTCTCCAGCTTTATGCGGAGCTATCAAGTTCATGTACCTACCTTGCATGGTCTCAGGTGCCACATCTTCTGTTCCACTGCACGCTCTTCTCTGAATTTTTAAAATTTTATTCTGGCACTTGCTCTGAGTATTCTTGGTTTCCAAGATCCTTTATCAATTTGGTTTCTAATGATGTAGGTTTTTTATTTAACCCTTGAGATATTTTTTTCTTAGATTGTTGAGCATGCTACAACACAACTTTAAATATTTCTGTCAGGCTTCATTTGGAATTTTGGTATTTTTTAGTTAGATCTCTTTTCAGAAGATTTGAACCATTGAAATGATTTCCCTGCCTACCAATTTTTATTTATTTTTAAACTTTTGGCTATAGTTTTGATTTAGGTGTATCTCTTCAGGACAGTAGATGACTTCTTTTGCTCTTAAGTCTGCCCTAAGAAATCTTTCAGCAGATAAATTTATGCAGTTAATATTAGTATTGTTTATTTAGACTCTTTGTTATATTTATTTAGACTCTTTGTTATATCTTATCAAGGATTTTCTGATGATCCCAGTCAGTTACTGCTACCAAGGTTTTGATTTCTCTTCTTGCCAGATCATTCTTGGGCATGAGAAGCCCAAAGTGTCTAGGTAGCTGCTATAGCTTAATGCACAGTGATGCTCTTGCTGTTACTTTTATGAGAAGCAGGGCCTCCCTTTGGGAACCGGGTCCTCTCTAACTGTAGAGGCTAGAACTGTGTGGACACAAAGTCCAGATTTTTGATGGGTCACTGGAAGTCATGATCATCCAGACTACTCCTTACATTCTTTTGTTCCTCAGCCCATATTTTCTGCCTATTGGGAACATAGAATCATGCAATAATAATTGATTTCTAGTATATACCACATCCTAGTGCCCTTCTTAGTGGATTGTTTCTGAAATGACATCTCACTGGGCTCTCAGAAGACTATTCCATCACTCGGTTAAGACAATAGCTTTAGAGCCAGTATTGTTCATTTTTGGCTTGTATCCACACACTGAGCCAACCCAATAGGTTCTTAAAAAGTATTTTATTATGGAAGTATAATTGACATACAAAACTATGTTAGCTTTAGGTGTGCAACATAGTGATTTGACAATTCTATACATGACACGGTACTCACCATGTAAATGTAGTCACCGTCTGTCACCATAAAAGGCTATTACAATATTATTGGCTATATTCCCTGTGCACTGCTTTGCATTTCTGTGACTTACTGATTTTTGTAATGGAAAAAATGTATCTCTTCATTCTCTGCACTGATTTGGCTCATCCTCGCATTTACCTCTGGCAACCACCAGTTTTTCCTCTGTATTTATGAGTCTGTTTTGCTTGTTTGTTCCTTTGTTTTTTAGATTCTAGGCAAAAGTGAAATCACACAGTTTTTGCTTTGGTCTGTATGACTTACTTCCTTTAGTATTCTCTAGGTCCATCCATGCTGCTGCAAATGGCAAGGTCATATTCTTTTTTATGGATGAGTAATATTCCATTGTGTATATGTACCCCATCTTTAGCCATTCATCTATCAGTGAACACTTCGGTTGCTTCCATATTTTGGATAAATAAGCCGCAATAAACATAGGGGTGCGTATATCTTTTTGAATTAGTGTTTAGTTTTTTGTTTGTTTTAGGGTTTTTTTGTTGTTTTTTTGTTTTCATTTGTTTGTTTTTTAAATACTGGTAGTGCAATTATTGGATTGTATGGTATTTCTATTTTTAACTTTTTAACGAATCATTCTTAGAGATGAAATTTCCCCACAGTGGTTGCACCATTGTACCTTCCTACTAATTGTGTGAGGGTTCCCTTTTCTCCACATCCTCGCCAACACTTGTTATTTCTTGTCTTTTTGATTCTAGCCATTCTGACTGGTGTGAGGTGGTCTTATTTGGTATTTCACTGTGGTTTTGATTTGCACTTTGCTGATGATTAGTGACATTGAAAATCTTCACAACGTATCTGCTGCTCATCTGTATGTCTTCTTTGGAAAAAATGTGTATTCGGGTCCTCTTCCCATTACTTAATCACATTGGTTTTTTGGTGGTGAGTTGTATAGGTTCTTCATGTGATCTGGATATTAATGTCTCATCATATATATCATTTGCAAATATCATCTCCCATTCAATAGGATCACTTTGATTTGTTGGTGGTTTGCTTTTCAAAAGCTTTTTGTTTTGGTGTAGTTTCAGTCGTTTATTTTTACTTTTGTTTCCGTTGCCTGAAGAGATGTATCTGTAAATATATTGCTAACGCTGATATCAAAGACATTGTTGCCTGTGTTTTCTTTTAGAAATTTTACATTTTAAGGTCTTAATATGTAAGTCTTTAATCCATTTTGAGTTTATTTTTAGGTATGATGTAAGTTTTATTTTTTTATTTTTATTTTTATTTTTTTTAATTTTTAACGTTTATTCATTTTTGAGGCAGAGAGAGACACAGCATGAACGGGGGGGGGGGGCAGAGAGAGAGGGAGACACAGATTCGGAAGCAAGCTCCAGGCTCTGAGCCATCAGCCCAGAGCCCGACGCGGGGCTTGAACTCACGGACCGCGAGATCGTGACCTGAGCTGAAGTAAGTCGGACGTTTAACCGACTGAGCCACCCAGGCGCCCGTAAGTTTTATTTTTTAAGTGGCTTTGTTTTATTCTTTTGCATGTAGCTATCCAGTTTTCTCAGCACCATGTGTTGAAGAGATGATCTTTTCCCTGTTGTATATTCTTGCCTCCTGTGTCATAGATTAATTGACCATATAGTTGTGGGTTTATTTCTGGGTTCTCTGTTCCATTGCATTGATCTTTGTGACTATCATACTGTTTTGATTACTATATCTTGAAATCTGAGATTGTGGTACCTCTAGCTTTGTTCTTTTTTCTCAAAATTGCTTTATATATTTGAATTCTTTTGTGGTTCCATACAAACTGAGGGTTATTTATACTAGTTAAATTAAAAATGCTACTTTGGTACTTTGGCGGAGATTGTATTGAATCTGGAGATTGCTGTGAGTGATATGAACATTTTAACAATATTCCAATCCATGAGCACGCTAGATCTTCCCATTTGTCTTGTCTTTAATTTCTTTCATCAGCGTCTTACAGTTTTCAGAGTAAAGATCTTTAATCTCCTTGGTTAAACTTATTCCTAACGTTTTTATTTTCTGTGGTGTATTTATAAATTGGATTGTTCTCTTAATACCTCTTTCTGCTACTTAGTTATTGCTGTACCGAAACACAACAGGTTTCTGTGTATTTTGTATCCTGCAAGTTTACTAACTTCTCTTTTTAAGATTTCTATTTTCATCTTCGAGATCATTGATTAATGTCTCAGTGGTGACCATCTTCTACTTCTCTTTATTTACTAAATTCTTTAATATTTTTTGTGTTGAACTTACATCTCCTTAATGCCTTTCAAAAAATAGTTCAGGTTTTCATCCCTGTTTTTCATCAGTTTCATTTTCCTCTTGTTCGTTCTGACTGATACTACTCTCTCAAACTGCTGGTCCTTCTTGTTTCATGTGTTCAATTCTGGTTGTTGAAAAATTGGGAATTCCTCATGTGGTGGAAGGTAAAGGTATTTCTAGTCAATGCACTAGAGCCAGATGATAGCCTATAAAAGCTTATTTTCAGGAAGTTTGCAAGCTAGTTGTTGACAGAACTTTTATTAAAATCTATTTAAAGTTAAAAGTACATCAGTTGTATTTTAAAAGGCAATAAATACTAAAAACTTAATACTTCCTAATTATTCTACTTGATTATTATTTGTGCACCTCAGGTTATTTACACCTATTATGTCTGCGTGGTGGAAATACTGTATAATGATGTGTTACTGTGAATCTCTTTCCAACTCTGCCTTCAGTGATGTATTGATAACCTGAAATTGGCTATTTCGAGAGCGTTTACACCATGGAAATTGGCAATGGCTACAGAGCTGGGCTTGATTTATTGTTTTTTTTTTTTGATTGTCTAGATGTAAGAAAGTTATGCACAAAATGTTACAGATGCAAGCATTTGGTAAAAATCAGCTAAAACATTTTGTCAGAACTAATTTGTATGGAATTTATAATAAAGAGTATTGTGTATTAAAAAAACTGCAAACTGAATTGTGCAGTTTGCAACTTTACTAAATTCATTTATCAGTTTTAGTAGTTTTTTACGTGTAGTATGTCATATGCAAATAGTGACAGTTCTACCAATTTACATACTTTTTTTTGTCCAATTGCTGTACCTATGACTTCCAGTACTATATTGAATAAAAGAGTGATCTTGTCTTGTTCCTGATGTTAGAGGGAAAGTTCTCAATTTTCACCTTTGAGGATGATGTTAACTGTGGTGTTTTTATCTATATGGACTTTATTATGTTGAGGTATGTTCCTCCTAAACCCACTTTGTTGAAAGTTTTTATCATGAACAGATATTGTATTTTGTCAAAGGTTTTCTCTACATCTGTTTCGACGATTATATATAGTTTTTATCCATCTTCTTATTAATGTGATGTATCCTATGGATTTTGTGAATTTTGAAGCACCCTTGCATCCATGGAATAAATCCCACTTGATCATGGTGAATGATTCTCTTACTGTATTGTTGAATTTGGTTTGCTAATACTTGTTTGAAAATACTTGCTTCTATGTTCATTGCGGATATTGGCCTGTAGTTTTGTTTTTTGTTTTTTGTTTTTTTTTTTATCATGGTATCTTTATTGCTTTTGGTATCAGAGTAACCCTGGCCTCATAGAATGAGAATGGAAGCATTTCTTTCTCCTTAAATCTTTGGAATACTTTGGAAGAATAGGTAATAACTTTCCTTTAAATATCTGGTGGAGTCCATATGCTTCTGGACTTTTGTTTGTTGGGAGTTTTTTGATTACTGATTTAATTTTGTTACCAGTAATTGGGATGTTGAACTTTTTTCTTTACTCCTGATTCAGTTTTGGAAGATCCTATGTTTCTAGGAACTTATCCATTACTTCTAAGTTGTCCAATTTTTGGCATATATTTTTTTTTTTTAGTATTCTCACAATTATCTGTATTTCTGTGGTGTCAGTTATTCCTTCTCCATTTATGATTTTATTTCAGTCCTCTATTTTTCTTGATAGGTCTGGTTAAAGGCTTATCAATTTTGTTTGTTTTCAAAGAACCAGCTTTTGGTTTTATTGATATTTTCTATTTACTTATTTTATTTTTAATTTTTAAACATTTTTATTCATTTTTGAGAGACAGAGTGTGAACGGGGGAGGGGCAGAGAGAGAGAGGGATACACAGAATCTGAAGCAGGCTCCAGGCTCTGAGCTGTCAGCACAGAGCCGGACGCTGGGCTCGAACCCATAAACCATGAGATCATGACATGAACTGAAGTTGGATGCTTAACCGACTGAGCCACCCAGGCACCCCGATATTTTCTATTATTTTAAACCTTTGTTTCATTTATTTCCACTCTAAATGTTATTCTTTTTTTCCCTCTACCAACTTTGGGTGCTGTTTGTTCTTATTTTTCTAGGTGTAAGATTCTCTTTAGGTGTAAGGTTAGATTGCTTGAGTGTGTGTGTGTGTGTGTGTGTTTAGTTTTTTTGTTTGTTTTGTTTTTTCCTTTAGTTTTTGAGGTAGTCCTGTATTGGTATAAACTTCCTTTTAGAGCTGCTTTTGCTGTTACCAAAGATTTTGGATTATTGTGTTTTCATTTTCACTTATCTCCACGTATTTTTTAACTCCCTCTTTGATTTCTTCTGACCCACTGACTGTTGAGTAGCATGTTGTTTAACCTCCACACGTTTGTGTTTTTTTCATTTTTGTCTTATAATTGATTTCTAGTATTATACTGTTTTGGTCAGAATAGATGCTTGGTATAATTTCTGTCTTCTTAAAATGGAGACTTGTTCTGTGGCCTAACGTGTGATCTTTGTTGGAGAATGTTATATATGCACTTGAAAAGAGTGTGTATTCTGCTGTTGTTTTATAATTGGATTTCTGTATATATGTTAGTTTTGTCTGGTCTAATGTGTCATTCAAGGAAGCCATTGCTTCCTTGTTGATTTTCTTTTCTGGGTGTACATCTGTTGATGTATGTGGGATGTTAAAGCTGCCTATTATTATTGTGTCACTGTCAGTTTCTCCCTTCATTTATGTTAATATTATCTTTATGTATTTATGCGCTCCTTTGTTGAGTGCATAGATATGCCCAGAATTGTTATATCCTATTATTGGATCCATCCCTTTATCTTTGCATAATGCTTTGATTTGTTTATTGTTAGAGCCTTTGTTTTAAAATTGATTTTGTCTGGTAGTAATATTGTTACCCTGGCTTTTTTTTTTTCATTTCCATTTAGCTTGGACTATCTTTTTCTATCCCTTCACTTTTAGTCTTTATGTGTCTGTAAGTATGAAGTGAATCTCTTGTAGACAGCTTATAGATGGGTCTTGGGTTTGTTTTTGTTTGCTTGTTTGGACATCCTATGTCTTTCGGAGCCTTTAGTACATTTTTATTTAAAGTAATTACTGATAGGTATGTACTTCTATTTTGCTCATTGTTTTCTAGATGTTTTTGTTGCTCTTCTGTTTGTTTCTCTTTTGCTCTTGTCCCTTGTGGTTTGATGGTTGTCTTTAGTGATTTGCTTGGATTCCTTTTTTTTTTTTTTCTTTAATTATTTTTTGTGTATCTATTTCAGGTTTTGGATTTGTGGTTCCCCTGGGTTCATATATAACCCATAACATCTTAAGTAGCTAGCAGTCTATATTAAGTTGATGGTTGCTTAAGGTTGAACACGTTCTAAAAGCAGTACATTTGTATCCCCTCCCCATGTTATGTATGTGACATCACATTTGACATCTTTTTATTTTGTAGAAAATAAAATTTGTCCCTTGACTAATTATTGTAGATATAATTGATTTTGCTACTTTTGTGTTTTCACCTCCATGCTGGCCTCATAAGTAGTCTACTACCTTTACTATATGTTTGCATTTACCTGTGAAATAGTTTCCTTTCATAATTTTCTTCTATTGATGGTCTTTTCTTTACACTTAAACAATTCTCTTCAACATTTCTCATAGGGCTGGTTTGGTGGTGATGAGCTCCTTTGAGTTTTGTTTGTTTGGGAAACTCCATCTCTCATTCATTTCTCAATGATAATCTTGCTAAAACCCATTAGTTGCTTCTTCTTCGTCCTCCCTTCCATTAGTCAAAATAGTCCCTCGTGTACTGGGTAGCTGGTAAATTCCCCTCATCCTATCATTTCCAACAATTACCCTGTCTCCTCACTAGAATGTAACCTTCAGTAAAGAGGGATTGGTTGGGTTCATTGCTGTATCCTCAATTCTACGAGTGCCAGTTCAATAAATAAGGGTTGAAAGAATAAATTTTCTCCATCTTGAATGGTATACATTTATTTCCCTTTATTCTTCAGGAGCTGCATCTCAGTTTCTACTGCCTGCTCCTAACATAGACTTATGTAATATTTCTACTCCATTTGGTGTTTATTAATGGTACTAGACTTTTAGTACCAAATACTCGGTTCTCTCTCTTTTTGTTATTGGTGTTTGAAGACTGAGTGTTCATAGCATAAAATTTCTGCACAGTCTTTATTTTTTCCACACTTTTTGATGACTGAGTAATATTCCATCATTATATAATCCCCTTTATCTATTTACGCATAACCCCACCCATCTCCCATCAGGCAACCACCGGTTCTCTATATTTAAGTGTTTGTTTTTGGGGCAGCTGGGTGGCACAGTGGGTTAAGCCATCTGACTTTTGATTTCGGCCCAGTTCATGATCTCACAGTTCATGGCATTGATGCCCAAACTGGCTCTGTGCTGACAGTGTGGAGCCTGCTTGGGATTCTCTCTCTCTCTCTCTCTCTCTCTCTCTCTCTCTGACCCTCCCACCTCTCCCCAAGTAAATAAACCTAAAAAAAAAGAGTGTTTTTTGTCTCTCCTTTTCTTTGGACATTGTTTTTTTTTTTTGAGTTAAATTCTATATATAAGTGAAATCATATGATAGTGGTATTTCTCTGACTTCACTTAGCATTATATCACGTAGATCCATTGATGTTACTAATGGTAAATTTTGTTCTTTTTTAAGGCTGAGTAATATTATATTTTATATACATATATAACATCTTTATCCACTCATCTTTTGATGGACAGTTGGTTTGTTTCCATATCTTGGCTCTTTTAAGTAATGCTGCAGTAAACATAGGGGTGTATATATCTTTTCAAATTAGTGTTTTCATTTTCTTTGTGTAAATACTCAGTAGTGGAATTACTGGATCATAAGACATTTCTATGTTCAATCTTTTGAGAAACCTCTGTACCATTTTTCACAGTGGCTGCACCAATTTGCATTCCCACCAACAGTGCACAAAGGTTCCTTATTTTTTGTTCTTTTGGTACCGCTCAGTTTGACAGATGTGAAGTGATATTTTATTGTGGCTTTGATTTGCGTTTCCCTGATGATTAGTAATATTGAGAATGTTTATGTGACTGTTGTCCATCTGTGTCTTTGGGAAAATGTCTATTCAGGTCCTATGGCACATTTTTAAACCAGGCTGTATGGTTTTTTTGGTATGGAGTTGTATGAGTCCTTTATATATCTTATATATTAATGCCTTATCATATATATCATTTGAAAATATCATCTTCCTTTTAGTAGGTTTCCTGTTTTGTTGATGGTTTCCTTAGCTTTGCAAAAGCATTTTAGTTGAATGCAGTCCCAGTTGTTTATTTTTGCTTTCGTTCTCCTTACTTGAGGAGACTGATCCAATATATATATATATATATATATATATATATTGCTAAGATGGATGTCCAAAAATTTACTGTCTCTGTTTTCTTCTCTGAGTTTTATGGTTTTACATCTTACATTTAGGTCTTTAATCCATTTTGAGTTATTGTTTGTGTGTGGTGTAAAAAAGTGGTCCAGTTTTGTTTGTTATTTTGTGTGTAGCTATCTAGTTTTCCCAACATCATTTGTTGAAGAGCCTGTCTTCCTGATGTTACATCCTTGTCTCCTTGATCATAGATTAATTGACCATATACATAGGAGTTTATTTCTAGGCTCTCTATTCTCTTTCATTTTTTTTTTTTTTTTTTTTTTAAATTTTTTTTTTTTTTCAACATTTATTTATTTTTGGGACAGAGAGAGACAGAGCATGAACGGGGGAGGGGCAGAGAGAGAGGGAGACACAGAATCGGAAACAGGCTCCAGGCTCTGAGCCATCAGCCCAGAGCCTGACGCGGGGCTCGAACTCACGGACTGCGAGATCGTGACCTGGCTGAAGTCGGACGCCCAACCGACTGCGCCACCCAGGCGCCCCGTCTATTCTCTTTCATTGATCTATGTCTCTATTTTTGTACCAGTACCATCCTATTTGGATTATTATAGCTTTATACCATTGTTGGAAACCAGGGAGCATGATAGCTCCAGTTTTGTTCTTCTTGCTTATGACTGCTTTGGCTATCAGGTATCCTTTTCGCTTTCATACAAATTTGATGATTCTTTGTTCTGGTTTTGTAAAAGGTACCATTGGTATTTCAGTGGGGATGGCATTGAACCTGTAAATTGCTTTGGTTAGTATGAACACTTTAAAAATATTCTTCCAGTCTTTGAGCATGAACTATTTTTCCAAATTTATCTACCTCAATTTCTTTCATCAATGTCTTAGAGTTTTCATTGTATAGGATTTTAACCTTCTTGGTTAGATTTATTCCCAGGTATTTTAGTAATTTGAATGCAATTATAGATCGATCATTTCCTTAATTTCTCTTCCTTGTAACTCATTATTACTGTGTAGAAAGACAAGTGATTTTGTATGTTAATCTTGTATTCATCAATTTTACTTAATTTGTTTATTCTAATAGTTTTTTGGTGGAGGTTTTAGAGTTTTCTATATATAGAATATCAAGTCATAAGCAAGAAGTGGCAGTTTTACTTTTTCCTTTCTAATTTCTATGCCTCTTCTTTTTCTTGCCTAATTGCTATGAGCCTTTAGTATTATGTCAACTAAATATTGTGATGGTGGACATCATTGTCTTGTTCTTGAGCTTAGAGGAAAAGCTTTCAGCTTTACATTGTTAAGTATGATGTCAGCTATGGGTTTGTTATATATGATCTTTATTATTTTGAGGTATGTCCCTTCTTTCTATACCCACGTTGTTGAGAATTTTTATTATAAATGGCTATCAAAGTTTGTCAAATGTTTTTTCTGCAACTGTTTATTGTATGATTTTTATCCTATGTTTTATTAATGCAGTATATTGTGTTGAATTTTTGTGAATATTGAACCATCCACACATCTCAAGAATAAATCTCATGGAGGGTGTATGCTCCTTTTAATGTATGGTTGAATTTGGTGCTAGTGTTTTGTTAATATATTTACATCTATGCTCATCATGGATATTGGTTTCTGGAGTTTTTTGTGTTGTTTTGGTGTGGATGCCTTTGTCTGGTTTTGATATCAGGGTAATTCTAGCCTCATAAAATGAGTTTGGAACCATTTCTTCTCCTTCTCATCTCCCTCCTCCCTCTTCTCCTCCCTTTTCCTCCTCCCTCCCCCTCCCTTTCCTTCTTCTCCTCCCTTTCCTTCTTCTCACCCCCTTCCTCCCTTCTCCCCTATCCCATCCTCCCTCTTCCTCTTCTCCCTCCTCCTCCTCCTCCTTGAATAATTTGAGAAAGAAAGGTACTAACTTTTTCTAAATGTTTGGTAAAATTTACCAGTCAAGGCATCTGGTCCTGGACTTAGGTTTCATGGGAGTTTTTAAATTGCAGATTGAATTTCTTTGCTTGTAACAGTGTATTTAGATTTTCTCATCTTGATTGAACTGGAAAGGTTGTGTGTTTCTAGGAATATGTCCATTTCTTTTTGCTTTCCAATTTATTGGCATATAATTGTAATAGTCTCTTTTACTTTGTATTTTTGTTGTGTCAGTTGTAACTTCTCTTATTTTTCTGGTTTTATTTGTACCCTCTTTTTTTCTTGATGGGTTTGGCTATAGGTTTATTGATTTTGCTGATATTTCCAAAGAACCAGTGTTTAGTTTCATTGATTCTAGTTTTTAAGCTTCGGTTTCTTCCACTAGGAGCTTTCTTCTTCTTTTTCTAGTTGTTTTAGGTGTACAGTTAGTTATTTGAGATGTTGTGAGTATCTTGAGACAGACCTATATCACAGTGAATTTCCCTCTTCAGATTGCTTTTGCTCTGTTTTACAAGATTTGGGAATGTTGTGTTCTGTTTTCATTTGTCTCCACGTATCTTTTTCATTTCCTCTTTGATTTCTTCACTGACTTTTTTATTGTTTGGCCTCCACATGTTTGTGGATTTTTTTTCTAGTTTTCTTCTTGTAATTGATTTCTACTTTCATGCCATAGTGGTCAGAAAAGATGTTTAATATGACTTCAGTATTCTTTAATTTATTGAGACATGTTTTATGGCCTAACATGTAATCTCCCCTGGGGAATGTTTCATCTGCACTTCAAAAAAAATGTGTATTCTGCTTTGAAAACATGTTTGTTTATTTTGACAGAGAGAGCGAGTGGGGAAAGGGCAGAGAGCGAGGGAAAGAGAGAATCCCAAGCAGGATCTGCAGGGCTTAATTCCACAACCATGAGATCATGACCTAAGCCAAAAGCGAGAGTCAGACACTTAACCAACTGAGCCACCCAGTCACCTCTATTCTCCTTTTTTTTTTTTTTTTTAATGGAATGCTTTGTATATATGTATTAAATCCATCTGGTCTAAAGTATCATTTAATGCCAATGTTTTCTTGTTGATTTTCTGCCTGGATGATCTATCCACTGATACAAGTGAGGTGTTACAATCCCCTACTCTTATTACTGTCAATCTCTCCTTTTATATCTATTAATATTTATATATTTACATGCCCCTATGTTGGGTACATACTTATTTACAAGTATCACATCCTCTTGTTGGATAGATATTTTTTATTGTTGTGCAATTCCTTTCTTTGTTGTCTTTTGTTACAGTCTTTTTAAAAAATAATCTCTTGTGTGTGATAGTCCAGCATTCTTTTCTTTTCCATTTGTATGGAGTATCTTTTTTTTTCATCCCTCAATTTTAGTCTGTGTATTTTTAGATCTGAAATGAGTCTTTTATGGGTCTTTTTTTTTTTTTTTCTCTCCTTAGCCACCTTAGGTCTTTTGACTGGAATATGTAGCCCATTTACATTTAAAGTAATTATTAACAGGAATGCAGTAATTGTCACTTTGTTCATGGTTTTCTGGTTGTTTTTCTAGTCTTCTCTGCTCCTTTTGTCTTGATTTCTTCCTTTGTGGTTTGATGTTTTCTTTAGTGTTAGGTTATCCTTCATATTTCTTTTTATTTTTTTGTGTATTTATTATAGATTTTTTATATCTAATAACCATGAGGTTCATATATATTGACATAGATATACGTGTGTGTGTGTGTGTGTGTGTGTGAGAGAGAGAGAGAGAGAGAGACAGACAGACAGACAGACACAGAGAGAGAGACTGAAGCTAATTGTTGTTAAGGTTGAACGGATTCTAAAAGCACTACCTTGTTACTCTCCCTAGCTAATACTTTGTCTTTATAATTGCCTTTACTAGTGAGATTTTTTTTTCCTTCATGGATTTTCTTATTTCTAGTTATGGTCCTTTCTTTTCTGCTTCAAGTAGGCCCTTTAACATTTTATGTAAGGCCAGGTTATTAGTGATGAACTTCTTTTATTTTTTTTTCTTGTCTGGGAAACTCTTTAACTCTCTTTTAATTCTAAATAATAATCTTGCTGCATAGAGTACTTTTGGTTTTGATTTTTCCCCTTTAAGCATTCTAAATTTATCCTGCCAATCACTTGAAGCTTTAAAGTTCCTTCTAAAATATCACTTGAGAGTATTCTGGGGTTTCTCTTGTATATGACTATTTGTACTGCTCTGGCTGCCCTTAGGATTCTTTCTTTAACTTTTGTCATTTTAATTATATGTCTTTGTGTATATCTCTTTGGATTCATCTTGCTTGGGACTCTGTGTTTTCTGAACAAGAATGTCAGTTTCCTTCCCTAGGTTATGGATGTTTTCAGCCATTATTTCTCTAAATAAGTTGATAAGTTTTCTGCCTTTTTATCTCTCTCTTTTCCTTCTTAGACCCTTATAATGTAAATGTTATTCCACCTGATGATGTCCTAGAGATTTCTTAACCAATCTAGTTAAAACAATTTTTAATGTTTATTTATTTTTGAGAGAGAGGGAGACAACGCAAGTAGGGGAGGGGCAGAGAGAGAGGAAGACACAGAATCCGCAGCAGGCTCCAGACTCTGAGCTGTCAGCACAGAGCCTGATGCAGGACTCAAACTCACAAACCATGAGATCATGACCTGAGCTGAAGTTGGATGCTCAACCAACTGAGCCACCGCAGTGCCCCTGGTTATCTTAATTTTTAAAAATTATCTTTTGATTTTTGCTTTTTATTGCTTTTTACTGAGTGATTTCCATTATTTAGTCTTCCTGATTTCTGATCCATTCTCATGTGTATTTTAATATGCTGTTGATTGTCCCTCATAAATTTTTCATTTTAGTTTCTGCATTCTTCACTTCTGGTGTTTCTTCTTTATATTTTTTATTTGTTGAAATTCTCATTGTGTTCCTACATTCTTCTCCCTAGTTTGGTAAGCATATTTGTGACCACTTACTTGTCACCTAAATTATTTGTCTCCATTTTATTGTTCTCCCTTCCCCCAGAGTTTCATCTTGTTCTTTCTTTGGGAACATATTCCTGTGTCTCCTCATTTCATTTTACTTTCTGTGTTCATTTCCATGAATTGGACACAACAGCTACCTATCCTAGTGTTGAAGGAATAGCCTTGTGTAGGAGCATCCCCTGTGTAGACTGTATGTGGCTAGTGGCTTTGGTAGGTCAGCTGGAGCTATAGTGGGCCTGAGCTAGGCAGTCTCAGGGTGTACCGCCTCAGGGTTACCTTGATGGAATGGCTGCAGCAGGAGTAGATACTGACAAGAGAGTCCTAGGATACATGTTTTTGGGGTTGCCTTGAGGGGTTAGCTGGAGCTGGTGTTGGTACAGTCCAGGGCTGCCCTGGTGGGAGCAGAACAGGTCCAGGCTTGAGGGTCCCAGGGTGTACAACACCAGGGCTGCTTTGGTGGGGCAGCTAAGTCAGACAAGTCACTGGGGTTTTAGAGTGTGCTCTACTGAGGACAGCTTTGGTCGGGGCTGGAGTTGCTGTGGCCCAGAGGCATATTGTCCTGGGGCTGCTACACCTAGGCCTCCTTGGCAGGGTAGAAATAGGTGTGAAGGGAATGGGCTGAAGGTGTCCCAGAGCACCCTGCACCAGGGCTGCCCAGGGGTTATAGCTGGAGCTGGGGTCAGCCAAGGGGTCAGGGTTTGCTGGGCTGGCCTAGCAGGCCTGCTAAAGTGCCTGGACTCTACTCCGGTCTGCACTGTCAAGGCGGAAGTAAAACCTAAAAAATGGTGCTTGGGTTCCCCTGCCCTAGAGAGAGCTCAGTCAGCTACCTGCCTGTTCAGTGGACTCTCCATGGTTAGTAGAGAATTCCTTCACTTATAGTCTTGTTGCCCTTTTAACTGCTGCTTTTTCTGCTGTGCACAAAGATGAATAAGTCTACCTGTGAGCCTCTCAGGGATACCCCTCCCTACTACAGGTCACCACATGGGGGGGCGGTATTCATGTTTTTACTGTGTCTTCATCTTTTTACCCTTTTTAGGTGGCTCCTCTTTCATTTGCTGCCCGAAAGCTGCTCAGTCAGCCCTCAGTTCATTTTCAGGAGAAATTGCTCTGTATGTAGGTATAATTTCAGTCCTCTGGAGAAGGTGAGTTTAGGATCTTCCTATGCTGCCATCCTGGACCACCTCACCCAGGTAAATACTATTACCACTCCATTTTACAAGTGGAAAAATGGAGACAAGATAGTTTTAGTAATATATTGATGATCATAAGTAGTTTATAATTAGCAGAGCTGTGATTTGAACTTGACGAAGCCTGTCCTTAACCACTCCTCTGCATTGCCTGACATGAGGTGAAATGTTCTCTTGGATTTTCTTAGGAAGGTGAATTAGAATGCATCTGAATTGTTCTTGTTTCCTGCATTAACCATTTCTTAGAAGACAGTTGATAGCAAGATTAGATAGCAATACTACCCCTGAATATATCTTCCCATCCTTCGTGGTTCCTCTCAGAATTCATGACCCCTGTTTGAATACTCCAGACCTAGTAGACCAAGGGAGCAGGGAAGTGTGGGTTTACTGTTGTGTTGTAGCTTCATTGGAAGGTCTGTGCTTGGGAGAAAGAGCGAGAAGTAAGAATAGAAGAGATTCACAAGCAAGGGTTTCCCTTCTCTGCTCAAGTTTTCTTCCTCTGTACTTGATGTGGCAGCTGATAGTCCTCACCAACCCATTTGCCTTTTAGGGCCCTCGTAAGTTGTCAGTAGGAACCTCTCCTACAAATGAAAATTGAGTAAGCATCACTCTGGGCTTCCTGTTAGGTACATCCTGTCGTGCCTGGTGCATTCCCATCCCTGCTGAGACTGAGAGAAACTTCCTAATTGACCCATAGCTTACCCCATGCACAACTTTTGCCTGGACTTCATGGGTGTTAGTGGAAATCCTCTATAGGGCCTCTCAGGCACATTGTTACCTCCTATGCAAGCAGTAGAGGACAGAGTAATTCTGGTCTTCTATCCAGTTTCATCTGCAGAAATTTCTCACAATTCTTGGTATAGATCTGGAGTATCTAATGTCAAGCAAATAATACAGTTATCTCTTCTTTTTAAAAATTTCATTTTAATAGGAAGCTAGGAAAAGGACAAGGAGAGTTAGGCACATGCATGCAAATTTGCTCTTCTACTCAGAGTCCTAAGTAGCAAATTACAAGGTGTACCATTAGATCATGGTAAAAACCAGACAATAAGTTTCGTAAGTTTCGAGACAAAATGTTCTTAAGTATATCTATGCCATGAGAGCAGATTTTGAGTTTTGGCAAGGCCCTTGGAAAAACTGTTCATGGAAACTCTGTAAATTGAACAGTAGGCATTATTAGGAGGGTTTATTCCTGGCAGAGATGGGGGCCCGCATCTTAGCCGAACTGCGGGAGGGAGAAGCTAGCTTAAATTGTCTGTAAACTGGCTTCATTGGAAGGCCTGTGCTGAGATGAGCAATTCTATTTAGAATGGCTGCTGCTCATCTTTCTACCAAGATAATCCTCTGATTGCAACACACAAAAAAAGCAGATGTAGCATTTGAAGGGACATTCTGCTTTTCAAACTCTAAATGCTTTCACATTGCAGTATTACTTCCAATGAACCCAAAAGTCAAAGAAGTAATCGCCTTGAAATTCTCCTGTAACATGAGGATGTCAAGAAAGTTGAACCCTGACTTGTACCAGAGAGGAACCCTGAAAGCAAAGCCTTCTATAAATTGGAATTTTTGCTTCCTCTGTTGTCGTCCATATAGTCTCTTGCCTCTTTGCTAAATATCAAAGATATTTATGCTTAAACAAATGTTGTCTCCCTCTCAGTGCATCCTCTCCTTCTGGCAGGGAAGTCATCATGCTGAATTGGTGGCACTTGCCATGGCAACAGACTGTGATGTCAGAAATGTGGTGCCAAGCAATTAGATTTTGGAGGTGCCACAGTTGGGAATCTAAAACTCCAAGGAAGATTATGAGACAGAGCAGTTTTTGCAGAAGAAAATCTCGTAAAGACCAAGTGTCTAATGTGTGCCCTCAGAGGTCTGCTGCTGAGTAAGGGTGACAGCAAATGAAGCCAGGCAAGGGGGAAAGGGATGCAGCGTTCAAGATGAGACTTCAACGGAGAAGTATGTGGATGAAGGAAATTTGCAGAAAGCCACATCCAGATGGCTGGCACTCTGCCGCATCCCGTGGCTTTGATGCTTCACAGGTATTCTCTAAGGCATAAGAGAGAGAAGCTCCAGAGATCTGCTGTCTCACTGAGAGAGATTAGGGAGTCAGGGCAGAGAGAAAGAGCCAGCTCTTTGCTTTCCTTTCTTGTAAAGCATGAGTGTGACAGCTTTCAAGGACAAAACATCTTGACATCAAGACCTTCTTGAAATCTGAAGAGCGAGCCTACTGTCAGGGGAAGGATGCCCTCGAAGTGTGTGTTAGGTTTGCAGCAAAACCTTGCAAGAGGTGGCAATGGAAGGTGGCCCCAAATGCTACTCATAGGAACAATCTGGGAGTGTTTTGAAATGGACTCTCTGAAAATCTTCACTTGTTCTTTACAGGTTCTATGTTGAATATGCAAAGGATGAAACCAATACCTGTGAAAAATCATACATGAAGTTTTAAAATACACATTTCAGTGATACAGTATGGATAAATTTGGACGGCATATGGCTTCTTATGTAAAGGAAAATTTCTTCTCCTTTTAGTAACACATTGTCTGCTGCCTGTGCTTAGCACCCTCTGCCATATGCTCCTTGAAACAAGCTGCTGAAATTCAAGAACCAGCCCTAGTAATTAAGATCAAATGAGCCAGATGAAGAAAATGAGCTGGTGAACCACATGCCAATGGAGCCCAGCCTTTTTATATTAAAGAGGTTGGGGGGGGGGCGGTGGAGAAAAACAACTATTTGCTAATGGACTACTCTGAGTGTTTATAGCCAATTCACATTCAGAATTATTAACATTTATACCTGTATTTTGAACTGTTCTGGACTTGATTGATTAGCTCTGTGGAAATATTGACTGTTGGATCCAGGGCCATCCCTATGTGATAGAAATAATAGTACTCAAGGCTCATCCAAATGCAATTTATTTCATGAAAAATACAATTGAACATACAAGAGACTACAAAATAGTTTGAAATGAAGCCTTAAAAACCCTTGGAGATACCTGGCCTCTCATCTTGATATTTTAGAGAAGTTGAGGTCCAAACACAGTGAATTACTTTTCTCTGGTCACTGAGCTATCTAAAGACAGAACTCAGAGGAGAGCGTGGGTGGGATTTCTGACTCACCTACTAGTTTAGCAGTTCTCAGAATTTGGTGTGTGCATTAGAAACTCCTGGAGAGCTTGTTGAAACAGATCACTGGGCACCACCTCCAGAGTTCCTTATGGGTTGGGGTCCTGAATTTTACTTCCCAAATAAGTTCCCAGGAGAAGCTAATCTCTTTACATCACTTACTAATTTATGGTCCACACTTGGAAAACCACTGGTTTAATTCCTTTTTGCTTTACCTGGGGGGTTTCTAACATTGTTGGAGCCTTTATTGGAATCACCTGGAAGGGGAATTACTCATTAGAAAAAAAGATTATTGGGTGCATCTTAGACATACTCAGTCTGAATCTGGACATCTGCCTTGTACAGAATTACCCCTAGTAATTTCTGTGCACATCAGAAAGTCACAGTACCTGACCACATTGTTTTACTTCAGAAAGTCAAAGGCTGCATTTCTTGGTGAGATGATAAAGTTCAGTTGTCTGAATTCTACTTCCTCCTTTCAAATCTCTAAGCAAATGACCAAAGGAATAATGCATTAAAAACCTGCACCCAAGACAGGAAAATGAGGAAGGTGTCAGTCCTATGCCAAAAACGTCTAGGATTTTTTTGTGAGATACTGTACAAAGGAGGCTTGATAGACCTCTCAGGATCTAAATAAAGTACAGTTTTAGGGAGAGTAAGGAGAAAAGAGAGCAGAGCTTCACTAATACCCACTGACATGGGGGGGCAGGTGCAAGTTGATATAGGTATAAGACATGAAATACTGTCTACCACGTTGGATGGGGTGCATTTGACCACACCCATGGGGAGAAGCCTGGGTTTTCCTGGTGGTGGTTCGTGGAAGGTTAATTGTGCATGAGGGCATCATGGAGGGGAGACAAAACACTATGTGAGTGATGATGTGTGAAGTGGCACCGTGGAGCCCGGGCAAAATTTTGAGTAGCAGCCCAACAGTTTTGCATGATAACAGTCATGAAGGAAAAACTGCCCTGAGATAGGATTCCTCTGCTTGGGGAACCCACATCACAGACTTTATGCATAGGTACACAAGCTGAGTGGAGACTGAACCAAAAATTACATTAATCAGCTTGGCAGTTGAAGATGCAAAGGAAGTTTATAACTGCAAATGGGCGTACTGTGTGAAGGAATTCAGGGAACACACATTTGCCTGATAAGTGAGAAAGCCTGGAAGAATTTTCCTACTTCACAATGGGACCTAGGAATTACATACCAAGCAAGTTGTCAATCATACATAATAAAAATAGATATTCTAAGGAATGCAAGCATTCATAAGGAAACACCTCAGTGCCCTTACAGAAAATAAGGGGAAGTAGAGACAACCAAATGATGACTATGACAAAGAAAAAATATTCTCATAGAAAAATGGGTAAAAGGATAAATAGGCAATTCATGGAAAAAACAAAAGTAAACATGAGAGCCCTAGCTCCACTAAAGAAATGTAAATTAAAACAAAGAAATGCCAACTTTTTGCCCACCATTTTTGCAAAAATTTAAAAATGTGAAAACATGGAAAAGCATATGAGGAAATAGTCATTTATATTCTTTTGGAGGGACTTTAGGCAATTTAGAATACAATTTTAGAAGGCAATTTCATGATACGTATCAAAAGGAAAAATATTTATATTTTAGAAGTGATTATCCATTACAATAATCCTAAATTAGCAGTCATCATGAGAGACATAAAAATATTTACATGTAATTATGTGCATCATGACATATTAATATTAGTGAATAATTTGTAACAACTTTAATAAATATACATTTAAATTATATAAATATATACATATATACACATATATCATTTATATTTAACGAATATTAACGATTAAAGTGTGCAGCATTTTTAAAGGATAGTGTAGATTACCAAGTCATATGCTTAGATATCAAAATTATATATGAAAGGAAAAGAGCTAGAAACATACACCCATGTTTTATCTTTTCCACATTTTGTGCCGTGAAAACCTTTTGTTTAAAAATGATGCAAACAGTGTCATTATATAAACTATTCTGCATGATTACAGTGGGACACTGTGCAGCCATTCGGAGACCAAAGCAACTTGGAGTTATTGATAAAGAATAATCACAAGGTTGTTAGATGTAAAAAGTAGTGTGGGACTACGTAAAGGATTAAGAATTTAAAAACAAGGCATGTTTAGGTATAACGGACTCCCTTCTCCAAACCCATAGAAAGGGAGAATAAAATATAGTAACCATAATTGCTTTCTATACATAGCAAGCTCAAAAGAGGGAAAAAAAACCCAGGTGCTAGAAATTAAGATGAGATGGAATTCAAGTTACAAATCTCACAAACTGAGAAAGCTGTCATGATCTATGGGCATAGTGGACATAGTCGTAGGCTATAAGGATGTGGGTCCGAGGTCTTAAGGACATTGTGGGGATAGGCAATATTGCCTTAAGCTACCCAAGTCAATAAGCTAGGCATACCCTTCAATAATCTCAGAACTGGGTGCCCTCTTATGGATAGAAGACTGTAAAATCTTTAAGCTAGAGAATCAGAAATTTTGCCTTCATTTAAGATTATAGTTAAAAATAGAAAAATGCCTTAAAAGCTGTAACCCCAAACAGGTGGTACATAAAGGTGTGGAATTTTCATTTGTAGTAGCCTCAGGGTTAGGAAACTTCAAGCTGAGAAATGAATATATAAAGGGTGCAGGACCAGTGAATTTTGTGGGGCAGCTGACAGAAGCATATATAAAACCACTCTTTTGGGACATTCCCATAATGCAGACAATCAGGACTCCATAAGACACAGACACTTGGGGAAAAAAATGGATTAACATCCCAAGAACTTCAGAAAAAAGTCTTGAAGAAACTAAAAAGGACTTTAAAAATGTTCAGGACATGAAGAAAGTATACCTAAAATCCCAGTGATAGATGAGAGCACTTTGACAAACAAGACTGGAAAATAACATAGAGAATGCTAGATGTTAATTGAGCCATTGAATAAAAGAAACTTTCACGATGTGGATGAGACACAGTTTTACAGGAACGCACAAATTGGGATATATACTGGGAGAACGCAAGCCCTAAACAATGGGTAAGAGTTATGGAGGATTGAATGATAGTAGTTCTCCAAAGACAGAATAGAACTTGTGGGGGAAAGATGAAATGACAGAGTTATACAGAATTGCAGAATGCCCTGAATTTTGAAATGGAAGAGTATGGTAAATAAAGATTCACATCGAGACCCATCATGGTGAACTGGCAACTCACCAAAGGCAGACAGAAAACTTAATCATTATCGTAAACAGCAAACTGGGGGGAAAGAGACATGATAAAAAGAAAACACAAAATGAATTTAACTATATCAGTAATCACAGTAAATGTGAACAGATTGACCTACCAAAAAGATGTAGATGTATCTCTTTAAACAGCATGTGCCTATTTTTTTTTAATTTAAGAAGTAAAGGGATAAAAAAGTAAAGAGATGGAAAAAGATGCCAGCACACGCAGAAGGGCATGCTAGAGTGCAGGGCTATTAAGATCAGGCAAAGCAGAAAATAAAGCAAAATAAGATAAACAACAAAAAACATTTTAAAGACAAAGAAATCCTTATAAATAATCTTGTATGCCTCTCATAACCTAGCCTTACAGCACATGAAATGGCCACTATTAGAAAGAGAAGTGAACAAACCTAAATCACAATGGGAGATTTTAACATACCTGTCTAAGTTTTAGGGCAAGAACATCCAAAATTATTAATGAGCCGGTATCTGATAACACAATCAACAGACTCCTGTAGAACCTCCCTTATAAACACACGTTCTTCTAAAGCACAAGGAACATTTATGGTAGATAATCATTGAAAGGAATCTATTCAAAGCATACACACCCCTTCCACCCTCTGGCAACCACACTTACAGGTGTCTGCCCTTGGCCCTAGCTCTTTGTTTTTTCTAGGTCAAGCTGCCCTACATTCTCAGAAAATAAACCCTAACTACAAAATACATTCCTCTCTATCCTGACCACAACGGCATATCCCAGACAAGCTCCCAACAGAGCTCCTAAAGAAACCTGCCACTTCCTGTTCTACCTGACCAAGAGTTGAGCCCCTCCCCGTGCCCACCCCTCACCATGGGCACAGCGGCAACACTCTCACATCCAGCAGTTTAAACTCCTTAAAGGCCCAGCCTGACAGAAAATCGGGGTGGACATCTCTCTAGATGTCTGGTCCCTTTCCTCCCTGGGACACTGAATTAACTCTGGCCTGCCTCTTGCTCCACTCCCTGTGCAATTCTTTGTCACCTGCGTTACCGGCCATCTTAATCATCTACTAGACCATTAATAGAGTTTCGACGATATAAAAAAAGTTAATACACAACACATTCTTGACCATAGTAAAAAATAACTTAGAAATCTCTAATAAAAATATATCTGAAAACTGATGTGTGTG
Source organism: Neofelis nebulosa (assembly GCF_028018385.1). Lineage (NCBI taxonomy): Eukaryota > Metazoa > Chordata > Mammalia > Carnivora > Felidae > Neofelis > Neofelis nebulosa. Next base: position 127,950,627 of record NC_080789.1, read on the forward strand.
AAAATTTAAAAACCTGTAACTGGAAGATCTGAGAAAAAAATAAGAAATCAAAAGAAAAATTCAAAGACTTTAGAACAAAATAAATAATATATTGCATAGGAAATCACATATGATAATACTAAAGACAGTAAATTTTGGAAATTGATAGTAGAAAATAAGTTGGAAAATGAATGCCCTAGTGTTGAACTCAAGACATTAGTAAAATAGTAAAGTAAACCCAACGAAAGTAATAAGAACATAACAAATACAGGATCTTAAATAATGAAATAGAGAAAATAAAATACGGAGGATGAACACAACCTAAAATTTTTGGCAAGATTAGTGAGACAAGAAAATACGTTTTAAAAGATAAAATGAGTAGCTGTTAAAGAGTTAAGAAATTTAATTGAGATTTGGGGCAGAGAATTGGATGCTTAAATATGGAAAGTCTAGAACTGAAAAAACAATGAGCTGACTAAATGGATGGAATTAATGGTTGTAATAATAAATTAGAGTTTATGAACTGGATGATAGGTTGGAAAAATACTCAAAGAATGAAGCATAGACTATCTGAGGGCAAATAATAGAATAATGGGTACAAGATGTAGAGACTATGTAGACGAAGTTAGAAGTATGGGTGATCTCTGGGAGAGCAGAGAGAAGCAACACTTGAAGACATTATGGTTGAGGATTTTTTCAAACTGATGGAAGACACCAGGCCACAGTTCCAGGCACCCCGAAGAACCCCAAGCATGATAAATAAAAAAGGAATCATAATTTAATTTTTTAAAGGTTTATTCATTTTTGAGAGAACGTGAATGGGGGAGGGGCAGAGAGAGGGAGGGAGACAGAATCCCAAGCAGGCTGCAGACTCTGAGCTGTCAGCACAGACCCTGATGTGGGGCTTGAACCCACAAACTGTGAGATCCTGACCTGAGTCGAAGTCAGATGCTTAACCATCTGAGCCACCCAGGTGCCCCAAAAAAGAATCATAATTTGAAAAACCAATTCCAAGCAGAAAAATCATTTGATAGATCTCAATCCAATTATAGTAAAAACACCTAGTAAACGTAGTGGAAAAAAAAAAAAGAATAAAAGAGAATCCCTTAATTGATCATAGGTATCCTTCATAGGTGTACAGAAGTACATGGTGAAACAGAAGTTTTCTCTTAAACACGGGGGGACAGGATATTTTCTATCACCATGGCTGTTCAACAAAGTCATGGCAGTCTTAGGTACTGTACCAGTTCTTTTTTTTTTTTTTTTTTTTTCAACGTTTATTTTTTTTTATTTTTTGGGACAGAGAGAGACAGAGCATGAACGGGGGAGGGACAGAGAGAGAGGGAGACACAGAATCGGAAACAGGCTCCAGGCTCTGAGCCATCAGCCCAGAGCCTGACGCGGGGCTCGAACTCACAGACCGTGAGATCGTGACCTGGCTGAAGTCGGACGCTTAACCGACTGCGCCACCCAGGCGCCCCGGTACTGTACCAGTTCTAAAGAAGAAAGAAAAAAGAATGAAAAGAATCATAAAGAAGTAAAATCTTGCCACTTGTTCACTGAATGCTTTCTCTAGGTGCGCCTGGGTGGCTCAGTCAGTTAAGCATTGACTCTTGTTTTCAGTTCAGATCGTAATCTCACAGTTCATGAGTTTGAGCCCTGCATCAGACTCTGGGCAGACAGTGTGGAGCCTGTTGGGGATTCTCTCTCTTCCCCTCTCTCTCTCTACCCCTCCCCTGCTCATGCTCTCTCTCACACACACAAAATAAATAAACTTAAAAAAAAATAAATGCTTTCTCTAAATAAGAAATCCAGAAAAGTCTATAAATTCATGGAAAAAATGAGTTTTTAGAGCAGACTGGATATAATACTTACATGGTAAAATTGACAGGCACAAAGATAATAAATAGAAAATGTGATAATGCTGAAAAGAAAAATAATGTTAAAAAGATCTGCTTCACATTAGCAGCAAATACTGTAGGTAACGTAGGAATAGCAGATATGCTTGACCTTTAGCGGAGAAAAATTTTTAACTAAGTCGAAGGATGTAAGAGAAGATCAAAGAAAATGATGGGTACGTGCATGATCATAGATGGGAAGATTCAATATTATAAAAATGATCCTCAATTTCTAAATTCAGTGAAATTCTATAAAATATATTTGTTTCTCACAGATTCAGTAATAAGTTATAGTTTTTCATTTAAACAATAGAAATTTATTTTCTCAGGGTTCTGGAGATTACAAATCCAAAATCTGTATCACTGGCCTGAAATCAGGATGTTGGCAAGACTGAACTCCTGGGGACTCTAGCTGAGAATCTGCTTCTTGTTGGCTGCCCTCTTTCTTTGGCCTGTGGCTCTGTCCGTCTATTCCGTATCCCCATCTTTCCTTGAATTCTCGTGTGTGTGTGTGTGTGTGTGTGTGTTGAAATTTCCCTCTGCCTTCTCCAGTAAGAACGTGTGGTTTTGTATTTAGGGACCATCTGGAAAATCCTCCCTATCGCAAGATCTTCAACCTAATCATATCGACATAGACCCTTTTCCCAATAAGGTCACATTCACACATTCCAAACAGTACAGTGTGAATGAATGTCTTTTGTGGGAACCATGTTTTGACCTCCCATCGTCTATGCTCAGGCCCTCAAAGCTTCATGTCCTTCCCACGTCAAAAATACATCTACCCATCCCAACATTACCCAAAGAGTCTGAGCCTATCACAGCATCAACTCATGTCCAGAATTTCATCTGATTATCATCACTCTCAGATCTCATCATTTGAATTACCCAAATCAGGTATGGGTGAGACTCTGGACAGGATATATACATCCTGGTCCAGAACTGACCTCCACTGATGGACTTGTGAAAATGGAAAAGAAGTTGTCTATTTTTGGAATACGATGATGGGGGAAAAATTACAATGATGGGACAAGTGTAATATGCTAATTATAGACTTTTACGTTCCTAAAGGCAGAAAGTGGAAGGAATAAAAAGGTCACTAATCTCAGGCAATTTTTTAGTCCCATGGGGGAAATTCCATTACGCTTCAAGTGTCTGGGGCTTGAGACTCTGGCCTTTACCTCTGCATCTGCAGCTCTAACCTCTGAGTCCAAGGCCATGCCCTCAGCATTATCTTCCCTCGTTCTTGAAAGGTAACATTTGTTTGCAGCTTTGTAGTTTTATCAACTTTTTTCCAACCTATTGAATATTGAGAGCGTAATAATATCCTTGCATTTTGTCCTGAGTCTGTTGCTTTTAGTCCAGGTTATTTCTTCTGGGATAATATTATGATGGTTAATTTTATGTGTCAACTTGGCTTGGCCACGGTGCCCAGACAGTTAGTCAAACATTATTCTGGGTCTTTCTGTGAGGGTGTTTTTGCATGAGATTAACATTTAAATCAGTGAAACAGACATGGATGGATCTAGTTAGGGTGTTTTATGTTAAGTGAAATAAGTCGGGGGAAGACAAATACCATATGACTTCATTTCAATGTAGAATGTAAAAAACAAAACAAACAACAACAAAAGAGAAACATACTCATAGAGAACAAACTAGTGGTTTCCAGAGGTAGAGGGGTAGGGACACAGATAAAATCAATGAAGGGATCAAGAAGTACAAACTTCTAGTTATAAAATAAGAAGGGGATGAAAAGCACAGCATAGGGAATATAGTCAATACTATTGTAATAACTGTGTATAGTGACCCATGGTAACTACATTTCTCATGGTGAGCATTTTGTAATGTACATAGTTGTTGAATCACTGTTATACACCTGAAACTAATAAATTCAACTATACTTTGGGGGGAAAAAAGTGAACCAGATAACTCTCTATAATGGGGGTGGGCCTTATCTAATCAGTTGAAGTCTTCTATAGAACAAAAAGCTGACCCTCACCCTGAGCAAAAGGAATTCTACAGAAGATGGCTTTTGGACTTGAAACGTAGCATAGGCTTATTCTGGGTCTTTATTCTGCTGACCTATCCTGTAGCTTTTCGACTTGCCATCCTATATAATCACATGAACCAATCCCTTATATACATATTTCTCTCTCTCTCTCTCTCTCTTTCAATCTCTCTGTCTACACACATACACACACACACACACACACACACACACACACACACACATCTTTTTTTTCCCCTCTAGGGAACCCTGTGTGTATCATGAGCATTCATATCACCAGACAAAAAGGACCTTCACAGATCTTAAATGGATAATTCCTGGCTTCTGTTGAGATGTTTGAAGCAACCCATGAACCATGTGTCTAAATATCTTCAGCACTTAAAATACGTTGTATAGCCATACTTTTGGACTTCTTTGTGATAAAACACAGTTAGGCTAAATTTTCTGCCACCTAGAAGGAAGGATCATCTTTCTTCCATTTTCCAATAACATCCTCCTTGTTTCCTTCTGAATCTTCATGAGCAGTGCTTTTAAAATTAATATTTCTCCAAACATTCTGTGTATAATGATCTGTTTTCTCCCCAATGACATAGACTTTGGCTATACTGTGCTTCTCATTTTCTTCTAAGCTGTCCTTTAACACCCATATTTTACCACCAGTTTGGTTAAGGCAGTTGAGGCCATTTCTCATCACTAGAAAATTCTGTCCACCACTATCCAGTTCTGTGAGATCAGTTTTCTTCCTACCAACCACCTGTCCACTCAATGAATGCAACATATTTTTTTTTTATTTTTTATGACAGCAGGATTCTACTTCTGTTACCAGTATTAAACACTATGAAGAATGCCAAAGGTTGGATAGCATGCATATACATTGATTTCACGATAATGTTAACTTCAGGGAAGGAAAAGAAAACCGAGTTATTGGCGGATTCAACTATATCTCTGGCATTCTATTTCTTTTTTTTATAATTTTTTTTAACATTTATTTATCTTAGAGACAGAGAGAGACAGAGCACGAACGGGGGAGGGTCAGAGAGAGGGAGACACAGAATCTGAAACAGGCTCCAGGCTTGAGCTGTCGGCACAGAGCCTGACGTCGGGCTCGAACTCACGGGCCGCGAGATCATGACCTGAGCCGAAGTTGGCCGCTTAACCCACTGAGACACCCAGGCGCCCCTCTGGCATTCTATTTCTTTAAAAAATTATAGGGTCGCCTGGGTGGCTCAGTCGGTTGAATGCCCAACTTCCGCTCAGGTCACCATCTCCCAGTCCGTGAGTTCCAGCCTAGGGTCGGGTTCTGTGATAACAGCTCAGAACCTGGAGCTGCCTCAGATTCTGTGTCTCCCTCTTTCTTTCTGCCACTCCCCTGCTCATGCTCTGTCTCTCTCTCTATCTCAAAAATACATAAACATTTAAAAAATTTTTTTAAATTATATTTGAGGGGTGCCTGGGTGGCTCAGTTGGTTAAGCATCTGACTTCAGCTCAGGTCATGACCTTGTGGTTTGTGAGTTCAAGCCCTGCGTCAGGCTCTGTGCTGTCAGCTCAGAGCCTGGAGCCTGCTTCGGATTCTGTGTCTCCCTCTCTCTCTGCCCCTCCCCTGCTCACGCTCTGTCTCTCTCAAAAATAAACGTACATTTAAAAATTCTTTAAAGGGGCGCCTGGGTGGCGCAGTCGGTTAAGCGGCCGACTTCAGCCAGGTCACGATCTCGCGTCTGTGAGTTCGAGCCCCGCGTCGGGCTCTGTGCTGACAGCTCGGAGCCTGGAGCCTGTTTCCAATTCTGTGTCTCCCTCTCTCTCTGCCCCTCCCCCGCTCATGCTCTGTGTCTCTCTGTCCCAAAAATAAATAAAAAACATTGAAAAAAAATTTTTTTTAAAAAATAAAAATTCTTTAAAAATGAAAAAAATAATTATATTTGAGATGAAAACCACAAAAGAGTTAGGCTTCTAAATCTATGTGCAGGTTATCTACTATATTATGCAGTTTCTGTATATTGAAGTATTTCAGATTTTTTAAAATGTTTATTTTTTGAGAGAGAGAGAACACAAGCAGGGGAGGAAGAGGGAGAAGTGGGGTGGTGGGGAGACAGAGAATCCAAAGTAGGCTCCAGGCTCTAAGCTGTCAGTGCAAAGCCTGACATGGGGCTTGAACTCAAAAACCATGGGATTATGATCTGAGCTCAAGTCGGATGCTTAACCAACCGAGTCACCCAAGGGTCCCAAAGTATTTCAGATTTTAAAGAAATTTTTAAAGTAAAAAAATAAAAATATGTGTGTGTATGTGTGTATATATATGTATATATGGATTTGTATGTATATGTATACATATGTAAATGTGCTTGGGTAGGCATAAAGTATTTTGAAAAAATCCATAAAAGCTGGGGAAGGAGATGGTACCCCTGGAATACTAGGAGGGGAGTGAGACTAAAGTTCTGGAAAATTCTGTGCTTGTATGAATTAACTAATCTCAGTAAATAATACCTAAATGCATTGTTTAAAAAAATCAAGGCCTTGGGACACCTGGGTGGCTCAGTCAGTACCACATCTGACTGGCTCAGGTCATGATTGGGGTCTCTGAGTTCGAGCCCCATGTCGGGCTCTATGTGGACAGCTCAGAGCCTGGAGCCTGCTTCGGATTCTCTGTCTCCCTCTTTGTCTGCCCCTCCCCCTCTTGTGCACTTGCTCTCTTTCTCTCTCTCATAAATAAATAAAACTAAAAAAAAAACAAACTTAAAAAAAATCAAGGCCTTTAAGTAATTACAATGGATTTGTCACAGGGTTATGTTAGATCATTTCTGGGCATTTGTATTACTTTGTATTACTTCATGTATACTGTTTAAAGCTACCGTATTCGACTTCTTTCTCTTCAGAAGTCCTTACTTTAAGAAGATTTTTAATGTCTAACCTGCTTGCCCCCTTTATATCCTGAAATTTCTCAAGAAATATCCAATGCCATTGGAATTTGATAGTCTGGATATTTAGTGAAACCCTTGTTTGCCAAAACAAACAAACAGACAAAAGCTTCTAAAAGATAATCAGCCACAAACTCTTGGATTTCTTTCCAAGGTAACGATAAGTGTTACCTTCTCCCTTCATTGTGTCCAATGTTGACAATTCAGATTCATTTATTTACCAAAAAGGAATAATATGTTTTCTTGAAAGATCTTTAGATCTTTGTAATCTTGATATTCTGATCTGGTTCCATTCACAAACCACTTAGAGATCCATCTCTAGAGGTTCCATGTTAGATACAGGAACAACAGGGCTTGGTCCACAGAAGGATAGTCCATGTGCTAAGCTTCTTTTAAACTTTGAAGTTGGCTGTTTCCTTCAGTTAGGATGTACCTGCTTCCTTGCAATTTTTCTCATGCGCTGTTTTGTACATGTTAAATGTATTCAGTAAGATTGCATACTTGGTGAGAGAAGTCTTCTTTTCTTCTTAGTTATCCCAAAGCAATTTAAAAGAAAATCACTTAGTAAGTAGTACTGTGGTGTCAGGCACTGTGCTAGGTGCTGGGAATACAAGGGTGACTGTGACCCTCTGGGCCTCTGGGAGGTTCAGAGTGTTCTCACTCAATATTCCATAGTAAGCATTCAGTAAACTCTTGTTATTGGAGACACAGAGAAACCACAGTCTTGTTCACCTACCCAGTCAAGGGAGATGCCTGATAAGAACTATCATCCTTTTCTTTCCTTAATGATGCCCAAACATATATTAATTTCATGAAGCCTGTGCTAAATCTGAGAAAAAAACTACTTGAGATGGAGATCCCAGACTTCTGTCTTCAGGATAGTAGGGAAAGAGTCCATTGTATCAGGGTCACTTATTATGTTACGTGTAGCCTTTCGTTCTCCAATAAGTACTTCAAATTTGTAAGCAATCCAAACTGTAAACAACATTCTCATGAATTGTAACAAGTTCTGTTGCATAATTGAACAGAAATCATGTGTCTACAGATGCCAACAACACAGAAAACCTGCCATTTGTAACCTTCCCTTGACTGGAACACTGGATGTAACACAACTTGCTTCTGGTACTCAAATCCTGAACTTTGTAACACCTGTGGATAGGCCCCAAAGTAGAAGTTCCACTAGGCTTTATCTGCCTTTTTTTCAAAGGAAACAATATCACTGTTATGTAAAGGGGAAGATAGAGCTGGAGGTTGTCATTTTATATCCAGCCAAGTGCAAGGGTATAGTATAAATAAGAGGTCCATGGAACTGTCCTCATTTTTTTTTAAACTAATTTCTTCAGTTAGAGGAGAAAATAGACCACAGGAAGTGGAAGAAAAATGAAAAAATTTCTGTAATTGGTGAGATTTTTCTTTGCAAAGTTCTCATTTATTGAGTCAAATGAGTAAATTTTTAAAAAAATATTTATTTATCTTAGAGAGAGAGAGAGAGAGACACAACCTGAACAGGGGAGGGGCAGAGAGAGAGGGAGATAAAGAATCCAAATCAGGCTCCAGGCTCCAAGCTGTCAGCCCAGAGCACTACACGGGGCCTGAACCAGGGAACTGTGAAATCATGACCTGAACCAGAGTCAGATGCTTAGCAGACAGAGCCACCCAGGCAACCCAAGTCAAGTGCAACCCAAGTCAAGTGAGTATTTAAAATCAGTTTATGCCATGTATACAGTGGTGCTTACTAGAGAAAGACAACAAAAGTTTCAGTGAGAATTCTAGTGTTTGCACTTGGAATAAAAGAAAGATTCATTACAAATGTTAGGCAAGATGAATCTGAAATTCAGAAGGAAACTTCATGTGAAACTCAGTATGAAGGAAAGTATTCACTGAGAGAGAGTCCTTACCCAGATGGAGCTTTCATGCTTTGGGGCAAAATTCCACTTGATGGTTTAGAAATAAGTTGTGCAAGGGCACCTGGGTGGCTCAGTCGGCTAAGCATCTCACTCTTGATTTTGGCTCAGGTCATGATGTCAGGGTTCGTGCGTTGGAGCCTCACATGGGGCTCTGGCCTGACAGCGTAGAGCCTACTTGGCATCCTCTCTCTCCTTCTTTCTCTGCCCTTCCCCCACTCATGCTTCCTCCCTCCTTCTCTCCCTCTCTCTCTCTCTCTCCCCAAAATAAACTTTTAAAAATAATAAAAGAACTACGTTGTATGAATTTTTGCCATTATACTGAGCATTTATAGTCATGGTAAAAGTACTTGAAGTTGATATCAAGGGCCTGCATCAGAGTTGAGGGTATATTCTGTGCTTCTCACTGAAGCAGTGAGAATCTGGAATCTTCGCTGTTCCAGGTTTAAGTAATGTTTCCACTTCCTGCCTTGCTGGTTTGAGAAATAATACATTCCTCTGTTTTTCTACATCCATTCAATAAAGGCTTCTCCTGGTAGCCTCTACTCCCATTTGGTCTTAACATTCTTTTTACCTTTCATGTATTTGGTAAACAGGATCTAGTGGTTGTGGACATTTGTATCAATTGAGGATGGCTCCGGGGAGAGGCACAGGTGCTACAGTGTCTTGTAAAAACAGTTTCAGAAATGTTAAGAAATCACAACCTGAAGATTCAGGATCTTTCTGGTAGCAGACAAATGGAGCAGTGACAGGTGATTTGACCTGTCTCTCCTGGTATAATCCTTCCAGGCCCTGTCATATGCTGTGGGTGGTTATGATGTTGTCTTGGCAAAGAGCTGAAATTGGAAAGAAGGTCTGAGTAATGCTCTGCTACAGGAAGGGGTTTTTGCGGTGTATCTAAGTCTTATTATAATCTGCATTGACAGCCTCCCATGTCGTTCTTTGGGCTATTCACAGAATATAAAACCTCCAGAGTTATTTCTAGGTACATCGGTCTTTTTCTTTTAAATTACTGAGATCACAAAGTGACTTGACAATGAAAAGTGGGTCCTGATGATTCAACCTCTCCCACCAAAGTTGTGAACATGGGAGAAAATAATGCATATGGTTAGGCAGTACCTGACACATAAGAGGTATGTAATTATGTTTGTTCTTTAAAAGATGCTGAGCAATAATCTGAAGTTGACATTTTTTGTTCGTTCAACTTGAAGGGAAAGAGACGTGCAACTTGTTTTGAAATGATGATGAACTTGACCCTGGAGAGACCTTGCTGTAATTTGAAATCCTACTGGCTGTGTAAAGTGTGAGGTAAGACTGTGCTTATCCTGGGTTGGCTTCGCTTCCAATGCAAAGTTCACCAAGTCAGTAACGTGGGCCCAGGAAACGATATGCAGAAACTTATTTTCTTATCTGGTGACAGTGGCATACTTGGTTGCATTGCCTCTAGGAAAAGCGACAGGATAGCCTTTTGTCTTTTATGGACATGTTCAAAAGCTCCCCAGTTGGTTAGAGGAAAAGATAAGTAAAGTGGATTAGAGGGTCCTGAGAAGCTCCAGAACTGACTTCCTTCAATGAACTTCAATGAGCATACAGTTGTATTCACACTAGTATTTGTTTGATTATCCACTAGCCTAGTGGAGAGGTATGTAGTGGTGCAAGCGTGAGATACGGACTTAAACAGGGTTCAGAGCAGGGTAACGTAAGGCAGTCATTGAATTTCTAATGCACGCTCTTACTTAAACATTGGTGGAGGAGGCCACCTATATTTGAAGAACAGAGAAGATATCAATCAAATTGAAAACAGAAAAACAAGAGAAAAAAATCAGTGAAGTCAAAAGATGTTTCTTTAACAAGGTCAGTACCATTTATAAAACTGATACGTTAGGAGCGTTTGAGTAAAGGAATTGATGGCCTTTGTACCTAAATATCTTTTGCAATAACCCAAACATGTATATATTATCGATTTCATTAATTGAGACGTTAAGATCTCTTGTTTCAAATGGAAGATACAGTGTTCAGAGGTTAAAATATTAAAGGGATCGGGGCGCCTGGGTGGCACAGTCGGTTAAGCGTCCGACTTCAGCCAGGTCACGATCTCGCGGTCCGTGAGTTCGAGCCCCGCGTCAGGCTCTGGGCTGATGGCTCGGAGCCTGGAGCCTGTTTCCGATTCTGTGTCTCTCTCTCTCTCTGCCCCTCCCCTGTTCATGCTCTGTCTCTCTCTGTCCCAAAAATAAATTTAAAAAAACGTTGAAAAAAAAATATTAAAGGGATTATCAGCTAACAGTATCTTAGGGCTATTATATCACTATATTATTTGGATGCCAAAAGATGGGACAAAGAATAGTTAAGTTTCAGTGATGGAAAAGGTTTGGGAGGTTCAGAGGGTACAGAATGTTTAATCTTGTTGAAGGCAGGCCCAAAACAACATGATTCTGGTTGCATTTCCAGATTGGTTTCTCCTCTTTGGACATTTGGATGACTCTGTGTTGTTTGAAGTATGACTTCTGTTAAAACATATTAATTCTTAAGTCTTTAATATACAGTAAGAGGCAAAAGAGTCTAGCTATCTATAGTCAGAAGACAATAGAATGATAAAGAAGTAAAGCTACTACTTGAAGCAGGAGAAAGATACCATGTATGAGGTATGGGATCACATGTATATCTACACATACATGCATGAGCATAAAAGTCTCCAAATGAATTTCTGTGCCATTTCACTGAAGTTGGGCAAATGAGTTGGTGACCAGAAAGAGACTTCTTTTAAATAGAAACCTTACTTTTGACAGTGAGATATGTGATGGCCCTACTGAAGCTATTCAAGCAATTGGAAGCCTTCTATGTCCTGCACCCCATAAAGGGATCCTAGAAGTGAACACATTTGAGCCTTAGAGTTACCAGGCATGTGTCACAGCCTACCTAGAGAGTGTGTCCTAGGCTGGAGGACTCAGGTGTAGAGCACAGGGTTCTTGGGAGCTTCCTGGACAGTGGAATGGTTAATACTGGCCTAAGAACCTGGGTTCTGTCTCTTACTCTCTTCCTTTTGACTCCAAATTTTTATCATGGGCTTGTATCACATCTGAAATAGTTCTTTGCCTAGATTTCGGGCTGAAATTCCCTGGGTCCTTGATAGGAGCTAGTCTGCTTGAGTTAGGCAGGTGTAAAATTGTTTAAATTTTACTTAAAAACAAATAATTTGGAAAGAGTACATAAAGCCAGAGTGACAACTCTTCATGGAGTTCTGTGATCTGTGTGTGTGTATTTTGTTAGCAAAAGCATTTCTTTAACCAAAAAAAAAAAAAAAAGAGTCATGATTGAAATCCCAATACTGATAAAGACAAAGTGAACAGGAGTAATAAAGGAATTAGTGGGTGGAAAGGGTAGTAAGTGTGAACATCATTAAAAAACTTGACACTTCATGGAACATAAATAATGAGAATGAATTAACAGTTCCTCTCTTCCTTACCTCCTTGACTGACTCAAAAAGAAACAAGATGGGAATACTTTCAGGTATAAAGGAATCTTTGCTTATATTTATCTTAATTTTGATAATTTCTCGTCTGTGATTATTCTTTCTGAACCTGAGGCAAGATTGAAATCTGTAGTGTCTACCTCCTCTCATGTGGCAGTTCACCTTCTTTAGCTTGAAGAACTGTTACCCATGTATAGCTCTATGATGTTTTCTTTTAGGAAAAGCATAAAAATTGCTCAGACAAGGTATCCCCTGATTACTAGTCCCTAACGTATCTCAGGTGGTCTGTTTGACTACTTATTCGAGGGTATCAGCACTATCTATTTTAAGTAGAAATCGCAAACCTACTCTATTCCCATACAGTTCTTTTTCTTACTTTGCTAGAAATTTAATTTTCCCATAGTTTTACATACCACTGTCCTGTCCTCGAAACTGGCAGTCATTTCTAGGTTTGGTGTTTTTTTTTTTTTTTTCCCTTTCCTTCATCCCCACAGCCAGTACATCAATCTCCAACACTGGATGATTTCTCCTTTTAGTCCTGGGTTGGTCTTTCTACTATGTCATTTTAAATTCTTATCATTTGAGGATTATCACAATAACACCCAGATGGTATGACTGCCTCCAGGCTCAATCCCACTAATCCATCCACCAAAATATAATGAAAACAAATTAATATTTTACTTCATTATTTTTACATAGTTCCATGATTAAAGACCCCTAAAAATCTTCCCATATATATTTTTTCTTATGTGTCATTCAAAGACTTTTATACTTGGGTGTCTCCTGTGCCATAAAGAAGGCATGCATGCTTTTGGAGGAGAGCTTATTTTGGGATAAAAGTGTTACTGTAAGAAAATTAGAATCTTCTCAGTTCTCAAGTGCATTTTGATACAAAGATAAGTTGTAGATGAGGGGTCTTGCTTTAGTGTTTAAGGCAATAAGGTAGGCATGGTGAGCTAAATCATGAGCAATGGTGGAAACCATAAGAATTTAAGGAAAAGAAGAGATCTAAGTAATATGGACAGAAAGAGAAATGGAGACCCACAAAAGTCTGACATTTTGGATAGCCTGTGCATCAAGCACAATGCTAAAAATCCTATCAGAAATACAGAAATAGGAAGATGAGTCAATTTAGGGGCCAGAGAAAGAAAAGTATTTCTAATTTAGAGATTCTCAGTTGGAGATGAAGCATGCAACCAAATGAAAATGGCCACTTGGTAATCCAAGGCTGAAATTCAGGAGATAGGTCTTGCCTACAAAGACTTTAAATCATCCCCATGATTGAATTGTTGAGTGTGGATGAGTTCATATGTAGAAGGCAGTATAAATAAAAGAGAGCAGAATTAATGAGAACTAATTTTTAGAATAGCTATAGTTAGGGAGTAGGGAGATAAAAAGAAGGAGAAGAAATCAGAAAAGGGAAATGATAAAGAGAACACTGCACTTTTGTGTCATGAAAACCGACCAAGAGAAGAGCCTCCAAAAGTCAATCTGACAATGTCAAGACAAAAATAATGAGCAGTCGGGATGTCATGAAATAGATAACAAGGCCATTGATGACTTCTGCAGGAGTATTATTTGTCCAGTGATGGGAAGAGAAGCCAGATTTCAGGATGCTGAAGAAAATGGGTGGAGAAGCATAGGAAACCAAGATTTAAGAAACTGGCAGCAAACAAAAGGAGAGTAAGGTAGTAGCCTCATAGTTCAAAATAGTCAAATGTTTGAGTCATTTTTTCCCCCCTAAATCAAGGGAGACTTGAGCTTATATCAAAGCAAAAAAGAGAAGAGACAGAAATGCTATAGATGCCCTCAAAAGGGTCTCATGAGAAACAGTCAATATAGAAGAGATTCATTTTAGAATGTAAGACACCTCTCCCGTGAATAGAAGCATAAGAGCATATATCTGGAGGGGGGAAAAAGAGTGTTAGGTGAATAAGGGATAATGTCAGTTGTTAGCATGACAGTGAAATGGAAGATGTGGAGAAGAATGGCTAAAAATAATCCAATAAAATAAGTGAGAACAACAATGAAAGCCCGATTGAACTCGATGGCGTGGCTTTTGGATGATAAGCATTCAAAGAAACTACATAATTGTTCATAAACGTTTACTGATATAGCACCACTTACTACTTGCTAATTAATTCACTAAGATTGATAAAGATTAAATTGGGATAGTGAGATACTGGAAAATTTTATTTCCTGATCCTACGCACTCACACTCACCATGAGCCAAAGCTCTGGTTGTCAATGGTTACACCACTGTGATTCAGAAGAAAGCTGTTCCACATTAGTAAATTAGATTAAAAACACATTGTTACCTTCAACATTAGCAAAAGCCACATGGTGTGTTGCAACCAAGCAGAGGAATAGGGAGCATAAAATCTTCCCAAACTAAGTAAGGCAGTAGGAATGGTGAGTCCTTACTCACTTGCACCTTGGGACTACAAGAGTTATTCTTACTTGAAAATAATTAATTCTGAGGGAACAGAAAAATGCCCTGTTCATCAAAGACACCAGAAAGTGAGAAATAGGTAAGTACAGTTAGAGCTGTGTGAGAGAAGCATGAGAGAAATCTGGTACAAGTAATAATATGCTGGGACAAAGAAAGAGAAAAGCTATTTAGGAGTAGGAAACTAGTAGCTGCTATGATTAACTGAGAGGCAAAAGGAACAAGAACTAGAAATCCACCCAATAACATATAAGTTGAAATGTAGGACAGTTTCCTCACATGCATTTTTCTCTTTATTAACTAGGAATTGAATTGAAATTTGAATGTAGCTTCCCAGAATAAACCTGGGAATGTCTCCAACCTTCTTATCCCACCTCCAGAGTCAAAGAACTAATATTTCACCAGCACACATTTGCCTTTCACTTAGGATAATAACAAGCTGGTTCATTGCAGAGGGGATTCTGCCTATATTCCAATCCCTTAATGTTACCCATCCCAGGGGGGACATGCATCAGGATGCTTATAGACAAAAACAAAAACCAAACAGAGGTGCCTGGGTGGCTCAGTCGGTTAAGCGTCCGACTTCAGCTCGGGTCATGATCTCAAGGTCCATGAGCTCAAGCACCGCATCGGGCTCTGTACTGACAGTTTGGGGCTGGAGCCTGGAGCCTGCTTTGGATTCTGTGTCTCCCTCTCTCTCTGCCCCTCCCCTGCTCGTTCTCTCTCTCTATCTCAAAAATAAATAAAAACATTAAAAAAAATTAAAACAAACAAAAACCCCGATTCTGCTTTAAGCCTAATCACATGTGATATATGTAGACTTCCATTATGGTAACAACATAATCACTGGGGATAAACCTTGAAATTAAGGTTGGACCACAGATAAGACACCAAGAGACAATTTCCTGAGAAATTAGAAGAGCATCACGGAAATCAATAAAGTACTTCTTAACGGAATATTACTGTCAGCATTCTTTTTGGCCTGGAGACAAGGCAGGGCTCCTGGAGAGGCTGGCAACATATTACATGGTTAACACTAACAGTCAGTTTCCATTGAAAGCAGCTGTACCAAGGGATCAGGAGTTAAGCAGTGACTACACCAAGTAGAAAGTCATCATGATTTCACTTAGACACATGACAGCAACATCAGGGCAGATCAGGCACGACTCCTTCATGGGGTGGATGATGGGTTAAAAAGACACCTCAGAAGTGGGAATTTACAGATAACCAAGGGGAGGTAGCTAAAATGATCCATGTGCTGATGAGATTTAGAGACATCAGTATGAAGTCATGTTTACCTTAATATAAATACAAGTTGTTGCATATAGACCTATTTATAGACAAATACATATACACGTTAGAATTTATACATACATATTTCTTGCTCAATAATCTTAGGGCCCAATAACAATGAGCACACCTTGTATCCAGAACTCATTTTCTAATACCATTCTCCAATAAAAGGAGGCAGATCTCCCTGGAGAAAGGGTTGATTGTAGGACTAGGGCAGGGGATAAGTCTGGAGCTTCTTGTACTAACTGAAAGTAAGTAAATACTAAGAAAAAAAATCACCCACAATCAGGGAGACATGCCATAGGGACGCTGGAGCTTATCTGAAGGCACCCCCTATGGCCAAAACTGGAATAATTTGATAAATACAGTATTAGGAGTTTAGCCCTATGTGTAAAATAAATACCTACAAGTCCATACTGATATAAATAAAATGATTGGCTAAATAAATGAGAGATGGACAAATCTTCCATGTGAAAGAATTCCAAATAATTATGTACATCTATTGTCCCCAAGGCAGAAAAACAAGACTCTTCACTCCTTAAATGTAGGCTCAGTGTAGTGACTTCCTTCCAAAGACTACAGCATGGAGAAGTGGGACATAACTTTAAAATGGGAAAACGTACACACACTACCTCAGCCAGGCAACCAGTCATTTCAAACACCGGGTAAGGGGTGCCTGGGTGGCTCAGTCAGCTGAGCCTCTGACTTCAGCCCAGGTCATGATCTCATGATGTGTGAGTTCCAGCCCCACATGGGGCTCTGCACTATCTATGCAGAGCTTGCTTAGGATCCTCTGTTCCCGCGCACCTCCCCTGCTCCCCCCCACCCCCGCCCCTCTCTTGCTCACACACTCTCTCTCTCTCAAAAACAAATAAATATTTAAAAAACACGAGGTGAGGTAGGAAGAAATGGGTTGTGTTTCAACAGTATGTTTATTGGAGGTTGTGGTTTCTGTTTAAACTGTTCAGTCACTTGTAAGTTCTTTGCCTTTGCATTTCTTAAATAATGTTTTACTGCAAAGATATCCATGAGCTCAAGTTTTCTATCTACTCTCCTCAAAACATTGATTTGCTAAACTGATAATGACACTTTATCATTTAAAACAACACACAAAACCCTTTCCAGATTAAAATATTTGTAGGTAGTGAAAGGGAACAAGCTAAGCCTGTTTATGAAAAATCCTCTACCTGGAAAGACTTATTGTCTAAGCTCTAAGTGATCATAAAGTTTATAAAAACATTGTGCAACATTAAAAACAAAATAAGACAACAAAAAAGCGATGCATGGGATGATTACAAATTGAGAAAAGATTAACCACAAGAAAATAAGTAATTTCAGAAGTAATTCTGCTTTGTGTTCTCGCTAAAATTTAAGGAAACTTGAAATTTATAATATAATTAGTTAAAATTAAGATGATAATGGTTTAGAATGCGATAACAAATGAAGTTTGCTCAAAAGCAGACAGAAATAAAAAGGAAAATAAAGAGGTAAGAAAAGAACATGGGGGCAAAGGAAAGATAAATATAAAAGAATATAGAGGATGTAAAAATAGAAACTGTAAAGAATTAATCCATAAATAAATGATATGGAGGATAAATTTTAAAACTCTGAGAATGCAAGAGAAAATGGGAAACTAACAATTTCTAAACATATGGATGAAAGATAATGGATATAGACATAAAGATAGTTTAAAGATAGTTGATGGTTCTAACAAAGAATACATTATTTACATATGTATTAAGTCATTGCTTTTTAGGAAAATAAGGAAAAATTCCAGAGTCTTTCTCTGATGCTAAAATAGTGAAACCTGACAAAGATTGCATAAAACAAACTTTACACATCAGTTTTACTTATTAATATTGACACAAAAAACTTAAATACAATATGAGACCAATATCCCTTGTGAACACTGATAGAGAAATACTCAGCAAAATACTAGCAAACTAAATTTAGCAGCATGTTAAAGGATTATACACTGAGACCAAATGGTCCTGGAAAGCAAGGACATTCAATGTATGGAAATCAATCAATGTAATATACCACATTAACAGAATAAAGGGAAGAAAAAAACCCCCACATGATCATATCAGTTGAAGCAGAAAAAGTATTTAAAAGATGTTATATTCCTTCATGACAGCAACACTGGATAAACTGGGAATAAAAAACAAATTCTTCAACAAGATAAAAGCCATCGATGAAAAACTCACAGCTACCATTATACTCAATAGTGAAAGATGATGGAAAAAGATTTTCCACTTAGGTCAGGAACTAGACAAGGACGTCTGCTTTTAGCACCTCTATTCAACATAGTATTAGAAGTTCCAACCAGAACAGCTAGGAAAAAAAATTGGAAACAAAGAGGTAAATTGTCTCCTTTCACAAGATGACATGATCTTCTATGTAGAAAACACTAAGGATTTCACCCCCCAAAAAAATCAAGTTAATGAGCAAACTCAGCAAAGTAGTAGGATTAAAAATCAACATAAAAATCAGATGCAATTAAGAGAAAGCATAAATAAATGGAAAGATATCCCATTTTTATGAATTAGAAAACAATATTTTTAAGATGTTCATACTACCTAAAGTAACTTTAGAGATCCAGTGTAATCCCTATTAAAACTCCTAACAATGTTGGGATTCCAGAAATAAATTCCACACATATAAAAAAGTCTAATTTTAAAAATTGAAAAATCCATTGTAAATTTTCTTTTTATTAAATATTTATTTATTTTTGGGGAAAGCTCAAGCACGGGAGGGGCAGAGAGAGAGGGACAAAGGATCTGAAGCAGGCTCTGCGTTGACAGGCTGACAGCAGTGAGCCTGATTCGGGGCTTGAACTCACAAACCACGAGATGGCGACCTGAGCCAAAGTCAAATGCTCAACTGACTGGGCCATCCAGGTGCCCACTGTCTTAAATTTTCTATGGAATCAAGGGACCCTGAAAAGTCAAAACAATCTTGAAAAAGAACAAAGTTAGTTAACTAACACTTCTTGATTTCAAAATTTACTGCAAAGTTGTTGTAACCAAGACAGTGGGGTACTGGCATATAGACCAATGGAATAGACTAGAGAGCCCAGAAATAAACCATTCCTGGATGGTCAAATAGTTTTCAAAGAGAATGCTAAATTCATTTAATGGGGGAAAGGACAGTCTTTTCAACAAATGATGCTTGAAAGACTAGATGTCTACATGTAAAAGAATGACTTTGAGCCTTTACCTAACAATATACACAAAAATTAGCTCAAAAATGGATCAAACACTTAAGTGGAAGAACTAAAGCCATAAATTTCAAAGAAGAAAACATAAGGAAAAAACTTCACAACATTGATTTGGCAATGGTTTCATAAGTATGACACCAAAGTCACAGGCAATAACAAAAAATAGACAAATAGGACTTGATAAAAGTTACAAACTTTTGTGCATAAAATAAACAGTATCAACAGAAAAAGAGACAACCATAGAATGGGAAAAATCATTTGTAAATCACAAATCTGGTAAGAGATTAATATCCAGAATTGATAAGGGAACTCCTCAAACTCAACAACAAAACCAGCTTACTTAAAAACTGGACAAGAGATTGAACAGAGATTTTCCCAAAGAACGTGTACCAATATGTCCATAAGATGCTCAAAATAATTAGTTATTAGGGAAAGGAAAATCAAAACCACAATACGATACCAGTTCACAAGTATTTGGTTGACTTTTTAAAAAAAGAAAAATAACTTGTTGGCAAGGATTTGAAGTAACTGGAAAACCCTAGTGCATCACTGCTGGGAATGTAAAATGGTGCAGCTATTGTGGAAGACAGTTTCATGGTTCTCCAAAAGTTAGACATAATTGTCATATGATCCAGCAACTCAACTCTTGGGTGTATCTCAGAAAGACTGAAAAGGATTAAAACAAATGATGTGTACTCGTGTTTATAAAAGCATTATTCACAGTAGACCAGGTGTGGAAAGGACCCATGTGTCTATCAATAGATGAGCAAATAATAATGAAAAAGTTGCATATAAATATAGTAGAATGTTATTCAGTCTCAAAAATGAATAAAAGTGGGATGAATACTAAAACATAAATGAACCATGAAAGTTTTATATTAATTCCAGTAAGTAGGACACAAAAGGATTTATTAAAGGTTGAGGGAGGGGGCAATGGTGAATTACCACTCAATGTGTACAAATTTCTGTTTGGAATGATGAAAATGTTCTGGAAATGGATAGCAGTAATGATTTCACAACATCGTGAATGCACTTAGAGCCACCGGATTGTACATTTAAAAATGGTTAAATGCTAAGTTTTATATTATATATACATATACATGTATTACTGTATATATACAGGATGTATATAATACATATATGTATGTCATTGCAGTAAAAAATGTATTCTAAAAAGGACATAGCAAACAATAGAAGGAACTCCTATCTAAGATGAAACAATCTGACTAGCCAAAGGATTAATCACAGAAATGGAATAAAACACAACAAAAATAAACCATTAGTTCATAATTATAAAAAATGGTAAATAAGAGGATAACCAAGGATTTTTTCTACATGTCATATAAAATTATATTTCATGTTAACCAAGGAATTACTTAGGGAATGTCTTCCTTCATAGAAGAACTACAATGAATAAATTCAGATAGGATGAAGTTAGAAAATCACTATCTTTTTCACCCCTCATGAAATAGTGGATCTAGGTAACAACGATTTAAGGAGGCAGGAACTGTGGCTGAAAAGTTGCAAGTGGAGGGATCAGGTTAACAATGCCTTACCCCACTGATCAGTCTTACCATCCTTATAGTGGGAGTCCTGAGGTCATGTGTTAGAAGAACACAATACTATTTCTAAGGTATTATTAAAAATGTTTATATTATATACAATATACAGATGTATATCATATATATGAATATGTAGAATCTCTGGAATCTAATCAAGCCCTTTCTCTACCATCCAATATGTAAATTACTAGACATATATGTCTATTTAATATTAAATTTAAGTTAAATAAATTTAGAGTTTATTCTATAGTCATCCTGGCCACATTTGAAGTACTCAATAGCTACATGTAGCTTGTGGCTAACATTTCAGGTAGCATACACAAGCACAGATAATATTTTCATCATTGAAGAAATTTGGGGGGGATGGAAATCCTGTTTTAGATCCAATTACCACTTTATAGGAAGTACAGGGGATACAAAATCAAGTTATGGCACCATGAAGACGCGATTGCCAAAATACACCATTCGAAAAATTCCACAGAACAAATAACTCATTTTTTCAACCAATAAATGTCAGGGAGAAAAATAAAGAAGGAAGCATTGTTACATACATACTAAAGAACCTTGAGAGACACATCAACAAAATGGAACTTGTGTACCTTTTTCGGGTGGCTGGTGATGCAGGTGGCAAAGAATTGCACAGAGTGGAGCAACAAGCAGGACAGAGTATATTCATCTTCAAGGGAGGAGAGGGGCCAGACGTGTAGAGAAATGTCAGCTGAGTTTCTGACAGGCTGGGCCTTCTAAGGGATTTTGCAGGATGTGAGAGGGTTGCAGCTGTGCTGATAGGGCAAGCGGTGTGGGAAGGCTCAACTCTTGCCAGGTGGAGCAGGTTTCTTGAAGGGCTTTTGTCAGGGGCTCATCTGGGGTATGGGTTGTGGTCAGATTAGAGAAGAATGTGTTTTGTGGTTGAGGTCTATTTTCTGAGAATGCAGGGCACTATGACCTAGAAAAACAGAGTAGGGCCAAGAGCAGACACCTTTGTGGTTTTTGTGTTGGGGGGCAGAGGGGGGAGTGCTTGTTGAATAGATTGCTTTCACTTGTTTAGATCCTAATTTGAATAAAAGACCTTTCTGAGAGTGCAGGCTACATTGATCAATGGACTGCATTTTAGTTGATGCTAAGGGATTATAATGTGTTGATTATGTATTAATTTTGTCACAGGGTCCATAGGATTGTATTTAGGTTTTAAAAATCCCTTAACTTTAGAGCTCTGTTTGTAAATATTTATGGATAAATTGATAAGATGTCCAGGATTCATTTCCAAAGACTCTAGTGCTGACTTCTTCCTCCACCCTCCAACCAAGTGGAGTAACAGATGAAACAATTTTGGCAAAGTGTTAAGGATTGTTGATGCTCAGATGAAAATCTGTGATCTCAGTGTGTACATGTGGGTAGAAATGAAGTCTTGAGGACTATATATCATTAATAGTGGGCATCTTAGAGTGATTGGATAATTAATGATCCTTTCAAGTTTAAAAAATGTTATGTTTCCAAAATGAGCATTTATTACCTTTCAAATTAGAAAAATAAAGGATTTTAAAAGCAGTGAAAATACAAGATGTTGTAAAACCAAGACAGACAGAATTTTAAAGAGAGAAACGTGGCTCTACACTGGATATGGAGACTTGTTTGATTAGCCCCAAAGTGTCTTGACTGATAGCACCTATGGATAGTATATAGAAAGATAAGGATATTGATCTAAAATTATAATTTAATAGAAAGCAAGTTATAAGGTCAATTGCACACGCCTACTGGGTATTCTGTTTTACATTGTTTTCTTGATTAATTGTATGAATTGAGAGAAGAGAAAATATGAGACCTAGAAATAGGATGAGAGAGACAACATCTAAGGATCATAGTCTGTGTTTAGTCTGTGTTCTTGTAAGCAGTATATTTTACTTGTCCAGCAGAGGAAAAGTAGTCTGTATCTCAGAGATTTCAAAATGGAGGAAAGTAGTAAGAAATAAACTATTTTATACAATGGTTTTTCCCCATAAAAAAAAGAAGCCTGAACAAACACACTGTCTTCATTTCTACACAGGGACATGTTTGAATCTTATACATAGGCTCATGATACTAACATTGGCGAAGTGATCCCTGACTACCTAATGTCTATCCTTTTGAATATCACTCACCTACCAAATCCATCATCTTATCATTCAATATAGCTGTGAATCCTCACCATTATTGGGAAAAGTACTAAAATGTATATGCCGACCATCGTAAGCTGAAAGTGTATAAAAATATCAAAACACTAGTATGTTCTAAAAAGGATAGGGTTAGTGTGAAAAAGCAAATAATTCAAAGGACCTTTCCTATTTGTGTGTACTTTTAAGGACAATGAAGGGGTTATACATATGAGAAAATTTTAGAGCCCTTGAGTAGATACTTATTATCATCTCATTTATTTCTTAAAGTTGGTGTTCTTTCATTAAAAATCAGTATAACACTTTGCATTAACTATAGTGGAATTAAAAAATAAGTTTGTAAATGCTAAAATAGCAGTTATAGAAGCAACTTACGTATCAAGAATATTTGAGTTTGAAGACATTTTCAACATGCAGATTCCATTAAAGTGCAGAATGGATAAGAAAACAAGATCCATCTATATGCTGTTTACAAGAGACCCATCTTAGACCTAAAGACACCTACAGATTGAAAATAAGGGAATGGAGAACCATCCATCATGCTAATGGTCAACAAAAGAAAGCTGGAGTAGCCATATGTGTATCAGATAACTTAGACTTTAAAGACTGTATCAAGAGATGCAGAAGGGCATTATATCATAATCAAGGGGTCTATAGACCAAGAAGACCTAACAGTTGTAAACATTTATGCGTCAAATGTGGAAGCACCCAAATATATAAATTAATTAATCACAAACATAAAGAAACTCATCTAAGTAATACCATAATAGTAGGAGACTTCAACACCCCACTTACAACAATGGACAGATCATCTAATCAAAAAATCAACAAGGAAACAATGGCTTTGAATGACATACTGGACCAGATAGACTCAACAGATATATTCAGAACATTTTATGCTAAAGCAGCAGAATATACATTCTTCTCCAGTGCACATGGAACGTTCTCCAGAATAGACCATATACTGGGACACAAATCAACCCTAAATAAGTACAAAAAGATCAAGATCATACAGTGCATATTTTCAGACCACAACACTATGAAACTCAAAATCAACCACAAGAAAAAATTGGGAAAGGTAACAAATACTTGGAGACTGAAGAACATCCTACTAAGGAATGAATGGGCTAACCAAGCAGTTAAAGAGCAAATTAAAAAGTATATGGAAGTCAATGAAAATGATAATACCACAACCCAAAACCTGTGGGATGCAGCAAAGGCAGTCCTAAGAGGAAAGCATATAGCAATCCAGGCCTTCCTAAAGAAGGAAGAAAGATCTCAGATACACAACCTAACCTTACGCCTTAAGGAACTGGAAAAAGAACAGCAAATAAAACCCAAAACCAGCAGAAGACAGGAAATAATAAAGATTAGAGCAGAAATTAATGCTATCAAAACAACAACAACAAAAAACAAAAAAGCAGTAGAACAGATCAATAAAACCAGAAGCTGGTTCTTTGAAAGAATTAACAAAATTGATAAACCACTAGCCAGTTTGATCAAGAAGAAAAAGGAAAGGACCCAAATAAATAAAATCAAGAATGAAAGAGGAGAGATCACAACCAACACAACAGAAATAAAAACAATAATAAGAGAATATTATGAGCAATTATATGCCAATAAAATGGGTAATCTGGAAGAATTGGACAAATTCCTAGAAAAAAATACACTACCAAAACTGAAACAGGAAGAAATAGAAAATTTGAACACACCCATAACCAGTAAGGAAATCAAATTAGTAATCAAAAATCTGCTGAAAAACAAAAGTCCAGGGCCAGATGGCTTTCCAGGGGAATTCTACCAAACATTTAAGGAAGACTTAACACCTATTCTCTTGAAACTGTTCCAAAAACTAGAAATGTAAGGAAAACTTCCAAACTCTTTCTATGAAGCCAGCATTACCTTGATTCCCAAACCAGACAGAGACCCCACTAAAAAGGAGAACTATAGACCAATTTCCTTGATGAACATGGATGCAAAAATCCTCAACAAGATATTAGCCAACCAAATCCAACAATACATTAAAAAAATTATTTACCACGACCAAGCGGGATTTATACCTGGGATGCAGGGCTGGTTCAATATCCGCAGAACAATTAACGTGATTCATCACATCAATAAAAGAAAGGACAAGAACCATATGATCCTCTCAACAGATGAAGAGAAAGCATCTGACAAAATACAGCATCCTTTCTTGATAAAAACCCTCAAGAAAGTAGGGATACAAGGATCATACCTCGAGATCATAAAAGCCATATATGAATGACCCAATGCTAATATCATCCTCAATGGGGAAAAACTGAGAGCTTTCCCTCTAAGGTCAGGAACAAGACAGGGATGTCTTCTCTCACCACTGTTATTCAAGTTAGTATTGGAAGTCTTAGCCTCTGCAATCAGAAAACACAAAGAAATCAAAGGCATCCAAGTCGGCCAGGAGGAGGTCAAACTTTCACTCTTCACAGAAGGCAGGATACTCTATATGGAAAACCCAAAAGATTCCACCAAAAAACTGCTAGAACTGATTCATGAATTCAACAAAGTTGCAGGATATAAAATTAATGCACAGAAATCGGTTGCATTCCTATACACCAACAGTGAAGTGACAGGAAGAGAAATCAAGGAATCGATCCCATTTACAGTTGCACAAAAAACCATAAAATACCTAAGAATATATCTAACCAAAGAGGTGAAAAATCTATACACTGAAAACTATAGAAAGCTTATGAAAGAAATCGAAGAAGACACAAAAAAATGGAAAAAGATTCCATGCTCCTAGATAGGAAGAACAAATATTGTTAAAATGTCGATACTACCCAAAACAATCTACATATTCAATGCAATCCCTATCAAAGTAACACCAGTATTCTTCACAGAGCTAGAACAAATAATCCTAAAATTTGTATGGAACCAGAAAACACCCCCGAATATTCAAAGCAATCTTGAAAAAGAAAGCCAAAGCAGGAGGCATCACAATCCCAGACTTCAAGCTATACTGCAAAGCTGTAATCATCAAGAAAGTAAGGTACTGGCACAAGAACAGACACTCAGATCAATGGAACAGAATAGAGAACCCAGAAATGGACCCACAAACGTATGGCCAACTAATCTTTGGCAAAGCAGGAAAGAATATCCAATGGAATAAAGACAGTCCCTTCAGCAAGTGGTGCTGGGAAAACTGGACAGCGACATGCAGAAGAATGAACCTGGACCACTTTCTTACACCATACACACACACAAAAAAAACTCAAAATGGATGAAAGACCTCAATGTAAGACAGGAAGCCATCAAAACCCTCGAGGAGAAAGCAGGCAAAAACCTCTTTGATCTTGGCCGCAGCAACTTCTTACTCAACACGTCTCTGGAGGCAAAGGAAACAAAAGCAAAAATGAACTACTGGGACCTCATCAAAATAAAAATCCTCCACACAGCCAAGGAAACAATCAGCAAAACTAAAAGGCAACCCATAGAATGGGAAAAGATATTTGCAAATGACCTATCAGATAAAGGGTTAGTATCCAAAATCTATAAAGAACTTATCAAACTCAACACCCAAAAAACAAATAATCCAGTGAAGAAATGGGCAAAAGGCATGAATAGACACTT
This sequence comes from Neofelis nebulosa, assembly GCF_028018385.1. NCBI lineage: Eukaryota > Metazoa > Chordata > Mammalia > Carnivora > Felidae > Neofelis > Neofelis nebulosa. The sequence goes on from NC_080789.1 coordinate 127,977,072, forward strand.
CTCCAACGAAGACATCCAGATGGCCAACCGACAAATAAAAAGTCCTCAACATCACTCATCATCAGGGAAATACAAATCAAAACCACAATGAGATACCATTTTACACCTGTCAGAATGGCTAACATTAACAACTCAGGCAACAATAGATGTTGGAGAGAATGCGGAGAAAGAGGATCTCTTTTGCATTGTTGGTGGCAATGCAAGCTGGTGCAGCTACTCTGAAAAACAGTATGGAGGCTCCTCAAAAAACAAAAAACGTCTGTGACCTAGCAATTGCACTACTAGGCATTTATCCAAGGGATACAGGTGTGCTGTTTCGAAGGGATGCATGCACCCCCATGTTTATAGCAGCACTATCAACAATAGCCAAAGTATGGAAAGAGCCCAAATGTCCATTGATGGATGAATGGATAAAGAAGATGTGGTATTTATATACAATGGAGTATTACTCGGCAATCAAAAAGAATGAAATCTTGCCATTTGCAACTACGTGGATGGAACTGGAGGGTATTATGCTAAGTGAAATTAGTCAGTCAGAGAAAGACAAAAATCATATGACTTAACTCCTATGAGGACTTTAAGAGACAAAACAGATGAACATAAGGGAAGGGAAATAAAAATAATATAAAAACAGGGAGGGGGACAAAACAGAAGAGACTCATAAATATGGAGAACAAACTGAGGGTTACTGGAGGGGTTGTGGGAGGGGGAATGGGCTAAATGGGTAAGGGGCTCTAAGGAATCTACTCCTGAAATTATTGTTTCACTATATGCTAACTAATTTGGATGTAAATTTTAAAAAATAAAAAATAAAAAATAAAATTAAAAAATAAATTAATTTAAAAAATAAAAAAATAAAGGCAAATAATCCCCCCCAAAAGTGCAACTTTATATTCCAAGCAAAGCAAGGAGCTGAGTGAATTATTTGCCTAAGTCAGTCAGCAATTTGATTTGAAAAAAAAAAAAAGTAATCTGGCAATGAATTTGGGAAAGTTGCAGAATAAAAGTTAACATACAAAGCCAGTAGTGTTTCTGTACACTAACAAGCACATTTCTGAAAAAGAATTTGATCCAATTTATAGTAGCATCAAAAACAGTAGAATATGAATAAATTTAAAAAGATGAAAGATAGCTACAATGGTGAAAATTCTTAGGCATTGATGAAAGAAATTGAAAACACAGATAAATGGAAAGTTATCCAATGTTCATGGACTGGAAGAATTAACATTGTTAAAATGTCAATACTACCAAAGCCACGTATCGATTCAGTGCAATCTCTATCGAGATTCCAGTGGCACTTTTCACAGGAGGGAAAAACAGTCCTAAAATTTATATGGAACTGCCAAAGACCCCAAATAGACAAGAAAATATTGAGGAAAAAAAAATAACAAAGCAGAAGGCACCACACATCCTGTCTTCAAGCCATAAGGTAAATCTAGTCATCAAAACATTGTGATACTGGTATAAAAACAGACACATAGATCAATGGAACAGAATCAAGAACCCAAAAATAAGCCCAAGTATGTATGGTTAACTCATATTTGACAAGGGAGCCAAGAATATTCTATGGAGCAAAGATAGTCTATTCAACAAATGGTGCTGGGATAATTAGATATTCACATGTAAACTAATAAAATTGGACTCATATCTTACACCATTCACAAAAATTAACTTGAAATGGATAAAGTACTTAAATGTAAGAAAACTTGGGAACAAAGCTTCTTGACATGGGGCTTGGTCATGGTTTTTTGAATATAATAACTAAATCACAAGCAGCAAAATAGAAAACTGTATCAAACTAAAAAGGTTCTGCACAGCAAAAGAAACCATCAACAAAATGAAAAGACAACCTACAGAATTGTAAAACAAATTTGCAAACTATATACTTGATAAGAGGGTAATGCTCAAAACATATGAAGAACTCCTACAACTCAATAACAAAAAAACAAACCAAAACAAAACATAACAACCCAATTTTAAAAGTGACCAAGTAGATACTTCTCTAAAGAAGATGCATGAAAAGTCAGCAAGTACATAGAAAGATACTGACCATCACTAATCATTAGGGAAATGCAAACATCCATCATCTCATATAGATGAGATGTTAGCTACACTCATCATATTGTATATTATATCCCTAGTACTTATTTATCATATGAGTGGAAGTTTATATCTTTTGACCACCTTCCTCAAATTTTAGCCCCGCTCTGACCCCTCCTTTTGGTAACACAAGTCTGATCTCTTTTTCTATGAGTTTGGTGTTTTGTTTTGTTTTTATTTCACATATAAGTAAGATCATACAGCATTTGTCTTTTTTTTTCAGACTTATTTCAGTTAGCATAATGACTTCAAGGCCCATCCTTGTTACAAGTGGTAAGATGTGTTCATTTTTGATGACTAAATATTCCTATATATATAATAATCTTCCTATATATATTATAATTTTAATTCTGATGTTTTTCATAGATTTCCTTACTGATTGAATCTAAATTCTTTTAGCTCTTTAACATACAGTTGTAGATTTCATCGTATCACCATGAAGGACTTTATTTGAGAGCCTAAAGATTTAGTTTAATCATTTCAAAAGAAGACTTTATGGGGACTTATTTCTTGGTACATTTGACATTGTGATATAGAAATTACTTCAACATTTCTCCTGAGCCTTAAGTAGTAAAATGTCAGGTGTACCATTCAAATATTTGTGTGAACAAGCCATCAGCTTGTTTGTGGAGAACTGCAGAATAAGTATTTAGAATAACCCTTCCCAAGAATAATCTAATACCGTGGCATGCTAGATAAGGAGTAAGACCCCTCAAAATAATTGTTCAGTGAACTAATGTTTGAAGATACACTTTTTTAGTCATAATTCTATTAACTATTCAAAACTCTTCTTGTGCTCAAGTAGCATCACATACATATAGGAGCAAATAGATACCTACGTTAGATTGGAGTTGAGGATCCTCCTCTTGGGTGATATGTAGGCATGAATAAGGACAGGAGACCATCTTTAAATTTTGTCCCAAGTTGAGCCTCGTGTTTTCTGAAGAAACACACAATTGCATAATTGAGGTCTCATTACTTTCAGAAGGAGTGTACTTTATTAAAATCAATCTTTTTTTCATCCTTTCTTTTTCTTTCCTTTCTTTCACTTCTTGGAGGTTAACATAAGTTATCAGTACATATTACCTGACAGATACATTGGGTTGTGTTTTATTTCAATTCTGAGTGAGATTTTAAGAATAAATGTGCAGTTGAGGTTTGTTTTTTTTTTTTAACTGAGAGACTTAATTTGAAAAAAAAACTTTGTAATCTAATTTCATGGTAAAAAGAAATTGAATGAATTAACAATTATCCTTTGATTAATCACGCTAATATTTTGACTTAATCACAAATCTTTTGACTTAAGATGCTTTCTGTAGAATCAAACAGTTCCTCCTTTTTTTAAGTTTAGTCAAACACTTTAAAAAGTTGGGTGATGGAGTGCCTGGGTGGCTCACTCAGTTAAGCATCTGACTTTGACTCAGGTAATGATCTTATGGTTCGGTTCATGGGTTGGAGCCCCATGTCGGGCTCTGTGCTGACAGCTCTGTGCTTCAGATTCTGTGTCTATCTCTCTCTCTTCTCCTCCCCCATTCATGCTCTGTCTCTCAAAAATAAACAAACATTTAAAAAAAAGTTTAACATTTTGGGTGATGCTTTTATATTTAGCAACTTTTAACATCTAAAATATTTATAACTAATAAGGTGAAGACTTACAAACAAATTCATGTAGCATGCATTCACTGTGGCTAAATACAATGATTATTTTTATTATCAATAACCATAACCCAGGGCTAATAATAATGTAGTAACATTCCTTTCTATTGCTTGTTGACTGTACTCTCCAAAGAGACCACTGGAAAAAACTTAATGATTAAGCAAGACTAATTTTGTCAGATTTGCTGTAGTAAGAAAGAATAGTACCTAGATAGATAGATACGTGGGCGGGTGGATGGATAGACAGACAGATGGACAGATGGATGGATGGCAATGTCTTCGCACACTAGAAATAGGAAGTCAGGAGAAGATTCAAGTTTGAGCTCAAGTGGATTAAGGTAAGTCTTTCAAGGTAGGGGAAAAATGGTGTTGGACAGGTTTGTGACATGAATAGGATTTGTGGATGCAGTAAGATAAGGGTCTTGCAGTTAAGACTTGATTAGTTAACTGTTTACTGAGCAGTAATTTGTTTGTTCAAGTTTGCAGTCCCTTGTCCCAGTAAGAAAGCTATTTGCCCACAGAAATAAACTGTTAGCCTAAAAAACTGGTTTACAAGAATTTCTTAAAGCAAACAGTAAAGTACTATATCAATTTAAGGTTTTATTTCCCTAGAATAAACCATTAAGTCATGTTGACACAAGTGGACCCAAATCCTAGTCCCAAAAGATAACCTTAAATTGATACAGGTTGTATGAGTACTCACCTGGGAACATATTTTTTTCATATATTAGGCTGTCCACAATAACACTACCTTTAATAACCTCTAGAATTAAGAGGCATGCTCAGGTATGAGTCTTAATTCGAACTGTCCCAATTTGATCACTTTTTATCCCCCAAAAGAGCAGAAAGCTAATACATGGGAACCCTGAGACTGCTGACTGCAGTCCCATCTGTCAACTGCTGTTTCATTAATGAGAAGTTTAGTGGGACATTGATATTGTACCCTATAATATCAGAGGCCGAACAGAATATGGAAATACCTGGGCAGATGTTTAGCCTCATAGGGAAGAACTTCACGGGATGCCAGCTGAAGTGAGACTGGAGTTCAATCATTCCATTCTAATGATTTTTCAGAAAACAGGAAAACGGATGGAGAAGGCAGAGGGAATGATGGGGGTTGGACACCCATGGCTTGAAAAATAGCCTGAAATGGCATTTTCTCCATTCATAACTTAACAAGACTACTTAAAGAAATCTTTGTAAGTAGAAGTGAAATTGTAGTTCAAAGTATGAACTGTTAGGATAAAAAGATTACTGCTAGTCCCTCTCCTAAAGTGAATATTACCAAACAGAAGGACTGTTCCTCTCGAGTGTCATACCAGACTGTGGAGAGAGGGCATGAAGTACCTTTCGAAATCAAGTCTGAGAGAAGGAAAATTGATGGGGGAAAAAATCATAGGAAATCAGAGAGGAGAAAAGGTTTTCCATTTTAAGCAACCTTGGGGACTCTTTTAAGGCACTGGTTTATTCCATTTCTTCTGGCATGGCGCCTCACCATGGCCCCCAATTCCCAAAAGCTGTTGCATCCATAAGTTACTATTTATACCCCAGTAGAACTAGAGTTGCTCACCTGCTATTTCTAAAACTACTATTAATAGAGCCCCTACAGCACTCCTGTCTCCCCATCGAGTCTCAGAAATAGTAACACACTGCAATCTGCTATGGAAACTTGTCAATTAAAATAATGGATCTTTAGTCACAAATCGTTATCACAGTTTGACTTTAAAGTGAATGGATGAAGTATGGTAAGGGTAAAGGAAGGGCAACGGCAAAGAACAACTTACCAATGATTCCAGAACTGGCTGCTTTTCACAGAGGGCTGCGAATACAGGGAAAAGAATCCAGTTACTGTGGCACTGAGGCTGGCTGGACAGGTAGTAATTCTGAGGATAGACAGGGACATTAAGGCGTTCTGAAGCATCAGTATTTCTTGGTTTTGTTTTGTTTAAAGTTTATTTACTTTGGGGGCAGGGAGAGAGAGCTGAGGAGGGGCAGAGAGAGAGAGAGAGAGAGAGAGAGAGAGAGAGAAGAGAGATGAGAGATAGAATCCCAAGCAGGCTTCACAATCAGGGTGGAGCCCTATGCGGGGCTTGAACTCATGAACCGTGAGATCCTGACCTGAGCGGAATCTAGAGTTGAAGGGTTAATCGACTGAGTCACCCAGGCACCGTCTTGGTTTTGTTTTTTGTGAAAGTATTTAATTGAAGTTTAACGAACAAGATTTTATATATTCTGTGTGTAAGTGTATGTATATGGTTGAAAGTTCATAAAACAAATACGTCTCTATACTCAGTACCTAGATAAAGTAAAATAAAATAGTAGTGACCTGGAAGCACCCAGTTTTCTTTTCTCCAGTCCCATCACCTACACCACAATTTATCCATTTAGCTGTTGATGGCCACTTGGGCAGTTTATAGTTGTGAGTTACTACATGCAGTGCTGCTGGGAAAATTCTAATGTGTGCCTTTGAAATGCGTTGAAAATGCATACTCTTTCTGTTGCATACCTTTCTAGAAGTAGAATTGGTGGATCATAAAGGGTACGTGCACGTTCAGCTTCACTGGGTTCTGCCGCTCACTCTTCTGAAGTGGTTAGGTAGACTCTATCCCAGTCATACTGATGGGATATGACGTTCCATCTTTCTTTCCAGCAATTGGTATGTTCTGCCTTTCCTCCACTCCCCGCATTATCTTCTTTTTATATATCATCTCTCCAGTCATGTCTAGAATTTAAGCCTTCCCCTCATCATGCAAAGTTAAGACACACAGTCCCTCAAGACAGTAGCATGATCAGTGGGACCCTAGGTCACAACAAAGGGACCCACATATAGTGGTAGGACAATGTCAAAATTCTATAGGGTAAAAGTAGGTAACTCCCAGGAGGCTAAGTCTTTTTTTTTGTGGTGTTTGTTTGTTTGTTTGTTTGTTTGTTTGTTTTTTGGTCATGAAATAGAATATTCCTGTCACAGAACTCTGGTTATAAAGTATGTGCAAACATTCCTTAAATTTTCAGAAAGGGAATTTCACGCACAGAGGTTAAGGGTCAAAGACCATCCCCTTTAGACTCAAGTGAATATATGCGTCTTTGATGTTTTTCTGCAAGGCTATATTGCTTGGTTATTGTGGGATTGTGTCTACACACTTTTACATTGTAATACCCTAGATTAGCTCTGTTCCAGTATTTCTTTTGTTCTGCAAATTTGTTCATTTTTACATCTACTTAGTTATTCATCAAATTGTTTAATTCTTCATTATCTGACTGCCCGCTAGAATACATTTCATGAGGGGAGAAATTATGTCTGACTGAAATTGTGTTCATTTTTTAAGTTTAATTATTTATTTTGAAAGAGAGAGACGGAGAACCAGTGGAAGACTGGCGTTGGGGGTGGGGGGGTGCGGTGCTCAGAGGATCTGAAGCAGGATCTGTGCGGATAGCAGAGAGCCCAATGTGAGGCTCGAACTCATGAATCATGAGATCATGATCTGAGCTGAAGTCATACACTTAAGTGACGGAACCACCTGGGTGCCCCAACTTGTTCATTGTTTTCTGTATCCGGTACTTGATATGTCTCTGGCACCGAGAGTAGATGCTCAGGAAACATTTTGGTGGGAACGAATGAATAAGTGATCACTGGAAGGAATTTCACAAGCGCACGGAAGGATGAAGAATGAGGCATATTTTAAATTATTAAACTGAAAATATTCTGTTTGTGCTGCTGCTCCTCATAACTTTATATTTTTTGGCTTTTTAGATTTTTGTATTAATAACAGTTAACATACAGTGTCATATTGGTTTCAGGTCTACAATGTTCAACAATTGCATATATTGCCCAGTGCTCATCATGACAAAGGAAACACTCTTTATTTAAAGTAACTAATCTGATGGGAAGTACCTTATGCTTAACAATTTAAGACAATTCTCTTTATGGCAAGATCTTGAGTACATATAGTTAAAATAAGTCTGTCAAGAGCCTCCCTAAGAGGAAAGCTGCCATGCCAAGACAGGAGGGAAGACAGAATTATAGAAGCAAATTCTCAGTGTTCTTTCCTGTCCTATTCCTAGTTAGAATATTTGCTATTAGTTTCATGTTCCCATAAGTAACACATCTGCACTATTTTTAAAAGTATCTAATATTGTCTTCTAGCGATGGGGAAAGCTAGTATTCTGATGTATAAAGGCAGCTGTTACCTTTTGTCACTATTTTTAGTTCTTATAACTACTAAGCTTAGATACAGAGTCCTGAAGCTTTACTACATGCATTTATCATTTACAGTTCTGTGACAGCACATCTTGAGAGAGTCATTTAATTATTCCTCTTTTTCCAGGTAGTTAACAATTCCAGACACATAGTTCTCTGCTAAATTCTTTAACATTTCTGTAAAATGAAATAAAATTACCTAACCTCTTTTGATATCATACTGAAGCTTCGCATCCCTAAGCTTTAGCTGCCTTCTTTGTGTTTTATCCTTACTTGTGATATTCTAGTTTGAGTTTATTCCTAGCTCGGAAAGCGCTTTCCCTTTTAAGTTTTAAAAAACCAAATGGCCTTTCCTTCCTCAGTTGCTCTCTGAAGAGGCTGCCCTCTGCCCCAAAGGCACACTGTCCTGTCTCATGGACATTTATGCCGGTTGTGTCTCGCCGCCCTCTCTCATTTGCATTGGAGCTAACGTAAAGGTGGATGGTGTTGTTTGCAGCCAAAGGAATAGCAAATGCAGAGGTGTTAGAGATATTGTCATAGTTGTCGGAGGAAGTCTCTGTCAGCATTTTTCAGAAGAAGAAAACAGCAGGAGCTTTTTATAATGTAACTTTAATTACAGTGGCCAAGCACCCCAGCATAGGCTGACGATCTGTTTATGATACACCTGCCATGAATACTTTGAAATGCCTCAAGACATGTGTCTCATAAATGGTGTCACCCCCTACAGGTGCTAGCCAACCGTTCTTTTTTTTTTTCCTTCCCCTGTCCCTGGTCTGTTCACTGTTGGTCTGGCCACTCAAATACACAGCAACTCAAAGCTAAGAGCCATAATTAATGACACAAGATTAACAAGCCACTACATCTATATGTAATAAAGCTACTACATGTCTATGACATGGCTAAATCCAGTTTTCAAGCTGTGATATGGAAATGTAAATTAATAAAATAAAATGGGTCATTTGTCACCTTGTACACTTAAGTTTATTTGAGGAGACTTGTGTTTCGAACGTGACCTTCAGAAGCTTGGACAAGGAAACCTCAGAAAACCAACCAGCAGATGGCAATATGTAGACTTGCGGACGGCTTACTGATTGCCCATTCTCTGTGACATTGTTGAATTTGTTTGCAATTTGGTTGGGCAATTGAGAGAAACTCTGGGAAAAGGAAGTATTTAAACCAAACAAAGGCGAGCGAGCAAATTTTATCTATTGGTATTTCTAATAACTTTTTTGTAGGGAATTCTACATTTTCTCTAATTTTCGGGGATTATGTGTTAGATAATAATCGCCAGGGTTTTCACTTTACTGTTTTTAGCGTAATTCTTTGGAATGCAGTTGATTAGAAAGTAAAACTAAAGCATTTTTAAACCCTTGGAGCAGATCACTATGTCTAGGGTTTTAGAAATAATTACAAAAAATTGGGGCGGTCCTATTAAACTTTCCAATAAATTTATTTCATATTTACCCTGATGTTCATATAATCTACCTGTTAGTAAAACCATTTCCAAGGTGGATTTTCAAAATATTTCAGAATTTTTCACTAAGATTCTGGGAAGAGGAGTAAATGGTTGTCTGTTGCAAGAGTTGCATTATTTAAAGGGAGGCATTAATGAACGTAAATATCTACGTTTTTGTGACCACCGAGAGGCTAAACACTGTTCTTCTCTCTTCTGACTCTCTGATCAAAAAATCAGAAGAGATAGAGGGTCTTTTCCACACTGACCCCTGAAGGCAGCTATCCCTAACTTGGTAGAGGGTAAGAAAACTGACCATTAAGTTGGTAACCCTAATATTAGTCTACCTCAAAATATGAAATGAAAGGTGTGGAGCCCCACATTGGATATTGTATAACTCTTTCTTTAATGCAAGTATCACCTGCTAATATTAATTATCAGCCAGCACAGGAAATCTAATACAAGGCATTATTATAGTCTTATTTTTCTCCTTATATATTCTGCTAACTCACGCACACCAGGGAAGTGAGTGGATATTGAAATCGGTGGCAGATGAATGATGGATGAATCATAAATTGGATTGTGTGTTGGTTTATTTAATTAGTTTATTAGAGTTCTCTGGAATCATCTAGGCACTGTGCAAAACTAATATATACATGAATATTTAGCTGTCCAATTAGGAAAACATAAATTAGTCATATCATCTATGCCGTAAAAACCACAACTGCCAAAAGAAATGAAACAAATGAAAGGCTAATAAAAATAAATGTTTTCCATGTGTTCTGAATGCTTTGTGCATGAACACAGTGCAGTAGTCTGAGTTGATTAGAAGGAAATGTCTTTGAACTGAGCTTGGCCATTCAGAATTGTCGATTTTACCTATGTTACTTTATTGATTTGCTTATTGATTGATAGATTGGTTGATGGTGGGAAGTGGGCTTTCCAAGAGCAGAATTGATGAAATTTCTGACTTTATATCCAGATCATATCACAGAACTAGGACAATTAGTAGAACATATCCTTTTGTTACACACTTGTATTTTTGAGAAGCCAAGAGTTCCACCTGAGTTTATCATCTGTTTTGTTCCCATCCACCTTGAAGGTGACAAACCTTTGCACCGAACAGTGACTGTAAATAAAAGAAAACTTAATTCACGTTAAAATCTACATTAGCATGAGCTCTGTGGACTTTGAAAGATTATTTTCCCATCAACAGTCAATATCCTCTCTTTTCATTTTATTAATCGTTAACCCTAAAAAATCATGGAACCTGAGTTAATACCAAAAAAAAAAAAAAAAAGTAAATGCAGTGTCTACATAATCTATATAACAAGTCTAAGGTATAACTGTCTTAAAACTGAGAAGTTTGTAATAATAATCAGTTAATGTTAAAAATGAAATGACTACTTAAGCCGGTCAGAGTGGCTAAAATGAACAAATCACAAGACTATAGATGCTGGCGAGGATGTGGAGAAATGGGAATCCTCTTGCACTGTTGGTGGGAATGAAAACTGGTGCAGCTTCTCTGGAAAACAGTGTGGAGGTTCCTCAAAAAATTAAAAATAGATCTACCCTATGACCGAGCAATAGCACTGCTAGGAATTTACCCAAGAGATACAGGAGTGCTGATGCATAGGAGCACTTGTACCCCAATGTTTATAGCAGAACTTTTAACAATAGCCAAATTATGGAAAGAGCCTAAACTTCCATCAACTGACAAATGGATACAGAAAATGTGGTTTATATATACAATGGAGTACTACTTGGCAGTGAGAAAGAATGAAATCTGGCCATTTGTAGCAATGCGGATGGAACTGGAGGGTATTATGCTAAGTGAAATAAGTCAGGCAGAGAAAGACAGATACTAATGTTTTCACTCACATGTGGATCCTGAGAAATGTAACAAAAGACCATGGGGGAGAGAAGAGGGGGGGGAGTTACAGAGATGGAGGGAGGCAAACTATAAGAGACTCGTAAATACTGAGAACAAATTGAGGGTTGATGGAGGGTGGGGGAGAGGGGAAAATGGGTGATAGGCATTGAGGAGGGCACCTGTTGGGATGAACACTGGGTGTTGTATGGAAACCAATGTGACAATAAAATATATGTAATATAAAAAAATGAAATGGCTATCCCTCAGGAGAAAGAGGCTGTGGATTTTGACACAGTCTTTGCTTCTGATTATGTCTGAAGTTTGAATAGCTAACTGTGATTCTCACTTGTGATTCTAGGATGATATGATTTTCAGAGGCCTGGAAATATCTGTCACTGGTCATACCATCCAGTAGATAGACCCTGTGTGTAAAACAGAACAGGCCCTGCCCATTCAGAAATAGATGAACTCAGTGAATTAAATGGAAATATTATGAGGCATTTAGGGGCCTTTGGAAAACATGCATGTGTGTACATATGCACACACAGACAGATACACACAGAGACACAAACATTGGAGAAGCTGAAAACATCCAGACTATGCTGGGTATCCAATGTCAGTATTGAGGGTAGAATTTAGTTCTGTGGTTAACACAGAAAAATCTTACCTGAATTCCTATCAATCCATGTAACTGGAAGGCCAGCAGTGGGTATCTCTATTTTCATTTACCTAAATGTTTAGCAATTTTCTTGCATTTTAAAATTATTTGTTTTTTTAAAAATTTGTTTAATGTTTATTCATTTTTGAAAGAGAGAGACAGCACAAGCAGGGGTGGGGCAGAGAGAGAGGGGGACACAGAATCCAAAGCAGGCTCCAGGCTCTGAGCTGTCAGCACAGAGCCCGGTACGGGGCTCGAACTCACGAACTGCGAGATCATGATCTGGGCCAAAGTCGGATGCTCAACCAACTGAGCCACCCAGGCACCCCTAAAATTATTATTTGAGAGAGAGCATGAGCCAGGAAGGGGTGGAGAGGCGCAGAGGGACAGTAAGAGAGAGAATCTTGAGCAGATTCCGCTGTCAGCACAGAGCCCAACACAGGGCTTGATTCCATGACCCTGAGATCATGACCTAAGCCAAAATCAAGAGTTGGGCACTCAAGGAGGGGAGGGAAGATGGTGGCGTAGGAGGACGCTGGGCTCACCGCGCGTCCTGCTGATCACTTAGATTCCACCTACATCTGCCTAAATAACCCAGAAAACCGCCAGAGGATTAGCAGAACGGAGTCTCCGGAGCCAAGCACAGACGAGAGGCCCACGGAAGAGGGGAGGAAGGGCGGCGAGGCGGTGCGCGCTCCACGGACTGGCAGGAGGGAGCCGGGGCGGAGGGGCGGCTCGCCCGCCAAGTGGAGCCCCCGAGTCTGGCTGGCAAAAGCGGAGGGGCCGGACGGACTGTGTTCCAACAGCAAGCGCGACTCAGCGTCTGGGAGGTCATAAGTGAACAGCTCTGCTCAGAAAGCGGGAAGGCTGGAGGACAAAGGGAGGGAGAGCTGCTGAGCCCCCGGACGGCAGAGCTCAGCTTGGCGGGGAACAAAGGCGCTCGCCAGCGCCATCTCCCCCGCCCATCCCCCAGCCAAAATCCCAAAAGGAACCAGTTCCATCCAGGGAACTTGCTCGTTCCGCACAAACACCCAACTCTGTGCTTCTGCGGAGCCAAACCTCCAGCAGCGGATCTGACTCCCTCCCGCTGCCACAGGGCCCCTCCTGAAGTGGATCACCTAAGGAGAAGCGAGCTAAGCCGGCCCCCCCTGCCCGCGTGCACCTTGCCTACCCACCCCAGCTAATACGCCAGATCCCCAGCACCACAAGCCTGGCAGTGTGCAAGCAGCCCAGACGGGCCACGCCATCCCACAGTGAATCCCGCCCCTAGGAGAGGGGAAGAGAAGGCACACACCAGTCTGACTGTGGCCCCAGCGGTGGGCTGGGGGCAGACATCAGGTCAGACTGCGGCCCCGCCCACCAACTCCAGTTATACACCACAGGACAGGGGAAGTGCCCTACAGGTCCTCACCACTCCAGGGACTATCCAAAATGACCAAACGGAAGAATTCCCCTCAGAAGAATCTCCAGGAAATAACAACAGCTAATGAACTGATCAAAAAGGATTTAAATAATATAACAGAAAGTGAATTTAGAATAATAGTCATAAAATTAATCGCTGGGCTTGAAAACAGTATACAGGACAGCAGAGAATCTCTTGCCACAGAGATCAAGAGACTAAGGAACAGTCACGAGGAGCTGAAAAGCACTTTAAACGAAATGCAAAACAAAATGGAAACGACGACGGCTCGGATTGAAGAGGCAGAGGAGAGAATAGGTGAACTAGAAGATAAAGTTATGGAAAAAGAGGAAGCTGAGAGAAAGATAGATAAAAAAATCCAGGAGTATGAGGGGAAAATTAGAGAACTAAGTGATACACTAAAAAGAAATAATATACGCATAATTGGTATCCCAGAGGAGGAAGAGAGAGGGAAAGGTGCTGAAGGGGTACTTGAAGAATTATAGCTGAGAACTTCCCTGAACTGGGGAAGGAAAAAGGCATTGAAATCCAAGAGGCACAGAGAACTCCCTTCCGACGTAACTTGAATCGATCTTCTGCATGACATATCATAGTGAAACTGGCAAAATACAAAGATAAAGAGAAAATTCTGAAAGCGGCAAGGGATAAACGTGCCCTCACATATAAAGGGAGACCTATAAGACTCGTGACTGATCTCTCTTTTGAAACTTGGCAGGCCAGAAAGGCTTGGCACGATATCTTCAGTGTGCTGAACAGAAAAAATATGTAGCCGAGAATCCTTTATCCAGCAAGTCTGTCATTTAGAATAGAAGGAGAGATAAAGGACTTCCCAAACAAACAAAAACTGAAGGAATTTGTCACCACTAAACCAGCCCTACAAGAGATCCTAAGGGGGATCCTGTGAGACAAAGTACCAGAGACATCGCTACAAGCATAAAACATACAGACATCACAAGGACTCTAAACCCGTATCTTTCTATAATAACACTGAATGTAAATGGATTAAATGCGCCAACCAAAAGACATAGGGTATCAAAATGGATAAAAAAAACAAGACCCATCTATTTGCTGTCTACAAGAGACTCATTTTAGATCTGAGGACACCTTTAGATTGAGAGTGAGGGGATGGAGAACTATTTATCATGCTACTGGAAGCCAAAAGAAAGCTGGAGTAGCCATACTTATCTCAGACAAACTAGACTTTAAATTAAAGGCTGTAACAAGAGATGAAGAAGGGTATTATATAATAATTACAGGGTCTATCCATCAGGAAGAGCTAACAATTATAAATGTCTATGCACCAAATACCGGAGCCCCCAGATATATAAAACAATTACTCATAAACATAAGCAACCTAGCAACCTTATTGATAAGAATGTGGTCATTGCAGGGGACTTTAACACCCCACTTACAGAAATGGATAGATCATCTAGACACACAGTCAATAAAGAAACAAGGGCCCTGAATGATACATTGGATCAGATGGACTTGACAGATATATTTAGAACTCTGCATCCCAAAGCAACAGAATATATTTTCTTCTCGAGTGCACATGGAACATTCTCCAAGATAGATCATATACTGGGTCACAAAACAGCCCTTCATAAGTTTACAAGAATTGAAATTATACCATGCATACTTTCAGACCACAATGCTATGAAGCTTGAAATCAACCACAGGAAAAAGTCTGGAAAACCTCCAAAAGCATGGAGGTTAAAGAACACCCTACTAACGAATGAGTGGGTCAACCAGGCAATTAGAGAAGAAATTAAAAAATATATGGAAACAAACGAAAATGAAAATACAACAATCCAAACGCTTTGGGATGCAGCGAAGGCAGTCCTGAGAGGAAAATACATCGCAATCCAGGCCTATCTCAAGAAACAAGAAAAATCCCAAATACAAAATCTAACAGCACACCTATAGGAAATAGAAGCAGAACAGCAAAGGCAGCCTAAACCCAGCAGAAGAAGAGAAATAATAAAGATCAGAGCAGAAATAAACAATATAGAATCTAAAAAAACTGTAGAGCAGATCAACGAAACCAAGAGTTGGTTTTTTGAAAAAATAAACAAAATTGACAAACCTCTAGCCAGGCTTCTCAAAAAGAAAAGGGAGATGACCCAAATATATAAAATCATGAATGAAAATGGAATTATTACAACCAATCCCTCAGAGATACAATTATCAGGGAATACTATGAAAAATTATATGCCAACAAATTGGACAACCTGGAAGAAATGGACAAATTCCTAAACACCCACACTCTTCCAAAACTCAATCAGGAGGAAATAGAAAGCTTGAACAGACCCATAACCAGCGAAGAAA
This sequence comes from Neofelis nebulosa, assembly GCF_028018385.1. Lineage (NCBI taxonomy): Eukaryota > Metazoa > Chordata > Mammalia > Carnivora > Felidae > Neofelis > Neofelis nebulosa. The sequence goes on from NC_080789.1 coordinate 127,992,758, forward strand.
TTGAATCGGTTATCAAAAATCTCCCAACAAATAAGAGTCCAGGACCAGATGGCTTCCCAGGGGAGTTCTACCAGACATTTAAAGCAGAGATAATACCTATCCTTCTCAAGCTATTCCAAGAAATAGAAAGGGAAGGAAAACTTCCAGACTCATTCTATGAAGCCAGTATTACTTTGATTCCTAAACCAGACAGAGACCCAGTAAAAAAAGAGAACTACAGGCCAATATCCCTGATGAATATGGATGCAAAAATTCTCAATAAGATACTAGCAAATCGAATTCAACAGCATATAAAAAGAATTATTCACCATGATCAAGTGGGATTCATTCCTGGGATGCAGGGCTGGTTCAACATTCGCAAATCGATCAACGTGATACATCACATTAACAAAAAAAAAGAGAAGAACCATATGATCCTGTCAATCGATGCAGAAAAGGCCTTTGACAAAATCCAGCACCCTTTCTTAATAAAAACCCTCGAGAAAGTTGGGATAGAAGGAACATACTTAAAGATCATAAAAGCCATTTATGAAAAGCCCACAGCTAACATCATCCTCAATGGGGAAAAACTGAGAGCTTTTTCCCTGAGATCAGGAACACGACAGGGATGCCCACTCTCACCGCTGTTGTTTAGCATAGTGCTGGAAGTTCTAGCATCAGCAATCAGACAACAAAAGGAAATCAAAGGCATCAAAATTGGGAAAGATGAAGTCAAGCTTTCGCTTTTTGCAGATGACATGATATTATACACGGAAAATCCGATAGACTCCACCAAAAGTCTGCTAGAACTGATACATGAATTCGGCAAAGTTGCAGGATACAAAATCAATGTACAGAAATCAGTCGCATTCTTATACACTAACAATGAAACAACAGAAAGACAAATAAAGAAACTGATCCCATTCACAATTGCACCAAGAAGCATAAAATACCTAGGAATAAATCTAACCAAAGGTGTAAAAGATCTGTATGCTGAAAACTATAGAAAGCTTATGAAGGTAATTGAAGAAGATATAAAGAAATGGAAAGACATTCCCTGCTCATGGATTGGAAGAATAAATATTGTCAAAATGTCAATACTACCCAAAGCTATCTACACATTCAATGCAATCCCAATCAAAATTGCACCAGCATTCTTCTTGAAACTAGAACAAGCAATCCTAAAATTCATATGGAACCACAAAAGACCCCGAATAGCCAAAGTAATTTTGAAGAAGAAGACCAAAGCAGGAGGCATCACAATCCCAGACTTTAGCCCCTAGTACAAAGCTGTCATCATCAAGACAGCATGGTATTGGCATAAAAACAGACACATAGACCAATGGAATCGAATAGAAACCCCAGAACTAGACCCACAAACGTATGGCCAACTCATTTTTGACAAAGCAGGAAAGAACATCCAATGGAAAAAAGACAGTCTCTTTAACAAATGGTGCTGGGAGAACTGGACAGCAACATGCAGAAGGTTGAAACTAGACCACTTTCTCACACCATTCACAAAAATAAACTCAAAATGGATAAAGGACCTGAATGTGAGACAGGAAACCATCAAAACCTTAGAGGAGAAAGCAGGAAAAGACCTCTCTGACCTCAGCCGTAGCAATCTCTTACTCGGCACATCCCCAAAGGCAAGGGAATTAAAAGCAAAAGTGAATTACTGGGACCTTATGAAGATAAAAAGCTTCTGCACAGCAAAGGAAATAACCAACAAAACGAAAAGGCGACCAACGGAATGGGAAAAGATATTTGCAAATGACATATCGGACAAAGGGCTAGTATTCAAAATCTGTAAAGAGCTCACCAAACTCCACACCCAAAAAACAAATAACCCAGTGAAGAAATGGGCAGAAAACATGAATAGACACTTCTCTAAAGAAGACATCCGGATGGCCAACAGGCACATGAAAAGATGTTCAACGTCGCTCCTTATCAGGGAAATACAAATCAAAACCACACTCAGCTATCATCTCATGCCAGTCAGAGTGGCCAAAATGAACCAATCAGGAGACTATAGATGCTGGAGAGGATGTGGAGAAACGGGAACCCTCTTGCACTGTTGGTGGGAATGCGAATTGGTGCAGCCGCTCTGGAAAGCAGTGTGGAGGTTCCTCAGAAAGTTGAAAATAGACCTACCCTATGACCCAACAATAGCACTGCTAGGAATTTATCCAAGGGATACAGGAGTACTGATGCATAGGGGCACTTGTACCCCAATGTTTATAGCAGCACTCTCCACAATAGCCAAATGATGGAAAGAGCCTAAATGTCCATCAACTGATGAATGGATAAAGAAATTGTGGTTTATATACACAATGGAGTACTACGTGGCAATGAGAAAGAACAAAATATGGCCCTTTGTAGCAACGTGGATGGAACTGGAGAGTGTGATGCTAAGTGAAATAAGCCATACAGAGAAAGACAGATACCATATGGTTTCACTCTTATGTGGATCCTGAGAAACGTAACAGAAACCCATGGGGGAGGGGAAGGAAAAAAAAAAAAGAGCTTAGAGTGGGAGAGAGCCAAAGCATAAGAGACTCTTAAAAACTGAGAACAAACTGAGGATTGATGGGGGGTGGGAGGGAGGGTAGGGTGGGTGGTGGGTATTGAGGAGGGCACATTTTGGGATGAGCACTGGGTGTTGTATGGAAACCAATTTGACAGTAAATTTCATACATTAAAAAAACAAATAAATAAAAAATAAAATTAAAAAAAAAAAAAAAGAGTTGGGCACTCAACTCACTGACCCACCCAGGTGCCCCTCTGTACATTGCTTTTTGCATCTCAGACCTTATTTCTGGGAATTTTGGGGAATATACCTTAGAAATTTTATTAAATTTTTATTTAATAGAAGAATTTAATAATCTGCTTTGCATCTCAGACCTTATTTCTGGGAATTTTGAGGTACATACCTTAGAAATTCTATTAAATAAATTTTATCTAATAGAATAATTTAATATTATGCTTTTATATGCCTGAAATATCTTTATTTATCACTGTTCTTGATAGTTTAACTGGAACATAATTCTTTTTTTTAATTTTTTTAATGTTTATTATTTTGAGAGACAGAGACCAAGAGTGAGCAGGGGAGAGTCAGAGAGAGAGAGAGAGACACACACACAGAACCCAAAGCAGGTTCCAGGCTCTGAGCTGTCAGCATAGTGCCCAACACAGGTCTCTAAGTCACAAACCGTGAGATCGTGACCTGAGTCAAAGTCGGATGTTTAATAGACTGAGCCACCCAAGCACCCTGAACAGAATTCTTTTTTTTAAAAAAAATGCTATATTCGTATAGTAATATGATTGCCATTTCAGCATTAGTTAGCACATCTCTTACATTGCATAATTATCATTTCTTCTAGTGATAGGAACAATTAAGGTCTAGTCTGTTAGCAAGTATAATATATATAATATAGTTTATAATATAAACATTAGACTACATAGAAACTATTATACAGATACATCTATCCATGTATAATACAGATACACTGTGTGTATTCATGTTGTTGGAAATAGCAGGATTTCCTTTTTTGCTCAGGGATGAATAGTACAAGCATACACACACATACATGCCTTTAGCTAATCATCCATTGATAGACACGTAGGTTGTTTCCATATCTTGGCTGCTATGAATAATGCTGTAACATCCACGAAAGTGCATATATCTCTTCGATAACCTATTTTCATTTCCTTTGGACACATTTTGAGGACTGGGATTGCTGGATCATATGGTACTTGTATTTTTGGTTTTTTGAGGCCTCTCCATACTGTTTCCCATAGTGGATGGACCAGTGCACAATCCCACCAATGGTGTACAAAGGTTTCCTTTTCTCTGCCTTCTCACCAATACTTCTTATCATCTTGATGATCACCATTGTAATGGGGATCAGGTGATTTCATTTTCATTTCCTTGATGATTAGTGATGGTGAGAACCTTTTGATTAGTGATATTGGTCATTACCTCTTTGGAAAAAGTGTCTATTTCATTGTTATGCCCATTTTCTAATGAGATTGTTTGCTTTTTTGCTATTGAGTTCTGTGAATTTTAATAAACTTCTGATATACCTCCTTATCTGATATATGGTTTGCAATATTTTCTCCCATTCTGTAGGTTGGTTTTTCATTTTGTTGGTTGTTTCTCTTGCTGTGCAGAAGCTTTTTACTTTGATTTGTTGATTTTTTTTTGTTGTTGGCATTTGTGCTTTCAGTGTCATATCCCAAAAGTCATTACCAAGGTTGATGTCGAGGAGTTTTTTCTCTGTGTTTCTTTTAAATATTTTTTAATGTTTATTTATTTTTGAGACAGAGAGAGACAGAGCATGAATGGGGGAGGGTCAGAGAGAGGGGGAGACACAGAATCCAAAGCAGGCTCCAGGCTCTTAGCTGTCAGCACAGAGCCTGACGTGGGGCTCGAACTCACGGACTGTGAGATCATGACCTGAGCCGAAGTCGGACACTTAACCGACTGAGCCACCCAGGCGCCCCTTCTCTGTGTTTCTTTTAGGAGAAAGTCTTATATTCAAATCTTTGATCCCTTTCCAGTTAATTTTTCTGAGTGGTATAAGATAGAGGTCCAATTTAATTTTTCTTCATGTGGTTATCCATTGTTTCCTGTACCATTTTTTGAAGAGACTGTCTTTGCCCTTTTGGATGTTCTTGGCTCCCTCACCAAATACTATTTTTCCATATATGGAGGGTTTTTATTCTGGGCTCTCTATTCTGTTCCATTGGTCTATGTAACTATTTTCATGCCAACACCATACTGTTTGGATTACTATAGGAGGATCTTTTGTAGTTCTATATAAATTGTAAGTTTGTTTTTTCTATTTCTGTAAAAAAATACATTGGGATAGTGATGAGAATTGCGTTGAATCCATATATGACTTTGGGCTGCATGAACATTTTAACACTGTTAACTTTTCCAGTTCATCAGTACTGGATGTCTTTCCATTTGTGTCATCTTCAATTTCTTTCAGCAAAGTCTTGGATTGTTCATTGTACAGATCTTTCACTTACTTGGTTAAATTCATTTCTAGGCATCTTATTGTTTTTGATGCTGTTGTGAAGAAATAGTTTTCTTGTATTTCTGATGTTTCATTGTTAGTGTATAGAAATACAGCTAGGTTTTGTGCATTTATTTTATATCCTGCAACTTTACTGAAATAATTGATTAGATCCAGTAGTTTTTTAGTTGAGTCTTTGGGACTTTCAATATAAAAGATCATGTCATCTGAGTAAATAACAACAAATTTTCTCTTTCTGTGTGGATGCCGTATATGTTTTTCTCTCATCTGATTGCTTTAGTTTGGACTTTGAGTACTATGTTAAGTAATAGAGTGATTTCTTTCTGGTTCCTGATCTTAAGGAAAAGCTTTTAGCTTTTCTCTATTGAATATTACATTTGGGTTTGTCACATACAATGTTTATTATGTTGAGGCATGTTTTTGTATCCCGAATCTGTTGACCGTTTTTATTATGAAAGATATATTTTGTCAAATGCCCTTTCTGCATTTATTGAGAAGATCATCTAATTTTTATCTTTCATTCTATTGCGTATCATATTTATTGATTTGCATATATGAAACCACCCCTGTGTCCTAGGGATAAGTCCCACATGATCATTGTGTCTAGTCCTTTGAATAAGTTGCCAACAGTGTGTGTGTGCACGCCTGTGTGTGTGTGCAATTCCGTAAACCGATTGAAAAATGTATGTGGAAGAGAAAAGAAGCAAGAATAGCTTAAACAATCCTGAAGGAAAACAGGGGATACAGGATGGTGGGTTTTGTTCAGAAAACATTGAGACAGTGCTAAGATAGACAGCACTGATGACAGCCCAGGACAGGCTGCATCCACGTGAATGGAAGCCCCTGACCCACCAGCATGGTGAGTGTTGGAGAGAAGTGTCTTACCCCACAAACAATGCTGGGAGAATGGATTCTCCACATGTAGGGAGAATGAGATCAGATCCCAACCTCACACCATACACATAGACAAAAATGAATCCCTGGGTTAAGGACTTAACATGTAAAAGGCGAACTGACCAAATTCCTGGAAGGTAAGATTGGAAAATATCTTTGTGAACTCTTGGTAGAAAATCATTTCTTAAACAAGGCGCCTGTGTGGCTCGGTTGATTAAGCATCCACCTCTTGATTTCAGCTCTGATCATGGTCTCACGGTTCATTAGATTGAGCCCCATGTCAAGCCCTGCATCAGGCTCTGTGCCATCAGCAGAGCTGTCTGCTCCTACCCAACTTGCACTCTCTCTCTCAAAATAAATAAATAAACATTAAAAATTTTCTTTTAGAATCCGTTTGGAAATGTTCCCTCCTCTTAAATTTTTTGGAAAACTTTGAGAAGAATTGGCATTAAATTTTCTTTAAATATTTGGTAGATTTCACCAATGAAGCCATATGTTCTTGGGGTTTTGTTATGTTGGGAGGTTTTCGGTTACTGATGCCATCTCCTTAATTCATTATTGGTCTGTTCAGACTTGATACTTCTTCCTTATTTAGTCTTGGTAGGGTCTATGATTTAGGCATGTACCCATTTCTTCAGGTTTATCTAATTTGTTGTATAATTAATTGTTCATAATAGTTTCCTATGATTCTATGTATTTCTGTAGTGTCAGTTGTCATTTCTTCTCTTTAATTTCTGATTTTATTTATTTGACTCTTCTCCCTTTTTTTCTGTTTCACAAAGTTTTGTCAATTTTGTTTATCTTTTTGAAAAATCAGCTCTTCATTCCATTGCTGTTTTGCTATTTTTTGGTCTTTATTTCATTTATTTCTACGTTGATCTTTATTATTGTCTTCCTTCTGCTAACTTTGGGTTTAATTCATTCTTCTTTTTCTAGTTCTGTGAAGTATAAAGTTAGATTATTTATTTGTAAGCTTTTTAATTTCTCAATGTATATAATTATCACTATAAAACTCCTTCTCAGAACTGGTTGGCAGTGTCCCATATGGTTTGGTATGTCATGTTTCTGTTTTAATTTGTTTTGAGATATACTCCGATTTTCCTTTTAATGTTTTCTTTGACCCGTTAATTGTTCAGGAGTGTGTTGTTTAATTTCCATATGTTTGTAGATTTTCCAGCTCTTTTCATGCCTTTGATTTCTAATTACCTATCACTCTGTTTGGAAAAGATACTTGGTATGATTTCAATCTTCTTAAATTTGCTAAGAGTTCTGCCATATCATGAGATCTGTCCTTGAGAATGGAGTAGAGTTCTTGAATCAATGGTATTTTCACTCAGTGTTTTGATAGTATTAGTCTACCACTTTGGTCTTTCACAGATGCTCCTAAAATAACTGCTCTGTCTCAGAGGGCAAGCTTTCTTTTTTCTGTATTTTTTAAAGTTATTATTTTTTTTAAGTATGCTTTCTAATCTCATCAATTTTTGGAACTTCTCAGCCATGAACTAATATATTCTCTTCCCCATTCATCTACCACCCTTTGAACTCCAAGTAGGTGCATAGTATATCTTTTTTCATTCCATCTTCCATATCTCTTAACTGTCTCTTTCTTTCTAATCTTTATCTTTCTATGCTTTATTTAAGTAGTTTTCCCCCATAATTACCTTTTACTTAACACATTTCCTCTTCAGAATTATAACTTGCTAATTATCGGGTATTTTTTAAATTTATAATCATATATATTTTATTTCTAGATCCTTAATTTCTTTCTTTTTCACATCTGTTTTGGTCACTATTTATAGTCTTGATATTTGTACAACTTTTGGATTACCTCTTATTTCTTTAAACTTGTACACTTCAATCTTATTTCTTTGTCTTATAATTTCAATACCTAACATCCTTGGGGTTCTGGTTATGCCTTTGGTTATTTCAGAAGACTTTCAGTCAACACTGTTAACTCCTTTGAGTATTGAGTCATTTTAGATTGCGATTTTAAATTTGACATCTCAATCCGTGGATTTACAGAGGGCCCTGGCTTATCGATGTGTTCTTCCTTAGAGTTTATGTGTGTCCTTCTGCCAGGCTCCTGAGGCACCATAATCCACAATTAATTTCTTGCCTTGACCTCTGTGAGGCCACACATGCATGATAGTAGGTAGGTATTTTAAAGCCCCCTCCCTTTCACTGAAAATGTAGCTTTTGATGTCCCAGGCTTTATGTGAACATCTCAGTTCCAGTTTCCCAGGGTTTTATTTCATGTTTCCTCTGGACCATAGATGTCTTTAAGGTGTCAGTGATTCCTTTTTTTTTTTTTTTTGTAGAAACATAATTCATACACCTTAGAATTCACCCTTAAAGTGTAAAATCATTATTTTTTGGTATATTCACAAGGCTGTCCAACTATCATCACCATGTTAATTCTAACACATTTCATCACCCAAAAAAGAAGCCCATGCTCATTAGTACTCATTTCTCATCACCTCTTCTCCTAGCAAACCACTAATCTCCTTTCTGTCTCTATGGAGTAGTGATTTCTGGACATAAATCCAGATAACAATTTAAATATTTAAATGAATAAATCACACAATTGGGGCCTTTCGTGTCTGGCTTGTTTCACTCAGCATAATGTTTTCAAGGTTCATCTCTGCTGTAGCACGTGTCAGTATTCTTTTTATGGCTGAATAATATTCCATTATGTGGCCGTACCACATATTGATTTTTCATTCATTAGCTTATGGACATTTGCATTGTTTCCACTTTGGAGCTATTGTAAATAATGTTGCTGTACACGTTCATGTGCCATTTTTTTATGGGGGCATATTTTTTTCATCTCTCTTGAATATATAGGAGTAGAGTTTCTGGGTCATATGATAACTCCACCTTTACCATTTTGAGGAAGTACCAAAGTATTGTACAAAGCAGCTTCATCACTTTACATTTATTGCATTAATTTTCAATGTATGAAAGTTTACATTTCTCCACATCCTTGCTTACATTTAGTGTCTTTTTTATTGTCAACCTAGTGAGTGTGAAATGGCATCTCATTGTGGTTTTGATTTGCATTCTCCACTGGCTAATGATATGAGCATCTTTTCATATACTTACTGGCCATTTTTGTGTTATTCCTGGGAAAATATCCATTCAAACCCTTTTCCTGCTTTTTAATTGGACTGTCTTTTTATTTTTGAATTTTAAGACCATCTTTTGGCAGATACAAGATTCACAAATATTTTCTCCCATTTTGTGGGTTGTTTTTATACTTTCTTGATAGTGTCCTTTGAAACAAGAAAGGTTTCAGTTTGATTAAGTCCAATTTCTTCGATTCCTTATACTTTAAGTATCATCTTTAAGAATCCATCAGGCTGCTTCTTCACTTGCCAATTATGTTTCAGCTTCTTATGTTTTTTGTTTGTTTGTTTTTATCTTTGGGGATTTCTCTGACATTTGTGCATGCTCAGGTATGCATTTAATAGGAGCCTTGTTGTATTTTTTCACAGGTTTCTAGATATGTTGTATTGGGAGGGATTGCCAAACTATCTAGTACACTTTATTCAGGAAAGGATGTGAGAAGTTCTATTTTAGTTTATGGAGTCAGTAAAACACATGTCAAAGAACACTTTCTTGGGAACTAAAGAGACTTGAATTCAAATTCTGTTTCTACTACTTGATAGCTATATGACCTTGAGCATGTTATTTAACTTCTCAGTCTGAATATCCTCATGGTAAAATAGTGCTAATAGTAATAATAGGTAATTCATCCACTTATTGTGATAATATATATAGCTGAAACATTCTAAAAACGTACTAAGTGTTGTATAGCTATATCATTCATCATAATAAAGTTGTCTTCAAAGTGTCTTTAGAAACTGCAGGGATCAACTACTTAGCTATTTCTTTTCATTCCATAAGAGGAAAATATTTTTAAAATGCTACATCTCCTGAAAGGGAATTTATTGATCCCTAATATATTTATTAGTTTGTTTTACAAGGTAGGACAGTGAGGTTGAGGGAGACCCAATAGGCTAAGAATTGCCAAAATCAGGAGGTAATAGAACTGAGATTTGAGCCTAACTTATCTGACTCTGAAATACATGAACATTTCAGTTATGGAACTGGTTCTATTGGACAGTATTACTCTAGATTTTTTTCCATTGAGGAAACTATATCATGGGATGTATCACAGCCTTGGTTTGTTCTTTCATTGCTCTTTGAAATCATACCAGGCACTTTTGCCCCCCGCAGTCTGTGCTTAACCACATCAACAACTGTAAGCTGGGGAAAAGACTCCTATTTGGTTGGCATTTGTACTTGGATTAGCCTGTGCTTTTGGTGAGTGAATAAGGTACGGCTTTCCTATCATAAGCTGGGGTTTGGCAACCATCCCTCCCGGGGCATACAACAACATTTCACATCAAAGTGACTCACTGCCCGAAAACAAGCTGATGCACAGCCCAAATGAAAGTATATAAAAATTGTTTTGTCCTAAGTGTGAACCCTGTATAACCATTTATTTCTATTAGACAAATTATGATACTTGTGGAAAACTACTGAATCCTGTATGCTTTAAACCTTTCCTGTATGAAAAGGAAGAAGGATATAGCATCAGTAAGCATTTATCTCAATTTTAGAGAAAGTAAGAAATAGATTTGCAAAACAGGGCACTATTAATACAAAGCGTAATACTTGGTGTCTATCAAGTGAAGATCATAATATCCATAAGTTACTGTTCTTAGCATCATGATTCCTGACAGAGAAATGGAAACAAATTATAGCAAATGTGTTATAAATATCAATCACAAAGGCGAGGCTGGAGTACTTCTCTGACTCTTGGATTAGTGATTTATTTCAACTTTGGTGTGTTTCTATTTTAGAGGATTTCATGGCCAGTGCAATTTTTATTTCAAGATGACTCCTAAGTTAATAACTGAAGGGATGGAATGAGAACCCCTGCCCTTTTGAGAGACAAGAAGCCAACTTCCGATTTGGCATCATCCTCATTTTACAATTTCATTTATGCAATAAGTGAAACAATTTTACAATTTAGTTTATATGATACATTTACAATTTATACAATTTCATTTCTCAGTAAAAGGAATATGGTATCACAGATTGGTCCTCCATAATAAGGCATTGCTTAGGAAACAGCACAGATTTCCATAATTTTAATACCTGGTGCAAAAAAAGCCATCTTTTAAAATTGAAGGTAACAAAAGGCAGCAGAAAATAGACGTGTTAGTTATCTGAAAGAATTGGTTTGTAAAGAGTAGACTCTATGAGGACAGTGATGGGTCTCTCTTACCACCTCATCTTTGCAACTTGCATAGAACCTGGCAAATACTAGTTGCTAAATAAATACCCATCAATCCATGTGGTCAAGATAAAGCAAAGGAGTTGCAAATATTACCTAAAGACATGGCCTTTATAACCATGACTAAGGAGAAGATAAGATGACCTGCTTTTTAGTTAAGTTTATGTAAATGAATGTTGCCTTAGCGGATAGGTAGTAGTCTGCATTGAACACTCCAAAAGAAATCCAAGGCTCAGAAAATGTCAAAGTAATATGTCAACAACACTAATGAGGAGTGGAGAGTAGCATTCTGGTATAAATGACCCAGTATAGGTAGTATAGATCATTTCTGAATAGAAGTATCTTCGGAGAGGCATGGGTAATTTGTGAATGTTGCAATTATTGGAAATATGTCAAAAATTAATATAGAACTCCCTCTTTCTTAGTTCTTTGTTCATAAACCTAGTTTATGATTGGTTTCCCCATGCTGACCTAAATACTTGACTATTATGGCAACCACATTCCTAATTATTATTTTATAAATGAGCTTTCTATTTTAGATGTCAGTCTTTCCTGTCTTGGGGTTCATGTGAAAAAGTTCTCTACAAACTCATTATCTCCTAAGAAACGAATAATAGAAAATTCCTGGGCTTGGAAAAGCTGAGAGATCCTGGATCCATGGTGACCCCCAAGACACAAAAATTTTATGAGACTTGGTGAAACAGATCCTTTGTTTATTTGTGTTTTTATGTAACTGCACCATGACTGATATAAAAGAAAAAAGTCAACTATTGGTTTCCAGTCTGACATGTAAAGAGCTTAGAAGTCATTATTCTCATCCTCATAAGAAAAAAGGGGAACACACTAAACATCAAACTGAAAATCTTCTTAGATCCATTAGAGAACTGAGATCACAGGGCAAATTACTGCCCTGAAACCCAGAGAGATGGACAAACAGTGGGAATCACAGTTTTCTGGAAGCTGCAACTGCCAGGAGCCAGCAGGTGTTAGGAAACCTTAAGCAGTAATTGATTAATTTTTGGAGACTGTGAACCAGCTTGAGAGATAAAAATGTCTGGGATTCTAGGCTTTAAAGGCCCCCATGCTTTCATGAGTTATACCCCTTGGAGCCCCACTGGGATCTCAGGGTGAAGATCAGAAAAATTCTCTTCTGTTTTCAATAAGGCAGGGGAACAATAATCATTTTGAAATACAACTAGATCGTGCTGTTCTCCCCAGAAAGACCTGCTCTCTCAGAAAAATACTTTACCAGCACCTAACCAACATCAGTTTTTGCAGAGCCTGCTGACATTGGGAAAGGGAAATACCCCTCTTGATCCCCGCTGGCCTTCTTCCGGGACCTGACTGGGGGGAAGCAGGGAACTGGGAGGCACTTGTGAAAGTCACAGCCCAGGAGCCTGGGCCCATGGAAAGCTTGAGTCCTTATCACAGGACCAAAACATGGATGGTACATCTTACCACCACATCAACAGGGCTCCTGCGTAATAACAAGGAGTTACAGCTGTGAGAAGTGCCAGGCTCAGACTCTGTTTAAGAAGGAGCCTTTAGGGAAACCCAAAGACAACAGGTGAGACAAAAACAAGGATGATAAAGGAAATTGTAGATTCTAACACCTGCGACTGTTGGAAATAGTAAACACAACCTAACTCTTGACCAGTTAAACATAAAACCTCACATTAAAGGTCTACTTCCCTCAGTTCCTTTTATCCAATACATGATGCCTAGCTTTCAACAAAAAAAAATACAAAGCAAAATAAAAGCAAAAAACCAAGTTAGTAGAGACAATCTAAGCATTTTGTTTAACCAGACTCACCGATGGCAGAGATTTTGGAATTACCAGAGCAGGAATTTAAAATAATTATGATTAATATTCAAAGGATTCTAATGGAAAGAGTGGGGAACTTGCAAGAAGAGCTAGCTGAAGTGAGTGTGGAGATATAGAAACTCTAAAAAAGAATCAAAAGGAAATGCTAGATATTGAAAACACAGTAACAGAAATAAAGAATGCCTTTGATGAGCTCATTAGGAGACTGGACATGGGTGAAGAAAGAACAGAGAACCTGCAGACACGTCACTAGAAATTCCCCAGACTGAAAAGTAAAGACTAAAATAATGGAACAGGATATTCAAGAGCTATAAAGCAATTATGGAAGAAAAATATAAGCATAAAGGTAATACCATAATAAAAAAGGAACAAAAGAAATCATTGAGGTAATAATAACTGGTAATTTCCCCAAATTAATGAGAGATATCACTAAACCACAGATATAGGAAGCTCAAACATCCAGTAGGATAAATATCCAGTCTACACCTTAATGTAATAAGTTAAAACGTCAGATAATCAAAGTAAAAGAGAAAAGAGAGAAGGGGGAGAGCTTACCTATAGAGAAACAATAAGATTTACATCAGAGTTTTCTTCAGAAAACTAGCAAGTAATAAATAGTGGAGTTAAATGTTGAAAGAAAAAAATCATTAAACTAGAATCCCCTCAATTTTTTATTTGTTTGAAAAAAAGACTTTTGTCACCTACACTTTGAAGGATACCTTGGCTGGATACAGAATTCATCAAAAGTAGACTTGTTTTGCAAGAAATGTTAAGTGAAATTTTTCAATGAGAAATTAGAAACTCAAGTATACATAAAGGAAAGAGCATTAGAGAAAGAATAAATGAACATAAAATACTTTATTTTTCTCATTCTTAATTGATCTTACAAATGAGTTTGTTTGTTTTTTAAATGTTTCTATTTATTTTTGAGAGAGACAAAGATACAGTGTGAGTGAGGGAGGGGCAGAGAGAGGGGGAAACACAGAATCCCAAGCAGGCTCCAGGCTCTGAGCTGTCAGCACAGAGCCCGACGCAGGGCTCAAACTCAAAAACCGTGAGATCGTGACCTGAGGTGAAGTCAGATGCTTAACCAACTGAGCCACCCAGGTGCCCCACAAATAAGTTTGTTTAAAAATAATATTGATGATGGATTGAATGATTATAACTTGTGCATAAGTAAAATAAATGGCAGCAATGCAAGGAGGGACAGAAGAGAGGAGGAGTTAAAAATACTCTAAGTTACCCGAACCACACATGAATTACACAGTGTTATTTGAAAGTGTACTTAAATTAGTTGTAAGCGTATATTGCAAACTTTAGGACAACCAGTAGAAAATTTTCAAAGGAAATATAGTTGATATGCTAAGAGAGAAAATGGAATCATAAAATGCCCAGTTAAAATCACAGAAGGTGGAAAAAAGTATGGAAGACAAAAATATAAACAATGAACCAAAAAGCTGTGAATTAAGTAGAAAGATATTAATTCAACTGTACCAATAATCACTTTAAATATGAGTGATCTAGATACACACATTTAGAGACAGACTTTCAGAATGAATAATGTATAGCAGCAAACTGCGTGTTGTCTACAAGAAACCCATTTAACTATAAAGAAACAAATAGATTAAAAGTAAAGGTTTGAATAAAGATACACCATATTAAAACTAAATTTAAAAAAATATGGACTTATATTAATTTCAGACAAAGCAGACACCAGAACAAGGAACATTATTAGTGTTAAGGAGGAGTATTACATAATGAGAAAAGAGTCAGTTCTCCAAGAAGATATGACAATCCTAAATCTGTTGTGCCTGACAATGGAGAATTAAATGAGGCAACAAGTGTCTATTGATTGATGAATGGATAAAAAAGGTTTGGTATACACACACACACACACACACACACGCGCGAATATTATTCATCCATAAAAAAGAATAAAATCTTCCCATTTGCCATGATATGGATGGTTTAATGCTAAGCAAAGTAAGCTGGTTAAAGTCAAATACTACATGATTTCACTCATATGTAGAATTTAAGAAACAAGCAAAGGAAAAAAAAGACAAATCAACGAATAGACTTTCTAAAAAAATGTTTGTTGAGAGGGAGAGAGTGCACACTATTTGGGGAGGAGCAGAGAGAGAGAGAGAGAGAGAAAGCAAGCCAAGCAGAGTCCACACTGCCAGCACAGAGCCAGACGAGGATCTAGATCTCACCAGTTGGGAGATCATGATCTGAGCTGAAACCTAGAGTCAGACACTTAACTGACTAGGCCACCCAGGCAACCCCCAGAAAACAGATTCTTAATTATAGAGAACAGACTGATGGTTACCAGAGGGGAGGTAAATGGAGGGATGGGTTAAACAGGTGATGGGGATTAAGGCGTGCACTTGTCATGATGAGCACAGGACAACATATGAAAGATTTGAATCACTATATTGTACAACTGAAACAAATACATAACGCTGCATGTTAACAACTGGAATTAAAATAATAAATAGATGAATAAATGAGGCAAAAATCTATAGAACTGAAAGGAAAATAGATAAATACACTATTGTTGTTGGAGATAGCAGTACCCTACTATCAGTAATTAACAAATCCAGCAGACAGAAAATGATGACACGTTGAACTGAGAGTACCATCAGTCATTTGGATATGATATTTATAGATTATCCTACGAGAGCAGAATATATATTCTCTTTAGGCTCTGAAGAGAGCTGACCAAGAAAGACCAGCTCTGAAGAGAGCTGACCAAGAAAGACCAGCTCTGAAGAGAGCTGACCAAGTTTTCTTGGACACTGACCAAGAAAAATCACAGTTTGGGCCAAAAAACTCATCTTAGCAAACCTGAAAGAATAGAAATCCTACAAACTATGCTTTTAAATTTTTCAACGTTTTTTATTTATTTTTGGGACAGAGAGAGACAGAGCATGAACGGGGGAGGGGCAGAGAGAGAGGGAGACACAGAATCGGAAACAGGCTCCAGGCTCCGAGCCATCAGCCCAGAGCCTGACGCGGGGCTCGAACTCACGGACCGCGAGATCGTGACCTGGCTGAAGTCGGACGCTTAACCGACTGCGCCACCCAGGCGCCCCCAAACTATGCTTTTAGACTACAATGAAATTAAACTAGAAGTCAATAAAAGAAATATCTAGAGAGTCTCCAGATATTTGGAGATTAAACATCACACTTGTAAATGACATGTGGATGAAAGAAGTCTCAAAATCAATTGGAAGTATTTTAAATGAAATGAAATGAAAATGCAATTCATCAAAATTTACAGATACAACATAGTAGTGCTTAGAGGGAAACATATAGCATTAAAGGGATGTATTAGAAAATAAAAAATAACTACAGTCAAGAATCAGAGTTTCTATTTTAGGAAACTGAAAAAGAAGAGCAAATTAAATCCAGTGTGACCAGAGGAAAAAAAATTCCCAATTTGATCTGTAGATTCAAGCAATTCCGATCAAAATCCCAGAAACTTATTTTGTGGTTAATAACAAACTGGTTCTCAAGTGTGTATGAAAAGGCAAAAGAACTAATACAGCCAACATGTCTGACAGTACTCAACTTCAGGATTTATTATAAAGCTTTGGTAATCAAGGCTGTACCGTACTGGTGAAAAAACAGACAAAGACATCCGTGGAACAGAATAGAGGACCCAGAAATGGACCCAAAAAACATATCGACTTCTCTTTCACAAAGGAGCAAAAGCAATTCAGGAAGAAAATGATAATCCTTCCAACAAATAATGCTGTAACCACTGAATATTCACACGCAAAAAAAAAAATGTATACACAGACCTTATACCTTTCACAAAAATGAACTCAAAATCGATGATCCCTAAATGTAAAATGCAAAATTATAGAACTTCGAGAAGATAAAGTAAAAAAGAGAAAGAAAAAGAAAAAAGGTGACCTTGGGTTTGGCAATGAGATCTTAGACCAAATTTCCAAAGCATGAACCTTGAAAGAAAAAAATTGATGTTGTACTTGATTAAAATTAAAACTTCTCTGTGAAAGCACTGTTAAGAGAATGAAAGACAAGTCAGACAGGGAGAAAATAATTGCCAAAAACGTATGTGTTGAAAGACGGTTATTCAAAATATACAAAGAACTCTAAAAACTCAATAAGAAAAATAGCCAGTTAAAAAACAGGCAAAAGGTTAGAACAGACACATTACCAAAGAAGTTGTGCCAATGGCAGATAAGTGTGAGAAAAGATGCTTAACATCATATGTCATTAGGGAAATAAAAATCAAAGTGACCATGAGATATGATTGTTATCATTGAAATGGTTAGAATCCAAAGACTGACAATACTACATGCTGGGGAGGATGTGGGAGGAGGGACACTCAGTCATTGCTGGCGGAAATGTAAAATGGCCATTTTGGAAGACAGTTGAGAAGTTTCTTACAAATCTAAGCCTAGTCTTAACTGGAACCAGCAATTGCACTTCAGGGCATTTATCCAAACGAGCTGAAAACTTATGCTGTAATAAATATCTTCCCCCAAAATACTTAGTGCAGCTATGCAGATAATTACCAAAAAATAGAATCAAGCAAAATGTCCTTCAGTAGGTGAACGGATAGACAATCTTTGATATATTCCTGCAATGGAATACTCCTCAGCAATGAAAACAAGTTAACTTTTAAGGCAAAAAAGACTTGAAGGAAATTTAAATGTATGTTGCTAAGTGAAAGACGCTGGCCTGAAAAGGCTACATTCAGAATAACCACCTGTAGGACGTTCGGGAAAATGCAAGACTGGAAAGAAGGTAAAAAGGTGGGAGGTTGCCAGGCATTCAGGGACAGAGAATGTTCATGAATAGGGGGAGCACAGGGTATTTTTAGGGCAGTGGCAGTATTCTTTATGATACTATAAGGATAGATGCATGATACGCATCCATCAAGACCCAAAGGACTGTCCAACACAAAGAGTGAACCCTAATTTCAACTAATAATGTGTCACATTTGGTTTATCACTTGTAACCAATGCACTACGCTAGTGCACAATACTAATCACAGGGGACATGGTAATTAAAAGAAATCAGCTCCATGACTAGTAGAACGCGCTGAATTGTTTTCATGGTATAACTCTGAAATTCAAGATACAATAACCAATTGATAGCATTCAGTAAACAACATGTTAGCTGTCCTTTTGATGTACTAATCACTTGAAAAAATTAACAGCAACCCCTCAAGATGTCTGGCTTACAACAAAAAGCGAGTTGGGAATAAGAATTTGGCTCAAATATTATTTCCTGCATCATCCCACCCTTAATGCTGTCTGCCAATTTGACTAATCACTTAACTAATTAAGATTTAGGAAAATTTTCCTGATTCCATTTAGTGAAAAATTTTTGGAACTTACACATTATCATACGTTTCGTGATCTGCTAGTATCACTGAAGAAAAGTTAGAATTAAGAAGAAAAGCTATTATTAATCTGCAAGGAAGTGCTACTGTGCCAATAACAATGTACCAACTTGCCTGTACACCCAAAAAGTCAACCTGTTCACTTCTCAAAATAGTAAAAATATTCACACACAGCTGTCAGCATAAACAAAACTGTGCTCTCTGCATCACATAGAGTGTATTTGTAAAAACTAAAACACAAGCATGGCTGAGTCTGTCTCCACACAGGTTTAAAAAGTTATCAGCTGTGTAAAGAATCAGCAGGGTGCAGAATGTTGGAAAAACTTGAAATAAAAATACACAGCTGAAGGACTGCAATGGAAACAACAACAACAACAAAAAAAATCCTGAGATGTTTTCTAGCTGAAATTAAGTTGATTTTAAGATGTATCGTACTAACACTTTACTAAGCGTAATATACCCCTAAATACTGGGTGGGAAGGTTGGGCATAAAAGAAATTAGTCTATAGGTGATAAAATAGTAAAATATTGAAAAGTTCACTCAGAGTGGGCTTTTGGAGATAGACATTAAATACTCTGTGCATCACTGAAATCTCTATGGGCCCTCAAGTTCTACCTACTTTTCTTTATTATTAAAAAAATTTTTAAATGTTTATTTATTTTTGAGAGAGAATGACCAGAGTGCAAGCAGGGGATAGGCAGAGAGAGAGGAAGACACAGAATCCAAAGCAGGCTCCAGGCTCTGAGCTGTCAGCGCAGAGGCCCGTGGGGGCTCGAACTCATGAACTGTGAGATCATGACCTGAGCCGAAGTTGGACACTTAAAGGACTGAGCCACCCAGGCGCCACTCAAGTTCTACCTTCTAATAAAGAAGTCATAGATAGGGACTGATAGAATCCTCAAAAGTTAGTAGTCACAATCTGGCATCCCCTTAATACAAATTTATTATCTCTGATAAAGCTCAGGAATTTTTAAGAGGTGGTGAAGTAAAGACACCATTGGTCAACCAACAGCAAATATGGATATTGGCTCCACGCACATCTATCTTCAGTTAGCCATATAGCTTTGAGAAAGTCATTTGGACTTTCTGAGACTCAATCTATTTATCCCTAAGGTAGAGATAATTAGACTTATTGTGATAATCAAATGAAATCATAAATGGTGTCTATTAATTATTAAACATTGACAAAAGCGCTTGGCATTGAATGAATAAATTTTCTTTTCTATTAATGGCCACATAGGGCAATTTTGGTTTGGGCTGTAATGTTTTTAAGGAAAAGTAATTTCAGGAGGAGGGAGTAATGAGTAGGTAGAATACAAGAGATTTTAGAACGGTGAAGCTATCATGCATGATACTGTAATGGTAGATTCGTGATATTTGTTAAAACTTACAGAACTATACAACATTAGGAGTGAACCCTAATGTCAACTGCGAACTTTAGTTAATGAGGTATCCATATTGGTATATAAATTGTAACAAATGTCCTCATGCAAGGTATTATTCCTGGGAGAAATTGTGTGTGTTGGGCTGGAGGCGTAGTTTATGGGAACTCGCTGCACAATCTTTCTCTAAACCTTAAACTTCTCTAAAAACATTGCACTCACTTAAAAAACGTTAAAAGAGCAAGAATGCAAGGGGAAGTTGGGAGGTAGAAAGGAAGCGTAGGGGTGGTGGGGTGAAAGGAAGAGGCAAGCAGGTTTTGAAGCTGATGGAGGGACTTCTTAACCAAAGGGTTGAACAGTGGGACAGACAGTGGGGAACAAAAGGGAAAGCCAGAGAGGAAAGAGTGTATGTGAAAGAAAACGTGAATTAGAGGCAGGCAGAAAGGGGAAGCAGGGACAGGTGTAGTGCCACCTGGGTGTCACCCTGGGGTCTAGCACATAGCTTTATGAATGTGATCGCCATTTGTCTAAAGCCCCCGTCTAGCTAATATAAAAGAGTTGGGACTGGAGCACACCTGTCCTGGAAGGTATTCATGGACTTTCCAAGGGATTCACTGGTTGAGGTGACTTTTCCCCGGTCATTCAGCCCCCACTCAGTCTCCTTCCTAATTAATGTCACATAGGGTTCCCTTTCCTCCTTTTCTGTATTGCCTTTCACAGTGGTGCTTCTCCAAATTTATCAAAGAGAGCTTGTCCCTTCCCCCTCCTAAATTCGTTTCCTGGGGGTTGTTAACAAACCAGGGGCCAAATAAAAAGAAAATTCGAGATACCGTGTTGGAGAATCTGCTTTTAATGGTCAGTCGAGTCACCACAAAATCATAAGCTTTCCAGTCTTCCCCTTGTCTCAAACATATATCTGTTAAAAAAAATATATTAGAAATGGAGTATTCCATCATTCTTGGGATGTTCTGAAATGAAATACTTTGTAGTATGAGAATACTGGGAATAATGGCAATTTTTGCTTAATGATCTCACCTCATCCATTCCCCAACTATTGGAAAAGGATGCCCTGTTCTTTGAACAGGAACCATCCAAATTTGGGGGTTTGAGGTTTATAAAACTTGGCAAGGCTCATTGTGAAAAAAATATAAAATTATTATTACCAAATTGTGTACAAAAGTGGCTACTAAGAATGAGAAATCCAATGTAGTATATTTGCCAAATTTGACAAATGTGACAAATATCACAAAAGTCAGAAAAATAACATTTTCTTAACCACCTGAATGAAAATATCTCTGATATTTTTCCCTCCATTTTTTGCTTGCATATATTTTGAGCATTTATTCACTTAACAATTGTTAAATTTGGTAATATTGCATTAGAAGGATAATCATTCTTTCCTCCATCATGATTGATGGAAATTTTGATCTTAGTATTGATAACACACAAAATTTTCTGTTAGCTTTGCAACCTGTTATTGGTAATATCTGGTGACTATTCAGGATCATTGTCAGATGTGGAACAATCATTATAAGGTGCCTATATGAGCTGTAAGATCTGGAAGAATTTCCCAATACTATCTTGTTTCTCCCACGCTATCCACCAATTTGGGGTAGGAAATTTCATCAGATAAGTTCCTGTCGTGGTACTCTAAGTTCACATCATCTCACAATGAGGGGAGTATGCCTGAAAGATGTTCCTATATTAGGACAGTGAGGGTAATAAGTATACATGGTCGTGACTAACCTGAAAGTGAATAATATAAAAATATCCCATTAAACCCAAAATAAATGTATCCTCAACTCTCCTTTCCTTTCGTTACTTCTTCCAAAAAGCCTGAGGCCACTCCAGCACAGAGGGAATGAGGCAGGAAGGGAGGTTTAAGTGAAAAGAGGAGGCAGATAGGACTATCCTCCTTACTGTCACACATTTTATGAGAGTATAAGGACCACGTGAACACAGAGCTTGGGCCCATCCTAGGCCTGGTCTTGAGAGATCTCTGGGCAAATCCCTGATGTTTCTTCTTCTGTACCTTCACAGGAAATTTGCCTTTTTATTTAAGGGAAGAACAAACACCAAGCCAAAAGACAAAAAACAAAACAAAACAAAAAAAAACAGTGTGTTTTAAGTATCACCAGTAAGAAATAAGGAACCCTACGAATTATTTGTTTTTTTCATATTTAATTATAAGCCATTGGGCTCCTGGACGGCTCAGTTGGTTAAGCATCATGATCATGATCAGATTTTGGCTCAGATCATGATCTCCTGGTTTGTGGGTTCACACCCCATGTCCGCCTCTGTGTTGACAGGGTGGAGCCTGCCTGGGATTCCCTCTCTTTCTCTCTCTTTCTCTCTCTCTATTTATCTCTCTCTTCCCCCCACCTCTTGCTCTCACTCTCTCTCAAAAATAAGTAAACATTTAAAATATCATATATATATACATACACACACACACACACACACACACACATATATAAGTGCATTTTATCAACTTATTTCATTTTACAAAATGTTTAATCTTACCCACTTCATTAGAAAAAGTACAGTTATAGTCTAACTACCCAACCAGGTTTTTTTAGCAATAGTTTTTTTGTCTTCATTAAATGTAGAAGGAAAGTACAATTATGATGTTTTGGGATATGGATTTTGTTATCTCATCTTTAAAATGTGATTTTTACTTAAATATCCTCACGTGCTAAGCATACATGCTAAACCACATTTACTGAAGGCACACCATATGTTACTTCATAAATAAATTATAATCTTAACTAGACAATATATTGGATTATAACAGGCTAAGGGATGAGAAACAAAAATTCTTATTTTTATAAATGAGTGTGATGCACATAAGTACATTAGATCACTATAATTTTTTGACCTTTTGTTCTCAGTCCTTGATATGAACTGTAAGCCATGTACCCGAATTGAAAAATCAATTCAGACTTTTTCTGGAGGCTGGATCGGACCAGTTGTTGATGAAACTAGACTTGCCTATTAGATTGTATCCGGCCAATTTTCCACAAATTGAAGGAGCTCAGTCTGCAGTTACAAAATTTGGATTGAAAAAGTTATTTAAACATAGGATAAAATAAAAACATTTAATCAAAAACATTAATATAGCAAAGATGTATTGAAGCACTTAACCCATGTTTAGATTTTTTCCAACTCTTTCTGAATCTCTTGGGTTATGCAAAGTGCCTCATGAAGGCATAATTAATAATTGTTAAGGCTTCGTGAGGACTTTGTCTACTTATTTCGGTGAAGGCCTCTCAACAATAAATACAATGAGTTCAATATCATCAGTGTTTTGGCCCATCTCATTCATAAATAACAATTCATAAATAATATTCACGAATACATGAACTGATTGAAGTAAAAACATCTCTACTTATCTCATGAGATTGATTCAAAAATTAAACTTTACTCTTCGTTTAAGTCACTTTCCAAGTTTGCAATATATTTATTGTGTTAGTTATATTAATACATCACTAATAGCACTCATAACTCAATCCAGAAAAATTATTTTTGAACATTTAGAGCCTTATGGTCAGAGAAAATTTAATATAAAATTTTAACGTATACATATTTTTGTAGCAGATGTATATTGTGTAATAAAAGACTTCAGAATAAAAATATATTACAAGAGGATAAAAATGTGGGGAAGGTAAGATAAAACAGAATTTGAGGGAGAAAATATAATACTATAGTTTTCCTAATAAAGAAGAGCCATGAATTCTTTTTAAATTTCTTTTAAATTTTTTTCAGAGAGAGAGAGAATGTGAGAGAGCGGAGAGAGAGAGAGAGAAAAGGAAAGAGAATCTTAAGCAGGCTCCATGTTCAGCACAGAGCCTGATGTGGGGCTCAATCCCATGACCCTGGGATCATGACCTGAGCTGAAATCAATAGTCAGATGCTCAACCAACTGAGCCATCCAGGTGCCTTGAGCCACGAATTTTTTTAATTGAAATTATGGGTATTAAATTCTTAAGGCACTTGGAGTCTATTGGATACACGTAATTTATTTTTATTATGGTTAGAACACTTAACATGATATGTACCCTCTAAACAGATTTTTAAGTGTGTGAACGGCACATGTCTAGAAATTAGCTTGCCTAACTGGAACTTTATACTCAATTCTCAACTCTCATTTCCCCCTCCTCCCAGCCCCTGCAGACCTCATTCTACTCCCTGCTTTTAGGAGTTCAACTTTTTTAGATTCCACATAGAACTGGGATTATGCAGCATTTGTCTTGGTTTGTCAAGATTTTTAGATGATCATTGAAAAAGGATACTTAAGTTTCAAGATAATTTTAAGGGCTAAACGTGAAAAATGTTTGAAGACTGCTGCTATAAGTGCTATGAAGAACTTAGAAACTTAAAGTTTTTTCTTTAAAATAATTTTATTTTCAAGGGAACACATAACGTAGAAGTTAAATAATAATATTGTGACTATAATGAAAATTAGTCCTCCTCTCCCAGGGGTCAGCAAAGTATGTTCTGGCAGCTGTTTTTGTAAAATATAATTTTATTGGAACACAGCATCATTGGCCATTTGCTTCCTCATCGTCCAAGGTAGATTTCAAACTAGCACTAGCTTTCACTACCATAAGGAAGGAGATGAATAGGTGCGTTAGACTGGCGCACAAACACTTCCATTTTGCTTAAATCCATATTTAATGTTATTTAAAAGTTCTTCTGACTATGTTAACAGTTTACACAATTCATCTCTTTCCTGTGCAATCTTTTGATTTTCCTAAAGTTAAAATTACTTTGATGTGTGCGAAGATAAAATGATATTAATATAAACCTCACATCGTATAGCACTGGGCACTTTCAGTAGTATTTCATCCACGTGGCCCTAGTACAAGCACATAAAAGTGTACAGATCTCATGTGTGCAGCTAGATACAACTTTACAAAATGGCACCACTATCCAGATCAAGATAGAGAACATTATTACCACCCCCAGAGTGTCTCTGTTTTCTCCCAGTCATTACAGTCCCAAAGGAAGTGCTACTATTATTTCCATCGTTTTCCTGTTTTTGAACTTGATATAAATGGAATCATGCAGCAGTTACTCTTTTGTGTCTCATTTTTCTCTGTCATGTCTGTGAGATACATTCATGTGGTTGTTTACAGGCCGTGGCAAATAATTATCATGCTTATTTTATAAGAAATTGCCAAACCATCTTCTCAAGTGGCTGTACCTCAGTGGTGAATGAGAGGTCCTGTTCCTCCACATCCTCACCAGCTGTTGGTGATGTCAGTGTTCTGGATTTTGGCCATTCCAGCAGGTGTATAGTAGTATCTCATTGTTTGAATTTGCGATTCCCTGATGACATGTAATGTAGAGCATTTTTTCATACGCTTATTCATAGGCTGCTGCTTTGGTGACATGTCTGTTCAGGCTTTCAGCACATTTCTTATTTGGGTTGTCTGTTTCCTTTATATTTTTGGATATATATATATATATATATATATATATATATATATGGTTCTTTATATTTTATATATAGATGTTTCTTTATATTTTTGGATATATATATGGTTCTTTATATTGTTTGGATAATCATCTTTTATCAGGTGTGTCTTTTGCAGATATTTTCTCTCAGCCTGTGTCTTACTGTCTCACTCTCTTAACAGTGTCTTTTGCAGAGCACACGTTTTAAAGTCCAGTCTATTTCTTTCATGGGTTGTGTTTTGGTGTTACCTCTAAAACCTCATCTCCTGTCCAAAATCATCTAGATTTTCTCCTGTGTTATTTTTTAGGAGTTGTGTAGTTTTGCCTTTTACATTTAGGTCTATGAGCCTTTTATTTTTTTAAGTTTATTTATTTATTCTGAGAGACAGAGCGAATGTGAGCAGGGGAAGGGCAGCGAGAAGTGGAGAGAGAACATCTCAAACAGGCTCTGCACTGTCAGTGCTGAGCCCCACTCAGGGTTTATTGTCATAAAACTGTGAGATCATGGCCTGAGCCAAAACCAACAGTCGGATGCTATCTGACTGAGTCACCCCGATGACTCTAGGTCTACGAGCCATTTTAAGTTAATTTTTTTAAGTTTATTTATTTATTTTGAGAGGGGGGACACACACACACATATGCAAGCGGGGGAGAGGCAAAGGGAGAAGGAGAGAGAGAATCCCAAGCAGGCTCCACACTGCCAGTGCAGAGCCCTGTGTGGGGTTTAACCCACGAACCTTGAGTCATGACCTGAGCCGAAATCTAGAGCTGGATGCTTAACTGACTAAGCCACCCAGATGCCCCACTAAGTTAATTTTTGTGAAGGGTGTAAGGAATGGGTCTAGTTTCTTTTTCCTTTTGCATGTGGATATCCCAAGTCATCTACCATCGTTTGTGGAAAAGACTTTCTTTTCTCAGTTTTATTGCCTTTGCTCCTTTGTCAACCTTCTGGCTCTTTTCAAGATTTTTCTTTTCTGTTCTATTCTCTTCCTTCTTCTCTCTCTCTCTCTCTCTCTCTCTCCTTTTTTTTTTTTTTTCTTTCAGCAGTGGAGCATACAATCTGGGCCTGATGTATCTCCATTTTTCTTTTTTTTACTTGTTTTGATTTTGTAGACACTTTTGATTATGTAACATGATAGCTTTCATGAATTTGAGAAAATTTTGGCCAGTATTCCTTCTGGAATTTCTTATGTTCCATTCCTTATTTCTTTCTTTTTAACATTCTATTTAAACACATATTAAATAATTATCTCATATGTGACTTGTGCTTCTTTTTTCTTTTATACATTTCCTTTCTCTGTTCTTTCTGGGCTACAATTTGGATTCTTTGACCTATCTTCAGTTCACCAACCTTCCCTTCTTTGTCTTATAGGCTATTAAATCTAATCACTAAATATGATTCTTGATATAAATCATGTTTTTCAGGTATAGGATTCCTACACCATTCCTTTTTATGTATTTCACTTCCCTTTTGAAAATCTCTATATTTTAAAACATTTTTTTAATGTTTATTTTTTAGAGAGGGAGACAGAGCATGAGTGGGGGAAGGGCAGAGAGAAAGGGAGACACAGAATCCGAAGCAAGCTCCAGGCTCCGAGCTGTCAGCACAGAGTCTGATACAGGGCTCGAACTCACAAACCATGAGATCATGACCTGAGCCGAAGTTGGGCGCTTCACTGACTGAGCCACCCAGGCTCCCCTCTCCATCTCTTCTTTTATGTACCCGAACATTTTAATCATAGTTGTATTTTAAAGTATATTTCCCATCACCTATGTGTTTCTTCTTTGTCTATTTTTTCTCTTAGTTTTTTTAGTATTACATCAGTCTCCTAACTACTAATGTTTTATTGAATGCTATATAAGAGATTCATCCAAGTGGGGTCTGTCCTGGAATAACAGTGATTTTCCTCATAGTCACATATTAGTATGAGAGTAACCAAGCAGGCACATACACATATAGCTTTTGCTGTGATGATTTTTTTCTGACTAGCCACCTTGTAGTAGACATTTAATATAATGTGGGCATAATTACACTCGAATTATTATCCATGGATAGTTATTTATATTACTCAGAAAGTCACCCAGTTTTGGGCCAGCAGAGGCTGCTTTCATTGCTGGTCTAGTGTTATAATTTGGTTCGGTCTGGTGACATGTAGACTAACTCAGTATATAAGGCTCTTTCCCCACAAACTACCAGGATCCTCTATCCAGGTCAACAATGTACCCATTTATTTCTCTCACTCCTCTTTCTCTGCCTCTGTCATGCATGTGCGTGCACACATGTTGTATCAATCAGAGTATAAGCAGGAGACAGAAACAATATGGGTTATCTTTGCATATCATTTAATATATATTATCATTAACTAGGTACTGGAGAATGGAAAAGGCAAATATTGACCACTTATTTCTCACTAAGTAGGAGCTGTGGGGCTAGGAGAGAAAAATAGATTCACTTGAAATTACTGTAAACAGACATCCTAGAAAGGAGCCCCATGGAGTTGACCTCTGGGAAGGGAGTATCATGTGGCTGGTGCTGATGTCTCTGACAGAGGCCAGTGGTGATGATTATCAGAACGCCGTACACCTGTAAAGAGTTGGAATTACTGGAACAAAATGCCTATCCAGAATAAAGAAATCATTTTGCTGGAATGATGATGAAAAGAATAGGAAATAAGAAGCAAAATAAGGAGAGATTCTCTTGTCCCTCTTCTAGCCTGCCTTTGTTCCTCCGGCAGCCCCCAAGGAATGGTCACCTGGAAAAGAAACAGTAACATTACATTTCTCCCACTCTGGGATGTACATTTATTTCACATTTAAACATACCTGAAATGGACACGAATCTTGGAATAGATGGCATGTCATTGCTAAAGTGGTAATGCTTTTCTTTCTTAATTTTTTTTTTAACGTTTATTTATTTTTGAGACAGAGAGAGACAGAGCATGAACAGGGGAGGGGCAGAGAGAGAGGGAGACACAGAATCTGAAACAGGCTCCAGGCTCTGAGCTGTCAGCACAGAGCCCGACGCGGGCTCGAACTCATGGACCGCGAGATCGTGACCTGAGCCAAAGTCGGCCGCTTAACCGACTGAGCCACCCAGGCGCCCCGCTTTTCTTTCTTAATGTCATAAAAACTCGATGTTCCTCATGATCAATGATTTCTTCCAATTTATGAAAGATGGTATCCTTAAAAGCATAAAATGATTTCTATCATCAGAGTTTCTGCCCTAGTAAGGATTGTTTTCTCTTTCAAGCTCTCACATACCATCTGTTAAATAGTTCAGTTTTGTAGGAGTCCACTATTATTCTTTCCTGTTTATAGTTTCTGCATTATTTCCCCATGTTTTAAAACTTTCTCCTAGAACTGTGGTAACCTTATTTTTGGCTGAACGCTCTCTCAAAAGACATTATGACATCTCTTGCACTTTAGACAGTGAATGGTAATTCTGCAGTCACATTTATAGGCCCTTTTCGTGTCTTGGGGCTTGAGTTGTATGGCTATGAAAACTCCCTTAAAATTACTCTTCTCTGCTATTTTAATTTCAAATTCCCTCTCTTCACAGTTTGAAAGTTTTGCTTCAAGATTTATGGCAACCTTTCATTTATCCCTCAAAAGCACCAACACTGACTCTGTGTTAAAGTATAACTCATGTAACTATTGGATCTTTCCAGAGAACATTGAAATGGTGTCTAGAACCTTATTTCTACTGTATAGAGTGCAACCAAAGTACTTTGTATATGTTTTGTTGTAAATTTTTATGCTCATAATATTTTATATGGCTCTGGAGTTCGACCTCTTCTCCTCATCTTGAGTTTGATTTGCAGATGTTTTAAATTCTTAGAAGAAATATTAACATGTAACTGGAGTTGGAGGAAAGGTCACACTTTTCATTTCTCTTTGTATTTGATGAAACATATCAATACACAGAGAAGACCACCTTATAACACTATAAGAGAAAAATGATTTTGCCCACCAAAATAAGGGGCTCTATATTATTTACTAGATAATGCATCTACTCAGCTATTTCTGTTAACAAACTGCACCAAAAATCATTATCTGAAAATCTGACTTAATTAGAAGAGCTTTTCTGCATAATTTCTATTTTCTAGGTTATTGCCAGTGACTTTAACCAAAGTTGTGCTGCTGTATGATATAGATAACCATTTTCTCAGATTCCTCTAGATTTTATCACATTTCACCTGGTCTTTCATGGAAATTTCTCCATCCCCCACTGTCTAAACCCTAATCCTATGTCACGTATTTTAAGATTATTTTTTACAGAAGGACCCCATTTGAGGATACTGATATCAGTTATGTATATATATATATATACATAACTGATATCAGTTAATTACCACCTGCCAAAAAAAGATCCCTCAAATTCAGTAGTACATAATCATCATTTATGTAATTCTTATGGACATAGGGATCGGTTGGGATTTGGTTGATCCACATTGGTTCAAATAGATGGCCTTGGCTCCAAGATGGACATTGAGCTCAGGTCTGCTCTCTGTGTCTCTTACCCTCTTTGGACCAACATGTTCTTCTCATGGCAACGTCTGAAATATGAGAAGCTAAGCGCCTCTCCATGAACATGTTTCAAACCTATACTTGAATCATGCCTGCCAATATTTCATTGTCAAAACAAACTGAATGGTCAGAGACATACATTCTACCCACAATAGGAAGAGGTTGGGATGTATATTTGCTCAACAATAATTGCAACGATCCTAGTGGTTAACCATAGAGTAAACCTAAAAATCTCAGATAAAACTTCCATGTCAATTGATCTTTTAGTATTTCTTTCATCCTACAACTGTTGGTCACCTCTCTGGGAAATGCTGAGTAGAAAATGATCCTTATCTTCCTGGAAAATAGATTTGTAGTATTTATACAGTTACAGACACACATGAATTCATGTAATGTAACTACATATCTCCTTTCTGACCTTTGAAAATAGCTTTTTCTTGACAGAGGGTGCATGCTTAGAGAGAACCCAAGAGATTTCCCCCAAATCTGAGCTCTGGCTAGCATCTTTTAAAATCAGGTGACTTTATTTTGAAAGGCTTATAAAGAACAGACTCAGAAATATAAAGTGGGTTTAAAAAAAGCCACTGAGAACAGAGCACAATGCACAGCCAGACGCAACAGTTAATAGACCAGTTAGTAAAACTTTGTGTCAGACAGGCTAGCATCTTTGCATCAATAATCATATATTTGTTTTTATGTACAGGTGTTTCAGGCCTCTGTGCTTCCAATTATTTCTGTGAGTTCTGTGTCTCTGATAGGCACTCTCCGGATAATCCCTCTTCGCTCTTACTGTACGTCACTTAAACCAGAGACATTTACTTTGAGATTTGGTGGAGAGGGGTGGATGATTTTGTTCAGTAAAACAATTCTAGAAGGTAGAAACTTCCCGTCTTAAAGTTTTCTATGTACTAAATATTTCACCACCTTCACTTCCCACAAGGTGCCTGGACTGTGGTTACATAAGAGGTGGTAACTTTGAACTCTCCCTGTAGGCCCCAAAAGAGAAGAAATCATTGTGATTCTCCTGAGTGTCATTTGGAAACGCTCCACATTGTGATAAATAATGTCAACCAATTCCCCAATCCAAATAAAGTAAAGACTTATTGGCTCTGTCAAAGAGTTGTCCAAACATTGAAACAGCCAGGAGGTCATTATGCTCCAAGGGCCTGATCTACAAATACATCTTTGGGGCTGATTTTCTTAGGAACAGAGAATAATCCATAGCACCCTGGACCAACGTGCTATACCTGGTGAGTCTGGGAGGCTTTTCTAATACCAGGAGTGGCCAACTTCAGTGTGCTTTTCCCGGGTGGAGGAGGATGGGAGGAGACAGGGTAGTGATGAATACTAGAAAGGGGACCAATTTACATGAAAACACAGCAACAATCTTTCTCTTTCCATATGTGCATGAATTAGAAAGTAGTCTGGTTGGTACTTCATCCCATGAGATCTATTCTCTGAAGTATGTGTCTACCTCCCATTAGCCTTGTATGAATGAGGCTTTTGTACTAATAATGAAGCTCAAAGAGGGAGACCTTTGCTACCTAATCCATAGGGGTATATTCTTCTCTTGATAAACCTGTAATTCGTATCATAGCTAATGGGACTTCTAAACTGACATCAAAAAACCTGTCTGTCCCATTGAAAAAAGGTAAAGGTCTCTCCTGGCAGGCCTCATTATCATTCAAACTGATCTCTTCTCTCCTGCTTCCCTCTCAAAGGATGTGCCTCTCCCTTGAGGTACTTATAAGAAGGGAGAGCTTTGGAAATTGCCCATCTGGTAAATAGAACAGATTTCAATGCAGTTTACTCTGTGATTCTTAGTCTGTTTCTCTGGGATACCAATGAAAAGGTTTCAAACTCAGAAAAGACATTATTCTTTCAACAAAATGGGTTCACATTTACTCACAGAGCGTATGTTCTGCAAATGTGATACAGTGAAGGTTTTTCTGAAACCATAAAAGTTTATGAATTCTTTAGTTCTAATGAATAAAATCACACAGGCTATTCAGATCTCTCTGTGCATAGTGTAGCCCTTTTTCTCCTACATAGAATTTTTTAAGCTATTAAGAGAATGGAAGTAGGGAGTAGGAATCGAAACTGGTATGGAAAATGATTCTTTTTAAGACAACATTTTCCAGCATTTTCAATTTTTGACTGTAGCATTCATTCTGACACTTTGTGGAATGGCACCTTGCACTGTTGAGTGGGCCACGTTGTGTCTCCTTCGAGATGATGTCCTGCTCCTAAACACGAGCTATATATGCTGGACGTTTTTGCGTTCTGCATAATAGTGCACCCCCTTAACACAATGTTCACTAAACGAAATGGAGTTATATGACCCGTGGTTTGTATTGTTAGCAACAAAGCTAAGCTGAACTACATTTCCCAGAATCCTCCTCATCATGTTTCCAAGTTAAAGATACAAAAGAGAAATTCACATTAAATTTGGAAGGTGAAAGGAAAGCAGTGGTCACCTCCTTCTATAGGTGATACTGCTAGGTAGTCTGAGAGCCTGACAGACAGACAGCTCTGGGGATCCCAGCTTATCCTCACTCTCCCCCTGAACATGCAGTGACCCCCACATTTGCCACCAGATGCAGAAGCAACAGGCTTCCTCTGTATGTGGAAATAGACCTCCCCACAAGCCTCCCTGATGGCCCCACCCTAGAATCTGGACCTTCTTGCCTTCCCAGATTTCTTGGAAAACCCCCAATGGCCTCCTTGCACCAGCATTTCAGAGTCAATCCATAGTGGCCTCCTGGTCACCCAGCTTCTCCACATTTGTGTCTAGCCTTATTCATAAAACAGATCTCTTATTCTATGACACTCCTAGGAGCTTGGCTTCCCTGATTGAATCTTGGCACATGTGGCCTGTATATATTCATATAAAATGTGAGACCCCTGGAATTCTTTCGGAAAAGAAGATAAATGGTTCCAGTGCCTCGTAAGGTTTTTGTAACAGCCAAATCTGATTGACTCTGCAAATAATGCTGCTGCATTCATTTGACGTTGAAGTAATTGAGCCAAAGGGTAACTCTGTGAAAGAGGGGCACACCATGTAAATTTATAGTCAAACAAGGTCTTAGAATAGTCTCCTGGAAGGAAAAATAATTTTCTCTACTTACATTATTCCTAATATATAGGCATATCTTTAGCATGAAAAAATAGTAATTTCACCTTAATGTTACTTATTTAGATAATGCAACTTATAGCAAGTACTTAAAGGTGATACATTGTCACTTAAAATACATTCCCTAATCTTGTTAGTCTCTCCCATATTTTAATTAATGAACATATTACATCTTCTATTTTGTAAAAAGAGGAAAATAAGAAAACGTATTCTGGCCATTGAGTAAACTGGTATTCTGCCAAAGCTATATTATGCTTTTTTTTTTTAAGTTTATTATTTTGACAGAAAGGGAGAGAGAGAAAGAGGGAGAGACAGAGGGGGGAGAGAGAGAGAATTCCAAGCAGGCTCTGCACTGTCAGCACACAGACTGATACAGGGCTCAAACTCATGAACTTTGAGATCATGACCTGAGCCAAAACCAAGAGCCAGATACTTAACAGACTGATCCACCCAGGTACCTGCTAGGTCATGCTTTTTATAACTTGAATTATACATTTATCATATTGGAATATGTTCTTTGTTTTATAATTAGAGAAAATGCTTTGAGAAAAATAGAAGTTGCAATGTGGAACAGAAATTAAACTTATCTAAGTTCTAAATAGTTCTAACAGTTATTTTTAGGCCCTCATTTAGATAGCATTGGTTATGTTTTACATGTCTAAGGTGTGTTGTTCTAATTCTCAAACAATTCTATGGCTCTAGTGATAATAAACCCCTATGGTTGCATAGTCTTAAATTTGTTCTAAATTCTTTGGTCTCACATTTCTTAGCCCGAATTTGGCAAATTTTATAGACTTTATCATAATTCTATTTTCACATCCTACAAGGCTGTAAGTTTCTACCTTAGTATTAGCACACTTCCATTTACAGGATTTTACCTGTCACAAAATGAAGTGACCCAATGTTGCCACCTCACCCTAGGAATAAGGAAAACATTTACAGGAATACATCGGTGCTTTACCATGTGTCCCGCACGCATCTGTCCCAAGTATCTGCAACTCATATAAAAGCCTTATGTTTGCTACATGGTTCTTTTTATTTTTGAAGATCTAAACAAACCGTAAAGTAGTATTTTAAGTCTGGAATTAAAGAGATAGAGAGAGAATGCTATCTGATTCTACTACCACGTGGGGTAGAGATAAATCTCAAGTTTTATTTAATAACAGAACCATTCCTTACCCTTAGCTGTAAGTGCTTATGGTACTACAAGAAAATAATAAAATATTGACTGAAAGGTAGTACTGAGGGTTCAAGCCAGAGAAGGATGTCTAAATGGATTGTCAGGACAGAGAACTGAAGACAGAAAGTGAAAACTGGGAGCAGGGACGGAAGCTAAGAGGTAGGAGCGCCAAGAGGGTAAAATAGGTATTGTCTGATGGTAGTAAAAAAAAAAAAAAAAAAAAAAATAAGGTGGAAAAGCCTGAAAGAATTCCAGAGACAGGGAGTTGTGCCTGATGCTGAACTTCCATACCCTGTCACTAACAGCTTTTGTGTGAGAGGGATGGACCCATTTAAAAGCACAACTAAAATAAAGCTGAGCATAGCTTTTGATTATTCTGAATCCACTCTCTGTGATTGATTGATGGGTCACTTATTTAGATAGAACTTTCTCCAACACGGTTTTTCTTTCTCCCCAGGTTTTAAAACTTTTTATTTGCATAATTTAAAAATTGTGGAGATGCCTGGGTGGCTCAGTAGGTTAAGTACCCAACCCCTAGTGGGGGTTCGGGTCACTATCTCATGGTTCATGGGTACAAGTCCTGCATCAGCCACCTTGCTGATGGTATAGAGCCTGCTTGGGATTCTGTCTCGCTTGCTCTCTGCCCCTCCCTTGCTTGCATGTGCCCATGGTCTCTCTCAAATAAACTTTCCAAAAAAAAAAAAAGATTAAAAACAATTGTGATTCCAGTAATTAAGATCCTTTGAATGAAAGAATGGGGCTCTAATTAAACTGCATTTTACAGCCTGCAGGACACCTTGGACCAGCTTGGTT
Source organism: Neofelis nebulosa (assembly GCF_028018385.1). Lineage (NCBI taxonomy): Eukaryota > Metazoa > Chordata > Mammalia > Carnivora > Felidae > Neofelis > Neofelis nebulosa. The sequence continues at coordinate 128,027,682 of NC_080789.1, forward strand.
TTTACTCTTGATTTCACTGTCCTCCCGCCCAGCTTCTTCCTTCACCACATGAAAGTTCTTTTCTTTCCCTGCCAGCCAGACAGGTAGAAGGGAGAGGCAGGCGTGGCCTTTCTTGTCAGTGGTTCTGGATTCTTTGAGGCGCAAAGGGGCTAACACAGTCATTGAAACTGGGTCCAGGCTCTTGGCATCTTACAAAGTAAAACAAGAAGGCAATGGTTGTGGGATGGATAGTGCATATTAGCAGTGGACACCTCATCATAATCCACCTGCTTGCTTCTCCTGTTCAGTCATCTCTTTGGGAGGCAGTGGATTTTTCTTCTCTTGCATTTCTGTCTTCTTCAATGTCGATTTACTGAACTTCTCAATCTCAGCCCTCCTGGGTTTGTCAGACGTGGTTGCAGAGCAAGCAGACCGAGGCATGGGAGAGAGCGACATCCATTCTGCGCAGTGGCCACTGCCGAGTGTTTCCAACCAAGTTTTTATTTACTTTTCCCTTAGCCCCAGTCTTTGGAAAGAATTATTGAGCGCTGTTATTCCAGTTTTGGGTGTGAAATATACTAAGCATGACCCTGACCTGGGCAGCATGGTACTTGACTTTGCCTTATGAGTCTTCTGGCCCCCAACTGAGACTGTGAGATGGAGAATTCTTTGGTTTGGAATCACACTTCACTGTGGCCACAGCAGATAAGGATGGCCAGACCTCACAATGGCCTTGAATCTGTTTCCAGTTCCTCAGCCTGCTGATCCTGATATGCAGGACTCTGGCTGGGGATTCTGGAAGGCTGGCCAAAGTGGTCTATAGCCTATGTAAAGTTGACTGTACTGTTCTGCTTAGTAATGTAATTTAACTGTATTTTGGAAAATAGAATTACTCCTCCAAGCAAACAGGAATAAGTACCCATCACAGACTATTGAAATGCTTATCACAGGACGAGGAAGTACCTCCGCCTTGTGCCTCCTGAGTCTAATGCTGAGAGCACAGTGCTACAAAGACGCGCACACACGGCATCAACAATACAAAGGATGGAGGCAAAGAGGGACAGGAGGTGTCAGAAAGGATAATAAGAAAGAAGTACTTAAATGGAGACTGAACCCAAGAAAGAGACTGGGAAAACCAGGAGGAAGTCCTTTCTCTCTGTTCAGAAAGGCACTATTTATACTAAAGGTCTGGTCCTGGTTCAGTAATTTTTCGACTTTGATGACCAAAGTGGGTAATTGAGACCTCAAGTAGAAAAACACACCCCTGGTTGCCATTACCCCCTTTTGCCTGAATTATCTGGACCTTTCCTTTTCCACACAGTCTTGTGCGGTATGTTCTGGGAGAGAAATAGCAAGAGAGAAATACCCACCGTTTCGCGGGGACTTCTTACCCAGCTAGTGCAAAGACAATGGCAAAATGAAAGGGAGGACCTGAAGGAAGGAACGCAGCAAACTTGTGCCATGAAAACAACGCACAAATGATTTAATACTCAGTAGAGAAAACCTTGGGAATTTATTTGTGGGTGTTTTTTTTAATGGGATACCAGTCAGGAATAAAAATGATACCCAACTTCCCCCACAAGTGCATACAGAGATTAGCTAAACTTGAATCAAAGCTGTAGACACAGGAAAAAATAGTCTTTTGATGAGACGTAGGGGCGACTTCTTAGACCTAACTGTGACACCCATCAACAGGGCAACCAGGGGAACCCACAACTTCTCTGTGCTTGATGTGAGGGAAAGGTGAGGGGAAAAAAGAGGAAACGCCCAATCTGTGATTCATGACAGTTCTGTGTGCAAGGTACTGTTTTTGTAAAATTTTTTATGGGAGTAAAAAGAAATCTTGGCAAACATCAAAGAGCAAGGAACTCTCATCATCCATGATCCAAATATTAGAAATCTAAGCATTTTCCATTTTGGCCAATCGGAGGATACCTTTGGCCCGGCAAGGATCCAACAGAGATGCAAACATCATCTGAGAGTAAATAGATGGAGAGAGAAGAATCAAGGGATGGTGGGTCGATGGCATTGGAAGACCTGTCATTCTTTGCAACTTCTATTGATATACAGCAGCTGTATTGATACACACAGGCGCACTTAATAAAATAACAATAACATACAAAATTGTCTGTTTATTCTTTGTTGAGGTTTTCTTTGCACATAACATTTTCACTGACTTTATTTGAGCCTGTGAGGAGAATCAAATTATGCTTATTAAAAATATGTGTATTTCTGGAGGGATATGCATTCCTATAACCTTCATTATGATGCTCTTAATTAACCAATATGCCTCATAATAAAGTATCTGGCTGTCACCAAAATCAACACTTTTCAGTTATTAATAGATTAAGGAAAGAATGTTAATTTCTTCAAGCTCCATTTCATTTGGTCTCATTACTTCAGGAGCCAGATGGTTACAGGGCTGGACCTGTCAACAGTTACTGTGAGAAAGAATACATTCAGAAACACCCAACTGAAGTATGAATAACAGCTGAAAAATGAATTCTGGGATAGCTGTGCACAATGCAGAAAGCGGGGCAGAAAGTTATTCTGCTGAGAAATACAGAAAATTATGAATCAGGTCTATTTTAATTGATGGCTTTTTTTTCCCCTGAACACCCTCTCCTTACCTGCTCCCTCCCACCCCATTCAATTTTCTCCCCCCCCAAATAACAGCCCCACAGCTCCAGCTGTGCTGTGAAGCAGCTCTCCATTTTTCAGGTGTCTGATGATTTCTCTTGTCCCTCGTGCTGCTGGGATTTGACAGCTCTCCTACACTGTTGGTTGATTGATGATGTCAACTTGGAAGAGACAGTTCTACCCGCAGCCAATTTTGTCAAGATGTTTTCTTCTTTGATTTTAAAAATTCTTTCTGAGTGCTTCAAAAGGAAACCGCCCTGAAGGTCACCTCCAGCTTGGCTCCTCGGTCTGGTCTGTGGCTGACTGTGTTGTAGGATGTAAAATGAATGAGGTAGTTGCTTAGACTGTGGTACCTGTTGGGTGAAACAATGTCTAGGTTTGCCGACAACTTTAAGGTTCTGTCACTCGGTAATTCAACTGGGTGATGGTCCGTGTTCAAAGCCAGGAGACAGGATGTTGGACTCTGAGACCATACTTGGGGTGAAGTGTCTGTGGTTTGGAGCAAGTCGTTTGCTCAGAGTACACCACAGTCTCTGTTACCGGCCAAAGAGGATCAATATTTTTTCCTTGTGAAATTTTTTGTGATGTTCAAGTGTGAAGTGTTATGCAGCTCGCATATCTGTGCCACAGTAACTCACGTGGTACTGTTTTGTATTTCTAGTCCTTCTTAACCACAGATGTGTCCCGGCACCTGCCCCCTGGTGGACCTGAAGCCATTTGCAACCTGCTTGCTTGCTTGCTTGCTTGCTTTATTTATTCATTCATTCATTCATTCATTCATTCATTCATTTAAGGAGAGATTCAAGTGGCACAGATTTGCTCATTTCTGGTCATTAGTACCTCTAAGCCTTGAGACTGGAAATTTTAGCCTTATAGAGCTTGAGGGAGTCCTAAAGCTTTCTTGTCCAAAACTTGCACTTTATATGAGCAAACTGAGAAAGACCCATGTAAGCCCCAGATGAATTCGGAGCTGACCCTAGGCTATGAATCTTATTAAATTAAAACGGTTACATCTCATTGTAGATCCTAATCTATGACATTCACTTAGCTATGCTTTTATTGATTATTTTTTGAGAACCTACTATGTCCTAGGTACTACCATAGCCATGAGGGGATACCTGATGAGTAAGCATATCACCCATTGGTTATTTCCAGCAACCTTTTCAACTTCTATAGAAAAGTAACTCTAGAAATTAACTTACCCTCAGGCAATTGTTTCATTCTTAACAACAACTTAATAAAAGGGTGCTTAATTAAAGATAAGAGTATATTACTTTTAGGATATATTTTCCTCTATATAATGAAAAAAAAATCCCATTCTGTGACTCTTTTACCCAGGCTGATGATCTGAACTTTAAAAGGGCGGGGGTGGGGGGGAGGCGGTGGGGAGAATCTAGTTGAACTGTCCAAAGGAAAGAAATTCTAGGAGATCTGAAGAGGAACATTTGCTGTCCATGAACTGCTTAACACTTCTCTCTGAAAGGCACCAGACTCTTCAGTCAGCTCTGTTTCTCTTGAAAGTTTCTCTCCTTCTCCCCAAATTGATTGAGAACCAATCTGCTAAGAAAATACAAAGGTGTGAGCAGAGGATACTTGGTTCTAAATGAATGGTAGGCAAACTTACTGCAAAATAACCTCAGAGGAAACTGTCAATGGGACACATTATTTTTCTCCTTGAATTCAAAATGATAATAGGTATCTTTGAGTATGGTACAGTAAGGTATATGCCTCCAGGTAAAATGATTGGCTTAACTGGGTAGAACAATGCCAAAATGAAACTTCACCCTTAATTCTAGGCATTAGAATTAAACACATAGTCAATAATCATGGCACAAGACAGTCCTCTTTCTAGTCTTCCTTCTGGGCCAGCTGTATTTATCCTGAGAACTCTAGTGGCTCATCACTGGTGTAGACTAAGAACACCACTGGCAGACTAAGAACACCACTTGTTTGGGTACCAAGGAAGGCAGGCATGTCAGGACCTGGAAATGTTTATTTGTATAAGAATTGAGTACCCTCTTGGGAGAGATCCCATCTTAATGGTGGAGTGATCCTTGCATATTAAGTTTGGCTCCGTAAAGCGTCTCAGCCATTAGAGAGCAGGGTAACTCTTAATAGAGTACATTGTCACCGGTGTTTTCCCAAGCCAATTAACCCACCTGCATGTCCATGAGACCTGGAAGGGGGAGCACTAATAGAATAAACTGAACAAGCCATTTTCTCACAAGCTTGTTGCAGTCATTGGAAATCCAAAGCATCTTGGATGACAATGAAAGTGAGGCTTTCTGTTCCTTTGGGCATTGGGTATTTGACAGACACTGGGCTCCAGCTCATGATTCCACCCATGACTCCAGTTTCAATGAGAGCTGGGGTCTGTGCTGTTTTTGATGTTTGCTTGTTTGTTGTGGTTTTTGACTCTATCCATCACCCATAGCCTCAGCCGCAGCCAGAGGCAGTGCCCGGTGGTGTTGGATGCTGGAACAAGGGATGACATAGTCTCAGACTTTCTTCGGCAGGGACCATCCGCAAGAGCAGGAACAAGGGCTCAGCTGCCAGATCACCAAAGAGGATCCGAGGAGGAAAAGAGAGTGGGAGGCGCCTCTCCCTAGCTCAAGGGATTTGTTTGGGAGGACACAATAACAGATCCCTTGGGGTTCCTACAAATCGCTGGGGGAAGAAAGTGGAGACTTGGAAGAGAATAAAACGTTTCATTGTTGGGGAAATAATGCCCAGGAAATACTATGAAGTGGCCCCATTTTATACTTAGAATGCTGTGACCTGGAAATTAAAACAAACAAAAATCTTCAAGAGACAGTAGAGTAGTCCTTTATAAAAAACAAAGGAGAGCCATGATTTCTATATTTAGTCTTTGTTATGCTTCTAACTACCAGACACTGGAAAGGCCACTCTGTTTTTCAATTCACCATGTTAGAATGTTATAATTGGGTATTATTCAGGAACCATCTTTTAAAGTCCTATAGCTATAGCTATTTATTCTCTACTGTTTAGAAAGAGGCCTAACCTTCCCCTCAGCTTGACTAAGCTTGGGACAGCTTTCTTCCTGACTATAAGCCCCTGACCTCCCTTTACTTTGGCATTTACTTTAGAAACATTACAATTGTAAATTCTTTATCTACCCCTTTGAGGTATAAATCTCTCGACCTCTAGCAACTTTTAATCTGGGAACATCTTTCTCAAAGACCTGAGAGCCATCCTTTTGAGATGGAATCCTCAAGAATGATGGCACCCCATGTTGCAGCATCTGATGTCCATAAGCACCAATTAGCAAATCCTGGTGGCCTAATCTCTCCACTAACATTCTCTGGTATTTTTTCCCTAGCTTATCCCAGCGCTTAAAGATCTTCCATCTTTGGTTGAGTGGAATTCTGTGTGTTTTCTCTCCCCTATTGCAGTAGTCTGGAATAAAGTATTGCTTTTTAAATTCTGTCCAGGGCAATTTTTCTTTGATACCCCCTGTAGACCAGATTCTTTTCTCTGTTGTTTAGACTAATCCTGGCCAGGGGCAGGAGGGATTTTACCTGGTGTAAGAGCCTCTTGTTGCTGTTCTCACTCTGATATAAACAAACTTCCATCTGGTTGCTAAGCTCCAACCTGACCCTCATTCCCCTTGAGATGTCCTGTTTTTATAAGACAGATTTGAGCTTGGTCGGTGTTTCTCAATTTTTCTTTCTGGGAAACTGCCTGGCTTTTGCCTCATGTCCTGACTGTCCCCCTGTCCTGATGTGTATCAGCTCTACATTGTTCTCGTCCTTTCTGTGGACACTTCAAAGCTTGTTATATCAGCTTGGGTTCCATGTTGCCTGCCTGGACTGAAACTGGGCATAATGTTGAGACCCTCTGGAAGCAGTGTTTAACATTTAAGGTGGTAAAGATGCCTTGGGCATTTGCAACCAGGTTACTTCTCCCTGGCTCTCCTTGTCTTGATTCAGTGAATTAGTCTAATTAGTCTAATTCCAAATCCTTGCTCCTGCCTATGTGGCTTATTTTATCGTGATTTAGTGAAATTTTCTCTCTTGACTTCTGAAGTTTTTGAAAAGGAAAATTAAGTGGCCTCTGGGTCAGACTTTAAAAGGTAGATTGGGTGCACTGTTGGTGGGAATGCAAATTGGTGCAGCCGCTCTGGAAAGCAGTGTGGAGGTTCCTCAGAAAATTAAAAATAGACCTACCCTATGACCCAGCAATAGCACTGCTAGGAATTTATCCAAGGGATACAGGAGTACTGATGCATAGGGGCACTTGTACCCCAATGTTTATAGCAGCACTCTCAACAATCGCCAAATTATGGAAAGAGCCTAAATGTCCATCAACTGATGAATGGATAAAGAAATTATGGTTTATATACACAATGGAATACTACGTGGCAATGAGAAAGAATGAAATATGGCCTTTTGTAGCAACGTGGATGGAACTGGAGAGTGTGATGCTAAGTGAAATAAGCCATACAGAGAAAGACAGATACCATATGGTTTCACTCTTATGTGGATCCTGAGAAACGTAACAGAAACCCATGGGGGAGGGGAAGGGAAAAAAAAAAAAAAAAGAGGTTAGAGTGGGAGAGAGCCAAAGCATAAGAGACTGTTAAAAACTGAGAACAAACTGAGGGTTGATGGGGGGTGGGAGGGAGGGCAGGGTGGGTGATGGGTATTGAGGAGGGCACCTTTTGGGATGAGCACTGGGTGTTGTATGGAAACCAATTTGACAGTAAATTTCATATATTAAAAAATAAATAAAAAAAATAAATAAAAAATAAAAAATAAAAAAATAAAAAAATAAAAATAAAAGGTAGATTGGGGCATCTGACTGGCTTAGTCAGTAGAGCATGTGACTCTTGATTTCAGAGTCATGAGTTCAAGCCCCATGTTGGGTGTAGAGCCTACTAAAAAAGTAAAACAAAATAAAAATAAAGAAGGTAGATGATGAATATTTATTACTATAATCATTTTAACATCCTATGGAGGAGATATATTGCTGCCCTCAATTTAGAGATGAGTAAACCAAGGCTCAGAAAATTTTAAGCTTGTTCAAAGACATGGAACCAGGGAACAACAATATTGTTGAATTTTTTTAAGTGCTATTTTTTTTTTAACTGGAATCCTCCTGCTTCTAAATCTTGTGCTCTTTCTTCCGTACCATGCTTAATTCCTTCTGGTTGTAAACAGTATTAATGAAATACCTTCACAAAGTTTTCAGGGAACGAATGTAAAATTCAATTCAGCAATTTAAGGTATTATTTTCAGTGGAAATTGACTAAAATTATAAAGCATTATAATATATATATAATATACGTTATAACATATAATTATATATGCCACACATATTTATAAGTTCCACCTGAATACTTTGGGAATCACTAAAAACTGGTTTTGGTGAGTCCTTTAATAAATATTTTAGAATTTGTACGTGTGCTTTTTTAGACATATACGTCTTGTTTTCACGGGAGGTATTTTTCCTTAGCATCTGCTTCTCTCGCCCCATCTCATGTATTCTCCCACACAGTTTACTCATACTGTATTATGTCTTTGTATTAAATATCTTTGCTTTCTATTGAGCTCTTTTCTAGGATTCTACCATCATATCAGTTGCCTTTAAAATCCCAAGATGAGCAGTATTGTGCTTTTTGGTTTATGTGAATCTGAGAAATTTGGGGCAATAAAGGAACATGGTCTTGTGTTTCCTGAGTGCCTTGTAGTTTCCTGGCATGATGGGCTTCTTCCCTAGGGCCTGTTGGCCAGCTCTCAGAAATCTAGCCATTGGGCCATAGGTTTTAGGGCACTGCTTCCTTCCTCCCTCTAAAGTATGAGGATCAAGGATACATTACTGCCCTCTGTTCACAGTTCACTTGAAACACTGCTCCCTAACTCACTTTCAGGCAGGAACGACACCGGCTAGATCACCTTAAGATGATGTATTAGTTTCCTATTGTCACTATAACAGATTGTCACAAACTTAGTGGCTTACAAGAACACAGATTTTTTATTTTACAGTTCTAGAGGTCAGAAATCCAAAATCATTTTCACTGGGCTAAAATGAAGATGTCAGTAAACTTTCGTTCCTTCTGGAGAGGCCAGCAGAGAGTTCTGGTTTTGGTTTTTGTTGTTGTTATTGTCGTTGTTGGGTTTTTTTGTTATTTATTTATTTTTTGCCTTTTCAAGTTTCTAGAGATCACCCAAGTTTCTTGGCTCATGGCCACTTCATTTATCATCAAAGCCACTAATAGAGTATATTCTCTCCTTTCTGACCTCTGTTTCTGTCCTTATATCCTCTCTCTCTCTCTCTCTCTCTCTCTGACTCTTATAATGCCACCTTTTTATAATGATCCGCGTGGTTATATTGTGCTCTTCAGGATAATCTGGAATAACGTCTCCATCTCAAGATCCTTAACTGAATCACTGTTAACAACTTCCTTTTACCATATAAGGCAACATATTCATAGGTCCTAAGGATTAGGATATGGACATTATTGGGGAACTATTTTCAGCCTACAGCAAATGGTTTCTCCTTTTTTTTTTTTAAAGTTACTTATTTATTTATTTTGAGAGAGAGAGAGAACGAGCATGCAAGCAAGGAAAGGGCAGAGAGAGGCGGGGTGGGGGGGGGAGAATCTCAAGCAGGCTCTGTCAGTGATGTCAGTGTAGAGTCTGACTCAGGGCTCAATTCCAAGTGCAGTGAGATCATGACTTGAGCCAAAATCAAAAGTCGGATGCTTAACCAACGGAGCCACCCAGGTGCCCCAAGTGTTTCTCCTTTCTAATGTTGATGGCAAAACTGGTAGAATAAAATAGCCTAACCTATTTTTCTTTCTTTCTCTTCCTCTTTCTCTCCTTACTTTACTTCTTTCTCTCCTCCTTTCCTTCATATGCTCCCTCCTTTCCCCCTCCCTCCCTCTTTCTTTCAACATTAGATCTAATCCTACTAGAAAGAGTGGACTTCAGGGTGTTGGAAAGATTAAATGGAACGATGAACTATAAACTTTGAGGGGCGCCTGGGGGGCGCAGTCGGTTAAGCGTCCGACTTCAGCCAGGTCACGATCTCGCGGTCCGTGAGTTCGAGCCCCGCGTCGGGCTCTGGGCTGATGGCTCGGAGCCTGTTTCCGATTCTGTGTCTCCCTCTCTCTCTGCCCCTTCCCCGTTCATGCTCTGTCTCTCTCTGTCCCAAAAATAAATAAAAAACGTTGAAAAAAAATTAAAAAAAAAATAAACTTTGAGCCCTAGTTCTAAGTCTCCCATGGTTATTAAAGAATCAGAAACATTACTCTTTGTTTTTCTCTTTCCCTTAATTTATTACATGGCATTATTTTCTAGCTTTCTTTTTATCAAATTCTGGCTGGATTCCTCAAACAATTCCTCAAAAAAATTTTTGACAGTTGAACACATTCTTTCTTAAATTTTAACATGTCTTAGGGGATAATCAGTAGTTTTCAAAAGCTTATACAATAACTCCAGCTGTATGCATTTACCAGATTACTTGTTCCAATTCTTTTCTGGAAACAAATACGCCATAAGGCCAATGCACTTCTAACAACCTGGATCATCTGGAACTTTAAAATCAGAGAAAGAGCTGTTCCCATCGGTCCTAATAAGCAGATGAAAAATAGAATTCTCCAAAGGTCTTTACCTACATACATTTTAAATTTTCTCATGTCAAAAGAAACCTCTTCTGCCTTTAATATAAACAAGGGACAAAATTAAATGCAAAAGAGTCTGCTAATGCAAGATTGAGATTCTCAGAGGAACATCAATTTTCCCACATTCCACACATTCTGAATATTAAGGTATCACATTTAATACAGTAGCTAGTTCTGAATACCACAGTATTTGAAGTATAATGGATACAAATGAAAGGAAAGGCAGCCAGTCTTACTTTTTTTAGTATGTATGACCAAAAGAGTCAATTCTTGATTATTCAGTCTAATCATTGAGTGTTAGTATGATCTTTGTCTCTCTTGCTTTCCCTTTCCTTTTCTGCTGTCCCTTCCACTAAAGGACCCTTAAGCTCAGGGAAAAGAAAGAAAATAAGAGTAGGCAATTTGGTTTCCACTTCTTTGTTCAATTACTGGTTTGGGAAATGTGGACGCAGGGCCAGGTTGAAATAATCATTAATCAGGAAATATTACCCATATCTTGTCCCTTGAGTAATTTACCATAAAAAATTTGGATCTTAGGCTTTCACTCTTAAATGGTTCCTTAAAATGGTCCACAAACAGACATCTAATATAATTTCCTCTAAAACCATTAGAATTTTTAAAACTTTTATTTTATTTTATTTTATTTTTAATTTCAAGGAAATGTTTTTGTAAACGGGAAATAGGATAGAGGCAAACTCAATGGGCCATTTACCAGAAGTGGAAACAAGCACATGCCAGATGAAGTAATTCATACACTCTGACTTTACCACACTTCCCAGGTTTTAAGAAATACAGAGAGAATTTGCAACAAAGATGCTGTGGAATATCAAGAGCAACACTCTGTATTTATACAGCACCTTTCTTCCAGAGAGTTCAGAGTGCTTTATAAACAGTATCTCATTAATCTTCACAACCTCCCTATATGGAAGGCAGTTTCAGCTATCATTACTCACATCTTTATCAACAAGGAAACAGTTGCCTGCAGAGTGGCTAAGCACCTTGTCCAAGGTCACCGAGGGAGTGAGTGGCAAAGCCAAGAAGAAAACTCAGGGCTTTGACCTTCCAGTTTAGTATTCTCTCCAAGAGGCTCCAGTGAAGGAAGAGCAGCTTCTAACATGCATATTCATAAGTCTCCCCAAAAAATATCTAGCATTTCTCAATATTTTCATCAGCCCAACTTTGATACTAATTGGTGCCATTTGATATAAAAATCCAATGGTTGTCGTAACGGGGAAATATTCAAACCATACTGAGATAGCCCACAGGTCTCAGTCTCTAAGCTTCCTGAATCACCTAGATACTAGCAGTCGAATACCTCATTGGACCGATCAGGTAACAGAGCACTGAGGAGCACACAGTGGCTACACAGGATATGAAGACCCTGCTTGAAATGACTAAGCTTTCAGTCTCCTTCACAAAAATAGGTGGTAATGCCTGTTCGAGTAAATTGTCACTAGTTAGTTCGATAAACATTTCTTTATTATTTGTCATTTAGTGTGTGGTAAGCAGAAGCTAAGGCTGCATACCTGTTCTCAGGTAGCTTATTATCTAGTGGAAAAGTATGGAAATGAGTACACACAGTGTCATAGAGAGGATGATGGCTAATCTTGTCTGGGGCCATTAGAGCAGACTCCAACTCCCAAAGCTCTTGTCCAACCATGCCATTAGATTCAATCATAGTATCTCCTTTTCCTGGACCTCTCATCCACTCCTCCTTGCATGGCAGACATGTTTTAGTCTTCAGGTAACAGGTTAACTGCATCTCCTCAGAGAGGTTTTCCTGACCCTTCCAACAGGTTTCCCCTGGTTGTTGTCAGTCACATAACTCCATTTTTCTTTACAGCGTTCATCTCAGTTGGTGTAGTTGACCTGTTTGTTAACCAGTTTATAATCTGCCTTGCTCTCTAAACTGTAAGCTCCACGGAAAGCAGGAACATTGATTATTTAATAGTGTGCACACAGGGAATATAGGTAACTGAAAGGGTGACAGCCCTTAGCTTCTCTTTCATCCTATATAATATAAGCAAACTGACACCTTTTAGCGTTGTTGCAAGAATTAAATGTACAAATAGACACAAAACTGCATCACACAGTGTTAAGCACATAAATTCAATACATGGTAATCTGAAAGTGGCATTAGATGTCTGTGGATTTCACAATGTGCAAGTTATTGATTATTTTGTCAAATGTGAATTTTTTTGTGGAGCAGTAGGAGTTGAATAAGCCAAATTAATGAGTTATAACTATTTTTATAGAAGTATATTGTGTAAAGAAAAGACATCAGGGCTAGGATGCATAGGAAGATATAGGATTGCAGGGAGTATGTGTATGTTCATGTGTGTATGTGTCTGTGTGTATGAATTTATCTGCTGGGAGACTGAAAAATACAGGGTAAGAGAGGCAGAGCTGATGGAATGTGGTATCAGTGAAACATGAGAATATGGAGAAATTAGTCTTGGGCATAACAAAGAACAGCATCTGTGAGATGCACAGATGAATATAGATGTGACAAATTATTTTTACAGCGAACATTTCCTCAGTACTCACTAACTGGTAAGCACCAACTAAGGGCTCTCATACTTGAAAATAAGTACCTTTATTTTCATCCATTTATACCTGAGGAAACCACAGATTAGAGGGTGACATAATTGCCAAAGGTTACACACATAAACAGTAATATGAACAGGCTTGGCTGCTACCGTGACCCAGGTCGAAATCACACTGCTAAATTACCTCCCATATGCATACGTCAGTGGAGGCAGTTTCTAAGTTGAAAGCATTAAATCCTGATCATCTTTAATTTCCCTGGGAAGAAAGAGATCATTTTTGAAAGTGTGTGTGTGTGTGTGTGTGTGTGTGTGTGTGTGTGTGTATACATATATACACATATATGTATATATATATATATATATATATAGGAGGGTATATATATGTGTGTGTGTGTGTGTGTGTGTGTGTGTGTCTATATATATATATCTCTACACACATGGGAGGGTACAGGGGCAATATGGTATTGAAGAACTTGAGAAAAATTGGTAAAGGTTTAGAATAATGATCATGGGATCTGCATGAGGCTTTGGGTACCAGTACTTGTGTGTTTCCAGTATCTCCAATCTTCTCAGCTTCATGAGCAGCCTCAGTATTGGAAAGACTAGGAGAATAGTTAGATTGACCCAAGATAGGACAGTTGTTGCCAAAGGCTAAGAGAGAAAAATGATGGATAGTGCTAGTAAGGAGGTGAACAAATTGGTTAACTATGAGATCTAGACTAGATAGGTAAGTATGTGAACCCAGGAAGAGACTTCTATTGCTTAGGCACAGAAAACAAAAGTCGAAGAATTGGAAAACAGTAAGATCAGAAAGGGAATAAGGTACCTGGAAAAAAAAATAAAAGATCTGATTTAATAATTTTAGGAATATACAAAAAGTGAAAGATGACAAGACCCAGGGGAGGCTCTTGAAACTGAATTAGGATGGAGATCTCAAAATTATCCAACATAGCGTTACCCAGAGAAACTGGATTCTAAGACAAGGGCTTCCTGGTGTGCAAACATAAGTCATGTGGATGTAAAGTGTGGTTTTCTGGTACAGAGGACATTCTTTGTTTCTGATGTGCCTGAATGTACCCTGGAATCCCACAAAGGAAGCTACCTGCCTTTTCTTGGTTTGTGGTTTGATAATGTTAACTAGGAAGAAGCGCTTTGTCTTTATCTCTCACACTAGTTGGCATTCTCTTAAAACAATCTACAATTTCTGCCAAAATATGTTCAGGAAATATGAGCTACTGCAGCTTGTGACCCCTTTAGATAACCACAAACTGAATCATGGAATACAGTTCAGCTGAGTAATAAAATATAATCGGATTGGCAGGCGGCATCAGACTCGGCCATGCCCGTACAGACCTTCTTTTAACCCAGTTTAACAAGTTGCTCTCCACAAGTTATTTATTCCCCCTGTCAACATTCCTATTGTGGAAATGATAGCCATCAAATCTCTTTTAGATCCTAATCCTATTCTTTTCTCTTCTGCCTCAGGTAGCGAAAAGCCTCATATAAACAATATCCTTTGAGTCAACCAAGTGATTTGTTTGACATTGATCACTTGAAGGAATAGCTATCAGTTAAAAAATAATAATAATAAATGTAATATCCTCATCATTAGCCATGTAGTAAATTCAGAATAAATACCTGCAACCAAAATTACTTTGAAATCTTATGATGCTTGCAATAGTGTAGGTGGCTGTCCAACCAGCAGTAATCTGCCATCTCACTCCAAACGTCAGTCCTAGTAGAACATCGCTACAAGGTACTGCTAGACTGAATTTCACATCATTCTAAAGCCCATTCTTAACAGAGACTCATGCTAAAAGGGCCAAATGAGGTTGGTGGGTAGGTAGAGATGATCTTCCAACTGAATCCCATATTTAATAGCAATTAAAAATTAAAGTATTGAATGCACAGATTAAAAAATGATAAGTCATAGAAAATTAAAAGTTAGTCAGGACCACTCCTAGGCAGATCCAATCTTAGGTCTAACCAAATGTCTTTCATAATTTGGTTTGTATTTATTGACACTTTTTCTGTTCCTGGTCTTTTTGAGTATGTTTTTTACTACATGCAATATATAGTATTACTATCTTTGTTCTACAAACAAGAAAAATGAAGCTTGGGAAATTTAAGTACCTTGCCCCAAGCTAGTAAGTGACAGATCCTGAATTTGGACCTGGGTACTTGGACTCTAGAAGCTGAACTTATAAGTGTTGCGTTAGTCTGCCTATATGTGCCCTTTTTTGGAACTTGTTCTAGAACAGCAAAGAGAGAATGCTGCTCAGGAGTTCTTGAATCTTAAAATCTCATTGCCCAGAGAATTTTTGGCAATCGAATTCTTGAAGTTAAAACTAAAAAGACAAAATAGAGAGTTGTGCTTCAGAAGTTACACGTGGTCACAAAAGGTTCTCATTAGTGTTGCGTCAAAAGGAAAACACCAGATCAACTAAAAAAAAATCATGTCTTTTCTTTAGAGGCATCAAAAGTTGTGGATGCACAAAAGTCTAAATTAACAAAATTCTGGAGTGGGAGAAGTCTTTTGTTGGTAAGCAGGGACCAGTGACCACTTCCATTGCTGGGATATTTGCAAAATCTCAGGGCATGAGCAGAGAAGGAAGTATGCCTGCCATAAACAGAACTGTGTTGAGACAAGGAAAAACCAGCTAGATTTTTAACAGCTACCCATAGCCTGGTATGGCAGTTTAAAACACAAAAGATGACATCACTGATAAATTTCATCAACCATTTAAGAAATTATACCCATCTTATACAAATGCTTTCAGAAAGAGAAGAATGCCTCCCAACTTGTTTTATGAGGTCACCATAATTCCCATGACAAAATATGACAATATAACAAGAAGACTACAGGTCACTATATATATATAGACACAAAATCCTTTAAAATTGGCAAATTGAATGCAGCAATACATAGATAATATACCCTGAACAGATGAGGTTTATGCCAGAAATTAAGGTGAACGAAGAGTCAAGAAATCAATGTAATTGACCACATTAGCAAAATAAAGAGAAAAATACATATGCACTTCTCAATAAACATTAAAAGCAGTGCATAAAATTCAACACTCATTCATAATAAGACTCTTGGAATAGAAGGGAATTCATCAAATAGTGAAACATCCTACAGCTAACATCCTGCTTAATGGTGAAATATTAGCATTTTCTTAAGATTTTGAATATGACAACAGTTTCTACTCTCACTACATCTGTTTGAAATTTACTGGAAGTCCTAGCTACTGGAGTAGAGAAATAAAAAGAAATTTTTTAAAAAATCTAGATTCCCATAAGATTGTTCTAGAATAGCCAAAACAATTTTGAAATGAATAAAGTTTGAGGGTTCATACTATCTAGTATCAAGACTTGTAAAACTACAACAATCAATACAGCATGGTATTGAAATAAAGATAGATACATATGATTAAAACAGAAGAAATATAATTTATTTTTCTGTGACTTTCTTCTATTTCCAAATTTTCTGTTATTTATAGCTTGACCAAATCACAAATACAAAATCATTTTAATATTGAGTTGTCTTGTTCATAAACATGGTATATCTGTCCATTGATTTTTCTGCTTTAATGTCCCCATAGCAGGCAGAAATTTAAAATGGCTCCAGTGACTTTAACCCCATAAGTATGTTTTTTTACACACAATAATAATAGCAATAATAATAATAAATCAGGTTGTTAATCAGTTTACCTTAATATAGAGAAAATTCTTGGTTGTCCCTTAATCATATAAGTAGAGAGTTTTCTGTGTGCCTGGGTGGTTAAGCGTCCAACTCTTGATCTCGGCCCAGGTCATGATGTCAGTTCAGGTCACAATCTGATCTTTAATGAGTTCGAGCCCTCCACTGGGCTCTGCGCTGATGGTGTGGAGCCTGCTTGGGATTCTATCTCCCCTTATCTCTGCCCCCTTGTGTGCTTTCTCTCTCTCTTCCTCCTCTCTCTCTTCCTCCTCTCTCTCTCTCTCTAAATAAATAAGCTTAATTTTTTTTTTTAAAGAGTAGAGAATTTTCTGGGGCACCTGGGTGGCCCAATCAATTAAACGTCCAACTCTTGGTTTTGGCTTAGGTCATGATCTCATGGTAAGTAGGATTGAGCCCCACATCAGGCACATGGAGCCTGTTTGGCATTCTCTGTCTCCCTCTCTCTCTGCCCCTCCCCTGCTTGCTCTCAATCTCTCTCTCTCAAAATAAATAAAGATTCAAAAGCAAAAACAAAAAAAAGAGTAGAGCATTTTCTTTGGCTGGTAGCACAAAAGGAATGCAAAAATTGAAGGCATTCCAGGATTCATTGTAAGGAAGGTTCATTACTGATATTGAGGGAACCACAGAGCAAGGACCTAAATGCAGACTCTAGTTGCTAGAGCCATCCTGGCAGACAACAGTCAGTAAGCAAATAGAGAGCTTAGCCTTCAAATGCACGGAGTTCATTTCTACCATAAACCTAAAAAAAGCTTGGAAGTAAATTTTTTTTCCTAGGAACTCAGATAAAAGCCAACCCTGACTGATACCTTGACTTTGGCCATGTGAGTCCCTAAGCAGAAAATTCAGGTTAGCCTGCTTCTAGTTTTTACATACAGAACCGTGTGATAATACATGACTGATGTTTTAAGATGCTAAAATTGTGGTAATGTTATTCAGTAATAAAAAAATTATTACAGTCCATTAATGAAGTTTTATAATTTCTTCAAAAAGCTACTATCTCTTGCAAGATATACTCCTAATTTATTTTTTATTGTAATTGTGTCATGTTTTTTTATTCACATTTTCTGACCGTTGCTTATAAAGTTTCTGAATACTGATCTCATTTTTGACTGTTGAATCATCTTCCCAGAAGTTTTAATAATTTGTATGAAGATTATCTTTGAGATAATCATAAAAATACTGCAGAGGTATTGAGTTTTGCCAAATACTTTTTCTACTTTGAGTTTAATAATTATATAATTTTTCTCCTTTAATAAATGTGCTGTTGAATTTCTGAGATATACCTTGGTCATATGCATTTTCTCTTTTACATGTTATTGAAAAGGTTTCAGCAAGATGGTTTTCTCATGATAGTCATGCCTACTTTGGCTCTCCAAGTGAGAATTAGTTTCAGAATTAGTTGAACTGCATTTAGTTTTTAATTCTCTTACCATTTGGCTCACAAATGCATAAAATTTACTCATTAATCCTTATTTCATGACACCATCATCTCTAGTCATTGCATTCATTTCTTAACTATTTTTATTTTATCCATTTTAATAACAAACATCCATATACCCACCACACATTTCAGGATCTAAAATATTATCAATAACTTACATCTAAACTATGTAAACTCCCTTATCCCATGATCTACTTATCCCCCAAAGCTGGCCATTTTTCTGATTTTTTTTTTTTTTTACTTTTCATTTCCTTGCTTAATTATTTGCTATTTAAATACCCACATGTACATAGGCCTAGTAAATGCAGTGTTTCTCATTTTTGGATGTTTAAAGAGAATATCATACTCCAAATACTCCTCTGAGACTTGCTTTTTGTCACTTAGTTACATTACCAAGATTTATTCATGTTACTGAATGTGGTTCTCGTTCCTTCATTTTCACAATTTGAAAATAAACTTATCCTGGGAATATAATACAGAAGTGCACAAATCGTAAGTGTTTAGCTCAGTGAATTATCACAAAGTGAATACAGTCAGATAGCCACCACACAAATAATACAGAGGTTTCTCAGCACCCCAGATACCCTCCACATCCTGGCCATAATGAGCATGCTCCCCCTTTGCAGAGGTAATCCGTTGTGCCAATTAGCAGTGCCATAGGTTAGGTTTCTGGGTTTTGCATTTCTCTGTTGTCTCATAAGACTGAGCACCTGTTCATATATTTAATGACCACTTGTGTATCCACTATTGGGAAGTGGCTACTGGATCTTTGCTAATTTCCTATTAGATTGACTAACATTTTATTAGTGATTTGAAGGAATATTTTAAAATAAATTCTGAATATGTGTTGTTTGTCAGGTATTCATCTTGTAAATATCTCGTAATACTCAGTGGCTTGCCCTTTCACCCCCTTAATGGTGTCTTTTGATGAAGAAAAGCTCTTGCGTTTAATTAACTCTAAGCATTAATTTTTCCTTTTGGATAGGGTATGTGTATATAGGAAATTTTTCCCTACTCCAAAATCAGGAAAACAGCTTCCCATGTTACTTTCAAGAAGCTTTCTTATTGTATCTTTGCTCTTCAGATGTATAAGCTATTTGGACGTGATTTTTGTAATGACATAAGGTAAAGATCAAAGTTCATTTTCTTCCATATAAATAACCTGATGCTCCAGCATGATTCATTAAAATGGTCATTCTTCATCTACAACATAATTGTGTAACCATGCTGTAAGTCAGGTAACTATATAGGTGTAGGTATATGTAGGTATATTTCTGGACCCTGTATTGTGTTATGATTATTTGTCTGGCTTTACACTAATTCTAAACTATATTCGTTCCTGTATTTTTATAATAACTCTTGTTATCCAACAGAGTAAGCCCTTCAATTTTATTCTCTATATTCTGAGATGTCTCAACTATTCTTGACTCTTTGCATTTCTATACACATTTGAGGATTTTCTTGTCAACTTTCACAACACAAAACCTACCGGATCTTGATTAGAATTATACTGAATCTATAGATTAGTTTGGAGAAAAAGCAAGTTTTTGTAATCTGATCTCTGAACACAGTATATCCTTCCATTCATTTAGGTCATTAATTTCTCTCAATAATATTTTTAGTTTTCTGTGGAGAGATCTAGCACGTGTTTTACTATATTTTTAGAAATTTGATGATGTTTGATGCTATTATGAATGGTACCTTTGAAAATTTCATTTTTAATTTGTTATTTGAATATACAAAGTCCCTTGACACATATTTTATAAACATGGATATATCTTAGCTGCCATGTCTTAGTTCTAAATATTGCAACATGCTCATATGATTAAGTTATAATATGAATTTATACTTTATCCCTTCTTTTGTAATTGAGGGAGCTTAGAACATTTGAACTCTATTCACTATGCTTAATTTTTGTGCTCTTGTTATCACATATTTTAATTCTGTATAAATTTTGAATGCTGGAAGCTAAGATTATTCTTTTTTACAGTCAATATTTATTTGATTTTCCACTGGTTGATCCTTTCTTTTACTCTTCCTTTCTCCCTGTTTCTCTGTACCTTAAAAGTAAATGCTGTTGTCTGAAGATCTCCTTTAGAATTTTATTATTATCATAGGTCTGCTGCTGATTAATCTTTTCAATTTTTGTCTGGAAAGTTCTTCATTTTTGCCTTCATTTTGATGGATATGTTGGCAGGGGGAGGGTTGTAATCCTAAATGGGAAGTTATTTTTCTTTCATAGTTTTGTCTTCTTTCCTTATTAAGGGCTGAATTATTTTCACCCCTGAATTCATAGGTAGAAGCCCTAACTCCTAGTACCTAGTCACAGAATGTGACTGTATTTGGAGCTACAGTATTTAAAGGAGTAATTAAGT
Source organism: Neofelis nebulosa (assembly GCF_028018385.1). Classification (NCBI taxonomy): domain Eukaryota; kingdom Metazoa; phylum Chordata; class Mammalia; order Carnivora; family Felidae; genus Neofelis; species Neofelis nebulosa. The sequence continues at coordinate 128,048,035 of NC_080789.1, forward strand.
TCAAATGAGGTCATTGGGATGGGCCCTAATCCTATATGACTGGTGTCTTTATAAGAAGAGGAAATTTGGACATAGAAACAAAAAGAAGACTATCTGAAGACACAGAGATCACCACCTATAAGCCAAGAAGAGAGGCTTCAGAAGGAGCCAACCCTGGGTGACACATTAATCTTGGGCTTCTAGCCTTCAAAACTGTGAGAAAATATGTTTCTCTTTAAGCCATCCAGTCTGTGATGTTTTGTTACGCAGCCCTAGCAGACTGATACAGTCTTCTACCACTTTTATTAAGAAGACAGTTGTCTTGCTCTTAATCCTTTGCACATATTGCATATTTTTCTCCTGGCACTTTTTAAGTTTTATGTATTTTATTTTCAACACTTTAATGTGATAAGCATAAATATGATTTTTTGTATTGATTCCACTTGTGGTTGATAGTGGTCCTCGAACCTTTGGTTATCTTTTGTCAGTTTGGTAGGATTCTAGGCCATTATCTCTTTACGTATTGATTCTGCCCTATTCCCTCTCTCCTCCTTCCTAGGACTTCTACTTCATGTCAAGACATTTTAAGTATATGCCACATAACTCGTATGTTCTTTCTTGTATTTTTATTCTTTTGTCTCTGCTTCAGTTTGAATGTTTTCTTCATATCTGTACTACAGTTCACCAAATTTGTGTCGGCCATGTCTAATCTGCCATTAAATCCACCAATGTAGCTCATAATTTGTTACATTGTTCTCTTTCAGGATTGCCATCACGTTCTTTTTTAGAGTTTTCAATCCTGACAAAATTCATAGCTATTTCAAAAACTTTGCTTGATTACTGCAATATTTAGATTTTCTCTGAATCTATTTCACTTCACTGTTTTTTTTACGCAGTTCTTCATCACTTCATCTTCCTTGCCTATTTGTCTTTTGCTGAAATTGAGGAATAATTAATGACATAATTTGAGATTTTGAATAATGCTGTCTTTCCTCAGAGACAACTTAGTTTTGTTTCTAGGCATTTAGAGTATAAGCAGTTCACTTTAAAGCAAATGGGGTTCCTTGATTACTAAGGTTGGTTTTCTGTCTTTCTGGGAGTAAATCTATTTCAAGTTCATCTTTATACTTAGGTATTGCCTTTTCATGACCCCAGTTGAATGCCTGAAGCTTTTACCATGACCAGTACTCCTTATACCATTGGTATGCAATTCAGGCACTGCTTTCTAAGGTTTTCAGCCTCTTAGCTACTGCTTTTATTTTTTTTTTAATTTTTTTTTTTTTAACGTTTATTTTATTTTTGAGACAGAGAGAGAGAGACAGAGCATGAACGGGGGAGGAGCAGAGAGAGAGGGAGACACAGAATCGGAAGCAGGCTCCAGGCTCTGGGCCATCAGCCCAGAGCCCGACGCGGGGCTCGAACTCACGGACCGCGAGATCGTGACCTGGCTGAAGTCGGACGCTTAACCGACTGCGCCACCCAGGCGCCCCATTTAATTTTTTATTGTTTATTTATTATTGAGAGAGAGAGAGAGAGACAGAGCATGAGTGGTGGGGGAGGGGCAGAGAGAGGGGGAGACACAGAATCTGAAACAGGCTCCAGGCTCTGAGCTGTCAGCACAGAGCCCGACGCGGGGCTCCAAGTCACAGACAGCGAAATCATGACCTGAGCTGAAGTAGGCTGCTCAACCGACTGAGCCATCCAGGCACCCCTCTTAGCTACTGCTTTTAAACCAGCAAATCTTTTACATGAAAAAGGAAGACCAAACATTGCACTCACCTCTTTAAATTCTGCAGCTGATGCTACCATTTGGGACTATTTTAATTTCAAGAATTTCTTAAAGTATTTCTTACACTGAGAGTTGCTAAAAATAAAGTTTCTCCACTCTTGATTGTCTTGGAACACATCTTTGTTTCAATTGCATTTTGGAAGCATGTATCAGTGGGTACAGAATTCTAGGTCAGCATTTTTTTCACTGCTTTAAAGATATTGTTTGTTATAGTGTCTTCTGGCTTCCATAGCTCTGTTGTGAAAGCAGTCAAATACCTAGGTGCTACTCCTGTGAAGATGGGTCTTTTATCCTCTGGCTGTTTCACGCTTTCCATTTGGTCTTGGTCTTCATTAGCTTGGCCATGGTGTTTTTCTTTGTATAGATCCTTCTGTTGATTCCCTTAGCTTTTTGAATTTGTGAGTTGATATCATTTATCAGTATTGGAGTTAAAATAATTTTCTTCTAGTATTGCTTCTGTCTCATTCTTTATTCTCTTTCTGGTAATTCAGCTACCTGTTAATTTCTGTTTTGTTTTTTCTATTTGTGTGTGTGTGTGTGTGTGTGTGTGTGTGTTTTGGATATTTTCTTTATTTTTTCTTTCTTATGGTTTAGACATCCTCAATTAGATTATCTTCAGGTTCACTCATCCCGTCTTCTGTTGTATTTACTAAAATTGAGTTCAACTCTGGTCCATTCTTGTTCCTCAGGTTTGGCCCACCTTGGCTTTAGATTGAGTTGTGGTTAGTCTCATGTCCTTTGCCCTAAAATTTACATAAGAATCAGTTCTGTTCTTTGGAGATTTTGAGCTTAGTGCTTCAACTTGATCCCACCCAGCTTCAAGATCTGACAAATGTCTTGAGAAGCACTGTGTATTTGTGTCAGACTTCCTACTATAGCAAGACTTGTTTCTTGTGCACTATGGGAGATTTTGCTCTGTGTATATTTCTTGGCTGCTCCTCAGTGTCTTGCAAATCCTAGAACTTAGCTAACATCTCATGTTGAAAACTGTCACTTGTTTGGGAGTCTTCTTTCTTCCAGTCCATCGCATTGTCAAAACTCTGCTGCTTTCTCTTTTCCCCATCAGGGTGCCTTTCCTAGGTCAAGAAGATTCTCACCTGCCCTTAGAATCAGTAAATTCTAATGGCAGGAAATGGCTAGGAGTTATCAGCCCAGACCAGAAGAGCTCTTTCTTTGTGGAATTTTAGTTAACCAAATTCTTGTGACTTCTACAACATCCTCACACTTATCATCTAAAAATATATATACCCATCTTGTAATTGCTTAGTGCTGGCCTGCTGAACTACACTGAATCCTACTTACAGATAAAATTATGAGACTGTTAAGGATAAGTGTACTATCCTTTCTACCACAGTATCCTTTATGCCATGAATGAGGTAGGTAGTGCAGGGATTCTTTCAGTTGTTCAGGGCATCTATCCAATGTACTTATGCAAGATTTTGGATAATATTCATTCTATAACTTGGAGTACATTAGGCCTCCTAAAAATAGTCTTAGTCAAAACTCTATTTATCACACAAAAAACTCTATTCCTATTCTGGTAGTCCAGAGTGAGGGACTTGATGGTCCTGCACTTATGAATCCAAAGGAAATAGTATCGACTACATTAATGGAAGCATCCACTCATCTCCCCTCACTCGTTGGCAGTGTTTGGTTATTTCTTTTCCCCTGCTACTAGTATGACATTTAATAGCTCCACATTCCTCTAAGAAAGGCTAGCAGGATTTTCCTAATATATTCTTGTTCTGTATAATCTTTAATAAGGTATAGTGAACTTCTTGCTTTTCAAGAAGCAGTGCATTTGTAAACTGAACCAAGCCTAGGGATACGCTAAAGGATTGTGATGAGACAAATAGTTCAAGTTAGGTCTCTGATCAAAACATCTTCCAGAAATTTTGTTAAATATCATATAACTCCTTAGTGAGTCCCTTATTCTGTGGACCCTGTGATTATTTATCCATAACTAGAGGTAGCTACAGGTTGAGTACTTTTTAAGGATATTATGACTATAACTGTTCTATCGCCTATTGATTTGTCCAAACCCACTTTGCATCCATGTTCAGGGTATGCCTCTAGGCTGAGCTGCTCCAAAGACCTCCTATTCCAATCCATTTCAAGTGCAATCCTTTCTATCAGAATTCATGGCCTACAGAGACCTGCTTGTAGAGTGATTTTTAAAAATTCTAGTGCTTCACTCCCCAATATATTCTGCCAGGATATCTTGAGAAGGAGAAAAATGGAGAAAGAAAAGTTACACTTGCAACTCCAGGATAAACCCTATTTGATCATGTTGGATTATTCTTTAATATACATTATTATGATAGGGAAAGATAGGATTCAGAAGGCAGAAAGGGAGAGAGAGGTTCAGGCTTGAAGGTCCCTGGTTAGGGCAAAATACCTATTTTAAAACATTTCTTCTGGGAAGGGCTGGTTCCAGCAAACTCCCTCAGGCATAAAATTCCTCTTAAGAATGTAGCTGACACTACCTATTCCCTCTCAGGTTCTCCTCAGGAATTTGGCAATCAAATACCTAACTAAAATAAGTAAGCCATAAGACTAATGGTATAGGACGGATAGTATGACCATAGTCTGACTCTTCACACAACGGAATGGAGCCAATCAAGAATGGACAACCCAGCACCTAGAGCTATCAAGATGGTTAGGGTAGGACCTGAGAAGGAACAAGGAGGAAGTGAAGGGGGCCGGACCAGAACCCTATAAAAAAAGTCCCTTGCCTATAATCGTGGGCATTCCCTTTCAAATGCCCCCTCTCTGCAAAGAGAGCTTTCATACTCTTATTTCTAACCTCAGATTCTATTAAACTTTTGCCTGCTGCTCATTTTATTCTGTGTCCACCTCTTCATTCTTCGAAGTGGTGAGACAAGGAACTCTGGGCATTGAAGTAAAGAATCCTGCAACATTATGGTTTGGATTTCAGCTTTTTGTGTTATTTAGGACTGTAACAGCCACTTTCATAGATTAGTATGGTTTCTTTCCAGTGCTAGGTTAGGGTATGACAAGCTCCAACTTAATCATTGTATAATGTTCCTTAAAACTACAGGTTTAATTTGAAAGAAATCATTCATTATGCTGAGACTCTTTTAGAGGACGTTCTTTGACAGATTTTAAAATCTGTTCACTTCCAATTTCTTGATTAAAAATTTGGTCATCTTTTTTTTTTTACTTGAAATCCAAATATTTATTAAGATTTTCAAATACATCAGCCATGCTCATGATTGTTATTCTCTTATGATTTTAATACCCCCTTTATTTGTTCTCCTGGTCTGTTTGCATTTTCTCTTCTTTAGATTTGTAATAGATGTATCTCTAATTCTTTTTATTTAAAAAAATGTTTTTAACGTTTTATTTAATTTTGAGACAGAGACAGAGCGTGAGCGGGGGAGGGGCAGAGAGAGAGGGAGATGCAGAATTTGAAGCAGGCTCCAGGCTCTGAGCTGTCAGCATAGAGCCCGAAGTGGGGCTTGAACTCACCAGCCGTGAGATCATGACCTGAGCCAAAGCCAGACACCTAATCGACTGAGCCACCCAGGTGCCCTTCTTTAATTCTTTTTAAATGTTGCCCTTACATGTACTTATCAAAGTGACTGTTTTCTATAATTGTGCTATTACGTTTAATATGTATTTTTTCTTACAATATTAATAGTAGCCATTGTCTTCTTCCTTAGATTTAGACTTGCCCTTTTAGTTCATTGATGTTAAATAATGAAAACTTTAAATTTATAATTTTCTTTAATATGGTTTGGAAACATTCTATAATGTTTTTGAAAGAAGTTTTTATTATGTGTGAGCATACAATGTTTGCCTAGTGCAAGCATTCCTTAATCTTTTCCCACCCATCCCCAAATTTGGTTATTTCCCTTCCCTTTGTACTATTATTCAGGTTAATGGCTCTCTATTCTTTTTAAGGATAGGCTAAGAGAATTTTCATAATATATCCTGTGTAAATCTATTGTAATTTACAAAAGTTGGTGAGTGGGGCTTTAAGCTCTAATTTTTTTCTGTCAAAAATAATACACAATGAATAAATACATTCATCAGGCATATTGTATTTTGGAAATGTATCTTTGGAATAGAATCTAAGAGGTAGGGATGCTGTATCAAAGGGTTAATACGTGTGAATGCTTTCCAGATATTTTCAAATTACCCATCATAAGGAATTACAACAATTTGCGTCTGTCATCTCAGCGCCAATGTATCAAAGTATCTATTCCCCACAACCTTGACTGAAGAGTATATTGCCACACTTATGGATTTTTGTCCATCTCATTGGGTAAAGATATTTCCCTTGTAGATTTTCATCTCTGTCATCAGTAAAGTTTAATTATGTGTCATTAAATAAATGAAACATAAGTGTACAAATATATGAGCTTGTATAACCCACCATACTTTTAAGAGAAAGAATATTTTTGTTATGTTAGAAAGCTCTCTCACTCCCCTTTCCTCAATTCCCCACTTCTAAGCAACTGCCTTTCTTACTCTGACCACCATAGATTAGGTTTGCCTATTCTAGAACTTTCTATAAGTGAAACATACCGTATGAATTCCTTTGCTCCTTTCACTCTGGGCAATATTTTTAAGATGGGTTAATACTTGGAGGTACCACATAGTGACTGATCATTCATTTTTACTCCTGAGCAGTATTCCATTGTATGAACACTAAAATCTTTTTGTTTATTTTTCTGTTGAGGGACAGGTGGGTTGTTTCCTACTCATACTAATGAGTGAGGAGTGATTATCTCATTTTGGTTGTAATTTGCACTTTCCTGATGTTGAATAATCTTGAGTGCTTATTCTTCTGCTTAGTGGCTATTTATATACCTTCCTTTGCAAAGTATCTTATCAAATCTTTTACTCATTTAAAAATTTATATGCCTTTTTTCCATTTTTGAGTTGTAAGATGTGTGTATATATCCTATATACAACACCTTTGCCTGATAGATGTTTTGAGAATAGTATTTCCCAATATGTAGCTCTCCTATTCATTTTCTTAGTGGTATCTTTTGGCAAGCACAAGTTTTAATTTTGTTGGTGTTAAATTTACCAATTATCAACTTAACAATTCTATTTTTTAAGTTTGTGGTTTTTGTATCTAACCTAAAAGAAAATATCTCTGTTTAACCTAAGATCATAGAAATAGCCTCCAATGATTTTCTTCTAGAAGTCTGATACTTTTAAGCTTTCATTTAATCTATGACACATCTAAAATTAATTTTTGTGCACAGTTTGAAATAGAGGTAGAAATTCATCTTTTTTTCTATTTGATATCTAGTTGCTCTAGAATAAGTAGTTGAAAAAGTTTTCCCTTACCTGTTGAATTGCTATGACACTTCTTTTCAAAATAACTTGATTATACATGAATGGGTATCTTTCTACTTACTTTTTTACATTCCATTTATTCTTAATAACACACTCTCTGAATATCTGTTAGTGTAAGTTCTCCAATTTTTTGTTGTCTTACAATAGTTTTCATTATTTTAAGTCATTTTCATTTTCTATGTAAATTTTGCAATTAGCTAATCACTTTGTGAATTATAATCCTAACAAGATGGAGTTTTCTGATCCATCAATATGGCATAGCTCTACATTTTTAAATTATTCAATATTCAAGGCTATATTTATATAATATTTCTAAATACTTTATACTTTTAAATGCTATTGTAAATAATACAGTTTTAAAACTACTTTTCCCTTTTGCTCATTGCTAGTTTATTTACATATGTCTTTTTTTTTTAACATTTACTTTTTTTGGTATGACCTTTCTAAATTATTCCTTAAGTGTTTTTGTAGTTTTATTAGAATTTTTTAGGTACCCTATCATCATTTCAGAGTAAATATACTTTTGTTCTTTTCTTCCAATCCTTACACTTGTTATTTCTTTATACTCCTTTGTTCACTGGCAAAGATTTCCATTATAGTACTGGATAGAAATGATGAAAGAGAGGTTCTTGGTTTACTCCCAAACTTAAGAGGAAAGTATTCAGTCTTCTGTCATTTTTTATAATTTTTTTAAATGTTTGTTTAGTTTTGAGAGAGAGAGAGAGAGAGAGAGAGAGAGAGAGAGAGAGAGAGAGAGAGAGAGAGATTGAGACGGAGCATGAGCAGGGGAGGGGCAGAGGGAGAGGGAGACACAGAATCCAAACCAGGCTCCAGGCTCCAGGCTCCAGTCTCCAGGCTCCAGCTGTCAGCACAGAGCTGGATACAGGGCTGAAACTCATGAACCCTGAGATCATGACCTGAGCCAAATTCAGATGCTTAACCAACTGAGCCACCCAAGCGCCCTTCAGTCTCCTTTCATTAAGTTTGATGTTAGTTATAGGTTTTTATAGAAATTCTTTACCAAATTGAAAATCTTTGCTTCTACTCCTAATTTGCTGTCAGTTTGCTTTCTATAAATGTTTTAAGTAGTGTTATTAAACTATGATTTACATACATTTAAATTCATCCTCATGTGTCCAGATTGATCAATTTGGCAAACCATATACAGTTATGTAATCAATGCTATAAATAAGATAAAGAATTTGTAGTACTCCACAAACTCAAGTTGTGTTTATATGAACTTAGGAGTTCTGTTTTTTAATTTTCAAGTTGTTTTCTTTACCTTCTACTGAAGCCATGTTCTGTTTGCTTTGAAAAAAAAAAATCCTACCTTTATTTCTACTAGTAACTTTCCTCTACTGTGTTTTTCTCTAAGTATCAAGCTCAAAAGCACATTAATAACTTCCGATGAACTTTGTATTTTTTTAGTGCCTCTAATTTCTGCTCTCCTCATTTCCAATCCTTTGTTTAATCTGCTTGTGATTGTTATAAAATTACTAATTTGCAGTTGCTTGGTGCAATAACATTTTTTTAATGTTTGTTTATTTTGAGAGAGTGTGCATATGTACCTGGGGGAAGGGGTAGAGACAGAGGGAGAGAGAATCCCAAGCAGGCTCCACATGTCAGGGCAGAGCCCTAAGTGTGGCTTAATCTCACAAACCCTGAGATCGTGACTTGAGCTGAAATCAAGAGTCTGATGCTTAACCAACTGAGCCACCTGTGTACCCCAGTAAAATAACATTTTTTGATTTCTAAATAATTGTTTTTATGGTGATAAGAATACTTAATGTGAGAGCTATCCTTTAACATTTTTAAATGTACAAGACAGTATTGTTAACCATAGACATAATCACTTCCTGAAGATTTTAGCTTTTATTTATCTTGCACAAATGAAAATTTATGAACCAAACTCCCCATTTCCCCTCCTCCCAACCTTGGTAATAACCATTCCACTCTCTGCTTCTAGCATTTTGACTGTTTTAGATTATTCTTGTAAGTAGAGTAATGCAAGATTTGTTCTTCTGTTATTGGATTTTTTCATTTAGCATAATGTCCTCCAGGCTTATCCATGTTGCAGGATTTCCCTCTAAGGTTGAATGATATTCCGTTGCATACCACATTTTCTTTATCTATTCATTTGTCAATGGACATATAGGTTGTTTCAATGTCATGACTGTTGTGAATAATGCTGCAATGAATATGGGAGTATTAATATCTTTTTGAGATGCTGATTTAAATTATTTGGTTTAATATATAGATTTATTCCCAGTGGGATTGCTGGGTCATATCATGGTTCTGTTTTTAATTTAAAAAAATTTTAAATGTTTATTTGTTTCTGAGAACACAAGAGGGGAAAGGGACCAGAAAGAGAGGGAGACACAGAATCCGAAGCAGGCTCCATTCTCGGAGCTGTCAGCACAGAGACTGATGCAGGGCTTGATCTCACGAGCTGTGGGATCATGACCTGAGCTGAAGTTGGACGTTTAACCCACTAAGCCACCCAGGCACCCCTCAAATCCTTTTTCTGCATCTATTGAGATGATTATGTGATTTTTGCCCTTTGTTATGTTAATGATATGTATCACATAACTGATTTTTGTACCAGCATCTCAAGGATACTTCCTACATGGTCGTGGTGTATGATCCTTTTAACAAGTTGTTGATTTCCGTTTACTTATACTTTGTTGAGGATTTTTGCATCTATCTTCTTCAAAGATAGTGGCCTATAGTTTTCTTTCCTTGCAATGTCTTTGTTTGGGTTTGATAGTATAGTAATTCTGGTCTCATAAAATGAGTTGGAAAGTATTCCTTACTCTTCAATTTTGTGGGAAATTTTGAGAATTATTGGCATTAATTAGTCTTTAAAGGTGAAGTAATATCTATCATTGAAGCCATCTGGTTTTGACTTTATTGTCGCAAAGTTATTGCTTCCTCATTCATTATCTTTACTTGTTTGTTACAGATGTTAAGATTTTTTATTTCTTCATATTTTAGTCTTGATAAATTGCATGACTCTGGGAATTTATTTCTCTTATCGTATCAGATCTGTAAATAATTGTTTATAGTAATCTGTTAATATCCTTTTAATTTCTATGGCACAGTAATATTTTTACTTTTTAGTATTTTTATCTTTAATATCAGTTAATAGTGAATTTTTTAAAAACTTTTGGACCATCTTTACAGATTTGACATTTGGTATTTAGTTGTTAACAGTAAGGACACCAAGTGTATTCACATGCTAACCCAGAAATTCATATATTAGTGTTGTTTTAAATATGTTAGTATCATTTTGATAGTTGCTTTTTCAGTCCAGGTTTGGTGATTTTCTTGGACTTGTGTACTTTTAGTTTTTGTTTTACCCAATGACTTGTATACTGTTGTCAACCAATGCTCAGTATTACAGAGATTAGAAGATAAATCTTTGCTGAGACATATCACATTTATGTTTTCCATCTATTTTTCTCCACACAATCCATCATCACCTACAAGTTAAGCTGTGTGTGTGTGTGTGTGTGTGTGTGTGTGTGTGTGTGTGTGTGTGAAATACAGAACTGATACATTTTTCTCTGTGTTTGAACACAAGAGTATGTAATAGAATGGTTACAGCAAAAGCAGTATGTATTGTTCCCTTAAACGGCCACATTATTGGTAATAATACAATTTGCAACTCTTTGATAAATATTATATAGACCTTAAGGATAACCATTTGTAAATATGCAGTCCCAACCTGTCATTAGGTTTCCTCAGTTATAGTGCAAGGAAAACAAAAGAAGGAAATTTCTTATCTTGGCTTGGTAACCATGAAGCATGAGTAGAACACTAAGGAAGAATAGAAATCTTTGCTAGTAGAGGGTATCGTTGGAAAGACAAAACCCTACTAAGATTATAAAATCCGTATTAAATATTAACATTACACACTACCTAAAAGAACATATCTGGAGTGCTTAGTTGAAACTGTCAGAACCCCTACCTTTCAGTGGGTTAATGAAATAGAGAACTATTTCTTACCCCCAGAATATTCATATGCAAGAGAAACCAACAGTTCTTTCATCTTGTGGCTCCATTGTTGCCGCAAATCACAGAATCCTTTCCCCCTTGCAGTTAAAGGACAGGTGTCTCAGTCCATTTGGACTGCTGTAACAAATTACTATATATCGGGTGGCTTATAAACAACAGAAATTTATTTATCACAGTTTTGAAGGGTGGAAAGTACAAGAGATCTGGGTGCCAGAAGATTCAGTGTCTGGTGAGAATCTGCTTCCTGATTTAGAGACAGTCACCTGGTCTCTGTGTCCTCACATGGCAAGTGGGGACAAGTTACTCTCTGGGGTTTCTCTAGAAGAAAGAGCACATATCCTTTGGGGCTAGGGGGACCCAAATGGTCAATCGACAGCATTGGGTATGGAAAATAAATCTAGCATTCCCCCAAAACTCTGGCCTCAAAGTAACATTCATCACTTTTGCTTGTATTCCATGCATGGTGCCTCCTGAATATAGTGAGCATTGTGACGGTAAACAGTAATACTTAGTTTCTATCTAGGCAGCGATTTCTCTGCAATAGCCCTACAATGGAAGGGAGGCATTAGTTTTTGATGGACCTGCCATTAACAGAAGGGGACTATGAATTGGCTACTCAGAAACCATGAGCAAGTCACTTGTTTATTGTCTTTATTAACTGAGGAGTCTGGAAAGTTAAAATACTCACTTCTTCCAGCCAAAATTCAGGTGAAGACGATGAGGGATACATTTTTGGATCATGAGACTTAGCCAAATTGAGTCCCTGTTCCTCAAGGAGAAAATTCTTTTCTCCCTTTGATCTTCTGCTTCTTCCCTTTTTGTTTGGTCTAGAAAATGACCTGTTAAGGCCCATAGCTAATGATCTAGGATTATTAAGGCCTTCACATCAAAGAGTGAAAAGGTGGAAGGAGTTTCGATCAATGACATTGTTGAACAGTTGCATCATCCTTGATTGCTGATCTTTGGACTTTTTTGTTATATGAGGAAATTAACTGTATATCTCTCTTTATTTAAATGACTGTTGGGGTTTCAGTTATTTACAGCTATAACCCTAATATATAATTAAACTGGTAGTCCCATTCATGGAATTTAATTTTCCTTGGGACATGAAAAAAAACATTTTTAAAGTAAATTCTTAACCTAAGTTCTCATCTTCTCTTACTTTTGTATCAAAAGTCATTCCAAAATTCACATCGCCCCAAATTTCACAGTATTCTTAGAATCATAGTCACCAAAAGAGTATGAATTCAAAATCAAGCTGTTTAAAAAACTCCTGTGACATTACTTAGGCAAACAGTCTCTAGAAAATTGAAAGCTAAAATGCCCTTTCTTGTTGCAAACAAACATGAAAAATATACAAGAAGAGAACAAAAGCATTAAAATGCTATGGGATAATGTGACAGTTCTATATCATAAAAGGAAGTATATTGGGGGAAAGGAAGCAAAAAATTTAATTGGATGGGAAAGAAAAAGAATTATCTGATATCAAAGACCAGAGTTGTGAGTACATTATGGAGAGGAGGGAACAAAATTAAGAAGAAATTTAATAAATGGGAGTGAGAATATTGAGCATCGAGGTGATAGACTAAGTAGTCCAGCAGAGTAAAACAACAATAACCTGCCAGATTGGAAACTAAGAATCAGTTTACAAACATATTACTCAAAGACTGTGCACCTTCATTGCTATCTGCGCCTTAAGAACAGATCCACACCTTAAGAACACGACAGACAAATGAGCATCACTTTCAGGAATTTCTTAAAATTAAATGAATGTGACAGGTATATTTCCAGAAGAGGCTCAGGATGTCAATTTAGTGCTTCTTAAAAATTTTACCATTTTTACTGAGGAAAGGATTGTCCCTCCCACTCCCACTTCATTTCTTATAAGGCTGGTTCATTGGTTTCATTTTTGCTTCTCGTAATTTGGGGACTGAAATTGTGTGCAAAAAAGAAAATTCATCTCCTTTTGATTTCCACTGTCTCTCTGAGCTTTATTCGAAAATGTATAAATAAGACATTTATTGCATGTACCTTAAAAATGTCTACATGTTCCTTCTTAATTCCTCATTAGGAAAGATAAGTTCATGGTTGGATATTCATTTTCCTCTATCTTGGAATGAATCAGTGGTCTTCTGTTTTTGTTACTGTTATTTATGACCTTCCAAAGTGTAGACCCTTGAAAATTAAAACCACAGAAACCATATTATGGGAAAGCCACAATTCTCATAATAAAATGCTAAAGTTTCCCTGACTTACAAAGTTACTGCACGCTTTAATTTTGTTACTATTTTCATATGAGTAGTTGTTTCTGCAGCCAATTTGCTTACAAAATGTGGCTACTCATCCCACAGAACTGTTTGTTGAACTCTACAAATAGATATTATCACATAATTGGGATTAATGCATAGAAATATCTTTGGCATATGGCAGATTGAAATGTACTTGGGAAAGCAGATACAGAATGTCACTTGGCAGTGGTTTATGTGCATTAAACTCCTGCTTTTTGCTGAGATTGGAGTGAGAAAGAGAAATGTGTGCAAAAATCTCATAATCTTTGACAAATTCTCTAATACCTTTTGGACTCTGCGATTAGTTTTTCATGCTCAAGTTTGTAGAACAATTTAGGATTCCCAGTAAACTCTTTCAAATAACGATAAAGCTGAATAGCATATAGGATCTAATGGGTATACCTAAATTTAAAAAACTTACTCTGTGTATCTTGCATGATGCTTTGCAAAATTAAAACCTACACATAAGATTAAATTTTTTAAAAAAGGATTAGAGCTAGCATTAGAACCATGGACATTTTTTTTCAATAATGCAGAAACTTTAGACTGGATATTAAATATACATGTATGTATTTCAAAACAAGAACTTCAATGAAAACTATAATCATCTTTAAAGGAAATAGTAAAAATTCCCCTAATGCATTTAGTGAAAAATATACAATACAATTCAATCTAGCAATCTATATTATTAAGACGGTATTTGTGAGAACCAAAAACATGTCACCACTCTTATTTTCCAAGATAAGTTGCTATTCCTTTGACCGTAGTTTTTTCCTATATAATTTACTCTATAGCACTAGAAAGAAATGTGAGCTATACTCAAAGACCCCCCCCCCTCCCAAACCAAACAAAAATAACATTTTAAACATGACAAACTGCCTTGGCTGAAACTTTCAATCTTCTGTCCTATATTGACCAGCATTTCATAAAATTATGAAAACATGGAAATGTAACAATTCAAGGTGAATGGGAACAGGAAGACTTTTTGAAAACATTGTGTTTTTTGATCCATGAGCAGAGAAAATCTCATTTCATTTTCATCTTCTTTAGTTTATTTCAGGGGTTTTGTAGTTTTTAGTGTACCAGTTTTTTTTTTGGTTTTTTTTTTTTTTGCCTTCTTGGATGAATTTATTCCTAAGTATGTTATTCTTTTTAATGATATGGTAAATTGAAATTGTTTTCTCAATTTCATTTTAAGATCGTTCATTCCCAGTGAATAGAAATACAACTGATTTTTGTTTTTCTGTTCTGCAACTTTGCTGAATTTGTTTGAGTTCTACTAGCTTATTGCTGCAATCTTATATGTAATCTTTACATATAAGATCATGTCATCTATTAACAGAGGTAATTTTACTTCTTCCTTTCTAATGTGGGTTACTTTTATGTATTTTTTCTTTTCTTTTTGATTAATTATTTTCTGCCTAATTGCTCTGATCAGAGCCACACTATGCTGAATAAATGTGTCAAAAGTAAAGACATTCTTAGAGCGCCTGAGTGGCTCAGTGGGTTAAGCATCCAACTCTTGATTTGGGCTCAGGGCAAGATCTCACAGATTGAGCCGCATGTTAGGCTTTGCACTGAGCATGGAGCTTGCTTGGGATTCTCTCTCTCTCTCCCTCTCTCTCTCTGCCCCTCCAGCACTCTCATGTACTCTGTCTCAAAATAAGCAAACAAACATTAAAAGAAAAAAGTAAAGACGTTTTTGTCTTGTTCCTGATCTTAGAGGGAAAGCATTAAATATGTTAGCTGTGGATTTTTCAAAATGGCCTTTATTATGTTGAGGATGTTTCTATTTCTGGTTTATTATTTTTATTTTTGATCATGAAAGGATGTCAGATTTTTGGAAATGCTTTTGTTTTAAATATTGGGATATTTATGCAGTTTTATGACTTCATTCTATTAATGTGTTATATTATAATGACATATTGTATATGTTGAACCATCTTTGCATCCAATAATAAATCCACTTGTTCATGGTATATATTTTTTCTAACATGCTGCTGTATTCTGCACTAGAATCTTGTTGACGATTTCTGTATCAGTAATCATGAGGGATATTGGTGTGTAGGTTTCTTGCAGTGTCTTTGGCTTTGGTATTGTAGCAATGGTAGCCTCATAGAATGAGTTAGAAAGTGCTCCCTCCTTTTTGATTTTTTGAAAGAGTTTGAGAAGCATAGGTGATAATTCTTCTTTAAATGTTTGCTGAATTCACCAGTGAAGCCATATAGTCCAGGTCTTTTTGTTGTTGTTGGGAACAATCTTCTTACTAGTTATAGATCTATTCTAGTTTTCACTTTCTTTTGGAGTAAGTTTTGGTACATTGCATATTTCTAGAAATTTACCCATTTCATCTGCATTTCCATCCTTCTGCTAGCTTTGGGTTTAGTTTATCCTTCCTTTTCTCATTTGTTATGGTGTAAAGTTAGGGTACTGATTTGAGATTCTTCCTCTTTTTTAATGGATGCATTTACATTAAAAAATTTTACTCTTACAACTGGCTGCATTACACGAATGTTGATATATTGTGTTTTGTTTGTTTCCAGACGTCATTCTGTTTCTCCTGTGATTCCTTCTTGACTCATTTGTTGCTTAAAAGTGTGTTGGTAGATTTCCACCTGTTTGTGAATTCTCCAGCTTCCCTCTGTTTTTGACTTTGAGTTTTATTTTTTAATCTGAAAATATGCTTTGTATAACATCAATTTTTAACAATTTATTAAGGCTTTTCCGTGATCTACCATACGGTCTCTCATGGAGAATGCTCCATGTGCACTTGAGAAAAATGTGTATTCAGCTGTTGGTGGGTAGAATATTCTATGAGTATCACTTAGGTCCAGCTGGCTTGTAGTATTGTTCAAGTCCCCTAGCTCCTTATTAATCTTGTCTGGTTCTTATATCCATTATTGGAAGTGGAGTACTGAAGTCTCCAATTATTGCAGAGCTGTATATTTCTTCCTGAAATTATATCAATGTTTCCTTTATATATTTTGGGGGTCACTGTTTTATTGGTGCATGTAATGTTTATGATTATTACATTTTCGTTATGAGGTAACTTTGTAGCAATATATAATGTCCTTGTTTTTCTCTTGTAAGAAATTGTTACTCAAAGTCCATTCTTTTTGTCACTATTTACATGGAATATATTTTTCCTTACATTCACTTTCAAACTATTTGTCTTTAGGTTTTGGTATTTTGAAAATATAACTTTTTGCTCCTATAATTTTATTAAATTGTTGCAGTGGGGTTCGCCCTGTGTTTTGGTTGACTAAAGTATATGCTTTAGAAAGGGAACTGAAAGGATGTTGTGTGGTAATTGTTTGAGGCTACTCTTCAGAGCACTATTGTGTGACTTCTAAACTGCTGGATGGTTACCAGTGACCTTAGCTTTTGCTATACCACTATAAACCATACAACCCATATTCAGAATGAGGGAAGGTAAGATTTGGGATAGAGAAGCTAAGAAACTATAGTTAGATCATGTTTTTTTAAGTCTATTCTGCTGATCTTTGTCTTTTTTTGTTAAGTTTAATCCATTTACATTTAAATTGATTACTAACAAGGAGAGATTTATTTTTGCCATTTAAATATTTGATATGCCTTATAGTTTTTGTTCTTTGTTTTCTCTCTTACTGCCTTCTGTATTTAGTTGATTTTTTCCCCTCCAGGTAGCACCCTCTGGAGGTCCCCAAGAACCAAAGAATCATGTTCCTAGCTAACACCTAGGGCCTGGGGGTTGGTCTCCTGTCTCCACAATGGCCCAACCACCCCCACTGGAGGCTGACAGGCACCCCCAAGGGTCTTTAAACCTTTGAGTGAAAGGGTATCTGGATGGGGGGTGGGGAGGAGGGGGGAATGACAGGGTGGCCACAGTGCCACTGCCTTGAGGCCAACACCAGCCATGACTACCGACGCGTTGCAAGTATGGACACTGTTGCCTGTGATGGAAGCTTCCTGGGCACGACCCCAGACCTGCTGCTATTGGACACCAACTGCCTTTCTCCCAAAGTTTTCCTCCACTGTCATTCTTGGCACCTGCAGCCAAGACACCTTGCCGTGGAGGGTGAAGGGCTAAGGCAGGAAGTGGGGTGTAAGACCAGTGCCAGGTGTGGAGGATGGGGAAAGATAGGAGGTGGATCAGAGGGGACTGTGGACACCTGGAGAACCCACGGCAGGAATGGTGGGAGAGGGGAACCTTACCCTGGAGACTGGAGACTCTAGAGGGCTGGTGCCTACTTGATTTTTTATAGTGACGCGTTTTAATTCCCTTCTCATTTCTTTTTGTATATATTCTACAGCTATTTTCTCTGAGGTTGCCATGAGATTTACATATGACCTCCTAAAGTTAATAACAATCTATTTTGAAAGGATACCAACTTAACTTCAATCACATAATAACAAACAAAAAAGCTATATAGCTGTATCCTCTTTTATGTTGTTTCACAAATTACATCTTTTCATACTATACCCAATAACACATATTTATCATTATTTTTGTGTTTTTTTAAATAGTGTAGAAAATAAAAAGTGTAATTACAAACCAAAATTAAAATAATACTGCTTTTATATTTGCATTTGTTTTCGTTTCTTTATATGGCTGTAAGTTATAGTGCAGGATCCATTTATTTCAACCTGAAGATACTCTCTTAACCTATCTTGTAGGTCAAGGTTAGTGAGAAGTAACTCCTTCATTTTTTGTTTATCTGAGATCCTAGTACTCTCTCCTTCATTTCTAAGGAAAGTTTTAATGGATATACGATTCTCAGATGATAGGATTTTTTTCTTTCATTCACCACCTTACATATGTTATCTCACCACCTCGTCTCCAAGGTTTCTAATGAGAAAAGCAGCTGATCACCTTACTGAGGATCCCTTGTACATGATGAATTGCTTCTGGCTACTTTCAAAATTCTCATCCTCGTTGACTTTTGAAAGTTTCATTATAATGTGTTTGGTGTGGGTTCTGCCGGGGCTGTGCATAGCTTTCTAAATTCGCCCATATATATGGCTGTTTTTGAATGTCCTAATTTCCCAAAGAGTCTCACCCAAATGTCTCCTTTGGACCTCAGAGGTTTATGTGTCTGCTCCTCATCTCTTGTCACCGGAGTCTGTGGGTTTTCAGTCACCTTTTAGCTTTTATGAGTAGGGCTCACCACTTTGCTGTCTTAGTTCTGACTTAGAAGAATGCCTTGTGTCAGTCCTTCACATATTCCGCAGAGAAGTGAGAACAGATATGCATAATAATTTGCAAATAAGGTCTGGTCTGCTTCCTCTGGTTTAAAGGAGGAAACTAAAAACTGGACCGATGCCAGTTCAGAGCCTAGACTCCCACTGTGTTTGGGAGAACCTCTTTTCCCTGATGAACTTTTCTTGCTTGACTCCTAGAGTACTCTTGTGGTTCTCTTACTTTCTTCCCTTCCTTCCAGTCTTCCCTTTCTGACAGATGTGGAGGAGCCCAAGACTAGTTTTGGGGCTTCTTCTCTTCTCCATTTATTTCCTTGTTTCAGCTCATTCATCTGTATAGTAATGACTCCCAAAAGTGTATTTTTAAATTCAGACCTCTCTCACAAACTTCAGATGTGTTTCCAACTGTCAGCTTGACTCCCCACTTACATGTTCTATAGACATCTCAAGGTTTATATTTCCAAAATGGAACTCCTGGTCTTACCATTCAAATTTTCTTTTCTTTTGGCTTTTCACATCTCTGTTGATTAGAAACTTTGACTTGTACAGAGCAAAAAACTTGGGATCTTTTTTTTTTCTGTTTACAGCCTTTTTTTTAAATAATATAATTTATTGTCAAGTCAGCTAACATACAGTGTATATGATGTGCTCTGGGTTTTTGGGGTAGTCTCCCGTGGTTCATCGCTTACATACAACACCCAGTGCTCATCCTAACAAGTGTCCTCCTCAATGCCCATCACCCATTTTCACTTCTACCCTGCCCCCCCCCATCAACCCTCAGTTTGTTCTCTGTATTTAGAGTCTCTTATGGTTTGCCTCCCTCTCTGTTTGAAACTGTCTTCCCCTTCCCTTCCCCCATGGTCTTCTCTTAAGTTTCTCAAGTTCCACACATGGGTGAAAACATATGATATCTGTCTTTCTTTGGCTGACTTATTTTACTAAGCATAATACCCTCCAGTTCCATCCACATTGTTGCAAATGGAAGGATTTCATTCTTTCTCATTGCCAGGTAGTATTCCCTTGTATATATAAACCACATCTTCTTTATCCATTCATCAGATGATGGACATTTAGGCTCTTTCCATAATTTGGCGGTTGTTGGAAAGTGCTGCTATAAACATTGGGGTACATGTGCCCCTAATGAATCAGCACTCCTGTATCCTTTGGATAAATTCCTAGCAATGCTATTGCTGAGTCGTAGGGTAGTTCTATTTTTAATTTTTTGAGGAACCTCCATGCTGTTTTCCAGAGTGGCTGCACCAGTTTGCATTCCCACCAACATCAACGAACTTTGACTTGTACAGAGCAAAAGACTTGGGATCATTTTTGATGCCTGTTCTGCTTCCACTATCCACTTACAAATTGTTACCAAATGTTTTGGCTTTACTTTGAAAATTACCCAGAATGCACTTTCACCATCCCCTCTACTGTCATTCTCATCCACACCACCATTATCTCTCACCCGGATTGCTCTTAAGTGGCTTCTTTGCTATTGGATCTTTTCATTGTTCTATTTCCTGCTCTCAACACAGCAACCAAAATGACTGGTTTAAAATTTAAGTCAGGCTCTGACACTTGTCTGCTCACAACCATGCAATAAATCTGATTTTACTCCTAATAAAAGCCAATGTTTTTACAATGGCCCTTAAGTACTTCTCAGAGTACTTACTGAGTAGCGCTGATGTCCAAATCCTCAGTGTTGAGTGAGTTGTGCTAGTTACAATTCAGAGCCCTAGGCCTGACCTTCTCAATAGGAACCTCTGGGAGGGAGTCCTAGGGATCTTGAACAGGCTCTGTGGTAATTGTTATGCACACTAAGGTTTTGTGCACCCCTGGTACACAGCCTCTCTCAGCTCTGCTCCTGTGATTCTTCTTGTTTGCTCTGCTTCAGGTCCCCTGGACTCTTTCATGTTCCTTGGAAACCTCACCTTTGAGTAAGAACCTTTGCAGTCACTGCCCCTTCACCTGGCAAGTTTTTCTTTCAGACTGCTGCACAGGTTAGACTCTCACTGACCTCAAGTCTTTGCCCAAATAGCACCCTCGCAATAGGGCCTACTTGGATTCCCCAGTTTACATTCACTTCTCACCCTGCCTTTCATACTCTTGACTTTCCTTAAACCTCTTCAACTTTTTTGCCCCCATGGCCTATCACATTGCTATGGAATGGGAGAAGATATTTGCAAATAACCTATCTGATCAAGGGTTAATTTCCAAAATATATAAGGAACTTATAAAGCTCAATGCCTCAAAATCAAATAATCCAGTTAAAAAATTGGCAGGAGACATGAATAGACATTTTTCCAAAGAGGATATATACAAGGCCAACAGACACATGAAGAGACATGCACCATCACTCACCGTCAGAGAAATACAAATCAAAACCACAGTGAGGTGTCACCTCACACCAGTCAGAATTAACAACACAGGAAACAACAGGTGCTGGCAAGGATGCAAAGAAAGGAGAACCCTCTTTCCCTGTTGATGAGAATGCAAACTGGTGCAGCCACTCCAGAAATCAGTGTACAGGTTCCTCTAAAAGTTAAAAATAGAACTGTCCTATGATCCAGCAATTGCACTACTAGGGATTTACCTGAAGGATACAGAAATACTGATTTGAAGGGGCACATGCACTGATGTCTATAGCAGCATTATCAACAATAAACAAAAAGTATGGAAAGAGCCCAAATGTCCATCAACTGATGAATGGATAAAGAAGATGTGGGGTGTGTGTGTGTGTGTGTGTGTGTGTGTGTGTGTGTATTATATATTACTGATCCTTCAGAAAGAATGAAATCTTGCCATCTGCAATGACATGGAAGGGATAGAGAGTATTATGCTAGGCCAAATAAATTAGTCAGAGAAAGACAAATACCATATAGCTTCACTCATGTAGAGTTTAAGAAACAAAATATGTGAACAGAGTGTAATGGAAGAAAAAAAGAAAGGCAAACGAGGAAACAGACTCGTAACTATAGAGAACAAACAGGGTTACTAGAGGGGAGGTGGAGAAGGGTTGGGTTAAATAAGTGATGAGTATTAAGGAGGGCACTTGTTGGGATGAGCACTGGGTGTTGTATGTAAGTTGTGAATCACTGAATTCTCCTGAAACCAGTATTACACTGTATGTTAACTGGAATTTAAATAAAAAGTTGGAAAGAAAAAGTAAATTAAAAAAAACATTAGTGTTGAAACATACATACAAACATACATACATAAAATTACTAACATTCGGTCTAAGTTATTAGCTTATCACATATATTGTGGATGATCTGTTTTGTCCTTCTGGAACATAAGCCTAACACAGGTTAGGGATTCTTGTCTTGCTCACTCACAAATCCCAACTGTCTACAACAATGCCTGGCATATAGGGTGGCTTGGGACTTATTGAGAATAATTGAGCAACAATTTATGGTTGTGGAAGTCTATTGTAAATTTTTGCTTTGACATAGGAAAACATATTAAAGGAAAGACTAAGAAAAGTACTTATAATATGGTAAACATAAATAAGGAAAGCAAATTACCATATTTTCAGTAGATTTTTGTTTCTTCTATAAAGAATTTATAGAGGGGTTCCTGGGTAGCTCAGTCGGTTAAGTGTCAGACTTCGGCTCAGGTCACGATCTCACTGTTTGTGGGTTTGAGTTCTGCGTTGGGCTCTGTGCTGACAGGTCAGAGCCTGAAGCCTTCTTTGGATTCAGTGTCTGTCTGTCTGTCTGTCTGTCTCTCTCTCTCTCTCTCTCTCTCTGCTTCTCCTCTGCTTGTGCTCTCTCCCTCCCAAATATAAAATAAACAAACTTAAAAAAATTGTATTTAAGAATTTATAGAATTTTTCATAATTTTTCAGGAAAAAAGGTAAACATAAAAGCAAACACTTTGAAATAAGGATTTGTTAGAATAATATTTTAAAAGACCAACCATCTCTTTAATTAAAAAATACCCAGAACTAGTATAAATTCTTTCTCTGAAGATTTGTTTTGTGGTAAGCAGTCTGTCATTTTTAATTTTATACTTTATTCCTTGTATTTTTGGTTAGTATTTTTTCTCCCAAATATAATCTATATAATCTTATATTTCTTACAATTAAAAGACATGGAGATGTTGAATTCTATCTTAAAATAAAATACAGCTTTTTTATATGGTAATTTATCTGTTCTACCATGAGACGGTTTAGATACTTTGTTTGGGAGAGGGGATAAGCAAAGTAAGAAGAGAAATATATTGTCATTAAAAAAATATTCTTGGTAGTCACCCATATTTCCATAGAATGTGTTCAAGAGTCTTTCAAGAGTCTAATCTGTTGTTTAGTCCCCCAAACAAATTGTGAACTGAAGCTTGGGTGAATTTTGAATGGCTCTGCTTATAACTACATATAACTTTAGCTGCTTACAATTCCTGTGTTGAGGAGTGAGAAAATGAGATGGAGAATATAAACTTATATATGAGTTATATATAAACTTATATAGAAGTTATATATAAACTTATATATATGAGTGAGAGAGGGAGCCTACTGAAAATTATCCCACCGATTCAAATCCCAGTTACCATGAACCTCCTCATTCTTTGCCCTAAATACTAGGGTAAGCTAAATAATACTGCTTATTATAATCTACAGCTTTAATAATAATGAGAGTCAACACACCATGCATAATACAAAAAAAGAGAAGTTTTTATTAAGTTATTATTTAGAAAGGACATTTTGGAAGAAAAGCATGAAGAATAGGATCCATTGAAAATGATCATTTCAAGATGGCAAAATTCACCGTTCTTTTTACTGTTCTGCCTTCTATTGTGCTGGGCTGTATTATTCATTTTTATCCCCAACGTATATTATACTTAAGAAATGTTATAAACGTTTGTTGAATAGAAAAGTGAGAAGATGGACCTTAAAGTTTTTTTAGCTCAATTCTCTTTTTTAGAAATAGCCCCAACAATAATGGCTATTGTTCCTTTAGAGGTTCCGATAGATCGATAACCTGAGTTAAGTACCTTAAGGCATTTATGCTAAAGAAACAAGAGGTTTATTTAATGAAGGCAAAACTACTCACCCATTAGTTTTGATCAATTGCTTTGTGGTCACTTTCATTAGACTGTTTAATTTGAATCACAATTAGATTCTATCCTTTTAAAAGATAAAGCAGATTCTTTGGCCATTAATTAAAGGTTCTAACTAAAGTTAGTTGCAAGATGGATGTTACGTACCTTCCACTGATGAACCAACTCCACAAGATAGTGCACTTCTGGTTTGAGAAGCAAAGATTGTAAGTCTAATTATGAAAACTGTTGCTTCTTCCTGGAGCAGGTGGATAGGAACTCATAAAATGGTTTCAGGTATGTTACTGCAGCACACTGTTCCCTAGGATTTCATACCAACAAAATAAATCTCTCCATGCTATTCTTTTATAGGAATATAAATTCGTGTACATAATTTATAAATTGATTAAAATGAGAATGCTGCTTAAATAATGATCTATATTAAACAATTCTTGCCCCTCATTAAAGTGGTGAAACGACATACCAGTTCTCAAATGCCCAGACTCCATGTAACATAGTTTGCCTCAAAAGCAATGCCACAAACAGCTCAAAAGCGGAAGTCTCTGCATCTTGGAGAGGTAAAACCTCAGCAATTGCCAATAATGCTTGAGTCAGCTATTAGCAATCTTCTGCCCTCCTGCCTTTAAAAACCACTCTAAGAGGAATGTTCCGTTTGGTAAAATAAAAATAAACATTTTTAATGAATCAGGTACTAAGTGGAAGACTATTTCGCATTTATATCTATATAACTCTAAAGCCCATTATTCTTGAGACTGCTGGTGCTAATGACATCAAATGTAGATATTTCTAGTCTACACTCATGGAAGCTCTACAAAACCTGCAAAAATAAAACTAAAAATAAAACATTGTCTTCAATGAAAGTAGGATATAGCCACAATTTCAACACAGAAGGAAACTCTGTCTTCCAAATTTAGTGCCATTTGGAGCGATTTAAGAAAGAACACAAGAGGTAATGTAAGTAGCAGATGTAGATAGTTCTAAAAGTAAATTACAGGGCTCCTGAAAGTTTCAAGCAGCATTTCATTTCCTTGGAACAACAAAGTCTAGAGGTATGGATAAGCCAAAGTCAAAGGAGGACATCCCTGTAAAAACTTAGTTTGACACTATGAAGAACAAAAGTTTAGTAGAACCAAAAGAAGTCATGGACTAATCCACGATCAAATTACAGTTGGAAACGTTAACTCCTTCCTCTCAAGAGTTGGCAGAAGCACAAAAAAATCAGAAGAAAATACAGAAGTTCTAATCAACACAACCACCAACCTTGACCTAACTGGCATATGTATAACACATCTCCCAGCAATTAACGATTTACATTCTGTACAAATGTGCACAAAATATTTTTAAAAATTATCATATCCTGGAACCAGAAGAAACCCTGATTACATTCCAATGATTGCAGTAATTCAGAATCTCTTCTCTAACTGCACTGACTTTAAGCTAGAAGCAGTAGTAAAAACATAACTAAAATTTCCAAACTACCTAGAAATTACATAAAAATTCTTAAGGTATCAATGGAAACTAATATAAAAAGGGCCCCTCCAAAATCTTCCATTCAAGTTATCTTTGCATATTCATAGAATATCTATATGTTAGGCAATAAAGTAAACAAATTCCAAAAAGAAGAAATACAATCTGTCACATTCTATAAAAAAGAGTAAAATATAGAAAACAATCGTAAAAAATATAAGAAAATCTTCATAGGACTTTGAAAATTTGATATGATTGCCACTTTGGGTTAAAGGAAGAAATAAAAATGCAATTGCATTTTTCCTTATACCTCCTTTTATTTTTTTATTGAATTGTGGCTGGCAAACAACATTACATTCGGGTGTACAACATAATGACTCAACATTTATATACATTATAAAGTGAGCACCAAGATAAATGCATACAAAGTTGTAACATTATTAACTATATTTTGTATGCTGTACATTGTATCCCCTGTCTTATTCATTTTAAAACTGAAAGTTTGTACCTTTTAATCCCCGTCCTCTATCTTGCCCATTCCTTTACCGTCCTCACCTCTGGAAACCACCAGATTGTTCTCTGTATCAATAAATCTATTTCTGTTTTATTTTGTCTGTGTATTTTCTTTTTTAAATTCCACATATAAGTGAAAGAGCACATTTGTCTTTGACTTATTGTGTTAGCCTAATACCCTCTAGATCCATCCATGTCGTTGCAAGTGGCAAGATTTCATTTTTCATGCCCAAATAATATTCCACCGCGTGCACATGTGTATATGTGTGCACACACATATATACACCACATCTTGCTTTAAAAAAAATTTTTTTAGGGTTTATTTTAAACTGATAAGAATAGATACTACACATGATCTTAGCCAAAAGGCCAAGAAGCAATTAGGGTTTATTTTAGAGGGAGAGTGCAAATGCAACTGGGAAGGGCAGGGAGAGAGAGGGAGAGAGAGAATCCCAAGCAGGCTCTGTGCTGTCAGTGCAGACCCTGATGTGGGGCTCAGTCCTACAAACTGTGAGATCATGACCTGAGCTGAAATCAAGAGCCAGATGCTCAACCAACTGAGCCATTCAGGTGCCCCACATCTTCCTTTTATCTACTGGTGGGTGTTTAGGTTTCCTCCATATCTTGGTTAGTATAAATAATGATGCAGTGAACATAGGGGTGCATATATCTTATTGAATTAATGTTTCTGTTTTCTTCAGATAAGTAACCAGAAATAGGTTTGCTAGATGATTTGGTAGTTCTACTTTTCATTTTTTTGAGGAAACCCCATACTCTTTTTCATCGTGGCTGCACCATTTTGCATTCCCACGAACAGTGTGCAAGGGTTCCATTTGTCCACATCCTCACCAACCCTTGTTCTTTCATACCTTTTTGATAATAGCAATGCTGACAGAGTTAAGGTAATATCTCATTGTGGTTTTGGTTTGCATTTCCCCAATAACTGGTAACATTGAGCACCTCGTCATGTTTGTTGGCCATTTGTCATTCTTGAAAAAAATACATATTCATGTCCTCTACCCACTTTTAATTGGACTGTTTGTTTTTTAGTATTGAGTTGTGTGTTTTTATATATTTTGCATATTACCCTCTTATAAGTTATATGATTTGCAAATATTTTCTCCCCTTCAGTAGGTTGTCTGTCTTGTTGATGGTTTCCTTTGCTGTACAGAAGCCTTTTTGTTTCATAAGTACCATTTGTTTATTTATGCTTTTGTTGCCTTTATGTATGCATTTATAAACATTTATATATGTTTATATGTGTATATTTATATACGTATATATATGTTATGAACATTTCCGTATGTTTATTTCTGCTTTTGTTGCCTTTATATATGCCTTTATATATACATATATTTGCCTATATATGTATACAAAAGCGGTCTAGTTTTATTCTTTTGCATATAGTTGTCCAGTGTGCCAGCACCATTTGTTGAAGAGACTGTCTTTTCCCCACTGTATGTTCTTGCCTACTTTGTCTTAAATTAATTGTCCATTTACACATAGGTTTATTTTTGAGCTCTCTATTCTGTTCCACTGTTCTGAGTGTCTGTTTTTATGCCAGTACCACCCTGTTGTTTGATATGGTTTGAAATCAGAAGGTCTGATATCTCCTGCTTTGTTCGACTTTGTCAACATTTTTGGCTATTCCAGGTCTTTGGTGGTTCCGTACAAACGTTAAGATTGTTCCATTTCACTGAAAAATACCCCTGGAATTTTGATAGGGATTGCATCGAATATATAGATTGCTTTGGATAGTATGGACGTTTTAACAATATTAATTCTTCTAGTCTATGAGCATGGTACATGTTTGCATCTATTTGTGTCTTTTTTTTTTTAACATTTTTAATTTTATTTTTGAGAGAGAGACACACAGAGCACAAGTGGGGGAGAGGCAGAAAGAGAGGGAGACACAGAATCCGAAGCAGGTTTCAGGCTCTGAGCTGTCAGCACAGAGCCCGACGCAGGGCTCTAACTCACAACCTGTGAGATCATGACCTGAGCCGTTGTTGACACTGGTGGTTTAGTAACATGTTTAGCCTTCACATGTTTGTGTTTTCTCCAGCTTTCTTCTCAAAATTGATTTCTAGTGTCTTACCATTATGGTCAGAAAAGATGCTTGACATGACTTCAACTTTCTTCAATTTATTGACACTTGTGGTTCTAATGTATTATCTATTCTAAAGAATGTTTCATGTGTACTTAAAAAGAATGTATTCTAGTAGTTTTTGCTGGAATGCAGTGTATATATCT
Source organism: Neofelis nebulosa (assembly GCF_028018385.1). Classification (NCBI taxonomy): domain Eukaryota; kingdom Metazoa; phylum Chordata; class Mammalia; order Carnivora; family Felidae; genus Neofelis; species Neofelis nebulosa. Next base: position 128,075,908 of record NC_080789.1, read on the forward strand.
ATTAAATCCATCTGGTCTTAATGTGTCACTTAAGGCCAATGTTTCCTTATTATTTTCTGTCTAGACTATCTACTTATGTAAGTATGGTATTAAAGTCCCCTGTTATCATTGTATTGCTGTCAGTTTCTCCTTTATGTCTCTTAATATTTGCTTTATGTGTTTAGATGCCCCCTATATTGGGTGCCTAGATATTTACAAGTGTTACATATCCTCTTTTGGACTGATCTCTTTATCATTATGTGGTGCCCATCTTTGCCTTTTTTTTTCAGTGTTTGTTTTAATGTCAATTTTGACTCATGTAAGTATTGTTATCCCAGCTTAGTTTTCTTTTCTATTCACATGGAGTATCTCTTTCCATCCCTTTACTTTAAGTCTGTGTGTATCTTTAGATGTGAGGCTCTTATAGGCAGAATATATATGGGTCTTGTTTTTTGTTTTTATTTTTGTTTTTTTGTTAATCAATTCAGCCACTCCTCATATCTTGATTGTAGCATTTAGTGCATGTACATTTAAAGTAATTATTGATAGATTTGTATTTATTGTCATTTTGTGTTGTTTTCTGGTTGTTTTTTGTAGTTTCTTCTCTTTCTTCTTTTGCTGTCTTCCCTTGTGACTTAGTGACTTTCTTTAGTCTTAGGTTTATGTTCCTTTCTCTCTATTTTTAAAAATTTGTTAAAGCTTATTTATTTATTTTGAGAGAGACAGAGGCATTGTAGTGGGGAATAGCACACAGAGTGGGAGAGAATCCCAAGCAGGCTCCACTCTGACAGCATGGAGACTGATGTGGGACTCAAACCCACAAGCTATGAGATCACAACCTGAGCTGAAATCAAGAGTTGGATGCTTAACCAAATGAGCCACCCAGGTGCTCTGCTTTATTTTTATTTTTTATTTATCTCCTACAGATATTTTGTTACCATTGAGTTCACATATAATATCATATGTATACAGCAGTCAATTATAAGTATCACTCAAGTTTCAATATACTCTAAAAGTACCACATTTTTACTGCTTCCCCAATATTTTATGTTGTTGGCATCATATTTTACATCTTCTTATTTGTATATCCCTTGGCTAATTATTGTAGGTTTAGACTTTTAATGTATACACTAGCTATGTAGGTCGTTGACCCACTACCTTTAACATATGTTTACCTTTGTCAGTAAGACTTTTTCCACCTTATTTCTAGTTATGGCCTTTACTTTCCATTTGAAGAAGTCTCTTCAACATTTCCACAAAACTCTTGTTGATGAATTTCTCTTTTGCTTATCTGAGAAACTCCTTATATCTCTTTCAATACTGGGTAATAACTTTTCTGGGTATTCTTGGTTGTACGTCTTTTTCTTTCAGAACGTTGAATCTGTTGCACTACTCCTGGCATTTAAAGTTTCTGCTGATAAATTAGCTGATAGACTCATGGAGTTCTTTTGTATGTAACTAGTTGCTTTTCTTTTACTACTTTTAAGATTTTCTCTTTAACTGTTGACACTTTGATTGTAATGTATCTTGGTGTTTATCTTTCGGGTTTATGTTATATGGCATTCTCTGTGATTCCTGGACTTGAATATTTATTTTCTTGGCCAGATTAAAGAAATTTTCTGCCATTAATTTTTCAAATTATTTCCTGTCCACTTCTCTTTCTTCTTCTGGGATATTTATAATATGACTATTAGCATGCTTAAAATAGTCTCAGAGGTCTCTGGAACAATCCTCATTTATTTAAATTCTTTTTTCTTCTTGCTGTTTCACTTGGGTGATTCCACTACCTTGTCTTCTAGATCACTAATCCATTCTTCTGCTTCATTTATCTACTGCTGGTTCTCTCAAGTGCATACTTCACTTCATTTATTGTATTCTTCAGCTCTGATATTTTCTTTGTTGTTCTCGTTGGATTTCTCACTGTGTTCATCCATTCTAAGTTTGATAAGCATCTTCATAACCATGACTTTGAACTCCTTATCAGGTAGTTTGCTTGTCTTCATTTTGTTTAGTTCTTTTTCCAGGTGTTGTCTTGTTCTTTCCTTTGGAATATAGTCATCTTTCTCCTCATTTCGTTTAACTCTCTGTTTGTTCTTATTTGGTAGGTAATAAGTTTTGACTCCTGATATTGAAGGAACCATTTTATGCAGAAGTTATCCTGCAATGCCCAGTAGCACAAACCTGCTGGTCATCCAAACCATGTGTCCAAAGTTGCCCCTTGTGTGAGTTGTGTTCACTCTTTTTTGTGGCTAGGTTGTGACTGATGTAGACTAACCAGTGTGCATAGTTGTCCCTTATAACTGTTTGTAAAAAACAGCCATGACTACTATAGGTATGCTGGTATGCAAGGTTGGCCTGCAGCTCAGCTGGTTACCAGGCATGGCTACAACATCTGTAGGCATGCTGATGGGCAGGAAAGTTCTCTGGCATAGTCTGCTATGAAATCTGGCAGTATCTCTGGTAGGCCTTTCCGTGTGCCAGGCTGGCCCATTAGTGAAGAGGCACTTGGGAGGGGATCAGACACCACCTGAGGGTACTCCAGAAGTGGTGGGGTAGTAAGCTAGTTGACAGGTGTTTAGGCTGGATGGGCAAGCTGGTCAGGGTGAGTCTTACAGGAAATGCTGGGATGGGGCAAGCAATGCCAGCACAGTAGATAAGTGTCAGAAATGGAAACTGTCAGCACTGGGTGAGCTAGGTAGAGGGAAAATGACCCCCCCAAAAAAAGTGCCCTTTATGCCTCAGTCCCCAGAAAATGTTCCAACAGATCCCTGCCTCTCTAGCACATACAACACATTAGTCGTTGTATCTTTTTTTACATGTAAACTAGGTACTTTTCAAAGTGTTGCCCCTGCTGGGACTTAGAGCAAGTGAGATGATGCATGGACCCTTTAAGGATGAATTTTCAGATTCCTACTGCCTTCTAGCTCTCATGGACATAAGCCCCATTGCTTTTCAAAGTCCGTTGTTACAGATGCTCATCTTCTCTGTGCACTTGTCCTGGGCTGTGGAGCCCAATCTAGGGCCCAAACTCCTTAGTGAGGGCGTTTACAGTTTTTATATCACTCCTGCTTGTAGGTCACCACATCCAGTACCTGGGTCCTTGCTAAATAATGTTCTTGCCCCGTACCCCTGTCAGTGTGGCTTTTTCTTTATACCTTTGTTGTATATGATCAGTTCTGCTAGTCTTCATACATAGTTGTTCTCAGAGATAGTTGTTGTATGTGTAATTGTGGATTTTGGTGTGACCATTAGAGGGGGTGGGCTCAGGACCTTCAACCTTCCACCTTCCACCTTCCATCTGGATCCCACTTGCATTTTTTACTGTAAATAACACAATTTAAGACAAATGGATACTGTTTAATTCGTTGTTTTGAGAAAACTTCATAGCCTTCATAGATAGTTACTATAAAAAAGGAACAAAAATGATCAAAACATTGCAGTGTATTACTTTTTACTATGTTGCTGTATTTGATGTGGTAAAAATTTTAAAGGAATGTTTGCATCTCTCTTTGTGAGGGATATTGGTTTGTAGTTTTCTGTGACGTCTTTGGTTTTTGTATCAGGGTAGTAATGCTGGTCTCATAATATGAGTTGAGAATTATTGCTTCCATTTGGATTTTCTGTAAGAAAATCTGTGTTGCTATTCCTTTGCTAGATATTTAGTAGAATTTACGAGTGAATCCACTAGGCCTGGGGTTTCTTTTATGGAACAGTTTTTAACTAAAAATTACTTTTCTTATTTATAAAGATATTTAGGTTATTTATTTCTTCTTGAGCCTTGGTCATTTGTCTTTTAAGAAATTTATGTTTAACCTAAGTTGTAGAATTTATCAGGATAAAACTGTTTGTTTTCCCTATTATCCTTTTAATATATGCAGAGTTGTGGTGATGTCATTGATCTCATTCCTAAGATTAATTTATACCTTCTTTTTTCCCTGATCACTGTAGCTAGAGTTGGATCAATTTAATTGATCGTCTCAAAGAATCAGGTTCTTTTTTTGTAATAGTTTTATTGACATACAATTTACATACCATATAGTTCACCAATATAAAGTGTACAATTAAATGGATTTCAGTGTATTTATGGAGCTCAGCAACTGTTACTAAAACAATTTTCGCAGAATTCATCAACTCAAAAATCAAAATCCCATAAAGAACTCTTATACCATACTGGTAGGAATGTAAAATGGCATACTGACTATTGAGAACATTTCAGTCATTTTTTAAAAAACAAGTTAAGCATATTTATCATTTGGCCTACCCATTTCACTCCTTTATTTTTTTAAATAAATGAAAGCATATGTTCATACAAAGTCATATAGCTGAATGTTCATAACAGCTTCATTTGTAATAGCCACAAGTTGCAAATAACCCGAACACCACCAACAGGTAAATGGATACATTTGTAAAATGACATACTTCTCAGCTTTAAAAATGAATAGTTTATATATGTAACAGTATGAACAGATTTCAAAATATTTATTTTGTGTATTACATAATTAAGAAAGGATCATATCATCAGGACTATACATATATATCTCCAACTTTAGAGCACCTAAATATATAAGGCATACATTGATAGCACTGCACAAAGGAACAGACAGCAATAAAATAATAGTAGATTTCAATACTCCAGTTCCAACCAAAGTAAATGGTTCAGACAGAAAATCAATAAGACAAGAGTAGACTTAAAACAATTCTATAGACCAAAGGGACCTGCGAAACATATACAGAATATTCCACATTAACAACAGCATAATACATTCTTTCTCCAGTGCTCATGGATGACTCTCCAAGATAACCCACATGTTTGGTCACAACACAGCTCTTAACAACAAATTTAAGAAGACTGAAATAACACTTAATGTCTTTTGTGACCAAAGTACAATGAACCCAGAAATTAATATGGTCGAAAGTTTTAAAATTTACAAATATGTGGAAATTAAATAGCATAATCCTGAGCAACCAATGGGTCAAGGAAGAATCAGAAGAGAAATGAGTGAATATCTCCAGATAAATGAAAATTAAAACACAAGAAACAAAACTACAGGATGTAGCCAAAGCAGGTCTGAAAGGAAATTTAATAGTGATAAACCTACATTTTAAAAAAGAAGATCTCAAATAAATAATGTAACCTTACACCTCAAGGAACTAGAAAAAGAGAAACACATCCAAAAGTTAGCATAAGGAAGGAAATAATAAAGATGACAGCACAGGGGTGCCTGGGTGGCTTAGTTGTTGGTTCAGTTGTCTGACTTCAGCTCAGGTCATGATCTTGCAGTTAATGAGTTGGAGCCCCATGTCAGGCTCTGTGCTGACAGCTCAGAGCCTGGAGCCTGCTTTGGATTCTATGTCTTTCTCTCTCTCTGCAGCTCTCCGGCTTGTTCATATTCTCACTCTCAAAAATAAATAAACATAACACAAAGATGACAGCAGAAATAGTAAAATAGAGAATAAAAAAATAAAAATGATTGAAACTAAGAGTTGGTTTTTAGAAAAGGTAATCAAAATTGACCAATTTTTAGCCAGACCAACTAACAAAAAAGGAAGGCTCAAATGACAAATGAAAGAGAAGACATTAAAATTCTTGTCACAGAAATAAAACAGTTTTAGGAGATTACTATGACCAATTTCACACCCACAAATTGGAAAACTGAGAAGAAATTAATAATTCTAGATATATACAATCTACCAAGACTGAAATCATGAAGAAATAGGAAATCTTAACAGACCTACAATTAATGAGATTGGATCGTAAACATGCCAACAAATACATTTCTAAAAGCAGAATTCACTAGTGGATTCTCAGCCTTCACTGGTGAATTCTCCTAAACATTTAGGAAATTAACACCAGTCCTTATCAATATCTTCCAAAATTTTACAAAAGGAGGAAACACTTTCAAACTCAACTTACGAGGGCAGCATTACCCTGAAAGCAAAAGCCAGACAAAGACACCTTTAAGAAAACTGTAGACCAATATTCCTAATGAATGTAGATGTACAAATCCAGAACAAAATACTGGAAAACTGATGTCTGCAGTTCATTAAAAGGATCATACTCCATAACCAAATGGGATTTATCCCTAGAATGGAAGGATGGTTCGACATGTGAAAGTCAATTACTGTGATATATCACGTTAACAGAATATAGGATAAAAATCATATGATCACTTCAAAAGATGTATAAAAAGCATTTGACAAAATTGACTGTCCTTTCATGATAAAACTTCCAACAAATTGGGTGTGGAAGGAACATACCTCAACATAACAAGGGTCATGTTGGACAAGCCCACAGCTAACATTGTATTCACTGATGAAAACTAAAAGCTTTTTCTCTAAAATCAAGAACATGCCAAGACACGTACTCTTGCCACTTACAGTCACATAGTACTGGAAATCCTAGCCACAGCAATTAGAGAATAAAACAAATAAAAATCCAAGTTGAGAAGAAAGAAGTAAAATTATCTCTCTTTGCAGACTGATGATCTCATATGTAGAAAACCTTAAACGTATCCTAGTCCCCCAAATTAGAACTAACCAACAAAGTTAGTCAAATTGCAAGTTACAAAATCAATATACATAAGTCACTTGCATTTCTATACCCCAATAAGGAAATACCCAAAAGCAAAATTAAGAAAATCTCATTTACAATAGTATCAGTAAAAATAAAATAGTTAGGAATATACTTAACCAAGAGATGAGAGTATCCTAAAATTCTTATGGAACCCTTAAAGTTTTCCAAATAGCCAAAGCAAGCTTGAGAAAGAACAGAGTTAGAGACATGACTCTTCCTGTTGTCAAAATATACAACAAAGCTACAGAAATTAAAACAGTATAATATTGGCATAAAGACATATACATAAACCAATGGAACAGAATAGAATCCATAAGTAAAGTCACGCATGCATAGTTAACTGGTCTTTCACATGGGTGCCAAGGCCATACAATGGTGAAATGGTATCCTTTTCTATAAATGGTCTGGGAACAATAGACATCCACATGCAAAAGATTGAAATTGACTCCTTGTCTTACGCCTTACAAAAAATAAGCTGAAAAAAGATTAAAAACCTAAAAATAAGACCTGAAACTATCCAACTGCTAAAAGAAGACATAGGGGTGAAAGTCCTTGACATTGGTCTTGTCAGTGATTTCTTGGACATGACACCAAAAGCACAGGCAAGTATAGAAAAAGTAAACAAGCAAGTCCTCATCAAACCAAATGGCTTGTACCTAGCTTAGGAAACAACCAACAGGATGAAAGACAAGCAGTTGAATATAAGAAAATGTTTGTAAACACTCTATGTGATAAGGGGCTAATATATAAAATATATAAGGAACTCCTACAACTCCATAGTGAAGGACAAATAACCCTATTTAATAATGAGGATTTGAGGGGTGCCTGCATGGCTTAGTCAGCTAGGCATCCAACTCTTGATTTGGGTTCAGATCATGATTTCATGGTCATGACATTGAACCCCATATTGGGCTATGTGCTGGACGTGCAGCTTGCTTACAGGCCTTTTACAGCCCCTCTCTCGCTTGCTCAAAAAAACAAACAAACAAAAGATTTGAATAGGTATTTCTCAAAGAAGACATCAAAATGGCCAACAGGTGTATTAAATGGTGTTCACGTAACTAATAATCAAATAAATGCAAACCAAAACCACAATGATATATCACCACATATTTTTTAGGATGATTTTTATCAAGAAAAATAATTATTGGTGAGATTGTGGAGAGATGAGTTCTTTGTACACTGTTGGTGGGAATGTAAAATGGTTCAGGAGCTAATGGAAACTGTATGAAGTTTCCTGATAACATTAAAAATAGAATTATCGGGGGCGCCTGAGTGGCTCAGTCGGTTAAGCGGCCGACTTCGGCTCAGGTCATGATCTCGCTGTCCGTGAGTTCAAGCCCCGCGTCGGGCTCTGTGCTGACAGCTCAGAGCCTGGAGCCTGTTTCAGATTCTGTGTCTCCCTCTCTCTCTGACCCTCCCCCGTTCATGCTCTGTCTCTCTCTGCCTCAAAAATAAATAAACGTTAAAAAAAAATTTAAAAAAAATAGAATTATCATATGAATTTGCAATCCCATGTCTAGGTACATATTCTAAAGAATTGAAATCAAGATCACAAAGACATCTACATTCCCCTTTTCATTACAGAATTATTCACGTAGTCAAAATATAGAAACATAACAAATGTCCGTCAGTATATAAATGGATAAAGGAAATACGTGTGAGGGTATAAAGTACATTTTTTTGGCTATTAGGGTGATTTAAGTTTATATTATTTTTAATAAAACTTGTCTTGCATATTCTTGGCTCTATTTTGTTTTATATAAATTTATACTTAGTTTGTCTAGTTTCTTGTAAAATTATCTTGATATTTTGTTTCATCATACATTGATTGCTGCTTGTACAGTATTAAATTGTTAAACCCACAAGCATGGTAAATATCTAAATTTAGTGTGATTTTTAAAAAATTTCTTAATTAGGTTGTTTTTTTGTTTTGTTGATAGTTTCTTTTGCTCTGCAAAAAGCTTTTTATTTTGATGTTGTCCCAATAGTTTATTTTTTTCTTTTGTTTTCCTTGCCTTGGAAGACATACCTAGAAAAATGTTGCTTTGGCCATTGTCAGAGAAATTAGTGCTTGTGTTCTCTTCTGATATTTTTATGGTTTCACCACCTACCGAATGGGAGAAGATACTTGCAAACGATGTATTTGATAAGGAGTCATTATGCAAAATATATAAGGAAATTAGTAACTCAACACCAAAACACAAACACTTCAATTAAAAAAATGGGCACGGGGAGGCGCCTGGGTGGCTCAGTTGGTTAAGCATCAGACTTCGGCTCAGGTCACGATCTCGCGGTCCGTGAGTTCGAGCCCCGCATCAGGCTCTGGGCTGATGGGTCAGAGCCTGGAGCCTGTTTCCGATTCTGTGCCTCCCTCTCTCTCTGCCCCTCCCCCGTTCATGCTCTGTCTCTCTCTGTCTCAAAAATAAATAAAAACGTTAAAAAAAAATGGGCACGGAATCCAAATAGACATTTTCCCAAAGATGACCTACAGATGGCCAACAGAACGCGGAAGAAGATGCTATCACTAAATCATATGGGAAATGCAAATTGGAACCATAAGATATTATCTCACATCAGTCAGAATGGCTAACATCAAAATGACAAGAAAGAGTAAGCGTTGGCGAGGATATGGAGAAAAAAGAACCCATGTGCACTGTTGGTGGGAATGCAAACTGGGTCAGCCACTGGTGAATCAGTATGGAGGTTCATTAAAACGTTAAAAGTAAAAATACTGTATGATCCAGTAATTCCACTAATGGGTATTTACTCAAAGAAAACGAACACTAATTTGAAAAGATACGTACCCCTTTACATTTGTTGCAGCATTATTTACAATAGCCAAGATATGGAAGCAACACAAGTATCTCTCAACAAATGAATGGCTTAGGAAGATCTGATATAGTTATGCCATAAAATATTACGCAGCCATAAAAAGGATGAGATGACAACACAGACGGACAGAAAGCATATTGTGCTAAATGAAATATGTCAGACTGACACAGATACCATAAGATTTTACTCATGTGTGGAATAAAAGAATATGAATACACAAACAAAAAAGCAGAATCAGGCTCGTAAATATAGAGAAAAACACTGGTAGTTGCCAGAGGGGCAAAATGGATGAAGGGAGATAGGAGATACAGGCTTCCAGTTATAGAATGAATAAATCATGGTAATAAAGGACACAGCATAAGGCTCATAGTCAATGATATGATAATAGTGTTGTGTGCTGACAGATGGTAGCTGCACTTGTGAGCACGGCATAATGTAGCAACTTGTTGAATCGCTGTGTTGTACACCTGAAACTGTTGGGACATTGTCAACCCTACTCAAATAAGAAAATTCCTTAATTACAATGTTATTTTTTTTAATTAAGTTTGAACTTTTTAGTAGGTTTCTTCCTTGGCTCTATTAGCGTTCTTGTATCCACTATAATTGGCATTTTAATATTTTCGTACTGTTATAGAAATGCTGCTGGTTTTTCTACGTTGAACTTTTCCACCTCACTGATGTCTTTCTTCAGGTTTAATGTGTTTTTTGGGTTCTCTATGTAAATATTACATGTAGACAGTTACGTGATTTCAATTTAGTGTCAGTTTTGTCATTTTCCCCCTACTATGTACATTTCCTTCACTTTTCTTATGGTATTTTTCTACTGTTTGAATGGAAAGTGTGAAAGTAGATATCTTGTATAAATGACTTTAAGGGGATGGCATCGGATACTTAACTATTAATTATGATGTTTGTATGGCTGGTCGGCAGGGACCCTTTGTCAAAGTAAGTTAGCTTACATCCAGTATGATCTGGTGATTAAAATGAAGGTTTCTGGGGCGCCTGGGTGGCTCAGTCGGTTAAGTGTCCGACTTCAGCTCAGGTCACGATCTCGCGGTCCGCGAGTTCGAGCCCCGCGTCGGGCTCTGGGCTGATGGCTCAGAGCCTGGAGCCTGCTTCCGATTCTGTGTCTCCCTCTCTCTCTGCCCCTTCCCTGTTCATGCTCTGTCTCTCTCTGTCTCAAAAATAAATAAACGTTAAAAAAAAATTTTTTTTAATTTAAAATGAAGGTTTCTCAAGCTAGATTATCTGGGTGCAAACAGAATGCAGTGTTTATTAGACAAGGATCTAGGCAGATTTATAGAACTACTCTGTGCCTAATACAGCTTCATCAATACTTGCTTTTGGCATAGGATATGTGCAGTATTCATTGATGTTTCTTATACTCTGGAAAATAAAGTTTGTGTGTAGAGATCTATAAACACGCATTAGCCCAAGTCTGTCAAACCTCTCTATGCTTACTAATTTTTGTTTGCTGGCCTATCAGAGATGAGTTCAACTATGTTTGATTTGTTACTCAACAGATGAATTGACTATTATATTTAAATGACTATTTTCCATTCCTAGAGTAAACTTTATTCACATATGTGATGCTCTGTGATGCTCTATTTGTGGTGTTTGCAATTGACTTTTCCTTGGTGTGTTGTTTCCTCAAGTGTTTTTGTAATTGGAGACGGTGAGCTTGTCCTCCCTGAAGTTTTACCTGTGAGAATTCTGGAAGCCCTTGGCCATGGAAATGGTTCTTCAAGGTGTTTTAGAATTTGTTTTTTTCCAGGGGCGCCTGGGTTGCTCAGTCAGTTAAGCATCCAACTTTGCCTCAGGTCATAATCTCATGGTTTGTGGGTTTGAGCCACGCATCCGGCTATGCAAGGAGTCTGCTTGGGACCCGTTCTCTTCCTCCCTCTCTTTCCAACCCTCCCCCTCAATCTCTTTTTAGAAAGAAAGAAAGGAAAGATAGAACGATAGATTTTTTTTTCCAAATCTCACCATAGAATTCCTGAACTGGGCCCTTTGTAGTGTGTGTGTGTGTGTGTGTGTGTGTGTGTGTGTGTGTGTGTGTACGTATGCACGCGCACACCCACCTGTAAAACAGCTTTATTGAGATATAATTCACATATGGTACAATCTATCCAGTGTACAATTTAATGCTTTTTTAGAATATTCACAGAGCACAAACAATTTTAGGCCATTTCATCACCCTGAAAAGAAACCTGTACCCCTTAGCAGCCACTTCCCATTTGCCTCAATTACACCATCCCTCTCTTTTAGGCAGCCATCATTCTTGTGCTTACTATTATTTTACCTATTCTGACATTTCATTTAAGGAGGATAATGCAATATGTGGTCTTTTGAGACCAACTTATTTGGCTTAGCATAATATTACCAAGTTTTATCCATGTTAGAGATCATATATCAGAAATTCACGGGTCGTTTTTTTGGTTTTGTTTGCTTCTTTCCAACTTTTTATTTAAATTCCAATTAGTTAACACAAAGAGTAATAGGGTAATATTTTAGGTGTAGAAGTTAGTGATACGTCACTTATACACAATGCCTGGTGCTCATCACAAGTGCCCTCCTTAATACCCATCACCTGTTTAACCCATCCCCCACCCACCTCCCCTCAAGGAACCATCAGTTTGTTCTCTAAAAGTATGTTTCTTGGTTTTCCTCTTTTTTTTCTTCCTATGTTCATTTGTTTTTCTTCCTAAATTCCACCTATGAGTGAAATCATATGGTACTTGTCTTTCTCTGACCTATTTCGCTTAACATTATACTTTCCAGCTCCATCCATATTTCAAATGGCAAGATTTCATTCTTTTTTATGGCTGAATAATATTCCATTGTGTATATATACCACATCTTCTTAATCCATTCATCAGTCAGTGGCCATTTGGGCTCTTTCCATACCTGGCTATTGTTGATACCACTGCTATAAACACTGTGGTACATGTATCCATTCAAATCAGTATTTTTGTACCCTTTGGGTAACTTTTTTTTTTTTTTAATTTTTTTTTTAACGTTTATTTATTTTTGAGACAGAGAGAGACAGAGCATGAACAGGGGAGGGTCAGAGAGAGGGAGACACAGAATCTGAAATAGGCTCCAGGCTCTGAACTGTCAGCACAGAGCCCGATGCGGGGCTCGAACTCACGGACCGCGAGATCATGACCCGAGCCAAAGTCGGCCGCCCAACCGACTGAGCCACCCAGGCGCCCCTTTGGGTAACTATTGAGTAGAGAAATTCGTTTTTATGGTTGGATGATATTCCATTGTATAGATATACTACACTTTATTTATTCATTCATTGGTTAATAGACCTTGGGCTGTTTCTACTTTGTAGCTAATGTAAATAATGCTGCTGTAAGCATTCATGTACAAATTTTTGTGAGGACACATGTTTTCATTTCTCTAGAGTGTATATAGCTGTGAGGCAAGTTGCTGAGTGTTAGTTCACTATATATGTCAACTCTTTGGAGAACTTGCCAAATGTCTGCACTATTTTAGTTTCCCACCAACAATGTATAAAAGTTCCATGTCCTTGTCAACACTTGTTACTATTTGTATTTTTTATTTTAGCCATCTTAGTGGATGTAAAGTAGTGTCTCATTGTGGTTTTGATTTAAATTGCCCAAACAGCTAATGATGTTAAGCATTTTTCATGTACTTATTGGCCATTTGTTTTCTTTGGAAATATCTATTCAGATGCTTTGCTTATTTTTTCAATTTTTGCTTATTTGTAAATTTTTATTTTTTAAATTGGGTTGTTTGTCCTTTTATTTTTGAAATACATTTCTTTATATATTCTGGGTGCAAATAATTTACCAGAGCCTAAGAGATACAGAATTTGCTAATTTTTCTTCTTTCTGTGAATTGTATTTTCACTTACTTGATTTCCTTTGGAGCACAAAACATTTTAAATTTGATGAAGTCCAATTTATCCATTGTTTATATTGTCACTTGTACTTTTCTTGTCCTACCTAAGAAGTCTTTGCCTATCCCAAGGTGACAAAGATTTGCTCCTATATTTTTCTTTTAAGAGCTTTACAGCTTTGAGCGTTTTCACTTAAATGTTTTATTTATTTAAGTTAATTTGTGTGTATACTGTGAGGCAGGGGTTCAAGTTTTTCTTTTATATATAGATAGTTTTCTAAGTACCACTTGTTGAAGAGACTATACTTTAAACTCTTACGGAAAAATGCACATAATGAATTATTTCCGTATTCGGAAATCTATTCCATCAATCTGTAAGTCTGTCCCTATGCAACTACTACACTGTCTTGACTGCTGTAACTCTGTAGTAAGCTTTGAAATTGAATATGTGAGTACCCCAACTTTGTTATTTTTCAAGATTGTTTAGGCTATTCTTGGTCCCTTGAATTTCCATGTGAATTTTAGGATCAGTTCATCAACTGCAAAGAAGCCAGCTGGTGTTTTGATAAGGACTGTGTTGAATAAATGTATAGATCAGTTTGAAGAATATTGCCATCTTACCATTTTAAGCCTTATTTATGATAGTGTAAGATCTTTCCATTTATTTAGACCTTTGATTTCTATCAATAATGTTTTGTAGTTTTCAGAATATATATTTTGCATTTATTTTGCTAAATTTGTTTCTAAGTGTTCATTCTCTTGATGTTACTGTAAATGTAATTGTTTTCTTAATTTTGTTTTCACGTCCACATAAATTTTCATTTTTCAGAACAAAGCAACAGTTATACTGGCAAAGATCTTGAATTAACAGGGACCCTTGAACTTCCAATACACTGAAAAGTAACATTAATTTGCATGTCTACAATGTATGCACTTGTTTTCAGAAATGTGGCAAAGTTTATCCTAACAGGACCTTTTCATCAACTCATAGACATATTTATGGAAATCATCACCAAACTTGATGAAATACATAGAGGGTTTGGCTTCCAATTGATGGATGACCATGCCGATTCTTTTGGAGCTTCATGTATTCCACATGTTTACCTATCAGGCCATCTACAACTCCTCCTGGCTTCTTCTCTCCTGGAGGAGACTCAGTGGACTCTGGCATGAAACAGAAGTCTCCTTCTCTTATAATCATCTAGAAGCTGGTACATGTACAAGACAGAATCTTTCTCATAGGTAATGAATGGAGGGGAATGGTCTTCGCCCTTCAAGCACCTATCATGAAAGCCTGGTTTAATTTTGTTTTTGGATTGTTTATTACTACTATAGAAATACTCTTGAATTTTCCTTCTTTTGTATTGATGTGGATCTTGCAGCTTTGGTGAACTAATTTATTATTTCTAACAACATGTTAGTGTATTCCTTAGGATATTCTATATACAAGATTACTCCATCTGAAAACAGATAGTTTTACTTCTTTCCAATCCGGATGGATGCCTTTTATTTCACTAGATTGCATAATTGCCCCGAATAAAACCTCCAGTACAAAGTTGAATAGAAGTTACAACAGTGGACAGTCTTGTGTCACACCTGATCACGGAGGGAAAGAATTTTAGTCTTTCAACAGTGTGATGTTAGGTGTGGGTTTTCTATAGATCCTCTTTATCAGGATGAGGGAATTTCATATACTCCTACTCTGTTTTTATAATAGAGGTTTTTGGATATCCTCACATACTTTTCCTTGGATCTATTGTAACCATGTGGTTTTGTTCCTTATTATATTAATGAGTTATAACACAAATTTTCTGATGGTAAGACATCCTTTAATCCTGGGATAAATCTCAGTTTATGATGCTGAATAATACTTGGCCTATATGTTGCTGGATTCTGTTCATTTGTATTTTGTTGAGAATTTTTGCCTCTATATTCATAAGAAAAATTGGTTTCTACCTTTCTTTTGTTATTATGTCTTTGGTGTTGTTATCAGAGCTCTATAGAATGGGTTAAGAAATGTTTCCTGTCTTCTATTATTCAAAGAAGTTGTGCATAATTGGTATTAATTCTTCTTTGCATGTTTGGTGTAATTCACCAGCAAAGACATTTGGCTATGATTTTTTCTTTGTAAGTTTTTGACATTACTAATTTAATCTTTTTGAAACAATGTTTATTTATTTTGAGACAAACAGAGAATCCCAAGCAGCCTCTGCATTGCCAGCGTGGAGCCTGATGTGGGGCTTGAACCCACTAACTTTGAGATCATGGCCTGATCCAAAACCAAGAGTTGGATGCCTAGCCAACTGAGCCACCCAGGTGCCCCATTAATTCAGTCTTTTTACCTGTTATACAGCCATTCAAGTTTTCTCTTCTTCCTTAGCTAGAGTCACTAGTTTATGGTTGTTATTTTTTTTTTAAGAATTTCTCCATTTAATCCAAGTTGTCTGATTTGTTGGCATACAGTTGCTCATACACTTCTCTTGTAATCCTTTTAGTTTCTGTAAGGTCAGCAGTAATGTCCACATTTTTGTACTTCATTCTAGATAAGGGATTTTGAATTAGGGAATGGACTTTAGGCTTGTGAGTTTTTTTCTTGGTCATTCTAGCTAAAGGTTTGTTCATTTTGCTGATCTTTCAAATAACTTTTGGTTCATTTTTTTCTATTTTACTTTTCTCTAATATTTATTATTTTATTTCCTTCTGCTGGCTTTAGGTTTGATGTTCTCTTCTTTTTTTGCTTGGGATCAATTTCCACTATTTTATTTTCAGCTTTTAATTCCCAAACATCTAGGAAGTATGAATTCAGCCTCCCAATAAGCAAGGAACACATTACTCAGCATCAGTTCATAGGCTTACCCCTCTGGTATATTATTTCTTTTTATTTCTTTGAACTAAAAATAATTTTTTTTTCCATCTTGCAAACATACTCATGTAGTTTTCTAAAGCTAACATTTCTAGGTAGTGTGGCAGAAAGAATGTCTTTTGCATGTGAATAATCCCATTCACATTACCTATAATTGCTGGTTTGTGAAGTTAGATCTAAAACTTGTCCTCCTGCCCAGTAGTCAATCCATAAGGATGAAGGAGTAGACTGCTGGTAGGCAAGAAAGCATTTTGCTTATGCCTTCAGCATTTAAAGAGTAGAATAAGATTTTAGGTGAATTCTCCCTGGTAGAGAGTGTCTGCTTTGCAGATAAAAACATGAGATATCTATATAAAATTATTATTTTTGTGCGACCAAATTGTTTGACTCTGTCTTCACATAAGCTATATATAAACTTGCTCATTAAAATGAAAATGCCTTTCTAATAAAAGTGTTAGATTCAATAGCAGTAGGTGATTATAATTATTGAGTATGGTTGACAATGTTACATTAGTTTCGTCTATACAACATAGTGATTCAACAACCCTATATGTATGCTGTGCTTGCCACAAACATAGCTACCGTCTGTCACCATACATCACTATTATTCATAAAGGAAAGCCAAGTGAGGGTGACACCATTTTCTAATTTTTACTGTTGTTTTTACATAAATCCTTTGTAATTTAGGGAATGGATTTTTTTTAATTAGTAAGAATTAGAAGCTGGTAAAGTAAAATCTTTCATAACTCCCAAACTTTTAAGATCTTCAAAAAAAAAAAATCATTCCTTACTGTGTATCTCATTTCTTTGTCCACAAAATATGATTAATGACACTAATCTGAGGACAATTTATAGCACAGATACAAGAGATAGAGCAGAATCTGAAATGTAATTTTTGCCCCTTATCAAGGAAACTTTGTATAAGGAAAGGCTGCATTATTCAAATGCTGCTCAGTATCCCAATTGCTTAATGTTACTGGAGCTGTGGGTATGCTGTAGAAAGTTAAATAGTTCACTATGTAACATCTACCTTTTTTTTTTTTTCAATTAATACGTTGGAGAGAAAGAGATCAACTAGATCAGGTGTCTCAAAGTCATCTTTGTTGTATTCACCTATCATATTTATGTTTTTCTCCAGGCTTTGCCTAATTGTATTTTGGGTTCCTGTATATTTTTAATCTAGTTAAAATAACGAGCATGCTTCCAAACGCTGAATGCTAAGTGAAGCCTGCTTGTTGCCCTTGGAAAAGGTTCTGTCATCATATGTGGTGACTCCACATTTCAGCTCCCATCATTTTTCTGTGTGTAGCCAGGGTACCAGTTCGGCTGCCAAAAAGCCAAAGCTGAGCAAAGAAAAGGATGCCCTCAATCAGTTTGATACTCGTTACTAATAGCCATTGTTCAGAAAAAAAAAACCATGAAAAATAAATCTGAACATGAAACAAAGAAATACACAGGTTTTTAAATCAGATTAAGAAGGAAAAAGAACTATCTCAACCACCAAACAAGACTTATGTTCTAGATTTTTCTTTTTTTCTTTTTTTCTTTTTTTGTAGGATCTTAAAAACAATCCTTGACTTGGCCTTTTCTTCTGACTCATGGACCCGAAAAAAAAAAACCATATTCTTACCGATTTAAAACTCAAAGTTTGAAGCTTTCCAATTTAGAACTTAGAGCTTTGTTTTCTTTATATCTAGCCTGATGTGGAAACTTCTGATAACAGTTAAGTTTAGAAATCTTAGTAACAACGAATCATACTTGGAGTAAGAAACTTACAGTAACAAACATAATAGTGAGCCTCTTTGGTGACTGGTATTGTGTTTTACCATAGGAAGCATTCAGCAAATATTTGTTCAACAAATAAGATAGAGAAAAATATTTATTTGTGAAAATCACAAATTGTCAAGAACATTTCAGGTGCCACTTCAAGTAATTATGGAGCCTTTTGATAGGAGGGATATTCACAAAGAAAAACTTCAGCAATCATCTATAGGTTGTTTATGTCACAAGGAGAATTGGCTTAATTGAGAAGCATTTATTTTATTTCCCAAAAGAAGAAGAATTAGAAAAGTTAATGAGATGCCCACTTATATTAACATTGTTTTAATTTATCTGCTTTCTTTCTTTCTTTACTTGTTTGCAAAAACAGGCACAAAAAAAGTAAATACTTTCCCAGTGCATTCATCACCAGTCATCTTTACCTCCCTGATCTGGATTCTGCACAAGTTATTAATTTGGGGTAAGAAGACGGGTAAAAATCATCACCTTGGCTCAAGTTGCTTACTTTCTGTCACTCAAAGCAGTTCACAGACACAAATAAAGAAAGGGGAAAATATGTATGATTCTCTTGTCTTTTGATAGAAGAGAAATTTCTCAAAAGAAATCCTTAAATGCTGAAGGAAAAAGCTCATCAGAAATCTTTACCATCTAAAATAGCACAGGTGTGCGTGGGTGCCTCAGTTTGTTAAATGACTGACTCTTGATTAGGTTCAGGTCTTGATCTCATGGTTGGTGAGGTCAAGTCCCTCTTTGGGCTCTGTGCTGACAGTATGGAACCTGCTTGTGAGTCTGTATCCCTTTCTCTCTGCCCCTCTCTGGCTCGAGCTTTCTCTCTCTCTTGCTATCTCTCGAAATTAATTAGTTAGAAAAAATAAGATAACTTCAGGAACAGTCATAATAATACATTGTTCAGGCATTGCGAAGTCCTGTATAGAGGAAAGCAGACCTTTATTCTTGACTGCTGTAAAAGCAAAGATGGATGAGAGAAATCAATACTCTTTGTTTCCTGAGAGTGTATCATCTATGGTCTTCCAAATCTGTAGCCTTTAATGCTGATACTTAGTAGCAACCTTTGTTGGGGCTATTACTGAGGATGACAAAATTATACACAATGCTTGGCTAGCTAAAATGCAACACGGAGATGTCTGTGGGCTGGATTTAAGATTGGGAGGGACATGGGTCTCTTGGAATGCTGGAGGCCTGCATAACCTCCCTGACCGGGGAATGCCCCGGGGACCGGGCACCAGGGACCGACCCTCCTAGGCATTTCTGCAGGCCTTGGGGAATCCCTCATCTATACGTTGTACACAAAGTTTAGCAGAACAATAGGACACATAGACCCTTGCTTTATATCTTTGATTTGATGAGTGATTGCTCACCTATAAATCAGGCACCCTTTCTTCTTGCACGCCTGAAATGTTGTAAACCCTCTGTATGCAACTAGCCAACAGAGATTTGTGATTGGCCTGACAATAATAAATGAGAATTAAATGAGAATATGAGTGAGGCCAACTGGGTCTTCGTCTGCAAACGTTGACCCCCATGCCTTCTCTCTTTCTTCGCAAAGGGTGGAGTAATCTTTCATCCGTCGGCACAGGGTTTGCCGGCCATTCCCGGCACACCTCCACTCTTCATACGACGGTGTGATTATAGTCCTGACAAAATGACTGCCCTTTTAATTAGTCCCAAAGCTTTACCACGTGCAAGCACTTGCTCTATAGCAAACACCGAACCACTTCTTGGAGATACAGAGGGAAACATAATGCTGCCTTTGCCTTCATGGATCGTTATAGCCCGTTCCGGCTGCTGTAACGAAATACCACAGAGCAGGGGGCTAATGAACAAAAGAAATGTACTTCTCATGGTTCTGGAGGTTGGGAAATGCACGATATGGCACCAGGAGGTTTGGTGTGGTGGCTGGTGGGGACCCACCTTCTGTTTCATAGACAGCACCTTCTTGCCGTGTCGTCACATGGTGGAAGGGGCAAGAAAGTTCTCTGGTGAATTTTTTTTTTTTTTAATTTTAGAGAAAGAGAGAGAAAGAATGTGAGTTGGGGAGAGCGGCAGAGGGAGAGAGAGTGAGAATCCTAAACAGGCTCCACATTCAGCACAGAGCCCAATGTGGGGCTCAATCCCATGACCCTCGATTATGACCTAAACCAAAACCAAGAGTCGGATGTTCAACTGACTAAGCCACCCAGTCACGTCTTGCACCTCCTTTATAAGAGCACTACTCCCATTCATGAGGGTTCCCTCCTCATGATCTAGTCACCTCCTGGAAGCCCCACTGCCTAATACTATTACCTTGGGGGATAGCCTTTCGACATACACATTTTGGGGTGACACATTCAGACCATAGCAGGGATGTTCTGCTGAGGAAACAAGCAAATAGGCCATTACAAGGAATGTTCAGTGATACAACAAGGGCTCTGGGTACTTTTGGGGCAAACCCAGTGGAGTATCAGAGTCATTCCTGAGAAGCCCGGAAATGTATGTGAGAAAAGTGGCTTCTAAGCTAAAAACTGGAAGGTAAATAGAAATCAAATGGTTAGAGATGAAAAATAAAAAAATAAAAAAATAAATGGGGCTAAGGCATCCAGAGCAATAATTATATTCCAAATCATTGATTTCTTTTGTTAGTTTTTTCTTTTCTAATTTTTTTCATGTTCTTTTGTATGTCCACAAATAGACTTAAACTGCTAAAACTTATACAAACCAAACTAGACCAGGTAAACTCTCTCTTATACATTAGCACCCCTGATAATGTCTACAGGCTCTGAGTTTCTGGTGTAGGTGGTTTTCATTACTTATTATCCATTTGTAATTCATGCTAAGGGAGTAGTTTCATATGAATATCGTAACTTGTAATACAATTTGAAAGCAGCTACCCAGTTAATTTGTAAGAGGGAGAGAGAGAAGTCAGTTGAAAGTAAAACATATTTTATACTATTCACTTGTCACATTTCCTAATATGTATTTTGGATATTAGCCTCTTATCAAATATATGGTTTGCTAATAGTTTGTCCCATTTTATGAGTGGTCTTTTCACTCTTTTGTTAGTTCCCTTTGCTGTACAGATGCCTTTTAGTTTGATATTGTCTCATTTGTCTATCTTTTCTTATGTTTTGTGTGCTTTTGCTGTCATATCCAAGAGATCATTCCCAAGATCAGTGTCATGAAACTTTCTCCTTATTTTATTTTAAGGATTTGTATAGTTCGAGGTCTTACATATAAATCTTCAGTCCACTTGTAGTTGATGTTTGTTTAGGGTTTAAGATAAGGGTTCAGTTTCATTGTTTTAGGCAGATATCCAGTTTCTCCAATACCATATTTTGAAAACTACACTTTCCCCATTGTGTATTCTTGACATCTTTGTCAAAGATCAGTTGACTGTATACATATTTGTTTATTTCTGGACTCCATTCTGTTCCATTGGTCTGCATGTCTTTATGTCAGTAGTATACTGCTTTAATTTCTCTAGCTATGTAATATCTTGCAAACAGAAAATGTGATACCTTTAGCTTTATACTTTTTAATCAAGATTGCTTTGGTTATTTGGAGACTTTGTTGCATATGAATGTTAGATTTTTGTCCTATTTTTGTGGAAAATGTCATTGGAATTCTGATAGGGATTATGTAGGCTTTTAACAATATTAATTCTTCCAATCAATGAACATGGGATACCTTTCCATTTATTTTTGTCTTCTTCAATTTCTTTCATTATTGTTTTCCAGTTTTCAGTGTACACATTTTCACCCCAGTGGTTAATGGCTAAATACATAATTTTTTTTGATGCTCTTCTAAATGTTATTTTTTTCTAAATTTTTTTCACATCGTTTCTTGTTCATATATAGAAACACAACTGATTTTTACATGTTTGTTTTGTATCCTTCAACTTTAATAAGTTTCTGTATTCTAATCATTCTTTTGTGGAATCTTTAAATTTTCTACATATATGACATTCATCTGCAAAGACAGTATTATATCTGTCTCTCTTATTTGGATACTTTTTATTTCTTTTTTCTTGCCTAATTGCTCTGGCTAAAACTTCTAGCACTACATTAAATGTAACTGGAAAGAGTTATAATTATTGCATTATTCTTGATACTGGAGGAAAGACCTCTTATTTTCTCACAATATAATGTTACTGTGGTCTTTTTATATATGAACTTTATTATGTTCAACTACATTTCTTCTACACATAGTTTATGGAGAGTTTTTATCATGAATATGTGTTTACTTTTGTCAAATGATTTTTGTACATCTATTGACACGTTTATATGAATTTTATCCTTTATTCTGTTAACACAGTATGTCATATTAATTGACTTTCATATGTTGAAACATCTGTCTGGGAATGAATTCTACTTGGTCATGGTGTATGACCCTTCTAATATGATGTTGAATTCAGCTCACTGGTATTTTTAACTTTTTTTAATGTTTTTTTTTTGAGAGAGAGAGAGAGAGAGAGAGAGAGAGCAGAGGAAGGGCAGAGAGAAAGGGAGACAGAGGATCCATAGTGGGCTCTGTGTTGACAGCAGATGGCTTGATGCAGGACTCAAAGTCATGAACCATGAGATCATGACCTGAGTCAAAGACACGTAACCGACCAAGCCACCAAGGTGCTCCAGCTCACTAGTGTTTTGTTCAGGATTTTTGCATTTATGTTTATCAAGAATTCTGGCCTATAATTTTCTTACAGTGTTTTTGTCTGGGTTGGGTATTAGGCAGGGCAATGCAGGCCTCACAAAATGAGTTTGGAAATGTTCTCTCCTCTTCTATTTTTTGGTAGCATTTGAGAATGATGGGTATTATTTCTTCTTTAAATGTTTGGTAGAATTTACCAGTGATGCCATCTAATTGCAAACTTTTCTTTTAGGGGAGGTTTTTGATTACTGATTTAATCCCTTACTTGCAATTGATTTGTTCAGATTTTTTATTTCTTTATTATTCATTCTTGGTAGGTTGTATGTTTCTAAGAATTTACTCATTTTTCCTTTGTTATCCAGTTTGTTGATCTATAATTTTTCATATTAATCTGTTATTGGATTAAGGATTTGAACAGACATTTCTCCAAAGAAGACATATAAATGGACAGCAGGTATATTAAAAGTTGCTTATATCACTAATAATCAAAGAAACACAATTTAAAACCATGAGATACCATCTCACACCTGTTAGAATGGCTGCTATTTAAAAAAAAAGATAACAAGTGTTAACAAAAATGCATAGAAATAGGAACCCTTGCAATGTTGTTGAGAATGCAAAGTGGTGCAGTTGCTAAGGAAAACAATATGGAGGTTCCTCAAGAAATTGAAAATAGAACTACCATATGTTTCAGAAAGCCCATTTCTGGATATATATCCAAAAGAATGGAAATCAGGGTCTTTAAGAAATATGTACACTCTCATGTTCATTGAGGCATTATTCACACTAGCTAAGATATGGAAGCACCCTAAATGTCCATTAGTGGATGAATGAATAAATAAAATGTAATATGTACATACAGTGTAATGTAATTCAACCTTAAAAAGTAAGGAAATTCTGTCCTATACCACATGGATGTATGTGGAGGACTTTATGCTATATAAAATACGCCAGTCAAAAATACTGTATGATTCCACCTATATGTGGATTATAAAATAATCAAACACCTAGAGACAGAGAGTAGAATAACAATTTCCAGGAGTTGAGAGGAGGGGACAATACAGAATTGATCCTCAGTTGATATTAAGTTTTAGTTATTCAAGGGGCACCTGGGTGGCTCACTTAAGTGTCATGATCTCACAGTTTGTAAGTTCAAGCCCCGCATTGGGCTCTATGCTGACAGCTCAGAGCCTGGAGCCTGCTTGAGATTCTGTCTCCTTCTCTCTCCGCCCCTCCCCCACTCTCACTCTGTGTGTGTGTGTGTGTGTGTGTGTGTGTGTGTGTGTGCGCGCGCACGCACGTGTGTGTGTCAAAAATAAGCATAAAATTAAAAAAATTTAATGTTTTAGTTATACAAGATGAGTATTTTCTAGAAGTTGGCTGTACAGCCTTGTGCCTATAGTTAACAATACTGCATTGTGCACTTAAAAATGTATGGATGTTAGATCTCATTTTAGTGTTCTTAAAAAAATAATAAAAGTGGGCTGGATTTATCCCATGGGCTGTAGTTTGCGCACTCTTTTTATGGCACTTAAATATTTGTCTAATTTCTTTACTTTTCTTATTTTTTCCTACTTTTCTTAGTTTTAACTTTTCTCCCTGTTCTTTTGTTATCTCTTATACTTATGTTATTTGGTTGTTTTATGTAATTGTGCTGCCTTTCTGGTATTTTTGAGCAAGTAAGAAATACATAAATACAAAATTTAAAATTAAAGTAAAGCATCGTAAAACACCTTTATTAAAGAGAGATTAAACACATGCGCACAGTGGAGCCAGTGGGATTTGGTATCTCTTGGTATTAAGCTTCCAGAATATAGATGTCCAGAGAGAAATAAAACAAAACAATATCTTAATCATATGTATTATTGAAATCTGGCTGGAAATAAGTACATGAGGATTTCCCAAATGGAAAGTAAACTTTTTAATCTTGAGGAAAAGTAAAGTTATTTTCTGGACCATGAAAATATCACTTCAGGATACCAAAAAGTGAATAAAATATACACGTTCTGCCTAAAAAAAACTTTAATATTTAGTCATTAATAAAGTTATTTAATTAAAAACACATAAAATGGAATTCGTATTAATGGTGGGGAGTTTTATTGGTGAATATTTATTTTATTAGTAAGTATCTGTTTTTAACACTAAAACGCACATACATATTTTCTTAAAAATATTTTCCATTGCTGATGAGATATGTGTAACTTAATTAAAAATATATTTAATAGTATATCAAAATTCAGCTGATAGTACAGAATTGCTGGCCATGCTTTCCTTGCAAAATCACAAGCCACAGCAGGATGGTCTGTCTTTACTACTACGTTTTTGAAAAAGCTACTAGTTAAGGGATAAGAAATTGACCTTTTCTATAGCCCTGACATACTGCAATTCTTTCTTTAGGTGATTACAATAAAAGGTAGATCATTTGAAGGAAGACTGAAATGAAAAAGAAACTTATTTTTAAAAGAAAATATAAGAATAATTTAGTTATATGAGTGGTCACATATTTGCACATTTCCTATCAAACCAAATGAGTCTTCCATGATTAATATTAACATGGGAAAGAAACAGAATGACTCTGCCTTTGATCTGAGTTGCATCACTGCTGATCTGCTGATTAGACAAGCTGCTTCTTTCTAATTTATCACTTTAATGCTACTGTTAGTATAAATGACTGGTTTGCAGAACACTAAAATGCAATTATAAATAGTCTGACCAGCTTACAGAAGTGCCAGTGTAAGCACCCGCACAGATCTTCCATTTATCACCATTTGCTTTGATAGAGCAACATTCATTTCATTTATCACTTGATCCCTTTCTATTATTTCTTCGATGGGAGGGTGTCTAATCAGCATTATTTATCTCAAGTCGTATTTTCTTGAAAGCTTTTAAGAAGGTTCTAACAAGAGCACAATGACTGTACTCATTTAAGGAAACACCCAGCCCCACAAGACAGAGGTTCATATTCAGATTGTGCTTTTAAAAAGTGAATTATTTAAAGAGATTCTGAACAAAGATTAATTTTAACCTTATGTGGCTTTCTGCTGTGTGCGTGTGTGTATGCTAATCAACATAACACTCATTAAAATGAATGGACTAATGGAGCACCACTTCTTAACTGACAACCTATAAAAAATGAATGGTTAAAGGAAGAGTCTATGGCCTAATGGTTAATATGGCAAATGAGAATCATGGGATCTTTGCAGTGAACCCATGAGGTTACTGAGGATTGTAGGTTATCCACATTGTAAAGTTCTCTACCACTGAAAGAGACACTCACCATTGCTGTCGTGATCTCTTACTGGCCAGCACCCATTCTCCTTTTCATTTCCTCTGAAAGCCAGGGAGAGTAATAAGCATCATATTTTACATGATAGGAAAGATCTGAGATTCTTAGATAAAATGGCTATTTTTGCAAGTTTTCCTTCTGCAATGGTTTTTTTTTGTTTTTTGTTTTTTTTTGTTTTTTTTTTTTTTTTTTTGCCAATTGGGCATTCTCCTCCTTGTACTTTGAAGTTCATATGGCAGCAGTATTTGTCTGTGTAAGAGGCAGGAGTCATGTAAAAGCACTGATGAAAAACAGGCAGAACCAGAAGATGGGTGTGGAACCCCAGAAAATCAATTCTAATGCACATTCTGGCACCAAGAGGTTGGGCAACTTACATTACTTCTAAATAACTGTAGAATAAATATATTTGAGTGGAGAAGTGTTTTCCATTCTAATAACTTTTAAATCATTTCTGTCATATTTGTATTCAAATATAAAAACACATACACTAATATGCTGGGTATGTTTCTAATAACTTTAGCTTTATTAGCTCACTTAATCTTCCTATCAGCACTGTGATGGAGGTACCATATTGGTTCTTATAACACAGATGGAGAACCAAGATTGTACAGCCAATAAGTTGGTAGAACTTGGGTTTCAATCCAGACAGGCTGGTTCCAGCATGTGTATGTTATGCACTCTATTGTTATACAATTTATGGAAAATTTTCTCAATGTCATTTCTCATTTGTAGAGTTTTTAAAAATAAATTTATTGCAAAGGAAATCTTATGTCCCAATCATAAATGTAAGACCAATGTCATTAACATAAACAAAAGTTTGCCATAAACATGAAAAAGAGACAAAATAAGGCTGTTGATTTAAAAATAATAACATAGGAGTCGTAAGAAATCTAAGTATCTCCAATAATACTAGAGGAGACTGAGACTGATTTGCCCCAGATTTCAGAATGGTTTCATTGCACATGGCAAAAACCATGTCAGTGTTATTATCTGTAGCCCAGAACTCTGTTCACATTACCCTCACTAACCCTTTCTCATGTCATTAGCAGTTGATCAGCATGCTGGCTCTTCACTGGGCCTCTATTTCCCAGAAATTCCAACTCCCCCACTCCCAATGGCATTTCCTATTTCTCTGTCTCCGAAAGCTTTATTGTTCATTTCCTTTTCTGCGTGCCTCTCCATTTCCTATCCCACATGCCTTTGCAAGCAAGCATTCTTTTCCTGTACTCTCAGTAGGCGTGGGTCCCTTTGGGGGGTGCTAAGCTCTACAGCCAGAGTCCTCAATGTATTATGGAAGGACTGAGAAGTCAGCGTAAATCACTGAAGTCCACCACCCCTTTTGGGGCTTTCTCCACCAGCTCTCTCCCCCGGGGTATGTGTCCACATGCCCACAAACATACACACCCTCTTTGTCCCTCCTGCTCCCAAAGCTTATAGCTTCCAGTGTCCTAAGAGTCAAACACCTCTGCCTTAATTCTAGATGGCTTTCCTGGCCTACCTTTTTTCCTTCCTCTGGCTCATCTTCTCTCTTTCTTTTTTTTTTTTAAATCTCATCTCTGTTCCTTCCCTCTCCCCCCTTCCTAGTCTTGATGTCAAGGGGGAGTGATTACGCAATGGTGGAAAAATAGAAATGCCAAGATCAAGATATTTGATGCTCTACTACCTAAAACTACCAATTAACTACAGGCAGCACACACCCTACACGTTTAGAAGTGCTACGTAGATGATATATATGGTCCTTTTCAGTCTAAATGATGAGATTGAAAATGGGCCAGGTCAGCCACCTGCTCATCAGTAATCTTTCCCTAATAATCACATTAAGACTTCACAGCAATTGGAACCAGTTGGGTGATTACTTTCTGGCCTGAATCTAACTAGTAGTGTTGAAGGCATTTCAGCTCTAGAGCTTTCCATGGGAGCCCTTTTAATTAAAATAACACCCTCTCCCCTAATGTGACTGTGAACTCCTGTGGCAACACATTCTATGGAATGAGGGTGCTTGTGTGTCTGCAAGAAAAGAAGGGAACTTGTGAAAAGGGGTTTGCACTGACCTGAACAGACTAATGGCCTAATTAGACAGAATCAGGGAATTTTAGAAAAATCAGCTTCACAGAAACACAAATTTGAGATGGAATGCTATAAAGGGAGCGATGCATAATATTTCAAAGAGTTCTTGATCATCGAGAGGCACAACTTCAAGAGATAATGGAGCAAGAAACATGAGGTTTGAGACCTGGAAAACTATACCTGAAGGTCTAAACAACTGAAATGAATGTGTGGGGGAAAATTTTTCATGAGTCTTGAGTTTACAGTAATGGAATCTAGAGACTACATGAAAACATAGGAGTCACTGTTACTCATCATATAGTAGAAAAAGAATTGAGATGGCTAAACTTCCTGAATCATCTTGGTTATGGCAAGTGCCATTCTTTTATGCCTTTGCTGTTTTGCGGGGAGGGAGAATCTATGAGTCTAATCTGAGAATGGGACCAGTGACTTCTAGAAATTGGCATACCACCCACTGGAGTTATTAGCTATGCAAAGACATGGCAAAGAATTTAGATAATTGCTAACGTGGCCCAATTTGAAATCTGTACAAGAAATGAAGGAGAAAAGCACCTTCCTCAGTAAGTTCTCCCGTATTTGTAACTTCCACGACGTCCACATTACATTGGGGAATTAGAGCTATATTTTTCAATTGCTTGATTAGTTGGAAACTTGCCCCACTAGATCATATTGTGTCGGGTTGTATTTGATTTTACTCTATGCCAGAGTGATGCAAAGA
Organism: Neofelis nebulosa; assembly: GCF_028018385.1. Classification (NCBI taxonomy): domain Eukaryota; kingdom Metazoa; phylum Chordata; class Mammalia; order Carnivora; family Felidae; genus Neofelis; species Neofelis nebulosa. The sequence goes on from NC_080789.1 coordinate 128,104,526, forward strand.
GGCGACTAATATCACCAAAGACGTTAAAAATAACCAATCTGGGGGTGCCTGGGTGGCTCAGTCAGTTAAGCATCCAACTTTGGCTCAGGTCATGATCTCACTGTTCATGGGTTCAAGCCCCGTGTTGGGCTCTGTGCTGATGGCTCAGAGCCTGGAGCCTGTTTCAAATTCTGTGTCTCCCTCTCTCTCTGCTCCTCCCTCACTTGAGCTCTGTCTCTCAAAAATGAATAAACGTTAAAAAAATGTTTAAAAAAAAATAACCAATCTGGTTGTGAAGATGCACGTCCATTTCATTCTGAAATACACTGTCCTAGTTCCAAAATGTCATCTAAAGGCTCCAGATGGAACTGTACATATGTGGTGTTGTCACCCAGCCTCAGAAGAAGACCACCATGCTGGATGGATCTATGCTGTATATACCATGAGTAGGCAGAGAGAAAGCCCCCTGAATCTACTTTGGCTCCCAGACAGTATGGAAAGAATTCAGATGTTCCCCTCTTCAAGATAGAAGAGACCAGAAGTAAATAATAATACCTAAGGTCGTGGTGCTTGGATCTCAGGCCCCTTTCCAAAATGAGAGCATGAGTGTTCTACCATCACCTGGCTGCCATCTAGGGGGTAAGAAGGGTGTAGGAAAACATCTGAAAGACTAAACATTTACCTAGTATATTAAGTTGCCTAAATGAAATGGCTTAAATTACTGGACATGGAGGCATTTAATTGAAGATTTAATGCCCTTCTATCCTCTTTCAAGCCCTCATAGCATGAAGCTTCCAAGGAAGATTAAAAGATCAGTGTTCTTTTGCACATTTGGTTAGTAGCCTGTAAATGTGTGGCCTTCTTTTCTTTTCCCTCTTCCCCCTCTCCCTCCATTCCTTCCTTCCTTCCTTCCTTCCTTCCTTCCTTCCTTCCTTCCTTCCTTCCTTCCTTCCTTCCCTCCTTCCCCTCTTCCCCTTCCTCCCTCCCTCCCTCCCTCCACTTCCTTCTCCTTTCTGTATTAAATAAACAATTCATTCCTTCTATGTATTTAATATATTACTAAGTACTTGGAACAAAAAGGTAACAACTGTAGGTCCTGCATCCAGGGATCTGATAGTCTAGGGGAGGAGAAAAATTGTAAATAAATAGTTACATTACAGTGTGGTAAGTCCAGAATGCAAAGGTGTTGTAGGTGAAGTTTTTGGAAGCATTAGCTTCCTGTACCTGGAGTAGAACTTGGAGATTGAATAGGATTTGGTAAAGTAAATAAAAGGATTTCCAGACAATATTATAGTTTATGTAGAAACCCCTAAGGAAGTGATTTTAGAAAGATCACCAGGGGCGCCTGAGTGGCTCAGTCATTTAAGCATCTGACTCTTGATTTTGGCTCAGGTCATGATTTCACAGCTAGTGAGATTAAGCCCCATGTAGGACTCTGTGCTGACAGCATGGAGCCTTCTTAGGATTCTCTCTCTCTCTCTCTCTCTCTCTCTCTCTCTCTCTGCTCCTCCCCTGTGCACATGCACATACTCTCTCAAAATAAATAAACTTAAAAAAACTAATATTGAAAAAAAAGATCACCAACTACAGTGACAGTATACAAGCATCAGTCTGCCATATCTATATACCAGAAATGAATCTTTGTAATTTACAATGTTTAAAACAATCTCATTTACAATAAAATCCAAAACAATGAAGTATTTCATCAAATATGTGGAGGATCTTATGCTAGAAACCACAGAACCCTAATGAAAGAAATGAAAGATGTGTACGAATGAAGAGATAGATCATGTTCATGGATTGAAAGACAATATTATTAAGATGTCAGTTCTCCCCAATTTGATCTATAGATTCAACTCAGTTGTAATCTAAATACCGACAAGTGTCTTTGAAGAGAATAATAAAGTGAATCTGATCTTTATGTGGAAAGGCAACGGAACTGGGATAGTCAAAATAATTCTAAAAAGAACAACAAAATCCGAGGGCTAACACTGCCCGGAGGCAGGCCCTGAAGTTGTTACCTGATTTATGACTTACTATAAAGTACAATGGTTAAAACATATAGTTTTAGCCAAAGGATAAGCATGTCAGTTGTCAATCTATGAAAAAGAACAGACAGCCCAGAAATACACCCATGCAAATATAGTCAATTAATTTTTGACAAAGGTGAAAAGACAATACAATAGAGAAAGGACAATACCTTTAACAGTGGTGCTGGGAACAAGTAGACATCATATGCAGAAATATAACCCTTCCCACAAATCTCACACAGTATGCAAAAATTAACTCAAAATTGATCATACTCCTAAAAACGCAGTATAAAACAATAAAACTTAGAGAAGAAAGCATAGGATGAAAATCTATGTGGCCTTGGGTTTGGCAATGAATTTTTAGAAAGTACTTCAAAACCACAAAACCTGATCAAAATTACAACTATTACTCTTTGAAAGACCCCATTAAGAGAATGCAAAGGCACAAAAAGGGGAAAAGTAATTGCAGATCATATAACCTTTAATGGACTTGTGTCCGCAGCATGCGAAGAACCTTAGAACTCAACAGTAAGTAAACAAACAACTGATAAATAAAGGGCAAGAGATCTGTACAGAGACTTCACCTAGGAAGATACATAGATGGCAAATAAACACATAAAAAGATGTTCAACATCATTAATCTTTGGAGAAGTATAAATTAAAACCGGAAGATACTGCTGCACCCCTATCCAAATGGCTAAAACATTATTTTAATAAAAATTATATATATCTAAAGGGTATAACATGTTTTAAAACATAGGTACAACATGAAGTGACTACCACAGTCAACCTAATTAAGATGTCCATGTCCTTACATAGTTACCTTTGTGTGTGTGTGTGTGTGTGTGTGTGTGTGTGTGTGTGGTGAGAGCACCTGAAATCTATCTTAGTAAATTTCCAGTATATAACACAGTTTTGTTAACTATATTCGTCATGCTCTACATTAGGTCTCTAGACATGTTCACTGTAAGTAAATTCAACTTTGTATTTCCCCATTTCCCCTACCTCCCCATCCCTGGTAATCCCCTTTCTCTAATACACTTCTATGTATTTGCTATCTTTAGATTACGCATATAACTGATATTGTGTAATATGTTTCTTTCTGTGTTTGGTGTATTTCACTTAACATAATGTCCTCCAAGGGGTTTCTGGGTGGCTCAGTGTGTTAAGTGTCTGACTTCGGCTCAGGTCATGATCTCCCAGTTGGTGGGTTTGAGCCCCTCATCAGGCTCTGCTGACAGCTCAGAGCCTGGAGCCTGCTTCAGATTCTCCCTTTCTCTGCTCCTCCCCCCCACCCAATGCTCTCTCTCAAAAATAAATAAACATTAAAGACAAATTAATGGGGTGCCTGGATGGCTCAGTCAGTTGAGCAACTGACTTCAGCTCAGGTCCTGATTGCGTGGTCTGTGAGTTTGAGCCCCACGTCGGGCTCTGTGCTGACAGCTTGGAGCCTGGAGCCTGCTTCAGATTCTGTGTTTCCCTCTCTCTCTGCCCCTCCTCTACTCATGCTCTGTCTCTCTCTGTCTCTCTCTCTCTCTCTCTCTGTCAAAAATAAACATTAAAAACTATTTTTTAAAAACAAATTAAAAAAAAATACTGTCCTCCAGATTCATTCGTTGTCACAAATGACAGGATTTCCTTAAGTTTAGATAATATTCGTGTGTGTGTGTGTGTGTGTGTGTGTGTGTGTGTGTGTGATGAGTGTGTATCACAATTTCTTTATCCAAGAATGGCTAAAAAATTTTTTAAGATAATATGAAATGCTAGTGAGAATATAGAGCAATAAAAATTATTATGCATTGCTTTTAGAATGCAAAATGTTACAACCACTTTGGAAAATATTTTGGCAGCGTCCTATAAGATTAAATATATACTTCCCAGATGACCCAGCCGTCCTATTCCTCCTGGGTGTTTAGTTAATGAAATAAAAACTTAGGTCTACCTAAGAATATATAAAACTTTTATAAGAGCCCTATTCATAATTGTGAAGAACTGGAAATAGCCAAGATGCCCTTCAAGAAGCAAATGAATAAGCAAAGCATCATGGATTCATAGAATGGAACCCTACTCAACAGTAAAAAGAAAAAAAAAAAGCCCTTGTGATTCAGGCAACAACGTGGATGATTCTTAAGTACGTTTTTCTGAATAAAATAAGCAGACCCCAAAGTCACTTTGTATTATGATTCCATTTATATGACATTCTAGAAATGGTGAAACTAGGGGCAGAAAACAGAGTTATAAGAGCTTCATCTTATGCTGATGTGTTCGCCCGATCTACCTATTGTCTCAGCCTAGAGAATGTGCTAGATTTCAGAGTTTAATACCGAGGGCATTTCTTCTGCTCTGAGCTGGTTTCTTGAAGATACACTAGCCAACTGCAGTCATCTTGGCTTATATATACCCTTGAGACATAGACTCTTTAACGACCCTCACCCTGCTTGTTACTTAACCTCCTATTCCAGGAAAGACACAAAACCAATTTTATAATATATTTTTTTATAAAGGCCAGCATCTGGCCTTTTCAGTATTACCATAATCATTCTCCTTCTTTGGCGTAGAATACATTCCTTACAGGGATAGTACAAGCAGTAGACCTGTAAAATTTCAAACAGGAGGAAAAATATCAAAGAAAAGACCAAGTGCAAACTAATAAAGCATAAAACACTTGCACCATAAAAAAACCGGAGAAGTATCATTAGCGTTGCAAATTATTGGAAGAATGATTATCCCCAAGATGTTCAGGTACCTGCTACATCTTGCTAGCAAAGAACTGACATAATGCAATAAGGAAATAAAACTGTCAGCCCTCACATGTTTGAGGGAATAAAGGTTTAAACATCAGATTAAACTAGCTATACAAATATCATTTGATTTCACTCATACGTGGAATTTAAGAAACAGAAACAGATGAACATAGGGGAAGGGAAGGAAAAATAAGGTAAAGGTAGGGAGGCAAACCATAAGAGACTCTTAAATACAGAGAACAAAGTGAGGATTGCTGGAGGGAAGATGGGGGGGGAGGATGGGCTAAATGGGTGATGGGCATTAAGGAGGGCACTTGTTGGAATGATCGCTGGTGTCATATGTAAGTGATGAATCACACTAAATTCTCCTCCTAAAACCATTATTATATTACATATTAACTAACTTGGATTTAAGTTTAAAAAAAAAAATAAACTAGCTCTACAAACAAGTTGAATGACTGCAGTGAAAATTGGACTGTGTGAGATTTTCAGGGTATGTATGTGATGGGAGCATTTTTATGCCTACCATAGGTGACCTTGGACTGTTTCACTGGAAGGAAAGGAGGATGAAATTGTCCTGCCAGATGCTGCCATGACTTACTTTCCAAAGTAAAAAAGGCCCAGAGACTATGTTTTTGCCTGGGTGACTGACTTAGAGGAGTGATGCTCTGTTTGGACTAATGTCATGAGGATGTAGAAGTTTCTCAACAGTTGGAGGGATGTTGAAACATCCAGTGACTAGGTCATTGGGGGCTTGCCAGGCCTTCCACTTTAAACATACTCATGATATTGAAATCATACTTGGTGAGACTGGTGTTTTCCAAGCCACTCACACACCAACTTGGGGCATGAGAAGCTGATTGGATGGCATAATAATACAGGGGAGGTTATGACATCATTTCTTTTTTTTTTAAGTTCATTTATTTTGAATGAGAGAGAGCATGAGCCAGGGAGGGGCAGAAAGAGAGAGGGAGAGAGAGAATTCCAAGCAGGCTCCTTGATGTCATTGTGCAGCCCAACTCAGGGCTTGAACACACAACTCTGAGATCATGACCTGAGCTGAAACCAAGAGGCCAGATGCTCAATGGACTGAGCCACCCAGGTGCACCCCCCACCCAACTTTTTAAAAATGATACATTCTTATTTAAATTTGATTCCTTGCCATGTCTTTTTAAGGGGAAAAAAGTTAAATTCTGAGGATAGTCGCATCTTAATCCTGGGTTTTCCCAATTCCTAAGCCATTTCCTAACTGTAAATTAGGAAAGCAATTCTTCTGACTTCTGCTTTAATGCAAGACAATTGTTCATTAACTTATACTGAACTGAAAACATCCATATGTTACCAGGAAAAACCACCTTTTTCTGAAGATATATGTCCAAGGATCAATTATCTCTGAATCATGTATCTTCATTTGGCTTATGAATACATTTGCCCTCTACGTTGTTAGTTAGAACTAGAACAGGGTAAGTCCCAGTGAAATTTAAGAGAATCAAGTTTCATTTTGTGAGTATTCAGTGATGGTGACTTGTGTAGCATTGTTTTATAGACTAAGATAGTTTGCATTGTCTTTAGGCCTGTCTTCCTCATTGGAATCTTTTAGGAACATGCTAAATAGAAATTGTTAAGATTAACATAAGGCCTTATGTCTTAAATGACATTTTCACATATATTTTCTCCTTAGATTTTCTAGTTATCATTTGAAGTTTGATAGTGTTTTTACCATAGATGAGGAAAGAAAGACTTCCAGAAATAATTGGCCCATGATCACTTGGTCAGTAACTGTAGGGCCAGGATTCAAGCCCAGATCGACCAATTCCAGAGTCTAAACTCGCCTTCCAATAGGCCAAGCTTTGCTACTGGATGGAGTTTGTTCTGTGTAAGGATAGAGGTAATGTCAGGTCTAAGCTGTCTGCCCCCTGCACCCCCCCCCCCCAAATCTCTTAAGACTCCAGAAGTCTTAAATAATGAGTAAACACTCCTTTGGTGATGTTTGAATACAACAGGAAGAGTTGGTTGAAGGAAAGATGATGAATTCAACTTTGGACACATGGACTGTTTAAGAGGAGATGCACAGGTGACACGAGATGTAGGGGTCTAGAGACTCAAGACAAATCTGGGCTGGTGATAAGGATTTTGGAAACGCTAGTTATAGACAACAATTAAAGCTCTTGGAATGGAAGAGACTTCTATGAGGCTATTGCTAATAACTTGTATTATGGTGTGAATAATGTTCAAGTGAAAGAAAAGTCAGTTCTACTTAACATTAATCTTGTAGCTTTATAACTGTTAATGTATCAGAGGAAAAAAAAAACGAGGAAAAGAATACTGTAGTGTTGAAGTGCTACCGAGCGAACACCAACACAAAATTTTTGTGGTTTGCTACATATTACATAGTGATAAAACATGACATTTAGACTTAAGCACTTTAAATAGTCCCTTGGGCTTTGTTCAGGGCACAGAACAGCTGTATGTGTAATTAAATAAAGCTAATTTAAATAAATTACATTAACCAGAAAATCACTCAAAGTTTGCATTCATAAAAGTTTTTTATGGAAGAAGTTGTCAATGCTATTTCTTCAAACAGCATATTTGGAGAAGGGTGGGTTCTGGGATAAGGAATACATTTTAAAGTTGTAAAAATAGAAAGCATTTTCTTCACATTTCATGTTGAAAGTATAATTTTACTGATATTTTACTCAGATGAATTGCAAGAGAATGTTTGCGATATAATTGTTATTGAAGGCACCAAGAAAGACAGTGAAACAGAATGAAAAATATGCTTCTTTTAGTTTCTTTTGCTGCAATTATTTTAAGCACGACACATGCATCTGGGAAATATTACTCTTCTTTTTTGTAGAAGCTACCTTCTGAACATACTTTCACGTCAGTATTTACTTGAGAATCTCTGTTCAAGAAATTGGTCAGTCGTTATGTTTGTTCCAGGGGCTTGAAAAGGGGGATGTTGCTTTAGCAAAGCTAAGAATTTTCAGAATAAAAATGAACACATAACTAGCTTTAATGTTCCTGATGGCTAGACTGTTATAATGCAATCATCAAGGGCTATGAAATTGTTTTCATCAAATAGCTATAAGGACTGTTGCTGGGAACCAAGGTGAATTAGAGTTTGACCTTTTTAAATATTGTCTTTCTTGACACTCTCTCCCGTAGATACTTGTTTCTAGGTTTCAGGAATGAAGTGCATTGATCCCGTTTTTAGAGCTCAGTCATAGAAGTAAACAGAAGGATCTGTGATTTATGAGCAAAACCGCTGATGGTTCCTTAGAGAGGTACAACTTTCACAGATTGAGAACTGTTGGAGGAAACAAGGATTCAAACATTTCAGGGAAACAACTCCACTCAGTCCCCATTTTTGAAATGAAAGTAACTTCAAGTTGCAATTATAAAGATATCTTATATCTTGCCAATCCATAATAAACAGGGTTTTTTTTTCCCCTGGCCTCATCTATGATTAATCACCTCATTTTGTCTCATTTCTCCTTTGAACGGGCTTCGTGCAAGTGTTTAAAAAATACACTTACATCTGAAGATGGAGAGATGCTTTTGGGCTATTTAATTTAATCCTGTTCTAGAACCAACAGTCAGGGGAAAGCTTAAGCAACAGAAGAGCTTTAAGAAAAAAATTTACAGGACAGTAGAGTCGGCTGTCATCCGCTTTTGGTATCATTTCACAGCAGCCATGCAAACAGAAAATACCGTTTGCTACGTCTTTGTTAGGCATTAAGTGTCATGGATGTAAAATAAAGCAAATGCAATTCTTACCCACCATACATTAATCAAAACCACTTTCTCCTCAGCACGAGTCCTTCTAATTAGGCTCTATAAAAAGTATTTTATAATAGAGGTATCAGGTTTACTGAAGAATTATATCCTGGTATGTCAGAGAGCTAGATGTTTCATTTGATTTAAAATATATTAATATATAGATTTTATATACATATATATAGATATAGATATAGATAGATATATGACATAGATATATGACTTTTACCCTGAGCATTTAATTTTTGTTAAAGCTGTGTTGCAAAGCTTAGAAGTATTTGTCTAGTCTTTGCTTCCTTTTACATTTTCTTAATGTTTATTTATTTTTGAGAGGGAGACAGAGACAGAGCACAAGCAGGGGAGGGGCAGAGAGAGAGGGAGATACAGAATCCAAATCAGGCTCCCGGCTCTGAGCTGTCAGCACAGAGCCTGACTCAGGGCTCGGGCCCACACACCATGAAATCACCGCCTGAGCCAAAGGTGGATATTTACTGACCGAGCCACCCAGGCACCCCTGCTTCCTTTTAAGATCAGAGCATAGGGGCGTCTGGGTGGTTCAGTGGGTTGAGTGCCCGACTTTGGCTCAGGTTATGATCTCACAGTAAATGGGTTTGAGCCCTGGGTCAGGCTCTGTGCTAACAGCTCATAGCCTGGAGCCTGCTTTGGATCCTGTGTCTCCTTCTCTCTCTGCCCCTCCCCTGCTCGTGCTCTGTCTCACTGTCTGTCAAAAATAAATAAATGCAAAAAAAAATTTTAATCAGCATAAAATATAGCAGTTCTGTTGCTACTCTCTTCAAATTCCTCTCCATTATGAATGGAAATCTTATTTCTTTTTCCCCTTAAAATAATTACGACCTTCTAAATACGTTCTGAGATGTAATTGCCCACAAAACGAGAAAGCAAGAAATACTTTTTTTATCCACATCCCTTTGTGTTCAGAGCTAATTCTGTTTTCCCAGCGTTGTTTGGACCAAGTGCTTCTGGTAAAGTGTACTTATGGAATTAAACTGTTTACCACTGACTGTGAAAAATAAAAGTAATGATTATTTCACATTCCCACTTTGAAGGTATTTGAGCCCATACTTTATTGAAGACTTTCAGCTTAGTGTTCCTTCCTTAGTTTGCATGTAATAAAGCCTGTGCTTGTGATAGATCTCCCTGGGAACTGGTTCTATACCTCTTACAGATATAATGCTGTATCTTTTGGGAGATTTAATGACAATTTTATTGATTATCTACAAACTACCCATATGTCACGATGAAGAGACCAATAAGCTTCAAAGTCAATGTTTGAAAGTTTTAAAAATGGTGTAATCAATACACCAATTCCAACTACAATAATTTACATCTAAAATATGTGTGTTTCTTCCTTTCTGTAAATGCCAAGTATCTTTACAAGCACATCTGTACACCGGTCAACATTTTAAAAATTACTTCCAATTTAGAAGCAAGCTATTTATTTTTATTCCTAGAAAACAAAGCTTTTTAAGGTGATTTTGTTTTTATCATAATTGCACTAAATGCCGAATAGTGCTTCAACTAGTGTGCCTCATCTAGTTAACTTAGTCAATTAAATCTCATCAGAACAACGTTTTGGTCTTTGATTTAATCAATATATACGTCAAACAGCTTTGCATTAAGAAAAATATTATCACAAGAATTCCATTTCCGAGAAGAAGAAGAAGAAATACATTTGTTTTGTTCAGGCCAAAAACAATGAACAATTATGAATAGTGTTTTTCATAAATCTTAAATTCATTGAAAAGTGGGCAAGAAAGTAAGAAATTCTCAGGTCAAAAAAAAAATCTCTGGAAGGTCGTCTGGGTAGCTCAGTCAAGTTAAGCAGCTGACTCTTGATTTTGACTCAGGTCACGATTTCACAGTTCATGAATTCAAGCCCCTCGTTGGGCTCTGCCCTGATAATGCAGAGCCTGGTTGGGATTCTCTGTCTCTGTCTCTGTCTCTCTCTCTCTCTCTCTGCCTCTTCCCTGCGTGTGTGCTCTCTTCTGTCGCTCAAAAATAAACATTAAAAAAATCTGGGGAGTAGTTGGAGCCCTTCTCTGTAGTAAGCTTTTGCCTTGTGGGTCCTCCACCTAATATAAATCGGTACTTCAATTATCCAAAATTCTAGTGGTAACAGCACATAGAAAACAAAGCCCAACCACCACCAAAAGTAAAAGAACAAAGTCTAATAGATCTTCCTCCTTGAAAGTGGGGACTCCCCTCAAAGGGGCCCACTGTAAAGAAATACCTCCATCCTCTATAAGAATTCTCACAAAGCATAAACTTACCTCAAACCTTACTCTGAGCAGGTAGGAAAAGTAACACCTGATTGGTTAGAATCAAAATATGGCTACTCGGAAAGTTGACATCTGACATTCACAAGACACTGGATGCCAGTGAATCTCAAGGCAAAATGTATTTTAAAGTTGTCTCGGACAGTAATGGCCCTAGCCACCTAGACAAACCAAATGCAAATTCTCTTTAAAGGAATGTGTCCTCATTCCAGGAAATGCTATTACTTATCCAGTATACGCTACTACATTCCTATGGGGTTTTTTACGTTTGGTGTTGATTCTGATTGAGCCAGCATCTTTTTTTTTAAAGTTTTTATTTAAATTCCAGTTCGTTAACAGAAGTGTCGTGTTAGTTGCAGGTGTACAAGACAGTGACTCAATCCTTCCGTACAACACCCAATTGAGCCATGGTCTCTTTAGATTGCTTGACATCCCTGACATACCAGTTTTTAAATATTTTTAATGTCAACTTTATCGGGACTAGCATCTGTTTTGATTTCAGAGCGTTCATATCACAGAACTTGTTAAATAGTTGTTATTGTAATTCTGATCTCAGCCTAAAGGAATTGCTAAAAGGAAAAACCCAAGGAAATTGAGCATCTCATAGTTAATACTAACAACAATGACAACGACAACCAAACACAAATGAAAGCAACACTTTCATAACAGAGAAATGGCAGAAACAAGAAACAGTAAGAATAAATCTGCAAGTAATTTAGGTACTGTAATATCAAAACCCCATCATGAAAAAACAGTGCTAAATATTATGTGCAAAAGAAAAGAAAAGCTTGACAATCTGTACAGAAGGAGAAAAATTACAAAGAATGTCCAGGCAGAATTTGAAAAAAAGAACCAAAGAGAAATGAAACATTTATTCACCAAAATTAAAAATTATATGGATGATTTAACAACAAATTAAACACAGCAAAAGAGAGAAATAGAAGGCTGGAAGTTAGATTTGAAGAAATTATCCAGAATTCAGCAACGATTTAAAGAGAGAGAAAATATGAAAGGGAGTTTAAGAGGTACGAATGCTAGAAAGGAAAAAAAGATTAGCAAATATAAATTTGGTTCAATAAAAAGATTAATAAAATTCAAATGATGCTGGCAATATTAAGGAAAAAGGCAAAGATGAACAGTAAAGGAAAAGGAAAACACAACTATGGTTTCTGAAGACATTTTAAAAGGAAATAATTTAACATTATGGACAATTTTATGCCAAATATGTGAAAACAATTGAATTATATTTCTTATTAACATATGTATTAATATATAATAAATCTTATTAATATTCTTAATTTCTTATTAATGTTAATAACATATAAACAGACTTAAGAAGAAATGAAAGAAAGACTTTGGTCAAACATTTTCCACAAAGGGAAATTCAAGTCAAATATCTTCACTTTGAAGTTCTACCAAATATTCAAGAAAAAATAATTTCAATTGTTAACAGTCTATTCCAGACTATAGAACAAAGGACACGCTTTGGTTCATTTTATGAAACTAGAATAACCCATAAATCCAAAATCTGACAATGACAATGTAAAAAGACCACCCCCAAATTTGGGTGGCATAGAGATATATAAAGAATTCCTACAACTCATTCAGCTAAATGTAAATAACTTCGTATGTAAATGGGCCATTTTGCATTTTCCCCACAAAAGGCAAGATCCAGCATTTCCCCTAGTCAAAAGTGGTTCAGATGTCAAGACTGATGATGCCATATATACACAAAGGGGAACAAGACATTTTGTTATTCACATATTGAAGATGTGGGGGAGAGTAGACACCCAGTCCAGTCTGAAAATGGTTTGTGTTTTTATTGTCATTAGGAGGTGGCTCTCAGGTAAGTGTTCCCATATGCAAGCCAAAATTTTCATGGTCTAAATGTCTCAAAGTGCTGAAGGCTTTCTTACACAAATGTGAGGCAAGAGGGGAATGTCCCTCCTCTGACATCAAAATTGGAGTCAAACTCTTCCTTAATTGATGTAATCATGGAAGGCACTTTACAAAAGAGAAACCTGAATGTCCAACAATAAGTGAAGATATCCTCAACCTAATCAGTTATGGCAGTGCAATTTAAAACATGAAAAATCAAGGAGAACTGACATCACTAATGGTCATAATAATCCTCTAATAACTGAACCCAAAGACGTAGAAATCTGAGATGTACACAGTAAGGAATTCAAAATAGCTATTTTGAGGAAATACAGTGAACTACAAAGAAGCATAGACAATTCAGTGAAATGAGGAAAACAATACACAAACAAAATGAGAACTTTAACAAAGAGATAGAACTCATTAAAAAGGAACCAAACAGAAATCCTGGAGATGACGAATTCATTGAATAAAATGAAGAAAGCAATAAGGAGCATCAACAGCAGAACAGATTAGACAAAAGACAGAGTCAGTGAGTTTTAGATAATAGGAACTCTGAAATTAACTAGAGGAGAACAAGGGGAAACTAATGAAAATGAGTGAAGAAAGCCTGTGTATTCTGTAGGACACCATGAAAAGAATCAAAATCAGAATCATTAGAGTTACAGAAGGAAAAAAACAGAAAGAAGGGGGTGATACTTATTTAAAGAAGTAATGGCTAAGAACTTCCCAAGCCTGGGGAGAGATTTGAATATCCAAGTTGATGAAGCTAATAGAATGCCCCATTATTTTAATTCAAAATGATCTTCTCGAAAACACAGTTTTCCTACAATAAAACTGTCAAAAATAAAAGAAGAGAGAGAATCCTTATAAAAGCAGCAGTGGAAAATAAGATTGTAACCTACAAAGGAACCCCCCATTAGGCTATCAGTGGATTTCTTAGCAGAAACCTTATAGGCTGGAAGAGAGTAGGATGTGGCCCTTTCATAAGCACATATTCAAAGTACTGAAAGAAAACAATTGCCAACAAAGAATACTATATTGGGCCGAGTTATCCTTCAGAAATGATGGGTAAATAAAGACAAAGGAAAGCAGAGGGAATTCATGGTCACTAGACCTGCCTAAAAGAAATGCTGCAAGGAATTTGTCAAGTTGAAACGAAAATACACTAATTAGTAACATGAAGATAGACAACACACCGGTCACAGCAAATATATGCCAGATTTGGAAAAGTCTAATCCTGTAATATGGTGTGTTAATTATTTAAATTAATTATATTAATTACATTAATTAATATTAAAATATAACTAGAGATACTGTAATTTCTCAAAAAATACATAATATAAAAAGAGCTAGGGGCGCCTGGGTGGCTTAGTCAGTTGGGCGACCGACTTCGGCTCAGGTCATGATCTCGCGGTCTGTGAGTTTGAGCCCCGCATCGGGCTCTGTGCTGACAGCTCAGAGCCTGGAGCCTGTTTCAGATTCTGTGTCTCCCTCTCTCTCTGACCTTCCCCCATTCATGCTCTGTCTCTGTCTGTCTCTAAAATGAATAAACGTTAAAAAAAAATTTTTTAAAGAGGTAAATTGTAATATTAAAAATAAGAGAGCAAAAGGTGGGTATTTTGTATGCAGAGTTAAGTTGCTATCATCATAAAATGGACTATTAGCATCTATGAGATGTTTTGTGTAAGCTCATGGTTACTTCAAAGCAAAAGCCTATAGTAGATTCCCAAAAGGTGAAGAGAAGGAAATAATCCGAGCATACCACTATGGAAAAATCACCATTCAGAAAGGTAGCCAGTAAGGGAGGATAAAATGAACAATAGAAATATGACACAATTAGACAGCAATTAATAAGATGGCATTAGTAAGTCCTTACATGTCAGTAATTACTCTAAATTACTCTATGAATTGAAAGTCAAAAAGCATAGAGTAGCTGGATGGATAAAAATTAAGACCCACATATATACTGCCTACAAGAAGAGGCTTACTTCAGCTTTAAGGATACACATATGTCCAAAGCGAAGGAACAGAAAAAGATATTCCATACAAGTGAAAGCCGAAAGCAAGTGGGGGGTAGCTATACTTATATCAGACAAAATAGACAGCGGGCCAAAATAGCAACAAGAGACAAAGTCGCTATACAATAATAAAGGTGTCAGCTCATCAAGAACATAAAACAGTTGATACACATGCTCAACATTGGAGCACCTAAATATATGAAGCAACTACTAACATAGCAACAATAAATAATAGTAGGGAACTTCAGTACCCTACTTTCAGCAGTGGGTAGACCATTCAGAAAACCTCAACAAGGAAACATTAGACTTGAACCGTATTTTAAATTACACATAAATATATGACACTCCATTCCACAGCAATGGAATACACAGTCTTCTCACAAGCACATAGAATATTATCCAAGATAAATCACATAATAGGGCACAAAAAAAAACTTAGCAAATTTAAGATTGAAATCATACCAAGTGTCTTTTCTGGCCACCATGTTGAGAAAGTAGAAATTAACAGCAAGAAGAAAACTGGAACATTTACAAACATGTGAAAACTGAGTAACAGTCCTGAACAACCAGTGAGTCAAAGAAGAAACCTAAAGGGAAATAAAAAATATCTTGAAACAAATGAAAATGAAAACACAACAGACCCAAACCTCTCAGATGCTACAAAAACATTTCTGAAAGAGTTTATAGTGATACATATATCGAAAAAAAACCTCAAATAACCTAATTTAACAGTTAAGGAACTAGAAAAAGGGAAAAAACTAAACTCAAAATTAGCACAGCTAAAGAAATAACAAGGACTGGGGCGCCTGGGTGGCTCAGTCGGTTGAGCGTCCGACTTCAGCTCAGGTCATGATCTAACAGTTCATGAGTTCGAGCCCCACGTCAGGCTCTGTGCTGACAGCTCAGAGCCTGGAGCCTGCTTCAGATTCTACGTCTCCCTCTCTCTGCCCCTTGCCTGCTGATGCTCTGTCTCTCTCTGTCTCTCAAAAATGAATAAATGTTAAAAAAAATTTTTTTAAAGAAATAACAAGGATCGGAGTGAAAATAAATGAAATAGACACCAAAAGAAAAATAGAAAAGATCAATAAAACTAGGAACTGTTTTTGAAAAGATAAAACTTTAAGAAAAAAAGACAAATTAGAAATGAAAAAGGAGATACTATAACCAATACCACAGAAATACATAGGATCACAAGAAACTATTATGAGCGTGTATAGCCAGTAAATTAGATAACCTTGAAAAATTGGATAAATTCCTAGAAACATACAACTCTCCAAGACTGAATCAAGAAGATATAGAAAATCTAAACAATCCAGTAAAGAATAAGGAGATTGATTCGGTTTGGAGTAGAAAGGTGGTTACCAGGACCTTGAGGTTGAGGAAGGTGAAGGAATTGAGATGTTGGTCACAGTGTACAAACTTGAAATGAGTAAGTTCTGGGGAATCTAGGGTACAACGTGGTGATTGTAATTAGCAGTACTGTGTTGTATACGTCAAAGCTACTTGGAAATTAGACGTTAAATGTTCTCACCACAAAAAAAAAAGAAATGATTATATAAGCCATAATAGAAGTTGTTAGCTAAAGTTATGATAGTAGTCATATTGCAATATATAAACGTATCAAGTCAACAAGCCTTTCACCTCACATTTATACCACGTTAAACGTCAATTATGCCTCAACAATATCAGTTATGCAGACTTGATGGGTCTGTTTCTGGATTCTCTATTCTATTCCATTGATCCATATGTATTTTCTCCCTCAGTTGTACTGCATGAGTTATAGTTGGTGGGGTTTGAAGGATCCGTTCATTTCACCTCAAGGTGTGTTGTATTCCCTCATTGCCCTCTTGATGTGGATACAGTCAGTAGTGACATCCCTACTTCTTTCCTGATATTGGTAATTTATGTCTTCTCACTTTTTGTTGTGCATCTGGCTAGATGTTCATCTATCTTTTTGGCCTTTTCAAATAACTTTTTAGTTCATGATTTTCTTTAAAAAAATTTTTTTAACGTTTACTTATTATTGATAAACAGAGAGAGACAGAGCATGAATGTGGGAAGGGGAGAGAGAAGGGAGACACAGAATCTGAAGCAGGCTCCAGGCTCTGAGCTGTCAGCACAGAGCCTGATGCAAGGCTTGAACTCACAAACCTCGAGATCATGACCTGAGCCAAAGTCGGACGCTCAAATGACTGAGCCACCCAGGTGCCCCCGTTCATGATTTTCTTTATTCTTTTGATGTTTTCAATGAATTGATCTGCTGTTACTTTTGTTATTTCCTTCTTTCTTGCTTTGGGTTTATTTTTCTCATCTTTTTCTGGGTTTTGGTGAGATCTTAGATTATTGATTTGCAAGTTTTCACCTTCTCTAATGTAATCGTGTAGTAGTACTATAACTATTCCCTCATTACTGCTTTGTCTTTGTTCCACAAATTTTGATGTTACAATTTTATTTCATTTGTATTTAATTAATTGTATTTTTTTTAATTTTTTTTAACGTTTATTTATTTTTGAGACAGAGAGAGACAGAGCATGAACAGGGGAGGGTCAGAGAGAGAGGGAGACACAGAATCCGAAACAGGCTCCAGGCTCTGAGCTGTCAGCCCAGAGCCCGACGCGGGGCTCGAACTCACGGACAGTGAGCTCATGACCTGAGCCAAGTCAGACGCCCAACCGACTGAGCTACCCAGGTGCCCCTAATTGTATTTTTTTAACTTTCCCAGAGACGTTGACCCATGGATTACTTACAAGTATGTTCTTTAGTTCCCAAGTATTTGGAGATTTTCCTGGTACCTTTCAGTTATTGATTTCTAATTGATTTCATTGTGGTCCTGTGATTTTTAATTCTTTAAATGTGTTGAGTCATGTTTTATGGACCAGGATAAGGTCTATCTTGGTATATGTTCATTTGGCAATTGAAATATGTACATTCTGCTATTTTGGATGCAGTGTCTAATAATGTCTATAAGATTCTACTGATTTTGTTGTCAAGTTCTTCCATATCCTTGTGATTTTCTATTAATTGTTGAGGGATGGTTGTTAGAGTCTCCATCTATAATTGTGGACTTCTATGCTTCCTGTTTCATTTTTGTTTTCCATATATTTTCAGCTGTGCTGTTTTGTGTATATGCATTTAGGATTACCATGTCTTTTCAGTAGACTAACACTTTTGTCATTATGTGACATTCCTCTGTTTAGTAATTTTACATGCTTTGATGTTAACTTTATCTGGTATTAAAATAATCACTTCTCCTTTCCTTTAATTAACGTTTGCCTGATATCTTTTTCCATTCTTAACTATCAACCTACCTATATCATTATATTTGATGAATTTCTTGTGGACAGCATATAGTTAGGTCATGTTTTTAAAGCCAGCTGCAAAACTCTGAATCTTAATTGATAGAGTTTGACCATGAATATTTCATAAAATTATTAATATATTGGAGTTTAAGTATTTCTTGTTTTCTGTTATTTTTAATTTTCTTTTCCCTTCTTGTGGATAACTTGTATATTTTTTTAGAATTCCACTTTGACTTATCCTCAGTGTTTTTTATTGTATCTCTTTGTATAGCTTCGTTAGTGGCTACTCTACATATTATATTGTATATACATGAACTACTTTCCGTGAGTGTTAACATTTTATCAGTTTGGGTGTAGTGAAGAATATTACTTCCTATTTATAAATGTCTTAAATATTTCCTTTATGTAGATGTAGAGTCAGATAAGATAATATTGTATTCTACTTTAATACTCAAACATATTTTAGAATTCTCAAATGAGGGAAAATGTATTCATCATATTTTATTCTTTCTGTTAATCTTTCTTCTTACTGATGTTCCATGGTCCTTCTTTTAACATTTCCTTTCTGTTTAGGCAATTTCATGTACTTATTATTCTCAGATAGTTATTTGCTTCAGACAGAATTTGCTGGCTACAAATTCTCCTACTTTTCCTTCATGTGATAATGTCTCAAGATGCCCTTTATTCAGGATATTTTCACTAGATATAGGATTCTAGATTGACAGTTCCTTCCATTAAGCACGTTAAAAATGTGTGCTGCTTCCTTCTGACCATGGTTTTTAATGACAAATCCACTGTTTTTTAAATTACGTTTCCCCCTGTAGGTATGGTGTCATTCTTTCTTGCTGCTTTCAAGATTTTTCTTTTCCTTCACATTCACTAGTTTGACTATGATGGATATTGGCAGATCTCTTTGGGTTTATCTTGTTTGGGATCTTCTTCCAAAGTTAGAAATTTAATCCATTTAGGCTTGTTTTCTAAGGACATGAATGTTGAATCTTTTCTTACAGTGCCACAGATCCCTGAGGTTTTGTGAATTAGTTTTTGTCTGTTTTCTCTCTGTTGTTCATATCTGGGGGTAATTTTTATTTTTCTGTCTTCAAATCCACTGATTCCTTCCCCCATTCTGCCCTTGAGCTATCCATTTAGTTTTTTATTTCAGTTGCTTTTTTTTTAATTCCAAAATATTCATTTGCCTCTTCTTTATATCTTCTTTTGGTTTGCTGAAGCTTTCTACTTTTCATTTTCATTCAAGCATATAGATATTACTCGTTAAAGCATTAAAAAATTCTAATTTCTTTCATTTTAATTACAGTGTAGTTAACATACAGTGTTTTATTAGTTTCAGGTGTCCAGTAAAGTGATTCAGCAATTCTGTACATCATTACTCAGTGTTCATCTTGATAAGTGTGCTCTTTATTCCCTTGGCCTGTTTCAGTCATCCCCCACTGTACCATCCCTCTCATAGGTTTTATTTTAAATGAGTACCCTCAGTTAAAGTTTTTTTTTTAACAACATAAACATTTTTTTACTTGAAGCATATTTCAGAATACACAATTCTAAAAGATGTATGTAAAACATTCCATTAAAGGAAATAGAATACACATATTTTTCCAGTACACACAGAAGAATCCTCTGGCTAAATGACATAAAAAGAGACATAACAAATATTAACAATTTAAAAAGACTAAAATCATGCCAAGTATATTTTTGTATATTTATACAAGTATATATTTTGTATAAAACAAAGCTGGAAAATGTCCAATGTAAATATTAAATATTTAATATGTAAATATTAAACAACACACTACTCCACAAGCAGTGGGCCAAATAAAAAATCTAATGAGAAATCAAAAATATGCCTCAAAACAAAAGAAAAAGAAGACATAATATTCTAAAACCTATGGGGTACAGCAAAAGCAGATGTTAAGTGAAATTTTTGCTGTAAATACTTGTATTAAGAAAAAAAGTTCAAATGATCAACTTAACATTATACCACAAGGAACCAGAAAAAGAAGAGGCTTAGATGAAATTTACTACAGGAAGGAAATAACAAGGAAAAATCAGAAATAAATAAGATGGAGACCAGAATAAACAATAACATAACATTGGAAATAATGACCATTTTTTTCAAAAAATAAACAAAATTGGCAATGTTTTAAGTATATTAACTAAGAAAGAAAAGAGAAAATTCAAAAACCAAAATGAGATAGAAAATACAACAAATGACACAGAAATACATAGTGTGATAAAGATTAATATAAATAATTATATACTAACAAATCAGATAATTTAGGGGAAAAAAACAGATAATTCCTAAAAATATACAAATTACCAAGATTGAATCATGAATCTTAAACGCACGAAATAGGGAATCTTCTTAAACCAATAACAAGAATGAAATTTGAGCTGGGATCAAAAATCTCTCAGCACAGAAAAGCTCAAGACTACATGGCTTCATTGGCAAACCCCACCCCATCAAACATTGAAACAAATAATGACAATCTTGGGGCACCTGGGTGGCTCAGGCTGTTAGGCATCTGACTCTTGATTTGGGCTCAGGTCATGATTTCATGGTTTGTGAGTTCAAGCCCAGTGTCAGGCCCACAGCCTACAGCCTGTTGGGATTCTCTCTTCCCCCTCCCTTCCTCGCTCCTTCTCTCTCTCTCTCTCTCTCTCTCTCTCTCTCTCATTCTCTCTCTTTCTCCAAAAATAAATAAATAAATAAATAAATAAATAAATAAATAAATAAAATAATTTAACAATAATAAATCATTAAAATATAATAGACTTAACCAAAAAAGTGATTAATGTCAACCTTTATCAAAATCTTACAAATAATGAAATAGAGGAACACATTCAAAATCATTCCATGAGGCCGGTATTACCCTAATACCAGAGCAGGATAAAAACAGTACAAGAACAGGGATGCCTGTGTGGCTCAGTTGGTTAAGCATCCAACTTCAGCCCAGGTCAAGATCTCACAGTTTGTGAGTTCAAGCCCCCTGTGTCAGGCTCTTTGTTGACACCTCAGAGCCTGGAACCTGCTACAGATTCTGTGTCTCCTTCTCTCTCTGCCCCTCCCCTGCTTGTGCTCTGCCTCTGAAAAATAAATAAATGTTAAAAAAAAAATCTCTTTTATCCGGTATAAGTATTGCTACTCTAACTTTCTTTTGTCATCCATTTGTGTGATAAGTGTTTCTCTACCCCCTCACTTTCATTCTGCTGGTGTTTTGAGGTCTAAAATGAGTCTCTTGTAGGCAGCATATAGATGTATCTTGGTTTTTTTAATCCGTTCTGACACCCTGTGTCTTTTGACTGGAGAATTTAGTCGATTTACATTGAAAATAATTACTGATAGATATGTATTTAGTGCCATTTTATTACTTGTTTTTGACCTTGTTTCTGGAGAATTTCTCTGATCCTTTCATGCCATCGAAGTATTTTTATGTCTGGTTTAAAATCTTTTTCAGAGAATTCTACCATTTCTACATCTTACTTAAATCTCTTGTTTTAGCTGGCTTTCTCTGACATTACTCTAGTAGGTAAAGCAGACGATGGAGGGGTTGCCTGGTTACTGTTGAAAGGGAGTAGGTTTAGGTTTCTCTCTCAGTTTATTTTGCTGACACCTTAGAAAAAAGAACTTTCATGTTATTACTGGGCTCCTTGTATGCCTCCCCTGATTCTGTCCTGGCTGGGAGAAGTGGGAGTGTCTTGTGACACCTGCTCCTGTGGCCTTCACTGACATAATGGGAAGAGGGAAGCTTTACTATCCCTGGGTCATAGTAAAGGTCCTGACGCTCCAGTAGTCTTCCTCTGACACCACCCCAGCACAGAAGTGATGGGGTACCTTGTTACTGCTCTGTTGGAGTAGGAGCACAAGTCTTCAGCATGTCTCCACTGATACAACAGCAGCAGGTTGAGGGTACATGGCTCATTACCACCTGGTGAACAACAGTGTCAAATCTGTGCCTGGTCTCCTCTGACACCACCCTTGCAAGGGGCGTTGGTTGCCTCATTATAGTCTGTCAAGGATGGGAGTCTAGGCTCCCCATTTAACATTTGCAAGAGTGAGTGAGAAAAATCTGTGACAATTGACTGGAGTAGAACAATTATTTCCTAGACCTTTTCTAACTTGCTAGGCTGTTCTTTTCCTATCCTTTGGCTGGAGACAACAGGATTTTGCTGGAACTTTTTTGTCCAACCTCTTGACATTTCTAGGTTCCCAGGTTCTTCAGCTCCAAGTCTGGGATATATGAATCAAAAAGAAAACCCAGGAAACTCTGCCTTATTTTTTCTGGGATTCAAGATCCATAGCCATTCTACCCGTTTCTCTTCACCTTTCAGAGTCCTCTTAAATTTCTGCATAAATACGTTCAGATGATTTCATTGCTTACTGACATGGTTCTACCTGGTTCCCCTTCTTTAAAGATTTCACCTTACTTACTATGGTATATACTAGGGAGTAAAATTTTGAGTGATACTTTTATTTTTTTTTTAATTTTTTTTTAACCTTTATTTATTTTTGAGACAGAGACAGAGCATGAATGGGGGAGGGTCAGAGAGAGAGGGAGACACAGAATCTGAAACAGGCTCCAGGCTCTGAGCCATCAGCACAGAGCCTGATGTGGGGCTTGAACTCATGAACTGCGAGATCATGACCTGAGCCGAAGTCGGACACTTAACCGACTGAGCCATCCAGGCGCCCCTTGAGTGATACTTTTAGAAGAGAGTAACAGTTGTTTACTTCCTCAGCCCTTAAATATCTAGGAATATCTTTCTTTTTCCTTCATATTTGTAGCCCATGTCAGTGTAGAATTTTGGGGCTTCCATTTTCAACTCCAGTTCTCTGACAATAACTTGTCAATATTTTCTGATACCAACCTGGTTACTATATTAAGGCCCCTTGTTTTCTCTCCTTACATACTTTGAGAAGTTTATCTTGATGGTACAATTTTCACCACACAGTTTACATATAGGGCACTTTTTTTTTTCTTGGTTGAATTTCTATAAACTGATAATGAAATAGCAGAAAGAGAAATTAAGAAAAAAAAATCATCAATAATTGCATCAAAAATAATAAAATACTTAGGAATAAACTTAACCAAGGAAATTAAAGACAAGTATTCTGCAAATTCATAAAACACATGAAAGAAATTGAAGATGACACAAATAAGTGGAAAGGTAGTCCATGCTCATAGATTGGAAGTATCAATATTGTTAAAATGTTTAATATTCTCCAAAGCAATCTATAGATTCAGTGGATTTTCTGTAAAAATACCAATAGCATTTCTTTATAGAACTAGAGCAAAGAATTCTAAAATTTGTGTGGAACCACAAAAGACTCCAAATAGCCAAAGCAATCGTAAGAAGGGCAAAGCTGGAGGGATCGTAATGCCGGATGTCAAGATACACTGCCAAGCTGTAGTCATCAAACAGTATGGTACTGGTACAAAAAGGAAACATAGATCAATGGAACAGATTAGAGAGCCCAGAAATAAACCCATGCTTACGTAGTCAATTAGTCTATGACGAGGAGCCATGAATATAAAATGGGGAAAGACACTCTCTTCAATAACTGGTGCTGGGGACATTGCATAGCTACATGCCAAAGAAAGAAACCGGATCACTTTCTTAGACCATACAGAAAAATAAAGTCAAAATGGATTAAAGACCTAACTGTGAGACACAAAGCCACAAAACTCTTAGAATACAGTCAGTAATGTCTCTGACATCAGCCATAGTGACATTTTTCTAGATATGTCTCCTCAGGCAAGAGAAACAAAAGCAAGAATAAACTATTGGGACTGTATCTACATAGTTAATACTCTTTATAAATGGCTTTTATGTCTTCCCTGGTCTAAAAAGTTTGTTTTTAAATATACAGGTGGTTATTTCATTTGGTCTTTCTTCACTAGACCCCAAGCGAGTTTGTAAGTTGCAGTGGTTGCCCTGCACAGTTAGGGATCTTCATCTGGTCTTTGATCTTACAGATTGTTTAGCTTTTCTCTCTCTGGCTGTGAGGATAGGTTGTTTTGCTAAGATATTTCTAGATGACACTGGTTCATGTTTCCTGTCAGTCAAGAGATAAGCAGCGTCTTGCATGGCCACGGCACAAAAGACATCAATTATATCAAGGCCCACCACAGAGAGATGAGACATGTTCCAGTTTTCTACTAAGAATAAATTCCTCCTAATCTCACCCTCTTCAGTGTGATGAAAATGGTTGAGAGAAATTCTTTGTGAGGTTCAATTTTATAATTTCTGCAAAACTGGAAGTCAAAGTCTACAACTTAAAAAGTCTATGGTCACTTCCTTGGTGGCCCTTCAGACCACACAATACAATTTCCCTTCAGTAGGCAGCTGCCAGGATATAAGAGGTAAGTCAAAGATGTGCTATATTGGGGCAACTCGGTGGCTCAGTGGGTTGAGCGTCCCAGGTCAGCTCGGGTCATTATCTCACGGTTTGTGAGTTCAAGCCCTACATCAGGCTTGCTGCTGTCAGCACAGAGCCCAGTTTGGATCCTCTGTCCCCCGCCCCTGCCCCTCCCCTGCTTGCACTCTCCCAAAAATAAAAAATATTTTTTAAAAAGATGCTATGTATAAGAAGAGTTGCTGCTTTTACAAACCCAATCATTGGGTAATTGGTGTAATTAAAAGACATCCGAGAGGCACCTAAATGGCTCAGTAAGTTAAGCATTGGACTCTTAATTTCGGCTTAAGTCATAAACTCACAGTTTGTGTGATCAAGTCCCATGTCAGGCTTGATCACCCACCCACAGTGGTAGGTGGCTTGGGTGCCTGCTTGGGATTCTCTCTCCCTCACTCGTGCTCTCTCTCTCTCACTCAAAATAAATAATTTTAAAAAGTATTTTAATAAAAAGAGATCTGAACGAGTTGCGATCACATATACCTCATCTAAATAACAAGGAATCTAGGAAGAATAAATCCTGGTTCTTTGTTGTATTCTATGACATCTCCACATTTTCTATGGGCTGAGGACAAGTACCAAGCCCCTGGACAAAGGGAAAGGGGAATGGGTCACCTTGTGCAAGGAAATTGGGCATCATTTTCAAGGGGCATCAAACTTCAGTTATGTAAGAGGAATAAATTCTAGAGACCTGTGATACAACATAGTGTCTACAGTTGAAAAGACTGTATTGTGCCGTTAAAAATCTGTCAGCAAGGTATAGCTCATGTTAAGTGTTTTCACCACACTAAAAAAAAAGAAGAAAAGAAAATTAGATGCAAGCATGTGATGGTGGTGGGAGGGATGTGGTTGGCAGTGGTTTTGGGAATGCACTTATAGATAGCATGGTTCACACATTACTAAAATCTCCTAAAGCTAGACTCTGTGCCTTTCACTACTCTTTATTTTCCCCTGAATTCTGGAGAATTGCTTAATTTTGTCTTCTGCTCTACAATTTGGTTTTCTGCAGTATCTAAGCTGATGTATACTGCCACCAGTCTGATTTTTATTCTGTCATCGTTTTTAAGCCCATGCAGTCTGTCGATTTAAGTTTTTCTCTTTTGTTTTAGATACCGTATTCTCTTGAATGACACAAAGAGTATGAACCAGGAATTTCCTCCTTTTTCAGTAAATCTTTATTAGGGGAGGGTCTCTGGTTTGATTCTTTGTCGTATTCCTCTTATTTGAGACTGGAATATTTTCTCCCAGACCCGGTCCAGAGCATTTCTGTTTGCTTATCCTTACAGCGAGAGGTCCACTGGCTTCTGGTGAATTTAGCATTGAAATGGGGCCTGTCAAAGACTGATGTGGAATTTTGCCCAATTCGTTCATATTTAGACAATAAGGAAAGGAAAAATATGAATCTCCTGTAAATGATCATTACCGATTCACAATACGGCAGCCTGAGGGAAGTGGAGCAGAAGCTGAAACCCTGGGCAGTCCCCACAAAGATCTGAGTCTCAGGGTCGTTTATTCTCTGTGTTTAGTGAACTGCTATGCTGGGTTCTACCTCTCAGGACAACCAGTTTCTGTCTGGATAGTCAGTGCCAGGTATGAGCTGCATCAGTACCTGGCAAAGGTAATGCCTCTCTCTTCCACATTGCTTTCACTCACTTTATTATAGCTCATCCCCCACGTGCAAATCCGAGAATCACCCACAGTGGTAGGTGGCTTCTCAGGGTGCTGACAAAACATGTAAGGGGAGTCCCTCACAGATCCTGGGGCCCACCTTTGCTTTCCCCCCTCTTCCATCCATCTAACATGTGGTTTGTTGGGTTTGTCACTATGTTTTCACTTACCTTCTGGGGTACTTTCTTGTCAGCAGGATTTATCTT
The DNA here is from genome assembly GCF_028018385.1 of Neofelis nebulosa. Lineage (NCBI taxonomy): Eukaryota > Metazoa > Chordata > Mammalia > Carnivora > Felidae > Neofelis > Neofelis nebulosa. Next base: position 128,130,858 of record NC_080789.1, read on the forward strand.
TCTCATAGGAAGGATTTTTAAGTCAGAAGGCTTTTTGGGGCACCTAGGTGGCTCAGTTGGTTAGGCGTCCGACTTCGGCTCAGGGCATGATCTCACCGTTTGTGAATTCGAGCCCCGCGATGGGCTCTGTGCTGAGAGCTCAGAGCCTGGAGCCTGTTCCAGATTCTGTCTCCTTTTCTCTCTGCCCCTCCATGCTCACACTCCGTCTCTGTCTCTCTCAAAAATAAATAAACATTAAAAAAAATTTTTTTTAATAAAAAGGAAAGAAGGATTTTCTCTTTTTAGTTAAGTTTATTTATTTATTTTGAGAAAGAGAGTAAGGGAAGGGGCAGAGAGAGGGAGAGAGAGAGAATCCCAAGTAGGACACCGATGTGGGTTCAAACCCATGAACCATGTGATCATGACCTGAGCCAATACCAACAGTTGGAAGCTTAACCAACTGAACCACCCAGGTGCCCAAGTCAGAAGGATTTTCTATACATCCTTTGGTACATTCGGTTAGTTGATTCATTGAGAATCTAGGAGGTGGCCATTAATAATCACTATTTTCTGCTCAGTATCTTACCCACCAAATACCTCCTATTAAATTCAGCACTAGTGTTGAACGTCACCTTCATACCCTTACTGCTTGTCTTTTTTCTTCTTTTTTTTTAAACTTTCTGAGAAGACTAAAATTGTTCTAGAGACTTAAAAGCAAAGTATGGCACCCTCAGAAATGAAGAAGCTTGTACCTTTAAATTAATTGCTTCAGTAATTATGGAAGACCTACAATCATACTGATTCATTTTATTTGTGAGGCAAATATTTATTCAACACCAACCATTCGAATTCCATGGTCAGCATTGGGGAAAATATATGTATTTTTTTAAATATATGGCCTTTTCTTTAAAACATCTTGTGGGGTAAAGAACAGTTACACACAATTACAATTTAGTCTGCTCAGACCAGGAAAAGATGTGATGGGAGCACCTAAACAATGTTGCTATAATCCAGGTCGGCAAAGATTTCTCAGAGGACTCGATAACTGAATTTTAAAAAGGAAAAAGTAGATGTTATTCTAAAAGGGCTATTTGATGGGGCTGGAAAGAGAAAATTTCAACTACAGCCAAATCAGTCTCTGCTGCATTATCATTCAACACCCATACTTACATTCTCCCATGAGCATTGCCATCAGACACCCATATCTACATTCTCCCGTGAGCATCCCCACACAGCATCCATATCTACATTACCCATGACAAGCATCACCATCCACACACTCTTATCTACATTCTCCCTTTATTTAGCACAACTGGCTCTACCCTGATAAGTCAACAGATATATATTTTTAAATAGATGAAAAGTTTTCTTAGCTCCCAGAATGACAAGCAGAAACACAGCAAGATGTGAAGAAAATGGTTCTCATGCAGCAGGTTTTTGTTTGTTTTTGTTTTTGCTCCTGGTATCACTATAGCTGTGAGCCATGGGGGAAGGAGTTCCCCATCAGATGAGCAGCTCACACTTGACGCATCCCTGTAGAGACTGCTAAAACCCAGGAAAGGAAGATTTGGCTATGACTTATGGCAAGATAAATCCATAATTGTTCTTTGCTTTTATAGACGCTCCAAACACTGATGTCAGAGGGCGCGACCTAGGCAAGAATGAACTCAGTGAAAGCATATACCAGTGTATATTGCTAAAACAATCAAGGAGCTCTCATGAATGAACAGGACTTCAGTTGAGCTGTGGAAGATAAATTATGAAAGGCAGAGGGAAGGATAGATGATGGATAAAGTCTTAGAACAGGTAAAACCTTGACTTGGTCCGAAAACAGCGGAGGAAGAAACAGGAGCAGAAGGAGGGATTCAGAACAGTGAACACTATATCTGGAGACATGAGTCAGTGCCAAATTGAAGAGAATCTTAATCGCCCCGTGGAGAAGTTAGACTTTTAGCTTCCTGGAAAATTGTTTGTGATTTTTGAGAAGACTAATGACCTAATTTAAAAAAATAAAGATTAGGGAAGATTCATCTGATGTGTGCATAGAGTGGCTGATTTAATAAAATTAAGTTAAACGAGCATTTAATACTTGGATCACTCCCTTCTGTCCTAGCAATTTCTCCCATGTTGTGCAACTACACACTGTCCTCTTCAGCTTCACTTCCAACTTCTTTCATCTTTGTCCTTTTTTTTTCTCAGACTTCTTAAACACTTTCCTTCCTTTCCTTCCTTCCTTATTTATCCATCTATTCATTTGAGACAGATACTGTCTACCGTGAGCCAGATAAAATACATGGTGTAGGGTTAGTGTAGTGAACAAACTGACTACTTGGAATTAAATGTAACTTGCACCATTGTTCAGTCTTGGGTCCTACTTTTGTGTAATTCTACCCTTTGACCCACAATCCCAGATTCCCCCCTGACTTTAATAACTCCTTGTTCATTTCCCTTGTATGGTCTTTTCTCCTAAGCTTTATTCCTAAATTTCCACTTGTAAACTACTTTTCTCCTGCTGGATACCTTGCATATGCCCCCAAATGAACATGTCCCAAACTAAACTCACTATCTCATCAATACTACACACCAAACCTTTCTCCTCCAAAAATATCTCTTTTGCTTAATGGTATCACAAGCTATCTGAGTATCATAAGGTAGAAAAATTAACATTATTCCCTCTTTATTCCTCATATATAAATGATCTTCCATCCTGTAGACAGCAACTCCAAAATTAGTCCCATCTTTCTTATCTTTGATGCTACTCAAAGTTTTTGTCACCTCTTCCTTCCGTTATTTGGATCCTCCTATGAGTTTCTTTGCCTCTGATCTCTCACTGGCTGCGATTTATACTCATATTCCTTCACAAAATACAAATAATCCTTCTTGTTAATGCTTCTTGAAAAAACCTTCCCACAGCACCCCTATGGTTATGAAGATTCAAGCTTTTTAGCATTGCATTCAAGAGAATTCACAACCTGCATCCAACTGACCTCATTTCCAGCTACCCAAGTCCATTCTCCTGTGCATTTTTATACCTTCATCTTTGTTCTTCTGTGAGAATCTGTTCATCTTGCACAAAAAAATCTTCCTCAATCCCATCCCCTGACAGGACAAAACTTGTCTCCCTCTAGCTACCTATTTCTCTCTTGTAGCATATAGTGGAAAGTAATAAAGTTTTATGAGAAGAGCAGTGGGCTTTGGAGCTAGATAAACTTGTAATTAATTCTGATCTTAGCCTTACAGTTCAATGTCTGGGTGACTGGAGCAAGTTACCTAACCTCTCAGAGCTTCAGTTTCTCAAATGAGGACAGTGACAACATAAGCCAATCAGAATTGTAAAAATAAAACAACATATGTGAGTTGCTTAGCAGGAGTTTAATGTTTTGACAAGACAGAATTGCATTATACTTTGTGTATGTGTAGGAAGCCCCAGAAATGAATTGTAGATGTCATATTTATCTTTGCATCGTTAACACATGCACATGATAGGTGCCTAATAACATTTTTTAATAAATAAAAGGATTAGACTGTCTCTGTCATGCTAAGATAAGCTAATTAAAAATAACTTGATAAGAATTTTTCTAAATAGCATAGAATTTATACCTCCTGTTCTCAAGTCCCTTGAAGGAATCTTTGAAAAGTATATTTGTATAAAAAAAGTATATTTGTAGATACTAGCTCCATCACAAAAGTTAAGTACATAGCTGTTTCCTTAAACTTCTTTCACTCCCTACTTCTCTTTCTATTCTCCTTCACTTAGCCACAGTAATAAGGTATTCAAAAACTTACCCATAACCAAATAATCTGTGCTAGAAATCCTATGAGGTTGGGCCACAGTTATTTATCCGTGTTTGATAGGACATGAAAAAGACATTACATTAGCCTCTTATCGAACATCATTTCCATCATGTTCCAAGAACATGCCAGCTCTCCAGTTTCAGACACAACACGGTTTCTACTTTCCATCAATGTCTAAAGTCGAGTTTAGCTTTTTTGATAAATATATTTCTAATTTTCATTCTTTATGTAAATAAAATTATTTAAGTTCAAGAATATAAAGAATATTGACACTCTCTTGTTATGTTAAGTGAAATAAGTCATACAGAGAAAGACAGATACCATACTTTTTCACTCTTATGTGGATCCTGAGAAACTTAAGAGAAGACCGTGGGGAAGGAGAAGGGGAAAAAAAGAGGGAGGGAGGCAAACCATAAGAGACTCTTAAAAAACTGAGAATAAACTGAGGGTTGATAGGGGGTGGGAGGGAGGGGAAAGTGGGTGATGGGCATCGAGGAGAGCACCTGTTGGGATGAGCATTGGGTGTTGTGTGGAAACCAGTTTGACAATAAATTCCATATTAAAAAAAAAGAATATTGACACTCTCATATGTCCTCACTGATTGTTGACCCTTTCATAATCTGAGTGATTTGAGTGATAATAATCTGAGCAATCTCACATGGTGCTGTGAAATTCTCGCCAGCATGTGTGTTTGCTTCAGTATTACCTCATGGAAAGTAGAAATGCCAGCCTGCCAAAAAAGTCACTAATAATATTGTTTTTTAATGGACCCCCTTATATACAAGACTGTATGTTATGCTATTCAGCATATATGTTTAAGCTCTTTTTTTTTCCAGGTATGATATACTAGGATTGGAAATGGTATTGAGCAAAAGCATTGTCTCTATCCTCATGAAGTTTATAAAGAGGTATCTATCAGACCCTCACACTCAGAAAGGTGTAAAGCTATCAGTGCATTAAGTGCTATAACCAAGAGGGATATAGCGCCACGGTAGTGTTTAAGAGGCATGGGTGTTTAAGAAAGAAATTTGACTAGGAGGATAGTGAAAGGCTTCCGGATGGAAACATCGATTGATTAGAGTTATGAACACTGTGTCCCTACCTTGGGTTAATTTGAGAGAAGGAAAGAAGTTGTATTGACAGAGAATATAGCACGTCCCAGGACTCCTAAAATACTTGTGCTGGTGTTGGAGATGAATGTTTTTAAAAGTTGTCTCACAGAGTTGTGATTTATATCTTTTACTGAATGTAATTAATGACATTCAGAGAATATCGATCTGACACAGGCTGAGTACATTCAGCGTAGGAATGATCCTTGATGTAAAGGGACCCTACACGATTTGTTTTAAACGAAAGAAGTAAACAGCGGAAGAAGCATTGGCTCTGATGTCACACACGTCTGGATTTGAATGTTGGCTCAGGCACCAGCTGAATGACCTTGAGGATGATTTTTACTTTTTACTCTGAGTTTACTCCACAGGTTTATCTGGGGAGCCGAAAGAATGAAATAGCATGTGTACTGCATCAGACCCTCAGTAAATGTGACTTCCCTTAAAGAAACATCTTTAAATGAACCGAGTGACATACAGGATAATGCCTCTTTGCATTTTGTTGTTTGCATATTGTTAATGATTTCAAATTAATTGGTTTGGCACATAGCTCTGTGTGATAATTATTTAAGAGTGTGAACAGATTAATTTATTTATGCTGTTCCACTTTCACATGTTTAAGTGGTTCTTTTCCTCATTTACTCCTTCAGGGTCCTTTATGTATATCTCTTCTATCAGTTAAACTTTGATAGTATCTGATTTACTGTTGTCCCTTTATTTAGTTTAAGTTCTGTTTCCTTGCCTATATTGGAAATACTGGAGGCCTAGGACTCCATCTTATGCCTCATCACAGCCTAACTGCCCAATAGGATGTCCCTCTCATAATAGGAGCTCAATAATATTGGCCTATGATAATAGATACATCAAATCAAAAAGTTTTCTTACATAGAACCACTATCCCTGGCCTCAATAGTTTGAATATGGTATGTTAAAAACTGTATGAGAAAGAGTGTTACATGTCATAGCTGTTTATATCAATATATAGATAGACAATTTTATTGGAAGATAGAAGAAATATGTGTGTGTGTGTGTGTGTGTACACAATATATATTTAGAGAGAGAGGGAAAGAAAAGTAGAACCTAAAAGTAAGTTTGTATAAGTGTATAAGGTTGAGATTGGCCTGAAGAAGCATCAGTGAAGTAAAATTCATCAAGTGACTTCATTATAATGACTTATAATGATATCTGATTGTATCTTTACCTTAGATATGAAGGTTGCTGCTCACAGTATAAATAAAGACATAGTTTTAGTAAAATTCATACCTCAAAGCTTATTGAAGTTAGGCATTAGGGGTAAAAAATGACATACTTTATAATATAATTATAACCCTACCACTTGAATCCTACAACTATTAGTTGTAAACATTAACCCTACAAAATAAGTTTATTTGAATCGATTGAAATTCATTAGAAGACCTTTAATTAATGAGGCACTAGAACATAAACAAATTTCTAATACCATGAGTTCTAGCACTCAGTGGCTAAAAACAAAACAAAACAAAATCCGAAATACAATTAAACACAGACATTTGCATTTGGGACTCCTGCAAAAGAAAATAATAACATATGAAATTAAACGAGTTATTGTACAAAAGTGGTAAATTTATGTAGGTGGCCATCTACTACCACCTGCCAGAAAGGCCTTCTGTTCACATGAATTTTTGACTGGCCAAGTTAACTCCTTCATTACTTATCTTTGTTGACTTCAGAATATAAAACATAGTCTTTCTTACCCCATACACAAAAATAATCTCAAAATGGATGAAAGACCTAAATGTAAGACAGGAAACCATAAAAATCCTAGAGGAGAACACAGGCAACAACCTCTTTGACCTCGGCTGAAGCACCTTCATACTTGACATGTCTCCAGAGGCAAGAGAAACAAAAGGAAACATAAACTATTGGAACCTCATCAAAATAAAAACCTTCTGCACAGTGAAGGAAACAATCAGCAAACCTAAAAGGCCATCGATGGAATGGGAGAAGGTATTTGCAGATGACATATCAGATAAAGGATTAGTATCCAAAATCTATAAAGAACTTATCAAACTCAACACCCCCCCCAAAAAAAATAATAATAATCCAGTGAAGAAATATGCAAGAGACATAAATAGACACTTTTCCAAAGAAGACATCCAGATGACTAACAGATATTTAACATCACTCATCATCAGGGAAATACAAATCAAAACCACAGTGAGATACCACCTCACACCTGTCAGAATGGCTAAAAATTAACAACTCAGGCAACAACAGATGTCGGTGAAGATCTGGAAAAAGGGGAACCCTTTTGCAGTGCTGGTGGGAATGAAATCTGGTTCAGCCACTTAGGAAAACAGTAGGGAGGTTCCTCCAAAAATTAAAAATAGAGCTACCCTAAGACCCAGCGATTACACTACTAGGTATTTATCCAAAGGATACAAAAATCCTGATTACAAAGGGTCACATGCACCACAATGTTTATAGCAGCACTATTGACAATATCCAAAGTATGGAGATAGTCCAATAAATATATATTATATACATAAATATATATTATATATAATGGAATATGATTCCGTGATCAAAAAGAATGAAATCTTGCCATTTGCAGTGACATGGATGGAACTAGAATGTATTAGGCTAAGCGAAATAAATCAGTGAGCGAGAGACAAATATCATATGATTTCATTCATATCTGAAACTTAAGAAACAAAACAGATGAACATAGGGAAAGGGAAGGAAAAATAAAAACAGAGAGGGAGGCAAACCATAAGAGACTTTTAAATACAGAGAACAAACTGAGGGTTGTTGGTGGGGTGTTGGGTGGGGGAATGGGCTCTTGAGTGGTGGGCATTTAGGAGGGCAGTCGTGATGAGCACTGGGTGTATGTAAGTGATACGTAAGTGATGAATTACTAAATTGTAGTCCTGAAACCATTATTTCACTCTATGTTAACTAACCTGGATTTAAATAAAAATTTAAAAGATAATAGATTTTAAAAAAAGAATGTAAAATATAGCCATCATACCTCCAAACTAACTGCCCGTGTTCTTATCTCTAATAAATTGATTGCACTTAGTGCATAATTACTATTCAGCAGATATATTAGACTGAGTTTAATCTTGTTTTGAAAATGAAAGTTGTACGTCTAGCTAGTGTATGTATAATCTGCCTACCATATCCATGGATGTGATTTGACCCACAGTGTAGGTGGAAAGAGAAACAAATAGAGAATGCTAATATTCTTTTCAGCCAAGGTTATTAGATAGAGCAGCATTTATGCTTCACTGGATAATGGGATTACCCTGTTGCTATTTGTAGGAATGTCTCTTAATACAGTTTATCTAGTGAATAGGACATATTGGATGTATTTCTCACATTCCCATCACTGAAATGCACACTACTGCCTGACTCAACTACGTCCACATTAGAAGAGGTATTGATTTAATGGGATGTTTCTCCATGATTTCAGGTGGAGCTCTATGAATTCTTTTATTGTTGTTGTTCAAATTGTTTGATGTTCCGGGGCCTTTGACACATGAAAACAGCACCTATGTGTAGTAGCAGCTTTCTGTTTTGCACCTTTGTTTCTCATCTCCTCTCAATCTCTTAAATAAGTAAGCCCTGATCCATTGTGAATTTATTAACAGTACTTTTCTTCCTTTCTTTTATTTCTAAGCCCAATTCCATCCCTAAGGAGTACGATACTTGATTTCTTGTATATTTTTAGATCAAAATGCAGTTGATCTCCCATAGATTTCAGTGCCATGATGATACAGTTCCTTCCCCCTTGAATCTTAAATCTCTCCTTCTTCACTGATACCTTCTACACTGTCTTCATGCATGCACACTTTTCTGCTTATTTAAAAAAATTTAAAGTATCTTATGATTCTCACTTTTAATGCTCAAATTCATTATTTCTGTCCATACTTACATTTTCTCAACACTCGTTACTTACCAGGTCTTTACTTACCATGGCATATTTCGTGTCAAATTAACTGACCTCGGTGACTTCCCTGTGGATTTTTTTTTTTTCTGTTTTTTGTTTTTGTGTTTTTTCTGAATATTTTCCACATTTTGTTTCCACGGCTGTGGATATCTCCTCCTATTTGTATCTGTTTTGTTGAATTATATTTCTTTTTTTATCATATAATTGTTCAGTTTTTGGGTATTCTCTGTCTCTGAAACCAGGTGTATATAAGAAGGAGCTGCTCCAGCGTCATTGATTCCATCATTATCTCCTTGAGGATAACTCTCAAAGTTAAGTTTATCTTAAGAATAATCTCTCATCTGAGACTTAGACCCTCATCTCCAACATGTTGCAGCATACTTATGCTTTTTCTTTTGCTTAATTCCAAGTGCAATATGCAAGTGTTAATCTTACAGACTGGTACAGAGTAGATATTTAATACATTTTTGTTACACAAATGAATAAATAAATCTCTACAAGATGACCTAATGTTTCCAGATTCCATTGTTTATTACTTTGGAATTTTTAAATCATTACTCATCTTTTAAAAATTCTATCATTGCCCTTTTAGTTCTTACCTTCATTATTTTATACCTAACTACGATAGTCACCTATAAATTTGTTCTGACTCAATTTTTCGTGACTGTAAATTTTTGTCCACATGTTGTTACCACTTGATTCTTGAAAGTCCCAAATTTAATGATATTATTTCCATACTGATAAATCTTCATGTCTACCGCTACTTAGAGAACTTAACTTGGCACATAAGGCCCTCCTAATATGATCTGACCATTAAAGCTAGGTTTAAAAGTTTATGAATTTGGTACGTGTGCTCAATTGTCTTCTGTAAGTATTGTAACAACACTTCCACAAAATAATGTCTTCCCAAATGAAAGGGACAATCAAATCATGAAAAATACATGGAGGAATTTTAAATACATATTACTAAGTGAAAGAAGCCAATCTGAAAATGCCACATACTGCATGATTGCAATTATATGACATTCTGTAAAAGGTACAACTATGGAGACGGGAAAGATCAGTGGTTGCCAGGGGTTTGGAGGAGGGAGGAAATAATCAGCACAGAGGACTTTTAAGGCATTGGAACTATTACAAGTCTAATAATGGTAGTTCTATATTTATATATTCATCAAGACCCCTATAATGTACAACACAAAGAGTGAACCCTCATGTCAACTATGGAGTTCAGGTGATCATTATTTGTCATTGTAGGTTTATCTATTGTAACCAATGTGCTATTCTGGTATAGGATGTAGATAGTGGAGGAAGGTTTGGTTATGATAAGGGCAGGAAGAATATGGGAACTCTATGTATTGTTTGCTTAGATTTGCTGTGAATCTAAAACTGCTATAAAAAAATAAGTCTTTTTTAAATTGTCTCCCCAAAGCCTCACCATATAATGTATGATGAGACTTTTAGATTTTTTGTCCATAGTTTAGGTGAAAGTGGTATGTGACTAGTTGTTCAAAAATTTTTATTTCTCTTGTTATGAATTCATTCATTTTTCCCTAAACTCCATTCAAGTTCTTTGTTCATTTTCTATAAGGGTGGTTGTTTTTTCTTAACCATTGGGAAGAATTCTTTTAATATATTTTTAACATTTTTAATGTTTATTTATTTATTTTTGAGAAAGAGAGAGAGCACATGCACACAAGCGTGGGAAGGGCAGGGAGAAAGGGAGACACAGAATTGGAAGCAGGCTCCAGGCTCTGAGCTGTCAGCACAGAGCCCAACGGCGGGCCTGAACCCATGAACTGTGAGATCATGAGTTGAGCTGAACTTGGATGCTTAACCAACTGAGCCACCCAGGCATCTCTCTTTTAATAGTTTTTTTAAACAAGTTTCACTTGTTTTTCTTAGCTTTGTTGAAGTTTAGTTCCTCTTGTTTGTAAGATTTTACTTCGTTCTAAAGGTTCTTATTTAGTTATACTCATATACAAACTTTAGGTTCCTACCATAAACATTGATCAGATCACTGTGTTTCACCTTCTACCCTTTCTCTTCTCTCTCTTCCACCATTCACTTTCAGCCAATAATATTCTTTAACGTTTAGTTTTATATTCTTAAGTACTTTAAATAAAGTTGATTGTCTTTAAATGATATTCTTTAACTCCCAGCTATCATACATGAAGGAATCAGTAAACTCCCTCTCCCTCCCTTTTTATTCTCTTCTCTCCCTGATTTTTTATATTTTTGGCATTTCTGCATTATCAGGGTACATGTTACTTACTTGTCTTTTCACCCTAATTCCCACATCTGTTTGAGTGCTTGTTCTTCAAGTAATTGTTTTCACTTCTCACCAACAGTATTTGCATCATAATTTCCCAAGCCATCGCTTGCTGAAGTCATCCAGTAATACTCTATCCAAGAAGTATTTTGAGGAAGAATATTCCTTGAGTTCTGGCATGTTTGATGTAACTGGTTTATACACTAGAATAACTTTCCAGATATGAAATTGATGACTTTCTTTAAAAATCTTGAATGTTGCTCTACTGTCTTCAAACATTGAATGTTACCGTGCAGAAACTTTATGTCAGGCTAAAGTTTCTGTCTTAAAGTAAGGTGATTATAGATTCCATTTTGTTCAAGACGGTGTTGCCATATGACTATTTGGCATCTCATTACATTTAGCATTTTCCTTGACCCATTTTAGTCTCAAAAGTGTTCTATGATACCTATCTTACCAATGGTTGGTCTTTTGCATCCTGAACAAAAAAAATATATTTTCTTTAGCTTTAAAGTTCACTAACTTTCTCATGGTAGGTAATGATGTTGAAAGTTCTGAGGCAGTTTTGCCATACCCAGGCTATCCCAAATGGAGATTCAAGTCTTACCCACCTTGCAGAAGGTTTCTACCCATGAGCCCTTCTCATTCAAGTTAAAAGCAAGGAATAGAGTTCCTGTACTTTAGGGGTAGCCTCTTAGGTCAAGAAGGTCAAGAAGTGTATTTTGCTGGTGCTTTTATGGAGGTGCTAACGCCAAGCCTTCCTGCCAGTTCCTATGTTTATTAGTACTTTGCCCATCCCACTTTCTGCCTGATCACAGCTTTTTTTTGGCAACTCTCCCACATATTTTGGCAACTCTCAATTAGAGTTGTCTTGTAATATTACTGAAGATGGATTTTAATTTTTTTGTTTTCATTCTCCATCAAGTTTTTGGTGAATTCCAGAAGAGAAAAACACTGAACTGACTTTTGCAAAAGTTTAATAGATTTTCTTTTAGTCTGTCCCTAGTTTTTTGGGGGAAAAAAATGTGCCTGTGGTTACATTTTGCTAATTTCAATAAAGTCACATTTTACACAAATCCAGAGGCCCACTCTGGCTTCTATTATCAAAAATAGAGAAAGGGCAGCACTTATTTAATGCATGATTGTTTGCAGTGTGTTTTTATACTCATTTTCCTATATTATCTTCAATTATCTCTATGAAGTCAGCAAGATATACATTATTATTCCTACTTCACAGATGAGAAAGATGTGATGCTACTAATTCTACTGTGCACTGTAGTCACAATATTAATTACAGATTTTATAGGCCAGCTCAGGATAATCCATACCTACATAAGACCATCTTTTTCATGAATGAAAGCAAGATATTTTAAAAAATGAAGAACTGAGGAGTCTTTCTTTTTCTAATGCTCCAGTTGTCTTGGCGCACTTGATTTCGTATGTGCTCAATAAGACATCAAGGTGTCCAAAAACCACCTTGGTAAAATGAGGGAGACCCTGGGGGTCTGCTTCCCATTGATCTGTGTTACGTATCAAGTTTTCATGTAAGATTTCACCTGCCAAGTAGTTTCATCAGCTAAAACAGTAATTCTAGGAAACTGCTTACCTGCAAAATAAGAGAAAAACTTACCTGTGGCATTTTGTGATAATTCTAGGAGAGCTAAATTTTTCTCAGAAGCCTCCTAGTCCTTTTATTTCTTCAATAGCCAAAAACAGAGAGAGAGAGAGAGAGAGATTTTGTCCTATAATTCATATATCAATGGCTTGGTTTTCACTAAATCTGAGTGTTAAAGCTCAAGTAAGAGTTACTTGAGGAAAAAGTGGGGACGGGTATTAAGCATTGGGGGTGTCATAAGTGTAGATGGTTTGTGTAAGGAATCACATAAAGTTCAGAGCTGCTGGAATATATTATGAAACTAGATGCACTTAAATGTCTTACTCCCTGTTTAGAAGTTGGAGGAGCTCTTTTTGTTGTTATCACTTAACTGTTACTTCTTTACATGTACATGTGTTATGTGTACATACTTGCTTTAAGATGACTTTGATGGTACTTTCTGATTTTCCCCATTCTGGCATTTTTATTCCTTTTTAACCTCTTGTATCTCCCTTGAAATAATAACTGAAGACACCATAATTTTTGAGTCTGGAGCATAGGAAAGAAAAAGCAAGAGAATTTACAGGGGCTCTGAGATTAGAGTGTTCTTCATAAATCCAAAAGATTCACAAATTGGCACTCTTCCAGAAGAGGAAGGGCTTATTATGCTGTATTTTTCCATCGTCATCTGACATCTAAGTTTAGATCTGCCTTCTTGATGGAAGAACCTTCCCTGTGACACTTCCATATGCTTCTTCTCTTCCCATCTCTATCAATGTTTATGTAGAACTCTGTGAATTTAAAAACACAAATAACTTATGTGAACTTGAACTCCTCTATAAATAACACTTAAAGACAAAACACTTAACTTTAGAAAAACCATATAAGGACAAACTTGTAAGAACTAGTCTGGAATTTTCCTCGTTTGAAAAGGTCTGGAATCAAAGCCACCCTGGTAAATATCTCTTTTCCTTTTTTCTCTTTCATTGTGTACTTACTATCCTCCATCATCTTGTATCCACCCACTTAACCACCAGCAGGTAATGTCTGACCCAGTTCAGGGGTATTCACTTTCATTCTTTCCTAGTACCACAGATGCTGACTCAATGAAGAAATGTTCTGGAAAGGCTTGTGGGCCAGTGTCATGTAGAATCATATACCTTTGAGAGTTTCTTAAAATTTCTGGCGTTAAAGACATTGATAATTTGAAAAGTCCACACTTTTCTGATGAAACTCCTTGAGGGGATAAGACCTTTCCACCCACCCCCCACCCCCCCCCCCGCCCCCGCTCCTACCCTTGACTGTATGGCTAACCCATCTGGGCTATTTTCTTAATCTGTTCAGGTTTTACATGATGAGCCAGGTCAACAAACTGATTTTCCCAAGGTACTTAAATGTCATGAAAAAAATAAAAGAAACTCCTCAGGATAAATATCTCCAAAGTGGGTGGAAAGATTGTAGCAGCAAGCTAACTAGCCCCTGACATTGCTTCCGGTTGCTGCAATTGTAGTAAAATGCTGAAACAAAAAAAAGTATTAATTATAAAAACTCAGTGAGACAAGAAATAGGATGTGGTGCTTCTCCAGTATATCTCCATTCAAAATGCACCACTTCAGGATAGGCGGGGGACATTCACATTCTAGCTGTTGAAGTACTGTGATTATTATCAACCAATAGAATCTAAGATTCTCAAACCAAACAAATTTCATTTATTAAATGACTCAATGATGTTTATATACTCCAAACTAGCTACTCATAATCATGCCAATCCTTTATCCAACCTTAACTGAATAAAGTCATAAGCCTGGCTGAGTCTGTCCGTCTGTTTGCCTCCTTTCTCTCTGTCTGTGTCTCATTTGAAGTAAAAGAATCTGAGCCAAATACTGGCTGAATTTCATTATCGGTGGAACATTAGTTTGAAGGTTGATGAACCTGAATTCCCAGTTGCCAAAGTTCCCAAAGTTATGTTGTTCACAAGACTTGCTTTTTCATCTTGTCCTTGATTTCAGTGAAGTCTCTATGCTTATAATAAACACATTTTTTTTGGTGAGGTAATTGGAGCAGGTTTAGGTCCCTTGCAATTAAATTTTCTCCATGGTGCAGTAGTCTCTGGCCTCAAGGAGCTGAGAGTGAGAGTAAACAATTAACTATAATCTTATAACCTAAATGCTTATGTAACCAGTTTATTAACTGGCCCCAACTTCTTGGGCATATAAATGAAATAGTTTATTCCAATTCTTTAATAACATGTTGGCCAGATTCTATACTTTTTCAGACACTTACAGTTATTTAAACTTTGTCATTCTACTATTTAAAATTCAGTTCTATTTATTTTGAATGTTTGCATTTCAGTTCTGACTCAGTGTTCTCCTCGTACCCTTCTTCATAGAGAAGGGAGAAAGGAGACGATCTGGCTCTCAACTGCCTTTCCCCCTTCCTCTTATGTTTCTTCTCTGTTGGAGATTTTTGAAAGGAAATAGAAAATGTCAAGTAAGTCTTTCACCATATAAAATAGACTGTGGATGTTCTCTGTATGGCCGGCACATTGTTAATATCCAGTGTGTGGTGTGTGTGGTTGTCGGTAGAATAATCAGGGCATATGAATGGACATTCACATGTATCACTTCTGCAGGTTCTTGAAGGAGGAACTACAGCTTTTTCCCCACTACTCAGTTTCCTGATAGAGAAGATCTAGCTCTAGTTTGACTACCAGCCTCCCCCCATTTCAGAGCTCACAACACAGGTGGATTTTTCTGCAGCTTCTACCTGCTGAGATCATCCTGCTTTGCAGTGGAGTGCCAGCAAGTTGACTCATCACATTCCTAAGTGTCCAGCTGACACATGAAAAATCATACAAGTTCACCATGCTAGGGAGTGGGAGAGCAGGTCGCTGTTATGCTATTCCTGTAATTATCTTTGACATCTTTCTCTTTCCCCTCTCTCCACACTACCTCAACACACTTAGTCATTGGACTCAAACTAGTGGAGTAGAGGACAATTCAGAGACTCACCAACTTAAAAGCAATTCTCATGGAATTTGTTTTCCTTGGCTTCAGGAAAGATAAGCTCAATCTTGGCTACCCATGAAAGAAGTGAGGCCAGGGAATACCCTGTATTACAGAGGAATGTAGTAGCTCATAGAAAGCTCCCTGAAGGGAGTGAATGTCTAAGTAGAGAACTGGAAGTTAAGTTGTTTTCCAGGACAAGAACAAGAATGGCAGAGTGGCAAGAAGATGAGAGAAAGCACCAGATATTTACCCCATAACTAGGATCAAGAGTCTCTCTCTCCAAATCCCTACACTGCCCCTGACGCAAGATGGGCATCTTACCAATGTCTAATGATACCAGCTATTCACCCTATTTGAAGGTTTCAAGGATAATTGGGCTGGTTGTTCCTTGTGTGTGTAAATCCCCATCCATACACTTAACTGTGATCACAAACAATCCTTATGATGTTTTTTGAACACCTTCTGTAGTAGGCTGGATCATGCCCCCCGCTCCCAAAGGTGTCTACTTTGTAATCCCAGAAATTTGTTAATTACCTTATATGGTGAAAGGGTCTTTGTGGATGTGATTAAAATAAGGATGTTGAGATGGGGAGATTATGTTGGATTATCCAGATGGGTCCAGTGTAACTTCATGGGTCCTTTTAAAGGGGACATAGGAAAGTTAGAAGCAGAGAAGTCAGTCAGACCATGAAAGCAAAAGTGATGTATTCAGGAGCCAAGGAATCACAGCAGCCAATAGAAGTTGAAAAAGCAAGAAATGCATTCTCCCCTAGAGCTTCTATAAGAAACACAGCCCTGCCAATACCTCGATTCTAGCCCACTGGTTTTTGACTTCTGACCTCCAGAACTCTAAGATAGTAAATGTGTGTCACTGCAAGCCGCTAAGTTTGGGTTAACTTACCGTAACAGCAAAAAGGAAACCAATATACTCTTCAAATCCCTTGCTCTTTTGTGGTTCCCTTTCATATTCCTCTCTTTCCTTTCTCTCTCACTTCCTTCATTGCAGAGGCCATTTCTACGTACAGCTTGCCCTCTTCCTGTCTCACATAGTTTCAGCTGATGATTTATCAATGTGACATTAAATTTTACAGCTCTTCCCCACACTCCACAATTTTCCCAGGCTTCATGGTGTCATTGCTGCCTGCCTGTCTTCTTCACCTGGAAGCAATCTCTGGGCTGGGCTCACTTGCCCCGTTCGGTGTTAGCAGACAAAAGTGAAAGAGGAATTTACTTGTTGTTTTTGTTATTGTTGGGTTTGTTGTTGTTGTTGTTGTTGTGTTTTCATCCTAGAGTCTTCCAGCAAGTGAAACATCTTTGTATATTGTCTTTCTTGCAATGAAAACTACACACATATCTCTTTTCCCATCAATAATGAGGAAGAGGGAAAGTCTATCTTTAGTGTGAAATAAAGATCTGAAATGGATTATATGAGTATATTGAACCTTCTCTAGCTCTTTCAGAATCCTAATAGTCTGAGTCAGAGAATAAATAGATTTAAGATCAAGCTGATATTAAGCGATTAGTGGGAAAAAATAACTTGGTCAGAAATTGAAGTTGAAATCCAAATTGTATTTTAATTCTTTGCTATGCTTGCCTTTTGTTCTGTTAAGGTTTGGAAATTACCTTGGGCAGTATTTTTGATGACTTCATAGCCCCTCATTTGTCTCTCCTAACTAAGAGAAAATAGCGGGGGGCACCTTTTAGACCTGATGGAAATCAATGCTGTAGCATTGAGGAGTGTCTCTACAGTGTCCTCAACAGATATCATCAGCATCTTCTTAAAAGTCTACAATGAGCAGCCACTCATAGTTAGCCAAAGTTGCCTTTGTAAGAGAGTACAATGAGAAATCTAACAACATTCGTCCTCACTTAGACTGTTCTTGTATATCACTAAGACACATTTCTCTTGAATAAGTTATTGTTATACATGTACATATGTACATATATATACATGTACACATGTACATATATATAATTCTTTTTTCTTTTGTGTGTTGAACTAGAAGATTAAGGACATCCAAATAAATAAAATGCTAATTTCTGAAAAGTAACCCCTGTGTTGCTGAGGCCTCCTGCTCTTCAGAAATGCAGCTGAACTTGGCCTAAACCCCCAATCCATAGCAAAGCACAGTCCAGAGAAGTCCCCACAACTTTTCGGACATCCCAATTGAACTCCCCTTTTCTCGCGTTAATTTTTTAAAATATGAGCACAAAATATCTACCTCTTGTCCTCAAACCACACACTCACCCCAAATGTTCCCTGAAATTCATAATTTAACTATAGATTTGAAGGATCGAGGAAAGGTCATAATACAAAACATAAACCCTTTGTCTTTCTCTGGCTCTGCACCACTATTTTTCCCTTCTCTCATCCTCTTTCTTCCTGATCCAACCAAAAAGTTCCTCTCCTTTCCTCATTCAGGGCAAGCCCAAACTCCATTTGGACGCAAGCTTCCATCATGATTGGTTTTCCAAGTAATTTCCTCCAAACAGACAATGGTCTCCTTGAAGGGAGGCTCTGGTGGATATTCTTGATTCCACCCTTTGCACAAAAAAAATGGTGAATCAGTCATATATCTATCAATGTAGGATGAACATCTACCTTGTCATTTCCTCCCACCTAACTGCTGTTATAGGCAAAGGCAGATATCAAAATCTCAGCTAGGGAATCTACTGAAGATACACCACAGTGTTGCACGTACTGGGTGGGTGGAGACCTGGCCCCATCACAGACTTGCCTTGCTTTTCACCTTGATCACATAGCCACTCAGAGTCTCAGAACCTCACAAGGTTCTTGGGAAGATGAAATTATCTCTTGCATGTGGCAATAATTTGAAAAGTGCACAGTGCCATACAGGTGTCTGTTGTGATTATTCCTGTGATGTTCATTTAAAGCAACAAACAGACCATGTGTCGTTGAGCACAGTTGTGAGAAGACTCACAGTTTGCACTTGATAAGCTTCCCAGATTTAGCAACATCTTGGCTGCATGTTTGGCCAGGAAACTCTGTAAAGATCTGTTTTCTGGGGGAGAGACTAAGGACTTCCTTCTCTCTTGTAGGCTCAAATTCGTGAGACTGTCCCTTCTGGGTGTTTTTTTTTTTTTTCAACAAGTCCACCTCCGGTCCAGATGGTATACGAAAGCACAGTGGCAGGACAAAATAACAAACAACAGCAATTACACTTTTTCAAATATTCATCCATTTGTATGCAATTCAGGAGACTGCGAAGTGTTTGAGGACAGCTTCAAGGATAAACGAGATCAGCGAAATACAGGATATCAGTGATTCAGATGCAGGGAATAGTGAAGTGACATTTATTTATGCAGGGCTGGGATAAACAGTTTTATTTCGCAGTCAGTTCCCCAACGCTCTTCAGCTAAGACCCACAGGAGGAAGGTGAGAGGATGGCAAGCCCTGGAGGAGCCCTCACCGGATCTGGAAGAAGGCCAGTCTCAAGAGGAGCAACCCAAATGAGCAAAATGTCACCTCTCAGCTGACACACAGTCCAGGAAGCGTGGCTCCTTTTTGTCCCCTGATCCTTACTGCATATGTTTAGTAGCCAGACCATCACCCGGGTAGCCACCATTGCCTGTCTCTTTCTTAGCATCATCCTGAAGTCATCAGGGAACCCTGAGTTGCTAAACACAGCAGCATTAGCTACCTTCTCTCCCTCTTCCAAGTCTCCGTAACATTAACACCGACGAGGGCACCGACTTCTGGGCCAGCCCTCCCTCATTCCCCCCTCCCTCCACTGTGTCTCATGCCCCTTCTGCCCTGGCAGCTCTTCAGAGGCCGATCCTCCAGTGCAAAGGTTGTGCCAAGGATCTTGCAGTGGTTCTTTTTCTTCCTCTCATAATCCTCACGTTCTTGGAAACTTAGCTAACTCCGTTCTGTGGCTTTGAAACACTACAGCGTTATCCTTAATTTCTCCCCCATTTTGGCCAGTTTCAATTGCATCTACAACTGGATGTCTTCTCAGTATCCACAAGTCACTCTTCAGAAGTGAAACTTCTCCTTCCTGAGCCTCCTGCCCCATGCTCTCTGATTCTGTCAAGAGCATCAGTGTCCCCAGTCCAGCCCCCTGCCCCTCCGGTTCCCCACTCACTCCCACATCTCCCCTCACCTAACATTTAGGCTACAGTTCCTTCTGTGATCACTCTCTCCATCTCTCCCCTCCTTTTTCCCTCCCCATTCTATTTTCTCCTTTTCCTTGCTGTCATTAATCCGGTGTCAAGATATATTATATTCACCCATTCAGTTTCTTCACCTGTCTGTCTCCTGTCTCTCCACTTGAACCGTATTAATCCCGGGACAAGTTCACGCAACCTATTTTTTTTTTCCTTTTGATTGTAAAATAATGCAAACTTAAAGAAAAATGTAAACAAGAAGGTAAGAAATATCTGTGAAAAACACCCAGATACTGCAAGTATTAACTTTTACATATTGAGACATAAAACATTGAAAATCATCCCCTTGTCATCACTATCACGTATGTGACCATACGTCCCCTTCTCTGACGTTACAACTACTCTGAAATTGTAAAATCTCCCTCCCAGCCAATAACATGCCACAATTTATCCATTCCTCTATTGATTTATATTGTTCCTAGTTTTTCATTAGGACAGCGGATATTGAACAACACCAACTCTGGAAGTGGAAATATTGGGCATGCGCATCCTCAGTGTTACTGGAAATTACTACCAAGTGGCTCTCTAAAGGGAAGTATCAAAAATACATTCCCACCATCATCATGTAGGCATCTTGCTCCCACATCTTCTAGTCAACCCTCATTGTTATCAAGGTTTTTAGTTTTTGCCAACTTGACGAATGCAAATTACATCTGACTGTTCTTTTAAATTACATTTGCGTGGATCCTGGTGAGATTAATCACCTTTTCATGTATTTATTGGCTCTTTAGGTTTGATTTCCTCTATATTTCCAATGCTTATTATTTGGTTATTTTTCTTTTGAGTTATTTTATTACTGATTGGCAAGATGTTAAAAATATTCCGTAGGGCAACTTTCTTTTGTTTATATGAAAATGCATTTCTCTAGTTGATCTCATTTTTTTAAAGGCTGTGATATCCTTTGTTGCATGGCAAAATAATTTGAGTGAGGCCAGGTTCCCTGAGTTTTCCTTCTATTTAGAGTCTTTGAGTCTTGTTAAAAAATATTTATCTAACCATATACTCCTCAAGTTTTAAAATAATTTTTAATTTTTTGCTGTTCACTGTTTTGTAACTCCCCTTTTGACATTTGATATATCTACGGGTAAGGTAGGTCTCGACATCTAGTAATGTACATCTTTCAGTTGTATTTTCTTCTTTAACATTTCTCTACCTATTCTTGGACTTCCGGTTAAACTATTTCTCTGGTTGTTTCACAATTAGCTTGTCTATTTCCACAAACTATATTCCTATTACATTAAATTTATGAAATATTTCAGGGATAATCAATATCTTTGCAAAGTTGAAAATTCACATCCATGAGCATGGCATATTTCTCCATTTGCCAGCATCATCTTTTGCTCTGATAATAATATTTTGTAGTTTTTGGTGTAGTGAAATATGATGTTTTTGACCTTATTTGTTACATTTATTCCTATTGGATATTTTAGACACTATTGTAAATAATATTTTTATAAATTTATTTTTTGTGCATCACTGATATATAGAAATATAGCTGATTCTTGTATATTAATCTTATATCCAGTGGTCTTTGTACTACACTTGTCTGTAGACACAAAAATGACATCTGCAAATAATGGCCTTCTCTTTTTATTCTTTTCTAATCTTTATAATATTTTCCCTGCTTCCTATACTGACTACATCTCCAGTATAAAATTGAAATCAACCGAGAACAGCAGATAACTTTGGCTGATCCTTGATTTCAGAAAAAAAACCTTTTAGTAACGTCTATTGATTTTCTTCGTAGTTACTCTAAATAGGAATTTTCCTTTTATTCTTGGTTTCCCAGGCATTTGTGTCATGATTGAGTGCTTCAGTTTGTGAAATGCTTTTTCTTCATCTATCAAGATATCAACCACCTTGTATTTCTAAAATGAGCGTCACTTGGTGCTGTCATATTATCATTGTCTATATCTCCATATTAAATTTACTAATATTCTAGACTGCAGCTTCTAATGTCATGACAGGGATCAGCCTTTACATTGCCTTTTGTCTACTGTCCTTGGCAGGTTTAACTGTGAAGTTTATTCTATTTTCAAAAAAAAGAACTGGTATGTGTTTCTTTATTCTGCAACAGTTAGTACATGGTGATGTGATTTCAGTTTTAAATATATGGGATGATTCACCAATAAAGCCATCTTGTTATGGAGTTTCCCTCATTATGTGTTTTCTAATGATTCAATATCTTTTATATAAATAGAACTACTAAAAAAATTCTATTTCTTCTCTTTTCCTAGAATGCTTTCTGTTATCTAACTTAGTAAATGTAGTGTTAGAAAGTTGCTCATTCGTATCTTTCAGTTATCCCTCTGATGAGAATTGTGTCAGGGTAGTGTCCAGGTTTTCATTCCTGATATAATCATTTGTAATTTTTTTCTTAATGTTTTCAAAGAATCAACTTTAATTTTTGTGAAAATTTTATTTTCTATTTATTTATTGAGATGTAATTGACATATGACATTTTGTTAGTAGAACATAATGATTCAGTATATGTTTACTGCAAAATGATCATCACAGCAAGTCAAATTAATATCCATCACCTCACATAGTTAAAAATTATTTTCTCTTGTGATAAGACCTTTTAGGTCTTATCTACTCTTCTACTCTCTTAGAAGCTTTTAAATACACACTACAGTATTCTTAAGTATAGTTACCATGTTCACCATTATATCCTCAGGACTGTTTATTTTATAGGACTATATATTTTATATTTATTTATTTTGTAACTATTTATGTTTATTTTATAAATAAATAAATGGAAACTTGTAACTTGTGACCTCTGTTTTCTATTGGTTTGATTTATGCTGTTATTTTTGTTACTTACCTATTTATACTTTCTTTGGGTTTATTTGTAGGGTTCTTTTTTCCTAGCTTCTTGAGATAGAAGCTGAACTAACACATTTTTAGCATGTATTTTTTCTGGGAAATGCATTTAAGATGATAAATTTCCCTCTAGGCACTGATTTCCCTGTATCCCACAGTTTCAAATCATTTTCTTAAATATCTTCTAAATTTACCTTTTCTGTCCCTGGGTTATTGATAGTGTATTGTTTAATTTCTAAGTAGTTTGATATTTTTTAGTTGTAGGGACCTCAAATTCTAGCTTAATTCTTCTGCGGTGAAATAAAATTATATAAACTATTTCAATTTTAAAAAATTTGTTAAGCCTTCCTAACTGACCCAGAATATGGTCAATTTTTACGTAAAATACATGTGTACTTGAGAAAGACTATGTTTTCTGTCATTTTGTGCAGTGTATTGTGTTGTTCAGATTTTCTACGTTCTTATTGAATTTTCTTTTCTCATATAAATTCAAATTTTAGATTCCTTTTCTGGAATAGAACAGGCTCTTCCCTGTTAATGAGGTTATATCTTAGTTGCAATATGAGTTCTTCCCTGTTTTTATAATTCCTATATATCTCCGTTCAATCTTGGCTGCCACAATCAGACAGAAAATGCAGACACTTTTCCTTACATCTGTGAGGGAAACCTAGCAGCAAATAGTAACCGCTCTAAGTCTGTCAAATATCTATTTGACATTTAAATATGTTTAATGTAAATTAAAAATATGTAAATATGTTTAATTAAATATACATTTAAATATGTTTTGTTTGTTCTAAAAGCTATTGAGAGAAATATAATAGTGTCACATTATAATTGTGGATTTGTAATACCTCTCCTCTTAGTTCTATAATTTTTTTATTTTTCTATTTCGAAGTTATGTTCTTACACACAAATTTAGAATGGTGTTATCTTCATTGTAGGTTGAACCCATAACTATCATGAAATAATCCTTCTTACTTCTCGTTTTGCCTTTGTCTTTGAAAGTTTTTAGTTGCTACAGGAACTAGTCTTTGCTTAATGTTTGCATAGTTTACCTTTTTCCCTTATTTTTTCCCAACATTTCTGTTTTCTTATATTTGAGGTATGTTCTTATAAGCAGCTTATATTGAACGTGGTTTTATAATAATTCTGTCAATTTTAGTCTTCAAATCGGATTACATAGTTTACATACCCTTAATGCATGACGACTCTATTTTTATTTAAAACAATAACCTAATACGTATTCTCTGTTTGCCCACAATTCCCATTTTATACTCCTCTTTCTCTTCTATTGGTTGTTTTATTTTCTATTCTGTTTTATTGACTAACAGATGTCTTTATTATTTACTTTGCCCCTCTATTAATTAGTTAGGTCTACGTTATTTTCTATTCCTTTAACAGTTGCCTTATAACTCACAATGGGGATATTTTACTTAATAAAATCTTATGCAAAAAAATTTTAAAAATTAAAAATTAAAATCATATGCAAATCAATACTTGACCACTTCCAGGATAATACTAAGAGTTTTAGACCATATCAACTCCATTTACGCTCTCACATCTTTGTATTATTGTTATAAATCAGTTTAATTCCACACATATTTTAAACACCCAAGATACTGTCTCTCGTTTTGTAAAGTCAATAATCATTTCTACTTACATAAATTTTTCCTTTTTTGGCGCTCTTCATTCATTATTTCATTCCTGTCTGGGGTCATTTTACTTCCAATGAAACTCTCTTATAATTTATTTTAGTATAGGTCAGCTGGTGGTCTCATTTTTGTCTGTTTAAAATACAATCATTTTTTAAGTTTATTTATTTTTTGAGAGAGAGAGAAAGAGAGTGAATGAGCAGGGGAGGGGCAGAGAGAGAGAGAAAGAGAGAGAGAGAATCCCAAGCAGGCTCCATATGGCCAGCATGGAGCCCAATGCCGAGCTCGAACCCATGAAGTGTGAGATCATTACTCCAGCCAAAATTAAGGATTGGATGCTTTAACCAACTGAGCCACCCAGGTGCCCCTAAAATGTAATTATTATTGAAGGTGTTTTTTCTCTGGTTATAAAATTCTAGGATGGCAGTTTTATAATCTCCTTACTTGGATAATGTCATTCTGTTTTCATCTGGCTTCCATAGTTTGTTGGAAAATCAGCTTTAAGTCTTACAATTGTTCTCTAAAGTTATTGTGTAATTATTCTCTGGTTGTTGAAGAGTTTCTTTGTGTTTGTTTTTTAGCAGTTTTACTAATGTTCTTTTTTTAATTATTTATTTTAACGTTTATTTATTTTTGAGAGAGACACAGAGTACGAGTGGGGAAGGAGCAGAGAGAGAGGGAGACACAGAATCCAAAGCAAGCTCCAGGCTCTGAGCTCTCAGTCCCGAACCTGAGGTGGGGCTCAAGCTCACAAGCCTTCAGATGATTATGAGTGGAAATCTGACTCTTAACTGACTGAGCCACCTAGGCAACCCAGCAGTTTTACTAATGTTCTTAAGTGTGGTTTTCTTTATGTTTATCCTTCTTGAGGCTTGCAGATTCTCTTGAATCTGTAAATGGATGTTTTTCATTAGCACTGGAAAGTTCCTGGCCATTCTATCCTCAAAAAATTATTCAGCCATATTCACTCTTCTGGAGTTCCAATTACACAATTTTAAAAGACTTTTTCTGTGCTTCACAAAAGCCTTATGGTATTTTCACTACTTTTCTTTATTGTGTCTATGCCTCAATCTGTGTATTTTCTACTGACCTGTCTTCCAGATGACTGATCTTATCCTTCATTGTGTTTTTCGTGTGGTGGATTTTTTAAAATGTCTATCTGATTTCAGTTGAGTTGATTGTTTTCTAATCATTGAGTTTAGAGAGCTCTTTTTGTATAATAGATAGAGGATCTTAATCACAAATATGTTTTGAAAATATTCTGTTTCTGGCTTAGCTTTTCATTCTCTAATGGTGAATTTCAAAGAACAGAAGTTTAAATTTAATGGAATCCAATTTACCATTTTTTCTTTTATGTCTGTGTCTTGGTATCACACCTAACAAGTCACCATTACACCAAACATTGCAAAGATTTATTCCTGTCTTGTCTTGTATATGTTTTATAATTGTAAATTTTACATTTAGGCTTATGATCTGTTTGTTATTTCATTTGTGTTATGGTGCAAGATATGAACCGAGGATTCCTTGTTTTCCTTTTGAATATCCAATTGTTTTAGCACCATTTATTGCACTAGATATGCTTTCTCCATTAAATTGCCATTTCCTCTGTATTGAAAATCAATTGACCGTATATGTGCCAATGTATTCTCTTCTACTGATTTTTATGTCTATTCTCTTATCTATACATATGGCTGTCTTGATTTCTGTGCCTGTATAGGAAGTCTTGGAATCAAGTATTTGGAGAGTTTCTAAAATCTTTTTTTATCAATTTCTAATTTAATTTGTTATGGTTAAAGAAAAACACTTGCATGATCTCTCCTTTTTAAAATTTCCTGTGTTTTCTTTCATGGTCTAGAATATGTTGATTAAATTTCCATGAGAATTTTATTTGTTGTTATTGGGTGGAGTGTTCTATAAATGTCAGCTAGGTCAGATTGGTTCATAGTGTTGTTTGTATCTTCTGTATCTTTGCTGCTAGATTACTTGTTTTGTTTATTACTGAGTGAAAAGTACGATGTTACCTTATAATTGTGGCTTTGTCTCTTTTGCCTCATCAGTTTTATAGCTATTCGCCTTATGTATTTTTAAGCACTGTTGTTAGATGTATACATATTTTGGCTCATTATATCTTATTGGTACATTGGCCCTTTATTGATAAATAATATTTTTCTTTTTCCCTCAGAATATTCCATGTTATAAAGTCAATTCTCTGATGTCAGTATACTTACGTTTAGTTTTATTTTCGTTATTTTTTAATGGTTCATTGTATATTATTCTTTCTATTTTTACCTATCTATGTCTCTATATTTATAGTCAGTTTTTTGTAGGTAGTATATAGTTGGTTCATTTAATTTTTAATTCAGTCAGACTATCTTTTAGTGGATGTATGTATACCATTTAATATTTAATGTAATTATTGATATTGTTAGTAAAAGTGGACCATATTTCTGGTTATTTTTTATTTTTTTCATGTGTTCTTTTATTCTTTCTTCCTATTTCTGCCTTCTATTGGATTGAGTACTTTATGATTCCACACTTGCCTCCACTATTAGCTTATCATTTATAACTCCCTAAAATGACATTTTTCATTTCCCTAGAGTTTATATATACAATTTTAATCGCACCATCCATGCAAATAATCTACATTTTCACATATAGTATAGTGAATTTACAATGGTATACTCCCAATTACTCACTTCCATGTTTTATACAGTGATTACCATATATTTTTTAATGTTAGCTGTATACAGCACATATAACGCTAACACATATCACCACTGTTTTTGTTGTAGAGAGACAATTTTCTATTAGAGCACTTTGTATAAGAAAATAATAAATTATATATGTCTATATATATGTATAGATACATACATACATACATACATTCATTCATGTCATTGCCAACACTCTTCATTTCTTTGTGTAGGTCCTAGTTTCTGTCTGGTATTTTTATTCTGCCTGAAGAAGTTCCTTTAGCATTTCTTGTAGCACACGTATTTTGTTTAAGAATGCTCTCAGTTTTTGTCTAAAGACTTCTTTATTTCTTTTCCATTACTGAAAAATATTTTCATTGGATATAGAAATTGAGGTTGACAGGTTTTTTTTTTTTATTTCAACACTTCTAAAGATCTCAGTGAACTGTCTTTTACTTTAATTGTTTGTAATAATAGGTCCAATATAACTCTCAACTTTGTTCCTCTGGATGTAATGTGTTCTTGTTTTGTTTCGTTTTGTTTTTTGAGATACTTTCAAGACTTTGGTTTTCAGAAGTTTGAATGATTGGGTAAATTTCATTGATATTTATACTGCTTGCTTCCTCTGAGCTTCCTGGAGCTATGTTTTGGTGTCTTTCATTAGTCATTTCCTGGGAAATTCTCAATCATTACTTTATATATATATATATATATATATATATATATATATATATATATATATGTATATATATACACACACACACACATATATATAATGCTTTCAATGTTTATTTATTTCTGAGAGAGGAACAGACTGCAAGCAGGAGAGGAACAGAGAGAGAGGGAGACACAGAATTCAAAGCAAGTTCCAGGCTCTGAGCTGTCAGCAGAGAGCCCAAGACAGGCCTCAAACTCATGGACTGTGAGATCATGACCTGAGTTGAATAAAGTCTGATGCTCAACCGACTGAGCCACCCAGGCACCCCTCGATCATTATTTCTTTAAATACTTTTTTTGCCCCATTCTTCCGATAGCTATTCCAACTATACATACGTTAGAGGATTTGATGTCTCACAGCTATGAAATGATGTTTCATTTTTTACTCTACTTTGTTTGGGTAATTTCTTTTGACCTATCTTTGATGCACAAATTCCTTCCTCAATGGTGTGAAATTCTTTCCTTCTGCAGAGTCCATCACAGGCATTTTTCATCTGCTACTGTGTTTTTTACTTCCACATTTCCATTTATTTTTTTCCTTACAGTTTTTACTCCTTTGCTAAATGCCTCCATCCGCTCATATGTTGTCTACCTTTTCCACTATTAATCGTAACAATACATTAATCGGTTTTTTTTTAATTCTTGGGTGATAGTGCCAACATCTGGATCATGTTGGAGTCCTCTGCTATTGATTTTCTTAACACTGTGTTGTTTTTTCTTGCCTCTTTATGTTTCTCACACTTCTTGTTTGAGGGTTAGATCTGTTACATTGCACAACAGTGTCTGACATAAAAAGCACTTATGTCTGGAAGTGGACACATGTCTTTATTTGGTAGGTTATTAGTATGTGGGTTGAGTTAGTGTAGCCATAAGTTGATTTGGATTCAGGTTTTGGTTTTGCTGTGGTCACCATATGCAGCCCTGAGTTCAGATTTTTCTGATGGTAGTTTATGCTTAGGATAGTCACTGTATTTCTGGAATATTTTTGTTAACATTTCTATTCCACCATCATCATCCTTAGCTTTTCCCTGTGATCTCAGCCCTGTAACACATTCAGGAAAGGTTAAGATTTCATAGCCTAACCATCTTTTCTCTTATTGTAAGGATAGGTACCAATATTCTTCCCAGATTTCTCTATCATAAGCAGAATCCCTGAAAACTTGATTTTTAAGTTTCTTTGAAACTATCTATGTTCTGATACAATGTCACGACCAAGGAACCTCAAGAAAAAATTGTCCAGCGCACTTCCAGAAAGATTAGACAATGGATTGATGTGTTTTGCAAATTTTTGCTGGATGGCCACAATTTTAAGGTATGCAACCATAAGTCATGCAGATCTGGTCAAAAAAATTCAGTTGTTAACTAAAATTAGTAATGATGGTTAACATCTATCAAATAAAATGTGCTAAGCACCATGCAAAGCACTGTATATCTCTCATGATGTGATCTCCATCTTATATAAGAGGAAGCAGGTTCAGACAGCAGGTAATCTCCCCGCTATCCTAACACTCTAAAATGTTCTGTGATGTTCCAGAAGTCCCACTCTTGACCACTATGCTGTACTCTTTTATTTTGCTGTTGTTAGGTTATTTATTTTTTTCTCTTGTAAAAAGCATTCCCCTTATTTGTTTTTCTATATTCCCTTTTTGGATAATTTTTAAAGGAGCAAGTGTTTAGCAGTTTGGTGAAATATCCTATCCATCACAGATTTTGACTTTATTTTTCTATTAGAAAGATTGATAAGTTTTCTACCTTTTAAATCGTGCGTATTGTTTGCTGTATGATGTAAAGTTAGCAAAAGTTTTGAAAATGGGGTACAGAAAAATTCTCTACTTTTATTATGAAACTATCATGTTGATCTCCCAGTTTTAGAAGAATTGGCCTGCTCATAAATTCCATCACTCTCTTACTGCTATTTCTGTCTAGCAAATTATTTCTTTATTCACGAGGCAATAAAAGGTCACTGGAAAGAAGAATATAATATTCACTCTCATAAAATAAAGTTAAACAGTAGTTAGCATTTATATCTTTCCACTGTAGTAAACAAAATACGGTTTATTTGACTCAATGAAGACCTATGATACCAAAAAAGATAAATCTAATGATTTGTTTGAACATAGGAAGATAAATCTTGCACAGCATGCCCTCAGTGATGATGTGTTACCATTGTCCTAGTTCTCTGTAAAATTAAATTGAAAGGCAAAGCAGGCCTGGCTTCTTGCTCCAAAATATCCCAATTCTAGTCCAGGGCTATAGTCTAAGAGAACCAACTGTGAATAAGTAAAATCTGTTTTTTTTTTTTATTTACTTGCTTTGCTTTTTATGCTACTTATTGAAATAAGATTGACATCGTGTCCTCTATTTGCAAGAGAGGATAGAGAAAGAAAAAGTCAGTTGTTCTTTTTAATGTGTTTTAATTCAAGGTAAAATTTTCTGCTCTTTTATCATACATGCCATGAGAAAATTATTTCCTGTTTTTAATTTTTTTTAGACTTTCGTATCTGTGGTTAAGAAAGTTAGCAAGTGCATTATTAAAACTGAGTTGTACACTTAATATGAATCCAAACATCTTATTTTTTAGAAGTCCTATAAATTTTATTGATAAAATACATTTTACACAAAATTGGATTAAGAAAATGTTACCTGGGGCTCCTGGGTGGCTCAGTCGGTTGAGCGTCCGACTTCAGCTCAGGTCATGATCTGGCAGTTCATGAGTTCGAGCCCCGCATTGGGCTCTGTGTTGACAGCTCAGAGCCTGGAGCTGCTTCAGATTCCGTGTCTCCCTCTCTTTGCCCATTCCCTGCTCATGCTCTGTCTCTCTCTGTCTCTCAAAAAAAATGAACAAACGTTAAAAATTTTTTTAAATAAAAGAAAATGTTTCCTTTATACTTCAAATTGTTTTTATTGCCATAATTAAAATAACACAATTAAAAGACAGTAACTTAATGTCTTTGAACAATTCAGATACCAAAATAATGCATTCTTCCTTATAAGTTCTTTCTTATTCTTCCTTATAAGTTCCTGAGTTCAGTAGGAATAGAGTAGTTTAAAAGAAAAGACCTGTAAAACATAAGAAAAGAAAAGCAATAGAAGCAAATGTTTCAAACTATAAGTTGGGGGGGGGGCAGTTTTTGTACCCTATTTATCAATCTAGGCATTTCCAAAGGGTTTTGATGCTTTTTCATATAATAAAAGTAAATCTAGTTTCAAAATGTGCTAATTTCTGCTAAAGTTATTTACAAAAAAAGAAAATCCATCTAGCACTACTTTATTGCTCAAAGTCTTTTTTTCCATTTTCTTTTTCATACATTTCCCTCTCATTATCAAATAAAAATCTGTCTCACGCTCTTATAAGCCTTTTATAAAGGACTCCCTTCATTGAGCAGTAGACTGTGGCCTTTTCTTTTTATCTCTCTAATTAAAACATTGCAACCTGGGGAAACTATCAGTTAGTTCTCAGTAAATGGCACTTATTTTCATCTCCTTTGTTATAGCAAGAAAAATGGTAAAGTTAACAGAAATGTCCTAGTCCCTAAAATTAGACATAAACCCACTAATATGCAACCTACAGAGTCTTCTAGGCCTTCAGAAATGGCACTCAGTAATTTATTTCGACATAAATCAACTTGCTTTCACTCTACAGCTCAGCTGTGCTAAGATCAATTTTCAGAGAAGCTTAACAGTTCAAAATTGTTCGTGCCTTCTGCAGTCTTACATCTGTATTTTCTTAACTCTGAAGTTTGAGTCAAAGACCATATGTCATGGTATAACTCCAGTACTTAGTAGGTTTATGATTCAGGCTACCATTTTGTGTTCTTTTTTGCCCTCAGCTGAGTCTTATGTATCTGCTCAACATGATAGCCTGGAAGTATAAGGATTTTTTGTTGTTTTCCATAGAAAAGTCTTGTGCTGTATTAGAAAAGGCATAGCCAAAATCTTAATAATTGTACCAACCCATGTTGGTGCCCATGTCTTTTCCTGTGTCCCAAGAATATCAAGAAGGCCATGTGTAATGGATACATTGATCTCATAATGGTTTGCTTTTAAAAAGTTTTCTTTTGAGGTACATTAGACAAAATAAAGAATGTCAAGCAAACAGTATAATCAACTTATGTTTAATGAGCATTCATAAACATTATGACTGGTTGAGTGTTTACAGGATAATTAAGAAGCAATTTCTCAAGAAATTTAGTTTCTAGCATAGAGGGGCCGGGCAGATGTTCAGAGGCAATATGTGCTAAGATGTATCATGTACATAACTTATGTGAGAATTTTGACTAGAATATGTGATAAAGGATATCTACCATTCCTGTAAGAAAAACAAGGTAACTGGTAGTTGTGTAGGAGGTATTCATTCCATAAATGTTCTTTACCCAAAAGAAAATAACTTCTAATATATGCTAAAAATTTATCAGATAAGGGGTAATTTGAAATTACTTTTAGTGTTGTCCAAAGGTATCTGTGTAGTTAAGGTTTTCTGGAAGGAAGGTCTGTATTTTGGCAGATTTGATAAAGTGCTTAGAAAGTAGGAAAGCATTCTTGTTTCCTTAGGTTAGGGGGTGCTGGCCATTCCATATCGAAAGCATTCTCTGATTCCTTTCTTTTTCGATGATGGGAATGGACATGACCTTGGAGGTCAAAGTCTCCGATCCACTCAGGAGACAGTGGCTACCAGTCCAACTGGAAGGAAGAATGTTGTGGTATCTTCATGCTACCACATCAAACAATTTAGTGCCTCCTGAGAGGAAGAGAATCAAAATATGTGGCTGTCTAGGAATTGTTTGGGGTTAGCAAGGGAGGCCACCCATGAAACGTCAATTTGATTGCTAAAGTCTATTTGTGGTTTCCTATAGATCTCTGGGAAAAGATGTTGAGGTCACTAAAATATAGTCTGCTGGTAATGTTTCTATCAGGTGGACGCAGTTATCCTAGAAAGTGCATGTAACTTTTTTGTGCCTGATTAAATTTCAAAAGCCCCTTCGTTCATGCCTGAGAAAACACAATTTGAGATAAGACCTGCTGAAAGGTGCCTATTAACCCCGCTAATAAGCAAATATAATTTTTGTCACTTGCAGACGACACTTAATATGTCTTTGGGCTTGTATTTCAGAGAAGCCTTCCACTCGAAGATCATTCTAGCAGAAGGAATACTTCCTGACTACTGACCTGAAGCAGCTCTCCTACATGTGCAGGCTCTGTGGCAGATGCCAGATTGGCTTGAGCCCATCCTTGGGGGTTGTTCATAAAAGCAAATTCATTTTTCTGAGAGACTAATCTCTTACGATGTTTGACCATCCCTAGACATGGCAAGGGCATAGATATCTCTGGCCTGTCTGCAAGCTCTCCTGTAGAGCCCTCTGATTTCTCTATTTTATTTAGAGAGTCCTTCTAGGAGGCAGAAAATGAAGTGCACCAAACATGCCCCATGCAGTATGGAGCACATTATCAGTCTTTATTAGAGCGTTTGTGATCATGATGGCATTGATAATGTTGAAGGAGTTCATTAAGATTTGAGTGCCCATGAATGAATGGGAGCTTCAGAAAGGGTGAAAAATAAAATAATAAAATAAAATAGTATCTCAGGTCATCTAAGCAAGCTCCCTGCCCTCATTCAGATACAAGTATCTCAATATTGCTAACGAGGCAGCTCCCTTCAAAAGAGGTGAGATGACTTTTCCAAGGTCACACACAGAATGAAGAAAGGGAGAGGAAGATAGGAGCCCCTGCTTGTCGCAGGTGCTTGCTTATTTATGCAGCAAATATTTCATTGAGTGCAAGGTCCAAAAAGAATGGTCACTATTACAGAATATAACCAAAAGAACAGTTCTTTCCTTTGACAAACTTACAGCAAATGAAGAGTTTGAGGACACAACTGAGGACAATTTCTGAAATACTAAGTCAGCCTCATTTTTTTTCTGACCACTTTAGCTCTAGTGTTTTTTAACTAATTTTTAAACATGGAAAGCATGTTTATTTTCATGTTATTTATTATAATATTTTAAGGGGAGGGTGGATTTCATGTCCTGGTCACTTAAGCTAATATTTCTTTCATATAAGTTAGGAAAAGTCCTATGCCTGAAAAGAAAAGCATTAAATATGAAACTCTAACAACTACCACTAGGTTTTTGGGTATGATCACCAACCAGTGTTTTGGATAAAAAATAAATTATATAATTTACTATGGTGTAAAGCTTAGCTCTGAGTCTTAATACCTTTAACAAATTTGATTCAACAAGCACTTAGCACATAAGGGCAAGGTCCTCTGGGGAGTACAAAAATGAGTAAGATTTATTCTCACCTTATCACTGAACTGCAAATAGAAAAATATCCTTAACAGGTGCCTAAAGGAGGTAAAAACAAAGTGCTCTGGGAACACAGGTGAAAAAAAAAAAAACCTATATTGTCCCCTAGGGGCGTCAGGGAAATACTTACAGAGGAGTGACCAGTTGAGCTGAGCCTAGAAGCATCGTTTGAATTTCAGTAGAGGGAGAAGAGGAAACCCCTCTAATTTAGCAAAGGGAGGGGCGGGGTAGAAAGCCTGCACAGAACATCATGATACAGGTAGTCAGCCTACTAGGGTGGAGGTCAGTAGAACAAGCCTGGTAAAATAGAAACCAGGAAAGGATATTATCGCTGCCTGTAGAAATTCCTTAGGTGTGACCTTTATAAGCAGTGAGGAGTCTTTGAGAATTACTTAGCCAGGCAATGAGTGGCCTGGTCCGGACTGCACTTTGCGAACAGAACTCTGCGGCTGTGTGCCAGACGTTGGAGGGGAAAGCCTCTGAAATGAAGATGAAACAAGAGGCTACTGTGAAGTCGTAAAAGAAACAGAAGGAGGTTGAACAGAAATAAGGCCAATAGGAAAAGGAGGAGGGCGGGAAGGAGGCTTGAGAGTCCTGACGGGCCCGATGAAGGCCGCAGTGATTTTTTGCATCATGCATGTGGTCCGCCCAGGGATTCACTGAACAACTGAACAGCACTGAACAACAATTCACCAGGATTCGCTGAACAGCTACTGAGTGAGAGACATTGCATTGAGTGCGGAAGACACGACAGTGAAAGATAAATAGTCTTTGCTCGTAGTGTACGGTCGAAGATGGGACACAGATGAACGTGTAATAGTAACACAATGTAAATAGTGATAATTCATATGAAGGAACATTCCAGAAGGGGGAACAGCATGTGGAAAGTTCAAAGAGTAACCAGAGTAAGCCTGGTATATTGAAGGGACTGTGAAGTGACCGAGCCTGGCTGGAGGACGGAGGATGAGGCAGCGTGTGGAAAACGATAAGACGGCAAGTTTAATAAGCAGGGCCGTGGATAATGGCAGACCCTGGGAACCACAGTGAGAGTCTGTGCTTGATGCCCATGCCAGTGAGGCGAGCAAGGAAACAACATGACCAAGTTTCACTTCAGGAGGTGGAAGATATTGGGGAAGAAGATATGCGTGGATACAATTTAAAAAAAATAAAAATAAAAGAAGGGAGAGAAGTAAAAAGAGGGAAAGTTAGTCATGTTGAGAAAATTACAAACACCCAAAGGTTTCGAAATCTGGGACTTAGGATTTTTGAGGAAAGACGGTAATTGGTGTCATCGTTTAAGTTAGGAACCAAAGGGGAAAAGGATGGATTCAAGGCGTGTGTGTGTGTGTGTGTGTGTGTGTGTGTGTGTATCCTATCTAGGAAACTGTAGGAAAGAGTTTTCTTTTGTTCACAAAGAGTAGAGACATAAAAATTTTAACACAAAAATGGAAGAAGCCAAAGAAGAAATGTGATGTAAAGGAGGTAGAAAAAACACTAGATACTGTTTACTTGATAAACAATATCAAGATGTGATAAGAACCCAAGGGAAATTTCTCCCGAAAGCCTAGATTCTAATATAGAAAAGCTCTATCCTGATTACCCATACTTACTTAGGAGCAATTAAATAAATATAAAATATTTTTCAGAAGGCTATCTTGCAAGGGGGCTCCTGGGTGGCTCAGTCGGTTAAGTGTCTGACTTCAGCTCAGGTCATGATCTCACGGCTGGTGAGTTCGAGCCCCAAGTTGGGCTCTGTGCCGACAGCTCTGAACCTGGAACCTGCTTCAGATTCAGTGTCTCTCTCTCTCTCTCTCTGCCCCTCCCCTGCTCACGCTCTCTCTCTGTCTCTCAAAAATAAACATTAAAAAAAATTAAAGAAAAAGAAAGCTGTGCTGCAAAAAGAATCGGGTCGAGAACTCCATCACATACAAGATTTGTTTACCAGGAACTTGGTGTGAGTTAGAAGCTTACAGAACCGTGCAGATTCCACCTCGTGGATTTAAAAGAAGGCCCTTTCAGCTAGGATCACTTAATGTTTCGGCAAAACAAACAAAACCAAATCAAACAAAAATGTGTACAAGAGGCAGGACGGTCTTTTCACTGAGGTTGGTGAAACCCCATTAATGTTTCCTCCCCTCCAAAATGGTTTGTAAGATTTAGCCTGTGATTCCTGCTCTATTAGGTTTAATTGGATAATGAGGTGTCCTTGCTGGGTCTCTCTTTGCTTACAGAATACAAAAGATGCCTCAGGCCGAAAAGAATAAGACAGCCAGCTGAGAGCACAGCTGGAGGTCTGGACTGTCTGGCCTGTCAGGGATCAAATGTCCTTCCTTTGTACCCTCTCTTCTGCTGCCAGGCAAACACCCAACCCTTGAGAAATGTTTGGACGGGAGCAGTGCTTAAACGGGAACACCGTCACTCTCGTGTTCTCGTCACTGGCTTAATATGGGGTATAAACATCACAGGGATTGGTGGGGATTACAGGGTAGTTTGGAAAAATAGAAAAACTGTCCCCATTTGATTTCAGTCGTATTTGCCCCTCATTGGATTTTCTTGACGCGTGGATCGTTTTCTTCAAAATCCAGCAATTTAAAAAAAAGTTAATTTCAGGATAGTTAACATACAGTGTTATATTAGTTTCAGGCATACACTCTAAGGATTCAACAATTCTATACATTACTCGGTGCTCGTCACCCCTGTACTCTTAATCCTCGTATCCTATTTCACCCCTCCCCCTCCACCCACCTTCCCTGTGGTAATCATCAGTTCCTTATAGTCAAGAGTCTGTTTTTGGGTGTGTCTCTTTTTTTCATTTGTTTTGTTTCCTAAACTCCACATATGAGCGAAATCACATGCTACTTGTCTTCCTCTGACTGACTGATTTTGCCATCTATGTCGTGGCAAATGGCAAGATACCATTCTTTTTGATAGCTGAGTAACATTTCATGTGTAACATCCCACTTTTTGATATAGTCATCGATCAACAGAGCTTCCATATTTTGGCTCTTTGTAAATAATGCTGCTCTAAACATAGGGGTGCATGTATTATTTTGAATTAGTGTTTTTCTAGTTTTGGGGTAAATACCCAGTAGTGGAGTTACTGGATTGTAAGGCAGTTCTATTTTTAACTTTTTTAGGAGCCTCTGTACTGTTTTCTAGAGTGGCTGCACCAGTTTGCATTCCCACCAACAGTGCATGAGAGTTCCTTTTCCTCCAGTTCCTTGTGAGCACTTGTTTCTTGTGTTTTTGATTTTAGCCATTCCTACAGGTGTGAGGTGATACCTCATGGTGGTTTTGAGTTGCATTTACCTGACGACGAGTGATGTTGAACATCTGTTCAAGTGTCTGTCGGCCGTGATGATGGTGAACCTGGGGTTATACAAAGCCTGAAGAACTATTCAGCAGAAAAAAAAAGTATTAAAAATTGACCTTCCCAAGACAAAAGGGCTCTGGTGGACAATCAAACATTGATGGGTTGGTTGGTTTTTTAAAGAAGGCTCTGTTTTCCTCTGGAAAGAAAAAAGAAAACATGAAAAAATGAATGAAGTTACAAATATGCCGTATTTCACTGAATCTAAAGTATAATTCATTGGAACACATCCCAATTTAAGATATGCCAAACATGAAAAAAAGTGTCTTGGAACCGATAAAATATGGCAGCCTGAGATGATGAGATTGAGAGTTGATGAAATTCAGTATCTGATTGTCATAATGTTCTCTGTAAGACAAGAGACGATGTTGTCAGCTGAGAATGAGATGACCTTAGAATCTGATGAAAGTTAAAGAGAACGAGAAGTGTCAGGAAAGTCCTTGATGGAGATGATAAGAAATAGGGGGAAATTTTTCCATTCAAACTGTTCTTTCTCCTGATTTGGGAGAATACCACCGTCTATTCAAGCAGGCAGACTAGAAGTCTGGGGTTATCTCGAATTATATCTTCTGCCTCTTCCACACCTTGCTGGCCACCAAGTTCCATTAATTCTAGGTCCTAAATATTTATCAATTAGTTCTCTACTTTCTTCTCCCACTGCAATTCCTTTTGTTAAAGCCCTCATCATTCCTGGCTTAAAATATTAATGTAACCTCTTACATTAAGCAGCCTCCAGGTTGGCACCCAGTGATCCCTGACTGCTGGTACTCACCGTTGTGTAAGTGCCCTTTCACTCCTACATTATATCAGAATTGGTCAATGGGACCACTAGAACATAGAAGTGATAGTATGTCACTTTTGAGCCCAAGTCATAGTGGACATTATAATTTCTTCCTTGCTATATTTTTCTCTGGAATCATTCACGCTAGGGGAAGTCAACTGTTTTAAGGACACTCTAGTGTCTTAAAGACACTCTCACAGCCATATGAAGAGATCCATGTGGCAAGGAACTGAGTTATCTGCAAAGAGCCACTGAGGAACTGAGATCTCCTATCACCAGGCATGTGGGTTAAATTGGAAGTGGATCCCTCATTCCTAGTTAAGTCTTTAGATGACTCTAGCCCCAACTACATCTGTGTTTATTAAAAAAATAAAATTGGGGGGCGCCTGGGTGGCTCCCTTCGTTCAGTGTCCAACTTTGGCTCAGGTCATGATCTCACAGTTCATGAGTTCGAGCCCCACGTCAGGCTCTGTGTTGACAGCGGGGAGCCTGAAGCCTGCTTCGGATTCTGTCTCCCTCTCTCTCTGCCCCTCCCCCGCTCGCACTCTCTCTGTCTCAAAAATAAATAAAGATTTAAAAATTTAAAAATTTTATTGAGGAGTAATTAACACATAATATATACATTTAACGTCCATATCTAGTGTATGCAACTTGATGAGTTTGGGGATGATTATATGCTTGCGAAACCATCACCGCCATCAAGGCCATAAATATATCCATCACCTCCCAGAGTTTCCTCCTGCCCCGTTTATTGATTGATTGGTTGATTGATTGATGTAATAAGAACACTTAACATAAGATCGACCCTGTTAGCAAATCTTAAGCATACAATACAGTATTGTTAGCTATTGGCACTACGCTGTTAGTAGATATCTGGAACTTTTTTATGTTGCATACTGAAACTGTGTCCCCTCTGACCATCACCTACCCATTTCCTTCTCTCCTAGCCACCAGCAACAACCATTGCCCTCTCTGCTTCTATGATTTTGACCATTTAAGATTCTTTATATAAATGATATCATACAATATTGGTCTTTCTGTGCTTTGCTTATTTCACTTAGTATAATGTCCCCCCAGGTCCCTCCATGGAAATGACAGAATTTCCTTCTTTTTAAGGCTGGATATTGTTCCATCGTATGTACATGCAAATCTCTTTTTCAATATTTTTTTTCAGTTTTATTGAGATATCTGTGACATAAAGCAGTATCTAAGTTTAAGGTATACAGAATAATGACTTGGCTTACATACATTGTTACGTGATTACTCCTTTCAAGGTCCATTCATGTTGTCATAAATGGCAGTTTCCCTCCTTTTTTTGTGGCTAAAAAAATATCCTATTGTATATATAAATATTCCATCTTCTTTTTGCATTCATCCATCAGTGGACACTTACATTGTATACGTGCCTTGGCTATGGTAAATAATGCTGCAATGAACAAGAGGGTGAATATATTTCTTTGACTTAGTGTATTCATTTCCTTCAGATATACACCAAGATGTACGTGTACCACATCAAGTGATAGTTCTCTTTGTAATTTTTTTAAGAAACCACCATATATATTGTTTTCCATAATGGCTGCACCCATTTACACTCCCACTAACAGTGCAGAAGCATTTCCTTTTCTCTGCATCCTTGTCAACCTTTGTTATGTCTTGTCTTTTGATAATAGTCATTCTAATAGCCATGAAATAATAAATAGCTCATTGTGATTTTGATTTGCATTTCCCTGATGATTAGTGATGCTGAGCACCTTTTTTATGTACCTGTTAGCCATTTGTATGTCTTCTTTGGAAAAAGGTCTGTTCTGGTGTTTTGTCCATTTTTTAAAAATGTTATATGTTTATTTTGAGAGAGAGAGGGAGTGTGCACATGAGTAGGGGAGGGGCAGAGAGACAGAGAGAGAGAGAGTACTCTGAACACAGAGCTCAGTGCGGGACTCAATCTCATGACCTAAGCTGAAATCAAGAGTCAGATGTTTAACCTCCTGAGCCACCGAGTGGCCCATGCTTTGTCCATTTTCTTAATCAAATTATTTTGTGTGTGTGTTTACTATTAAGTTGTAGGAGTTCTTTATATACAGCATATTGAATATTAACCCCTTATCAGTCTGTGATTTACAGATATTTTTCCCATTTTATATGTTGTCTTTTATTTTGCTGCACAAAAGCTTTTAAAAAAAATTTTTTTTTTTTAGTGTTTTTATTTATTTTTGCGACAGAGAGAGACAGAACATGAGCAGGGGAGGGCCAGAGAGAGAGGGAGACACAGAATCGGAAGCAGTCTCCAGGCTCTGAGCTGTCAGCACAGAGTCCGATGTGGTGCTCGAACCCACAGACTGTGAGATCATGACCTGAGCCGAAGTCGGACGCTCAACCGACGAGCCACCCAGGCGCCCCCACAAAAGCTTTTTAGTTTGATGTAGTGGCACATTAACTTTTTATTTTGTACTTTAGGTATTATATTTAAAAGTCATTGCCAAGACCTGTGCCAAGGAGATTTTTTTCCAGTGTTTTTTTCTAGCAGTTTTATGGTTTCTGGTCTTGCATTTAAACATTTAGTGTATTTTGAGTTAATTTTTGTGAGTAGTGTAAGTGGTCTAGTTCCTTTCTTTTACATATGACTATCAATTTTCCAAAAATCATTTATCAAACAGACTGTCTTTTCTCCACTGAATACTCTTGGCTCCCTTGTCAAGTATTAGTTGACTGTATGTGTGAGTTCATTTCTGGGCTCTCAGCTCAGTTCCATCAGTAAATGCCTGTTTCAATGCCAGCACCATTCTATTTCAATTATTATATCTTTATAATATACCTTGAAATCAAGGAATGTGATGCTTCCTGCTCTGTTTATCTTTCTCAGGATTGCTTTGATTCATGGTCTTTGTGGCTCCATGTAAATTTTATGATTGTTTTACTAGTATGTAAAATATGCCTATGGAATCTTGATAGAGATTGCATTTAATTTATAGATGGCTTTGGGTAATATTGACATTTTAATAACATAATTTCTTCTAATTTATGAACATTGGATACCTTTACATTTATTTGTGTCTTTTTTATTTCTTTCATTAATGTCTTACGGTTTTCACATCTTTCACCTTCTTGATTAAATTTATTCCAAAGTATTTTATTGCTTTTGATGCTATTATAAATGGTGTTATATATAGTTACCATATAGAAACTCTGTTCATTGTCAGTGTATAGAAACTCTATTGATCTGTGTATAGTAATTTTGTAACCTGCAACTTTACCGAATTGACTGATTAGATCAAAGAGTGCTTGGTGAAGTCATTAAGACTCTCTATATATACGTATAAATATATATATATATATATTAATATATATATTATATATATATATTAATATATATTAATATATATATATATGCAATCATTTAATCTATAAATAGAGACTATTTTGCTTTTCCTTTGTAATTTTGATGATGTACTGCTTCTTTTTACCTCATTGCTCTAGCTAGGATTTCCAGTCTCATGTTGAATAGGAGTGGTTAAGAGTGGACACCTTTGACGTATTCCTCACCTTAGAGGAAAAGTTTTCAGTTTTTCACCACTGAGCATAATGTTAGCTAAGGACTTTTCATATGTAACCTTCATTATGTTGAGGAACATTCCTCCTACACCTAATTTGTTCTTTTTAAATCATTAATGGAGAAATGATGGAGAAATTAATGGAGAATTTTCTTAAGTGCTTTTTCTGCATATGATTTTTTCCTCATTTTATAAATGAGATGTATCACATTTTACTCATTTGCTTTTGCAGAGAATTTATTTGAAGAAATATTAGCTGAAAACTTCCCTCATCTGGGAAAGGAAACAGACATCCAGGCTAAGACAGAATTCCAAACAAGATGAGGCCACACTATGATACATAATAATTAAAATATCAAAGTTTAAAGATGAGAGAATTTTTTTATTTTTTTAATGTTTATTTATTTTTGAAGGAGAGAGAGACAGAGCGTGATCAGGGGAGGGGCAGAGAGAGAGGGAGACACAGAATCCGAAGCAGTCTCCAGGCTCTGAACTGTCAGCACAGAGCCCAATGTGGGGCTTGAGCTCACAAGTTGTGAGATCATGACCTGAGCTGAAGCTGGACGCTTAACCGACTGAGCCACCCAGGCGCCCCAAAAGATAAGAGAGAATTTTAAAAGGAGCAAGGGAGAAGCAAAAATTATTTACAAGCGAAACACCATAAGGCTATCAGATGATTTTTTTAGTAGAAACTTTGCAGGCAGGGAATGGCATGATACATTCAAAGAGCTGAAAAGATAAAACCTACAACCAAGAATACCCCACATGAAAAGGTTATCATGCAGAACTGAAGGAAAGGTAAAAAGTTTTCCAGACAAACAAAAATTGAAGGAGTTCATCACCACTAAACTGGCCTTATAGGAAATGTTAAATGTACTTCTTTAAGTGGAAAAAAAAGTACCATATTTAGAAATAAGAAACATGAATAAAAAGATGTGAAATATGATATCATTTACATAAAACATGGGGAAAGGGGGGAGAAGTTGGTTTAAAATGTGTTCAAATTTAAGTGATCATCAACTTAATATAGACTGCTATGTACTAGGATCCTATTCATGAACTTCCTGGTAACCGCATACCCAAACCCTATTGATTTGCATTTGTTGAACTATCCTTGCATCCCAGGAATAAATCCCACTTAACTGTAGTGAGTGATCCTTATAATGATCTGAGGAATTCACTTTGTTAGTATTTTATGAGAACTTTGGCATGTACATATTATCAGGTAAAATAGCCTATAGTTTTGCTTGTAGTGTCCTTTTCTGGCTATGGTATTAGGGTAATACTGGCCTCATGAAATGATTTTCAGAGTTTATTAAAAATGAGTTTTTAAATATTTGATAAAATTCACCAGTAAAGTCATCCGGTCCTGGGCTTTTTTTTTTTTCTTTTCATTTGGAGATTTTTTAAATTACTGATTCAGCAGTATTTGAACTGTCCAGATATTCTATTTATTTTGAGTCACTCTTGCTAGGTTGTATATTTCTAAGAATTTTTCCGTTTCTTCTAGGCTGTCCACTTGTTGGTGTGTAGTTCATAGTAGCTTCTTAAAATCCTTTGTATTTTGGGGGTATCAGTAGTAATCATATGTCACATAGAATTTGATATATTTTGGTCCTCTCTTTTTTCACTGGATAGTCTAGCTAGGGGGTTGTCACTTTTATCTTTTCAAAAAACCTACTCATAGTTTTATTAATTCTTTCTATTGTTTTCCTCCTCTGTGTTTCATTTATTCCTGCTCTAATCATTATTATGTCCTTCTTTCTGTGAACTTCTTGGTACTCAGTTTTTTTTTTTTCTTTTTCTGGTTCCTTGAGCAATAGAGTTAGGTTTTTTATTTGAGATCTTTCTTGTTTCTTAGGGTAGACATTTTTCTCTCTAAACTTCCCTCATAACTACTTTTTCTGCCTTGCATAAGTTTTGGTATTGTT
Source organism: Neofelis nebulosa (assembly GCF_028018385.1). Lineage (NCBI taxonomy): Eukaryota > Metazoa > Chordata > Mammalia > Carnivora > Felidae > Neofelis > Neofelis nebulosa. The sequence goes on from NC_080789.1 coordinate 128,174,548, forward strand.
GTGTTTCCATTTACCTTTGTCTCAACATATCTTTTAATTTTCCCTTTAATTTATTCTTTGATCTATTCAGGGGAATATTGTTTCAGGAGAATGTTGCTTAATTTCCATGTATATGTGAGTTTTCCACATTTTGTCCTTTTATTGATTTCCAGTTTCGTACCATTGTGGTCAGAGAGGACACTTGGTATAATTTCAGGTTTTTTTGAATTCTCCAAGTCTTGTTTTGTGGTCTAACATGGGGTCTATCCTAGGAAGTGTTTCACGCATGCTTGAGAAGAATGTTGTCAGATAGAATGTTTTGTGTATGTCTGTTAAATCCATTTAGTCTATAGTATTGTTCAAATTCATTGTTTCCTTACTGATTTTCTCAGCCTGGATAATCTGTTGTTGAGAATGGAATTTAAAGTCCACAACTATTACTGTATTGATATTTATTTTTCCTTTTAGCTCTGTTAGTTTTCACTATATATTTAGTTGCTCCAATGTTGGGTACATAAATATTTACAATTGTTGTACCTTCGTAATAGATTGATTATATAATGGCCTTCATTATATAATGGCCTTCTTTGTTTCTTTCTATCATTTTTCATTTTAAGTTTATCTTTTGTGATATAAGTAAGGTATCTCTGCTTATATTTGGTTACCATTTGCAGGACAGATTTTGTGGTTTTTTTTTACATCCCTTCCCTCTCAGTCTTTGTATGCCAGTGAGCTAAAGTGAGTCTCTTGTAGGCAGCATATTACTGGATCTTTGGTTTTGTCTTCTTGTTTTTTATCCATTCAGTCAAGATTTAAAATAATTACTGTTAGAATAGGACTTAGTATTGCCATTTTATTGGCTGTTTTCTGGCTTTTTTTGTAGATCTATTGTTTCTTTTTTTTTTTTCAATATATGAAATTTATTGTCAAATTGGTTTCCATACAACACCCAGTGCTCATCCCAAAAGGTGCCCTCCTCAATACCCATCACCCACCCTCCCCTCCCTCCCACCCCCCATCAACCCTCAGTTTGTTCTCAGTTTTTAACAATCTCTTATGCTTTGGCTCTCTCCCACTCTAACCTCTTTTTTTTTTTTTTCCTTCCCCTCCCCCGTGGGTTTCTGTTAAGTTTCTCAGGATCCACATAAGAGTGAAAACATATGGTCTCTGTCTTTCTCTATATGGCTTATTTCACTTAGCATCACACTCTCCAGTTCCATCCATGTTGCTACAAAGGGCCATATTTTGTTCTTTCTCATTGCCATGTAGTACTCCATTGTGTATATAAACCAGTGTGGAGTTTCCTCAGAAAATTAAAAATAGACCTATGTTTCTTGATTCTTAATTGGCTGTATTGCGGGGGGGTTATGCTTTTGGTGTCAGTAGGTTTTGACTTCTTTATCATGTTCTTTTGTGTAATAAATACAGGTTTTTGTCATATGGTTACCATGAAGCTGACCTAAACTTTACACTTTTACTTCTCCTCTTTCTCAAGGTCTATGTCATAGATGTTACAGTTTACATGTTTTTATGTTGTATATTCAATGGCACATTATTGTAATTATGTTTTTTTACCACATTTGGTTTTTAACTTATAAACTAGAGTTGTGAGTTACACACTACCACTGTCATATTACAGAATCTAACTTTGACTATATATTTACCATTACCAGTGACTTTTAAACTACTTTCTTACATTTTTATGATGTTAATTAGTATTCTTTTATTTCCATTCAAAGAACTCTCTTTAGCATTTCTTGTAAGGCAAGGGTAGAGATGATGAACTCCCTTAGCTTGTGCTTGCTCAGAAAAGTCATTATCTCCCCTTCATTTATTTTTTTTGAATTTTTATTTTAATTTTTTTTTAATTTACATCCAAGTTAGTTATGATGTAGTGCAACAGTGATTTCAGGAATAGATTCCTTAATGCCCCTGACCACTTCACCTGGTATAGAATTCTTAGTTGACAGGGTTATTTTTTTCTTTCAATATTTTAAATGTATTATCCCATTCTTTTCTTGCCTGAAAATTTTCTGTTGGGAAATCCACCCATAGACTTATGGGGGGATGTTCCCTTGTATATAACTGGACTCTTTTATCTTGCTGCTTTTATAATTCTTTCTTTTTTTTGACTTCTGACCATTTAATTATAATGTAACATTATTCAAGTTCAATTTACTTGGGGTTCTGTGGGCCTCATGCATCTGTCTATCCATTTCTTTCCCCAAGTTTGGAAAGCTTGTAGCCATTATTGCTTTAAATATAATATCTGTCTCTTTCTCTTTCTTTTCTCTCAGAATTCTCACCATGTGGATATTATTTCTTTTGATATGTTTTTACAAGTTTCATAGGCTTTCTTTACTATTTTTCATTCTTTTTTCCCTTTTGTTCTTCTGACTGGATAATTTCAAATGCCCTATCTTTTAGGCCACTAATACCTCTGCATGCTCAAGTCTGCTTTTTCTTGAATTCTTTCAGTTGAATTCTTCACTTTGGTGATCGTATTTTTTAGCTCTAAGATTTTTGCTTGTTTTTTTTTAATGGTTTCAATTTCTTTCTTGAACCTCTCATTTTGTTCATGTGTTGTTTTCCTAATTTTGTTTAGCTGTCCGTGTATTCTTAGAGTTCACAAAACTTCTTTAAGAGGATTATCCTGAATTCTTTGTCTCTTTGTAGGCCTCTATTTCTTTAGGACCAATTGTTGGAGTTTTATTAGTTTCCTTTAGTAGCATCATATTTACCTCATTTTTCATGATTCTTGATTCCTTGTGTATCTGTGAATTTGGGTAAACATTTTGCTGTTGTAGATTTTGCAGGTTCATGTTGGCAGAGAAAGTTCTTCATCCTGGTTGGATCGGTGTTCTGGATGTCAGTAGGAACATCCTTGAGCAGGTGAAGTCTGCTATTAGGATGTATTTTGAGGACAAGGCCACTGCCTATGCTTTGAGGTCTTAAGGGGGAAGTGTGCCACTGCCTGATAACAGTTAGATAAAACCACTGACTTGTTTTCCTGCTCAAGCAAAGCTGTAGGATAGGATCCATGGTTGTCTAGTGTCTCTGGTCAGGCTTTCTAAATGGTCTGCTCTGGGTATTATACTAAGGAATAAGTGGGATTAGAAATTAGCTTCCCTGTCCTGACAGGGCAGCAGAGTGAGACCCAAATCCAGCAGTGCTAATTTCGGGGGGGGGGCGGGGGGGGACCCAAATGAGTCTATATTGTGCACTAAATTTCCTGACCTAACAAAGCCACCAGTTTTTCTCTGTAGATGGGAAAAACCCTAGGCTGCGCTCTCTGTTCAGGTGTCACTAGAAACAGGACTGTAGCATGGGCTATATAGCTCCCTATGTGCTCTGGTTAGGTCCTCTGGTTAGGTGGGCTGAGGTCTGCATTCAGCAGTGGGTGGGGTTATGAATTATTTTCCCTTCCTGGGAAAGGCCCTATACATGCCCCAAAGCTATCAAGACTCTTGCCTGGGGATCAAAGTAGGCAGAATTAGGCACCAAGTTCCTGGTCTAATGAGCCACTGTCCTTGCTCTGCAGATGGGTAGGGCTTCTGGCTATGCTTTCCATCAAGTGCCTGTGTAATCAGAGTTACTAGATGGGCTATGTGGAATTCTAAGAGCTCTAATTAGATTACTAGTCAGGTAAGTCTGAGGCTGTATTCAGTCTTAGGCAGAACTATAATTTAGCCTTTCTGCCCAGCTGGGTTGCAGAACAGACCCCCCATGACCAACAAAGCTCTTTATCTAGGAATCATAGCAAAGAAACCTGCTAGATAAACTATCTGGATGGAGGGGCCACAGTATTGGCTTTGCAAATGCAGAGCCACTGGTCAGGTTCCCCAATCATTGTCACTGTAATTGGGGCTGTAGAATGGACTACCAAGATTCCCTGGAGCTCTGATTAGTAGTGTTGGAGATTGTATTCAGTAGGTTGTAAGTTAGTTTCTCTGTTCAGGGTGGGGAAGTGGGAGCTGGTTGCAGAGCAGGCCCCAGGGCTGACAAGACTCTTGTCTGGAGAACTAAGAAGGCAGACCTCTGGTTAGATGTGGTCATCAACTTGTCACCGAAGATAAGCAGAGCTACTGGCTGGGCTCTTTTTTGAAATGCTGCTGGGCCAAGCCATTTCTTAGGTGTTCAGGACAGGCTTCCTGGTCAGGCAGGGACAGAAGCTACCCTTAGCAATAAGCAAAGTTACTAATTAGCTCCCTTGCCCAGGCTGGTGGCAGAACTGACGCCAGAACCAGCAAATCTCTTCAGAGTCTTGTCTGAAGCATGCCCTAAGTTCTCTGCCTGAATGGGGATACCCGCTTTGTTCTACTGAATGCAGTGTTGTCTCCCAGGATCCCCATTTGAGTGTTGCTGGGCTGGGAAGCTTCCCGGATGCTCAGACCAAATTTCCTGGTCAGGCAAGACCACCATGTACACTCAGCAACGTGCAGGGCTAAGACTCACTTCCCCTGCCTTGGAGCGAGAGGGCACAGACCAGGCTCCAGAGTTAGAATGGCTCTTCATTTGAGCTCCAAAATCAGGCAGACTGTGCCACCATCTTGGCTTTCCATATGAGTAAAGGCATTGGTTTGGAATACCACTTAACCCCTGCAGGTAGGAATTCAGTCTGCTAACATCCAAGTGCTGACTGTTGCAAGCCCCTTCCCCCTTCTCCATCACATCATATTCCCAGTGGTCAAGCCTTACACATTCCCCCATACCCTTGAGTGGAGACTAGTATAGGTACTCCCAAGGAGTTACCCACAATGCTGGGGGATCTGGATGTCCACACTGAGCTCCTTTTCCTACTGGAGGAACCATAGGCTTAGAGAAGACTTCTCAGTATGGTACTGTTCCTGCCCCAGGGAGGGAACATGTGGTCACTGGGTAGCCATTTCTCTCATCCTACTAACCCAGTATATATTCGTTTGTGTCAGTGGTGGAGGGATTGCTTCGGTCTCAACTTAGGAATGACCTATGTCACCATGTGGTGATGTCAGTCTTCTACTGCAGTTCTTAAATGCATTCACCACTCACTAGACATTTAGGTTGTTTCCCTATTGTGGTTATAGTGAACTATACCACCATGAACGTGGGAATGCAGGTGTTTCTTCAAGATCCTGATTTCAATTCCTTTTGCTCAATACCCAAGAGCAGGGTTACTGGATCCTGTGATAGCTTTCTTTTTAATTTTTTGAGCAACCTCCATAGTAATTTCCATAGCAGCTCTACCAGATTACATTCCCACCAAGAGTGTACCAAGGTTCCCTTTTCTCCGTATCCTCACCAACACATTTTTTTAAAATAATGACCATCCTCAAAGGTGTGAGGTGATATCTCATTGTGTTTTGATTCGTATTTCTGTGATAATTAGTGATGTTGAACACCATTTCATATACCTGTTAGCCATTTGTACGTCTACCTTGGAAAAATATCTATTCAGGTCCACCGTCCATTTCTTAAACAGGTATTTGGTTGGAGTTTTGTTTGTTTATTTGCTGCTGAATTGTGGGAGTTCCTTACATACACTGGCTATAATCAGATACCTGGCTTGCAAATATGTTCCCCGGTTGACATGTTGATTGCAGTATCATGAGATAGAACCTAGCTAGGCCACCCGACCAAGCTGTTTGTGAATTCCTGAGCCACAGAAACTGTGAGATAATAATTGTTTTTGTTGTAAGCCACTAAATTTGGGGATAATTTGTTACATAGCAATAGAAAACTAATATACCTCTTAAGTTTTCTTCCTATTAAGCAGTCTCATAGCTCCGGTATTTCCTTCTTATAAAATGTTCACATTTTTTATTTCTTGTTCAATGGCCATTTTTTTTCTAGGCCGCTGACTGTAGGAGGTCAGAGGTATATGACCTCGGAAAAGTTACTTTAGAGTTTATTTTAGAGTTTCTCACCTCTAAAATAAAGGCTGCCATTAAGTTCAAAGCACAGGTAATGTTGCTAAACACTAAGCAAATGGTAAATATTATTATTGTCTTGCTCATTCAGTAAATGAAAGCCTATATCTCATCATCGATTCAGAAGTGTTCAGTAAACATTTGTTGAATGATTTGTATGAATACCTCTGCCTAGCTTTGTCTTTCTCTCAAGTATCTTTTTGTACCACTAGAACAGTAATGTTATCTTACCGAAGTGCACCTGTCATCTTTCGTTCCTGCTTCAAACCCAGTACTTAATGATTCAAAGCCCATAATCAGGTTGTTTCTCACCACCCTGCCTTTTTATTATTTAATTATTATTATTATTATTAAAATATCACTCTTCTCTTTCTTATATTTATCTTAGCACTATTTACAGAAAAAAAATAGAAAATAATAATTGCTTCCCAAAAAGGAAAAAGAGAAATAAAGAGAATCAATCTTTGATAATTCAAAGGGAAATTGTCACCTGTGTTCGGCTAACATGATTTTTTAAAAATCCTATGGTCTGTATCTACTCCATTCAAAATGGTAGCGACTAGCCACATGTTCATTTAAATTTAAGTAAAATTTAAAAATTAAAAGTCATGGGGCGCCTGGTGGCTCAGTCTGTTGAGTGTCTGACTTCAGCTCACGTCATGATCTCACAGTTCGTGAGTTCGAGCCCCACGTCGGGCTCTGTGCTGACAGCTCAGAGCCTGGAGCCTGCTTCGGATTCTGTGTCTGCCTCTCTCTGCCCCTCCCCAGTTTGTACCCTCTGTCTCTCTCTGTCAAAAATAAATAAACATTTAAAAAAATAATAAAGATTTAAAACTTTTTTAATTAAAATTCATTGCCTCAGTTACACTAGCCATATTTTAAGAGTGCAGTAGCTTAGTGGCTGCCTTCCACAATTATAGAACATTATAGAATTGTAGAATATTTCAGTCATTACATGAAGTTCAATTGGACAACGCTAGTATACACTAAATATTGATCTAGGATTCTTCGGTTTGGAAGGGGGTTTTTTGTGTCTTTTTCCTCTATCCCATTTGTAATCTAGTTTTTGAACTATTTTTAGCTTTTTTAAATTATGAAATATATCACATATGCAAAAGACTGTATATAACTTTCATATACAGTTTAATGAGTATTAATAAAAAAAGAATACCCATTATCCAGATCAGGAACTACAACATTACCAGCACCTTTGGAACATCCTGTGTGTCTATCCCTTTTCCTACTCCCTTTCCTTCCCCTCAAAGTTAAACGCTATTTTATGCTAACTATTCTCATTTTCCCTTATAATTTTATTTCCTATGTGTTCAACTAATCAAGCTATTTTACTAGTTTTACCCGCTTCCGAACTCAAACCTGTATTTCTGTGTATTTCTCTACTTCTTAACATAGAATTGACGCACGTTGATAAAAGTTGTAGTTAATTTCATTTTTTTTTTTTTTTTTTTTTTTGTTAATTTCATTTTTTAACTCTTGCATAGTATTTCTTTGTTTGGATATTTCACAATTATATGTACCGAGGCTTCTGTCATTAAACATTGTGGTTTTGTTTGGCTTTGTCGTACTATTATAAACCACGCTGCTGTGAACTGTGAGTGTATAATTCTCCATCCATCTCTCCTGTTGCTAAACCTCTTAGGCACTAACAGCCAATGTGCTCCAGTATTACCATTTCAAGAATATTTGTGTAAACAAATAGCCTTGGAAAGATGGGAAGAGTGAATTGCTCTAGAACTAACTTGTGTTCCCAGATAATAAAGATAGAGCTATCCCCCTCCCCAAAGACAGTCCAGAATCATAAAATAGAGACGAATCTCTCTTCTCCCCAGAGAGAATTGCTTACATTTCAGGCTAGTAGGATAAGGTCGCTCTCTGGAAGAGAGGATGGCCATGTTGGTCCGCTGCCCTTACAGAGGATCAGAATCTTAATCTCAGGCTTCTTCTCTATAGTGCACTCTTACTGCTTGTGCAAGTACCATCTGGCCCTCACCACATCATCCTGTGGAAGTTGTGGGCTTCAATGTTACTCCGACTTTTGCTGTGAATAATAAACTGTCTTTTGTCTCTAACCTTGACATCTCTGAGTCTTTCTGCCAGCATCTATGAAGCTCTGACGGACTAGCTTGTTAGCTTGCAAGCAGGATGAAATCTCAGAGGCTCTCATAGTTCCTGCCTCGATGATTGAACATGGTCATTCTTGTGCGTGTCTCTTGGAGCGCTTGTTCGAGAATTTGTTAGAGAATATACCTGCCGAATTGCTAGGTTATGATTTTATTAGATAATGCTGAATTGTCAAAGTGGTTTGGCCAATTTCTACTCCAGTCAACAACGTTAAACAGTTTTTGATTCTATATCGTCACCAATGCTTGATATTCTTAGTTTATTAAATTATCCTCACCCCGTTTGGCATGAAAAGTCCTCTGTGGTTTTAATGCGCAATTTACTGATCTAAGTGCATCTAAGCAATTTTTCATATACAGAGTAACTATCATTATTTCCTCTTCTAAGAAAAGTCAGTTCATGGTTTTGTTTGGTGTCTCTATTGGGTTGATGGTCTTTGTGTAGTTAATTTATATTAGTTCTTCATATTTTCTGGGACATAGTCATGCGTTAGTCATACGGGATCTAAATATCATCCCCATTTTTTGCTTTCATTTCTGTATCATGGTTTTTGAAAACTAGAAATTTTTATCTTGAATGTAGTAAAATTTATCAATGTTTTTCTTTGATATTTTTGCTTTGGGATCTTATTTCAGGATTATTTCCTGCTCCCCAAATTATCACTATGTACACTGTCTTTTGAAATGTAGTGTTTTGTGTTTAATATTTAAATCTCAGAACTATCTAGAATTTATTTCTGACTATGTTATTGGGGAAGAATCAACCTGAATTTTTTCCATATGGATGAGAAATTGGCAGAGTGCAATTTATTGAATTAGCCATGCTTTCCACAGATATTAATGGCATTTTTCTTTCCTTTTTAGCATTTAGAATTTTAATTTAGTCTTCTTGTCTTAGATCACTGTTTAATACCTTCTGGAAAATATTACACATAAATGGTGATAATAGACCTCCTTAGCTTTATTTCTCAACTTTAAGGAAAATGCTTTTACAATTTCCAGTTGAGTGTGGTAGCCCTTTAAGAGGTTGGAAAGATTTTATTCTATTCCTAGTTTACCAAGAGAGCCATATAAATTTTGACTTTATAAAGTACTTTTTCCTTCTTTTGTGGTAATCGTGTAGTGAATTAAATTAATAAAATCAATTAACTTTTTAGTGTTGATACAACTTTACATCTTTACCCTAAACTCAGTTTTTATACATTGAAACATTTGCATTGTAACTTTGTGTGAATTTTATATCTATTTTTTAAATTTCTTATTTATTGTTTAAATTTTATTCCAGTATATTTTATATCAATTTCTATCAGTTGGAATTTTTACCTCTATTTTTCATGAATGAGAATGACCTGTGATTTTTCTTCTCCCTCGTTGTCCGTTTCTTCTTTCGACATCATGATTATTCTAGTTTCACTTAATTCCTTTATTGGATCTTTCTGAGTGCCTTTTATGTGTTAATCATGGCTCTGGTACTTTGGAGAAATTACTGAATGAAACAATCAATATCCCTGCCCTTGTTTTACTTTTAACATAGTGAAACTGATGATAAATGTTCAATGTAATAAATAATTAAGCCCCATAGCATATTAGAACAGGAGATGTGCCATGGAAAGAATATCACATGGGGGATAAAAGGATCAGGAAAGCAAGGGAGGGAGTTGCAATTTCAAATATAGTGTGATGAGGGGAAGCAGTCATGGAGAAGGTGACAATCGAGGAAAGCCTTGAAGAAGGTGAGGAAGTGAGACATGGGGTACCTGAGACAGGAGGATTCCAACAGAGAAAAGGTCCCAAGGTTGGGCATGGCTGGAATGTGTTCCAGAAGCATCAAAGATGTTTCTGAGGCAGTATGGCCAGGTCCTATGGGAACTTTGGGACAATAAGAACTTGGCTTTACTCTGAGGGAAGCCAGGAGTAATTCTAAGGTATGAGCAGGAAAGTGACATGATTAGTGTTACATTTTAGGAGGATAATACCAGCTACACTGTTGAGAATAGACTGCAGGAAGACAAATATAGAAGCAGGGACATATCAGGAGACTGTTGCAACAACCCAAGCAAGAGACTAGGACAGCTAGCAGTGGGTGGTGAGAATTGCTCAGATCATAGATATTTCTTGAAAGTAGATCCAACAGAATTTCCCGACAGATTGGGTATAAAGTGTGAAAGATGATTGCAAGGTTCGGGTCTGAGCAACTGAGATGCAGAAGACGTAGGTGGAGCAGATTTGGTGGGAAACAGTGGGAATTCAGAAATTTAGTTAAAGACTGTGAAGTTTGAAAAGCCCTTAGATACCCAAATGGAGATGCCTAGTGGCAGTTGGAGATACAAATCTGGAGTTGAGGCAGGAGACAGGCATACATTTCTGAGCGAATATGCACCAGGCAGTGAAGTGTAGAGAGAAATAAGAACTAAGTGTTAAGTATATCGCCTTATGTGTGCTTAAGGATATCGCCTAAGTGGTCAGGGAGAAGAGAATGAACCTTTCAAAGAAACGGCGGTGACAATTGTTGCTTGCCCTTTTGCTACAGAGAGTATGAATCCAGGCCCTAAACCCCTCTGAATGTGAGCCTGTGGTAGGAAATTCTTAAAAAACGATTTCTCTTCTCGTCATCCAGATCTCCCCAATATTGAGGTATGGACACTTTGTGGGTCAGGTCTCCAGTCCAACTTCCCATCGGTGCAGTCCTCTGCTTGACTCCTCTCCACTGCTCTTGTGATCCCTCAAAATGCAGGTTCTAGGCCCATGGCCATAGTAATTTAGCCCAGGACAAACTTAAGACTCAGGATCCAGGTATTCTTATGATTATTAACGTACAAAGAACTGCTTTATTTTGCAGCACCTCAGTTGCCCATTTAAAAAATTATGTGCTAGCTAGAATTTAGATATATAGATCTTCCTCTACTTACCATGTGGTTATGTCCTTTAAGCCTACCGTAAGTTGAAAATGCTGTGAGTCCAAAATGCCTTGAATACACCTCACCTACACAACATCATAGCTTAGTCTGGCCTACCTGAAGTGTGCTCGGAACACTAATGTTAGCCTCCAGCTGGGCAAAATCATCTAGCACGAAGTCTATTGAATGAGAAAGTGTTGACTGATTCATGTAATTTATTGAAAACTGTACTGCATGTGAAAAACATGGGTAGAGAATGGTTGTCACTGTATCATATGTTTATCCTGGTGATCGTAGGACTGACTGGTGGCTGTGGTTGCTACTCCCAGCGACAGGAGAGAATATCATACCCTATATCACTAGGCCAGAAAAAGATCAGAATTCAAAACTCTCAATACAGTTTCTATTGAACACAGACTGCTTTCACACCATCATAAAGCCAAAAAAATTCTAAGTTGAATCATCCGAAGTCAGGGACCTCCTGAATATAACTGGATGGATTTCTTTACACTTCTCAAATGCCACATTTCCCTGTTCGGATTTCCTGTTAGAATGGTTGTGGGCTACAAAAAATTACAAGAAGTCTGGGATGACTGTGAGGTTTTTGGACTGAAGACCTGGAAATGGTGAAGATTAAGGGCTGAGTAACCCTCCTTTTCACAGGGTAAACACAGAATCACCAGTCGAGGCATTGTAAGCTAAAACGACTGGTATTTTGATGGTTTCAGAAGTTACAAATACCACATGCACACAAATCCCAAATTAAAGTTGTTCCTTTCAAAGTAATCATCTTGGGAAATCTTTCATTTAATTCCAATGACTCTGGCATTTCAAAATCATTTGGGGACTTCTTTTTTTAAAGCCTGCCTTCAAAACTGGTAGAATATTTTTTCTTAATATCCTCTAGAGCAGTAAATCTCTGGTCTGTGAGAATGAATTTGCCTTTTAGAAAAAGCCAAGAAATTATTTAGTACGGGGCCTGTTGCAAATGGTGGCCGATCAGATTAGAAAATGATTGTTTCGGATCGAAAATGAGAAGGACCGCAATTTAATGACCGGTCTTCTTTCCTAATGTCTACACCGGCTTGTGCACATTTTGACACATGTGATCCATGTGTCTTTATTGATGTTGAGCCTCTTTATAGTATGATCAGTGACCCTGGCCAGAGTGAGTCAAAATCATACACCATAAATCTGAATGAGTAATTGTGAGGAGGCAGAAGGATTCCAAGCACTTTCTAATATATCTTGCCCCTTTGTTTATTCACTGGAGCTCGGGCTGGCCCTACTGAGGATAGTGCTTGTCAGTGGTGCTGACTTTGAATGACAAAGTCTTCACATAACCTTCAAGCAAAGCCTCAGTCCAGACCTATCACGGGCGGCCCAGGGAATCCCTCAGCAGCAATAAATGTCTCATATTCATTTTTCACCAGATAACAGTGTGGCTCTTGGTCCTGGAAAAAAATTGCACACAACTCTATTACATTTTAAATGCTCCCGATTCCCTTCCTTACTGGCCTCCCTGTAAGGAAAAAAAGAAGGAGTTCCTTCTGTCATTTATTTTTTTGTCCATTTACGTCCTTTTTGTTTCCTTTTCAGTTCAAATGTCCTAGGTAATTGTATTGTAAATAATCTTAAGTGACTCTCACATCCACTTTAACACAATTTTCATGGATTTCTTCATCTATAACAAATACATCTGTCTTGGCTTTGGTGACAATGTTAATAATTTTGAATCATTTTACCATTAAAGTGTGATGCCGGCAATTATAATAAAATATTTCTACTGCTCTCTTTGTATGATACGTATTTTAAGAGGAAAAACTATGGATTTTTGCCTGACAATAAGTTTCTGATGCAAAACAGCTAAGGAATATGATGTCTGACTTTATTCGTTGCGTAAATCACGTGTTTATAAATCACTGAGCGACTTGTGTTAGGCTTTAACCAAATTGCAGTTCTCTTTTTTCCGTAAAAAGTCATGACGGTTCTGAGCTGGATGAAGAAATAGAAACTTAAATACTGCAAAATGATCCTAATTACATTTAGAGAATAATTTTTAATTTAGCTATAGATTAATAGCTAAAATAATGTTTATATTCACGTTGAGTAAGTTCTCACAGTTCTCTTTTCAGTTTGGGGATTTTTGCTACATGAAGTAGAAAACACATGGACAATTTAGCAAAATGTACCTCCCAGGTTGCCCAGAAGATTCTGATGACCGGTCAATTCAATATGTACACTTCCCATAAGTTACTTTTTAATTTTAAATACAGTTACTGGTATAAGCTGAGTCTAGGCACAAATGTGATTACGAAGGGGTCACCTGCCCAGAAGGAGGTATTGAAGTTTTAAGTGCTAGTGACAAGGGGTCCGGTGTATCAGGTCCAAGGAAACAGTTCTCCCTCTTGATCCATAGCACCACCACTCAGCAAGGTGAAAAGGAAGGAGTGGAAAGTCAGCGAAGGGAAGTGAGTTTAGGTGATTTCTAAATTGATACGTGAATTCCTAGCCATGGCCATTCCATATGCTTTAAATGTGTAGGAATACATGACATGGACCAGATCGACCTCTTCATTACCTGATGGGTATAATTCAAAATAAGTTGCTATAATCTGAAACCTCGGTGTGTGTTTTTTTTAAATTCTGCCTGAGCAAATAAAAAAAATGGAAATGTTAGGGAATTACATGTGCTCAAAGATACACAGAAATTTTTTTAAATGCACACACACATACACACACACACACAGCTACACGTGTGCTTTACACTAGACGTAAAGTAACTATCAACTCTTTTGAGTTTAACAAATATCCTCTAGTTTGGAAGGAAAGAAATAGAAGACAAAAATGATTTTGATACATTCATCTTTGCAAACTATTATGGAACGATGAAAATTAATTAAGAAAAGGCATAGAAACATAGATGAACGTTTATATTAAATGTAAATACAAAAAATCCTCATGAATTTGAGTGAAATTATTTAAAATATACATGTATATGGATAAAGACTAGAAGAGTGTATTAAAAATAAAAAGCAGGGCACCTGGGTGACTCAATGGGTTAAGCATCTGACTTCAGCTCAGGTCATGATCTCATGGTTCGTGAGTTAGAACCCTGAAACAGGCTCTCTGCCGTCAGCACAGAGCCTGCTTGGATGTTCTGTCCCACCCCACTCTGCCTCTCCCCCACTTGTGCTCTGTTTCTTAAAAATAAATAAACACTCGGGGCGCCTGGGTGGCGCAGTCGGTTAAGCGTCCGACTTCAGCCAGGTCACGATCTCGCGGTCCGTGAGTTCGAGCCCCGCGTCGGGCTCTGGGCCGATGGCTCGGAGCCTGGAGCCTGTTTCCGATTCTGTGTCTCCCTCTCTCTCTGCCCCTCCCCCGTTCATGCTCTGTCTCTCTCTGTCCCAAAAATAAATAAAAAATGTTGAAAAAAAAAAAAATTAAAAAAAAAAATAAATAAACACTTAAAAAAGAAAAAAATAAGCTACAGGGCTCCTGGGTGACTCAGTCCACTGAGCATCCAACTCTTGATTTCAGCTCAGGTCATGACCGCAGGTCATGGAACCGAGCCCCGTGTCCAGCTCCAAGCTGAGTGTGGAACCTGCCTAGGATTCTCTCTCTCTCTCTCTCTCTCTCTCTCTCTCTCTCTCTCTCTCTCTCTCTCTCTCTCTCTCATAGGTAGGTAGGTGGGTAGGTAGATGATAGATAGATAGACACAGAGACAAATAAATAAGTAAAGCTATGGAGCAATTACTTTTGCATTTACTCTTTGACCCAGCAATTCTATTTTAAGAAATCTATCCCAAAGATTCACAGGAAAAAAATACAAACTGGTACATATAAAAGGATATTCTTTGTTATCTTATTTATAGAAGCATTAGATTAGAAACAATCTGAATATTCAAAAAGAAAGAATTTGTTATATAAACTGTAGAACATTTACAAATTAGAGTATTTTGCAACTGTCAAGAGGAAGGCATGTGATTCTCCATCTTGATATGGGCCAATCTCTAAAATACATTGTTAAGTGAAAGAGCAAGGTGGAAAATAGCGTTCATATTTATGAAATTAAAGAAATATCAACGTATTTATATATGGATATATTTCACTGGTATTTTACAAAACACTCACTGGAAAAATCAAGCAAAAACTAATGAAATTGGTCTCCTACATTGGGAGAAGGAACAGAATGGGGAAGACAGGGATAGAATTGACCTTTCTGTGAAAATACTTTTTTAATGATTTTTTTTATTGTTTATTTATTTTTGAGAAGAAGAGAGAGAGAGAGAGAGAGAGAGAGAGAGCAGAGTAGGGGAAGAGAGAGAGGGAGAAAATCCAGAGCAGACTCCAGGCTGATAACAGAGAGCCCAGTGCGGTCCTTGGACTCATAAGCTGCGAGATCATGACCTGAGTTGAATTTGGATGCTTAACTGACTGAGCCACCCACATGCCCTGAAAATACTTATTTTCATTATTATGGCTTTGGAATCATGTACATGCCTTATGCAGTTAAAAAAACAACACAAATCAAAAAGAAAGAAAAGTAATCCCTAAATACTAAAAACAAATTAAAAGAAATTATTCTGTACATATAAATAGCATATAAAGTTAATGAAATAACCACATTGACACATTTCTTCAACTGGCTTTGAAACATGGTATTTTGACTGTATATTCTTTTTTCTTTTAGTTTGTTTGTTTGTTTATTTATTTATTTATTTATTTATTTATTTATTTATTTGAGAGAAAGACAGAGAGAGTGAGAGCGTGAGCATGGAGGAGGGGCAGAGAGAGTGGGAGAGGGAGAGAATCCCAAGCAGGCTCCTAGCCTTCAGCACGGGGCTCTACTCCTCATACTTACGAACCATAAGATCATGACCTGAACCGAAACCGAGTCAGATGCTTAACCAACTGATCCACTCAGGCTCCCCTTGACTGTATATTCTTAATGGAATATATTCTAAAGGCAAAAGAACCACAAAGGAATCAAAGTACATTCAGTGTCTCGTTTTTAGTGCTAATATTAGCACTCCTGTATTGAAATTTTAAGACACAAAACAAACACAGATTGTCCCCAACTCTTCATGATTTGACTTACAGTTTTTCAACTTTACAGTGTGCGAAAGTGATACTCATTCAGTAGAAACCTTTGAATTTTGACTTTGGAGCATTCCCTAGGCTAGGGACGCGTGGCACTCTGTCATGATGCTGGGCAGTGGCAGTGATCCTGATCTCCCAGTTAGCCACGTGACCCTGAAGGCGAAAAACTGATACACTTGAAACCATTCTGCACCCATGTGGCCATTCTGCTTTTCCGCATTCAGCCTAGTGTTCAATAAATTACATGAGATAGTCACCACATTTATTTTATAAAAGAGTCTTTGTGTTAGATGATTTTGCCCAACTGTAGGCTCATGTAAGTGTTTGCATGTTTAAAGTAAGCTAGGCTAAGGTACAATGATCGATAGATTAGGTGTATTAAATGTATTTTCAACTTTAGATATTTTCAACTTACAATGGGTATATCAGGATGTAACCCTATAGTAAGTCAAGGAAGATGTGTAGTAGCAATAGATACTATGGACATAAAAGTACGAAAGTTTTCTAAATATTCCCAGAAGGTAACCACTCCGAACTCTTCAATGGAGTTGTAAAGATGTTGCCTGGAGCGGTACTAATCCACCATGGACTTCTCCTAAAAATAATATTAGTGCGTCCCATTCTTATAATTATATAAAACATAAACTTCATGACCTCCTACTAAAACAAAACACTTGAGAAATAATAGAATCGTTTGAGGGTTAGGAAAAATTTATTTGGGTGACCTGTTAGTGTTTCTTTCAGGGACTAAAGAAGAAAGTAGGCTTTAAAAAATTTACTATTTTTAGACAATGGTTTAGTTATCTCCCCTGTAACAAATCATTTTCACATTTAAGTACACTAAAATTTTTGCCTTATGTTGATTCCTTCTTAAGGAAAAAATAAAATTAAAGACAAGTATCGATATTAATAGAGCAGTAATCAGAACCATAATTCAACTCATAACTGTCCAGATTACATGATTATTTGGAGGTTTAGATATTTTATTGAAAAAGTTATTTTCATTGTTTTGCTAGACTCTTATTCCTTTAGAATCACCTTATTGTTATTTTAAATTATTGTAAATGGGCCTTCATCATCAGTGCTATATTCTGCCCACATTGATGTGTCAACATGATTATTTTTAAACATTACATAAAAATGGCAAATCATTGGTTGAAGGTATATTAAAAAAAAATAATAAACTAAAACAGAAACTTTTTGAATGCCCAAAAGAGAGAACAGAAAAGAACAAAAGAACAAAATAATGAACAGGTTCATAGTAAAAAGTATGAAACAGACCTTTTAAGAAAATGTCTAAAACTAATAGTAAACACAGTCAATAGTTTGGAAATTATTAACTTTTTTTGGTCAACAAGACCATTAGTTTAAAAACCTGTAGAGCTTGCTTGCTTGCTTGCTTTTTTAGTTTATTTATTTATTTTGAGAGAGAGAGGGCCTGGGTGCACGTGAGCAGGGGGGAGGGGCAGAGAGAGGGAGGGAGAGAATCCCAAGCAGGCTCCACACAGTTAGCTCAGAGCCTGAAGTGGAGCCCCATCTCACAAACTGTGAGCTCATGACCTGAGCCAAAGTCACGAGACAGACGTTTAACTGACTCAGCCACCCAGATGCCCCAAACCTGCAGAGATTTCTTCTCAGATTGGTTTGTATTATTTAGTTACTTGTGTTTCCTCCACTGAAGGTGAGCTCCTTGGTGGCACCAGCTGTGGGTTAATCACATGTGTGCCTTTAACGTTTGGTATGTGATCTAACATTCTCAGCAAAGGTTTGATGAGTGGGTAGAGGAACAAATGCATGCATGAATGAGTGAATATTGTCTGAACATAATTAGCATTCTTCACCATGGTAATAGGTCTGGTGTGGCCCAATGATACCTAATTAAGTTTCTCAGGAAGTTTCCTTGGCATGGTTGCCCAGAGTAGAGGTTGAGCCCAAAGAGGTTTTGGAACCCTTCGTGGTAATAACTGTCTCTCTTATGTGATGGGTCAGAAACTCTGGGACGTGAGCCCAGAAATCTAGACACGGAAGCATGAGAATCAATAAGATAAGGACCTCTTGAAGCAGGCAGCTTCTGGAAAATATATGGATCTTCTTTCATTTCTGATAGAGCCTGTTTCTTGTTATTCCTTCCTAAATGACCCATAGCAATTTGTGTCAGAGTTGCCTCTTCAGTAAAAGTTAATGATTGATTTGAAAAAAAAAAATGATTCATTACACATTCAACCCAAAAGTCCTTATTAGCATGTGACTAATTGGTCCTCTTCTCTTCAAAAGAAAAACCAGGACACATACATGGAACTTTTGGGGGTCAACAAAAGCAAAACATATGACTCTGCAAATTCATCTCAAAGTTTCCTAAAAGTTGTGATGAGATGTTTTCAGATATTTCATCATGCAAGATTAGACAGACTAAATATAAGTATTCAAGGGTGGCTTAAGGGTCATCTCAAGAAACCTTGAACAGGGAATCTGTGACTCAAAAGATTTAAGAGAGAAAATACGTAATTCATTTTTTAAAAGGTAATTGGCAAATCATATGACCTGTAGGATTTTAGGAACAAGCGCAGAAATGTTTTCAACCTAGGAAGCTGTGTTGACTTAGATATCTAGCTGCAGAGATGCACATAAAAATGCATGCTCTGAAGAAAATACGATGACCTATAGTCAATGCAACTTCAACCACGAAAGTATTTAAACAGCCCAACATAACTTTGGTCAAGTGTTTGTTAGTGTTTCACTGCAAGACACACCTTGTCGGGCCACTTGCTTATTTCTCACAGGTTGTTTGGTTCGGTTTTAGTTTTGGTTTTGTTTGTAGCTAAGACGCGTTATAATCCAAAAATCTCAAAAGGAAAGTGGAGGCTAATTTGTACCTTCATTCCTATCCTATGCTTGCTTAATTTTGTAGAGTAAATCATTGCTTTTTTCCCCCCAAACTCAATTTGTATGACTTCATGAATGCCTTCACGACCAAAAGGAAATAGGTGTTTGGAGAAGTAGGTTACGTGGGATTTATCGTCTGCTTGAGGAGTCTATATCTGGCTCTGTTCAGCAGAAAGGTTTAGGTCAGGAACCTCAAAACTCTGACTCAGGCACTGACAAAAGGATTCTCTCAGTGGTCTGAAAAAGGGAAAGGATGATGTAGGCAGGGGGTAAGAAAGGCAGCTATTTATTTATTAGGATTGTCTTTAAGAGACAAGGACCTGGTGTATATGACTTGCGGATGCTTTGCCTATATCTCTTCTTCCTTTCCTCATTTACCTTCCCTTTTCCTATAACTGAATTAGCCTCAGAGGACTTTTCGATCAATCCCAAAAGGCAGGGGAAGAGAGGAAGTGAAGGCAGCAAGGAGATTCAACCCTTCCATAAAGTTTTGCCACAACAGGCACCTGGAAGGAGACATACAGACGTGTGGAGAGTTTCTCTTTTTTAAAGGAGAGAGGAGAAGAGAGATTATTGCTGTGGTGACGTACTGGAGTAGGCACAAGGGAATGGGATCCAGAATACAAGTGAAGGTCTGGGCTTTAGGCAGGAGCACAAAGAATTCATCCATGAAAACAGGAGGTAAGGCAGGATGGGAACTTGTAGAAGTTCTTTTCTGATTATTCAAATTTTGTCAGGGAGTTAGGAAGCAAGATCATCCCCAAAAGTGAGAATGGCTAAGGGGCATCAGAGGTTTGAGAAGAGATAACTCAGTATAAAATGATCACTTGAGAAAAAGATAATTAGACAGGGAAATACAGCATTTCCAGGCATTCTTTGAGGCCGGTGGTCCAGTTAGCATGATTAGATATTTGCTTTCCAGAAAGGCTCAGCAACACAGATAGAGCCCTTGAATAGCCAACTTTGAGTTGCACCCATGCATGTTGAGGTTGTATTGTGGAGGACGATGGGATCAGATAGGAGTTGGGAGGCAGCATGGTAGCTGAGGGTGAAAGCAATGGAGTTATAATGATGAGCTATGTAATCCAAGCTGCGTAAGAAGGAAGGTGACTACAAGAGAGGGTTGAGAGACATTCAAGCGTTAAAATGGCCAGTGGGTTGTAGGACCCTGGAGGGTTGAAAAATTGTTGGCCATAGGGTACTGAAGAATATGAGCTGCAAAGTGGAAGATGGTGATAAAACAATGAGCACTCGAAACTAAGATTATGAAGGCTGTGCCATTACTGGTCATGACTAAGTCTAGGGAATGTCTCCAGGGCCGAGTGGGGAGTGGGGAGGAGGGACAACAAAGTCATTCACAGAAAGGAGATCAGGCACTGAGAAGCCAGAATATTGGAGAGATCATCTATTTATACACATAAATCACTGTGAATTATCATAGAAGTAGTATTAGAAATAACAACAGGAGAGGAACCTGGGTGGCTCAGTCGGTTAAGCGTCTGACTTCGGCTCAGGTCATGATCTCACAGTTTGTGAGTTCGAGCCCCGCGTCGGGCTCTGTGCTGACAGCGTAGAGCCGGGAGCCTGCTTCCGATTCTGTGTCTCCCTCTCTCTCTGCCCCTCCCCCACTTTGCTCTGTCTCTCAAAAATAAATAAGGATTTAAAAAAATGTAAAAACAAAAGAAATTGTAACAATTATCAATAAAATAAAATACTGAAGAAATGAGAGAAGAAACCCGAAAGCCTGAAAATGGGTAAAACAAAGTGCTTAGCATGTTATATGAATTCAGATTATGGCATGACTTTGCAAATGGTGCAGATGAGTAATGAGGGGTATAGAAAGAGAATTATTTGAGAAGAACAGGAAGGGACAGTGGTATTCGCAATGTAAAAGAGAAAACAATAACCTTGTGAGGGCTGTGAGGAAACAGTAACCTGAAGAGGACAAATTTCATTTAAGGTAAGAGGGTAAAGAAAACACGTGGAAATAAGGTTGAGGATGCAAAGGATCTTGCTGGTGATGGACCGTGAATTCCAGAGGGAACAGTGGGAGGATTTCGAACATTGGGAACATGGAGAGATGAAGTCAGGTTAAAGGAAATACAGAACTATACTGGCGACGAAGATTCAGGTAACAAGAGATGTGGGCACTTTGAGTCCCTTGAGATGATTGAAGTCAATGGATGAGGAACATGATGGCAATAGTCTTACCGTGTGTTAGCTGGGAATATTTCAGTGCTAGCAGAGTGGGAGTGTCTTCTCCCAGAGCACAGAGGGCTCTGTGGTGCGTCTTACTCCTGCCACTAGCAGCACAATGACCTTCTGTCTGTCTCATGTTCCCACTGGATATCATCCTTGTCTGCTGCCTTCGTGGCATCCTGCCAGTTACCTCTGGACAAATGGCAAACGTGAACGTCTAGCTGTTATACATACACAATTGAAGTTACAACTTAAGTGAAGTTTCTGGAGAGCCAGTGGAACATGTAGGGATTTCACTTCCAAGGAGAAGAGGTCATTGGACATCTTGAACTCCTTACCCACTAACTTCTGAGTAATCTGGGATTTTAAAGGTAAGATGTCTCTTTGCAAACCCTGACTCATTTACCTCTTTTAGGGGGTCAGGAGCAGTGGAATGATTTCTAGAGAACCCAGGCTATGCCATTATCTAGCCTGCTGCCCCCTTACTATGACTCAAGGAACCTTAGAGTGCTTGTTCTCTTAGTACTAGACCAGGTGCCGTGTGTATGTGCTATGGTAAACTCCAGTAAAATAATTTTAGTGGGAGCCACTGAATGTAAGAAATAAAGAAAAAAAAACCCACTTCTTAAAATCAAAGCTATCGTCCTTTGGAGACAAAGCTCTTGCTTGTGACTGGACTCTGTTAGAATTTGTTATTGCCTGAGAGATACCCAGTGTCTATGCACATTGAATTGTGTATCACATAGTGTGAGCTTTCTCCATCTGCCGAAACTCAAGTTGGGTATAGTCAGAAGTGTTCCATATTAAATGGAAGTAGTATTTATGGGATTGGACACTCAGGGTAACTGAAATGCAAAAATATATTACCTACAACTTCTCCATCAGTCTTCTCTCCAGTCATTTTCACTCAACCAATTCTTGGGGCTCCCTGTGCTAATTTGACAGAGTAAGAATACTGAGAGGGTCTGAAAAGATTGGACTTGTGTTCAGTGGGAACTCTGAAATCCATCTGCATGCACCCTGTAATTCATGTAAATTTCTACCACTTACTAGAAAATGTTAGGTACTGGCCTGACTTCCATAGTCTTCCATTCCATATTGCCATGGTTTGTTTGTTTGTTTGTTTGTTTGTTTGTTTGTTTCTTTCTTTCTTTCTTTCTTTCTTTCTTTCCTTCTTTTGTCCTTTGGTTCTTTCTTTCTTTCATTCTTTCTTTCGAGAAAGAGAGTGTACATGGGGGAGGGGCAGAAGAAGAGAAAGATAGAGAATCCCAAGCAGGTTCCAAACCCAGCCCAGTACAGAGCCTGACATGGGGCTTGATCCCATGACCATGGCATCCTGACCTGAGCTGAAAACAAGAGTCAGATACTTTAACTAACAAAGTCACCCAGGTGTCCTTCATCTTTTTATGTGCTTTCTCAAACAATTTAGCAGTGAAAGGAGCTCCAGTTGATTTTTGGTTTTGGTGGTAGTTACATTCTTTGTCTAAAGTCCCTGTGAACAGTAAATTAATAAACACAGAACAATCGCTCCTAAGGAATATACAGATTAAGTTCCTGTGAGCCTCTGGTCATGACATTTTCATCAACCAATTAATGCATAACCTTCATTATGTCTTTCTGTTTAAAGGCACTTTGTTTAGTATGTATTAATGTATGTATGTATTAATTCATTATCTTTCAGGTCACAGCCAACAGCACCATAACTCATGCCTCAAGGAAGTTGATATAACATATTTTCTCTATAGGGCACATCACTGTCTTCTTGACCTTGGGGACACTAGAAAGCACTTCAGTACTATGCACAGAAGCCATTTTAAACAACAAAGTCATGAATAAAAATCACAAAAATACAAAAAAAGGAACACTAAATAGACCAGAGAAGGACACCTGTTTTATAGTATGAGCTCTGAAACAAGCAGTGCCCTATTCAACCTTAGCCGGCACTATGCACATCACATGACTCAACTTTTTCACCTCTAAGCAGTTGTCTGTCAATGACTGCGAAGCATCGCATTTCATTTGGGGATTACAAATCAATTTCCGTGAGTACATGAATTCACAAATGCAGAATCTGCAAATAATGAGCATCACCAGTAAATTGGAAAGATTCCCTGGCAATGTGCTGCTGCTGTTCCAGATGTCTTATCCGCACAAGCTAGACCTCAGACAAGGTGCCTTATACAGTTGTCCCCCAAGCCACCTACCTAGGAAAAATGATAACATCGCACTGATTTTTTTTAAAAAGCCATGGCTTCGGGGGCATAATCCTGTTTACTGTATACTGGACAAAGATAAAGGAAAGCGGTAGCACTAATTTCCTGTGTTTCCTAATTTCCTGCTGTGCTGCTGAACAAATATTGTCAAGACTGTCTTCTTTAGATTGGGCATGCTTGGAGATGGGTACACGTCTTTTTTGTCTTTTTGGATAACGACTTGGCTAGCACCAGGCCCTCTTTCTAAAGACAAGGTGACGGAGTCCGATCTCACCATTCAAACAAGTAGGCGTGCCTTAGGGTCTTGCCAGAGACCTCCGATAGCATGTGCACCCCCACCCGCACATTTCCACCATCTCCTGTCTATCCCAAGTGGGGCACGCTCCTTAATTGACCTCGTTCAGTAGTAAATATAACACTGTCTAATGAGAGTTTGCTCTGTGCCACGTGTTATACTAAATATCGTTTCACGTAATCACTGTAATAGCCCTGTGAGTTAGTATTGTTATCTGCATGTTATACAGACAAGGAGGCTGAGGTTTATAATTTCATTTAGATAATTTACTCCAGATCACAGAACTATTTAGGAGTATAGCCAGAATCAAGACTATACAAGTATATCTCGGTAGACCCTAAACTTGTTTCTTCAGAAGCACGGTATTTGAGCAAGGATAGGCTGGGTTCTATAGCAGGAACATGCAACCAAAGAGATCTATTTCTCAATTATGCTACACATCCATCTTGGATCAGCTAGGGGCCTGCGCTGTGCTGCTTTCATTCTAGAACGCAGGATGATGGAGCAGTCACCTTCTGGAATGTTGCTCGTCACCAAAGTAGAAAGAAAGAAGAGAGTATGGCAATCTCAAATTAGGTCACAATCTTCTTATTGGAAGCGACATTGTTACTTCCATTCGTTTATGAGTGACTGTAACAAGTCACGTGACCAATCCCAGCTCTAAGGATTTGGGGAGTGCAATCTGATGATGGCTGAAAGAAATGCAGTGAGTGCAGTGTGTGGTGAATACCATTAATGACCACCATCCAGGAGCTTATTTTTTATCACCTTATTTAGTCTGAAGATGTCTCAGAGAAGCAGGCCTTCTCATTTCTGGCTCAATTAATATTTTGTTCTTAGAAAATGCATATCCAGGGGTGCCTGGGTGGCTCAGTCAGTTAAGCGTCCAACTTTGGCTCAGGTCATGATCTCACAGTTTGTGAGTTTCAAGCCCTGCGTCGGGCTCTGTGTGGACAGCTCAGAGCCTGGAGCCTGCTTCAGATTCTGTGTCTCCCTCTCTCCCTGCCCCTCCCCTGCTCGTACTCTGCCTCCCTCAAAAATAAACTAAAAAAATAAAATGCATATCCATGTAGATAAGAACTAAAACACTTTTATGGTCAGATCTGCTGGCCACATGATTTTAAAATAGTAAATATATATTTCTAAATCCTTATCTAAATAGTTACATAATAATTCATTATATCACTATTCCATTAATCATTAAAAAATTCCCTAATGTTAGACATTTAAGTTGGTGTCTTTCACTATTATCTTAACACAGAGTTGTTATAAATATTTTCTATTGGGAGTAGTTTATGTTTTTTTCTTACAGGTTTGAAGATTTGATTTTTAGTTACTAAGAGGCTTTTCCTATCATAAACACTACCGATAGTTTTCATGATTTTCTCTTTGC
The DNA here is from genome assembly GCF_028018385.1 of Neofelis nebulosa. Taxonomy (NCBI): domain Eukaryota; kingdom Metazoa; phylum Chordata; class Mammalia; order Carnivora; family Felidae; genus Neofelis; species Neofelis nebulosa. The sequence continues at coordinate 128,199,554 of NC_080789.1, forward strand.
CTTTTAGTGTAATTACGGTATTTTTGAACAGGGAGATTTTCAAGAACTTTGTTGTAACAGCCACACATGAGCAGATGAACACTCTGTTTCCATCCTGCGCATCGTCTCAATAGTCAGAGCAAATGAAATCTGATTATGAGCTTTGGGGTCCTAACACCCCATAGCTGTCCTTATCTTGTAGAATTTTTATTTACTTGTGTTTTTAATTGAGTCCTTGGATGCTCTGATCTGTATCTCTACAAACAGTGAAGAATAATAAACGAAACACATGAGGGAAAAAAAAACAAGTTTTAGTATTATTAAAGGAAAAAAGAGAACACCAGTTTAAGGAGACAGGAGAATGGATGTCCCTAAACAATGGCAAATGCGCTGAAATACAGATCATATTAAATTTCTCCAGGTCAATCTCGAAGGTTTTTTTTTCCCCTCACTCCTTAGCCTCTAGCATTCAAGTGTACTTGTTTTTCAGCTTCAAGGCACAAATTTCAAAGGCTTCTATTTGCTCACTCTGGATGACATCCGAGTATAAGTCCATTTCACTCTTTGTTGAGAAAGCAACTTTGTTATCCTCTGGTAATGCAAAAAAACAAGTTTGAAACTAAGACTTCTTTATCAAGATAGTTGTTAAACATGGAGATATTGTGGGATTTAAAGAGACTTGGGGTTTTTTTCATTTTTTACTTGATGTACTTTTATACCACTTGAATTTTTTTGTAAGTGTTTGTTGTTTTTACCAGAAATATTAGTTTGTGATGGGTACATAAATGAACTTAGGAAATATTGTTTTAATTGAAAATTTGATATTCTTAACTATTTTGTGTAAGGCAAAGCAATTTCTAGAGATAAATAAAAATGGCTTTAAAGGTATGATGGTGGTCTGGAGCAAAGTGGGGAAGATATTTTTATGTTACTCTAATTGATACAGTTAAAGAGGTATCAAAGTAAATAAAATCTTGATTTGAACATAATTCATACGACTTCTTTGAATTGCATGAGTTAGCATTACTTTGTTCTTGCTTTTTTCCCCTAGAAAACAAAACACTTGATTGATCCAGAAGATCTATTCAAGAGTTGCATTGTAGAATGTGATTTAAAAATTAATTTGATTTAGTGGCACCTGGGTGGCTCCGTCGGTTGAGCATCCGACTTCCGCTCAGGTTATGATCTCACGGTTTGTGGGTTCAAGCCCCACATCAGGCTCTGTGCTGACAGCTCACAGCCTGGAGCCTGCTTCAGATTCTGTGTTTCCCTCTCCTCTCTCTCTCCTCCCCTGCTCATGCTCTCTCTCTCTCTCCCTCTCTCTCTCTCAAAAATATTAAAAAACATGGGGCGCCTGGGTGGCGCAGTCGGTTAAGCGTCCGACTTCAGCCAGGTCACGATCTCGCGGTCCGTGAGTTCGAGCCCCGCGTCAGGCTCTGGGCTGATGGCTCGGAGCCTGGAGCCTGTTTCCGATTCTGTGTCTCCCTCTCTCTCTGCCCCTCCCCCGTTCATGCTCTGTCTCTCTCTGTCCCAAAAATAAATAAAAAACGTTGAAAAAAAAATTTAAAAAAAAAAAAAAATTAAAAAACAAAATTTTTTAAAAAAGTAAATTCAATTTAAAAGAAAAATTTCTCAGATGACTTAAGGAATAAAATAAAACCATTTGTTTCCTGTGGTTTGTACTATAGATATATTATTACCAAAGAAATTAGTTAGAAATTATACTCTGATAGAAAAAAAAAAGCCTCTAATTGGAAAAGCAAAAACACATTATGTGTTCGTCGCAAGATACAGGAGAGAAATATTCTATAGATGTCTTGGATGTTGTCCAACAGAAAACTTTCAGAATCATCCCATGATTAAGAAAGATCTATAAAAAAAAAGATATTGGGATAAAATAAGTCATCTCCTGAGAACTATTTCATTACAACATTCAACTTCTCCTGACCTTATGCTGATTATATGATAAAGTTTTATGAGGAGGTATAAAAATGTAGCTGCTGCCTCAGGTGGGGGTGTGACAGGCCAATAGCAAGTTGACTGCTTAAACTACTTTAGTTTAAATAGCAGCACAAAATTATGGCAAAAGATTTCCAAAGGATAAAAATCATAAATATTTTAGGACTCTGATTGATGGGCATTTTGCAGTGTTTTGAGATACTTTAAACTGGGTAGTTTACTTTTCTGTAGGTGAGAGCTATAACTTGAAGTTCAAATAACTGTAGTCTCGTCTCTGAACTAAGGTGCAGTAGTATTAGTCAAGGCATCTTGAGAAACTATTTCATGCTTGTGTGCTACCCCTAAAGAAAATGTAGTGTACCCATTCTTTTAATAAAGGCCCACTTTTTAAAATTTCTTTTAAAACTCACATTTTTACTTCAAAGTGATTTTTTTAGAGAGAGAGAGAGAGAGTGAGCAGGGGAGAGGTGCAGAGGGGTAGTGAGAGAATCTTAGGCAGGCTCCCTGCCCAGCACAGAGCCAACGCAGGGCTTGAACCATAAGAACATGACCTGAGCCATGATCAAGTGTTGGATGCTTAACCGACTGGGCCACCCAGGCGCCCTGAGACCCAGTTTTTTTTTACCTAGTTTAGCTTCACCTATCCTCATGAAGCCACTTGAGACAGAACTGACCTTGTATAATAGCAATACAGCAACTCACTGACACAGAAGCCATTTCTCTACTAACTTCAATTATCTAGGAAACAGTAAATATCGAAAAGTAACGAAGAGCTCAGGTCATGATCTCACGGTGCGTGAGTTCGAGTCCTGCATTGGGCTTTCTGCTGTCAGAGTCCCTGTCACCCTCTGTCCCCCTCTCTCTCTGCCCCTCCCCCCTCAAAAATGAATAAACATTTAAAAAAAAAAGCAATGAAGATAAGTGAATAGCCAAAACAGATAACATAGATGCCAAAATTTATGAGCTGCATGTTCATTGAAGAAATCTTTAGGCCTCTATTCTGTGCCTAGCGCTAACTTCAGACATAATCTCAATGTCTACGTTTATTTGCTTTCCCCGTCTATGGCAAATTGACAAAGGAAGAACTGATCACGTGTGGCCTGAGTGTGAGAAGTGAGGCAGAGCATAAATAGAGCATAAACTCCAGAAGTCACCCATGACAACGATAATAGTAACCGTAGTAACAGTGATCTGTTGTCATTTGGTATGCCTTGATTGGCTCCTTTGTCTACCAGGGTAGAGTTGAGAGAAAGGCTGAGTCTGGGGTGGGCACATATTCCTGTATGAGAGATATATAGCATCCTCTGTGGAGAAAGTCGATCTGTAAACTTTCACCACAAGATATAGCTGAAGGTTTGCACTAATCTGCGCTCACCAAGAAGATTTCTACTTAGCTTCCAAAGAATGGTGACATTGGGAGAAAGGATCACACATACACACACACACACACGCACACACACACACATATATATATACATGCATACATCCCTAGTAACCGTAACTCCCACATTAAATTAATAAATTGACTTTCTGATTTATATGTGTTGTATAATGTAAGTCCATTATGAATCATATCATCTTTATTTTACTAATAAAATCCAGTTGCTAGACCTGCAAGTGTAAAGAAACGAACCCTAGCTCCTAGTAAAATTACTAAGCCATGCCGTTGCCTGAGTTCTTCCCCCGTATCCTCCTACATATTGATAATTTTTCTTCAAGCAAAGTTTCAGCAGGAAGAAATCTGACATAAAAGCTTTTGCTATTATTTCCTTGAGGAACGGTTCATTTTCTTAAGGAAATCCTAAGAGTACTTCCCATTTGCATAAGGCAAAAACATTCTTTAGCAAGTCACAGGCTGTGATATTTTTACAAATGACCCAATTACTCCTCTTTTAGAGTCTTTAAACATTCACCATTAAAGAATGTCTGGTCACACATACAGACATTTTTTACAATTATGGGGAGAACTCAAAAAATGCTGCCAGAAGCAAAAATAAGACTTTTGGCTTGCAACCCCCCCCAAAAAAAGTTGTTTGGGATTTACACATATTTTTTGTGATTATAAATCAGCTTTTGGACAGGTAAAATTCTGAGGTAGCATTGCAAGCACTCAGACTGTAAGTCTAAAACCTGTATCTGTAAACAGATGCCACCCGAGGTGGCTGTTCTTGGAATCTGCTAGCATCATAAATATTAGTGGACTGCCTTCATGATTTCTCATTCAGAGGGCAGTGCTAGGCACCGTGCAAAGTATATTAATAGTCATGGTTCCTCCTTATACCTTAGACATGGTTTACAAACACAGTCATATATAAAAGCCACACCTGTAGGGGCGCCTGGGTGGCTCAGTCGGTTAAGCAACCGACTTTGCGTCAGGTCATGATCTCACAGTGAGTGAGTTTGAGCCCCACATTGGGTTCTGTGCTGACAGCTCAGATCCTGGAGCCTATTTTGGATTCTGTGTCTCCCTCTCTCTCTGCTCCTCCCCCGCTCACACTCTGTCTCTCTCTCAAAAATAAATAAACATTAAAAAAAATTTTTAAACCACACCTGTAGAGAAGCCAAGTGTGGACGCACTTGCTTTGTTTATCTCTAAGTACTTATGAGAACTGCATTTTTAGACAGGGTCAGGGCAGTGGGAGGTGGTCTTGTCTTTTCCAGTTTATCAGGGAAGACTTCACGGTGAAGTGAAAAGGAGAGGGGAGTAACTGTTGAGCAAATTGCTTGCCACTTGTTTATGTTTGAGTCTGTAAGTCATTCAGTAAACATGTGGTTGCACAGAGCCACAAGTGATCAGAAGCAAGGAGTGTTGGGGTGCCTGGGTGGCTCACTCGGTTGAGCGTCCAGCTTCAGCTCAGGTTGTGATCTCCCAGTTCATGAGTTCAAGCCCTGCATGGGGCCCGCTGATGTCCTCGCAGTGTCCGCTTCAGATCCTGTCCCCGTCTCTCTGCCTCTCCCCCACTCACACTCTCTGTCTTTCTCAAAAATAAACAAACATTAAAAAAAAGAAGAAGAAACAGGGACTTGGTACCCTTCCACAAAAGCAGGTGTGTACATTCACACCCGCAATATCAGAAAGCATGCCTATGTAGACAACCACATGAGATCAGGGCCCTGCACTCAAGATGAAGTAAAAATTAATGAGAGAGGACCAAGTATGTTTAACTGCGTCTTCCAACAAACCCTCCCCGCCAAAAAAGTTTTCCGTCATCAGAAGACATGTTTAGAAAATGATCTCACGCATAACAATCTAAATGGGTCTTGTAGACAGAGTGCTGAACTGCAGATCTAAAAACAGAAAGCCAATGGCCACCTTACAGAGAGCGTGGCAAAACGATGAAACCCCACGTGACTTTTCCTTTGGGTTCGTAGTAGTTTTGTTCTTTGTCAAGCCTCTGATTGTTAGTGTGAGAGTACAGTATGATTTGCGTGGATCATTTTTATAATGCATCTTTTGGCTTTTGGCTCTGTCCTCCACAGCTGGACACTTAACCTTCTCATATACACCACTTTTCTCTGTTAAGTGGGTGAAATAATGCATCTCTTCCCAGATTGCAGGGAGTCCTAGAGATAATGCACATAATACAGCCAGCATAGTGCCTGTCATAGTACGTGCTCAATAAATGGAAGCCTTTGCTAAGAGCATTTTAGTAAGACTTCATCCCCTGCCTGTTTCTGTTCTCTAAATATTATATTCTGATTTACCAGACACATAAAATGTTACTAACTTTTCTTTTTGATGCTGTATCCACTTGTAAAATGAGGCTAGCAGGCCAAAAAGCATATTTAATCAGAGATAAAAATTACATTTGTAAACTGGATCCACTTGAGAGAAAGACAGCATGAGCTGCATCCTTGGTACTTTAGTAGAAATAAAGTGTTGCCTTGGGAATAAAGTTTCTCCTCATTTATATAATATAAAATATTCTTCTCTAAGACTTAGTGTATTCACAAAGCCTTTCTTTATTACTAAGTGATTGTTAAAATAATAAAAACCTGTGGCAGAGAAATAAACCATGAGACTATGCATTTGTGGCTTCATAGAAAGATCCCCCGAAGAAAACCCAAAAGTCCAGAAATCAAAGAGCAAAAGAAATAAATAGCTCAAAAATAGATTTTTATGTATATTTCCTCTTCATTTGCTTCACTGTTCCTTAGGTAAGGACTCATTGATTAGAGAAATTTATTCAGAAATACCTTTTTTTTTTTTTTTTGGTAACTATGTGTTGCCAGATTGGTATCTGCATAAATATCCTTATGTGAGTAGTTTGTAGAAACTGATGGTTATAATAATGGAAAGAAACTCAGAACGAAATTATTTTGTAGTCAGGATTCTCATGATGTCAAAAAGATTCTCTTCTATATTTATGATTCATAAAAGCATTTGAACCCTTCAAAATACACCCAGTATTTTAATTTCATAAAAACCATTTCCAATACATTCAGAACTCTTTCTAAAAAAATAATTTTAAAATATGAAGAAATAAAATTGATATATTAAAAGATTGGGGGACTTGAAAATCAGAAGACAGAGTCTGTGTTTCATACTGTTTAAATGAAATTTACAGACAACTAAAGGGAATTTTCCACCTTATCTAGCTTAAATAAGAGGACAAAAGGGTGGATAGTCCAGACTACAAGCAGTGACCTATAAGATTAAAAAGAAGTCTCTTTGTCGCAATTTTATCATCACTTGTAAGTGATAAAGTGCCAAACGACAGGCTTGTGGCAGTTGCAATGCATTTTCTTCGAGGCAGTAAAATCATCAACAAGGTGTCTGTATATGTGCAGCCCTGCTTGAATATGAAAGCAATTTTCCAAAGCCCTGTAGCTTAATTCTATTGTTTTCGTCAAGAACGAATATTCTAGATCACATTTTCAGTGACTGATTGTAATAGACACAGCTTGAAAAATGGATGAGAAAGCTCCCCAAATGATTCCCAGACAAGAGTCCAATACAATCAGCAGCAATATTTGCATTTATCTAAAAAGAGATTAAATGCTAGCAGAACTGCTCTGCACTTGTCTGCATATCATCCTCATGTGCTTTTTCTATTAAAGTAAGGATAGGGCAAGATTGGAGTAGAGCAAAGGATTTAAATTAAATAAATCTAAAAGTTCAAGGGGATGTTATATAGTAATAAAAAATGGATACCCACATTAAACTAAAATATTTTTGAATATTTTATTTAAAAAAATAAAATATAAAAGTAAAAATGTCACTCAAAATATAAATGCCATTTAATTATATCACTTTTAACAACTTCATTTTAGGCTAACTTTTCAAGTGTAAGGCAAATCCAAAGTTGGAAAATATTAGCATGCCGTCTCTGAGCATGTAATCCAGTTATGACCAAAGGTGATTTTAATTATTTAGATTCTCAATAGCTTTTATGGATAATTTTATAGCCAATAATTACTTGTGTGGCAATGTTGCTTTTACGTGTGAAGAAATAAGCAGGTTGTCATGGGTCAAAAATGAATTGCTCTCTCTGCTCTTTGGTACCACTGAGTGTGATTGGGTAAGTTCATCCTTTGGAGGTTTTCTTATCCTTGGAAGGATCTTTCTGCTGGTTTTGCCACAGGGGGGGTGTACATAAATGATAATCTCATATCAGAACTTAATGATATTCATTTTACAACATGCATATGTGTGTATACTTAAGAAATTAGCAGGGGTACTTCAGTGGTTGTTTCTGAGACACCCAGGAGATAGCAAATGACAGGGAAATTTAAAAAGATAGTAGTACCCAGGGGGGAAAGGAATCAGAGATTGTGGATGGCCCAACAATTTGAATTCAAATACTTTGGAATAAAGTAGGAGGAAAATAGTAGTATAAAATTCTCAGAAAATAATGTTTCAGTTAATTGTGTTTTTAGACACACTGTAAGAAAGTCCTTACTTCATTCCTTAATTCTGAAGATGTTTCTAACACGAAAAGTTTTGTTTCATTAATTAGCATAGTAAGTGGGATAGTTCCATTATTCATTCGCTCTATGAAGATTTAAGGTATTGAAGAAGGCTCATTCCACACTTTAAATGGCATTGTAAAAATTCTATAAATGGAGAGGGAAAAAGGTACAGAAGATTGGGTTTAATGTGGATAGACCTAGACCACATTTAACACGTAGATTATGTCATAAATCCCCAGTGTTTTCTTATGTTTTGGAGATTTGCTTTCTAATTTTTAAAAGCAGCATTGTTCTTGTTCATTAGAAATTCCTATCTTTCAAGATTTCACTTAACTAGAAAAGCATGATATGGAGAGATAAGCATCTTAGATCTTAGGAAATGCTAGACTAATCACAGATTTGAAAATTCTGGCTCACATAAGTAATAGGAAATAATGATGAAGCTAAAACAATAGTCACGGTTTTTCAAGACACTATGTAAAAAAAAAAAAAAACATGAGATCTCTGTCTTTAAAAATTTTTATAAGCAGTTTGGGGCACCTGGGTGGCTCAGTCCATTAAGCATCTGACTTCACCTCAGGTCATGGCCTCGCAGTCTGTGAGTTCAAGCCCCGCATTGGGCTCTGTGCTGACAGCTCAGAGCCTGGAGCCTGCTTCGGATTCTGTGTCCCCTCTCTCTCTCTGCCCCTCCCTCACTTGCACTCTGTCTCTCTCTGTCTCTCAAATATAAATAAACATTAAATTTTTTTTTTAATTTTTATAAGTAATTAGGCAGTAGCCTGGCTAGAATAATTTAGCAAATTTTGGTCCTATAAAGAAAAGGTAAAGCAGAGGAACCTACTATAAGTACTTTTTACATTCAACTCTATGAGTCTATCCTTTATACAACAGAATTTAAATGCCTTTTGGGGGCAAGTTGGAAATACATCTAAATTCTCCATTATTTCCCCAATCCTATACTGATTCCTCATTCCCACTCTAATTCTGTTAAGAGAAATCCACATTAAAATGTACTGCACAAGTTGAAAAGAAGTCTGTAGGTCATTTTGTCTTTCATCTTTGTTTTACAGAAAATGAGGTGTACAGAAATCAAGTGATTTGTTCAAGACCACACAAGTAATTCCTTCTACAGCAAGTAGCAGAACCCAAATCTTTCTCTGCTTAGTGCATGAATCTTTCATATTTAACAAGGAAAGCAGTGGTGGTTCTGAGTTAGTCTGTGACCAAACTACAAATAATAGTTGAGGCAAAATCTATAAAAATATCCCTGTATTACTGTTGGTGGGAATGTAAATTGGTGCAGCCCCTCTGGAAAACAGTGTGGAGGTTCCTCAAAAAATTAAAAGTAGACCTACCCTATGACCCAGCAATAGCACTGCTAGGAATTTACCCAAGGGATACAGGAGTACTGATGCATAGGGGCACTTGTACCCCAATGTTTATAGCAGCACTCTCCACAATAGCCAAATGATGGAAAGAGCCTAAATGTCCATCAACTGATGAATGGATAAAGAAATTGTGGTTTATATACACAATGGAGTACTACGTGGCAATGAGAAAGAACAAAATATGGCCCTTTGTAGCAACATGGATGGAACTGGAGAGTGTGATGCTAAGTGAAATAAGCCATACAGAGAAAGACAGATACCATATGTTTTCACTCTTATGTGGATCCTGAGAAACTTAACAGAAACCCATGGGGGAGGGGAAGGGAAAATAAAAAAAAGGAGGTTAGAGTGGGAGAGAGCCAAAGCATAAGAGACTCTTAAAAACTGAAAACAAACTGAGGGTTGATGGGGGGATGGGAAGGTGGGGAGGGTGAGTGATGGGTATTGAGGAGGTCACCTTTTGGGATGAGCACTGGGTGTTGTATGGAAACCAATTTGACAATAAGCTTCATATATTAAAAAAAAGAACAATAATATAGTTTTAATAAGTGAAAAAAAAATCCCTGTATTATGGGATATAGACTCCCTTACATTATGACTTTTTTATCCGCCCCCCCCCATCCACATATCTCTCACCTCATGAATAAGGCCACATATCCCATTTTGTTCTAAATAGATAATTCTAGAGGATTTGTTTCTCTGAAACCATAAGTTAGACCACACCCTAGAAGATAAGTAAATGAATGTCATTCCTGGTGCGGGAAATGCATTAAAACTTTAAACTGGGGTGTGGAAGGGTTTATTTTTCTCTGGTTTAAATGTTCTAATGTAGAACTTGCTAGCCTGTATTTATTTTAGTTCATTAGAAGCCAAAAGTTATTTTAATTGATTTGATGTAATATATTAGTCCTTAGAGTTTAAGAAATAGTGTAAAAAGATAAACTAGATCAATTGTAAATTAATATGCCATGTCAACAAATATATGTGCATTTTTTTAATTTACCGGTTGGTAGACATAGGATTTCAAAAACTAAGATGTTGAGTGTAAGAGCAACTTCCCAGAATTTCACAACCTGAAATGAAATATTTCATTTAGTACTATTAATAAATCTGGAATTATAAGGAGGCAGAGACTTTCTGTATAACATTATGCCCTAGATAGGAGTTTGCATGTCTAACTGTTGAGCCATATGATAAACACACATTGTTAATCTCTATACATGAAAGGTGTTTTCAGAGAAAACATAATTTCTATGAAAAAGATCAGACTTATGGTGGGGTGAAATGAGTCAATAGAAAATAATTGTGAAGGAAAAGCATTTCTGGAATGCCAGCATAAGGACGTTAGGAAATCTACTTCTTCATTAAATTAATGAAAACCCTGAGGAAATGGTCAAAATCAACTATTTTAGGACTCTGAAAATTAACCAAAGTCTTTCAATGATCCAAGGAGTATTTATTAAAACAAACAAACAAACAAACAAACAAAAAATCTGAAGCTCGGTAAGTACAGTGAGCTTGTGGCATTTTAACTTCTTTTTTCCATATCTTCCTCCATAGTTCCAAAATCACCCTGAAGTCCAGCAGCTTTGCAACTATGCTGAGAATATAAGTAGCCCAGTGGCCACTAAAGGAAGCTAAACAAATTTGACTCTTTCCCCAAAAGCCCCATTTCCACATAATTAATACTAATCAGCAAGGACTGGAAAGTCCTTGGAAAGGGAACACGCATTTACAGAGCTCGTCTCTATTTGACCCGAATCAGGGATCACTCAGTGAGGAAAATCCCATCCCTAAATTGTTAGTCCAAAACAAAGACATTGTTTAATATACCAAGTAGCTACCTGAGGTGATGATACCTGTGGGGGTAACAGTAGTCTGGCCAAAAAACCTTAAAAGGAAAATATAGTTAATAAGATATGCATAAGGGGCAAGCTTCATTATATTTCTCAACTCAAACATTAGGATTTAGAGTGCTATAAGAATGGGCAAGGAACACATGAGAAAGCCTCGGCTTTCTCTCGGCTTTGGCTGACCTTGATGCTCTGCAAAAACAGTAGGTGAAGGCTAAGGCAGAGCTATAAAGTGCCTGCATGGTCAAGGCATGCCATGAAACAAGCACAGAGACCCTCATCAAAATATGGCAGACTTACTGGCTGAATAAATTTAAGTAAACCTCTGTCCAGCCATTACCTGACCATTCAGGCAAGAGATACTACAATAGCTGCACACCTTGCAAAATTAGTCCAGGAAAGTCACTAAACAAACAGTAGCAGCAACAGAACTCTAGAGAAAAAAAGTGAATCTGATTCCTCAGTATTTACATTATGTCCATAATTCAACAAAACTTAGGAGACGTACACAGACATACACAGACATACACATACACTTTCTTGTACCTACAAGAAAGTACAAAAGTAGATAGGAGGAAAAAAACAGTCAACAGAAACGGTGCCTGTGGGGCTCCTGGGTGGCTCAGTTGGTTAAGCGTCCAACTCTTGATTGTGACTCAGATCACGATCTCCCAGTTTGTGGGATCAAGCCCCACATCAGGTTCCATGCTGACATCATGGAGCCTGCTTGGGATTCTGTCTCTCCCTCTCTCTCCTCCCTTCCCCTGCTTGTGCTCTCTCACTCTCTGTCAAAAAATAAACTTAAAGAATAAATTAAAAAATAAATTGTGCCAGAGGAAATTCAGATATTGGGCTTATTAAGAGAAAGACACTAAATCAGCTGGTATAAACATTATCAAAGAATTAAAAGAAACAGTATCTAAATAAGTTATGAGGACAATGTTTCGCCAATAGATAAAATCAATTAAGAGAGAGAATCCAAACCAAAAAAGAAATAAATTCTAGAGTTAGAAATTATAATCACTAACCAAAAAATTTACCAGAGGGGCTCATCAGCAGATTTGAGCTGAAGGAAGAATCATCAAACCTAAAGATAAGTCAGTTCAGACTATCCAGTCTAAGGAACAGGGAAAAAAACCAAACAAACAAAAAAACAAAACCACAGCCTCAAAGACATGTGGGGATACTATCAAGTGTATCAGTGTACCCATTATGAGAGTCCCAGAAGGAGAAAAGAGAGAAAAATGAGCATAAAGGTGATTTGAAGAAATCATGGCTGAAAACTTCACAAACTCAAACATTCGCTAAAAATCTAGGAAGCTCAACAAACTGAAATAAACTCAGAGATCCATGCCTACACACATCATGGCCAATGTGTTGAGTGGCCAAGTAGAGACAGAATCTTGAGAGAATCAAGAGAAAAAAAAAGATTTACTATCAATAATATTTACAACTCAAATTTCATCAGAAACAATGGAGAGCAGAAGGCAGTGGGCTGCCAGAGAGTTCTGAAAGGCATAACTGTCAACCAGGAATCCCACATCTAGAAAACCATCCTTTAAAAAAAAAAAGTCAGAGAAAGACAAATATCCTATGACTTCACTCCTATGAGGACTTTAAGAGACAAAACAGATGCACAAAAGGGAAGGGAAACAAATTATAAAAACAGGGAGGGGGACATAAGAGACTAATAAATATGGAGAAGAAAACTGAGGGTTACTGGAGAGGTTGTGGAAGCGGGGATGGGCTAAATGGGTAAGGGGCACTAAGGAATCTACTCCTGAAATCATTGTTGCACTAGATGCTAACTAATTTGTATGTAAATTATTAAAAACAAATTTTTAAAGGCAAAATTGGAGAAATTAAGACATTTCCAAATACAAAGAAACTGGGAGAACTTGTCATTGTCGTACCTGCCCTACGACAGGTATTAAATTAAATATTAAAAGGAGTCCTTCAGAATGAAATGAAAAGATACTGAAGAGCAATGTTAATTTGTACAAAGAAATAAAAATCACTAATAAAGTAACTACATAGGTAAATATAAAAGAATGTAAATACATTTTGTTTGCAACTCTTTCCTGTATGATTTAAGAAACAGCTGTATAAAACTATTTGTAAAACTGTGTTGAGGGGCTCATAATGTATGGAGATCCAAGTTGTATAATAATAATAGCACAAAAGGTGTGGGGGAAAGCCATAGCTCTCTTAGAGCAAAGTTTTTCTACACTGAAGTTAAATTGGTATCAATATAAACTAGATTGTTTTAAATTTAAATGTTAATTTGAATCCTCAGGAAAAACACTAAGAAAATAACTCAAAAATACAGTCAAAGACATAATTAGAAAATTAAAATAGTAGTCTAGAAAATATTTAGTACAGATGAAAGAATGGGAAAACAGGAAAGAAAGACATAAGACATATAGAAAATAATTAGCAAAATAGCAGATGTAAATTCTACTTTATCAGTAATTATATTAAATTAAATGGGTTAGTTGCTCTAATTAAAAGGCAGAGGTTGGAGGGATTGATAAAGTATATATCTACAGGAAACAGTTTAGATTCAAAGACATAACTAGATTAACAGTAAAAGGCTATATATAGATATATAGATATATATATGAAGCAATAAACTAAAAAGGAATTAGAGTATATTAATATCACACAAAAAAGGCTTTCAGATAAATTATTACTAAACACAAAGTAGGCTGTTTTATAATGAAAAAAGTTCAATCTGTTAGGAAGGCATGACAATTGTAAATATATATGCACCTAACCATAGAGCCCCAGAATACACGAATCAAAAACTGATGTAATTAAAAAGGAAAATAGAAAATTTAACAACACTTGGAGGCTTCACTGCTCCACCTTCATTAACGGATAAGACAACAAAGCAGAAGATAAACAACAACAAGAAAAATTGAACAGCACCATGTGTCAGCTTGACCTCGCAGACATATGTACTCAATAACAGAATAGATATTTTTTCCAGTGTCCATAGAAGTTTCTCTCTAATTTACCATAAGTTATGCCTTAAAACTAGCCTCAATAAATTTAAAAAATTGAAATCATACAATACATGTTCTATAACAACAGTGGAATAAAATTAGAAAGCAGTAACATTTGGAAATTCACAAGTTAGTGGAACTTAATACACGCTTAAATAACCAATGAATCAAAGGAGAAATCACAATACAAATCTTAAAATACTTTTAAATAATGAACATTAATATACAACACCAGCACTTATGGATGAAGCTAAACAATTCTTAGAGAAAAACTGATAGCTGTAAATGCCATATTTTTTAAGAACTCAAATATATCTTATCTTACACCTTTAAAAACTAGAAAATCGGGGCGCCTGGGTGGCGCAGTCGGTTAAGCGTCCGACTTCAGCCAGGTCACGATCACGCGGTGCGTGAGTTCGAGCCCCGCGTCAGGCTCTGGGCTGATGGCTCGGAGCCTGGAGCCTGTTTCCGATTCTGTGTCTCCCTCTCTCTCTGCCCCTCCCCCGTTCATGCTCTGTCTCTCTCTGTCCCAAAAATAAATAAAAAACGTTGAAACAAGTAGAATAAATTAAATGATAAAAATTAGAACAGAAATAAATGAAATCAAGAAAAAAAACACAACAGAGAAAATTGATGAAACCAAAGCTGGTTCTTTGAAAAGATAAATAAAAATTACACATTTTAGTTGACCTTACAGAAATACAAAAGATTATAAACTAAAAATAATCTTAGGTAAATAAATAATCTAGATGAAATGCACAAATTTCTAGAAATAAATAAACTATTAAAACTGGCTCATGAAGAAATGGAAAAATTTTATAGACCTATAACAAGTAAAGAGACTGGATTAATAATTTTAAAACTTCCTGCAAAAAAAAAGCTCAGGCCCAGATGGCTTACTGATGAATTCTACAAAATATACGAAGAGTCAACACTAATTTTTCTTTTTTTTTAACACTAATTTTTCATAAACTCTTCAAAAATATAAAAGAATAGGGAACACTTCCCAACTAATTGTATAAAGCCAGTATTAACTAACTCTGAGACTGAACCAGAGAAAACATCACAAGAAAACTATAAACCAATGTCCCTTATGAATACAGATGAAAAACTGCTTAACAAAATATTAACAAACTGAATTCAGCATCCTATAACAAGGATTCTACACCATACCGGGTGGGATTTATCCCAGGAATGTAAGGTTGGTTTAATGTCAAAAATCCACTTAATGTACCACACTATATCAATAGCATAAAGGATTCAAAAAAATTATCTCAAAGAATACAAAAATAGAAAAATAAAACCATTTATTGAAAACTACCAACAAACTAGGAAATAGGCATTGATTAAAAAAAAAAAACACAACTAAAATCACACTTAATGGTGAAGGATTCAATGTTTACCCCCAACATCAGAAACAGGATGTCTACTCTCACTCTATCAGCTCAATGTTATAATGCAGTTTCTATCCAGGGAAATTAGGTAAGAAAAAGAAAAGATATCCATATTGGAAATGAAGAAGTAAAATTATTTCTATGCATAGAGCATATGATCTGATATATAGAAAATCCTAAGGAATCCACAGAGACACTGTTAGAAATAAAAAAAATTAACAAGTTTTCAGGATACGAGATCAATTGGCTATAATAGAAACAAATAATCCAAAAATGAATTAAGGAAACAATTCCATTTCAATAGCATCAAAAAGAATAAAATGAATAAATTTAACAAAAGAAGTGTAAGACTTGTACACTGAAAACCATAAAACAAAGAAAATTTAAAGACTTAAATAAATGCAAAGAAATCTCATGTTCACGGATAACAAGACAACATTCTTACTATGACAATATTCCCCAAACTGACCTACAGATTCAGTATATTTCATATTAAAATCCTAGCTGTCTCTTTTAAAGAAATTGACAAAGTGATCCTAAAATTCATTTGAAAATGCAAGAGATGTAGGAGTCCAAACGTTCTTGAAAAAGAACAAAGCTGGAGAAATTAAATTTCCTGATTTCAGAACTTACTACAAAACTACGGTAATCAAGACACTCTGGTACTGGCATGTAGATATTCATGTAGTTCAATGGAATGGTATTGAGAGTGTAGAGGTAAACTCTTAAATTTCTGGTCACTTGATTTTCAAAACTGGGTGTTAAGATAAATCAATAGGTAAAGAGTAATCTTCAGCAATGGTATTGGGACAACTGGCTATTCACATGCTAAAGAATGAAGCTTGATCCTACTTCACATCATACACAAAAATTAATTCAAAATTGATAAACTTAAATGTAAATTTTTAAGCACTAGGATGAGACTATGATTTCTTACATATGAAACCAAAACCATGAGGAAGAAAAGAAAAAATAGATAAATTGGACTGTGTCAAAATTTAAAGCATTTATGCTTCAAATGACGCTATCAAGAAACTAAAAAGACAACTCACAAAATGAGAAAATATCTGCAAATCATATACCCAATAAGGGATTTCTTTTCCTATTTTTAAAACTGGAAGTTTGTATCCTTTGGCCATCTTCACTCATTTTGCCCACCACTTACCCTCTGCCTCTGAAAACGACCAGTCTATTCTCTGTATCTATAAGCTCATTTTTGGTTTTGTTGTTGTTGTTGTTGTTTGTTGTTGTTGTTGTTGTTGTTGTTGTTGTTAGATTCCACATATAAGTGAGACCAAATGATATTTGTCTTTCTCTGACTTATTTCACTTAGCATAAGGCCCTCAAGGTTCATCCATGTTGTCACAAATGGCAAGATTTCCTTTTTCATAGCTGAACAATATGCCATTGTGTATCTAATACCACAATTTCTTTATTCATGCATTTATGAATGAACCCTGAAGTTGTTTCCTTCCCTATCTTGGCTGTTATAAATAATGCTGCAATAAACATGTAATGCGTATATCTCTTGGAATTACTATTTTCATTTTCTTCAGATAGATACCCAGAAATGGAATTGCTGGGTCACATTTTAATTTGTTGAAAAAATCTCTATACTGTTTTCCATAGTGGCTGCCCCAGTTTATTTACTCATCAACAGTGCACAAGTGTCCCCTTTTCTCCACATCCCCACCAACACTTGTAACTTCTCTCTTCTCTTTTTGATACTAGCCATCCTGACACGTATGAGGTGATAGTTTCCTGTGGTTTTGTTTTGCATTTCCTTGATGATAATATTGCACATCTTATCATGTGTCTGCTGGTCATCTATATGTCCTCTTTAGAAAAATGTCTATTCAAATCTTCTGCCCATCGTTTAGATTGTTTTTTTGCTGTTGAGTTCTGTGAGTTCTTTATATATTTTGGATATTAACCCCCTGTCAGATATATAATTTGCAAATATTTTCTCCCATTTAGTAGGTTGCCTTTTCATTTTGTTGATTATTTTCTTTGCTTCAAAGAGGCTTTTAATTTGATATAGTCCCACTTGTTTATTTTTGTTTGTGCTGCCTTTGCTTTTGGTGTCAAATCCAAAGAATCATCATCAAGACCAATGGAAAAGAGCATATCACCTATCTTTTCTTCTAAGAGTTTTATGGTTTTGGGTGAATGTTCAAGTCTTTAATCCATTTTGAGTTCATTTTTGATGTAGTGCAACTAAGCCAAGTTAGTGGTCCAGTTTCATTTTTTGCATGTAGCTGTCCAGTTTTCCCATTACCATTTACTGAAGAGACTGTCCTTTCCCTTTTATATATTCTTTGGTCTTTGTCATAAATTAATTGACCATATATGCATGGGTTTATTTCTGAGCTCTCTATTCTGTGCCATTGATCTATGTGTCTGCACTTCTGCCAGTGCTACCCAGTTGTGGTCACTATATCTCTGTAACATAGTTTGAAATCGGGGACCATGATGTCTCCAGCTTTGTTCTTCATGCTTAAGATTGTTTTGACTATTAAGGAATTTTGTGGTTCCATACAAATTTTAGGGCTGTTCTGTTTCTGTAAAAAAATGACATTGGAATGTCAATAGGGATTGCATTAATTCTATAGATTATTTTGGGTAGCATGGACCTTTTAGCAATATCAGTTCTTCTAACATGTGAGCATGAAATATCTTTAAATTTATTTGTGTCTTCAGTTTCTTTCATTAGTGTCATAATATTCAGTGTACAAGTCTTTCACCACCTTGACTAAATTTTGTCCTAGGTATCTTATTCTTTTTGATAAAACTGACAAATTTTACATAGCCACAATATGTAAAGAACCGCTAAAACTCAATAATAAAAAGGAGGGATAATCCAATTAAAAATTGGGCAAAGGGTTTGAGTAGGTTTTTCTCTAAAAAAGCCATACAGTGCAAAACAAACACATGAAAAGATGCTAACGATGTTAGTAATTAGGTAATAAAAATCAGAACAACAATGACATTGCTCTCCACACCTATTGGGATGGCTATAATCAAAAAGAGATAATAACAAGTGTTGGCCAGGATGTGGAGAAGTTGGAGCCCTCATAATTTGCTGGTGAAATTATAAAATTGGCCAGCCACTTTGGAAAATGGTTTGACAGTTTCTTAAAATGTTAAACATTGAGTTACTATTTGACCTAGGATTTCACGTCTAGGTGTATATCCAAGAGAAATAAAAATATAATACATCCACGCAAAAACTTGTGCCTGGGTGTTTATAGCAGCATCATTATTAGTAGCCAAAAGTGGAACAACCTAAATCAACTGATATATGTGTTATATGTGGTATAGTCATCCCATGAAATATAATACCCCATTAAAGTGGAATGAGACAGCAGGTACATGATACAACATGGATAAACTTTGAAAACAGTTTTCTAATTGATAGAGGTCTGTCACAAAAGACTGTACATTTATGATTCCATTTATTTGAAATGTCTAGAAAAAGCAAATCCATAAGTATAGAAAGTAGCTTAGTGGTGGCCAAAGGGAAGGGAGAAGGGGGAAAGGAGAGTGATTGCTAATGGTTGTGGGATTTCTTTTAGGGGTGATGTAAAGAAGTGATAGTCATACAACTATGTGAATGAACTGAAAACACTGAATTATGTACTTTAAAGTGGTTATGAATTGTATTTCAATAAAGCTGGTATTTAAAAAAAGACTTTTAAAAAATTCCACCTCATAGCTAAGACCTAAATGTAAACAAAAACAAAAAGTAAATCAGGAAGTGGGAAATTTTCAATGTCAATAAAAGACATGATCACCCCCAAAATGATAAGATATAAGAAAAATATAATACAACATAATATAGTACAATACAATATAAATAGGATATAATGATATGATATGAGAATACTAGAATGGAGTATGATGTGATGTGACATGTCTCTAGGTTAGATGTTGAAAACGTAGCTAGGAAAAGGTCACACCGACTGGCTTGGAAATTGATCTCATAACCAGTGTTCTGGGAATCAGAGAGGTGAGACAATTATCTCGTTTGTCTTCTGCCTTACTCCAATTCTTTTTCTTGGTGTTATCATGGGATGAACCTATCCAGAACTACCAATCATTCTTTGGTGAAAGCTAGGTCTTAAGAAGTGAACCATGTTGGGCTAGAAGCATAAGCCTTGGACTACCTCCATTGTAGGACATGCCTTCAAACTCAGTCAGCTAGCACTTATTTTTTTTTTCTTAAATATTCATTTATTTTTGAGAGAGAGAGAGAGAGAGACAAAGTGTGAATAGGGGAGGGACAGAGAAAGAGGGAGACACAGAATTTAAAACAGGCTCCAGGCTGTCAGCTGTCAGCATAGAGCCCGACCCGGGGCTTGAACTCACGAACCGTGAGATCATGACCTGAGCTGAAGTTGGACGCTTAACCGACTGAGCCAACCAGGTGCGCCATCTAGCACTTATTTTTTTTAATGACATGCAACAGTAATATTAGAGTCTACTTAAAATACTTCTTTTCTTTTTTTCATTTCTGTGACTTATTCATTTCATAGCTGGAACCCTGTATCTTCCAGTTCGTTCATCCATTTCACTCACCGCTCCATCCTCCTCCCCTTTGGCAACTATCCATTTGTTCTTTGTATTTATGGATCCGTTTCTGTTTGTTTGTTCATTTTAAAATGACTTTGGTATTTAATTTCTTTATACATATAAGCAAATATACATACACATAATTGAGAATACCTCATGCTCATGCATATGTTCCATATATACATAATTTTACATAAATGCACAAGCATGAGTATACACATGCCTGTTTCAAGTGTAATTCCTTGCTTGGTTCTTCCTTCCCTTATGCTTCCCTCTTCACTGACATCAAATGCCTTCCCCCACATAATCCATGTTAAAAGTCTAATATTATTCATATTTTTTCTGTTACTGTAATCCTATGTGGTTATGCTTAGTCACACACTGGGGATTATCTTGGTTTTTAAAAATGAAGTCATGGTGCACTGCTTTTCTACATCTTGATTTTCATTCTAAAATACCTTGTGAAAATTCTTCCAAGATATCTGATACAGCTTTAATTCATTCTTTCAAAGCTGCATAATAGTCGTGTCCATTCTGGGACTGGGCTGTAGCATATTCAGTCATTATCTCACTTTGGGGACGTTCATTTTGCTGCTGCTTTTTTCCTACTATGAAAAATGCTATGGTAAACAGCTCCTAGCTTTAGAAATATATGGCCTTTGTATGTTTTTGTTTCTAAAGCATAAATTCCCAGGAATAAAATGAATATATGTATCTGTATATACACATATATAATTTTATATACATGTAAAAGCCAATGGATGTTTCCAGAAAAACTAATACTTTATATCTCTATCTCAATGTATACATGTATACTTTTCCCACATCCCCACTGATAACAGGGACTGTAGTTCTTTTTTCATTTTTACTATGTCTTTGTTATCTATTAAATTAGTTAATCTTTCATCCTTTACAAATTTATAAAGAAAGTTACAGATTGCTTAACCAAAAAGGGAGAAGATTCGTTATTCAATTATACAAAATTATCAAGACATTTTTTTTCCTTTATCTCCCTCAGCATTCCCTCCTTCTTCTTAACTTTATTCTCAGGTTGGCTCTCCCCTTTCGCTCACAAGATGGGGGCCAGCAACTCCTGGAGCTACCTTCTTTCAGGTTGAGATCCCACAAGAAAGAAACAATTCAGTTTTAGCATTCCCAGCCTTGCGGTTTTATTTTTGTATTTGAGAGAGAGGGAGAACGTGAGTGGGGGAGAAACTCAGAGGGAGAGAAAGACAATCTCAAGTAGGCTCCATGCTCAGTGCAGAGGCCAACATGGGGCTGCATCCCATAACCCTGGCATCATGACCTGAGCCAAAATCAAGAGTTGGAAGCTCAACTGACCGGGCCACCCAGGTGCCCCACCCAGAATTAGTTTTGAGGTGTCCTTTCATTAAATCAACTGAAGACATCTTTGAACATAACACTGGGTGATTGGGAAAATGTGATGCTTTGATTGGCTTACATCTGGTCACATGTTCTACTTTAGGACTAGAGAGAGAGCCTCAGCCAGACTATCCGAGATGGGGGAAAGAACACTTCCTCCAAAAATATCATGGTTGTTGCCAAAAGAAGAGACAGTGGCAACACAAATATCCTCTATATCTTTCTTAATATGCAAAGTATGATTGCGTGCATCTTGCTCATATTGCAATCGCTACAAAAGGATTTGTTCATCATAAGTCAATGATGGTTCACCCCTTTACACAGCTGTAAATGTCAAAATTACAAATTAAACTTCTGTTGAAAAATTTGCTAAAGTATATTATATCTTAAATGATAATCATATCATCTTGTATGTTCTTATTACTTCAGAGAAATCATGAGGAGTGTCATTATAATATGCTATATTCCAAAATAATTAGAGTCTATGAGAAATATAGAGCTATTGGCTTTTAATGATCTTTTCTTAATTTCTTAATCTTATTTATATCTCTATTTCTTTTTCTTCATGATATTATGTACCCATTTCTAGCTTTTTCCATTTCACCTCTCCCAACGTGGAAACCTGCCATTTGTAACATGTAAGTTGTCAGAGAATAAGAGATAATATTCTCTGGATGAAAACCTAAGGTATTCCTCCATATCAAAGTCTACTAGCTTCAGAAAAAAAGGTCCTGGGTCATGCCAAGTCAGTCTATTTTTTTTTTTATGTTTATTTTATTTCTTAGAGAGAGCGTGAGTGGGAAAGGGGCAGAGAGAGCGTGAGACAGAATCTGAAGCAGACTCCAAGCTATCAGCCCAGAGCCCTATGCGAGGCTCAAACCCATAAACTATTAGATCATGACCTGAGCTGAAGTTGGACACTTAACCGACTGAGCCACCCAGGTGTCCCGCACCAAGTCAATCTGGGTCACAATTGTGTGTGAACAACTAGAGGCTCACTTGTTTATTGAATGGATAAATTTATTTAAGGTACTCAGAGGTCTTTTTTGCTTACTTTCTGGCCTTTAGCTCTATCAGAGGTAAGTGAGGTTATCAGGTAACTTAGGATAATTGAGGTGTGTGTGTGTGTGTGTGTGTGTGTGTGTGTGTGTGTGTACACATGTACATGTAATATATTGTGTATTATAAATATGCAGGTATAACAGGAGCACGGACTCTTGAATCTATGTCCAAACATGGCTTCTGTAGTTACCAGCTGTATGATCTGGAGGAATACACTAAACCTCTCTGTGTCTTAGGGCCCCTGCTAAAATGGCAATAATAATGGTATCTACTTCAGAGAGCCGTTGTGAAAATTGAGATCATCTTTGTGAAACTCAGCAGAGTGCCCCATATGTAATGTGCTCAATTAGTAATAGTTGATATTATTTGTTTACTTTTTCCTCTCCACTGGATTGTGAGCAACGATACTCCCAAACCCAGCACAGTGCCTTATTCATGCTAGGTGACACATAAATAGTGGATAAATTACTAGAAACTACAAGGTACTTCTCTTCTGTTCATAGATATTTACATGCATATTTACGCCATCTCGGACAGGAACTGCTAGTCTTAAATATTGCTGGAATAGGAATCAGTAGGAATAAAATGAAATGAAACCGTATATGCCTGGATTTATAATAAAGCCATCATAATTCCTGAAAATTGTGCCGAGAAATCCCTGAATTATGCTTTCCGGTTTCCTTTTAATAGGCTACTCATTTTCCCGGTCAAAAATTCTTCTTCTAGCAGTATTTTGCATAGAGAGACTATAATTTTCAGAAAGATAAGGCAATTAAGAGGGAAAAGAACGTTTAACAGTTTGAATGAAGAAATAGTGGAAGTTTTCTTTTTAGAGCTGTTCAGATTCTGATTTGAGAACTGTTCAGAGTTTAAATAACATTGACTCAGGTTACCTGGGGACTCCTTCCAGAGCGCACTGACCCTGTGATGTCTTTGGAATGTCTTCACTACATTTTATACTATCCTCTCTTCCCCCATAGGTATACTCCCCCGCCAGCCCTCAGAAGTATCAGGCTTTATCTTAAAAATCAAACAAAAAGAAAATCAAGATTATACAGAGATGTTAAGAACCAAAGCTTTGCCTTCAACTTTCAATCCTCTTATTAATACCCATGTCATGACTCTTGTTGAGAAAAAGGTTTAGTGTCACTGTCCTCAATCAGTGTTCTTTCATTCACTTTCATTAGGAGCCATGTTTTCCTGACAAAGGATAACAAATGGACACTGTTGGTCCCTAATGTGCTTTTGACTACAGATCCTGCACCACTTCTCTGGGAAGGAATTGCAATTATTTGTCATTTTAATATGACTTGGCAAGGAGGTCCAAAAAACATGGCTATTATTCATCAATATGTATATTTTGTACTTATATTAATATTAGAATATCATGATTACTCGTCTCACATTGTATGAGCAAGATAAAATTACACCATGTAAAAAATGCATGAAATTCTTAGGCTGCACTCGTATAGGAAAAGTAAAGGTAATTTAAGAGCTTGCACCATTTATATGCTAAAAGCTGCCATTTATTATTGTTAGTGGAGAAATACTTTTACCTTTGCACTAATGAGTAATATATCAATATGTTTCCACTGTTAATTGGAAATAATATAGCTAATACTAAAACTCCAATCTTTTAAAGTATATTTATTCATCCTTTTACATTCTGTAATGTTCTAGTGTCTGATATTTCTATCATGTTAGATAATGTAAATGTAATCTTGATACTAGAATATAACTCTTTAGTTCTGAGTTCTTTCAGAAGCTTTTGCATAGAAGATTAGTTTTGAAACCTTTCAATTCAAGAACTAGCTTTGGAAACTGTTAACTACTAATAGTTTATCTATCAGCCAACCTCTTCTCAATGAATAATAGTTCATCTTGTATCATATTTGTGATGAAACAAACCCATATCCAGTTCTGGTTAGCTTAAATTTTTCTGTAATTCTATCAGTTCTCTTTTTCTCAT
The DNA here is from genome assembly GCF_028018385.1 of Neofelis nebulosa. Taxonomy (NCBI): domain Eukaryota; kingdom Metazoa; phylum Chordata; class Mammalia; order Carnivora; family Felidae; genus Neofelis; species Neofelis nebulosa. Next base: position 128,224,034 of record NC_080789.1, read on the forward strand.
TGGAAGCAGGAGCTAAGTAAAATTCAAGTGCATCGCAAACTAGCACATAACCAATTTTTTTAAGTTGCTACCTGCTAACAGAATGGAAGTTAAGTTTACTAGAATTAAGGACAACACACACACACACACACACACACACACGCACGCACGCACACATTTGTACTATAATAAAAACCAGAGAAAGGCCAATCAAGTAGGCTCTCACCCTTCTTTTTTAATTTTTTTTAATGTTTGTTTATTTTTGAGAGAGACAGAGACAGAATGCAAGTGGGTTGGGGCAGAGAGAGAGGGAGGCACAGAATCTGAAGCAGGCTCCAGGCTCTGAGCTGTCAGCACACAGCCCAGCGCGGGGCTCAAACTCACAGGTCGTGAGAGCGTGACCTGAGCCCAAGTCAGATGCTCAACCCACTGAGCCACCCAGGCACCCCAAGGCTCTCACCCTTCTAACATGAATAAAACCTATATCATCATAGCTCGAAGTAAAATTAAACTTTTATTCATTCAACTATTATTTACTAAGTGTCTTGCAAAAAGACAGGTACATTCTTTTAATCATCTTCTATATACAAGAGACAATACTAAAGCCTGATTTGAGCTTATAAAGCTCAGATAGTTGAGGAGCAGACAACAGCCTCTTCCTTTAGAAAGAAAGCAATGGACAAAAATCACAGCAAATCATCTTGCTTGTTTGTGTTTGTGGGCAGGATGGGTAAGATAGAAGAAAGGAAAAGACTAGTATTTAAGAGCATTGCCAAAACCCACCTATAAGATAACTGGAATAAAATAAATTGAGAAATATGTACATTCAAGAATATTCATCCCATTATTTATAGAATAAGGAATTTGTTAAGCAAAATATAGGTTATCTATACAATGAATTACCTGAAATGATCTTTTAAAATAACTATAGTTATGAAAACACTTAAAGCCATGTCTTAAACGTGTATTTTTAAATGTGGAGATGTGAAAATACTTCGAGTGAAAATAGATTTTTTAAAAGAATGCACACACATATATAAGAACACAGATATATACACGTATAAAGCATAATGCTACAAGATATTTACCAAGTGACAAGATTATGGGTGATGTTAATTTTCTTCTTTATACTTTTTTATATTACCCAGATCTTCTGCAATGAATGTGTTACTTCATCAGAAAAAAAGTCACTTAAAAGGCATACTAAAATATTAATTAGAAGATTATTTTTTAATGTTTAGAATTTAAAACTTTTATTTTTACAACTCAATACCGGATTAAATTATAGATTTCTGTTGAATGTATTAGGAGGCTTAAAGCTGTGCTAAAAAAACTTTTGGCCCTTCTTAATGGTATTTTAAATACCGACACTTAAATTTTTAAACTATCTATATGAAAGGCTAAGCATTGTAGGAGGTATATTAAAAACCTGCTTTTATCCTGAAGAAATCACAGAACCTCTGGGAAATACAAAAACAATAGTTATTTTTTAGGGAAACATAAACAATGTAACCTAGATTTTTTTCTTTTAATTGGGACCCTCCAAGTGTCAAATCTGAAACATAGATGGAGTCAAAAAGTGTTGAAAATTAATGTTTCTACGGTTGTACTGAGTGACTCTGAAGGAGACCATGACTCATGAATTACACTACACATCACATGGCAACATTTCCTCCAACATGTTCTTTGAACATCTTTTCCTCCTCAAATTTCTACCTCCAGCTCTCTCTTCATGGCTTTCCACCTGTCTTCAAGATCTCTCTTTGCTCAAGCTTCTCCACCCTTCTCCTTCTTCTCAGATCATTCCCATCCTACCACCTCTAGAAAACTCTATTCCATTTCTCTAGGCAGATCTAGGCAGATTTTTAGTCTTTCTTGAATTCTTTTGGTTCCCTTCTCCACTATCCATCCCAGCCAGCACCTGTTTGTTCATCTGTATAAATGTGAATATTAATATCAACCTCAGAAAAGATAAGTAAACTAGCTTTTCGTGTAATCCACATTCGGTAAATATTACCTTCCCTAATGGTGACAGCTCTGTTTTAATCCTATGAGTCTCTTCTCAACCAAAATACAAGATGGTGCATTAAGAGCCTTTCTGTCCCCACCATCCTTTGTGAAATCAAGTGCAAACAAAAACCAACAAATAAAATTCTAATTTCAATAAAATAGGAAATAGTCACAACATTAAACAACAATTCTGAAGAGTAGCTACCAGACACAGTAAAATTTGTAGTCAAGTGAGCGAGATATCGGTTGGAGAAATAGATCTTCGATATCCCATGCGTCTTGTTTGACAGAATCTCCAAGTATAGGCGAAAATTTTCTGAAGGGCCCAGACAGGGCCTTTTTCGTAGAAGAGAAAGATTTCATCAATATCTATGAATTGCATTCAACACTGAAAATGGCAGAAAAGGTAAGACTAAGAGAAAAACCTCAGAGATCTTTCATATAGAAGAAAATGTGTGCAAAATCCCTTATTGTGCAAAAACCATAAGAAAATGGTTTCTTAGATATGTGACCAAAAGTACAGGCAACCAAAGGAAAATACAGATAAATAGGAGTAAATGATAATGCATGGGGCACCTGGATGGCTCAGTTGGTTAAGCATCTGACTTCGGCTCAGGTCATGATCTCAGAGTCTGGGGGTTCAAGGCCTGCATCACGCTCTGTGCTGGCAATTCAGAGCCTGGAGCCTGCTTTGGATTCTGTATCTCCCTCTCTTTCTGCCACCCATGGTTTGTCTCTCTCCCTCTCAAAAATGAATACATTAAATTTTTTTTTAATTAAAATGTAAACTTTTAGTACTTCAAAGGATACCATCAGGAACATGAAAAGACAATTCAAAGAATCAGAGGAAAGTTTTACAAATCTGATAAGGAACTTGTAAAATATTTAAACAATTTTATAGTGCAATAATAAAGAGGCAAATAACCCAATTAAGAAGTGAGCAAATGACCTGAACAGATGTTTGTTCAAAGAAAATATACAAATGGCCAACAAACACTTGAAAAGATGCTAAACATCATTATGTATCAGGGAAATTTAGGTCAAGCCGCAATGAGATCCCACTCCACAGCCACTAGGATGACCATAATCAAAACAAAGAAAAAAAGATAATAACAAGTGTATTGTCAAGGATATGGAGAAATCAGAACCCTTATGCATTATTAGTGAAAATGTGAAATGGTACAGCCACTTTGGAAAACAAGGTGGGAGTTCTTCAAGAGATTAACATAACTACCACATGATTCAGCAATTCCAGTCACGGGAATATACCCAAGAGATAGAAAAATGTGTGTCCACACAAAAACTCGTACACAAATGTTCATAGCAGCATTACTCATAGTAGCCAAAAGATTGAAATAACCCAAATGTCCATCAGCTAATGAATGGATAAATGAAATGTGGCACATCCATGCAATGGAATATTGTTAGGTAATAAAAAGAAATAAAACACTGATACCTGCTACAACATGGACAAACCCTTGAAGACATTATGCTAAGTGGAAGAAGCCAGTCACAAAGGACCACATGTATGATTCCATTTATATGAAATATCCAGAATAGGTAAATCTATAGAGACAGAAAGTATATTAGTGATTTCATAGAGCTGGGGTGATGGGAGAATTGAGGATGAAATTAAAAGTGTGGAGGACCTTTTGGGGATGACGAAAATGTTCCAAGATGGACTGTGGTCATGGTTCCACAATTCTGTGGATATATTTAAGCCCATCAATTTCACATTTTAAGTGGGTGAATTGTATGGCACTTAAATTACACCTCAGTAAGGCTATTAAGAAGAAGAAAACAGATAATTTCAGTCACTCAAGATATCTAGAATACAGTGTTTTATTAGTTATAGGTGTACACTATAATGACTCAAAAGTTCTGTACATTTTTGGGTGCTCATGAATGAAAGTATACCTTTAATCCCATTTATCTATTTCATCCATCCCTCCACCCACCTCCCCTCTGGCAGCTACCAGTTTGTCTCTGTATTTGTCTGATTTTTTCATCTCTTTTTTTGTTCTTTGTTTTTCTTAAATTCCACATAGAAGTGAAATCATCTGACTGACTCATTTCACTTAACATTATACCCTCTAAGCCTATCCATGTTGTTGCAAATGGCAAGATCTCATCCTTTTTATGGCTGAGTGATATTCCATTATGTATATATACCACGTCCTTTATATACATTCAGCTATGGATGGACACTTGGCTATTTACCCGAGGAAAACAAAGACACTAATTTGAAAAAATATATGCAGCATTATTTACAATAGTCAACATACGGAAGCAATCCAGAGGTCCATCCATAGATAAATGGATAAAGGGGTCTTCTTTTAAAGGGAGGAAAATGGACTTTGTAACAAAAATCCCCAAATCACTATTCCGTCCATGTCACTTCTATTTTGTCTGTCCATCCTCCCTACAGGACCCCTTCAGATCTAGATTTCTCTTTCAGTGCCCTCAGGCATCAGCATGTCATTTCTAAGTCAGGTTTGCGTGCAGGAAAATCCTGAAGTCACTTCCTCGAGGTCCCTCCAGCACAGAAATATCATTTTTGCGCTCTTATATTAGGCTTTTAAGTGCTTTCAAGTCTTCTGCCTAGACTAGTCATGTAAAGGCTTTCTCCTCTGAGTTATTTTGTTGTTTGTTTGGGGGTTTGTTTGTTTGTTTGTTTGCTTGTTTTACCTCCCAAGCCTCTACCCAGGAAGGAAAAGAACAAGTACTCTGTGCAATTAGATTTCCCCAAACGTCTCAAGAATATGTTACATGTACTCTCTCTCCTGGAGCCTAATCAGGTGACCCAAGAGAGACAGGGTTCAGGACCCCATCAGTCACTTAAGATGTTTTGCTTTCTCTTACACACTCCTCTTCTCATTGCCCAAGGAATCAAAATTATGTATCAGGAGAAGGAATATCTGATGTTTACATCTTTGTTTTGTTTTCCCAAACTTGGGAGCTTTCTCAAAGACTATCCTCCTTTCTCACAGGCTTATATCTCTGAAACTCAGTACCTGGGAAGATAAATTTATCTATTTATGGTCATTCTTCTGTGTCATCTCCATCATCCTTTCGACTACCATCCATTGCTTCTTGAATGAAGAAGCATCACAGTTTAAAAGAAATTTCACGGCAAGAAATAGTTGATTCATGTTTCCAAATTACATAATTCTCTAATCACATAATTCTTTATATAATCAATAGCTAATTAGAAAACACAATAAAAGAAGGATCTCGTTTATATTGGCAATGGTAGACATAAAATTTCTACTAATAAAATTAGCAAGAAATATATAGAATCTACACTAAAATTAAAAAAAAATGCTTCAGAGCTCTGCATGGGAACATAAAAGGGAGACTAGAATAAATAGCAGAATACACCTTGTTAATGAATAAGGTTCAATACTTTTAAAATGCCATTTTTCCAAAGAAAGTCTATGAAATTAACTAACCCCAAAGCAAACACCAATAGAGTTTTTCCATATGAAAAACTCATTCTAAAGTCCTGTGAAAGGACAGTTATGGGATTTAGCTAAGAAATTCTGGGGGAAGAAACAGTAATGATGGATGGATAACCCAGCTAGGTATTAAAAGTATTCATGGAACTATAATAATTAAAATAGTTCAGGACTTCCCAGTAATGACAAGAGATTAATGAGACAGAATAGTGAATTTAAAATACGTCTAAACACTCATGGTGTTTGATACATTATAAGGATGGCATTTCAAATAGGTGGAGAAGGTGGGTTTTTCAGTAAGTAGTTACGGGAAAATCCGTATCTGAAAAAGAAATTTAAACAGAATTCCTACATCTCTCTTTATTAAAAATACAAGTTGACTATATGTTCAAAGATAAAAATATGAAGCCATAATGTAGGAGGAAACTAAGATAAAATTTTTGTATACTCCTAAAGTAAGAAAAGTCTTTCTAAATAAGACACAGGACCTAAAATCCGTTTTTGAAAAGATTGAAATAATTACATAAACATTTGAAATTTAAGTATGGCAAATCTTAAAAGTCAAAGGCAAACCAAATAACAAACAAAACGCAGGTGTCCTATGTGTATAAATAGCTCTAAAACACAGGTGTCCTATGTATATAAAAATCTAATTTTAAAAACCTAATAGAAATATTGGCCAAAACAGGGAAGGACTATTTCATATAAAAAGAAATACAAAGTAAAGTTAAAAAAATAAAATAATCCTGAACAACTTGGAAGGGAACAGTGGCGGCCAAAATATCTAGTAAAAGAGTCATACAGCTGTTCATGGAGACTTAGGTTACTTCCATATCTTAGCTATTGTAAATGCTGCTATAAACACACGGTGCATATTTTTTAAATGGGTGTTTTTGTTTTCTTTGGGTAAACACCCAGTAGTAGAATTATTGGATCATATGGCATTTATATATTTAGCTTTGTGAGTCATCTCCACACTATTTTCCACAGTAACTGTACTGATTTACATTCCTCCCAACAGGGTACAGAGTTCCTTTTTTCCTCACATCAAAGTACAGCATAAGTAATATAATCAGTGATATGGTAATAGTTTTGTATGGTAACAGATGGTAGCTACTCTTGGGGTGACTAGAGCATAATGTGTAAATTTGTTGAAATACTGTGTTGTACACCTGAAACTAATATAACACCGCGCTAATGTAACTCACATAAACATTTTATTTTCTGACAAAAATTCTCAAAACATTTTTTTTAAGTCCTGCCGTATCAAACTCTGGATATAAACTGTGAATTCACCATTTCTCCATGGTTTTGCTGTAATTCCCTGAAGTACCAAAGATTTTATTGCAGTTACTACTAATTCCTGTGATCTTTCTCCTAACCAACGTGTTTAACATAGGTGTGTGTGTTTTATTATTTTTTTTTTAATTTTTTTTTCAACATTTTTAATTTATTTTTGGGACAGAGAGAGACAGAGCATGAATGGGGGAGGGGCAGAGAGAGAGGGAGACACAGAATCGGAAACAGGCTCCAGGCTCCGAGCCATCAGCCCAGAGCCTGACGCGGGGCTCGAACTCACAGACCCGCGAGATCGTGACCTGGCTGAAGTCGGACGCTTAACCGACTGCGCCACCCAGGCGCCCCAGTGTGTGTTTTAAATATCAGGGTAATATTAAGCTCATTCAACATTGGTGGCAACTGAAAATAAATCACTCAAACAAATCATCCTGTTTTTATTGAAGAATAAATGACAGACAATATCCCATTAGTTTTGGTGTGCGTCATAGTGACTTGATATCTTTGTGCCTCTGAAACGGTCCCCATGATAAATCTAGTTACCATCTGTCACCATACAAAGTTGTGACAATATTGTTGATTATATTCCCTATGCTGTACATTACATCACTGTGACTTACTTATTTTATAACTGAAGGCTTATACTGCATAATCCCATTCACCTATTTTGCCTTCCCCAAGTCCCACCCACCTCTGGTAACCAACAGCTCATTTCCTGTATCTATGAGTCTGTTTCTGTTTTGTTTCTTCCCTTGTTTTAGTTTTTTAGATTTCACATATCATGCTGTATTTGTCTTTTTTGTCTGACTTATTTCACTTAGCATAATACCCTCTAGTTCCGTTTACATTATTGCAAATGGCAAGATTTCATTTTTATGACTGAGTAATATTCCGTTACAAATATCTCCTACATCTTTTTGACCCATTCATCTTTTGATGGACACTTAGGTTGCTTCCATATCTTGGCTGTTGTAAATAAGGCTGCAATAAACATAGGAGTGCATATGTCTTTTCCTGTTGGCGTTTTTGTCTTCTGTGGATAAATAACCCAAAGTGGCATTGTTAGATCATATTTTATTTTTTATTTTTTGAGGAGCCTCCGTACTATTTTCATAGCGGCTCCACCAATTTACAGTCCCACCAGTAGTGCAGAAGGATTCCCTTTTCTCAACATGTCCACCAACACGTTATTTTTTTACTTTTGATAATAGCCCATCTGACCAGTGAGAGGTGATATCTCAATTGTGATTTGGATTTCCATTTCCCTGATTATTCGGGATATCGAGCATCTTTTCATGTGCCTGTTGGCCATCTATATGTCCTTTATTGGAAAAATGTCTATTCAAGTCTTCTGCCCATTTCCAAATTGTATTGTTTTTAGCAAATTGTGCAAGTTTTGTTATATTTTGGATATTAACACCTTATTGGATGTATGCTTTACAACTATCTTCCACCATTTAATAGATTGTCTTTTCATTTTGTTGATGATTTTCCTCACTGTGCAAAGGTTTGCGGTTTGATGTAGTTCATTGGTTCATTTTAGCTTTTGTTGCCTTTACCTAAGGAGACTGGTCCAAAAAAAATACTGCTAAGACACATGCCAAAGCTTACTCCTTTGTTTCCTTCTGATTTTTATGGTTTCAGGTTCTAAATTTAAGTCGTTAATCCATTTTGAATTGATTTTTGTATATAGTGTAAAACAGTGCTCCAGTTTTGTTCTTTTGTGAGTAGGTCTTCACTTTTCCTAGCACCATTTATTGAAAAGACTGTCTTTTCCTCATTGCATATTCTTGTTTCCTTTGTCATAGATTAATTGGCCAAATATGCATGGTTTTATTTCTGAGTTCTCTATTCTATTTCATTGATTTATGTGTCTCTCTTCATGCTAACACAATATTGTTTTGATTACTATACCTTTTTAATATAATTTGAAATCTGGGCATGTGATATCTCCAGCTTTATTCTTTCTCAAGATTGATTTGGCTCTGGGTCTTTTGTGGTTCCACACAAATTTTAGGATTTTTTATTCTAGTTCTATGAAAACGGCCATTGCAGTTTTGATGGAGGGCATTATTGAATCCGCAAAATGCTGTGTGTAGTATGGACATTTTCACAACGTTAACTCTTCCAATTCATAATCACATGATATTTTGCTATTTATTTGTGTCATCCTCACTCTCTTCCATCAGCGCCTTACAGTTTTCATAGTATAGGTCTTTCACCTCCTCAGTTAAATATATCCCTAGCTATTTTATTCTTTTGATTCAATTATAGTACATTCATTATTAGTGTACAGAAACACAACTGATATCTGTATGTTACCTTTGTATCCTGCCACTTTATTGAATTCATTAGGTTTAATAGTTCTTTGGTGGAATCTTTAGGGGTTTATATATATAAACCCATATATATACATCTGTATATATATATATATATATATATATATATATATACACATGTGTGTATATATAGATGTATATGTATATACATGTGTGTATATATACATGTATATATATATACGTATATATACATGTATATATATAAGTATATATATACTTATATATATACATATATTCACATATACATATATACATATATATACATATATATATATAGTATCATGTAATCTTCACATAGTGATAGTTTTACTTCTCCCTTAACAATTTGAATACATTTTATTTATTTTTCTTGACTAATTGCCATAGATAGGGCTTCTAATACTGTGTTGAATAGAAGTGATGAGAATGGGCATTCTTGTCTTGTTCCTTTCCTTAGACAAACTGAAGCTGAGTATGATATTAGCTTTGTATTTATCATATATGGCCTTTATTATGTTGAAGCGTGTTCCTTCTCTTCACACTTTATTGAGAGTTTTTATCATAAGTGGATGTTGAATTTTGGAAGATGCTTTTTCTGCATCATCAAGATGATCAAATGTATTTATTCTTCATTTTGTTACTGGGGTTGCATTGATTGATTTGTGGATATTGAACAATTGCAATCCTGAGTTAAATCCCACTGGATCCTGGTGTATGATCATTTTAATGTATTGTTAAGTTTGTTAATATTTTTTGAAGAATCTTGTTTCTATGTTCATCCAGGATATTGGCCTGTTATGTTACTTTTTTTGCGGTGTCTTTGGTTTTAGAATCAGAGTAATGCTGGCCTAATAAAACCAGTTTGGAATTATTCCTTCCTCTTCCGTTTTTTTGGAACAATTTGAGAAGGACGGGTACTAATTCTTTACATATTTGGTAGAATTCACCAGTGAAGCCATCTGGTTCCAGACTTGTGGTTCTGAGGAGTTTTACATTACTGATTCAATTCTATTATTTATAATCTGTCTATTCAGATTTTCTTTTTCCTCATGATTCACTCTTGGAAGGTTGTTTATTAAACAAATCATTCCTGGTATTTTGAATGAACTGGTATCATGTTTAAAGCATCCGGTTAATTGAAGGCTTTTGTTATTGTTTTTGTGCACATGGTCTAGATGAAGATGACTTTAAGATGAAAACATACACATAAAATAAAAACAGAACACATGCTGTAACCATCCCATGTCTATGAAGTTCAAGAACAGACAAAAGTTTGACTCATCATAGAAATTTTTAGATTCATGCTATTGTTGTATGTATTAGTAGTTCATTCATTTTTATTGCTACGTAGTCTTTCGTTGCGTGATTATGCCACAGTCTGTTTATCCATTCACCTGTTAGTGGACATTCGGCCCATTTTTCAGCTTTTTACAAAGCCCATTTATATTCGGCCCATTTATAGCTTTATTACAAGTAAACCTATAAACTTTTGTGTGAGTCTTCACTTGATCATATGTTTTTAATTCTCTTGCCTAAAAACCTAGCAGCAGAACGTTTGCATTCTATGATAGGTGAATGTATAAAACCTTAAGAAACTGTCAAACTGTTTTTTAAAATGATTGTACCATGCTGTATTCCCAACCATAGTAAAACAGAGTTCCATTGTTACTACACTCTCACTAACACTTGACTTCACATGGTTAGTTTTTAAAATTTTAGGCGTCCTGATGGGGTTGTATTTTATCTCACTGTGGTTTTAATTTGAATATCTTTGATACCTAGTGATGTTGAGCATGTTTTGAAATTATAGAATATCCAAAGTAATCTGTAGTGACAAAAATCAAATTATTTGTTGCCTGTGGAGTAGAGGGAAGGTTGGATTTCAAAGCGGCAGAAGTAACTTTTAGGAGTGACAGAAATGTTTATAATCATTATTGTGGCAATGATTTCACTGGTACAGTAGTTCCCCCTTATCCACAGGGACACATTCTAAGACCCCCAGTGGATGCCTGAAATGACAGACAATACTGAAACCTAGATATATTCTTTTGTTCCTAAATATACATACCTATGATAAAGTTTAATTTATAAATTAGGCACACTATAGATTAACAACTAATAAAGTAGAATTATAACAATACACTATAATAAAAGTTATGTGAATGTGGTTTCTCTCTCAAATATCTTATTGTACTGTGTTGAGCCTTCTTTTTATAATGATGATATGAGGTGATAAAAGGCTTACATGATGAGATAAAATGAGGTGAACATCTTAGATAGGCATTGTGCCCTATCATTGTGCCTTTAGACACATTGACGTTCTGATGATAGATCAGGAGAATCGTCTGCTTCCAGAACATGGTTGACCACTGGTAACTGAAACCTTGGAAAGTGAAACTACGGATAAGAGGGACTATTGTATAGACATATGGTGAAATTTCTCCAACTGAACACTTTCAATATGTGCCTATAGCGTAGTTCAGTTATATCTCAATAAACTTTTTAAAAATAAAAAAATATATAAAATAGTCTATGATGATACACACCAAAACAATAATTATCTATGAATGATAGGGATCACCTGGAATGGAACATAAGTGCTCGGGCAATAAAGTGTGCTATTTTTTGATTAGGGTGTCCATGAGGCAGCTGTGTACATTTGTCAGAACTCATTGAATTATACACTTAATATCCGTGTATTTCACTCTACATAAACTTTGCTTCAGTTTCTTTCTTTTTTTTTATTCATTATTTGAAATTTTACTTCACAATAGCCTTATATGTTTTTCCAAGGTTGAGATTTTTTTCCCTGATCAAACAGGATTAAGTTTTGGATCTCATATTTTATTTCTTACCAAAAGTAAATACCTATATCCAAGAAGATCAACAAACTGGCAAATTAGTAACAGAAAATGCAGCATGCAAGAAACATTCTAATTGTGTGACAGTCACTGTTACCACCTCACCAAAGAACTCATTCCTTGACCCTAGAAATCACTTGGAAAACATAAACATCAGTTTCACAAACATGAGCAAAGGGTAATTGAAATAATCATTGCAAATTGGTGACACTCATCATTTTCTTACATTCTTGCTTAATGCCTTTTTATTGAATGCTAAGTCTCTCCTTTGAGGAGTTCTTCCGCAAGGAAGGGAATGGTATTTGTGGCAACAGACTCAAGGATTTCTCCTCCCCCATGATCTTTGCCTCTTGGTGTTCCCACCTTTGCATAATCCTCCCTTTGACTTGTTTCTTACCAACAGAATCTAGTAAAGGTAATAGAATATCACTCTTATGGTTATATAAGCTTATAAGACTCCATATTTCTGCTAGCTCACTCTAAAAATCCTCTCTTCCTAGCTATATTTGAAAAAGTTAAGGAGCCATGTTGGAAATTCCAATCGGTTGAAGTTTTCCATTGTGGTTGGCATCTGGATAGTGAAGGCAGATTCTAGCTGTAGGCCAATAGGACCAGGAGCTTCAATCCTATATCTGTGAAAATAGAACAATCTACATCTATATATAGAAGAAAATGAATTCTTTTTTTTAATATGAAATTTATTACCAAATTAGTTTCCGTACAACACCCAGTGCTCATCCCAACAGGTGCCCTCCTCAATGTCCATCACCCACTTTCCCCTCCCTCCCACCCCCAATCAACCCTCAGTTTATTCTCAGTTTTTAAGAAAATGAATTCCGAAGAAGAAGAAAATGAATTATGCCAGTAACTTGAGTGGCCCCAAAGAAGGATTCTTCCTCATTCAAGTCTCCAGGTGAAAATGCAGTTCCTCCAAAATTTGTATTACAACCTCTGAGACCTTAGGCATTATACCCAGCTAAGCCATGCCCACACATCTCTCCCATAGAAACGGAGATGATAAACATTGTTTTAAGCTGCTAGGTTGCATTAATATGTTATGCAGCAATAAAAAGCTAGTACAGTATTTTCTCTGGCAATGTGCTATTTGAAGTTCTTCAGATACATTCTGTGTTCTCTTGACTTCCCAATTTATTGCTGAAGCTTCAGCTCAGGTCACAGTCTGGGGGCTCCAGAGTCAGTTCTTCTGCCAAGTATGTTGATGTTGGCACAGAATTCTGCTACAGCTCAAGCTACTAACGAGACCAGACACATTTCTTCAATGCCTCTGAAGAGAAAAAATTACAACTCCATTTGTTGCCAAGAAAATAATTTCCCACCTGTACATAATAAAGGCGGGGCTTGTACATTCAACTAAATGATGTTAGGAAGCAACCTCAGGCTAAATAAACTTAATAAAATAAATATATAACGTTGCAGGGAAATCAGGGAGTAATTTTAGCGGTTTGTAATTTTGAGTTAGGCATATTTGCCTTCTCCTCATTTAAGTGACTTAGAAAGCAGTTTCTTTAAAAGATCTCACTGCCAGAAATATCATCATCAAAAGAATTCTTAGCACTGTCATGTGACTTTCATTTCAGAGCTTCTCATTTTGAGAGGTCAAAGGAGAAGAGCTTCAAAAAATTTTTACTTTCAGCTTTATTTACTTTTCTCAATTTTTAAAAGTTCAATGCCATAAAAGAATTTTACCACCTGAATGTCCTTTTTTCCTCTTTAACACAATGCAAAATACCTTAGTGTTACTGAAATAACTCTCCATCCTTCTTGAAGTTCTTCAAATCCCATCTATCTTTAGTTTTTATTTTGTTTTTAAAGCACCTTATTTTATTAATTAATTAGCTAATTTTTTTTTTTTTTTTTACTTTGAGAGGGAGAGAGCGAGAGCAGGACAGGGGCAGAGAGAGAGTGAGAGAGAATCCCAGGCAGGCTCTGTACCATCAGTGCAGAGCCCATTGTGGGGTTTGAACTCATGAACCTCAAGATCATGACCTGAGCAGAAGTCAGTTGCTTACCTGACTGAACCATCTAGGCGCCCCTTTAAAGCACCTTATTTAAGACATAGCACTTTAGGGGCGCCTGGGTGGCGCAGTCGGTTAAGCGTCCGACTTCAGCCAGGTCACGATCTCGCGGTCCGTGGGTTCGAGCCCCGCGTCAGGCTCTGGGCCGATGGCTCGGAGCCTGGAGCCTGTTTCCGATTCTGTGTCTCCCTCTCTCTCTGCCCCTCCCCCGTTCATGCTCTGTCTCTCTCTGTCCCAAAAATAAATAAAAAATGTTGAAAAAAAAAAAAAAAAAAAAGACATAGCACTTTATTTTCACAAATATTTAATTTGGCTGCCTACAGCACTTCCATAATCAGTATTAAGTTTAAACTTATTAGTTAATGTATATAATAAAACAATATAGGGGCGCCTGGGTGGCTCAGTCGGTTAAGCATCCGACTTCAGCTCAGGTCACGATCTCACGGTCCGTGAGTTCGAGCCCGCGTTGGGCTCTGGGTTGATGGCTCAGAACCTGGAGCCTGTTTCCGATTCTGTGTCTCCCTCTCTCTCTGCCCCTCCCCTGTTCATGCTCTGTCTCTCTCTGTCTCAAAAATAAATAAACGTTAAAAATATATATATATACATACAAGTTACATACATGCAATATACATGCAACTCTAAAGATCACATTAGAATAACCAGAGCCAAACATTGAATTCTGCCATTTTAAGATAGTAGTGTAGTAAATCAATCAATGTATTTCAAGTTTTACGGCATACAACATTGTGGCACAAATCTATACCCATGTTTATAATTATGTGAAACAAAATTTTTAGTCTTAAATACTATATAGAGTTGACAAAGCAAACACAGGAGATTAGAGGGGATCGTGTAAATGAATAAAACAAAACAACTCATTGAGCTTATGCTTTGTTTGTATATTACATGGAGACTTTGAAAGTGAATCAAACTTTGTCATTAAATTGAATAATAATTTTAAAACAAAGGATGTTATCAGTAAGTTTAAAATGAGCTCAAGAGCTAAATGTTTTTAGGGGTGCCTGGGCAGCTCAGTCAGTTGAGCATCCGACTCTTGGTTTCAGTTAAGGTCATGCTCTCGTGGTTTGTGAGTTCAAGCCCCGCATCGGGCTCTACCCTGACAGCACAGAGCTTGCTTGGGATTCTGTCTCTTCCTCTCTCTTCCCCTCCCCTGTTCATGCTCTCTCTCTCTCTCTCTCTCTCTCCCTCAAAATAAATAAATAAATAACTTGAAAAAAATTTAAAACAGCTAAATGTTTTTCTTCATCAGTACAGATAATAGTAATCCAGAAGTCTGAATAAATTAAGTTTCCCCAAGAATTTTCCTCCTGACCAATGAGTAGTAAAGACTCTGGGGCATTTAAGTACAGAATAAACAGTGAGTCTACTGTTTCTCAAAATAGTGATCTGAAGAACACTGTTCGGGAATAATAGATTTCATGGTTAAATAAGTTAGGGATATACTTTTTGGTGATACCTCTTGGTGGTTCACAATATGTATCCATTGGCATGTTAAAGCTGTTGAGAGGTCCTATAATAGACAAACCTCCATAATTTGGCTTAACACAGTATTTTCTAAACCTAGTGAGCATAGAATACTTTCAAAGGCTCATTTACTAACATGCTTAAGAACAATTTTCTGGAGAATAGTATCCCGTGAGACATATCTGGTCAAAACTAGAGTGTAGCAAGAGCCCTGAACAAGTATCTAAAACTAGTTTCCCGTTAAATCATTAGAGGAATGGAAAAAAGAAGAGGCTTTAAAATGAAGATAAGAATTCAAACAATGAAAACAAAGGCTAAAGTCTAATTTCAGAGTCTAGGAGGGATTTGTGATGGTACAATCAAGTCAGAGCATATCCTGGCTTTGAATACTGAAAAAAAAGAACATCTTGAAAATGGTAATAATATGCTTCCTACCTTTTTGACCATAGTCGAATACAAAGGTTCAGAGACTCTTCCACAATGAAATCTAGCAGTTGTAACTTTCTCCCTGTAGGTTCTGTGCTGCATGGCAGATTCTGGGTTATTTTTGCACCCCAACCTTCACTCCCAAAGCCTCTCCATCCACTGACTTTTCCCATCCTTCAGAAAAATGTTATGGTTTAACAGGAAGCAAACGTCTTGGTAGCAAAACCCATATTCAATATGGCCAAAGCAACATTCTGGAGGCACCTGAGGGAAGAATTCTAGTATAACTTAATACTAGAAATTAGAGTCCCTATCAGAGTCCTTAAAAGCCAGGGAGCTGGATAATGCTACTTCCAGAAGAAAAAAATTGGGCTGGAAGCCAGAGAATTAGCCAGAACCTGTTAGTTTCAATGTGCTCTACAATTATAGATCTAAGGAGAAATTAAAGTCACCAAACAGTTGGGCAAAGATGGAAAGCATTTCACCTGTAACATTTTTCTGCAAATATTCACTCAGGAAAGATTCTTCAATTGAGAGTGAGTAGAAAGTGAAATCATATAGGAGAAAGTGAATACTATGAGTTAAATACTGCAGAACAAGGGGAAGGGAAGAACATCCATAAGACTTTGAGACTGACCAACTCTGTGATCCACAAGAAAATTCTGCATTTAAGTGTGAACCTGTTTGGTAGCCCCATAAAATGCAGGAAGATATATCCACCAAGAAACCAGAATAGGATACCAGTATATTTTGCAAATAAAATGCAGTAAGATGCTCCAAAAGAGACGTAAATAGAAAGAGAAATGAATGCAGGGATGCTCAAAAACAAAAACTCAAGTTTCAGAAAGTCAAAATAGTGACATAGAAAACCGTTTTTCCAAGGCATTTGGGGAATAGATGTATAATAAGGTGGAAAATGCAGTAGATTTGAAGGATAGATGTAAGCAAGCCAATAAATAAGGGCAAGAGAGAGAGCTGCTTCCCTCCTGCTATTGTCCCATGGAAAAGCATCACCCACAGAACACCCCCACCTCTTGTGCCTCACTCATTCCCTCCTTCCCAGATAAAAGGGACCCCCCTGCCCACAGAAAGTCAATGTTCTGTTGTTTGATCCAACCCTTTAGTTTGAGAGAATCGGGCTTTTCCCTTGATGGGAAAGTTTGGAAAAAGAGATGGTAAATTCATCTCCTGGTAGTATTAAAATCCAATTCCTTAAGCAAGGAACCCTTGGAAGTAAAGATTTGGATGCAGCAACTAAAATAACAATGTGGAATGGCCTCATTGGGCTAAGGAATGCAGCTTTATTTTTGGACTTTAGTTAAACACATGACATTGACAACTTGTGGAGACTTTCAGGGGCTATGTGTCTGGTATTTTACTGGAATATTTACTGGTAATATTCCAGTGTGTGTGTGTGTGTGTGTGTGTGTGTGTGTGTGTGTGTGTCTCCCATATCTTCTTTATCCATTCATCAGTCATTGGACATGGGCTGTTTCCATAGTTCGGCTATTGTAGATAATGCTGCTCTAAACATTGGGGTGCATGTATCACTTTGAATTAGTATTTTTATATTCTTTGGGTAAATACCTAGTAGTGCAATTTCTGGATCATAGGGTAGTCTATTTTTAAATTTTGAGGAAACTCCAAACTGTTTCCCATAGTGGCATTATTGATATTTTGATAGAGATTACATTGAAGCTATAAATTGTTTTGGGTATTATATGCATTTTAACAATGTCAATTCTTCCAGTCCATGAGCACACTATATCTTTTCATGTATTTGTGTCATCTTCAATTCTTGCATTCATGTCTTATAGTGTTCAGAGTACAAGTCTTTAACCTCCTTGGTTAAATATATTCCCACCTATTCTGATGCAGTTGTAACTGGGATTGTTTTCTTAATTTCTCTTTCTCCTACTTCATTATTACCGTATGGAGACACAACATATTTTTGTATGTTAATTTTGCGTTCTGCAACTTTACTGAAATTATTTATCAGTTCTAATAGTTTTTCGTGGAAGTCTTTAAGGTTTTCTATATATATTATGTCATCTGAAAATAGTGACAGTTTTACTTCTTTCTTACTAGTTGGGATGCTTTTATCTCTTTTAGCTGTCTGATTACTGTCGCCAGGACTTCTAGAACTATGTTGAATACAAGTGGTGAGCGTTAGACACCCTTGTCTTGTTCCTGATTTTAGAGAGAGAAAGCTTTACCACTGAGTACAATGTTAGCTGTGGGTTTTTTGTATGCGGGCTTTATTTTGTTGAGGTATGTTCCCTCTAAACTTATGTCGTTAAGAGCTTTTTAGTGAATGGATGTTGTATTTTGTCAAAGGCTTTTATGCATCTTTTGAGGTGATTTTATGTTTTTTATCCTTCCTCTTGTTAATGTGATGTATCACATTGATTTACAGATATGGAAGCAACACCCTTCGAATAAATCCATTTGACTGTGGTGATAATTTTTTAATGTGTTGTTGAATTCGGCTTGCTAATATTTTTTGAGGATTTTTGCATCTATGTTCATCAGAGATATTGGCCTATAATTTTCTTTTTTTGTAATGTCTTTGTCTGGTTTTGGTATCAGGGTAATGTTGGTCTCATAGAATGAATTTGGACGTTTCACTTTCTCTTCCTTTTTTTTTGGAATAGTTTGAGAAAAATAGGTATTAATTCTTCTTTAAATGTTTGGTAGAATTCACCTGTGAAGCCCTCTCATCCTAGATTATTGTTTGTTGGGAGTTTCTGGTTACTGATTCCATTTCTCTGCTGTTATCAGTCTGTTTAAATTTCCTATTTCTTCCTAATTCATTTTGGGAAAAGTATATGTTTCTAGGAATTTATCCATTTTCTCTAGTTTGTCCAATTTGTTGGCACCTAATTTTTCATAATTATCTGACAATTCTTTGTATTCTCTGGTGTTGGTTATTTCTCCTTTATTTCTCATTTGACTTGAGTCCCCTCTTTTTTTCTTGATCAGTATTATCAAAGCTTTATCAATTTTGTTTTTCTTTTCAAAGAACCAGCTTTAGTCTCTTTTTCATTTACTTCATTTATTTTCATATCTATTTTATTTATTTTTATTACTTCCTTCCTTCTACTAGCTTTGGGCTTTGTTCTTGTCTTTCAAGCTCCTTAAGGTGTAAGTTTAGGTTGTTTGTTATAGATTTTTCTTGCTTCCTGAGGTAGGTCTGTATTCCTATAAACTTTCCTCTTGGAACTGCTTTTGCTGTGTCCCAAAGATTTTGGACCATTGTGTTTTCATTTTCATTTGTTGCCATGTGTTTTTTTTTTTTAATTTTCTTTTTGATGGGTTGCCTGGGTGGCTCAGTCGGTTAAGTGTCAGACTTTGGCTCAGGTCATGATCTCGTGATTTATGGGTTCTAGCCCCACATCAAGCTCTGTGCTGACAGCTCAGAGCCTGGGCTTTTTTCAGATTCTGTGTCTCCCTCTCTCTCTTCCTCTCCCCACTTGCATTCTGTCTCTCCCTCTTTCTCAAAAATAAACCAAAAAAATTTTTTAAATTTCCTTTTTGATTTCTTCATAATCCATTGGTTGATTAGTAACATGTTATTTGGCCCCCATGTGTTTGTGTTTTTTCCAGTTTTTTTCTTATAATTAAGATCTAGTTTCATCATGTTGTGGTTTTGATGTTCTTAAGTTTATTGAGACTTGTTTTGTGACCTAATATATGATCTTCCCTGGAGAATGTCCTAAGTGCACTTGAAAATAATATGTTTTCTGTTCTTTTGGGATAGATGGTTCTGTATATCTCTGTTGAATAACCTCTGGTCTAATGTGTCATTCAAAGCTACTGTCTCCTTGTTGATTTTCTCTCTGAATGATCTGTTGATATTTGTGAGGTACTAAATTCCCCTATTATTGTACTGCTGTCAATTTTTCCCTTTATGTCTATTAATATTATCTTTATGTCCCAAGGTGCTTCTATGCATTAGTCATTATATAATACTCTTCTTATCTTTTACTACAGTCTTTGTTTTAAAGTCTTTTTTGTCTGGTGTGTGTTTGTGTGTGTGTGTGTGTGTATGTGTGTGTATATATATATATATATATATACACACATAATCCCTTAACTTTCAGTGTGTATGTACCTTTAGGTCTGAAATGAGTGTCTTGCAGACAGCGTATAGATAGGTCTTGGTTTTTTATCCACTCTCTCATTTTATGTCTTTATATTGGAGAATTTAGTCCATTTACCTTTAAAGTAATTAATTCAGATGTGTACTTTGCATTTCATTTGTTGTTTTCTAGTTGTTTTTAAAATTCTTCTCCGTTCCTTTCTTCTTCTCTTTCTTCCCTGTGTTTTAAAGGGTTTCTTTATATGTTTATGCTGAGATTGAGATTCCTCACTTTTTATTTTCTTATGTTTCTAATACAGATTTTTTCATATGTGGTTACCATGGTATTCATATATAGCATCTCATGTGTATAGCAGTCTGTATGAAGCTGATGGTTGCTTAAGTTCAAACACATTCTAAAAACACTAAATTTTTACTCCTCCTCCACATTTTATGTATATGATGTCATATACATTTCTTTATTTTTGTATATGTAATTGACTTGAGTATTTTAACCTCCATACTGGCTTCATAAGTGATTCACCTACTACTTTTACTATATATTTACTTTTACCTGTGACTTTTTTTTTTCTTTCATAATTTTCTCACTTCTAGTTATAACCTTTTCTTTCTTAATTCTAAAGAATTACCTTTAACATTTTCTAAGTATGTTTGTGTTGATGAAATCCTTTAACTCTTTTTTGTCTGGGAAACCCTTTATCTCTCTTTCGATTTTGAATGATAACCTTGCCAAGTAGGTATTCTCAGTTGTAGGGTTTTTTTTCCTTTCAGTTCTTTGAATATATCATGCCACTTCCTTCTGGTCTGCAAAGTTTCTGCTTAAAAAATCAACTGGTAGCCTTGTGGGGTTTCCTTTGTATGTAACTTTTTGCTTCTCCTCGCTGCTTTCACAATTCTCTATCTTTAATTTTTGACATTTTAATTATTATATGTCTTGACACAGACCTTCTTGGGCTCAACTTGTTTGGGAATCTCTGTGCTTTCTGGACCTGGATGTCTCTTTGCTTCCCCAGCTATGGATGTTTTCAGCTATTATTTCTTCAGATAAGTTTTCTGTCCCTTTCTATCTCTCTTATTCTGGGATCTCTATAATATGAATTTTTTATGCTTAATAATATCACAGAATTACCTTGACCTATTCTCATTTATTAGCCTTTTTCCTTTTACTGTTCAGCTTGGTTATTTTCCTCTACCCTGTCTTACAGATTGCTGATCTGTTTCTCTGCATCCTTTCATCTGGTATTGATTCCATCAATAACTGAAATAAAATATTTCAGTTATTGAATTTTTCAGCCCTGAATGAAGCTTTAATTTATATTTTATATCTCTTTGTTGAAGTTCTTATTGAGTTCATCTACTTTTTACTTAAGTTCTGGTGAGTATCTTTATGACCATTACTTTGAATTTTTTATGAAGCATATTCCTTATCTGCATTTCATTTAGCTTTTTCTACTGTCATCTTATTTTTTCATTTGGGACACATATCTCTGTCTTTCAGTTTATCCAACTCTCTGCATTTTTAGGTATTAAGTAGGTCATCTGTGTTTTCTCATCTTAAATTTAGTGGCTCTGTGTAGCAGAGATCTTGTGATACACTGTAGCACAGTCTTCCCTGTCACCAGAACCAGGCATTCTAACAGTGTCCTGTGGGTGAGCTGCGTATACCCTCCTGCCGGAGCCACTTGGGATTGATGTCTGGTCTGCCAAGGTGAGTGGGTTGGATGGGGCAGGTTTGCAAGGGAACTCTGGGACAGGGCACACAGTGCTAGCAAAGTAGATGAGGAGTGTTAGCACTGGTTCTTTCAAACGTCTGGCTATCTAGGCGGGAAAGAGGAAGAAAAATGGTGCCCATCAGCACTTTGTTTTTGGAGAAATCTCCTACAGATCCCTGCCCTTCTGGCCGAAGTTCTAAGATTAGTCAATAGATCTACCTTCACATATACTCCGAATCCTTTTCAAACTTGAGCTTCTGTGCTGTATCTTAGCTGAGCTGTTTAGTTGGTGGGCTTTCTGAGGGCAGAGGCTCAATTTCCTGTCACCTTCCAACTCTCCCAGAGTTAAGCCCTACTGATTTTTAAAGCTTCTAGGGTTAAGCCCCACTGGTTTTCAAAGCCAGATGTTAGGGAAACTTGTCTTTGTGGTCCAAGTCCCCAGTGCTAGGGGTGTCTGGTGTGGGGTCTGATCCTCCTGCTTCTCTGTGCTGAGTGTCCCTCTAGTTTGGGCTAGTTGCACAGGGAATTTGGCTCCCAAATGTGTCTCCGCCATTCCTACCCGTTTCTATGTGGCCTTCATTCTATGATTCGTTGTGGAAATTCTGTTTTGCCATTCTTCAGCTTATTGTCAGAGTTAGTTGCATAAATGCAGTTGTTATCTTGGTCTGTCCATGGGATGAGGTGAGCTCAGGATCCTCCTTCATCTGCCATCTTCCTAAAACTCCTGAAAGTGGATTTATCTGAACCAAGAACCAGATCATCAAACACTGAATCTGCAGGTGACTTGATCTTAGACTTCCCAGCCTGCATAATTATAAGTAATGAATTTCTGCTGCTTGTAAGCCACCCAGTCTGTGGTATTTAAAAAAAAATCAGGTAAGGGTAGAAACAAGAAATAAACATCATCTGTGAATAAATATACAAAAACTTAAGTAAAATGTTAGCAAATACAGGAAGACGTGTATGTGTACACACACACACACACACACACACACACACACACCATAGTCAGGCAGGACTAGTATCATAATGCAAGGAAATTTTAATACTATGAAATATATTAATATAATTAAGCATGTGGAGAAGAATAAGAAAATCAATCTAATAGATGTTCCAAACCAATAGATAAAAGGCAAAATCCATTCCTATTTTTTTTTGTTTGTCTCTCTTTCTTTTTTTTTTTCAATATATGAAGTTTATTGTCAAATTGGTTTCCATACAACACCCAGTGCTCATCCCAAAAGGTGCCCTCCTCAATACCCATCACCCACCCCCCCTCCCTCCCACCCCCCATCAGCCCTCCGTTTGTTCTCAATTTTTAACAGTCTCTTATGCTTTGGCTCTCTCCCACTCTAACCTCATCAGGGAAATACAAATCAAAACCACACTCAGATATCACCTCACGCCAGTCAGAGTGGCCAAAATGAACAAATCAGGAGACTATAGATGCTGGAGAGGATGTGGAGAAACAGGAACCCTCTTGCACTGTTGGTGGGAATGCAAATTGGTGCAGCCGCTCTGGAAAGCAGTGTGGAGGTTCCTCAGAAAATTAAAAATAGACCTACCCTATGACCCAGCAATAGCACTGCTAGGAATTTACCCAAGGGATGCAGGAGTACTGATGCATAGGGGCACTTGTACCCCAATGTTTATAGCAGCACTCTCAACAATAGCCAAATTATGGAAAGAGCCTAAATGTCCATCAACTGATGAATGGATAAAATCCATTCCTATTTTTAAAAACAGACATTTTTTGTAAACTGAAATTAGCAAGATAGTTTCTTTAAAAAGTATGTAATAATACATAAGAATGTATAATAATAATATATCAATATTGGTTCATTAGTTGTAAGAAGTGCACCATCTATAGAAATTATGGGGGGACCTTAATGTGGGGCATTTGGGAACTTTATACTATCTTGGCAATTTTTCTACAAAGCTAATTGTCTCCCACACTTTAGGACAATTGGAAGACCAAATTATAAAAAATTAAGAGGCACCCTACCTGGCATAAAGTACCGGCATTATTTCCAGGAAATCAAAGCATTAAATGTAAAAATTGAACTTATACTTTATTAGACTAAGATAACATGTAAATTTGTACATTGTGAGAAAACATTTTCGAAGTATAATACCAAAAATAACAATAAAAGATGAATTTATAAATACTAATTAATAAATCTGACCACATAAAGAACTAAACTGATGTATATATGAAATCATGATTTAAAAAACTACATATTTGCACTATAGATGACAAAGCGTTACTTTCTTTAACATACACTTCACTCCTATCAGTAAGACAAAAAGTATATCTAAATAGAAAAATGGGCAAATATCAGAGCACAAATATATAATTCACTGAAATAGAAATGCAAGTGAAATTACATGACTATACCAAGTTACAGAGCTAGTTCTGTACTGAATTATTCATACCAAAATATTTATAAAAATTTGTTAGAGAAAACTGCTACTGAGGTTTTAACCAGTTTTCTTTAAATAACAGTGCTAAATATCTCCGTATCTGGTTAAGAAGACAATTGCTTTCAAGTAGGTATGTTACTTACAAACATGAAATAAATTAACTAACGTGTGTACCATGTGTTTTCTTCCAAAGTGCTGTAGACTTCTGCTCCTGTTTCTGTCATCAAAGTCATTTGCCAGGAAAATATAAATGCTGAGATAACGAGGGCTGAAAATATTAGATGAATAGATAGAAGAATAGATAAATGGAAGACACAATAGATCAATGCTTGGATGACCCAAACAAATGTGTTTCTTAAAAACTGTGTTCATATTCTCACTCAAATTCATTATCTTCTAATTGTGGCATTATAATTATTATGCCATAGAGAATAAAAAAAGCAGTAAGAAAAGATAGAAGCAAAACATTAGAGTTAATTTTATCACAAAAATAATTTTAATAGTTCGTTTCTCGAACTAAATGAAAAACATTCTTAAAAGAGAAATTAATAATAGCTAAACTTTGCATTAAACACTAAAACATCTTTTGTGGTAAAAAGTAGTACAAATATTTGTTATAACGTAAAGTCTTTTAAATAATTTAAATAAGGCTTCCAAATAGATTTACACAAGCCACTTAATTGATTTACATCTCAGTTCATAATGTATCTAAGCATAATATGACAGATTTCAAATACTTTGAGGAATGATTCGTATATTAAAGGAATTTAAAGTTTACTTTAGAAAAAATAGTCAATACTTTCTAAAATAGACCATAAAAGTCACACAGGCATTCTTTTGATCCTCATGAGTATATTTTATTTGTCCTTGAAAAAAATACATCCAATGTACCTTTCAGAATGATTTATTAGGTGTTATTGTTATGGTGTTCAATATTGTTCAATACTGAGCTACTATACTGATTACCACTCTCCACTCTGCTTTCGTTCTATCATGTGCTTTTATTTACCTCCTGAGGCAAAAACATTTTAATTGGTTTAGAGAAGCTTGAACTCTCTTTTATCAATGACAGGTTTCATCAAAACGGAACTAACCCAGGAGCTGTAGTCCCAGGGCACAAAAACCCTGATCCATTTTGGTTTTCTAAGGTTCAAGACTTATAAACCAACATTTTAAAAAAGAAAAAGAGGCTCTTTGTAATCTAAGAACTTTTAGCATGATATGCATATATATGTAAACACACACACACACACACGTATACACATACATATATGTGAGTGCATAAAGATATGTGTAGCGCTCGGGTTTAATTTTACAGAAATGTTGAGAATTATAAAATATGTCAGAATGTCTACAAAATCTTTACTATGGCAAAAAAATGTTTTGTAATCCTGACTTAGGGAAAGTAGATGAAAATACTTAGTGCTTCTATTTTGTTTTGTTAATGGACTGCTTGCCACATTATCCACCATTAAATTTATAGAATACTGCAGTCAATCTTGAAGTAATTTACAGTTATAGTAAATTCTAACTGCATAAACTTGTGCAAATGGTGCATTATTTTCATAGGTCCATATTTCTTTAAGTATTCATTTCACAGTGCTCCATTATTTACGAACAATAGCATAAGAAATAATTTGCTTGTTGCACAGAAAATGTATTCATTTAATAGATTTTAGTCCTATAGAATTCTTATGCAGACTGTTTCAAAAATTGAATCTCAGCTGATTGGAACAGAGCCAAACATCAATGGTAATACGCATTTGAAACAAATACCAACACAGCGATAGACACCCACTTTTGGCCGTCACTTTATGTAATTTTGTTGTGATAAGAACACTTCACATGGGTCTCACCCTCTTAACAAATTTTAAGTATGCAATACAGAATAATCAAGAGAGCAAATGATAAGTATCTGCAAAGATGTGGGTAATTGGAATTCTTGCATATTCTTGGGAAGACTACAAAATGATACAGCCAGTATGGAAAACAGTATGATAATTCCTCAAAAAAAACAATAAAAATAGAGCTACTTACTAGATGATCCAGCAAGCCCACTTCTGAGCATGTATCCAAAACAATTGAATTCAAGATCTCAAAGAGTTATTAGTACTCCTCAGGTCATATGTCCATTGCAGCACTGTTGACAATAGGCAACATGTGGAAACAACCTCACCATCCATCCATCCATGGATGATGGGCTGCCAATCTGGCCAAACAAAACGACAAGAAATATAAGCCACTGGATATAGAAGAGCCCATACAGATAAGCCCAAGTTGTCCCAACATTATCACTGCAAAGAGGCACAGTCTTACATTGCATTGAATTTTTGCAAAATTAATTACATAAGTCCAGTGATCTTTCTACACACAAGTAAAATGGATTTTTTTTATGTTTATTTATTTTTGAGAGACAGAGAGAGAGACTGCGAGCAGGGGAGGGGCAGAGAGAGAGGGAGACACAGAATCGGAAGCAGGCTCCAGGCTCTGAGCTGTCAGCACAGAGCTGGACGCGGGGCTCCAACTCATGAACCACGAGATCATGACCTGAGCCAAAGTTGGCTGTTTGACTGACTGAGCCACCCAGGGGACCCAGTAAAAATAGATTTTTTAAAGTGAATCATAGCTGCTATACTTGCAGTAAATTCTTTCTGTTTATGCCCAGTGAAGGTCTTCTTTATTTTTTATTGAGCACTGATTTTTATTGCTTATTCCACTATGGATCTTTTTTCAATTTCTGTTAATGTCATCCTGAACAAAAGCCCTTGAAAACCACAGACTTTGAATCTCAGTGTTTCCCCCTGCCAATTTAGGGGCTTTTCTGGCACAGAGAGTTCATAGGAGACTAAAGCCATCTTATATTACCTAGCTGTGTTACGATTAACACTGAATAATTTCAGTGAGTTGGTGGAAGAAATTAGTTTCTTCTAAAAGACAAACTTGTGGAATGGGTAGAAATGTAGGGTCATCTCTGTAATGTAATAAGGGTACAGAAAATCTATTTCTCTCAGAACACCGAATCCCCGTGCATTCACACATTATTCCAGTGCACTGAATATACACATGTATCTAGACATTTTATTCCTTTGGATTAATATATATTCTTTGTGAAAAACAAAGAAAACAAAAACTTCTATCAGAGTACAATTTCAGTAGATTAACCAATCAAGTATTTACAGAGCACCTGCTGTATTCTCAACTATGTGCTTAGCCATTATATATATATTAAAAAAAAAAAATCCAGGGGCGCCTGGGGGGCTCAGTCCCTAAAGCAACCAACTTCAGCTCAGGTCATGATCTCACAGTTCGTGGGTTTGAGCCCGGCGTCAGGCTCTGTGCTGACAGCTCAGAGCCTGGAGCCTGCTTCAGATTCTGCGTCTCCCTCTCTCTCTGCCCCTCCCCCACTCATGCTCTGTCTCTCGAAAATAAATAAATGTTTAAAAAAAATTTTTTTTTAATGCAGATGAAATGTAAGACAGCATTCCTCCTGTTAAGCAGCAGGTAATAGTTTGGTTGAGAAAACAAGATGATCCCTTGGGACAACATCAAACAAAAAAGATCTTACAGCTTGAACTTTTAAATTTTAGGGTCTCAGTGAGGGGTCAGCAATTTTTTCTACAAAAATGCAGATAGTAAACATTTTAGGTTTGGGAAACATAAAATCTATGTCAAGCCTTACTCAACTCTACCATTGGAGCAGGAAAGCAACCAGAGACACTCCTAAATGGTGAGTTTATTGTGTTCTGTGTCCTAATAAAACTTTATTTATAAAAATACAGTACATCCACTTAATAAATGTATTTACATTTTGTTAATAAAGTCTTGGGAAGAGCAAGATTTTATTCTATCTCTCTTTTTTAGTATTTTTACTGAAATACATTAACATATAACACAATATCAATTTAAGCTATAGAGCTTGTTGAATTTGACACATTACATATTATAATGTGATTGCCATTGTAACAATAATTAGCTTCTCTATCACATTATATAATTATCCTTTCATTTTAGTCATTGAAACCATTTAGTTCTAGTCTCTTAGCAAGTTTGATTACAGTGTTGTTGTCTATATGCAGTATATTTTGCATTGGATCTCTAAGGCTTGCTTACTTCTTGTTGCAAGTTTGTGCCATTAAACATCTGTCCTATCTTCTACACTCTCAAACCCTGGTAACTATCATGTTATGTTCTATTTTTATAGTTTGGCTTTTTTCAATTCCATTTTTAAGTGATGTCATATAGTAATTCTCTTTCTCTGTCTGGCTTATCTCAGCCTAATATGTTCAAGGTTCATCCGTATTGTCCCAATGGCAGGATATCCTTCTTTCTAATGGTGGAATTATACATATACATATACATATACATATACATATACATATACATATACATATGCATATGCATATACATATACATATACATATGCATATGCATATACATATACATATACATATACATATACATATGCATATGCATATGCATATACATATACATATACACACATATACATACATACACATACTATATATAACAAAAATTATATATATTAATCATATATATAATTATATATAACAAAAATTATATATAATATGTTGTATGTATGTTGTGTGTGTGTATACATGTGTGTATATATATACATGTATGTGTATATATCAAAAATTGCAAGATTTTGAAGCAGGTGATGCCTGCTTCAAAATCTTGCAATTTTTGGGGCGCCTGGGTGGCGCAGTCGGTTAAGCGTCCGACTTCAGCCAGGTCACGATCTCGCGGTCCGTGAGTTCGAGCCCCGCGTCGGGCTCTGGGCTGATGGCTCGGAGCCTGGAGCCTGTTTCCGATTCTGTGTCTCCCTCTCTCTCTGCCCCTCCCCCGTTCATGCTCTGTCTCTCTCTGTCCCAAAAATAAATTAAAAAAAAAAAAAAGTTGAAAAAAAAAAAAAATCTTGCAATTTTTGTTGTACAAATCTTTTATTTCCTTCATTAAATTTATTCCTAGGTATTTTATTGGTTTGATGGTTTTGATGAAGATAGTTTTTATTTCTTTTTCAAATGCTTCATTGTTAGTTTATAGAAATGCAATGAGTTTCTGTGAGCTGATTTTATATCCTCCAACATTACTGAAATCGCCTATTAGTTCCAACAGTTTTTCAGTACAGTCTTTGGGATTTTCTATATATCAAATCATGTATCTGCAAATAGTGACAATTTTGCTTTTTCCTTTCTGATTTGGATACCTTTTATTTCTTTGTCTGAATAAATTGCTCTGGCTAGGACATCTTGGACAATGTTAATAAGTGTAGGCATCTTTGCCTTCTTCCTAATCTTAGAAAAAGGCTTCCATTTTCTTTCCTTTGACTATAATGTTAGCTGTGGGTTCATTATATATGGCCTTTATTATGTTGATTTATGTTCCTTCGGTACTCAATCTGCCAAAGGTTTTTATCATGAAAGGATGCTTTATCTTCATGAGCAAATATTTTTTTAATGAAACCTATTTTATCAGTTTTTATTTTAGGGGTGTGATTTCTGCACCCTCTTCATGAAAACTTTTCCTAACCAATGCCACAGTGGAGTTATACTGAAAGGGCTCAAGAGCTGGCTTTAATCGTCTACCGGCCAAAATTATGCCAGTTTTGAGCATTGAAAAGAGCAAGATATGACTGTTGAATGTTAAACAAAACATTGAATCAGTAAAAATCAATGAATCTGTAGCAATAACCAAAGAGGTGAAAAAAACCCAAAATATTGTCTTTTACTTTGCTATGAAATCAATTTTTCTTTGAAAATTAGAAGTCAAAGGGAAAATTAAATGCATGCATCTCTGTCTTCCCGCTGGAGTTGTATTTCAGAGTAACCATATGACCCCAATTCATGAGAGAAAGCTCTACTTTACATAAGGCTGTCAGTTAATAATCATGAAAGGAAGGATAAAATTAGGAAAACAGTCATCATCTTGCGATGTCCGAGAAAATTATGTATTCAGATAAGGACTATAAACTGATTTTAAAACCACTGCACAAATGGTTGATTGAGAAATGGGTGTATATATGGTGTCAAAGTACACCACAAAAGTTATTTCTTGGCTGCAGAGGGAAATTTTAATGAGCAATGAAGGAACAATACTGCCTTATCCCGAATTTGGTGGCCATTTTTTAGTTTCAGTAACGGTAGGACAACCAGATACCATGTGTTCCCAGATATAATAGAGTATGAAGTATACATCACTTACGATGCATGCTATCTGAAATTGTTTAAGTAGTATCTTACCAAAATTTTAGAACTAAGTTCTTGGTTATAGGAAATACGGGATAGAGAGTTATAAGGTTAAATGACACCATTAGGAAGGTATGGGGCAGTGGCCAAAAGGTCATGAAATTGTTCTGATCAAAAGAGACTTACAAGTTGTAACATTCAGATTCAATATATGGCCGTGGATTCGATATTCAATAATGTCCATACAAACAACTGTGAAGGACACTAGGGAAACAGTAAAGGAAATTTAAATATGGATTGGCTCTCAGATGCCACTAAGGAATTATTCCTAATTTTATCAAGGATGGTGATGCTGTTATTTTGTCTACATGGTAGAAGGTTTTTACTATTTAGAAATGCATATTCATCTTTCATGTGTGGAATGTCATAACATTAGTAAATTGCTCTTAAATGCTTTAGAGTAACAAGGGTTACTGGCCCACTCTGTAAGCATGGGTCTTTTCTCCATGACAGTTCTCCAAAAGCATGCTTTCTCCAAAAGCATGCTCTTTTCTCCATGACAGTTATCTCTCACTGGAAAGATTTGGTTGGTTAATTGGTTAGTTGGTTGGTTTCTTGGTTGCCCACCCCCATTCTCCAGAATGTAAGTTCTACGAGATATGAGATCTTGCCTGTCACATGCACAAATCTCCTCTTAGACCTTGAAGAGTACGTGGCACATAGTAGACGCTCAGTAAGCTTGGTTAAATGTAAAACAAACAAAACTTGCACTGAATCACAATTAACATTTTGTTTGTGAAATTTTTCTTTTGAAGATTTCCTTTGCTTAGTTTGACATGTGGTTTCTTGTGGAAATGTGTTGACAAAATTAGGACGGGATGCTTTTTTATTTAACATACGAATGGCGTTTACAGCCCATACTGCCAGTTAACAAACAAAGGGAGTAAAAAGATGGAAAGATGTTTTTTTGAAATCACATGTGAACAGTCTGCTGTGCACTGCTGGAAGGCATCCCTGTGAAGTTCAAAGAGCTGAGTGTTCTAGCACCTGTTTCTGAGCTATAACCTGTTTACACTTTTCATAATAAGATGAAACTCAATGTTTTCAAAAAGCCAGTACATGAGCGTTCTAAACATATCCTGTTGGAATTAAATCTTCAGTCCTAAAAATAAAGCTTGCAGTGTTCAGATGAAAGAAAATTAAAACATTTTATTTAAAAAAATATGACACTGAAAATCATAATCCAAAGTAACTGTACCAGTGTGAATAGGAACATCTTTTCTGTCTACAGGAGGCATATATTACATTCAAGATCAGATTTAAATTTATAGACTGCAGAGACTCTTTGGCTCAAAAAAATACTCGTAACAGATTTTTGTCATACAAAGAGACTCGATTCCAGAGAAAACTAATAATAAGACCATATGCTTATCATTTTATGACTTGACATTGAAAAATCTGCCTTCAATAATAAAGGTCACCCAAAGAAGTCCACTAGGTGACATGTCTAATGGCTCATTCTATATCTCGTACTCTAATCAAAACATGAAGAGTTAGAAATAGGAACCACTGATGATGCATTCACAACAGAAAAGGACTGTTGCATGGCTGTGTTCTCACCAATGGACAATATCTTGCAACCAGAATTTTGCTTCTCTTCTAGGTTTAGTTGTTATGGAAAGGAGTGTAGAAACACTCAGGGTAAGATCTAGACAATCATGAGCAGTAAAATCTGTCCTTTCCCCAGCCATGGAAACCACAGCTATTCAACAAATATTTAATGAGCTTTTGCCACTTGCTTCATACTATGGTAGGATCTGATGATACAAAGAACACAAGAAACATCGTCCTTATCCTCAAAGGACGTATATTGTGGTGGAAACTGCCCTGTTCTTACAGTATGCCCCAGCAAGAGCTACAATGGTGGTGAAAAGTATATCCTAAATCTATGCAGAAATAATCTGGGAGTCAAGGTTTTAATATTAGCATTTGTCTTAAAAGGCACGGGGTGGTCTGTTAAATAATCTGCTAATGCTATGATTTGCGTGTTTGTGTCCTCCCTAAATTCCTGGTAAAATCCTTACCGCTAAAAGTGATGATATTAGGAGGCAGGGACTTTGACAGATGATTATATCATGGGGGTAGAGGCCTGGTGAATGGGATTAGTGCCCTTATAACAAATCTCACAGAGCTAGCTAGCCCCTTTCACCAGGTGAGCATTCAAGAAGTCTGACACTCAGAAGAGGACCCTCGCTGAGACATAACCATGCTAGCGCCTTGGTCTTAGACTTCCCAGCTCCCAAATACAAGTCTGTGGTATTTTGCTACACAGCCAAATGGATGAAGACAGCTAATATGTTAAATGTGTGTATCATCTGGAGATTGATGAGGCATTGTAAAAGAAAATGTTTATCAAAGTTTAAGGCACCAAACAAAGATGATGAAATTTTCTGAAAGAGCCATCATCCAATTCATTCACTGATGTTGGTATAATTTGATTAAAAGTGGACAGCTTAAAAATACCATACACCTACCTAAAATATGCAAATGTATAAAGGTGAAATTAGGTATCTAACACATCAAGATCAAATATGGGCTATTCCAGGAATACAAAGAGACCTCTGTATATTATTTTGGTATATTAATACAATCATTCACATGGATGACGGAAGGTATTTTAAAGAATTCATCATTCATTCAGAAGGGAAAGAAATTTTCTTGACTTGATAGAATATCAGAAAGCAATAGCAAATTCTATACTATAACAGTGTCCCCTCCAGTATTTCCAACGTGAAGAACAAAACCTATCCTTTAGCTTTATTGTGGTGACTAAGGTCATGCCCTTAAGATGCTTGAAACATGCTTGATGCATGGCAAATAGTCTTTTTTACCTTTTACATGTAAAAGTGTTAAAATAATTCTTAGTTCACGAGTCATATCAAAAAGGCCAAGGACCTGATTTGGTCATGGGCCACAGTTTGCCAACCTTTAATCTGGAAGTCTAAAACCAGCAAAAAATACGTATCAAAAATTAAAGCCAAAAAAAATGCATTTGCAAACAAGAAACCCTCAATAATATTCAAGGATTGAAAACATACCAACTAATATTCAGATGCAAATTGTATTCAAGTAAATACCAAAAACAAAAATATATTCCCAAAACACAAACATTTGGGAATTAAGCAGTATCTTTTAAATAACCCTGGGTCAAAAAAGAAGTATGAAAATTAGAAAATATTTAAATGATAAGTAAAACAATCAGTAAAATTTATGGGCTATGTCAATCTCTATGTTAGAAAAGAATTATTAAATTATTTTTCATTTTTATAGAGGTATAAATGACATAACATCAATTTCAGATAGAAAACATAAGAATTTCATATTTGTATGCATTACAAAATGATCACCACAATAATTCTACTTAACATCCGTTACTTTATATAGTTACATATTTTTTCTTGTAATGAGAACTTTTAAAATCTATATACCTAGCAACTTTCAAATATGCAACACAGTATTATCAACTATAGTTGCCATACTGCATAATACACCCCCATGACTTATTTATTTTATAACTAGAAGTTGATTATCTTTTAGTCCTTTTTACCCATTTCTCCTACCCTACAACCTCTGCCTCTGGCAACCACCAGTCTGTTCCTGTATTTATAAGCTTGGTTCTATTTTCTTGTCTGTTTTGGTTTTTATTTAGATTACACATATACGTGAGTTCATACTATATTTATTTTTCTCTAAAATTATTTTGCTTAGCATAATGCCCTCAAGATCCATCTACATTATCATAAATGACAGGATTTCATTCTTTTTATGGCTAAATAATATTCTGTTGTGAGTTTGTGTGTGTGTGTGTGTGTGTGCATATATCTTTTCTAATTAGTGGTTTTGTTTTATGCGAATAACTACCCAAAAGTGGAATTGCTGGGTCATATAGTAATTCTATTTTTAATTTGTTGAGGAATCTCCACACTGTTTTCCACAGTGGCTGCACCAGTTTACATTCCTACCAACAACGCATGTTTTCCCTTTTCTCCACATTCTTGCCAACACTTGTCATTTCTTATCTTTTTCATTGTAGCCATTTCAATAGGTGTGAGGTGATATCTCACTATGGTTTTGGTTTGCATTTCCCTGATGATGAGTGATACGAGCATATTTTCATGCACCTGCTGGCCGTCTGTAAATCTTTAGAAAAATATCATTTGGATATTCTGCCCATTTTTAATTGGATTATTTGGTTATTTTCCTAATGAGTTGTATGAGTTCTTTACATATTTTGAATATTTACCCCTTAACAGATAAATGATATGCAAATATTTTCTCCCATTCAGTAGGTTGCCTTTTCATTTTGCTGATGGTTTCCTTTGCTGTGCAGAAGCTTTTTAGTTTGATGTGGTCCCTATCGTTTATTTTTGCTTTTCTTGCCTGTGCTTTTGGTGTCAGATCCAAAAACATCATTGCCAAGATGAGTGTTGAAGAGCCTACTACCTATGGTTTTTCTCTTTGGCTTTTATGATTTCAGGTTATACATCCAAGTCTTTAATCCATTTTGAGTTAATTTTTGTGAATGGTGTAAGATAGTCATCCATTTTCATTCTTTTACATGTGGCCCTCCAGTTTTTTCAACATTATTTATTGAATAGACTGTCCTTTCTCCATTGTATATTCTTGCCTCCTTTGTCATGAATTAATTGACCATATATGCATGGGTTTATTTCTGGGCTTTCATTTTGTTTCATTGATTTGTATGTTTGTTTTTGTGCCAATATCATACTGTTTTGATTACTGTAGTTTTTTAATATAGTTTGTAATCAGAGAGTGTAATGTCTTTAGTTTTTCCCCAGGTTGCTTTGGCTATTTGGGGTCTTTTGTGGTTTCTCACAAATTTTAGAATTCTTTGTTCTAATCCTCTGAAAAATGCCATTGAATTTTGAGAAGGAACACATTGAAACCAAAGATTTCTTTGAGCCATATGGATATTTTAACACTAAGAATTCTTCTAATCCATAAGCACAGGATATCTTTCCATTTATTTGTGTCCTCTTTAGTGTCTTTGTTTAGTATCTTCTGATTTTTTAAATATTTTATTTAGTTAGTTAGCATATAGTACAACAATGATTTCAGGAGTAGAATCCTTAATGCCCCTGATCCATTTAGACCATTCCCCCACCCACAACACCTCAAGAAACCCTGTTTTTCTCTATAGTAAGAGTCTCTTACGTTTTGTCTCATGCCCTAATTTTATATTCTTTTCTCTTCCCTACTCTTATGTTCATCTGTGTCTTAAAGTCCTCATATTAGTGAAGTCATATGATATTTGTCTTTCTCTGACTGACTAATTTCGCTTAGCATAATACCCTCTAGTTCCATCCATGTAGTTGTGATTGGCAAGATTTCATTCTCTCTGATTGCCAAGTAATACTCCATTGGATATATATATGCCACATCTTCTTTATCCATTCACCCATCAATGGACATTTGGGCTCTTTCCATACTTTGGCTATTGTAGATACCACTGCTGTAAACATTGGGGTGCATGTGCCCCTTTGAAACAGCATCCCTGTATCCGTTGGATAAATACCTAGTAGTGCAGTTGCTGGGTCGTAGGGTAGTTCTATTTTTAATTTTTTGAGAAACTGCCATACTGTTTTCCAGAGTAGCTGCATCAGTTTGCATCCCCACCATCTGTGAAAAGAGATAATCTTTCTTCACATCTTTGCCAACATCTGTCGTTGCCTGAGTTGTTAATGTTAGCCGTTCTGACAGGTGTAAGGTGGTATCTCATTGTGGTTTTGATTTGTATTTCCCTGATGATGAGTGATGTTGAGCATTTTTTCATGTGTCGGTTGGCCATCTGGATGTCTTCCTTGGAGAAGTGTCTATTCATGTCTTTTGCCCATTTCTTCACTGGATTATTTGTTTTTTGGGTGTTGAGTTTGAGAAGTTCTTTATAGATTTTGGCTACTAACCCTTAATCTGATATGTCATTTGTAAATATCTTCTCCCATTCTGTTTGTTGCCTTTTAGTCTTGCTGATTGTTTCCTTGGCTGTGCAGAAGCTTTGTATTTTCACAAGGTCCCAATAGTTCATTTTTGCTTTTGTTTCCCTTGCCTCCAGAGATGTGTTGAGTATCTTCTGATTTATAATGTACAGATATTTTACCTCCTTGGTTAAATTTATTCCTAGATATTTTATTCTTTTTGATATACTTATAAATGGCATTACTTTCTTAATTTCCCTTCCCGGTAGTTCATTATTACTGTATAGAAATGCAACAGATTTTTGTAAATTGATTTGGATCCTACAACTTTACTGAATTTATTTGTTTATGTTTATTCTGGGGGTTTTTTGCGAAGTTTTTTGGGTTTTCTATATAGAATATTGTGTCATCTCAAATAGTTGTAGTTTTACTACTTTTTCCAGTTTGGATAACTTTTATTTCTTGTCTATTTTTCCCAATTGCTGTGGCTAGACCTTCCAATACTATGTTGAATATAACAAGTGATGAGCGTGGGATCCTTTTCTTGTTGCTCATGTTAGACAGAAAGCTTTCAGCTTTTCACCATTGAGTATGATAATAGCTGTGGATTTGTTAAATATGGCCTTTGTTATGTTGAGGTATGTTTTTTCTATACCCAGCTTGTTGAGAATTGCTATCATAAATGGATGTTAAATTATGTCAAATGTTTTTTCTCCGTTATTGAGATAATTATATAATTTTTATCTTTTGTTAATGTGGTATGTCTCATTGATTTGCAGATATTGAACAATTCTTGAATCCCTGAAATAAATCCCATTGGGTCAGGTGTGTGATCCTTTCAATGTACTGCTCAATTTATTTGGTGAATATTTTATTCAGGAATTTTGCATATATGTTCATCAGAAACATAGGCCTATAATTTTCTTATGGCATCCTTGTCTGATTTTTGGGGGGGCAATGCTGGCCTCATATAATGAGTTTGGAAGTGCTTCTTCCTCTTCTGTCTTTTGGAAGAATCCAAGAAGTATTGGTGTTAATTCTTTAAGTGTCTGCTAGAATTTACCAGTGAAGCCATCTGGTTCTGAACTTTTTTTGCTGGGAGATTTTTGATTACTGATTCATTTTCCTCATTATTAATCTATCTGTCCGTATTTTTAATCTCTTCATGAATTAGTCTTGGGAGGCTGTTTCTAAGAATTCATCCCTTAGGAAGAATTATGTTAAATCATTGGTCTCAGTTTCCATAAGAAGCTGTAAAGAAGATAAAAATAACCATTAAGATAATGTTGACTTCTAATCAAAAAGAATGAATGTCAGAAGACAATGGATTAGCATAATTAAAAAGCTAAGAGAAAAAAAATAAAGTTTGTTGATCCAAAACAGAAATTAACAAATAAAATAGGACTCAGGAAATATTTTAAGATTTGCAGGCCAAGAGATAAAACCAAGCAACTGTTTTTTACCAAAACCTGAGACAAAATGAAGAGCAACTTAAGCCTAAGAAAGA
The DNA here is from genome assembly GCF_028018385.1 of Neofelis nebulosa. Taxonomy (NCBI): domain Eukaryota; kingdom Metazoa; phylum Chordata; class Mammalia; order Carnivora; family Felidae; genus Neofelis; species Neofelis nebulosa. The sequence goes on from NC_080789.1 coordinate 128,261,850, forward strand.
AAACACAAATGTAAAAGTGAAAAACAATAGGGCAATAATGGACTAACCATAGAGAGTATCAACAAAGAGAAATACGGTTGTGATAAGGTTTGAAAAATTGATAAAACTCCAGGAAGATTTATCAAGGAAAAAAATAGAGAAAGCATAAATTATCAACATCAGGAATCAAAAGGGAAAATATACCAGATGATACAAATATTCAAAAGAATTTACAGATAAATCAATAAAGGAAAGTTATCTGCAACATTTTGTCAATTAACCTGAAAACTAAGATGAAATGGAGTAATTTCTTCTAAAATACAACTTAGCCAAATTGAGCCCAGATGAACTTTTAAAACGAAGTACCCCATATCTATGAAAGGCTGTTTATGTCATCGTAAACTGTCTCACATGTACAAAAAGATCTCCAGCCTGTGGTGGCTTCAATGCTGAATTCATTCATATATTCATGGAAGAAATGATAAAAATCCTACACAAACTTTCAAGGAAGGCAAAATGTTTCCCAACTCATTTTAAAAATCCAGGAAATTAAAAGACTGGCAATATCCTATGTTTGTGAGAATAGAAACAATTCCCAACATTGATGCGCTGCTGATAATTGTAGAATGGAATGACCACTTTAGTAATTTTCTACAAATTTACGTGTGGAGCTACACTGTATCCCAGCACTTTTACTCCCACGCATTTTTGCACAAAAATCACCATCACGATCATCATTATCATCATCATCAGAGCAGTCTTATTCATAGTAGCCAAAGTCTGGAAACAATCTATCAAAGGAAAATGGGGAAATACACTGTGGTATATTTATTCCATGGAATACTAGTTAGTAATGAAGACAAAAGAACTGTTGAAATACACAACATGGATGCATCTCACAAATTAATGATGAGTGAAAGAAGCCAGACACAAAAGAACAGATACTTTATTATATTAAGTTTTATTTATTTTTTTAATATGAAATTTATTGTCAAATTGGTTTCCATACAACACCCAGTGCTCATCCCAACAGGTGCCCTCCTCAATACCCATCTTCCACCCACCCCTCCCTCCCACCCCCCATCAACCCTCAGTTCTCAGTTTTTAAGAGTCTCTTATGTTTTGGCTCCCTCCCTCTCTAACCATTTTTTTTCCTTCCCCTCCCCCATGATCGTCTGTTAAGTTTCTCAGTATATTAAGTTTTAAAATGGTTATAATGAGCCTTTAATAGTAGAATTCAGAACAGTGGTTGGTTCAGAAGCACACAGGACCTTTTTAGGTAATTATAATACTCTAGATCTTGCTTTTGGTTTACATCATGTAACGTTATTGAACTAAATACTTAAGATCTGCCCATTTTACACTTTGTAAACCACACCCTGAAAAGTATCATAAAACAATAAAAACAAATATAAAACAAAATCAATATGTGCAATGTTATGTAGAAACATTGTGAATATATTTAATGCCACTGAACTGTAGGTACACTTGCAGATGGTTAAAATGACTGATATTGTGTTATGTATATTTGACTACAATTTTAAAATGTTGTATAGGAAATAATCGTGAATTATCCCGACACTGATGCCAGTGGTCATGATGGAAAGTAATTTAGGAGGACAGGAGCGCAGGAAATTTTACCTATAACCTGCCAGCTTCACCACTTACCTGTAAACATCCAATTTCCTCATTTGCAGTATTTTCTTTTCCATGGGAAAAATGCAAAAATAAGTATATGACAAGTTACTCTTAATCTCCTTACCTTTCAAACTCCTGTATTTATCTAGTGATTATAAAATATTCCAAAAATATTTTGGAAAATTATTTTTCCAAAAAAGTCTAAATCTGAGCAAAAATTACCTCTCAGGCTTTCCTCCTGCCCCATACCCGCCCTTCCTCCCCACCCTATTCACCCCAACCTATTCACCCCCTCATTGTAGTATCTACAAAGGAATCTTTAATTAACTCATGGTACCGCATCTTTAAGTTGGAGGAATGTTTTCTGTGACTTTTGGTCAGTGACTTTGCTGGAGAGGGGCAGGGATTTTAGCATCCCTTAATGAGCTTTAACTACAACTAAAGTACTTGGTTTTACTAATGACTCTGATGTTTCCCTGACTCAAGTTCCCTGGAACTATAAATTCTTCATTGGCCTATGTTCCTTCAAAGATAGAAATTTCTCTCATATATGGTTCTTTCTCCCTTTCTTCCCTTCCTTCCTTTCTTCCCTTTTCTCCCCCTCTCCCTTCTTTTTCTCCCCCTCTTTGTCATTGTCTTTCTCCTCCTCCCCCCTCCCTCTCCTTCACCTCCCCCTTATCCAAGAGAGGCTTGCTTTAGGTTGGGAACCCATAGTTCTGCATCCCTGATCTAAGAGTGAACTGGAGGTTCACAGGACCTCACTGGAAATGCAGTCCAGCTTTGGAACATCTCAGTCTCTTAAAGCCCTCTCTGGAGGAAGACAGCACTGTCTGAGGCCTCAGATTACTTCTATAACCAATTCTGCAATTGCAGTATCGGGCACAAACTAAACAATAGTTAAGCACCAAAGGAGGCATGAACACATCAAAAAAATGAGCAGAAATGTCACGTAACATAATCAGGCTCAAAGGAGTTCCAGAAATTAATGTCAACAAGACGCAGATTTTAAGATAAGAATGAATCAGTCAATCAAACAAATGGTACTTCTCTTTCTAAAAATCACCCTTAATAAATTATCCTAGGAAGGGAATCCTAAGAGAAATAAGAAGTGAGTCAAGCGTTCAGAGATGCTTAGTCTTCAAGTGGTGTTTCTGGGCACTGAAGGAACCACCTTACCAAGGCTCTGGTGTGGGATAGTCATTGGGATGGGAGGGGGAAGGACACCAGTGAGAATGCAAAGGGAGGATTAGGGAGTGGAATCTCACATTGCTCACACTCTGCTTTAGGTAATGGGTCTAAAAAGGGATCCCAGTGTCTTGTGCCTTTTTCTGGAGGCAATTCAGGAGTAGTGATCTAGACCTTCAAAGCTTGAAGGGCTCTCTGGGACTTGAAGAAAGAGAGAGGACATATTGACAATTGGAGAAATACAAGACTTACATGAAAATTCTGGAGTTACAACCATTCAGAAGATAATAGTTTGGGTACCCTCCAACATTCAGACTCAACCATAGCACTACAGCATTACTCATCACAGTATCGTTATTGCCTACTTGACTCTGAGCTTCATGGTACCCGGACCTATGTCTCTCTTACTGTGTTTTTCCCAGAGATCTAAAAAAGGGTTGATGCAGAAATTTATAGTCACAAAACATTCAGCATTAGGTTAGGCTCTCATTAGCATATGTTGAAGTTAGTTAAACTGAACTGTATTGAGATTAAGTAACCTATGCAGAACCACTCAAGTCAGTGAATAAAGTGGTACTCAATTGAATTCAACAATGAATAATATAGCTAATGTTTATACAACACCACGTATACCAAGCACTATTCTAAGAATTTTACATATACTAAGTTTTAAGTCCATTATCATTTCACTACTAGGTATTTTGAGATCTTCATTTTTACAAATAAGAACACTAGGGGTGCCTGGTTGGCTCAGTCGATTAAGCATCCGACCCTTGATTTGGGCTCAGGTCTTGATTTTGCAGTTAGTGAGTTCAAGCCTCACGTCGGGCTCTGCACTGACAGTGTGAATCCTGCTTTGGATTCTCTCTCTCTCTGCCACCCCCCCCCCCCCGCCCCATCTCTTTCTTTCTCAAAACAAATAAACTTTAAAAAAAAGAAAGAAAATAAGTATACTAAATCACAGAAAGGCCAAGTAATTTTCTCAGACTCATGTGACTAGGGAAGGGGTTATATTCGAAGGTAGGTGGTCAGGCCCCAGAGCTGAAGCTGTCAACTACCACATCCAATTCAATGGAAAAATAAATATTAAGGACTCAATCATAGATTTCTTCTTTCTAGGCGCGTTCATTATACAATGCTGCCCCCTTTCCAAATGCAATCAATTCAGTTGGAACTTTGTCCTGACTCTGAAAATTTTTCTCTTTGCAAAAGGCTCATATTAAATATTTTAATTTATTTTCATAACCATTTAGTAGGTTAAGCATTGTATTTCTTTTTTTATAATATATAATGTGCTAAATCAAAATGTGCTGTTACCTAAACGAGTTGGGTTTTAGTTGGTTTTTAGTCAGTTCCATCCTATCCAACTTCAACCAAACCAAGTAAATGGATAGTGCTTTCTCTCTGCATAAAGTTTTGCTTAAAACATGTTTGATTAACTTGCTAGACATACTAAATAAATCTTTTCCAAAGGGCTTCAGATTTTTCACACGTAAATATGGCCTATTTTGCAATTATGGCATACAATATTTACAATGGCATACAGGTTGGACTCTACCATTTTTGCAAATGGTCTGGTGGCTTTTAATTTTTTTTAAGTTCATTTATTTGTTTTGAGAAAGAGAAAGAGTGAGAGTTGGGGGAGGGGCAAGGAGAGAGGGAGAGAGAATCGCAAGCAGGATCTGCACTGTCAGTGCCCCCTACATGGGGTTTGAACTCACACATTGCAAGATCATTCGTGACCTGAGCTGAAATCAAGAGTTGGACACTTAACTGGGACACCCATGCGCCCCTGGTCTGGTGACTTTTAAACTACTGATTTCAGTTAAGAGTCCACTGCCAACATTGGGTACTTTTCCTGTTGAAGGCCATTGTGGTGTGTTTGTCAAAATACTAAATTATGTTTTCTGTTCTATTCATACATAGTTTTAAAGATATTAACTTGCCGTGTCAGAATGCCAATTTCAACTAAGTATCAAATATATGCTACATATCTGTAGTTTGATGGAATCAGCATGTATAAAGTCTTCTATTCTCAAATTTATTTAGACATCAATATTCTTTTTAGCCAGAAATGTGAAAATTGGTATCTGCTTAAGCCCAATATAGAGCATAAGGAGGATTTTCATAGAATGCAAACACCGTTTACTCAAATTTAAATTGAAGGAAGTAGACTAAGATAATATAGTATATGAAAAAAATTGCATATTGCTGGCAATACACAGTGAACCCAATTGGAGAAACCTCTTCATATTATTAAGCAGCCTGATGTGAGAGCAAAGCTTTTTAGCACAATGAGAAATGTATTCCCTTATGGGATGAAATATCCCATTAGTGCAAATGTGGCCCTGAACTCTGTATGAAGATGAACCTGAGGTCAAAAGCAATGCAATCTGTGGAACCCAATTCAACCACCTTCCAGCTAATATTGTACAATTGAAGGCTTTTGTGGGTTCATCATTTCTTATCCCCCATTGCAATTCCCGAAGGTCAGGACTGCTTTAATTGCACTTAAATAAAACTAAATACAAGGAGAGTACTAGTACAAAGGACTTGGTGGGGCTTTTTGTTTGTTTGGGGGTTTTTTTACTGATTTTATGGCTTTCTTTAAGTGACATGAATATTCCACTGAGAAAGAATCTACATTATCACAGACAGTGATCACCATGTCCTGTATCTCCCATCACCATTCTTCATCCTTTTCCATGGATGCAATAGAAAGTCAGCCTGTAAGGACCACAGCAACGTGGTTGCTTCCCCTATGGCTTGCAGTTGGGCTGGTCAATCTGGAGCCCGAAAGATCAAAAGGAAAGAAAAGAGTGCAGTTGGGTTGCCTTGGGATGGTCCTCTTCCTCGACAGCATTATGATTTCCTCAAAACACATGATTTTCTTTTTTCAAGTTCTAGTGCCCTTATCTCCACTCCTCCCTTTGCTCTTAGGGGTGACCACATCCCTATTGATATTAGCCCCAAACGTCTACCTCTTGAAATTTCTCTCCAACCTGATCACCACTTTTCCATACTCACTTTATGAAACATAGTCCCTTTCTCCCCCCTACCCCCCATCAGGTTCTACTTGGGGCCCTGATTTATAAAACTTCACAACATAAGAAAAAACATTTTACAATAGCATTTAGAAGTTGTATTAAAATTCCTCTGTGAGTCAGGACTAATGACATATCTTTAAAAAAAATAAAAGAAGTCCTTTAACAAGAGATACTTTCTGTTTTCTTGGATGATGCAGGGTATTCTAAATTTTTAAAACTTCCCTTTTCCTTATACAAGTGGTTTAAAACATTTTAACTGAAATAACCAAAGAACTTACTGAATCTTTTTCTTATTCCTTACTGGGAAATATAAATGGCATATCAACCTCTAACTTCAAAGACTATGCTTCATTTTATCGAGCACTTGTTATATACCAGGAACTCTGCTAAGGTATGGAGATGTAATGATTGATAAGAAAGTGATCCCTGCCTCTAAGGAGCTCAGATGTATAAGCTGATAAGTATAATGGTATGTGATAAGTATGCTGATGAATAAGAGAAAGAACATTATAGAAACTCAATTTGGGAATATAAGAGTTTCTTGCAGTAAGAGGGATTATTTTAAGAGATGTAAGAAATTGAACCTGTTTATGGCCTTTAGAGAAGGAGCAAAATCCTGGAAGAATGCCAGAGTATTGAATTAAGAGTAAGAAGGGGCGCCTGGGTGGCTCAGTCGGTTGGGCATCTGGCTTCAGCTCAGGTCATAATCTCGCAACTCGTGGGTCCATGTCCCGCGTCAGGCTCTGGGCTGGCAGCTCAGAGCCTGGAGTCTGCTTTGAATTCTGTGTCTCCCTCTCTCTCTGCCCCTCCCTGCTCTCTCTCTCTCTCTCTCTCTCTCTCTCTCAAAAATAAGAAATAAACATTGAAAAAAAGAGTAAGAAAAAAATTAAGGTGTCATAAGCTAATGACATACCTTAAAAAAAAAATGAAAGTACTTTAACAAGAGATACCTGCTGTTTACTTGGATGATGCTGGGTAGAGTATTCTAAATTATTAAAATCAATTTAAGTGCTACAATCCAGAAGGACACTATCTCAACCTGAGGATTTATTATCACTCAGCCATCTGTGACCAACAGTCCCTACAGAATTGTTCCAAATTTATTTTCCGAAGTTCAATCCATGATAGAAAAAAAAACCTGGCACCTTTTCAGTAGGGGAACATCTGGATTCATTTTGAACAGGTAAGAACCAGATACCTGATATTTTAAATTTTTAATGACCATAAGGAATAATGTGGAAATATTTTCTTCTGTTGTAATAGAGGAGAAAGAATTACCTAAGTAAACTGGAAGAATACTAAAAGTGCTTGGGGTGGGGTGGGGGGGGGTGTTTAATTTACGTTTGTAGTCCCCGACGTTGTTTAAAATGAAAGACTGGTAATTTAAAAGATTATCTTGAAAACGCATTTCAAATCTGCATATCCGCAAGCTAGGTAACATGCATCTAGTATGATTGACAAAGGGATGGAGAGCAAAATATTACAGAAAAATTGTGACCAGGGAACTAGGCACATGAGAGTTCACAGAACCATGAGGTTGAATCTATTGCCAGCAGTCTGGAAACATGGGGAAAATTTGCCCAAATGACCACTTTCCCATGGGCCCTTAACGCTTCCCCGAGTCCACTATCGGGGTTAGACCAGACAGGCGTGTAGCTTCTCATCTTTAAACCCCCTTTACAATAAGCAGTGAGTACCACACCCTGTGTTTTTCATTCACCCTCCAGAGCCACTGTCACTTGTTACCTGCAAAAGCGAGGGAGGGCAGCGTCCTCCCAGGCTACAAGACCAGAAGCAAAGCAGGCCTCCATGCTGCTCCCTCCCAGACTTGAGTGTCTGTGTCCCCCCACAGAGGCCATATGTTGAAACCTGATCCCCAATGTGATGGCATTTGGAGGTGAGGCCTCTGGGAGGTGATTAAGTCAGAAGATGCTTCCACGTGAATTAGATCAGGGCCCTTTTAAGAAGAGAACCCGGAGAACTCGCTCACCCCTTCACCAACGTGAGGACACAGTGAGGACAGAGATGTCTGTGAACCAGGAATCAGTGCCTCACTAGACACAGAATCTGCAGGTACCTTGATCTTGGACGTCCAGCCTCCAGAACTGTGAGAAATTAATTCCTGGGTTTTTTTGTTTGTTTGTTTTATAAACCACCCGACCTATAGTATTCTGTTATAGCAGCCGGAACTCTTACAGAGTGCTGTGACCTTTGTGACATCATCCACATAGGAGAGGTGGGGATTAACATGTCAGGAAGGTAGCTCTCAACAGGGTGACCACATCAGAGCCAGGGGTGCAGGGACCCTTGTGAAAAGGCAACCTCTGTGCCCATGGACGGCAAGAGGAGCTCCAAGGACTTGGCCTTACCACGAGGAACTGTGACCATCCCTCCCTTCCTCAAATGTAATGGGATTATCTGCAGCTAATAGGTGCAGAATTACATTATGTTGTTATTATAAACTGTATAAATCTAATGAGATTAAAATTTTTTTCAACTTTCAGTCACTTCCGAGTGTGTGTGTGTGTGTGTGTGTGTGTGAATCATTTGTTTTGGATTGTTCTTTTAAACTAGCCCTATCAGTATAATTTCATCTCTTTGCATACTAATGTCACATCATGCTAAGTATAATGGAATTTAGTCATAAGGTGACCCAACATACAACTTCCAAGTGTTTAAGAGAGGTTTCAGAGATTGTACAGTATTTGTGTTTTGATAGAGGAAAATTTAAATATTTGTTCTATTCTTTCCAGGTTAGTAAGTCAAAAAAGTTTAGGAAATTTATAGAGAAATGCTGTAGGTTTGGTTTAACACAGTGAGTCTTATAGCTTAGATTAAGTAGACAGAATTAATTTACTCAAACAGGGTAATACCCATGCAACAGTGCTTCCCCCCTGGTTTCAAAGGCAAGGTATGGGAATAAACTCATTGTTTTAAACAGTGAGTAGCATCAGTACCGTCTTTTTTTTTTTTTAATTTTTTTTTAACATTTATTTTTGAGACAGGGAGAGACAGAGCATGAACGGGGGAGGGTCAGAAAGAGAGGGAGACACAGAATCTGAAACAGGCTCCAGGCTCTGAGCGGTCAGCACAGAGCCCGACGCGGGACTTGAACTTGCAGACCGAGATCATGACCTGAGCCGAAGTCGGATGCTTAACCGACTGAGCCACCCAGGCGCCCCAGTACTGTCTTTTTTTATAACTCATGTCTTGATTCAACATACAGTGTCTCTTTACTCTTTTTTGGAGAGAGAGAGAACATGCGCAGGGGAGGAGCAGAGGGAGAGGGAAAGAGAGAATCCCAAGCAGGCTCCATGCCCAGTGCAGAGCCCCATGTGGGACTCGATCTCGAAACCGTGAGATCATGACCTGAGCAGAAATCAAGAGACAGATGCTCAACTGACTGAGCCACCCAGGCACCCCACATAATGCATCTTTAAAATAACTCTTTTTCCTTACAAAGGATCCATGCTCATTTCACAAAAGAATTTTCTTAACCACATAATGTTTCTTAACTACTTGAGATATTTTAAGACATTTAAATATATTTCAAATGTTTCCTCCAATTTTTATTGTTAAATCCTGAAGTTTCTAATTAACACAAAGTTCTTTCTTATAACTATTTTCTGTTTTAGACTGAATGAAAATTCACTGTCTACACATTAGTGTAATGCAAATGTAGGTAATTTAAAGCCATTATTGCTTTAAAAAATGATAGCCCTTTATACTGTAATAATTTAGCCACATATTACACTTTGATCCTTTTATTTATTGAGCAACCACTAAGAGCAGACATTGTGTTCTGTGGTTATGAATATGAACAATATAAAACTCTACAAAGTGCTTAGCAAAACACACACACACACACACACACACACACACACAAAATGCCCAGTTAAATATGAATTCCGGATAAATAATCTTTAGTACAAATGTATACCAATATTTCATAGGACATACTGACACTAAAAAAATCATTTGTTCATCATAAATTCAAATTTAACTGGGTATCCACTATGTTATCTGGCAAGCCAATTATGATATAATAGAAGAGTAACAAAAACCATTATTTCTTCTAGTAAACGTAAACAGTTGTATTAGCGCTGTAAAACAGGAACGTAACCGTTCTATACAAGTTCAGACTTGGGAGATCAGAGGATACATTAACGAGTTATTTCTGAACTGGGTCTCAAGCAAGACAGATTTAGAGAGGTGATCATCACCAGCCTTCCAGAAAAGGGGAAAGCATGAGTAAAGGTGGATGGGAAAGGAAGAGCCAAAAATATTCTGGTAATATAGTCCATTTGATCTGTCAAAGAAGTTCATCCTGAGAGATACGTAAAGAGGAGTATCATAGACAATGTATGTAGAAGTTTTAAGTGATAAATTATGAGGGATATTAAATGTAAACGATGGTCGTGTTATTTCTACCTGGAGAAAAAAAAGATTCTTTATATCAAGAGTCATGGCCCCCTCTGCTGGTCAAGAGTAAAAACACCCTCAACCGATCATTGTAATGGTTAGACAAAGACTGGACGTTTTATTAAACTATCTGGTAATATTAGCGATATCTTGGAAGATCTTCTTTCAGGCTAACCATGTATTCTTTTCTCTATACCGCATTTCAGAAACTTATTAGCGACGGAAAAGATTCGAGTGAGTTGAGGGATTCATTTAAAGTTATTAAACGGGAAATGTCAAATTGCTTAAATGAAATTCACCAGAGTTCGTTCTTCCTCATCATGGTTGTACTTTCTGTCTAATCTCACTGAAGTCAGGGCAAACACGAAATATGTTATTAAATGCATTTTCTGACTGCCTAGAAGAGAGCTATGTATAAGTAAGACTCATTCTGTGAGCTTGTGAAAACACCGTTTCTATCCCAAATCCACTGAAACATACATGCCAGAAGAGGAGCTTGCCAATCTGCACTTTTAAAAATGGCCCCCAACTGATTCTTTTCAGATCGCTTGAGGAAACACTTTCCCGACACACACCCCTTAATCACCTAAAACTCTTGAGCTAACTTGTTGCTCAACAGCTGACTGCTGATTATCCTCGGTTAATTAGCACCACCTGTTTAACAAAAGTGAATCACTCCCCATTGTCCATTAGATCAACTCTAAAACCTCTCTCTGGCAGGAATTCAGGCTCTCCACCAGCTGGTCTTGTCTCCTGCGCTCAGATCCCCGTCTGAAACCCCGACTGCAGCCTGGCGTCTCTTGCGCTGGCCCCCAGTCTGCCATGCATCTCCCAGAAGAACCATTACCCTGCGGGAAGATGTGACTTCTCCACTTCTCAAGTCTCACCATGTACAGCACCGACTTACGCAGCCTGCCATGGTCTTAACTCTGAATCCTACATGCTCTGCATGCTTTAGACCTGCTTCTAAGTGCTATGTAGTGTTTTTTGGCTTCTTAACAATTTGTGAGCCCATACATGTGTGGGCATCCCCAGCAGGTTTCTCATTCATTCTAGTTAAACATTAGTTTAACTTTTATGTGAAGGAGAGGCCGGGGTGGTATGGGGGAAGGACACAGGAGGACTGTAGAATTCAGCTACTACTCTCCTGTTCCCAAAACTTTCCTACCCTACCCGCCCCCCAAACACAAACCCTGCATTTCGGGATGCCCTCTGCGGATCTCATCATCCTCAAGAAGCTCCTCAAACATATTTGCTCCCACCAGCCCATGTGCATGCCCTTAGAAAATTGCCTGTAATACAATATCTTGGTCTTACCCTTTTTTTCATGTTTGATAAATCCTACAGACATGATAGTACAATTTTGGAGCCGGCCTACCCCATAGCCAGCTCTCTATATATCAGAGGTAGGTCTCAGCTACCTAGCAAAATTTTCTAGCCAGTTTTTTAAACTTCTGTATATACCATGGGGTGTATCGTGATTCAGGGCACACTGAAGCTCTTAAATCCATACTGGAGGAGTTTACCACAATGCGAGCACTTGTCACCATGGCTTGCTTAGCGTAACATCACTTTAGCAATTCCAAGCCTGTGAAATTCACCAATACTTCAGTTTCTAGCTACACAACTGACTAGTTAACCTGAAGACGCCAACCCTAAAACGTTACAAGTGCTCTATGGGGAGAAGCCGATACTCTTTTAGATAGATTAGACACGAATTTTTAAATTATTTTAATGTTTGTTTATATTTTTGACAGGGACAGAGTGCAAGCCGGGGTGGGGAAGAAGGAGAGGGAGACACAGAATCCGAAGTAGGCTCCAGGCTCTGAGCTGTCAAGCACAGAGCCCAATGCAGGGCTTGAGCTCATGAACCATGAGATCATGACCTGAGCTGAAGTTGGACACTTAACCCACTGAGCCACTCAGGCACCCCTTAAAGACAAATTTTTAAAATCACCTCCCGTATACCCATCACCCAGCCCAACAGCCGTCAACTACAGTCAACCCACTGCCCCACCCGAACTCCCATCTACTCCCTTCAGTCCACATACTATTTGAAAGCAAGTTCCTTTTATCCAGAAAAGAATGACTTTTTAAAAAAACAAAACCATGTACTTATATCTAAAGTATTCTCTACTATTATTAAATATCCAGTGTATAAATTTCTAATTGTCTCACACCTGGCATAAATGGATTTATTAAGCTTTACTAAAAATCAGGATCTATTTCTTAAAAACAAGAGAATCGGGATATTACCCAAAATTGTTTTACTTAAAATGTCAAAAAATATAAAAATGCCAGGCATATTGGACACAGAACCAAAGAGAACTGGTGATTAGGAAGTAAATGCACTTGCCCCAGCAGAAGCCCCCTGAATATTCAGACTTGAAGGCTATTTTGTTGACATCTTTGATGTAACATTTTTGTCTGCAGTTAGGCCTGTGCTATCATGAGTCAGAATATCAATCCATTCTGACCGTATATATTATATTCAGGGCTGAATTTCAGCCAGAGCCCTGCAGAGTCCCAGAAATGTGGAATATATTCCATAACAGTTTGTTACTTGATTTGAAATGAGCAAACCACCTTGGGCTAAGTATTTTTGCCTACTTAACAAGCACCTATTTGATGTGGGCATACCCATTCAAAGAAATGGCCCAAAACAGAGCACGACGTAGGCATCCAGTTTATCTGATGAGGTTGCACAGTAGTGGTACTAGTTTCCTATCGCTGCAAAGCAAATGACTACAGACTTAGTGGGTTTCAGCAATACCCATGTGTTACCTCACAGTTGGGTAGGTCCAAAGTGTGGGATAACATGACTGGGTTCTCTGCTGAGGGTCCCATGGGCTTAAATGAAGGTATCAGCAGGCTGCTCTGTTACCCGAAGGATGTAGCAAATCCACTTCCAAATTCACGAGTATTATTGACTGAAGTTAGTTCTTTTGCAGTTGGTGGACTGAGGTCCCCATTTCCTTGCTGGCCGTCAGCTGGGAGCTGCTCCTAGATCCTGGGAGTCACCTGCAATCCATGGTACATGGTCCCCTCCACTTCCAAATCCAGGAACACTGCATCACATGTCCCTCAAACTTTGGATCTCTGGCCTCCTTTTCTTCCACCGCTTGTTACAACTCTGCTTTGAAAGGGCTTGTGCGATTATATTATGCCCACCAAGATCTCCTCCCTTTTGCCATATAACATAATCATGGGAGTTGTCTCTTATTTCACCACCCCCAAAGGGGAGGAGAGGCTACAAAGGCAAGGGTCATCGGGCTCGTTGTCATACTCTGCCTACTGCATATGTGACCTTAGCAGTAGTAATTATGATTTATTTTTAAAAAGGGGGCACCTGGGTGGCTCACTTGGTTAAGCATCTGCCTTTAGCTCAGGTCGTGATCTCACGGTTCCTGAGTTCAAGCTCCGCATCAGGGTCTATGCTGACAGCCTCAGAGCCTGGATCCTGCTTCAGATTCTGTGTCCCCCTCTCTCTGCCCCTCCCCTGCTTGCACGCACTCTCTCAAAAAAAAACAAAGAACCATTAAAAAATTTTTAAAACAAAAAGATTAAGGGCATATTTACAAATTCAACAAACATATATGGCCCTCCAACGCTATACCAGGTGCTGTTCGTACAAAGTTTAATAACCCGTGGTCCTCAAGGAGAGTGACTTATGGATCCATCTTTGCTGTGATGAATGCAGCAATGGAGCCCCTGAAAGGTACAGTGGTGGCATAAAGGAGGGAGGGGAGGATCTGAGTCTTAACGTAGGATTGTATGTGGGTAGTAGCTTAGGATGAGGAATACTGAATCACCAGAGCAGATCACGGAGGGCCTTGCCTATCACACCAAAGAATTTTAGAGGATGACTCTATTCTGTAGATAAGATAGAGTCATTGGCGGTTACCAAGCAGGGGAATGATGTGACATTTGCTCCAAACACCAGACACCGAGCTGCTAGCACAATACCGGCTACACCACATGCAGACTGACTCACTAGTATTGTTAACTGCGTTTGGGAGAAATGAGTTCCGATGACCTAGTGGCCAACGATGTCCGTGCAGTTTTCAAAGGAACCTAATTTATAACCACTTGGTCACCTAGGCACTGAGAACCTCTGACTCAGCCTGGCATCTCCTCCATCACTGTCCTGTGACAAATTTCTAATTTACCAAAATCTACGTCACACTTCCAAAATTCCACGACTTTCCCACCCACCCTCTTCCAGGCTTTTCAGCTACCTACAAAAAGGTTTTCTTTTACACACTGGAGTCAAAGCTTTGCACATATTTAAAAAAAAAAAAAAAAAAAACCCTGCACATTTTATACCTGCTGTTGCTTCCTGAGAAAAGGTTACAGGAATCTCAAGTAAATTTTAATGAGTTAGATTCCTTAGGTCTCAGAACTGATTTATGTGGAGAAGCATTTGAGATTTTGTAGTAAGTGTATGGGTGACATGAATTATCATGTAGGTGCACCCCCTTCCCATACATTGTCCTTTTATTTTAAAAAGTTACCAAGCTACAGGAACGGAATAATTCTTAAATGTCACTGTTGGATCCCTGCTATGTATTTAGAAAATCAAATGTCTGCTTCCTAGAAGTGACTCATCATTAAGTCTCCCGTCGGTGAAATACATTGTTTAAAAAAAAAAATAATAAAAGTGGGGGAGGAAAGACTATTTCCTGATGAAGATGGAGAGGGGGGGAAATTAAGTAGCTGTCTTGCCATCATCTTCTGTACTTGTACACCCGTCCTCGTCTCTCTCATGTTACCAGACGTGTGTGACTCAGATTCTATTTGAAGTTTCAACTCAACTAGCCTCCCCTGAGAATGGAGTTTTCTGCCAAAATCTGTGAAGTAGAGAAAGAGAGGAGCATGAACATTCAAGATTCCTGACATACAAGAAGACAGGTCAACAGTTTTAAATAAGAAAGATCAAAAGTCACAATATTCGTAGAAACTCAAAAGAAGATGTCATCTTTCCTATAAATATTATTTCAGAAATTCATATTGCTATAAGGTAATGGGAGATGGGGGGGGGGGGCTTCTAAAAATTACCTTCTGAAACACCGAAATTTCTCAAAAACCATTTTATTTTATTCAACCAAAAAAATTTTTTTTTCTGAGCACCTACTATGTGCTAGCATTATACTAGGCATAGGATACACAATAAATAGTGAACAAGCTACCTCAACAGATTGTATTTTAACCAGGGAGTATTGGGAGTCTTGTCTAACTTTCAAGTGCCAACCAGCTATAGGAGGTGGAGTTTTGTTGCTTCATTTTTTATTCAGTTTTATTGAGATTTAATTGACATACAACACAAGGAAAGTGTAGGTGTGCAATGTGTTCGATACACTTACACATTGCAAAGGAATTACAAGTCTAGTGTTGCTGGTACGTGCATCCTGTCACAGTTTTTTGGTGGTGAGAACATTTAAGATCTACTCTTAGCAACTTGCAAGTATATAATTCAGTATTTTTGACTGTAGTCACCATGCTGTACGTTAGAGGCCCAGAACTTATCATTGGAAGTCTGTACTCTTGGACCAACATCTCGTCCTTTCCCCCATTCCCCCAGCGCCTCGCAATTACCATTCTACTCCTCTATGAGTATGGCTTTTTTAGATTCTATTTATAAGTGAGATCATACAGTATTTGTCTTTCTCTGACTTATTTCACCTTCAAGCTCCCTCCGTGTCATCCCAAATGGCAGGATCTCCTCCGTTCTCATGGCTGGATATTCTGTCACAAGAATCCGCTATGTGTTCTTGACCCATTCCCCTGTTGACCCTTGAGTTGTTTCCCTATCTTGGCTATGAAGTAAAATGATCTCTCCAACCAGATGTTAGGTCTTCTTTCTCTGAAGAATCCACTTTATTTTTGCCTTAGCCCACTCTTCCTCGTATTCAAATTATTTATGTAACTGTCCCTTTATCGCCACTGTCACACAATCACTGCCCTGCCCCAATATACCTTTAGAATGAAATCTCCTGAAACCAGGACCCTCTTTTTGCCTCTTCTGCAGCCCTCAGCACAAGTGTTAAGGAAATACTTGTCAAATTAAAATGTATTCCTTAAATACATGTAATTGTCTATAACTTCAGTGACTCTGAAAATTCCAAGTGCATCATATGATGATTTAGTAGAGCTATGAAGGAGTTTCACGATGCCTTACCACACCCATTCCTGTGGTCTGTCAAGTTTATGGAAGAATCTACTATTTTGCCTTTCCCTGGGTTAGCAAAATTGCCAAAATACGTAAAGCCCATGGAATAGTACTGAGGAATGAAACATTATTTTCTGACATAGTATTAGAAAATGGATTGTCTAAAGGACGTGTTGTCCAGATTCCAGAGTTATCTGATATCCACAACACAGATCAGCCAAATTTCTGTGAGATGGGCCCCTGTGCAGCTTTATGGGTTAAAGAATTAACCTTTCCTTGCCTTAAAAAATTACAATAAGTGGGTCATTTTTACAAATACATATAAGGGCATTTAAATCTTTGTCCCAATATCAGCCAAGATATTAGATATATTAAAGAATTTGGAGAGTTAAAAAATATTTCTGGGAGTTTGGATAAGTATCAAATAATAGTCTTCAAGAATCAAATCAGTTCACTTCATCTACTAACAGGCTCCAAATTCACGAACTTCTGGTGCAAACTAGAACACCTAACTTTTGGCTCAAGATCTCCTGAGTGACAGCTTCCACTTATGCTACCAAGAGCTATAGAAGATGGCTTTTGAGTGATTTTCTTGGTGTTAAGTACCGTATGTTTTTCATGAGATACAGACATACTGAAAATAGCGATATAATTCCCACTCTGAACCAAATGCTACTCTTCCATTGCCCACTCCCTGAAATCAAGTAAAATCCTTACTGCATCAGCAAACATTTTAACAATGTCCCCTTTAACCTAATTCTCCTAGTATTAACAATTGTTAATATTTTGGAAGAAACTTTACCAGCGCACTGTTACCCTAAGTCTTTATGTGGCAGGGAGCCAGGGGAGTCCTCTTTTGGAGAGGAGGATCGGATGTTCTGTAAGGCAAGAGAGCATCACCAAAGTCAGCCAGTGCATCAGGTGCCAGGAATAGAGGGATTGTTCTTGAAGGCTAACAGCTATTGTTTGGGTGACTAGATTTTATCAAGGGAGGTGGAGAGGAACAATTACTGTATCAAGTCAAAAGAAAGAAAAGTCGGGAAGGGACAAGTGTCCGAGACAAGGACATGTGAATGCCAGAGTGGGAAACACTCAACTCTGAAGTCCTTCAGGGCTCTCACAGCATTAATAAGTATGCTGAAAGTAAAGTCTAAAACAACATAAGAAAATCAAACTTTAACAACATACAACAAAACTCCGTATCAAGTGGATAGCTTTGAGCCCAGTACATTGCATCATTTCTAACAGTGACTTTTGTTAAACTCTTATCCAGCTCCAGCCGAGTAGAGGATATTAGTTTTTGTCACTATTTTGCAAAATGATGGAGTTTTTTGTTGGTAGAAATCAATTTCAAATAATGGTTACATGAAGACTCTTTGTGATTTAAAACAATGTTAGCCTTTGTTACATGGTTTTTACAAGTATTTCCATTTTGGTTGCCATGTAAACTACAAAATTAACTTTTATTTTATGTATTTTGTATTTACTGGTTCATTTTTAAAATAGATATTTATTAAACCACTATTGTAAGTAAAATGGTTTGCCAGGATATTATAGAAAATAAAGTATTTGATTTGGAGGCTTTGATCTGCATGGGATAAGGTAGAGATAAAAATATTAATAAGAATCAAGGGCACGAGAGAAGCATCTATATGTTTATTTTCCATATTGTAAATTTTAATTCGTTTTCCAACGATTGCATTTTTATCATTTTTTAAAAGTTAGAAAAACAGATAAAAATAAGATATGTTTTAAAATTAGCCATCATCTCTCCTTCTGACGGTAAACAGTATTACGATTTTATCTTTTATGTTTCAATCCTTTCCTCATACCTATTGGTGAATCATATGTAGCAGGGAAAAACTGAAGCAGCCATAGTTCTATGGTGGCTGAGAAGGATGCTGTGTCTGTCGTCAGAGTTCCTTGCTGTTTACAGTGCAGAATACATTTGTAAGAGATAGATACTTTAAAAAGTCAAGACTGTAGTCCTACCATCTGTTAAGTCTATAGTTAAGAGTCTTCGTCTTGGTTTGTCTCTCTGTCTCTGTCTCGTGCTTTTTCCTTTGCCCATTTGTTTTTGTTTCTTAAATTCTACATACAAGTGAGATGGTTACCAGAAGGGAAGCATTGGGGTGCGGCGATGGGGGAAATAGGCGAAGATGAGAGTACACTTATGATGAGCCCGGAGTAATGTGGAGAATTGTTGAATCACTCTGTGTTGTACATCTGAAACTAATATAACATTTGGGGCACCTGGCTGGTTCAGCCGGTAAAGTGTCGGACTTCCGCTCAGGTCATGATCTCACAGCTCTCGAGTTCCAGCCCCTCATTGGGCTCTGTGCTGGCAGCTCGGAGTCTAGAACCTGCTTCAGACTCTGGGTCTCCCTCATCTCTCTGCCCCTTCCCCACTCGTGCTCTGTACTCTCTCCCCCCAAAATAAAATAAACATTAAAATAATAATAATAGAAACACTGTATGCTAACTACACTAGAATTAAAATTAAAAACTTGATTTCAAAAAAAAAGAAAAGAAAACACCATGGAAAGAAAACTGGAAGGAAATATGCCATTCCTTGGATGATTAAAAAAAAAAAAAAGACAGTAATCCTACTTGCCTACTTTTACTTTTGGCATCCTATCCAAAATATCACTCCCTTAACCAATGTTATGAAGCTTTTCACCTAAGTTTCCTTCTAGGGGTTTTATAGGTTTAGATTTATAGATTTAAATCATTAACTCCTTTTGACTTGTTTTTTGTGTGTGGTGTAAGCTGAGGGTCCCATGTCATTCTTTTGCATGTAGATATCTAGTTTTCCTGACACTATTTGTTGAGACTGTCATTTCCCCTTTGTGTAGTCTTGGCACCCTTGTAGAAGATTAGTTGGCAGTATATGCATTCTGTTCTATTGGTGTGTATGTCTCTTTTTATTTCAGTACCATACTGTTTTAGTTACTATAGCTTTGTAATATATTTTGATATCAGGAAACCTGATGCCTCCAGGTTTACTTTTCTTTATCAGGAGTGTTGTGACTATCTGGGGTCTTTTGTGATTCCACATTAACTTTACTATTATTTTTTTCTGTTTCTTTAAAGAAGGTCATTGGGCTTTTGATAGAGATTGCATCAAATCTGTAGATCTCTTTGGATAGTATGAACATTTTAATAACATTAAGTCTTCCAATCCATAAACATAAAATGTCTTTCCGCTTATTATCCAGTTACAGAAGGACAAATACTGTGTGATTTCACTTATATGAGATATTCAAAATAGACTCAGAAATAGAGTATAGAATAATGGTTTCCAGGGACAAAGAGAAGAGGAAAATGAGGAGTTGTTGTTCAATGTGTATAAAGTTTCAGTTATACAAGTTGAGTAAGGCCTTACAACATTGTGTCTATAGTTAACAATACTGTATTGTACATTCAAAAATTTGTTAAGAGGCTAGAGCTCATGTTAAGTGTCCACCCCACAATTTTTTTAAAAAGAAGAAAGAAATACTAACTTGAATGATTTACCTACAAAAGGTCATTGAAAGAGAATAAAATTCTTCAGCAAGTGGTGCTGGGAAAACAGGACAGTGACATGCAGAAGAATGAACCTGGACCACTTTCTTACACCATACACAAAAATAAACTCAAAATGGATGAAAAACCTCAATGTAAGACAGGAAGCCATCAGAATCCTTGAGGAGAAAGCAGGCAAAAACCTCTTTGACCTTGGCTGCAGCAACTTCTTACTCAACACATCTCTGGAAGCAAGGGAAACAAAAGAAAAAAGAATTATTGGGACCTCATCAAAATAAAAAGCTTCTGCACGGTGAAGGAAACAATCAGCAAAATTAAAAGGCAACCTACACAATGGGAGAAGATATTTGCAAATGACATCTCAGATAAACGGTTAGTATCCAAAATCTATCAAGAACTTACCAAACTCAACACCCAAAACCCAAATATTCCAGTGAAGAAATGGGCAAAAGACATGAATAGATACTTCTCCAAAGAAGACATCCAGATGGCCAACCGACACATGAAAAAATGCTCAACCTCACTCATTATCCAGGAAATACAAATCAAAACCACAATGAGATACCACCTCACACTTGTCAGAATGGCTAATATTAACAATTCAGGCAACAACAGATGTTGGCAAGGATGCAGAGAAAGAGGATGTCTTCTGCACTGCTGATGGGAATGCAAGCTGATGCAGCCCACTCTGGAAAACAATATTGAGGTTCCTCAAAAAACTAAAAATAGAACTACCCTACAGCCCAGCAATGGCACTACTAGGCATTTATCCACGGGATACAGGTGTGCTGTTTCAAAGGGACACATGCACCGCCATGTTTATAGCAGCACTATCAACAATAGCCAAAGAATGGAAAGAGCCCAAATGTCCATCGATGGATGAATGGATAAAGAAGATGTGGTATATATACACAATGGAGTATTACTCTGCAATCAAAAAGAAGGAAATCTTGCCATTTGCGACTACGTGGATGGAACTGGAGGGTATTATGCTAAGTGAAACTAGTCAGAGAAAGACAAAAATCATATGACTTCACTCATAGGAGGACTTTAAGAGACAAAACAGATGAACATAAGGGAAGGGAAACAGAAATAATATAAAAACAGGGAGGTGGACAAAACAGAAGAGACTCATAAATATGGAGAATAAAAAGAGGGTTAAAGAAGGGGGTGTGGGAGGGGGGATGAGCTAAATGAGTAAGAGGCGCTAAGGAATCTACTCCTGAAATCGTTGTTGCACTATATGCTAACTAATTTGGATGTAAATTATAAATAAATAAATAAATAAATAAATAATAAATAAATAAAAATTTTAAAAAAGAGAAGAAAATAGATGTGGAGTATGGAAGGAAAAGAGAAAAGAAGATTGTAATGAAAGTGAATAGTAAAGCTTTGACTATGAAATGTGGTGTCTGTGTGTGTGTGTGTGTGTGTGTGTGAAAGAGAAAGAAGGGGAGGGAGGGAGGAAGGGAGGCAGAGACAGAGAGAGAACAGAAGAAACTTTAAGAAATGTGTGCCAACTATGCCACTATAAAGATTTAAATTGCTTTTCAAATTTTTGGAAGATGTTGAACTGTTACTTATTTGAATGAAGAGCAATAAATGGTTCAGCTTTATATGTATCATGTATTTACATATTTTATATAGTGCCTGTGGCACTTTCACCCATCCAAAATCATTCCCCTTTTGGGGAACTAAAATTTCAGTGGAGTAGAAGGACCCCAGACTTGCCTCATCCCTTTAACACAGTTAGCTAACAATCAAGTCATTCTGAATACCCAGGAAATCGACCTGAGGACTGACTGAACAAACTGCACAACTAGAGGGAGAGAGTAGGTCACATCGAGAAAGGAAGGAGGTTCAGAGACATGGTTTGGGGGAGAAACAGATTGCAGGTGCTGTGGAGGGAAGGGAGCCCTGGTCACAGAGAAAGACGAGAGAATGGAGTGCACAGAGATACACAGAAGGATAACACTTCCCCAAAGCCATTGGCTGGGAAACAGGAGAGGCTGATTTTCATGAGTTTTTACAACTAGCAGGGCTCATTGTATCACATTGATTAATTTGTGAATATTGAACCAACCCTGCAGCCCAGGAATGAATCCCACTTGATCATGGTGAATAATTCTTTTTATATACTGTTGAATTCAATTTTCTAGTATCTTGTTGAGAGTTTTTGCATCCATATTGATCATGGATATTGGCCTGTAGTTCTCTTTTTTTGCTGGGTCTCTGTCTGGTTTGGGAATCAAAGTAATGCTGGCTTCATAGAATGAGTCCAGAAGTTTTCCTTCCATTTCTATTTTATGAAACAGCTTGAGAAAGATAGGTATTAACTCTGCTTTAAATGTCTAGTAGAATTCCACAGGGAAGCCATCTGGTCCAGGACTCTTACTTGTTGGGAGATTTTTGATGACTGATTCAATTTTTTCACTAGTTATGGGTCTGTTCAAATTTTCTATTTCTTCCTGTTTGAGTTTTGGTAACGTGTGGGTGTTTAAGAATTTGTACATTTCTTCCAGGTTGTCCAGTTTGTTGGCATATAATTTTTCATAGTATTCCCTGATAAATGCTTATATTTCTGAGGGATTGGTTGTAATAAATCCATTTTCATTCATGGTTTTATCTATTTGGGTCCTCTCTCTTTTCTTTTGAAAAAGTTGGCTAGAGGTTTCTCAATTTTGTTTTTGTTTTTGTTTTTGTTTTTGTTTTCAAAAAACCAATTCTTGGTTTCATTGATCTGTTCTACTGTTTTCTTGGACTCTATATTGTTTATTTCTGCTCTGATCTTTATTATTTCTCTTCTTCTGCTGAGTTTTGGGTGTCTTCACTCTTCTGCTTCTAGTTCCTTTGGGTGTGCTGTTAGATTTTGTATTTGGGAATTTTCTTGTTGCTTGAGATAGACCTGGACTGCAATGTATTTTCCTCTTAGGACTGCCTTCACTGCATCCCAAAGCATTTGAATTGTTGTGTTTTCATTTTCATTTGTTTCCATATATTTTTAAATTTCTTCTCTAATTGCCTGGTTGACCCATTCCTTCTTTATTAGGGTGTTCTTTAACCTCCATGCTTTGGGAGGTTTTCTAGACTTTTTCCTGTGGTTGATTTCAGGTTTCATAGCATTGTGGTCTGAAAGTGTGCATGGTATGATCTCAATTCTTTTATAATTGTTGAGGGCTGTTTTGTGATCCAGTATGTGATCTATCTTGGAGAATGTTCCATGTGTACTCGAGAAGAAAGTATGTTCTGCTGCTTTGAGATGTAGAGTTCTAAATATATCTGTCAAGTCCGTCTTGTCCAATATATCATTCAGGGCCATTATTTCTTTACTGACTCTATGTCTAGATGATCTGTCCATTGTTGTAAATGGAGTATTAAAATCCCCTGAAATTACCACATTCTTATCAATAAGATTGCTTATGTGTGTGATTAATTGTTTTAAATATTTGGGTGCTTCCGAATTCAGTGCAGAGACATTTATAATTGTTAGCTTTTCCTGCATTATAGACCCTATAATTATTATATAATGCCCTTCTTCATCTCTTGTTACAGCCTTTAATTTAAAGCCTAGTTTGTCTGATATAAGTATGGCTACTCCAGATTTCTTTTGACTTCCAGTAGCATGATATAGTTCTCCATCTCCTCACTTTCAATCTGAAGGTGTCCTCAGGTCTAAAATGCGTCTCTTGTGGACAGAAAATAGATGGGTCTTGTTTTTTAATCCATTCTGATATCCTGTGTCTTTTGATTGGAGCATTTAGTCCATTTACATTCAGTGTTATTATTGAAAGATATGGTTTTAGAGTCATTGTGTTATCTGTAGATTTCATGCCTGTAGTGGTATCTCTGGTACTTTGTGGTCCTTGCAACATTTCACTCACAGAGTCTCCCTGAGGATCTCTTGTAGAGCTGGTTTAGTGGTGATGAATTCCTTCAGTTTTTGTTTGTTTAGGAAAACCTTTATCTCTCCTTCTATTCTGTATGACAGGCTTGCTGGGTAAAGGATTCTCGGCTGCATATTTTTTTTTTCTGTCCATCACATTGAAGATTTCCTACCATTCCTTTCTGGCCTGCCAAGTTTCAGTGGATAGGTCTGCTACTACCCTTATGCTTATACCTTTGTATGTTAAGGCCCATTTATCCCTAGCTACTTTCAGAATTCTCTCTATATCCTTGTATTTTTCCAGTTTCACTATGATATGTCATGCAGAAGATCGATTCAAGTTATGTCTGAAGGGAGTTCTCTGTGCCTCTTGGATTTCAATGTCTGTTTCCTTCCCCAGATTGGGGAAGTTGTCAGCTATCATTTATTCAAGTATACCTTCAGTCCCTTTCTCTCTCTCTTCTTCTGGAATTCCTATGATACAGATATTGTTCCCTTTAATTACATACTTAGTTCTCTAATTCTCCCCTCTTGATCCCAGATTTTTTTAGCTCTGTTTTTTTCAGCTTCCTCTTTTTCCATAATTTTATCTTCTAATTCACCTATTCTCTCCTCTGCCTCTTCAATCTTCACCGTGGCCACCTCCATTTTATTTTGCATCTCATTTATAGCAATTTTTTTTTTTCAACGTTTTTTTATTTTTATTTTTGGGACAGAGAGAGAAGAGCATGAACGGGGGAGGGGCAGAGAGAGAGGGAGACACAGAATCGGAAACAGGCTCCAGGCTCCGAGCCATCAGCCCAGAGCCTGACGCGGGGCTCGAACTCACGGACCGCGAGATCGTGACCTGGCTGAAGTCGGACGCTTAACCGACTGCGCCACCCAGGCGCCCCATATAGCAATTTTTAAGTCATCATGACTATTTTTTAGTTCCTTGATCTCTGCAGTAATAGAGTCTCTGCTGTCTTCTATGCCTTTTTCAAGCTGAGCAATTAATCTTCTATTATTCTAAATTCTTGTTCAGTTATACTGTTTATATCTGTTTTGATCAATTCTTTAGCTGTCACTTCTTTCTGGAATTTCTTTCGAGGAGAATTCCATTTCATCATTTTGGCTAGTTTTCTGTCCCTTATGAGTTTTAAAAGCTTGTTAATGTGCTCTGCACCTGCGAGCACTGTCCAGGGCCTGGTCCTTCAGGAGGTGTTTTTTTGGAGAGTGTTACTTGCTCTTTGTTGTGACTTCGGTTATTTTATTTCTCTCCTTGTAGTGTGTTTTGGACCCTCCACGAGGTGTGCTTTGATTTGTTCCTTGAAGTAGCCCTGGAAAGGAAAACAAAACAGACAAACAAAAGGAAACAAAGAGACGCAAACACATAGACAAATAAAACAAACAGGCAAACACACACACACACACACACACACACACAAACACACACATAGCAGTCCAAAAGCAAAAACACCAGGAACACCAGCTACAAGTAAAGAACAGGGTGGAGGTGATGCTGATGGAAGAGAGGAATGACAGGGGTGGGGAAAGTGAGAAAATAAACATTGACTGGGTAGAGAAACTAAATGGCTTAATCCAGAGAGAGAGAAAGGAAAATAAAGGAGGAGGTTGGGGGGCGGAGGGGGAGAAGATAAAGTTACCCAGACAGAGAAACTATACAGCTTGATTATTCCAGAGAGAGTGAAAGCAAAGTGCAGAAGATGTAGAGCATGTATCAAGGGAATGGATTAAACATGTCTGCTTAAACAAACCAACAACCAGAGTAACCCAGCTAGAGGAGGGAAGAGATAAGAAGGGAGAATATATCTAAATATCAAGAATTGTCCTGGAATTAATCCAGGCAATGCAGCAGCACTGATCTGGCTCCACAGCATCTATCCGGCTCCAGCAGACAGGGGCGAGGCATGGTGTAGGCTGGCCCCACCTCCACTGTGGGCCCCGGGATGGATCCGTGAAGCCCCACCTTGGTGGTGGTGGGGTGTGGGTGGTGGGGAATGGCCGTCCCCCCGTCTCTTCTCCATGGACCCGGTGGACTCCATTCGGGTCGTACTCACTGTGCCCTGGGAGTAGATGGGGCGGTCCTTCTCGCTCCACCAACTCCCCTGACCCAGCTCTTGGCTAGTATTCAAAGTTCAGCTCTGTGCACTCTGGCCCTGGGGAAGCACCCCTCTGTGCGGCTGGATATGTGGTCCCGGCTGGCTCTGTCTGTGCCGCCACACTTCAGGGAAGACTGCCTGCTCCTACTGTGGACTGCTCCGCCAACCTCGCTGCTGAGCCCCAGGGGTGGCAAACGCAGGCAGGCTTTGTCTTTTCCCACAGCATTCCAGGGAGGGGGCCGCTTTCTCCTGCAGACTGCACCCCTAACTTCCCACCGAACCCAGGGCTGGCTCCCCTCCTCCCCAGGTGCATGAATGGGCAGCTGGCCACAGTCCAAAGAAAGCCCCGCAGCTAGAGATGGGATCCCTCTTAGTCCCAGTCCGAAGTTTATTTCTTGTCTAGATACAGTCCCATGCTTCCCGCTTCCCCAGCTACTCTTTCTCTTCCCTTTGTCTCTCTGCAAAAGGGGATCCCTCCCCTCAGTGCCCACGTGGCCCATTTTATCTCCCCCAGTTCGCAATCACCCACCTAAAGCCCATCAAGGGTGTCCCGGTGTCTCCCTTTTAGACTCAGTCTCTTTTCCTCCCAGACTCTTGGGGTTCAGAGTCCTTTGGCTTCAGCTCTTCTTTGTTTGAGACACACAGGAAGTATGGATCCCCCTACTTCTCCTACTTCTTTCTGTGTAGTTCCCTACACAGAAATTTGGTAGGACAGAAGGGAGTGGCATGATATATACAATATGCTAAATGGGAAAAATATGCGGCCAAAATACTCTACCCAGCAAGGTTATTATTCAGACTAGATGGAGAGATAAAGAGT
Organism: Neofelis nebulosa; assembly: GCF_028018385.1. Classification (NCBI taxonomy): domain Eukaryota; kingdom Metazoa; phylum Chordata; class Mammalia; order Carnivora; family Felidae; genus Neofelis; species Neofelis nebulosa. The sequence goes on from NC_080789.1 coordinate 128,288,620, forward strand.
TGCCCAGACAAACCAAAACTGACAGAGTTTGTGAATACTAAACTAGCCCTGCAAGAAATATTAAAGGGGGATCTTTGAGTGGGAAGGGAAGATCAAAAGTGACAAACACAAGAAAGAAACAGAGAAAATCTCCAGAAACAACAAAACAAGTAATAAAATGGCATTAAATACATATCTATCAATAAATACTCTGAATAGAAATAATCTAAACACTCCAATCAAAAGACATAGAGTATCAGAATGGATTAAAATAAACAAGACCCATCTATATGCTGCCTACAAGAGACGAATTTGAGACCTAAAGACACCTGCAGATTGAAAGTGAGGGGATGGAGAAACATTTATCATGGAATGGATGTCAAAAAAAAGCCAGAGGAGCAATACGTGTATCAGACCGACTAGATCTTAAACCTAAGATTGTAACGAGATGAAGAAGGGCACTATAGAATAAAAAGAAGACTATCCGACAAGGAAATCTAACAGTTTTAAATATTTATGCTCCCAATATGAAGCACCCAAATATACAAAACAATTAATAACAAACATAAAAGAACTAATTAATAATAATACAATAATAGTAAGGGGCTTTAATATTCCACTTACATCAATGGACAGATCATCTAAGTAGAAAATCAATGAGGAAATAATGGCTCTGAATTACACACTGGGCCAGATGGACTTCACAGATATATTCAGAATGTTTCATCCTAAAACAGCAGAATAGACATTCTTTCCAAGTGCACATGGAACATTCTACAGAACAGATCACGTAGTATGTCATAAATCAGACCTCAAAAAGTACAAAAAGAATGAGATCATACCATGCATCTTTTTCTGACCACAGTGCTATAAAACTTGAGGTCAACCACAAGAAAAAATTTGAAAAGACCTCATATCTCTGGAGGTTAAACATGTTAAACATACTACATGAATGGGCCAATCAAGAAATCAAAGAATAAATTTTAAAATAGACGGAAATAAATTAAAATGAAAACACAATGGCCCAAAACCTTTGGGATACAGCAAAAGTGGTCCTAAGAGGGAAGTATATAGCTCTATAGGCCTATCTCAAGAAGAAAAATCTCTAACGACATAAACTTACACCTAAAGGAACTAGAAAAATAACAACAAAAGAACCCTAAAGCCAGCAGAAGAATGGACATAATAAAGATTAAAACAGAAATAAATGATATAGAAACTTAAACAAACAAACACCAGTAGAACAGACCAATGAAACCAGAGCTGGTTTTCTGAAAAAATTAATAAAATTGATAAGCTTCTAGCCAGACTTATCAAAAGGAAAAAAGAGAAGACCCAAATAAATAAAATCACTAATGAGAGAAGAGAAATCATAAGCAACACCACATAATACAATTATAAAAGAATATTAGGAAAATTGCATGCCAACAATGTGGGCACTCTGGAAGAAATGGATAAGTTCCTAGAAGCATAAACTACCAAAACTGAAACAGGAAGAAATAGAAAACTTGAACAGACTGATAACCAGCAAAGACCTTGAATCAGTAATTAAAAATCTCCCAAAAAGCAAAAGTCCAGGGCCAGATGGCTTCACAGGCAAATTCTACCAAACATTTAAAGAATAATTATTAAAAAAAAAAAAAAAAAGAATAATTATTACCTATTATTCTCAAACTATTCCAAAAATTAGAAATGAAAGGAAAACTTCCAAACTCATTCTATGAGGCCAGCATTGCCCTGATTTCAAAACCAGACAGGCACCACTAAAAAAGAGTACTACAGGCCAATATCCCTGTTGAACACGGATGCAAAAATTATCAACAAAATATTAGCAAATCAAAGCCAACAGTACGTTGAAAGAATCATTCACCATAATCAAGTGAGATTTATTCCTAGGTTGCCAAGGTGGTTCAATATTCGCAAATCAATCAACATGGTACACCACATTTATAAAAGAACTGTATGATCCTCTCAACAGATGCAGAAAAAGCCCTTGATAAAGTACAATGGCTGTTCATGATAAGAAACCTCAACTAAGTAGGGATAGAGGAGACATATCTCAACTTAATAAAGGCCATAGATGAGAAACCCACGGCCAATATCTTCCTCAATGGGGAAAAACTGAAAGCTTTTCCTCTACAGTCAGGACCAAGATGGGGATGTTCACTCTCACCACTGTTATTCAACATAATACTGGAAGATCTAACTTTATTAAATAAATAAATATTTATTTATTTAAATTATTTATTTATTTAATTTATTGTTTATTATTAATTTATTTAAATTATTTATTTATTAAATATTTATTTATTTAAAGAAATAAAAGGCAACCAAATCAGCAAGGAAGAAGTCAAACTTTCACTATTTGCAGATAACGTGATACCCTGTATAGACAACCTAAAAGATTCCACCAAAAAAAAAATGCTAAAACTGATACACAAATTCAGGAAAGCTGCAGGATACAAAATCAACATTAAAAAATCTGATTCATGGGGCGCCTGGGTGGCGCAGTCGGTTAAGCGTCCGACTTCAGCCGGGTCACGATCTCGCGGTCCGTGAGTTCGAGCCCCGCGTCAGGCTTTGGGCTGATGGCTTGGAGCCTGGAGCCTGTTTCCGATTCTGTGTCTCCCTCTCTCTCTGCCTCTCCCCCGTTCATGCTCTGTCTCTCTCTGTCCCAAAAATAAATAAAAAACGTTGAAAAAAAATTTTTTTTAATCTGATTCATTTCTATGCAGTAATAACGAAGCAGCAGGAAGAGAAATCAAGGAATCAATCCTATTTACAATTACACCAAAAACCATAAGATAGCTAGGAATAAGCCTAGCTAAAGAGGTAAAAGAACTATACTCTGAAAACTATAAACTGTTGATGAAAGAAATTGAAGAAACAAAGAAATAGGAAAACATTCCATGCCCATGGGCTGGAAGAACAAATATTGTTAAAATGTCTCTACCACCCAAAGCAATCTACGTGTTTAATGCAATCCCTATTAAAATACCACCGGTATTTTTCATAGAGCTAGAACAAACAGTCCTAAAATTTGCATGGAATCACAAAAGACTCTGAGTAGCCAGAGGCTTCTGGAAAAAGCAAAGCATGCTGGAGACCTCACAATTCTGGGCTTCAAGTTATATTACAAAGCTGTAGCGATCAAGACAGTATGGTACTGGCACAAAAATGGACACATAGATCAATGGAGCAGAATAGAAACCCAGAAATGAACCCACAACTGTATTGTCAATTAATCATTGACAAAGCAGGAAAGAATATCTACTGGGAAAAAGATAGTCTCTTCAACAAATGGTACTGGGAAAACTAGACAGCGACATGCAAAAGAATGAAACTAGACCACTTTCTTACACCACACACAAAAATAAATTCAAAATGGATTTTAAAAAAACCTAAATGTCAAACAGGAAACCATCAAAATCCTAGAGGAGAACAAAGGGAGTAACCTCTTTAACCTTGGCTATAGCAAATTCTTACTAGATATGTCTCCTGAGGCAGGGGAAACAAAAGCAAAAATGAACTACTGGAACTTCATCAAAATGAAAACCTTCTGCACAATGAAGGAAATAATCAACAAAACTAAAATGCAACCTATATAATGGGAGAAGATATTTCCAAAGATATATCTCATAAAGGGTTAGTACCCAAGTTCTATAAAGAACTTATGAAACTGAACACCCTCCAAAAATAATAATAATAATCCAATTAAAAAACTGGCAGAAGACATGAATAGACATTCTCCCAAAGGACACATACACAAGGCCAACAGACACATGAAAAGATGCTCAACATCACTCATCATCAGGGAAATACATATCAAAACTACAATGAGATATCACCTCGCCCCTTTCAGAATGGCTATAATTAACAACACAGAAAATGACAAGTGTTGATGAGAATGCAGAGAAGAATACTCTTACACTGTTGGTGAGAATGCAAATTGGTCCAGCCACTCTGGAAAACGGTAGGAAGTTTCTTCAAAAAGTTAAATTTAGAACTACCCTATGATCCATCAATGGCACTACTAGATATTTAACCAAAGGTACAAAAATACTGATATGAAGGGATACATGCACCTCGATGTTTATAGCAGCATTATCTACAATAGCCAAATTATGGAAAGAGCCCAAATGATGTCCATAGACTAATGAATGAATAAAGAAGATGTGATATATATTATATATGACATATATATATATACATATATATATATATATACTACATACATATATATATATGGAATACTACTCAGCCATAAAAGAGAATAAAATCTGCCATTGGCAATAACCCAGCTATAGCTAGAAAGTATTATGTTAAGTGAGGTAAGTCAATCAAACACAAATACCATATGATTTCACTCATATGTAGAATTTAAGAAACAAAACAGATGAACATATGGGGAAGAGAAGAGAGACAAAGCAGGAAACAGACTCTAACAAACTGAGGGTTACTGGATGGGAGGTGGGTAGGAGGAATAGGTTAAATGGGTGACAGGCATTAAGGAAGGCACTTGCTGTGATAATACTGGGTATTGTATGTAAGTGAGGAGTCACTAAATTCTACATCTAAAGCTAATATTAAACTATATGTTAACTGACTGGAATTTAAATAAAAAATGTTAAAAATAAAAAGTATTTAGAGCCCCCCCCCGAAGAAAACCTAAAATTATTCCTAGTATCTCCTGAAGCCAGTATTTTCAACATGACCCAGAAGTTATATTAAAAAGTATTTTATATATTTCTAGGTATATTTTTTATTATTTTTTCATTTTATTGCTTTGAGACAAAAATGTGTCCTGTATGATTTATACATTTACTAAGAAATGTATTTGTGACCTAAAATACCGTTGATTCTTCTAAATGTCCAAAGGTTCTGTTAAAGAGAGTAGATAAAAACTCTTTTTGGGTTGCAGTTTAATTTTTTTTAATGTTTTTATTTATTTTTGAGACAGATAGAGACAGAGCATGAGCAAGAGAGGGGCAGAGAGAGAGGGAGACACAGAATCTGAAGCAGGCTCCAGGCTCTGAGCCGTCAGCCCAGAGCCCAACGCGGGGCTCGAACTCACGGACCACGAGATTGTGACCTGAGCCGAAGTCGGACGCTTAACTGACTGAGCCACCCAGGCGCCCAGATAAAAACTCTTTTTAAGAAGCAAAGCTTATCGTATCCATACATACAAGTATGTATTTAATTGTAAAATTGATGTGGTTTATTGTATTAATCATATATGCATTTTCAGAAATATGATATACGGAATGTCCTGAAATATTTTCCCCATTCAGACCAACTAGAAATGATACATAAAACCAAGCACACCCCTTTATATTAATAGCCTAGCCTTCCAGAAAGTAAGGAAAATTCTTCATAAGAGCAACAGAGGTAGAATGTAGGCTGCAAGAATCAGAGTGGTAGCCAAAGCTGAAGCTTCTTGACTGTGTTTTTTAAGAGACTTTTAGGGGACAGGAAATAGGCCTTCTGCCTGCCCAAGGGAGTTGGAACTGAGAATTCACCCCCCACGCTTGTTAATAGTTGTAACATTCCCACTGCACATAGAAGTTAAAGATATGGCGGTAATAATACCAAGCACAGGAAAAAGGAAGTGAAAGCAGTGTTGCGAGATTGGTACATTCCATATGAAGAGGTGAAGGCAGGCTCTGATAACTTAAAGATACATGGTAAGCCTAGATCAGCCACTAAAAGATAAAGCTAAGCAGGGAGACAAATGGAATTCTAAAAAGTACTCACCTGTTCCAAAAATAACGCAGGAAAAAATAGGCCAAATAGAAAACAAAGAGCAAGATGATAGATTTGAAGTTCACCAAACTGATAATGACACTATATGTGATGTAGGTGGATCTAGAAGACTGAGGGAAACAGACCCAGGCCACGATTTCGTTTATTACTTTGCCCCATATGCCTGCACTTGAATGGGGAGATGGGGAGGCTGGGGCAGGGATGACATTATTTTGGGTCCCTGGATATCAGCGTCAACTTGGATCTTATATCCAACAGTTTACAAATGATCTGGGGATTTCCCCTTCCCCAATCTACATTTATCAAAATAAATGGTCATAGTTCTCTTTTTTAAAGGACTAGAGGAATCACGATTTTTTACATGCGTGGAGTTGCAGAGTCCTTCCCCAGGGGAACCAGGCTTCTTTCTCAATTATTGAGTTCAGGGTCTGAAAACTAGCTCTGGTCTAGCCACTAGACAAAGGTTCGTGATTTTCCATTGGGGCACCAGCCTTATCCTCTACTCACGCATTCTTTCTTTCTTTCTTTTTTTTCTTTACTCCATTCATTAGTTCTAACAGCTTTTGGTGGAGTCTTTAGGATTTTCTTTTTCTTTTTCTTTTTCTTTTTCTTTTTCTTTTTTTTTTTTGGTTTAAGTATAATTGATAATGTTAGATTAGTTTCCAGTATACAACACCGTGATTGAGCAATTCTATATATTTTGCAGTGCTCACCGTGCTATATGTAGTTACCATTGGTCACCATACAAAGTTTTACAATATTATTGATAGTCTTCTCTATGCTGTACTTTTTCATTCCTATGACTTGTAAGTTTGTACCTCTTAATCCTCTTCATCTATTTTGTCCAACCCCCATTTCCATCGCCCCTGGTAATCACCGGTTTGTTCTCTGTATTTCTGAGTCTGTTTCTGTTTTCTGTTTTCTCCTTTGTTTTGGAAATGAGTGAAATGATATGGCATTTGTCTTTCTCTGTCTGACTTATTTCACTTAGCATAATACCCTCAGGTACACCCATGTTGGTGTGAATGGCAAGATTTCATTCGTTTTTATGGCTGAGTGATAGTTCATAGATTTTTATTATACAATACCATGTCATCTGCAGAGTCAATTTTACTTCTTCCTTTCTGATTAGGATGGCTTTTTATTTTTCTTGCTTTGGTAAGGACCTCTGCTACTGTGTTGAACAAAAGCGGCAAGAATGGACATTCTTGTCCTGTTCCTGATCTTGGAAGAAACCGTTTTAGCTTTTCACCACTGAGTATATTAGCTGTGGTCTTGTCTTACATGGCTTTTATTATGTTGAGGTCCATTCCCTCTATACTCACTTTAAGAGTTTTAGTCATAAATGAATGTTGAATTTTGCCAAATGCTTTTTCTGCATCTATCAAGATGATCACTCAATTTCTATCCTTCATTTTGTTTATGTGGCATATCATGTTGATAGATTTGTGGGTGTTGAACTATCCCCACACTGAAGGGATAAATCCCACTTTATCATGGTGTGTGATTCTTTCGATGTATTGTTACATTTGGTTTGCTAATATTTTGTTGAGGAATTTTGCATCTATGTTCATCAGGGATATTGGCAGGTAATTTTTTTTTCTTATAGTGTCCTTGTCTGGTTTTGGTATCAGGATAAGGCTGGCCTCATAAAATGAGTTTGGAAGTATTCCATCCTCTTCAATTTTTTGAAATAGTTTGAGAAAGATTGGTGTTAATTCTTTTTTTAATGTTTGGTGCAATTCACCAGTGAATCTACCTGGTCTTAGACTTTTGTCTGTTGGGAGATTTTTATTACTGATGTAATCTCTTTCCTAGTAATTAATCTGTTCAGATTTTCTTTTCTTCATTATTCAGTCTTCATTCTTTATTTCTTTTGAATATCTATATTGCAAAATACCTTTCCTGACTACTGTTATGGGCACTGTGATGCGTCACTCAGATCCCCTTCAATGAAGGACTAGATGTCCCTGATGCTGATGCCAGTCACAGTGGAAAATAGTCTTCAGCTGCCTACACTCTCAGGCATCATCTCAGCTACAGAGACACCCTCAACTAAGGTCAGACACCCTTCTCAGAATGGTCCACATCCAATGACTGCTTAATGCAGGAATATAAAATGCTAACATTTCAACTCAGCTCAGTACAACTCTGTAGGACCATTTGGGTTCTAGAGGTCTCAAGTGATCAGCCCAGATTGGTGTTGGGTCTGCAACACAGCTAGGTCTTCCTGTAGCAGCCCAGTGCTCCTTCCTTGCCCTCCCTTCCACAGGTGATGATTCCAAATACAGTTCTAATTAACAGCTGGAACCCTAAGCTCTGTCTCAGAGCCTGCTTCCCAAAGAAGCCAACCTGCAATGATTGGTACCAGGAATAGTCTGTGAAGGCAGGGTATTAGATGGAGTTTTGGAGTTAGGTGTTGCACCTGCCAGCAATGAAGACCACATCACTGGTAGTAACTAGAGTGTAGGTATTCCCTGGAACAATTGTTAAAACTTTCACTGATGATGAACTGGAATGATGTCAGTAGAAGTGAATGCACTAGCTGGTGTTGTGAATCACGCATTTGAGAAATATGGTGGAGAGAATAACTACAAAGGTAATGAAAGTGGATGGGGTTAAACTATTAAATGCTAGAAAAGATAACAAAAAACTAAGAGTGATTAGTAGCCAAATTGAAAGTGAAGTCTGAAATCCAGATGGCTTCCATTATAGTTTCTCAAGTATTGAGAGGGCAGTAAAAGCTGAGGATCATGCCCAGGAATAAATTTTCAGTGTAAATGAACTCTAAAGAAAGTTGAACACTTAGATCAATGGAACAGAATAGAAAACCCAGAAATGGGCCCACAAACATGTGGCCACCTAATCCTTGACAAAGCAGGAAAGAATATTCAATGGAATAAAGACAGTCTCTTCAGCAAGTGGTGTTAGGAAAACTGGACAGTGACATGCAGAAAAATGAACCTGAACCACTTTCTTACACCATACACAAAAATAAACTCAAAATGGATGAAAGACCTAAACGTAAGACCGGAAGCCATCAAAATCCTCAAGAAGAAAGCAGCCAAAATCTCTTTGATCTTGGCCACAGCAACTTCTTACTCAACACATCTCTGGAGGCAAGGGAAACAAAAGCAAAAATGAACTATTGGGACCTCATCAAAATAAAAAGCTTCTGCACAACAAAGGAACAATCAGCAAAACTAAAAAGCAACTGATGGAATGGGAGAAGATATTTGCAAATGACATATCAGATAAAGGGTTAGTATGCAAAATCTATAAAGAACTTCTCAAACTCAACACCCAGAACACAAATAATCCAGTGAAGAAATGGGCAAAAGGCATGAATAGACACTTCTCCAAAGAAGACATCCAAATGGCCAAGCGACACATGAAAAAATGCTCTGCATCACTCATCATCAGGGAAATACAAATCAAAACCACAGTGAGATACCACCTTACTCCAGTCAGGATGGCTAACATTAACAACTCAGGCAACAGCAGTTGTTCACGAGGGTGCAGAGAAAGAGGATCTCTTTTGCACTGCTGGTGGGAAGGCAAACTGGTGCAGCCACTCTGGAAAACAGTATGGAGGTTCCTCAAAAAATTAAAAATAGAACTACCCTATGACCCAGCAATTGCACTACTTGGTATCTATCCAAGGGATACAGGGATGCTGTTTCAGAGGGGCACATGCACCCCAGTGTTTACAGCAGCACTATCAACAATAGCCAAAGTATGGAAAGAGCCCAAATGTCCATTGATGGTTGAATGGATAAAGAAGATGCAGTACATATATACAATGGAGTATTACTCAGCAACCAAAAAGAATGAAATCTTGCCAATCACAACTATGTGGATGGAACTAAAGGGTATTATGCTAAGTGAAATTAGTCAGAGAAAGACAAATATCATATGACTTCACTCATATGAGGACTTTAAGAGACAAAACAGATGAACATAAGGGAAGGGAAGCAAAAATAATAAAAAAAAATGGGGGGACAAAAACATAAGATACTCTTAAGTATAGAGAAAAAACAGAGGGTTGCTTGAGGGATGGGGGGGGATGGGCTAATTGGGTAAGGGGAATTAAGGAATCTACTCCTGAAATCATTGTTGCACTATATGCCAACTAATTTGGATGTAAATTTAAAAAATAAATAAAATCTTTAAAAAAAATTGAACTCAAAACTGAGGTAGGTTAAGGTCAGGGTCTGATTGAGAAAGAATGTGTCCTGACACATGAGAAGGATACATCTGGCTTAATGGTCCCAAAATCTTGAATCCCAAGATTCCCCTAAACCTTCCGAATCTGCACAAGTATTCAATCCTGATTAAAAGCTAGAATGCTCCATAATATTTAAAGAGAATGCAAAGACCTCTCCTTTCCAAGGCAACATGTGCCCTTCTCAAGATCCGCCCCATCTCTTCTCTCGGTGTCTAGGCCTGTAACTAGAATTATGTCACAGTACAACTCAGTCAGGAACATGCTGGGCCTGATAAGAGAAGAAAAAGACTATACTTCGAAAGACCTTCAAGATCAGCCTCTATATTCTAGAAAGAACCAGAAGATTCTCATGGGATTGGATTCTAAGGGAGTATGATGAAAGGGGATAAATGGCATATTCCAAAGATGCAGGATTTACTGTCCTGACAAGGTCCCCAGAAGATGGTACAACTTACTCCCAGAAGCATGGAAAAAGCAATAGACCACACAAAAGAAAATTGAAATGCCAGAATTGCCGTAGAAGATGGTAGAAAAGGTATCCAAAAGCTCACAGAAGTGTTCATGCTAGAGTGAATATATCACATAAGGCCAGAAAACCTATCAAATTATAATGTTCAATTGGAAATCCTTGAAGAGACACCCTTTCCAGGCCATCAGAAATACACTGGTGAGAAATCACCAGTGTCAAGAAAAGCTTCAGTAGTACATCTCCTATGTAGTCTGAGACTGACAGTAAGAGAGTCCTTTAAAGAACTAGTGTCCCTGATAACTATGGTGTTGATAGACACCCATACACTGTAGAGTCTAGGTGAATGCACATAATCGTAGGAAACCAGGTGAATGGAATTATAATGGGTAGCAAAGTTGGAAGGACATATAGGTGGGCTTGATCCAGAGAGAGTTATGGGGATGGTTTAACAGAACATGCTCCCTAAGGAGCAAAATAGATGGACAGCTAACAGGGTTACTACTCAATTTGTACCATCGAAAAGAAAGAAAGGATTGATATTGAAGACAGTTGCCCCAATTTTTTAAGTGATACTGTTACACCAGCTTTCAGACCTGAATCAGGTGTTAGACATGGAATTCATTGCCTTAAGAAGAGACTGGGTTCCCAGGGAAAAGGATCTTGTAACAATAAAGCAAGTGTACAAAGTCATGATTTTCCTTAGTGCTTCCCCAACAGAACCTACAGGTATTTACTCATGTAACTGTGCACTGGGGAAAGGGAACTATCCAAACATTTCTAGAACTCTGTTAAACATGGAGTCCAAGTTGACAGTGACACCCAGAGGCCCAAATCAATATCATGGCCCCCTATTATTTCAGGGGCATATGGGAACAAGACAATAAAGAAGTCCTGGACAATATGTGACCCACAATGGGTTCACTGATGGTCACTTCCTTGAATTCTGAAGGTAAAATTGCAATTGAGATTACTTACAGATTAGCACAAGCCCCACATTAGATTCTTGGCCTATGGAGTGAGATTTATCATAGTGATAAAGACCAAGTGAAATTCTCTGAATCTGCCCCCATTCAAGTTAAGCTAGCAAAATTTTTTTTAAGTCATATCAGTCATGGGTGTAGGGCAGAAATGTGTGCCACTTCGAAAGATTCAGGATGAGGGAGTGATGGATGCCATTATTTAATTCACCAGTCTGGCCCCTGAAAAAAAATAGATAGACCTTATAGAATAACAGAAGACTACCACAGACTCAAACAAGTACTAGATTTAATTGCAGCTATGTTGCTGGGTGTGGGCGTCATTGCTAGAGAAGATTAAGTTTTTCCTATTCCTATGGAGGATCAGAATCTGTTCACATTCCCGTGAAACAGACTACAGTATGTACTACAAATTTTCCCAAGTCCTCTAAGTCTCCCACCTTCTTTTAAAATATTGTCTGTTGGGGCGCCTGGGTGGCGCAGTCGGTTAAGCGTCCGACTTCAGCCAGGTCACGATCTCGCGGTCCGTGAGTTCGAGCCCCGCGTCAGGCTCTGGGCTGATGGCTCGGAGCCTGGAGCCTGTTTCTGATTCTGTGTCTCCCTCTCTCTCTGCCCCTCCCTGTTCATGCTCTGTCTCTCTCTGTCCCAAAAATAAATAAAAAACGTTGAAAAAAAATTTTAAAAAAAAAATAAAATATTGTCTGAAAAATATGTGGACATCCTTCTGAACATCACATCGATTCACTATATTGAATGTTGTCATGCAAAACACCAAGTGGCTGGCAGGCTGGAGACCTCTGTAAGACACATATACTCCAGGGATGAGAGATAAATCCTCAGGGCCCTGCCACATAAATGATTAGGGGTTCAGTTGTCAGGGGCACCCCAGAATATCCCATCCATAATAAAGGACAATTTATTACACCTTGTAGCTTTTACCAAGTAGAAGGAAGCACATGCCTAATAGAAATCTTTGCACACTAAAAGCAGCATATTCCATACTGGTATATGCTCCAACCCATCCATTGGGCAGCAAAAAGCTATCAATCAGGAAAGAGCTCTATAGCAGATCCAGAGTGTGGTATAAATATCCTTGCTCTTTGGTTTGGACAACCCATTAGACTCTATGGTATTAAAAGCATCAGTATTGGGGAAAATTGCCACATGAGAATCACAATGCAGAGTCTTAGAGTTCTGGAGAAAGACCATTCCACCTTCAGATATGCTACTGGGACTTGGTAAAGACAGAACATCCAACTGATAAGGCAACAAGATCATTTGGCCACAACTGCCCATCTTGAGATTTTTGTTAGGTGCAACACATTTTAGTGTTAGTCCCAACAATAATCCATCATAGGTAGCAATAGTACATCTGGGATCAAACCAGAGCAGGACCAGAGAGTACAAATAAGCTCCATGAGCAGATAACCCAGATCTCCAGTTCATCACCATAGTTATACTAGTACCTGTGTCTAAGTCACACTAAAAAATTCCTTATGTCTAGGTGACAGGGGAGGAAAAAGCTCAAGCTTGACTCATGGATTGGTCTTCTTGGAATGTGTGTGTGCAGGCCAAAAATGGATGGCAGTATAATTCCACTCAAGTACAGCCTTGAAAAATAGGAGAGAAGAAAATATCCTTTGTGGCCAAAGATTTGACCTTGTGCATGCTTAGCCATTTTATGTAGGAAGAGATATTGCTTACGGTTAAAGTATACACAGACAGATTCTTGAGAAATGAAAATGGCTTGGTCAGCTGATCAGGGACGTGTAAGAGGAAGAAAGACTAGAAGATTAAATACATTGAGGTCTGTCATAAAGGCATGAGAATGGGCATGTGAAAATGAGCATGAAGTATGAAGACACTCATGTTACTGTCCATCAGAGAGCATCCACTAAACAATCAAGTAAACAAAATGATTCAACCAGATGACATCAGCCTGTCCCACTGCTGGCACAACGGACACATGGCCATAATGACAGGAATTGAGGACTTTTGTGGAGTAAACACAGACCCCACTTACCAAATGTACCACATGCCAGCAAAAAACAAAAAAAACCAAAAACTGAATCTGAGTCCCTGATATGGTACCATTTCTTGGCCATTCACTGGCAAGATGACCACAATAGACCTTTTCAACCCTGGAAGAGATAGGAATTTATTTTAGTAGAAATAGATACGGCCAGTACCAAGCTTTATGCTATCCAAGTTCTGCAGCCCCTTTGATGAATAGCCCTCTGTTTTTCCTTAAGCAAACCCAGAAATTCCTCAACTGGGTTGTGTAAAAACCATCAGGAAGAGGCACCCACGGACAAAATTGGAGGCATTTGAGGCAATGGAATAAATAATGGGAGTAATATAATTCCATTTTGATTTAAATAATTATAAAAGTAAACAAAAGGGAGTGTTTTGGGTGGCTCAGTCAGTTAAGCACCTGACTCTTGATTTCAGTTCAGACCACGATCTCATGGTTTGTGGGATTGAGCCCTGTGTTGTCAGCACAGAGCCTGCTTGGGATTCTCTCTCTCTTACTCTCTGCCCCTTCCACACCCTCAAAATAAATCAATAAACTTTAAAATTAAATAAAATAAATACTGCATAACAAGTTAACTAGAAAATTAATTGATTAAAATAGTACTTGATAAGATATGAGACATTTACATAGTTTCAAGGTATTCCTCTAAAAAACACTTATGAATGACAAAAGAGGAAAAAATAACTTTATGGTAGAGAAGGCTGGATGTCACTCTTTTGATCACTTGAGTGACCAAAGTGAACATCATGAGTAATGAGACAAATTGAAATCACATGCCACTTGACAGGATACAATGAAGAGAACATCACTACCAAAGATGTATAAGCTGAATCCCATCATGAGGAAATATTAAACACACTCAAATTGACTGCTATTTCACAAAATAAGTATCCCATAATTCTGAAAGTGTCAAAGCCATTGTTATGAACTGAGTTGTGTCCCTCACGATTCATATGGATTTTGAATTGAAGCCCTAACCTGAGATGTGACTATACTTAGAGATAGAGTCTTTAAGGAGGTAATTAGGGTTTATGAGGTCATAAGAGTGGTATCCTAATCTGATAGTACTGTTGTCTTTATAAGAAAAGGAAGAGAGAGAGGGAGAGAGAAGGAGTGAAATAGAGAGAGACAGAAAGAGAGAGAACAAGAGATTTCTTGGTGTCCATGCAAAGAGGAAAAGCCATACAAGGACATAATGAGAAAATGGCTGTCTATAACCCTAGAAGAGAAGTCTTATCAAAAACCAACACTGACATCACCTTGATCTTGAACTTCCAGTCTCCAGAGCTGTGAGAAAATAAATGGCTGCCATTTAAGCCACTCTATGGTATTTTGTATGGCAACCCTAATAGACTAATACAGCACTAAAGTCAAGAAAATTAAGGAACAGGCTTTGATTTTCTAATCTGTACACATGAATCTTTCTTAAGCAAAAGAAGTTTTAAAATTATACCTGCTATATAATTGTCTCAAATGTCTTTATGAATTTTGTAAAGAACATGTAGTTGACTCTTCAAATCCAATTCTACCCTTCTGCCATTATGTAGCAACAATTGAGTGCCTGAGCTCCACAAATGATTTCTGATTAGTATTAAACAATCATTGCAATCACAAAACACTTCTTACAGAGTGGTTTATAACTTCAAGCTTAAACCAATCACAGCATAGCAATCCCCGGCAACAGAGCTGGATTTCTAGACTATTGGCCAAATTGAGGAAGAACATTCTTTCAAAGGTTGATGAAGAGACGTTCTTTTTATCCCACTAAACATGAATGAGGAAGTAGCCATCATTCTAAAACTCCAAGAGGAATCAGTCTGAAAAGGAAGCTTCTACTCTGTATACCAGATCGGAGCAATAGTAAGAATACAAATCCTTGAAGACATTCAATTGCTGGATCAACCAACCTTGACCTTCATTCTACTTCTGGACTTCCTTATGTGAACCGTTTTCATTAATGACTTCAGTCAATTTGACTTGAGTCTTCTATGTCGCAGATGAAAGCATCCTAATTGAAGCAGTAAGCAAGTAATTATTTTTTTCAGTAAGTACGTAATTAATAGCTACTATGACCCAGGCACCCTCTCATAAGCAGTGAACAAAGCAGAAACAATTGCTTTTTCCTCACAGAGCTTATTCTAGCCAGTTATGTTTATTTTGATTCTCCATCCTCTCTGTCTACTTTATCTATCATCACTTTACACATTGCTCTAATCTTCCATATGCATGCTGGAAGACTTATTTCAGTTTGTCTGCTTGAGTACTTAACTGATTTTGTACACCACGAATTATGCTCTTTATCACTCTATGAAAGAACTTTCCTTTTCTACGGTTTTTAGTTTCTTCACAATTTTCTCGCCATGTGAATCAATTTTGTGCCGTCAATCTCCGCTTTCTTCCTCATCCATCAAAATTTTATCTCCTATTTTCTATCTTTATGGTTTTTTTTAATAAAGGGAATTTCTTTTTTATACTACTGATGATGTAAACAATATCTTAACAATGTCTTAAGTTGACTTCCTACAGTGTTTTTCACTGGAAGCATATTGTCTTCCTTGTAACTTCAACTGTTCTCCCTAACTTTCAATAGCAACAAAAAATTAAACTCTCCATTTAACAAAAAATTGAATTCTTTATATAAACTTCATTTGTTATATATATGTTGTATACAATATGAATATATTTTTCCACTTTGCATAAAATTTCTGCAAAAAAAAGATAAGCACCAATTTTTTTTCAATGACTAAAAGTATGCTTTCTATTATCAAGGAAAACAGTCTCAAAGAAGATTAAAAAGTCCAGCCTGGTTAAAAAATCATTATGTACTTCCCTGGCATACAGAAAAAAGGACAAATGTAAACTCTTGTAATCTTTTGAAAAATGGATAAGTACCTGCAAACAAACTCTGAAAGAGCATAATGGCAGATAGGAATAGAATATCAACAAAATACACCCAGAATATGCCTCTATTTGGTTTTGTTCCAAGAAAAATGATATTCCCTACTCCTCACCACTCTAGCTAGAAGAGGAACCAGATCTGAAAATCAGATAATCTGACTTCCTAATTTAATCCCTATTGAAGACAGAATTATAATATGGTAAGATAATTCATGGAGAGCAGAGGATACCTATCATCTATTAATACAATTTAATTGAAATAACATTTGTACTATTCTGTACATGCCTTTGCCTCTAAACTTCTTCACTTGCTATACTACAGAGTGACTATAGTCATGGTTAAAATTTAATCTTCTCAATCCCCATTTTGTAATGAAAAAGGACATATAATTTAGAGGGCCCTCGCTTAGTCTGGGATTTAACACTTACTTTCAGTGTAACTTTTTAAAATGTATCTGAATTGCAAATTGTGAAATAAAATGGATTGTTACAGAGTTATATAATAAAAATCAATGAGAATAAATTTGAAAATATGTATTGAAACCATAGAAATATGTTCATAAATAAGAAATACATAAACTTCCACTAAAGGAAAATAATTTTAAGAACACCTGTTAGCTTATTAATAAAACTAATTGTGTTAACTGTTTGATAATTGCGTCATCTCACATATAGCCCCCAACTTGGGTTTTCCCTCCCGAATGGATTATATTTTATCTACTTTGAACTGAGTTTTCTGTCTGCTGACCTACTCATCTAGTGGATAGAAACGACCGTAAATATGTTTGCTTCCTTTGTTGATATTTATATTGCCTACATTTTTAGTATTGCAAAGGAACTATCATTTTCAATTGCTTCTTCTCAGATCATCTCTATCAACAACTGCGGGACTAATTATTTTAGAAGCACCAGCCGTTTCTGAAATCACCGAGGAGAATTACAGAAGCTCTGTTAGTGAGTTCCCACTTCTTACGCCCACCTTCTGTGATCATGCCGTGACTTTGACAATCCCCCTTGAGGGAATAGTTTTGTCAGCCTACAGAGTTAATCGAAACGCAGAACTAGGAAAGGGGTAGAGCCTGGTGTCTTCCACTATTTGTCATCTTTATTCCGGTACATACTGGGTTACTCATTCCCAAGTGACCCTGCACAACTTGTTGCAACCTGAGAGGACCCCCACAGTGGTGTTATTTCTGGGAACACTTGAGTTAAAAGCGATCTCTTCACAGAGCTGTGACCAAGGGAATATTTAATAGCATCCATAAAAGAAAAAACACAAATAGGTATTGTCTTGCTCTTCTCGGTATTAAAACAACACGCGGGGCGCCTGGGTGGCTCAGTCGGTTGAGCGACCGACTTCTGCTCCGGGCATGATCTCGCAGTTCGCGGGTTCGAGCCCCGCATCAAGCTCTGTGCGGACAGCTCAGAGCCTGGAGCCTGCTTCTGATTCTGTGTCTCCCTCTCTCTCTGCCTCTCCCCCACTCAGGCTCTGTCTCTCTCTGTCTCAGAAAGAAATAAACATTTAAAAAAATTTTTTTAAATATAAAAAATTTTTAAAAATGCAACATTTTTATAAATACAAAGGAGTGTTTTGAAAATCATAAAATGAAAATGAGAATTTGTGATGATTTAAAATATTAAAGCATATACTTGTCCTGTAGATATCAGAATATATCGCTAACTGCCACAAATATTATTTTTGATTATGAATTGCTTTGTAAACAAAACAGCACACAAGTGCTCCCACAATTTCTGAAAGCATAATACACATTAGAAGAATACGGGCAATTTTATTCCACATGATCCTAATATAAAACCTTTTTAAAAAGAAAACCTTAAACCTAAGTTTCTTGGTGCCAAAGCAATGACAGAATCATCTACAAAAGATGAGATGCTGGCTGATAGGTGCAACTATTCCAAAATGTTCTGTTTTGGTTTTTTTCCTTTTGCAATTTTCAAACTATAATACAATGGCACCACCTATTGATGGAATGGCAGAATTGAAATCCTAAATTTCCAAACAACACAGGATCAGATATTCATGGGAATTATAAACCAAGGTATAGAACATAGGTCATTAACCACTGATAAGATGACATATATCAGTAATATCACTTGCTTTTTTTTTTTTTACTTTCTGGCATTCTTTGGAATGGCACAGCAGTTTTTGAAGCGCTAATCATCGCTGAAACATAAGAAAATATATCATTAATGTTAGTTTTCTTACCTATATTTAAAAGTAAATCTTAGAAGAAAAATATTGTAAGAATGATTTATTTCATCTAACACATCATCACATTGAGTTGAATATTAGGAATCTTCGGAATACATTTTGGGGAATCTAGACTTTGTTTTCTGGAAAGATGTTGGATTGAATAATATCTAGTAAACACATTCAAAAATAAACTTTGTAATATGGGAAACATACTCTCAGGTGCATACCGATACTTGCAAGAGAGTAAGAGATATCCCCAAAGACTGAACCTGAAGAAGACCCCCAAAAGAAAAGCCATAAGCCAGTGAACTAAATATCCCCCAGCTGTCCTAGAGGAATGTGTATCTGTTTTGGAGGAGTGGGGATTGCTTTCGAAGTTCTTGGTTTTGGAGCGCCTGAGTGGCTCAGTCGGTTGAGTGTCTGACTTTGGCCCAGGTCATGATCTTAGTTCATGAGTTCGAGCCCCACATCGGGCTCTCTGCTGACAGCTCAGAGCCTGGAGCCTGCTTCAGATTCTGTGTCTCCCTCTCTCCTCTCTCTCAAAAATAAACATTGAAAGAAAATTAAGAAAAAACTTTCAAAGTTCTTGGGTTTTAAGACATCAAATCAAAAGACAATAACTTAAACTTCTGTGATAATGTTAGATGAAACTGAATCTTTCAAATGTCACTGTAAGTAAAAGGGCAGAATAGGGAAAAAAAATACACCCACCAACTCAGGAAAAAACTAAGTTTGTGTTGACATGAAATCTAGATGGATCAATAAAAAGTTTGACTTGAGAATTTCTGATATTGGAGTTTTCCTCTGACAGGATGAAGTTCTTATTTCTACTATCTATACGATCGAGGAAAGTTTCAGCTGAGAAAGCAAGATAAAATTTGTCTATGGCTGCATTACTGTACAATATCACTGGAATATCTGTATGAATCAAATTCAAACCCTCTTTGAAGGACAAATACTCTAGACTATACAGCCGCATAAGGTTCTCACAAATAAAGCTTCACGGAAATATGCTTACAATCCAAAATCATAAAAGAACAAGGAAACATGTCATCATAAGTGAGTCAGAAAACATGATTCTAAAAGTTCTAGCAAGTTAGCCAGTCTGAAAAATAATCAGACATCTTGATTTGTATAAATCGAAAACAGACCTTTATATTTAAAAGTAAATAAGTTGGTTAAAAGCAGGTAAGACAAAGCTAAACAGAGTTAATAGAAGACTGTATTTCACATATAAAATGTTGCAGAGAATGACAAATGAAAAATATGGAAGACAAGTTGAGACATAGAACCATAGAAATGGTTAAACCTAATGTGTACTTCTTCGGATTTCCAGAGATGGACAATAAATAAGCAGAATGACTGAGAGAAAATACTAAAAGTTAAATAGCTGCCATATTTTCCAGGTTGATGAAAAACATAAATCTCCAGTTTGAAAATGCACAACAAACACCAAGAACGGTAGATAGAAAAGAACCATGCCTACGGAACGCAATGCAGCACAGAAAGCCAAAGGTGAAGTACCCTCATGTGCAAACAGAGAGACAAGACAGGTTTTCTGAAAGAAATGACAATTACATCAACTATGGACATCCCCAAAGAAACAATAAGCACAGACAATGGTAGAATGTTATCTTTAAGGAATGGGAGAAAATAGCTCTCACATTTTTCATGTATTTTAGTTTTGTATTTTTTATGGAAGTAGGGCTGGCACACCATGTTACATTAGTTTCGGTTGTACAACAGAGTGATTCAACAAGTCGATATATTATGCTGTGCTCACCACCACTGTAGCTACCAACACAATTACAATATCATTGACTATATTCCCTATGCTGTACCTTTTATCCCCTCCATTTATTCATTCCATAACTAGAACTCTGTATCTCCCACTCCCCTTCACCCATTCTACCCATCCCTTTACCCCTCTTCATCTCTGGCAACCTTGAAATTATTCACCATATTTATGAGTCTATTGCTACTTTCTGTTTGTTTGTTTTGTTTTTTGGATTCCCCATATAAATAAATTCATATGGTATTTGTCTTTCTCTGTCTGGCTTATTTCACTTAACCTAACATCCTCTAGATCCCCCATGTTATTTCAAATGGCAAGATCTCATCCTTTTTTATGGCTGAGTAATATTCCATTGTATGTATACACCATTTCTTTTTTATCCATTCATCTGTAGATGGACACTTGGGTTGCTTTTATATCTTGGCTATTGTAAATAATGCTGCAATAAACAAAAAGGCGCATATATCTTTTCAATTTAGTGTATTCATTTTCCTCAGGTGAACATCCAGTAGTGGAATGACTGGATCATATAGTAATTCTAGTTTTAATTTTTTGAGGAAGCTCTATATTGTTTTCCACAGTGGCTGTTCCAATTTACATTCCCACCGACAGTGCACAAGAGTTCCTTTTTTCCCACATCCTCACCAACGCTTGTTTTTTCTTGTCTTTTTCATTCTAGCCATTCTGACACGCATAAGGTGATAGCTCATTATGGTTTTGATCTGCATTTCCCCGATCATTTGTGATGTTCAGCATCTTTTCATGTGTCTGCTTGTCATTCGTATGTCTCCTTTGGGAAAATATCTCTCAGGTCCTCTGTCTGTTTTTTAATTGGATTATTTGTTTCTCAGGTGTTGGATTGTATGAGGTCTTTACATATTTTGGATGTTAATCCCTTCCCAAATATATAATATGCAAATATCTTCTCCCATGTGGTAAGTTGCCTTTCTGTCTTGTTGGTGGTTTCCTTTACTGTGCAAAAGGTTTTGTTTGGTGTCCTCCCAATAATTTACTTTTGCTCTTGCTTTCTTGCCTGAGGAGTTATCTCTGGGAAAATGTTGCCATAGCTCATGTCAAAGATGTGACTAGCCATGTTTTCTTTTAGAAGCTTTTTTTTAATTATTATTTTTAGTTAACATACAGTGCAATATTGGTTTTGGGAGCAGAATTCAGTGATTCATCTCTTGCATACAACACCCAGTGCTCATCACAACAAGTGCTGTCCTTAATATCTATCACCTACTTCACCCATCCCCCCACCTCCCTTCTGTAAACCATCAGTTTGTTCTCTATAGTTAAGAGTCTTTCTTGATTGTCTCTCTTTTTTCCCTTTGTTCATTTGTTTTGTTTCTTAAATTCCACATATGAGTGAAATCATATGGTATTTATCTTTCTCTTACTGACTGATAATAATACTCTCTAGCTCCACGTCGCTGCAAAAGGCAAGATTTCATTCTCTTTTATGGCTGAATAATATTTCATTGTATATATGTCTATGTGCATACATACATACATACATATATGCATATACGTACAGACATATATACATATACATACATATATATATGAGTGTCTTTATCATTCATCAGTCAATGGACATTTGGGATCTTTCCATTTTGTTTATTTTTTCAAAGAGCCACTCTTGATTTTATTGATTTTTTTTATTGTTGTTTTAGTCTCTGTGTCATTTATTTCTGCTCTGATCTTCATTATTTCCTTCCTTCTTCTAACCTTGGGTTTTGTTTGCTCTTCTTTTTCTAATTCTAATTCTAATTCTGTTCAGGTTAAAGTATTTATTTGATATTTTTCTTCTTTTTTGAAGTAGACCTATTTACCCCTCTAGATTTCTCCCTTAGAATGGCTTTCTCTGTGTACTAAAGATTATGGACTGTTGTGTTTTCATTTCCATTTGTCTCCATGTATTTTTTTAAATTTTGTCTTTGTTCATTGCCCTCTTGAATGTTTAGTAGCATGTTGTTGAGCCTCTACATGTTTGTGCTTTCTCCAGTTTTTTCTTGGGATTGTTTTCTCAGGTTATACTGTTGTGATGGAAAAGATGCATGACATGATTTCAATTTTTTTAATTTATTGTGACTTTTTTTTTGAACTAATATGGAGATATCCTGGAGAATATTCCATGTGTGCATGAAAGGAATGTCTTTCTGTTTTTGACTAGAATGTTCTGTATATATTTGTTAAGTCCATCTGATGTAATATGTCATTCAAAGACACTATTTCCTTGTTAATTTTTGTACCTGGATGTAATTTGTACGGTCCATTGATGTAAGTGGGGTGTTAAAGTCACCTACTATTATTGTACTGCAGTCAATTTCTTCCTTTATGCCCGTTGGTATTTGCCTTATATATTTAGAGACTCCAATATTGGGTACACACATATTTTCAATTGTTAAAAACTCTGTTCAACTAACCCCTTTATCATCATGAAATATCCTTTTTTGTCTCTTGTTACAGTCTGTTTTAAAGTCTCTTTTATCTGATATAAGTATTGCTATCCTGGCTTTTTTTTTTTTTTTCACTTCTAGCTGCATGGTACATCTTTTTCCATCCCTTTACTTTCAGTCTGTATGTGTCTTTTGGTCTGAACTGAGTCTTTTGTAGGCAACTATAGCTAGTCTTATTTTTGTCTGTTGCATTTCGGTTTTTTATATGTTCTGCTACTCTATGTCTTTTGATTGTAGCATTTCAAACATTTACATTTAAGGTAATTATTGACAGATATGTACTTATTACTATGGAGACAAAGTATGAGCCAGGAAGTTCCTGAGCACCCCACACCAGGGGTGACCTAACAAGCAGTCTGGATTTGAAGTGATACAGACCTGGAGCCTTCCCAGGGCAATGGCTAGAGTTGTAGAACCAGGGGTGTTCTAGTGTGTGCCATGTTGGGACCGTATAGGTAGAATGGTGTGGTCGAAGTGCCTGGAAATCACTGAGGCAGTGGGCTGGCTATAGTGTCTAGAACCCTGCTCTTGTCCAGTCTACCAAGGTGTAGGGGGAACATAAACTGTGACGTTCACCAGCTCCTCCAACCCAGAGAGAGTTCCAGCAGCTCCCCCAACACTTGGCATAATTCTAGCCCTAGTTCCTTTATATTGCTCTTTTAAGATACATATTTTTTTTTTCTGTGCTCCAAGGCATCCAGGGCTAGTGTGGGCTAGGGACCAAGTGCTCACCAAGGCAGCAGGTACAGCTATGGCATCCAGAACCCTGCTTCAGTTTGCACTCTGAAGGTGGGAAGGGGAGGAGCATACACCATGGTGTTTGCCAGCCCCTCCAACCTGGAGAGAGTACCAGCAGCTCTCCCACCACTGGGTGGAGTTCTAAGAATGACTCTTTTAAATACTAGTTCCTCTTTTAAACTATGCTTTTTTTTTTTTTTTTTTTTTTTTTTTTTCTGGGCAGAGACAGGGCCAGGGTGGGTGAATCTGCACAAAGTCCCTCAGTACTGTCCCTCCCCACTGCAAATCCAAGTGTTAGAGGTAGGGATTCCCTTCATTACCATGTCTTTGTCCCTCTCCATGTTCTCTATGTGATCTATCTTATGTTGTGCAGAAGCTGTTTGGTCAGCCCTCAGTTCTTCTTTAAGAGGAACTACTCTATAAATAGTGTGAATTTGGTGTGTCTGTAGAGAAGGTGAGTTCAGGGTCTTTCTATGTTGCCATCTTGGACTGGAAACACACCCTCACGCCATGTATTTTATTTTTATTTAGCAACATTTACATGGCACTTACCATGAGCCACCATTATTTAGGTGCTTACAAATGTTCACCCATTTACAGTTGTGTTCACAATTTTAAACAACTTTAAACTCTCATTTTACTGATGAGAAAATTGAGAGACAGTGAGGTAAAGTAACATTCTCAAAGTCACATGGCAAGGGCGAACCTAAAACTTGGCATTTTATACCTAGCTAAATTAGCACTTACAATTAATGACAAAATAAAGACATTTTTGCAAATATTTAGTGTCCACAAAAATCCTCTCTTTGGAAGAATTCAGAAAAGATATGTGGTAGGAAGTAAGAAGTTAAATCCAAAAAGAAATGGTAAACAAATAAAGTGGTAACCATGCAAGTAAATCTAAATAAACTTTAACTAAATAAACTTAAACTTTAATTTATAAGTTTTACTTTAACTTATTTAAAGAAATAAACATAATTTAGAGATTACATAAACAAGTGAGAACTAAATATCAGATACTACCACTACTTATATTAACTCAGATCATTACTTATAGCTAAAAGTATAATTTTCCAGATACATATAGCAATTCCAAATGTGTGAACACCTAATATATAATAATACATAAAGCATTATCTGTCACAAGAAAATATTGACAAATCCTCCTGAACAGTGGGAAATTTAACATTTTCTCTAAATGTTTGAACAACTAGATTTTTTAAAAAGTTGTTTAGACTATGGATGGATACAACAATGAATTAGTCCCTTAATCTATTACTAACACATAGTATGATATACTAAAAAATCAGGGAGCAGATACTCCTCTCATTCATGGATGAAACTTTTTTAAAAGTTGACCATGGACTGAGCCTAAAAGCAAGTGTTACCAAATGCTACAGTATCAGGATCACAATAT
The DNA here is from genome assembly GCF_028018385.1 of Neofelis nebulosa. Lineage (NCBI taxonomy): Eukaryota > Metazoa > Chordata > Mammalia > Carnivora > Felidae > Neofelis > Neofelis nebulosa. Next base: position 128,313,596 of record NC_080789.1, read on the forward strand.
GTTGTTCACTAAGAAAAAATATAATTAAACTTGAAATTAATAACAAATAGATTAAGCAATACTTGAAGATTTAAAATTTACTTAGAAATAATAAATTGAGGGAGAGAAATGAGAATATTAACATATTTGAATTGAATGATGATTATGAAAATACCAAATATCAAAGCTTGTTTAATTCTTAGGAATTTTGTAGTACTATATACTGTATTAGAATGCATCAGATAGATTAAAAATAATGAAACTAACCATGTAACTCAAAAAAATTAGAGGGGCACCTGGGTGGCTCAGTCAGTTAAGAGTCTGACTTTGACTCATGTCATGATCTCACAGTTCGTGGGTTTGAGCCCTGCATCAGGCTCTGTGCTGAAAGCTCAGAGCCTGGAGCCTGCTTCAGATTCTGTCTCCTTCTCTCTCTGCCCCTCCCCCACTCCTCCCTCTCTCCCTCTCTCTCTCTCTCTTTCTCTCTCTCTCTCTCTCTCTTTCTCTCTCTCTCAAAAATAAATAAAACATTTAAAAAGTTTAAAATAGAAAAAAAAAAGAACAAAAAATAAACAGAAGATAATCATTTTGCAAGTCCTAATGAAGTAATTGATTCAGGCAAAGATTTTTAGTGGATGCCAAACCATTAGGTAAAAAGTTGACAGAAAATGGAATTGATACAGAGCAAAAGTCGAGCCCACAGATTCCTTGCTGGTGACACCTTCCACCATTAGTCAATGTTAGCAAAATTCAAAATTAGACAGCCTTAGACAGCCTTTTGATGTGATGTAATAAGCAGCACATAGTATTATTCTTAAAATATACTTGCAAAAAAGCATCTTGCCATCTAAATAATGTATTCAGATTAAATCAAATAAAATCTTTACACCAAAACTTCCAAGTAATAGGCAATACCAAAACCTACAGTGATACCAAATACCAAATGCCAAAACTATAAGTCAAACAATCCCTGAAGGAATCATGACATACATTTTAAAAATCAAATGTTCTAAAGGAAAATTGATCCATTCTCTTCAAAAAGCTAGTGTCACGAAAAAGAAAAGAGGGGAATGTTCTATATTAAATTCTCCTTTAGAGAAATACCTTATATTACCACTGATTGAATCATGGTCTGAAGAATCTAGGTTTCAAAGGCATTGTATGAACTACTGGAGACATACGGATAACATTAAATAATATTAAATTATTTTATGGAATCATTAACTATGTTAGGTGTGATAATACTGTCGTGTTTATGTAGAAAAGTATCTTCATTTTAGAGATGCATACTGAAATAATTCGGAGTATATTGTTATGATATCTTTAATTTATATTCAAAATGTACCAAAACAGATGAAACCAGTGATTTAATTGTTAAATCTAGGAGATTGGTGCTTATAATTCCTTCTTTTTGTGTGTGTTTGAAATTTTTTATCATAACAGATTTCAAAAATAAAAACCAAAGAAAACAGAAGCAGCCTCAGGGATCTGCTTTTCTTTGCTAATGTGAACCAGACCTCCATTCTTCTAGGTCCCAGCCTCACCTAAAGCTGCCTCCCAATGTTTCACAATGTGTGGCACCAAAAGATTTAGGGGCAGAGGTCATTCATCCTTCAGCAAGCATGACATCCTGCTGAACAGAAGCCCCACGAGTGATCACGACACTAATTCAATCTGATCATACACCTCTTCCTGCTCTGGTCTTATAATCAGCATTTCAATATGAACTTTGAGTCGGGCAAATTTGGACAGCTCCTACTTGAGACAACCAAGAAAGATGGGGAGGCATTCTGAGATTAAAAGCAGATGGAACCAATTTTCCTATCCAGTTTTACCATTGCTGACTTGGTTTAAAACCTGCAGAACATTTCTTTTCTGGCTGTCTCATTCTATCCAGTTTATGAGCTTTACCCAACAGAAATTGCCATTCTTCTTCCAGAATAGAGAAAAAGAATTAGATTATTATGTTGGTAAAAATTAAGCAGCTCAATTTCATATTCATTTATTTGGCCTCAGTCTATCCAAAAGATATTCAGGAAATGCTGTGAGGGACTCATAGGTAGGTGAGACTTAGATGGTAAGTGTAAGTGACTGTAGGAGGGAGAGGTCTTGAGCATTAAAGGCAAACCTTGCTACAGAAATCCAGAAAAAAAAATGGCTATCTATAGAATGAAACATGGGACAGGCTATGAATAACAACAGCTTTGTTTCTATCTTACTCGCCCTCTGATTTATTTTTCTTGCCTTGCTGACTATGACCTCCTTTACTATGTTGAATAAAAGTGATGATAGAAGGCATCTTTTTCTTGTTGCCAATCTAAAAGGGAAGCTTTTCTAGTTTCTCCACTAAGTAAGATGTTGCCAAAGGCTTTATTATATTTGGTTCCTATGATGGATGCTATCAGTTTCAACCAAGATTCTTTTCATGGAGCCAGTCAATACAACCATCCTCTCGCTATTGGAAATTACTGACAGTTAAAGTTTGCAGCTGCCTTTTTCCACAAAGAATTATCCTTGATCAAATTGGAGCCACTGGGGCAACCAGTGTCTACTGACTGACGTCAGATTACAAAGACTGACCACTTTGTAAGTATCATTGAGACATTGAAGAAACAAAATGACAGGCTCATACTTATTAATTGGCAGTCTAAGACAAAGTATGAGACTCAAAATTCTCCTTGGCAGCATTAAAAATAGTTTTGGGAGTAAGAGAGTAAATAAACCTAAAAGCCAAATATAAAATTTATTTGTGAAAGTATCAGAAATTCAGAGGAGGCCAAATTCTCCTTGCCTAGGTTGGGGATCTCATAATAAAGTGGGATCCCAAGACTTGGAATGGGGATATCCAGCCTCACATCCTCTCTATACATGCCTATTCACAGACAGCTTGGATATCTTCCCATTATGGCAGTTGGCTTTCCACAAAGTGGAAGAAGAGATCATGCAAAAACTGTAATACCTTTCATGACCTAGTTTTGGAAAATAGATACCATCACTTCCACAATACTGTGTGGGTCACACAGTTCAGTTCCATTTAGTGTGGGAGGAAACTATTTAAGGGTATGAATATCAAGAGGCATGAATCATGGTTGCCATAATGTAGGCTGAGTCCCAAGGACTACCTTTTGGCTTTAATAATTCAAGTCTCTCCCACACAGGAATTCTCATAAAGTCTCATACCCTTGTAGCATCAGCTTGAATCCTATGGGTCTCATCATCTAAATTAGGTAAAGTATGTATGAGTTTCCTTGAATGTAATTTACAAAGACTGGTGAACTAAGAGACAGTTTATCTGGCCTGACACCCATCAGAATTGTGAGGCAGGGATAGGATAACCAGAGTAGACTCTTCCATCAGAAACTGGTAAAGGAGGTCCACAGGAGTTGTGGGTCCATAGCATTTCTAAAATCTAGAATGACACATCAGACACACGTTGATATTTCCTCAATTAGGATTTAAGTCTTGGGAAAGACTCATTGTAGTTCTGAATCTGTTCTCTGACCTTTTGGTTCTACCCTTCCTTGACCATAAAAGATATCTCATGTTTGCAACCCCAGCTGGGTTGTGTTCTCAGCCTTCTTCCTATATAAATTTGAGGAGTCAAAGATCAATTTGTATTTTTTATCGTCTCTTTTCCTTTTAGTTCAAATTGGCACTGTTTCCATAAGTATATTATCTCTTAAATTAGACGTTAGTGTTTTGTGGGTTTTTTTAGTTTTTTACTTAAATTCCAGTTAGCTAACACACAGTGTAGTATTAGTTTCAGACGTACACTATAGTCACTCAACACTTCCATACCAGAGATGAGTCCACAACTATATGGTCAATTAATTCTCAACAAAGCAGGAATTAATATCTAATGGGAAAAAGCCTCTTCAATAAATGGTGTCAGAAAACCTGGATAGCAACATGCAAAAGAATGAAAGTAAACCCCTTCTTTACACCATCCACAAAAACTCTTCTGCTGTGGTTGGCTCACGTTGCCCCTGGTTTTCTGGATCCAGCGTGTGAAAGGCCACCATTTTGTTGGCTCTGATTTCTTCAGGCTGAACAGTATTGGGATGGGGCAGGGGGGTGGGGTGGGGGAGGGAAGTCAGGTGAATAAAAGAACAGACATATCTGGTCAGCAGGGCATAGGTACAATGGCATCATCCATCCGAGCTCTGTGACTGGGAGTCAGTTTGTCCCCCACTGCCTCTCAAATTTCTCTAAAATAAAAGAATGTGCATGAAGTACTCAGCACAATGCCTGGCATGTACTAAGTGCTAAATTAAACTGGGGCTATCTCAGTATCAATGTCCCAACTGAAGTTCTCCTTCCATGGTGGACTGCTGTTGTTTATGCATTTCCAGAGCACATTCTCCTTTAAGCTGACATTAATGCATACATTTTCCTTTGGAGACAGAGTCTCCTCCATGGTGTGCTGGTAAATATTTGACATCCTGGTCTCTAGGAATAAAAGATCCTAATTTGTAGCACTGGCAATTTCCATCCTGCGAATATCCCTGCTATGGTAGATTTCAAGCTACCAGCTTGAAAGTGCAGACAGTGCAGAATTGGAAGTTGCGGACACACCGGCTCTGGGGAGCTGCGCCATGCATTCTCCAGGACCCTACGGGGGCTTCTTCCCATTGGTGCCACACTGACCCTGGTCCTGACTGGTGGTAGAGGTCACACTGGCTCACCCATATGGCCCGGAAGTGGGTGCTGACTATTGAGAAGAAACCTTAGATCCACATGGATCTCTCTGTAGGGCTACTTGGGTATCCTCATAACACAGCAGGTAACATCCCCTAAGAAAGCAAGGAAGAACTTTCATGACCTTGCCTTGGAAAGATTTCTCTCCTCAATGTGATGGAAGTACAGAAATGCAGGAATAGCAGGGGGGAGAGAATCACGGGGGACAGTCTTGGAATCTGGCTACTACACATGACGTCATGTTAATTGGACCTGATAACTAAGAAATGGCAAGGATAGTTGACCCTTGAACAACACAGGGTTTCAGAGGTGCCGACCTCTCATACAGTTGAAAATTTTCATATAACTTTCAACTCTTCAAAACCCCAACCACTAAGAGCCTACTGTGGGCTGGAAGACTTGCCAATAACATAAGCAGTCAATTACCACATGTTTTGTATGTTCTATGTATTATATACTATATTCTTATGATAAAGCCAGCTAGAGAAAAGAAAACGTTATTAAGAAAACCATAAGGGAAAATGTAGAGTACTGTAGTATATCTTAAAAATCCACATATTTAAGTAGACCTGTGTGGTTCAAACCTATGTTGTTCAAGGACCAACTGTACTCTAGATGCCTGGTAAGACACGTGCTCCAGAGGGTAAGAGAGAAACGCTACAAAGATTCAGGGGCCCAGCAAATCAGTGATACATTTCTGGGTTCAGTGTTTTGAGCATTTCTGGACTTGCCTCCAAAATAAAGGACAAGTTATGTACCTTGTACCTCTAACCACTAAGAAAGAAGAATGATGCTTAGTAGCCTTCTTTATGCTTCAGAGGCGGTACATTCCACACTCGAGCACAATATTCTATCTCGCTTATCACGTGCCACATGAATTCTTGAGTGGGGCTGAATGCAAAAAGATACCTGACTGCAAGGTCAGGCTGCAAGGAAAGCAACTCTTTCCCTTCCTCTATACAATCCTACAGACCTGGGGGCTCCCAAGATACCCTTTGGAGAGAAAGAAGCTGGACAAACCCCTAACAATCCTCAATAGGAAAGTTGCAGCACAGAACAAAGGCTATTTCCTCATTTGTCCTCAATCTCAGTGTGCTCCCTGCGGTCTTACCAACTTCCTGGTTAACTCTCAGTTTGTCTTTGCGGTTGATATTTCCTCTGCCTGAAATATTTTTGCATTGTATATGTTGGCTCACTCTCTCATTTCTCTGCTTACAGGCCACTTTATCATGACTTAGGGAAGGACTGTATAAAACTGCAACCCCTACTCTTCACCCAGCCCTCTATCTCCCTTCTCTGCTTTATTTTCTCGGGAGGATTTAATGTATCGTACTATATACTTCCCTTATCTGGCTTTTTTTGCATGTGATCCACATTAGAATGTGAATTTGATGAGGGTAAGAATATTTGTCAATTTTTTAACTGCTGGATCCCCAATATATAGAGAAAAGAGCCGGTATAGTAGACAGTAAGTAAATACTTATTAGACGGATAAATGGTAGACCCCCAGTTTTAGTGAACATCTAACGAACAACTTCATTTTAATGCTCGAGAGACACCAAGCATTATCTGTCATTCACTACGATAGGCAGGAGACTACCTCCATCCGAAGATATTCATGTCTTAATCCCTGGAACTTGTGCAGATTACATGGAAATGGGGAATTGGGTTGCAGATGAAATTGAAGTTGCTAAGTAACTGACCTTAAACTAAGGAAATCGTTCCAGAGCAGCCGAGTGGGCTCAGTGTAATCACAAGAGTCCTTAACACTGGAAGAGGGACAAGAGGAGGAGCTTAGAGTGGTGTGATGTTAGAAGAACTCAACTAGCTTTTGCTGGCTTGAAAGATAGAAGGGGGTAACAAGCCATGGGATGTAGGCAGCTTCTAGAACCTGGAAGAGGCAAGGAAAGGAACCCTTCCCAAAGCCTACAGAAAGAACATCCCTGTTAATGCCTTGGCTTTATCCTGGTGAGACTCTTGTTAGACTTAGGATCTTCAGAAGTAAGATGACACATTTGTGTTGTTTAAGCCAGTAAATTCTCTGGTAACTTGTTATGACTGCAGTGGAAAACTTATACACTTTCTTCCTCTTCTCTTTTGATCTGCTTATTCTCTGACACTCTATTACCAAAAAACACAGTTTAATACAGTGGTCATAGCTTCCTTTCAGGAGCAGAGTCAGCATCCTCAACTCCAGTGTCTATACAGCGGCTTCAGGAAACTTCAGCATTCAGAAGACAAACTCTTCCTTCTTTATTCCTGTTTCCATATCTGGAAACAAGCACACCTATAGGTCTGACCCCCCTTTGTGTTTCTGTTCTGTTTCTGATCCCAACAGAGATGCTAATCTTGTATTTAAGCGTAGTTAAGTTTCATTAAATTTTGAATGTCACCTACCTTCCTTAGTAAATTGCCAAGTTTCACCCATTCTATTTCTAAAACGGCCATGGGATTTACTGCTCAGTGAAATTGCCAATGGCACCATTCCACTTTATGCCCTAAGCATCTCATCATGGATTATTGCAGTAACTCCCTAACTGGTTCAGCCATTTCTCATTTGTAATCATTGTCCTCACTGCATACTGCCAGTTATAATCATAAGATATAAAGATGATGTTAGCACCACACTGTTGAAAAATCTTAACTAGCTCTTGTTATATTTAAAGTTCATAGCATTGAGGACTGAGTAGTATTAAGGCCACAGATCTAGAATCAAATCACCTGTGCTCTGAAATGAGTTTGTGCACAGGTTCTGGGTCAGAAAAATCTGGGTGTCCATCCTAGTTTCTCCATTCACTGCATGATTCAGGGCAAGATTTTTATCCTCCTAAGAGATCATAGTTCTTATTCCAGAGTCATGAGGGTTCTGTACTGTAACACATGTAAATTGCTTAGTATAGGGACTGCCATAAAATGTGATCAATAAATATTAGCTGCTTAACTATGTAAGACAGTATGTTAAGATTCTGGCCCTTTATATTAGTCTTCTCAGGCTGCCATAACAAAATTCCAGAGATTGGCTGACTTAAATAACAGAAACTAATTTTCTCGCAATTTTTGGAGGCTGCGAGTACAAAGATCATAGTTCCATCAGGGTTGGTTAATGGTGACACCTCTCTTTCTGGCTTACAGACAGCCACTTTCTTACTGTGTCATCACATAGCCTCTTGCCGGATGCATGTGGGATCTCTGGTGTCTTTCTGCTTTTATTAGGACACCAGTTCCATTGGGTTAGGGCCCCATCTTTATGACCTCATTTACCTTAATTATGTCTCCAACATATGGATTTGAAGGGGACGCAATTCAGTCTATGGCACCCTCCTTTATCTGACATTCCTGACTCATCTCTCTCTAGGGATACAAATGCCAGGCTCCTGCCATAATAGCATTTCATGCCAAAAAGGCACATCCTCCCTTTTTTCTCTGGTCAAAATTTTACCCAGCTCAAATGCGTAAGTAACTCATCTTCCATGTTTGCTCCTATGGTCTTTTGGTCAAACCATTAACATAGCTAACATAAGAATGGTATTTTTCAATTACATATTTCTTTCACATACAATGTTTTCTGTTAAATCTCATAATCATTGTATGATGTAATTATTATTAATGACCTTCTTTTATGAATGTGGCAACTTAGCCTCAAGGACGTTGTTTATTCATCCTATAAAATTGAGAACATTAAAAAATGTGCTTGTTTGTAGAGGATGGCACTATTCATTGACCATGAACCATTGAAAGAGGAGCTGATTTTATGGAAAAAGATGTTTTATTTGACACACAGTGAGTTTGAGGTGTCTATGACACATCCAAGTGTGCAAATATTATGTACTCATTTAACATAGCCAGTCTTGGACTAATATATATTTTGGAATTTGATCTTCTCATTTCATAATGTTAGCACAAGTAAGTGGTAAGGGACAAATAACCTCTTTTATTCTATGTGTTAGTGGAGAATAATGCTAAGTCATTTGTTTATTCTATATACATGCTCAACATTCTTTTTCTTCTCACTTTTTCCATATATTTTAATTTCTAAACAGTGTTTTTTCTTAAATCATAGAAGGGGACAGGATCTGAAATAAATGGCATCCTAAGAGATGATCTAAAGTTAGTCCTTTTAATTTATTGATGAAGAAGCACAGTATAGTTTAAATGATTCATCCAAGGCCATAGTTAGTAGTCACATAAGTAACATTCATATTTCCTTTTTTAAAGTTTGTACCTCTTAATCATATTCATAATCATAACATTCATGTTTTCTCATTCCAATCAGAAGCCCATTCCATTATACCAGTGATTCTCAACCTAAACTATGTGAGAAGATCAGTGAATAAAGTCATTCAAATGTCTTTTAGCCCTGAATACAATTCTCTCTCTTGAAGAGTTGCCGTGAACAACTGTTTTATTTTTCTATTTTTCATTTATTAATATTTATTTATTTAATTATTTTGAGAGGAGGAGAATCCAGATGGAGAGAGGGAGATAAAGTATCCCAGGCAGGCTCCATCATGTCAGCACAGAGCCTCATGCGGGACTGGAACTCAGGAACCATGAGACCATGACCTGAGCCGAAATCAAGAGTCGGATATTTAACTAACCGAGCCACTCAAGTACCCCATAACTATTTAACTTTCCTTAACCCAGATTTTAATCATAGAATCCCCTTTCCACCATGCATTAATGCCAGTAGAAAATGCTTTGGGAAATGATGCAGTATGCCATACTTGGGAATGACAATGGTGGGCTTAAATGCTTGGTAGGAAAATTATCCTGCCGAGATGAGGTCAGGCTAAAGGAAAGGAAAGAATTTCATTTGTTTGATAGATTTATGCTGTTACTGGAAGACATAGGGCCCATAAATAAAATAGCTTTCTTAGTGAGTAAGTATGGGATTATTTGATCAACTCACCTGGAATGTATTAACCACATTATAGCGCAGGTTTTTTCAACGATATGATTTCTCTTAGATAACCGGAATGCAAATACACTAAATGACGACTAAGAGGGATTCCAGTTGGAGAAATATTCTTTCCGTGGTGATTGCTAGGAGCAAGGTAACGAAGTCATTGTGCTTCGTTTGACAGGGAAATTTGGGGAAAGACAGGAAACTAAGCCCAGAGTTAGGGGTTTGATAGAGTAATTCTGCTGCTGTGAACTAGTAAAGACTGCTAAAGGGAATTAATCATGATGGAAATCTCAGCCTAGTTTTATGGCTGTGCCCTGACTTCAATTTGAACGAAAGAGAAATATTACTAATAAAATTTACATACGAGCAGAATGTTTCTGATTTTTCAGGACTTTCTTTTAGGACTAAAGATCATTCATGCAACCTGTGTACATCTTAACGATACACATCACTTTCACCAAAACCATAGACGGTCCTAAGAAAAAATATGTGTGAAAATATGGAGCAATATAAATACTTCAAAGTAAATGTACATAATTTTCAAGTTATTATAATAAGAGAAACTCATTATTATCCTGTGCCAGATATAAATGCAACAAACTTGACTGCTTCCAAAATGTATTATGTTTATGTATAATTACTGAATAAGAACATTTGAAACGAATATTAATTTGCATTTCTATTGTAGTTTAAGTAAGTTCACATTTTAGATGTTATAACTAATGAATTAAGCAACATAAATAATTTAACATCAAATATTCCTTGTTAAAAAGATGTCCTGCTAATTTAAAATTTTTAAACGCTGCAAATGAAGAATATAACCTAAAAGTGGAAAGGACATATCAATGTGCTGAAGATTTTGTCAGCTCGTTGTAGCTGTAAACTTAGAAAAATCACAGATCAAGAAATATTCTGTTTTTAAAATTATGTTTTGAAAGTATAGCCTTACCCCATATGTATAGAGAGTTAATCAAATGTATAACTACTATTTGTATATTAATGGAAAGAAAACAATTGTGGCCAACACCTCTGAACTTAGAGGTCTGCCTCTTACACACTCTATGAACATAGACCCTTCTATGTCTTTCAGGAAGTGAAATAATCCTGTAAATTGTAAACCACCAAGCAAATAATAGATGTTTAACTGGACTTAATACTACTTCTCCTGATCCCTAATGTGCTAAAAGATAACGAATTGTTAAATTCCAGTAAAGGCAAATATCATTCCCTCAACAAATACTTACTGATATCCAGCAATGTTCAATGCTCCATACTAGGTGCTATGAGTAAGACAAGTCCTTGACTTCCATAAACTTATATCCCAGGAGAGTAATTGGTTTTTTTTTTAAATTTTTTAAATATTTATTTATGTTTGGGGGGGGGAGGGGCAGAGACAGAGAGAGAGAGACACAGAAACTGAAGGAGGCTGGAGGCTCTGAGCGGTCAGCACAGAGCCCCACGTGGGGCTCTAACCCATGAACTGGGAGATCATGACCTGAGCCAAAGTCAGAGGCTTAACCAACTGAGCTACCCAGGTGCCCCTCAGAAGAGTAATTCTTTGCAATTACGAGGATGACAGTAACTGTCATGAGTAAGTTACACATGAATTACCATGAAATTGCAGAAGCTAAAATTTGTACTTCAGATTTTAATGACTGGAGTCAGCTTTATTACAAAATGGCATTCATACTGTGTCTTGAAGAATGAGTGAGATTTGGTTTGCAAAAATAGGGTAAAGAGAGTTCCAAAGGGAATAAAAATTAGGAGGGCTATAGATATGGCTCAGGCACTACAGCAAAGATTGTTGCAGTTCGGAATAAAGGATAAATTAGCAACGCCCTCTTATTTGCAACCTGTAGGGAACCCATCAGATTGGCTCTTTTGTTTTAAATTCAAAGTTTGGTCAATATGTTCTCTCCTTTTTAGGCGTCCTAAATACAAGTTTTTACACAAACCAAATTCAACCGCATGTTTGTCAACGATTAAACCTGGACTTCAGTTCAGGTGTTGTCCACTCACCGAACACTCTCAAAAAACGAGATGAGCATGCTCTACCGTTTACAAACAGGCTGCTTTGAATCTGTTTCCCAATAAATAGCTTTCTAAGTCTGCGTTACACCCAGTAGAGGCATTTCCAACGCACATTACACACCACACCCTTCGCTTATGCATTTAATAGGTGGTTGGACTTTATAGGATTTATCGAGGCACACAGGCCGACAGCCTTCAAATTAGTGGTGGCTCTCTGTGAAGTCACAGATGTTTCCTCACGGAGACTCAACCATCGTCTTAGAGTTGTAGCTCTGTGTAACTAATATTACATATTTTAAGGGCTAGTCTACGTTCCAGGCCCTAAGGCGTGGGCCGCAGGGCCTGCGGTGCGCCGAGGGAGGAGGGGTTCCTGGATGGTGAAAACAGGCCAACGCCCAGGGAACGCGGCGTCCCCGCCAGTACAAAAGTTACCACCCCACCTAAAGCGGGGGGCGAAGCTCAGGAAAACCGGCGACCACCGGAGCGTGCCTAAGCTCTTCCTAACCCCCCCCCCACTTCCGCTTCCGGGGAGGCGACTCCCGGGTCCACCGGGCGGGGGCGGGGGCGGTAGCGAAAGGGAAGCCGGAAGTGGCCCGGCACTTCCGGCACGGGAAACTCCTTGCTGCCGCTCCGGCTGGCTTGACAGGCGCGGTCTCGGCTAGTAGCTTTCTCTCCTTTCGCCTTCCGCCCTCCGCCCGTCCACCCTCCCAGCTCTTTTGCCGCTGCCGTCCCACAACTCCTGTCCCTGAAGGCGCCCCTTCCCCATGTTCCGGGGCGGGAGTCCTGAAAGCGAAGACCCGCTCGCCGGTACCCCATCATGTCCGAACTGACTAAAGAGCTGATGGAGCTGGTGTGGGGCACCAAGAGCAGCCCCGGTCTCTCTGACACCATCTTCTGCCGCTGGACACAAGGTACCCTGATGGGGCTCTGACTTCCAGCCGCTTCCTTTGCCCTGCGAGAGTCTAGCTGCGACGCCGCCGGCGCCACAGCCCCCCTGGCTTGCCCTGCACTCTGTCCCGATTCCCGTGCTCAGCTCGGACACTGGACTTTCTAGAAACGCCCTGCCTGTCCCGGGGTGGGGGGAGGGGGGAGTGGTTGAGTAGGAGAATGGCTGCAGCTGTCCCCTAAGGACCCGAAGCGCCTCTGCCACTCCCTGGGCTGCCCTCCGGCAGGATGAGAGAAGGATGGTGGTTGGGCTGCAGTGTGTGACACTGAGGGTGTGCCCCGTGCCCCGGTGTCAGTTTCGCAGCCAGTGTTGCGGCTTCCCGAATCCGTACCCAGTGTCAAGGCTTCGTGTTATTGGCGTGTGGTTTAATTTTGGCGAGAGGGGAGTCCACAGGAAAGTCAAAGTGGCCAATTCCAGAAGGCAGCGTTGTTGTTTGTGTTTTAACTGTGTGGTCGGACGTGGTCCTCGGCGTAAAAATACCAGTGTTGCTTGCTGTCAGGTGCTCTTTTGACCCAAAGTATCCCCAGTTTTGAGATGGTTTAGTTATCTGTTACGGTTCAAAGGAATGTGGATCACAGCACTTCCCGTGCTGGTCTAATTATCCAGACAGGATTTTGAGTTATGTAAGAAGTTTTATTATTGCGAACCCCAAGGAAATAAAAATGACCATTTATTGTTTTCCTCCGCCTTGCCTGGCTCTGCGTTTGGCACTTTGTGCCAGTAATTACCTGTAATTCTTAAGTTTAATGATAAAACTCAACTTTGCACATTACTTAAGGTGACTTCAGAAAGACTGAAGTTAAGTGAGGTTACAAGCATAGTCTTTGGAGTCAGGAGGATTCGTGGTGTAAGTATGTAAAACATAGGCCAGTAAATGGTAGCTCTTCATTTCTATTGTTAAGTCATTTATTTACAGAATCCGTGTTCTCAAAGGATTTGGGGGAATTTTAGCATAGTAAATCTAAGTTCCTAGTTCGTAGTGTGTATTTTGTAAGAAGAATTCAGGGTTGAAGGAAATCCCTTCCTCTCTCTTAGATATAATGTATTACAGGTTATTACAGGTTATTTAGTCCATCACTCTTATTTTGCAGATGAGGAAAATGAGTCATGAAGCTAAATGACCAGGCCAGAGTCACACAAATGGATAGAAAGGGAGTGAATTACAAGTCTCCTGATTCCTCACACAGATTTGTTAAGGTTTCAAACCTTAACATGGAATTGCTTTTGTACTTTTTACACATTTGATTACGTCACTGGAGTAGCATTTTCTGAAATCTTGGACACCTGCATTTGCAGATTTTAAAGCTTGCTTTCTACGTCGACTTCATTTTATCCTAATAGCGAACAGCCCTGAAGTCTACAAGGCTGTGAAGCATTAAGAAAACTTTTACTTCCCGTGTAGTCAACATTAATTAAGCATGTACAACGTAGAATAAGATCGTGTCCGGCCTTGTTTATATTAATACTGTGATGAAGTTTCAAGGAGGATTGAAAGGCACTTCTACTGGTTAAGAGAGGGCTTTGGAACAGGTGTAGTTCGGTTCCAGGTTCAAGTTATTTCACTTCCTCAGGCCTCAGTCTCCTTCTCTGTAAAATGCAGATAATAGTAGTGTCAACCTTACAGGGTTGTTGTGAGGATTAAAGGCATATAAATACATTCAGGCACTTAGCACAATATCTGACATAGAGTGAACGCCCACACAATGGAAGTCCGTTAGCACTTGATTTAAAAATTGTTTCATTGTAGGCTAAGCCAAAGATTACTCTCTGGCCGTGAGCTGACAGTTACAAGAAATTATTGTTTATCTGATGAATAATCATTTTGTTTTTACTCTTCTTTCTTTTTTATTGAAGGATAGTTGATACATGATAACCACTATTTAAACTATAACTTTATAATGATACGAGAACGCTCGGCCACCTTGTAGTCCTGTAGGAGTTCCTTAACGAGAATCATTCAGTTAATACCGTTTACATTTTTTTTTTCTTTTTAGAGTGTGTTTATATCGTGGATAGGTAATTCTTCATGGTCTTACACTGATGAAGATTTTCAGGCAGCCAAATATGTATTTGTAAGTTACCACTTCTGAATCAGAGGGAGGTTGTTAATGGTTTTGCTTTGTTAGCCGTTACATTCATTTATTCGTTTAGAGGCAGAAGTCACTGCTGAAGATCGCTTTGGGGGTCATTTGGGATTTGAGCATAGGCACAGGACGCGGCTCTGCTGCACTTGCCTTACAGCATTTGTAATGTGACACCAACTTTGGCTCTAGTTCACAGTCTGTCACTGTGTTTTGACAACTGGAGTCGTAACGAGTTTTTTGGAAGCACGTTAAAAGGGTGAGATGTTTAGGGTAAATATTTGTAAAATTATGTTTAGGGATATTCCATTTATGAAACCATATCGATTGGTCACATTAAACGTTTTTGATGCGTTTAAAACAAGCTGCAGGGGTTGGTGCAGCCCAGAGTTGCTTTTTTTCTCTTCATTGATCTGCCAGTTACAGACTGTACATGACAGCAGTGAGCCACAGAAGTGGCACATGGTCGCTGTTTTATTTCACTTGGCAGTTTTAGAGAATTCTCTTCTGCAATTCCTTTTTCTTAAAAAAAAAAAAAAAAGAGGGTTTTGGGGGGGGGTTGCCAGTTTTTCTTTCAAAGACGTACTTTTAAGGTTTGCAATTATTTTCTAACTAGGAAATTGAGTCTGTCCTGCCGCCTTCCTTCCTGCTCTGTTGCCTGTGATAGTTTTTTAAGAAAAGTGTGTATTTTCTACCTCTTTTTTTTTTTTTTAATTTTTTTTAATATTTATTTTTGAGACAGAGAGAGACAGAGAGAGACAGAGCATGAACGGGGGAGGGTCAGAGAGAGGGAGACACAGAATCCGAAACGGGCTCCAGGCTCTGAGCTGTCAGCACAGAGCCCGACGCGGGGCTCGAACTCACGGACCGCGAGATCATGACCCGAGCCGAAGTCGGCTGCCCAACCGACTGAGCCACCCAGGCGCCCCTCTACCTATTATTCAAAAGCACTGTCTGTCCTCCTTGCCTTCTTCCCGAAACACACTACAACAGTGTTCCAGGCAGCAGTGTTGCAGGTTAGACTTGGTGGGATGGGAAGGACGGCAGATAATGCGCATAGCATAAATTGAGCATAAGTGATAGTTAGAAGGTAAAGAACGAGGGATTGTGCAGTGGGGTAGTGTGACTAGGCCTCATTTTAAGATGAGATTTGAGCAAACCTTGAAGCAGCTGAGTGAACTGTGCAGTTATCTGAAGAAAGGGTGTTCCAGGCAGGGAGGATAGCCACTATAAAAGACTTAATGCAGAATATTCCTTGCTTTTTTGTTCAAGGAACAGGAAAGAGACTAGTTCGGCTAGAGAAGGAATGAGGGAAGGGGAGAGTAATAAACTATGATGTAAGACCTCATTTTCATCCAGTGGCCTAGAAAGCCTTAGAGGCCATGGTCAGAACTTTGATGTTTCTTCTGAATGAAATGAAAGGCCATTGAGAGGTTCAGAGCAGAGAGAGACGACATGACAAGTTTTTAAAGCACTGATCTGACTGCTGTGTTTGAGGGTAGACTGTAGTGGCTTGAGTGAGACAGCAAGATGAAATGATAGACAAAGGCAGTAATGCAGCAGGGAGGAAGTGGTGACTTGGACCAATGACAGTAGCACTGGAGATGGTGGCAGGTGGTCGCAGTGACCAGCTCCCGGCAGAACCAAAGTCATTTAGTCATTAGACTTATTGGGAATGTTTGTGGTTTTTTTTTTTTTTTTGTTTTGTTTTTCAGTATTGATTGTCTAGTTCAGTGTTTGGCAAACTTTTTTCTGTAGAAGAGTCCCTGGCATTTATTATTTATTTATCTTAAAACTCCTCTCTGCCATTGCAGCAACAGCAGCCCTAGATAATACAGGTGTGGCTGTGTTCCAAAACTGCATTTACAGAAACAGGTCAACCCCTGATCTAGATTATAAACTCTGAGAAACCATTTTTTCTTTTTTCCCCCCCTTTCCTCTAAGCTTTATTTTATTATTTCATCTATAAGATTAGCCAGAAAGGGAGAAACACAGTTGTTAACAGTGCCTTGCTTTGGGGGTGAGGTGGGGAATGGAGCTGTGGTTGGTTCAAATCAGAGTTTGGACTTTGGGTATGGGACAATTTTTGTTATGTAATATGAAGAAAAAAATAAAACTTAACAAATAACTTAGGAAAAGTTATGTATTAGGAAAAGTGAAGGATCGTTTTATTTTGAAGTATTTAAATATAAAGTATTTAAGTATTTATTTGAAGTACTTAAGTATAAAATGTATTTACAAGTTAATACGTTTGTTATAATGTGATTTAACATTTTACCAAAATAATAAAGTGATGTGCCAGTATTATTAATTTTTCTTCTAAAGTAAGAATAATACTGTGAGATCGTATCATTTCAGAGGTTTTTGTTGGTGAAAGCCTTTTATTTCTCTCAAGAATAGATACTCCTTTCTCCAACCTACCTGAATCATGTCATCTACAATCCATTTCTTTCAAATTTAAAATTTGTGAGCTTATATGAAAAAGTTAATTTCTTGGTACTTTGAATACATGTTTTTCAGTTTAAAGTATCTGTCATAATATCTTAAATTGTATTATACTTTATAGTTTTTGGAAGTCTTATTTAATCCTTGCAACAACCCTGAGAGATAGCAAAGGATAATTGTAGTTTCCTGATTTTCATAGATGAGGAAACTAAGGCCCAGTTCAGTTTTGGCTCAACCATTATCATCGAGTTTGTAATGACAAACCAAGTTTTTTTCCTCCGGGCTTTTGTTTACATGGGGATCCAGAATTATGGGGACAGAAGTTGTAAAACTGGTTTAAATAACGTATACATGCATAGTAAGTCACATGAAAGTGAAAGGTTAGAAAATTGCAAAGAAGTTCATGGCTCAGGTTTAAATTAGAAGCTATAAAACAGATTTCATGTCTGTAATACTGTGGAATGTGATACAAAATTATATATTTAGGATCAGATGCTTTAGATGGCTAATTCTGGATCTAATCAGGAAAAACAACCATTTTGTGAAAAGTTAATTCCTTTTAAAAGTAGGAAGTAATTTAAATATGAGAATACAAAAGAGAGAACTCTATATCCTAAAAAATTTGAATTCAAGCACAACCTTATTATGAAAGGAGAAGCCTATTTAGCATAGTCCTGTTTTAGAATAGAATACTTAATTTACTTTTAGTTGACTGTATTTCCTTTTGTGCACTAATGGCCTTTGTTCATTATCTGTTAACACAGTCAAACGCATATACTGTAATTAAACAGAATTTGGTGGGCAGCAGGTCTGCCAAGAATTCTCTCCATGGGGTCTTTATATCTAACATACCAAACAACTCACTGTAATGCATTTCAGCTATAAGCCCCACCCATAGATCTTGACAACTGCATTACATTCGTAGTAATTTTAAGGAAGGTAAGAATTCAGTACTGATTCATGTTTATTACGTACCCTGAAAGTTTGACAGAGCCTGGTTTCACCTTTGCCCTTAGGCTGAAGGCCAGGGTCCCTTCCCCTATTTCCATCCAGTAGGAGCAGAGCTGGGCTGAGTGGGGGCCTCTTGGCTTCAGCTCTTGTTCCTGTGTTGACCTCAGATGTAGTTGTCTTGACGTGATAACCAGCACCCTTAGGTCTCATTGTCCTTACTGAATTTGTCCTGTGCGTCGCACCTGTTTCTCCCCTCCATTTAGCCTGTCATCTGTTCTGTTTTTCCCAGGCTGCTGTGTACTGATGGAGAAAATTGTTGTCACCATCAATACAAATGCAGCGATCAAACATTAGCTGAGCCCTCAGTGTTTCTCTTAGTTCTTTATCCTGTCAGCTTTTGTTATGTCTGTCAGAATTAACCTGCTTCTCAATTCTCTCCGATTCCCCTCATTCTTATTCAGTAATTGTGAATAATTAAACTTAAAATTTTAAGTTTTAATAATTTAATTTTTAGTAATTAAAAATCACTCTTATTCTCCCTGTTTGCCTGAACAGTTAATTTAGAAGCCTGCCAAGATTCACTTCTTCTCATAGGCCAGCGACTCTCAAGTTTTTGTTTTTTGTTTTTTTAACTCAGGGCCCCATTATAACCTTAAAAGTTATTAAGATTTCAATATGAAAAATAAAATTAATGAGACCTGAGGCATCGTTTTACATTTCTGTAAGGATCTTGAATGTCTGGCTCATTAGAAGACTGCTGGCTCCTTGCATTTGCTTCTCTGTTCAGTCTTTTACAGGGAGTTAGGATGTTGTTAGGAAGTGTATGCAGAAACCCAGCCTCACAAAGACTGCGACTGGTAAGGTAAGAGTTATAGTGGCCTTTCGGACAATTAAGGATATTTTTCTTTAGTACTACACCCAAACTTGGCAAGTGGTAGTTTCTTGCAGGTTATTAGTGATCTGGAATCAGAAGCCACATCAATGAATTTTTTGTACTCTCTTAAATTGAAATCCATTGGTTTGCCTTGTACTTTGAATGGATCTTTACCGATGCATTCATTTCTAACAGCATGCATCCGTCATCTGGAAGTTACTGGTCCACTGGTTTATACAGAGATGTTAATGTTAACACATTTCATTATACAATATCAGAAGTCATATTTATTACTATGACCTCTGATCTCATTAGAAAAATCTCTAAGAATTGAGATGCTGTCAAGTTCACAGTGGTGCATGCAGGTTTTCCAAAAATTTTAGTTATTGCTTGAAAGCCTGAAAACTTACCACTGGCAAAAATACAGTCTGTTATTTTCCTTGAAGTATTAGGCTTCCTTCATTCACTTCCGAGAAAGGTCTGCCACATACCCAGGTCTGAATAATCATAGTTTGTCGATAGCTCTTCAAAATAAAAACAGTGCTCTACAAAAAAAGCAGTTCCAGCTTGCAATTCAGCAAATTACACAAGTGCTTTTTCTTGAGACAAGTCATTATCAAGGTATGTAGCAGAGTCATTATCAAGGTATGTAGCAGAGGTGCTTTAGTTTCCATTTTGTCATGCAGAATATTTTTTTAAAGGACATTTTATTCAAGGTCAAGGTTTAATAAAATTAGCATCAGTAAGGGCATTCTTTAAGTTAAATTGGCTTTTTCTGTGTCAAAGAGGGTGGTTTTGTTTACTAGGATGACTGCTAGCACAGCTTAACCACACTGCCTTCATGTGTGCTGAGGCACCAGCGGTAAAACCCACCATTACTCTTGTACCATCACTGTGAATGTCAACACAGCATAAAGGGCAAATGATGTCTTAGTACCATTATGAGAATTATTTTAACCTCTTCTAGATCCCCTGAAAGGGTCTCAGTTTTCCAAAGTTCTGTAGACCACACTTTGAGGACCTCTCTGTATCCAGTCTCGCCACCCCCCACACCATAGCTCTTTGAGGACTTGGTGTCTTTAAACTTCCTCTTTCCCATATAATCGCCCCTTTCCTGTTTTTAAACTCCTGTCCTTCAGCCTATATAAATAATAATAAATAATGATTCTTTATCCAGCTGCCCTTCAAGATATCATCTTTTTTCCTTTTCACTTGTTTAACAAATAGTTTGTATTTACTCTTTCTCCTTGTATTCTGAATCATACCTCAACCCTTTAAAATTTGGTTACTCTCTCCAGTGCTCTAGATTTCTTTTGTATTCCCAGTGATGTGGTTAATCCATTGTTTGAATGTTATGTGTTTTCTCAGCAGCATTTGTAATAAGTAACTACTCTTTGCTTCCTGGAGGACTTCAATGTGTTTTTCTCTTACCTTTCTAATCTTTTCGTCCATCTTCGCTGACTCAGCCTCTGCTTATTTTTTAATGTTCCCAACTCCATTGTCTTTGTTTACACGTTCTCATTTACTATGACTGCCGTGTTGAAGATAATTCAAATTGCTGTCTTTAATCCTAACCCCTGCCCTGAGCTCCAAACCCATATTTCCCCCACTTCTAAATATTGCCAAATGGTTATCTCAAAACTGAACTTGGAATACCTAGAAGCAAATTCCCCCATTTTCTTTCCTTGCAACAGTTCAAAAAGCATTTATGGAACATTAACTATACAACATACTAGGAAAACAGTGGGCAACAGAACACGCAAGACACGTGTAAGGCCAATAATAAACAAGTAAACAATAATATCGTAATCACAGATTATGAAAAGTACTGGTTGTTCTGGAGGATGGTAGGAGAGACCTACCGTCTTAGATATTTAGACACACCTACTTCGATAGGTGTATCAGGGAGTATCTCTGAGGAGTCAACACCAACATGAGTCCTTAAGAAGGAGAAGGATTCAGCTTTATGAAGAGAGAAGGGGACATGCATGTAGTAGAAACAGCAAGCACTAGGTCTCAAGTCAAGGTGTTGCCATGTTGTAAGATCACTGTGGATGATGAAAATGAGAGTGAACTGAGGGAAGGTGGGTTTAATACAACATGGTGTCTTATAAGGCCAGGAAAAGGAGTTTGAATTTCATTCTAATTGCCCCTGAAATGTATTGAAGCAGGCTGGGACAAAATCTGGTTTCCAAATCTAAAATATTCCCGTGGCAAGTCTGTGGTGAACAAATAAAGATGGAGGCAGGACAGGTGGGGAGGAGTGGAGACATCTAGTTGGAAACTCTTAACAGT
Source organism: Neofelis nebulosa (assembly GCF_028018385.1). Taxonomy (NCBI): domain Eukaryota; kingdom Metazoa; phylum Chordata; class Mammalia; order Carnivora; family Felidae; genus Neofelis; species Neofelis nebulosa. The sequence goes on from NC_080789.1 coordinate 128,334,802, forward strand.
CCTCGAGGTGAGAGACAATCATGGCTTGATCTGGTCTACTGAGATGGGATAGAAATGGACAGATAGAAGTCATGTTTTGGGGCCTTGAAACAAGAGAATCTTGCCTTCAAGTGGCAGAGAAAGGGTTAGCAAATGTTTCCAGTGTAGGGAACAGTATGTTCAAAGGGTAAGAAACCGGAGAGAATAGGGATATTTGAGGACCTGGAAGAAGCTCAGCCTGCCTGAAATCTGAGAGGAAGAGTGGCAAAGGATGAGAGAGGAGATTCAGGTGGAAAGCAGATCAGACAGGACCATGGTAAGGAAATGAGATTCTGTTTATGTCTGGAGTTCTAATCTGGGCTCTAATTGAAAATTTCCTGAATACTACCAGTAATGGAAATCTTGGGAGTAGATGAATTACCCAAGGAGGATGTCTGGAATGAAAAAAATAGAGCTCCTAACGCCAAGACATGCGGAACATTACCATTTAAGAGGAACTGACCAAGGAGACTGAGAAGAAACAAAAAAGGAAAATTGAAACAAAATTGGACCAGTAAAGCTAAGGGGCAAAGCTTTTTCAGAAGTTGTTGGTGAGCATTTCAGATGATTCTCTCGGGAGTAAATAAGAAGAGACTTGAGGAACAGCCTGTACCGGTCATTGATGAACTTGGTGAGAATGAATTTGGTGCAGTCATAGGTTGAAAACCAAATTTTTGTGGGTTGAATAAATTGTGAGGTAAAGAGAGTGAGACAGTGCACATAGACAACTGGGTGGGCTTGGAGAGGGTGGTGATTGGAGTTTTTGGTGGATTTTTTTACTGGTCCAATGCATTTTTTAAATTTGGACTTTTTAAAAACTTTTTTTAACGTTTATTTACTTTTGAGAGACAGAGACAGAGCATGAGTGGGGGACAGGCAGAGAGATTGGGACACAGAATCCAAAGCAGGCTTCAGCCTTTGAGCTGTCAGCACAGAGCGCGATATGGGGCTCAGACTCACAAACTGTAAGATCATGACCTGAGCCGGGGTCAGATGATTAACCAACTGAGCCACTCAGGTGCCCCAAGACTTCACTTTTTTAGAGCAGTGTTACAGCAAAATGGGGAAGCTACAGAGATTTCTCATATACCTCCTGCTCCCACAACATGCATAGCCTCCCTATTATCATTACCCCCAACCACAGTAGAATATTTGTTCTAGTTGACAAACCTACACTGACATATCATTGTCATCCATGGTCCATAGCTTACAGATCACTCTTGATGTTGTACATTCTTTGGGTTTGGACAAACATATAATGACTTTTATCCATTATTATGGTTTCATAGTGTTTTCAGTGCCCTAAATTATAAAATACAACAAATACTTTGTTGTCTGGATGTGTCACAGTTCATTTAGCCACCCATTCACTTACTGAAGGACAGCTTGGTTGCTTCCATTAGCAGTTACGAATAAAGGAACCATAAACATCTGTGTGCCAGTTTTTGTGTCGCTAGAAGTTTTCAACTCGAGTAAATAAGGAGCTTTTGGTGGATTCTTAAGGAGGATTTTTTTGTTTTTAAATATGTGAGATCCAGGTTTAAGTACTGTTTGAAAGAGAGGGATTGAAAGGTTCGAAGAGAGGAGGTGGATGAAATGGGATCCTCGACAGTATTTCTAATCTCACTTGCTATCACCTCATGTCTCAAGCTAGAAACTTCAGCATCTGCTCTAATGTCTTTGTCCCACTTGCACATACACATCAAATCTTAACTTTTACCTTGGAAATACTGTTTAGAAATAGCTCCTCCTGTCCATACTAATGTCAGTTTTATTAGGTCAACACCATCTCTGTATGGCTGTTGAAACAGTCTTATCCCCATTCTATTCTTTTTAAAAAGAAACAGAAATCCAGTATGATCATATTTAATCAGTACTTGTCATGGTCTGGCCCTTCCCAGTATTAACCTCTTGTCAGATTTCCCTCCTCCCATTTACCATCTCCTTTACCTATCCCCATACTACCTTTAAGCTACACTAAATTTCCCCCTGACCCATAAACTTGCCCTGCTCTTATCAAACCTTTGTCCTTTAATAAAGGTGTTTTCTTTACCTCGGAGTCATTCTCCACCCTTGTGTCTTGCAAATTCCTATTCAAGATCAGCCTCAAAGTCACCTGTTATAACTTGACTCAGGCATGTAAATTATTCCTCTCTATATCCACAATGCTATCTTCATACTTCTGTTGTAACCTTCACTTATTCTTTATTATTTATTTGCTCCTGTGTCCGTATTCACCTGTACTGTAGGCTCCTCCAGACCGGGGACTTTGTCATTCATGCATACATCCTAGATGCTTGGTATAGTATCTTACGTTCATCAAATGTTTGTTGGATGAATGACTGAACTACAGGTGAAACCTTACACATTCCTAGCATGTTGGAATTGGAAACAATCATTTTAAAGATAACTACACAGAGACCTACAGAGGCAAAATGATTTCCTGAAGGTGATAACAAATACAATCCTCCATACGTCTGGCCCTGTGCTCTCTGTAATGAACTTGTACTAGTTGTTCCCAGTCAGTCTTGGTTGGATAGTACTGAAATTGAGATAGACCTAGTGTGGACACATACACTGTCTATGATGCCATTTAATTTTTAGCTTATAGAATGTGATTCAAAGATTGGAATGAAAAAGATTCTGTACAGAAAGGTCCTAAAAATTGTTTGAATTCAGTAGATAGTGTATCTAGTCTTTCTTCAAGTAAATGACTTAATTTAGTGGTCTTTTACTGAGGTCCACACTTTATTCCTTTATTCTACTGAGAGGGCTCCCTGGGGCAAAATGTGTGTGTGTGTGCGCGCGCGTATGTGTGGCACAGGGGTGGGAACATAGGCTCTGTATCTTTTTTCAAAGGATTCCTTGATACCCCAAAAAGTTAAGAACCACTGTGCCTAACTTGGAGATATTTTGCTTTTGTAATAAGTGGTCTTTCTCAAAGCAAAGTACATTAAAAATTCTTTGGGCTGCTGTTTGAATTACATTTTTAATCTTTGCTACTTGCTTTCATTTTTAGGGTTTGTGTTTAGTGAATCAGAGGGATCTGCATTAGAACAGTTTGAAGGTGGCCCCTGTGCTGTTATTGCACCTGTTCAGGTAACATAGACTACTTTACCGACTCCTTAGAGGGACATGTTCAAACGTTTCATACTTTACTTTTTGTTTTCTAATATCTGTGTCATGAGACATGATCAGTTATCTCTTTAACTTTTTATTCTTGTAAAGTGCTATGAATATCCAGAATAAAAATGAGTTCAGAACATCAGCAGGTTATGCAGCAATAGCCTTTTGACAATCTTACATCAAAAAAACCAGAATAGGTGTTCCCTGACCTTCAGAAAATTAGGAATTAATGATAATGACATCTTTCTAATACAATGATCCTGTTGAGTAATAGCATTTTATACTAGGGATAGCTACATCATAGCAATATATTATTTTCATTTGTTCTTTCTGTAGAAGTGATTTTCCTAAAAAGTTGACGATGAGTGAATATTTTCATGCTCTAAAACTGTATACATTTTAAAAATAAGTTGTCTTTACAATTTTAGGCTGTGGCTTCAGCTTTTAAAATAAAATTAGTAATAACAGACTTCAAACAGAATTTCCAAAATTAAAAAAAGAAAGGTTTTTCTTTGCACAAGGTAGTGTTAATCTGAATATATGTATACGATTTTGAATCTTGATATGTTCTATTGTTTGAATTTCAAGGGCCAGTTTGCCACAATCATTACATTTTTAAAACCACAAATTGAATTTTTGGTTTACTATAATACTTACAGTGTCTGACCAGCAGTGTAACTTCACAACTATTATAAAAGAAACTGGAATTTATTCTGTTTTTTAATCAGCACATTTTGAAAGTACATATTTAATGTGATATTTTTTCATTGGACAAAAGGAACACATTCCTGAACTGTTAGCTGCGAAGTAAACTGGTCTCTCAAGCCTTATACTCCATATTATTAAATTAAAAATTTATTTCTCTGAAGGAGGAAAAAAATCCTTTCATGACTGATTCCAAATTATACCCTTTATAAGTCATTATTTTATTTCTTTAAGGGCTAAAATTGATTTTGTTTGCGTTAGTAAAATTATTTAAAAATTAAGAAAAATTTGAATGTTTGAACATTGTCTGGGAGTTACTGAATATAAAGAATAAAATTTAACTGTGAATTAGTATTGGAGTTATCATGCCGTTATGCTGGGGACAGATTTTGGTTGCTAGCAAAACCTTACCATCTGAATTTGAAGATTGCTCGTTCTGTCTGTATTTAAATTAGATTATATTAACCCAGGGCCTCCTGGGCCATATTAGCACCCAGGGTTTTTACTAAAAGTCTACGAATGTAGTTAAGTGTAAGGTGTACCACAGGAGTTTCCTGTTTTATAAAATTCAGTATATTTCCATAATGATAGCTGTTTTTGCAAGGGATAATTGTAGTGTTCAAAACCCTCCTGTATCTTTGAGGTCATAATTTAGTTTCATAGTCACATAAATCTTGTCAATCATGAAGAATTTGGGGTTTTTAAAATACTTTTAGTGTAAAAGTCCAAACTAAACCATTTAGCCTAATGAAGGGAAATGAGCAAGTCTAGATAGTAAAACTTCTTTAAACTATAAAAATTAGAACATGGTCCTGTTGCCAGAATAGGCTTATTGTGGAACCAGATGGCTAATACAGGAGTAGACCATGTTATAGATAGCAGTTTACCAAGAATTTATCACATACCGTGATAAAGAAGGAACTACAAATCACTGGTAGAATAAAATGAAATTTAGTAAATGTCACTGATAAGACTGGTTGCCAGTTGGAGGGGGAAAATGAAGTTAGATCATCTGATACCGTATACTAAATATGTTCTTGACATAATACTGAACCACAGAGAAACTAATGTATTGCCAACACCAAGAGAAAGATGGAAAAGATTTGGACCAAAAAAAGATTTGCAACGAATATTAGCAATAAGTGGATATTGTCTGTCTTCTACAAAGAATGTGTACCAATCAGTTAGAAAACCACTCAGGCTCCAGTGGTGAAATGATGTGTGTGCAGGCATAACAGGTGGACTGATGATGGATAACCAAAGAATCAGGACGTTCAGCCTCACTAGGAATCCAAAAAAGTACAAAGAAAACTACAACTAGATTCCATTGCTGACTCTTCCTAATTTTTAAATATAAAATAATTACCAGGGCCTAGAAGGGTAGGATGGTGCTGGCACACTCATATTGCCATGTGGTGCATTTGTACTTTGATTCAGGGAGGGAAATTTACGTTAGAACCAGAAGTATAAGAATGCATATTTTTTGATGAAATCATTGCACTTCTGTGCATCTTTCTGAAAGAAATAATACTTAATATGGAAAAGATTGTATTCAATAAGAAGTTTTTATATTTACAGTAGTAAACAATTATAAGGCTAGTGTACAATAATGTTTAAACATGAAGTAATGTTTGAGTAAATTTCGACAGCTCGATAGATATGTAGTGATTAAGAATTATAGTTAGGAATCCTGTTGGAAAACAGAAAAATGGGAAATATCACATACCCATTATGCTTCTCACTTGTAATAAAAATTAAGACAGTTATGAAAGAAAGACTGGAAGGAAGTATATCAAAATACTGACAGTGATCACATCAGTGGTAAAACAGTGGGTATCCCACCTCACTTTTCCCAACTTTTGTAATGTAGTTATAGTCCTCCATTTTATGGTTGTTGCTGTTTTGGGAAAAAGTCAGAAACACTTGATTGTAGTAGTTTTAGATTTTACTTCTTTAAGACACTGCAGAATATTCATTTTTTGTTTTTTGTTTGAAATACTTTCAAATGATTGCTTATTAGGTGCCAGGTACTGTGCTAAGTGTATTACATAGATTATTCTATATAATCCTCACTGCAGCCTTTTAAAGTTTATGCTATTATTATTTTTAGTAAAGTAGTGGAACCAGGATTCAGACCCAGATGTGTCTGACTAAAAGCAGTCCTCTTACCAATACACTACCACTTTCAAACAGTAAGTGAGAAGCGTCCAAGTAACCTTTTTCTTGGATCTGCCCCCTGGAGATTCAGATCCAATAGGTGGAGCCTAAGGGTCTTCATTTTAAGTAAACAAGTCAGGTGACTGGGATGGAAATGGTCCTTGAACTACACTTTGAGAAGGAAACACTACGCTGATCTTCTTTCTATCAAGTCATCAGTGTAACAGAGTCAACTCACTTAAGAAAAGGTCAGAGATCAATTTGTTTTTTTCTTTTGAATCTTAAAGCTTTTTGAGTTAAACCAGGAAGTTAGGAACTCCTTAAAATGATGAGTCTTGTAGTGATATTCTCATATCACAAATCAGAACTAATAGAGCAGAACCAGTTTTGTGTTGTGACATCTTTTCCCCCAAGGTATCTAAGAGAAATGTAGACTTGTTCCTGTTTCTGGGGTCTTTACTTTGTGAATGAGCAGTAAGCTTCTTTAATTTTCCAGTTATGTGTCTATTATTTTGGGTCAGTTGTTCTATTTGCCGGAAAATACATATTATGAAAGAAGAATTTTAGGGATCTAGAATCAAGTTTATAGTGGTATATTCTGAATAATATGCTCAATTACTGTTGAATGTGAAGGGAAACTCTGAAAATTTTATAACACTGTTCAGTAGACCATAAAGGAGATATACATTAGGTTTTTTTTCCCATTAAAAAAAAAAGAATAAGTCTTGTTTATAATGGATTCTAATAATTATTGCTTTAATTGTATAAAGGCCTTTCTTTTGAAGAAGCTCCTGTTTTCTTCTGAGAAGTCTTCTTGGAGGGATTGCCCAGGTATGACAGTGGCTTTCTATAAACTTTTCCATCACCTTCTAATTTAGAGATGATCTATGCAGCTTCCATTGGCAGTACTTGAACTGAAACCATTTATCTTAAAAAAACTATAAATGGAGTATTTTTTTCCAGAGTTTTATTTTTTCAGTGTTTCAGAAAATTTCATGAACAGTGACCTCAAATTTTAATGTGTATATTCCCAAATTTGGGTTACCTGAGAGGCATAAGACAGGATAATAGACCTAAGGGAAAATAAACCCTTGGCCTCTCGCTAAAAAGTGGTGCATTTCTCTCAACTGTTAAATGATAGCACCGTGTAAAGGATAGTCATTTGTGTTTGTTTTATCTCACTTAGCTCTGAGGAGGAACTCAGTTATCTTTGCATTCCTGCAGCTTTTAGTATCGTGCCTTACACAATGCAGATACTGCAAAGAACCGAATTAAATCGCAGATGAAGCTGTCATAGCTTCTGCAGTATGATTAGGTCAGAGAGCTGTATGGTGCTAGCTGATAATAATAAAACGTTTGCATTCTGCTTGACGGTTTACCGTCTTCCCTTTAATACGTGAACACTCTTATGTGAACCTCACAGTAACTTCTGAAGAATGTAGGATATATTATATAATCCTAGTTTTGTGTATAAGGGCAGAACAGTTTCATTCCAAACTATACCCATAGAATCTACTGAATTTAAGAGTTAAAGTGTCCCCCATGTATTTTTTTTTTATTATTTACTAGCTGAAATGCAAAATAAATTGTAGAGAAGAAACCAAGAGATACTATTTAATATTAACATCACTGCTTTACTGGTAAAATTTGAAGTATTTCTTGTACAGAAATATATGCACATTGATAAAATACATAGCATTGTCATAAACGTATAGATGGTGGTGGTTAGAAAGTGAATGACATAGTTCCTCCTTTAAAGAACTACTAGTCTATTAGAAATAGAAATCTCCCCATAGTATAAAATTTTGCATAGCTCCTATACCCATCTCCCCCTGCTGTTCCTGAAAGTTTCAGGAACAGCACTACTTTTGGGGAGTGATACTGCTTGAAAAGAGGAGGTGGCTAAGGTTCCGGAAGAAATTGAACATTTGTGCTCCTGTCTATAAAAGTCTAATGCTCCAATCACTGCAATACAGCATCGGGAGCCTCTATATTATACAACATAACCATGATGGCGTCTGCTAATGTAATGATTTTGGTATTGTGTGTGCTGATGGTGTGTTATCTCCTAAGCCTTACCCCTGTGGGACAAGGAGATCAAAGACATTAGACTAATTCAGAAATGAGGAAAAAACTAGAAGTCTCAGCAGGCCCTCACATTGTGCCTGGTTCTGCAGTAGAGGGACCCTCACGGCTTCAGTGCTCCCTTCACAGCCCAAGGAAGGGGAGCGATCAGTATCGGGTTAGTGCAGGGAACTTCTCTCTCCTAAGGTTTAGTTCTTACTTTTTCAGGATTCTTTTTCTAATTAATGGCAATATTTAATAGTAATGACACTTTAACCCTCAAGCACATTGTTGTTCCAAAACGTAAGACTATTTATGCTGGGGGAGGAGTCCTCCATCCACTTAAAATGGTTTTCATTATTAAATTAAAACATTCTTACTGTTGTTACCCATGACAGGATTTATTTTCTTCTATTCAAAGAAAACCATCATAACTGGTACTTTGGTTATTTTTAGAGGAAGAGCGGAAGGAACTCCTTTGTCATACCTTATGTGATATTTTAGAAAGTGCCTGTTGTGACAACTCTGGAGCATTCTGCCTGGTTTCCTGGTTAAGAGGAAAGACAACCGAGGAGCAGACTGCGGGCATTTCTGGGAGTCCTGCAGAATCTAGTTGCCAAGTGGAGCATTCTGGTAAGATCTATTTTTTACTTCCCGGAGGAGTTTCTTGTACCTTTGTTTTAGTAAAATTGTTGAAGTTTTTGAAGGAAAAAAAAAAAAGGTGTAAAATCTCCTAACACATCTCGTTTTTAGTCCCTGCTTAATTCAGGAGCCTTAGTATTTGTCATTTCCCTTTCAATTCTTTGAGCTACCAGAGGGCAATGGGGCCTGTTTCCCTTGTTGTCACTTTTGGAAAAAAGAAAGGAAATGCATCTCTTAAACTTTTTAAGAAAGTTTTAGTTAATGTCTGCTTGATGAAATTTTGAGCTTTAGAACTGTCATTTAGAAAATTTAAGGAACATAATCCTACATACTTTAGTTTTAGATGCCTTAGCGTTGTGGGGTTTTTTTGGTAATGGAAAAAAAGGGGTTCTAGGGACATCAGAAAATTTCTTAAATACCTTTAGTTGTTTCTTAGAGCAAAGGTGGGGACATTGTTCTTTGTTACATATTGTTTCTTTCCTCCTGAACTTTTTGGATATTACTCGATACAGTCTATACGCATTATTTTAAGGTAGTTTTAAGTAAGGGTTTTAATTATTCCTTCATTTAAGGTTTTCATTATTGAAGATTTCTCTTTAAATAATAGCTATTCTTGTTCATAAAAATATGTACCCTGTGGATTTTAGCCTTTGAAAATTCTTATTTAATTGACCTTAAAACTGCCAGAATGAACTAGTAAAGTAGAAACTTCTGATAGTACTGAAGCTAAATAAAGAATTGCTTTCCTGTTTTTCTTTTCAGGAATTCTCTTGCTAGTATGTGACTTTTGATAATTGGTAGCTCCACGTGTTTATATTGAATAAGTGACTTTTTCTTCCTATGATGCATTCCAATAACTATCATCTCTGCAGAAACTGTTTTTAAAGAAATTATAAACGTGATTTATAGAGAGTAAATTTTGATTACTTGTGATGTACATCTTCATTTCCATGTAGGATGATCCCTCAGGGACTATTGTCTCCATGGGCTGAAATGACTCTGATGTGTCAGCATCTTCTTTCTCCTACTTTTGCAGTTACAGTTGCAAATTCTAACAGTAGGACATTTGCCAGGAACAGTTTTAAAAAATTTGAACCGTTGAATGACTTTTCCTGTTTGGGTCTTTCAAACTTAGCCTTTCAAAAAGAATTCAACATACGTTTTGAATTGATGATGACAGTAGAAGAAAACAAGTAGAAAATGTTCACAAGGACGATAATAAAAAAATCTTAAGATTGGTTTTAAGATATTTTCCAGGCTTTACTGGGTTGCATGGAAGCATGTTTAATAGTTGCATTTAGGACATTAAAATTTTGCCAGAGGAATAGTTGAACTAATTAAAACTTGTTTTAGAGAATATCTGCTTAAAGCCAATCTGTATATTAATATGCAAGAAAATAGTAAGGTCTTTTCTTGTAACGTTTCTCGTTAGTATTTTAGGGGTATGCGATGTGCTTTCTATGGGATATACGGTACATTTCTGTAGTTACAGGTTAAATTGCTCTAGGTTAAATAGCCTCATATTAACTTTGGTACTTCAGTAACTAATTTAGGTGGGCATATTAGATTTAATTCCTCTTCAAAAAACATGTTTTAGTAGTTTTCCAATTCCCCTTGCTTCATTTTAAGAGTGGACATGAAATAAAACCTTGTGTTAAATCTGTTTTTAGTACTGTAAAAATATGACGTTTTTTTAACTGAAATTTTGAGAATTTGCCATAGATGTTGACAAATGCAAAAAAACTGAAAGTTTATATTTCATATAACAATCTGTTTTACCTGTTCTTTCCTTTATTCCCAGCTATGTTCTTTTTCTTGTGTTATATATTTTTCCACCATCCTGCCTGCTAAGCTTTTTATTTTGCTTGCCTCTTTTCTCTAAATTACTATCTTTATGTCTACTTTCATAGTGTATATCCAGTAAAATTATTTAAGTGATCAAGCACTGCAGAACAGTTAGTACAATTTGGAAAAGATTAGGCCGAATTTTTGTTTTATCCTGAGATTTTACATGTGAACTGTTTTTCCTCTTGTCAATATTACATTCTGCACAAACATTAATTTCATTGGCTTGTGTGGTGTGTGTAGTTTTGGCTTTTGGTAACGCACACTTGTTTGCAGTAGTGAATGCTCAGGTTCAATTTCAGTTTGTTTCCCCCACAAATCAAAAAATCACTGAAATTAACCTATTTGGACTTGTGAAGATTTTTAAAAACTGTTGGAAACATTCGAAAATTAAAATGATTTTGAAAGGATGGCCTCATGAGACATTTTAAATTATAAATCAAAAATCCTAATTTTGAACTCCTAATAAATCCATTTCTCTCATTCTCTAGTAAGAATTAATATTTAAAAGTACTAATATTTGCTTTATAAAATTTTTGTGAAATTGTGCATTGTGATAGAGTAGGCGTTTTGATTCATGTAATGACATTTTTAAAGAGAGTATCTTTGTAGAGGGAGCCAAGACTGGCTTGATTCAGATCTCAGCTCTGTTGTTAGTTACATTTTGCTCCAGGGAGGCTCCTTCTTTGTGCCTCAGTTCCTTTTCTGTGAAATGGGGATAACAGGGTTGTTAGAGCATTCAATGGCGTAACACCCGTAGCGCTTTTGGAGAGGGACCTGACACTTAAAGTGCTGCAGAGACATTACCTTGGATTTAAACGCTGTCTTTTATTTACTTTGGTTTTTTTTTTTTTTTAATTTATAATTGTGCTGTGTTAATAATAATCATAATCTAAATAAGTTACTGAAAACTTCTCAACAGTTGTACAAGTAAATGAGGAAACAAACTTAAAGCTGTCTTTGAACCTGTGTAGTTTCAAAGTGCTATGCCTTTTTATAACATTTGTTTAACAATTAAACATTTAACCTAAAGATCTTATATGATGAAGGAGGAAGATTAGCTCTTTTTCTTGGATCTATGAATTGAATATTTAAAAGTGCAGGACACATCCCAGTGATGTGTGAAGCACTCTGTCAGTAATTTTTCATGTATTATAAACTATCCTAGTGTAATTGAATCGAAAGTAAAGGTTTATTATTTAATCCCCCTTCCACATCCTCAGTATCATATCCATTTTAGTTAGAATCATGGTAACTAAGAAGTTGAAATATAAATTTGTGTTACAGTAAAGTTGAAAATAAACTGAGAATTTTAAGGGAGTAAGGAAACAGGGAAAATTTTGATTGCTTGAAAGTATTTACAGCCTGCTGTGTGTATCTTGTGTCATTTATTTGCCATGTGGAGTGCTGAAAAGTGTCTTTTATGTATAGCTGCCTTGGCTGTCGAAGAGCTTGGCTTTGAGCGATTTCATGCATTAATTCAGTAAGTAACATTGGAACATTTAAAATACTTACCTTGTGGACACATTGCCATTTTAAGTCTGTTCATACCATGGAAAGGTACTTAGATTTGTATACTTGAGGATTCGTTTGTTACCAGTGTTTTTGAAATAATAAGTTATAAAAGTTTACTTAAATTACTCTGATTCCTAAATTAGCTAACTACCAAAATATACTTTTTCATAATGTGAAAAGCTTCTCCATCGTTAGAATGAAAAAAAAAAAAAATCATTGTAGCTTAATGTTTCTCTGACCTGAATGAATGCAAAGATTTCTAATAGGATAAATATTTGAATTATTATTTCTTATTTGCCAGATTCCTTCTAGGATTTTTGTTAAAAGTGCTCGTATTTTCATTAGAGCATTAAACGTGTTAATGTGAAAGGTAAGGATGGCCGCATTGATAGAATTACTGGTGGCATTTGCAATATGACATTAATTTCTCTTAAAAGAGGCCACAAATGTTCACCTTACCTTTGGTATTGAGATATTTATTAAATCGTCTTCAGCCTTTACAGAGTCAAGTTTTCTTTTTTCTTGAACGCCTTTTAGAGAGGGCCACTCCATTCTTTAAATATGTATAATTATTGTGGAATTTATTGATGCCAGATAGGTCACCCAGGTGATGAAGTGTTTCCTTGCCACATAGGCATTCTTTTTAATGGTATATATTTAGGGACGTTTGTCAGCAATAGCTTTTGCTTTTATGGCTAAATACGTATTTGAAAATTTGAGGCACTTACAGAAATCTCATTTGTATGTTCACAGTTTAATGTATAAGGCGATTTAAAAATTTTCCCGTTTGTGAATGTCCTCGTTCTCATCATAGTACTAATACTTAATTCTTTTTTCCCCCCAGAAAAAGATCATTCAGAAGTTTACCTGAATTAAAGGATGCTGTCCTGGACCAGTATTCAATGTGGGGAAACAAATTTGGAGTATTGCTTTTTTTGTATTCTGTGTTACTGACAAAGGTTTGTTTAAAAAGTTACCTCTTCTGGCTTTTATTAGTTTGAGTTTAGGACTGTCTCTCCTGCTGTGATGAGTAATTTTACTCTTGATACTGTTTGTAAATCAATACTTTTTCTAAATCTGAGTAAAACTCTCTTATGCTACTAATTATCAAGTTCTCTGTCTGCACCACTCACTTAGTACCTATGTACTTTGATACTTATTTTTACCCCTGATCTTCTTTGGTACGGGGGTAATCAATAATTTTCTAATTATGAAATGGACTCAGTTCTGAATTTTGTTTTCTTTCATCCTAGTATCTGGCATTTGACCCCTTCCTGCCTTCTAGAAGCTCTTTCTGACCCTTAGTCCCTCTCCTAACTTACAGATAAATCACGGTGCTGGTTCTCTTTTTGTACTATTTCATGAGGCCTCTCCCCCTTTTTTTTTGATAGCTTCATTTTCTTCTTTACCTGTTATCTCCTGCTCTTTTCTCTCCCCCTCTACATTTTTATATTCTAAAAATTTTCGGTCCTTGTCAGTAGACATCCTTTTTCTTTTATGGGCATTTTATTTTCTCAACTTACTTTTATGTGGTTAATTCCAGTGTATATACATCCTATCCTGACTTGTTTCCCCAAGTGCCAATCTCCTGTCTCCAGCAGCACGTTAGTTGAGTATCCTGCTAGATTTGCCATGTCTGATAGCAGATTTCTTTCATTGGACAGATGTTTATTGGGCATTGACTCTATGCTAGGGACTGGAATTATAATAAGAGATACATTTTTTTTAATGGTTCATCTTCAGTACTGTAAAAATAAATTGACACTTTTAATAATTCCATTATGGCAGTGGTTTTTGGTGTCTATTTGCTACATGTACAAGGCATGGGGGGCAAATAGAAATGTCTCAGAAAATGTCTGAGTTTGGGGGTTCTGTTTCGGTAAATTCAAGGACAGATTTTATATGGTAGGGACCATGTGGTGGTTATAGGGTCTTGATGGATAAGGAAAAGTTTTCTAGATGGAAAAGCTGTGGGAAGATTTTCTAAGCCATGGAAACAGCAAGTAAAGTCATATGGGTTCGGGGTATGACACCCAGAGAACTATAAGGAATTCAGCGTAGCTTGCAGCATATTTTACACCAGAAAGGCAACTGGGGACGATGAGACGGCGCATCTATATAAAAAAAGCTCAGAATGTGAAGGCCCTTGTATGTGCCGTGCAAAAAATAATTGTGATTTCATCTGGCCAAAATTAGAACAAAAATTTTGAATACAGGAATAACAAGATCTTTTTGTTGATAAGATTCCTTAACTGGAGCTAAGAGTTGTGTGGAGAGAGTCTGTATGTGGCGTAGAAGGCTGGAGTCAGGAAGGTGAGAAAAGTGGGCACTGAATAGCCGAACGTGAGCTAGAGCAGTGACTGTGGAAATGGAAAAGACAAGGAGCATGTTGAGAAGCATGTTCTAAATTTGGAAATTTAAAAACATCTTAGGAGCATGTCTTAAGAGAAAGAACCAAAAGTATCTCGTAGTTGGTGAGATGTACCGAGTGGCCGTGGCCGTGAGGGTGGCACCTAAGATGCCTGGGCTCGTAGGAGTTGAGCTTTGACTGTTCATTATTTCCCCGGTGTTTTATACTCAAAACTTTTGATACCTCCTCCGTCTCTTGCCCTCTACAGCCAATAATCCATCATGTCTGATTGTCCTTCTTTGTCCTTCTGTGTCCTTCTTTGAAATGATGTCCCCTCCCTCACCAGTGATGATGTCACTTGTTCATAGTACTCATTTTGGCTTTATCATGGGCTGCTGCGTGTTGTTTAAAAGGAAGCAAGTGTAAGACCTCATACTTGTTTGTATTCTCCTACAATATTTAGGCCGTCATTCAGTATTTGGATCGTTGATGAATGTCTTTAATCCTTAGAAATAGCCTGTAATTTGATAGAACCAGTGGTTAGAGTTAGGTGAGTAGCACAATGAAGGGCAGTTTATCTTGGCCTTTTCCAAGTTGATGAGGTTAAAATGCCCAGGTCTTGGACTTATCCAGACCTTTGACGATCTGGATGCCCTTGTGAGGAATCAAAAAATATCAGAAAATTGGTTTTTAAGAAAATAAGAAAATTCCTGCCCTCCTAGTTTTACATTGTATTTTGTCAGTACATTTAAATTACTGATGTTTGTGAGAATGCAAAATCAGAATTCTATTTTCTTTTATGCCAGTTATACCTTTTGTATATTTAAATTTCCTATGTTTTTTAAATGGCCCAAGCAATCACATCAGATGCCTTAGCGGGTGTATTATTTAGCCTGGAATTAAGTGAATATTAACTTTTGGATTAAATAATTTTCTCCTCCTTCCTCCTGAAACTTAAACATTATCTCTCATCATGCTGACATGAGATCTGTTACCCATGAGTCCGTCAGCACTCTTGATATACAGCCCATGAAAGAAAAGATATTCTTGGAGGAGCTACTTCTTACCATTAGCATCTCAAATGCCACCCGCCCCACCCCCCCCCCCCCCCCCCCCCGCCCCACATCAAATCTGAGTAACTTTGGGGGAGAAAAGTTACTTAAATAATTGTGCTTTATTCTTTTATAGTAAAAAATGATCAGTTTTTAAATTACCGTAATATTCAATTTTAGTTTTTAAAATAAGCCAATGAATTTCTTGATTCCTTTAGGGCATTGAAAACATAAAAAATGAAATTGAAGATTCAAATGAACCTTTGATAGATCCTGTATATGGACATGGCAGGTAATTAACTAAAATCTGTTATCTCCCTACCTACACAGACTTAAGTTTTTAGGAACTTGACTTTAAGATAAAACGTTCCTGAGTCAGATAATTTTGTCTGTCAGTGTTGACAGCATAAAGTATAGAAACTTGAGCAAACTTGTACTTTACGCATCGTTTGCTTTATATATGAAATGTTAATTTCCACTTCAGGTTTATGTATGCATTGCATCTATTATGGCAAAAATTTTCTTTTAAGATGACAACAGGGGTGTTTTAACAAATTCTGCTGTATGTTTCACTTATGAAATTTTTTAATGGATGAAATTTACTTAGAAATAAGTATATCCTTAACTATTTGTAAATGCTTTCCTGTTTGGGGGAAATATTTTCTCCTTATTTTTCTCTGAAACATCCTCCCCCAACACACACCCGAGTTCTTAATATTTCTACTAAAATCAATGAAACAATGATAGTTAACCCACTGTATTACCTAAGTCTTTCTCTTTAGAGCTTTGCCTCAGAGGTTAAAGTTAAATCAGCCATCAAACAAAAAATAATAATTATGTTTATATTTATAGAGTATTATAAATATCAAGCAAATTATTAGTCTCATCTTTTTTTCGTCCACTAAAAGGTGACGTGTTGGATGAAGTTAAGTGTAGTTGAATGTATAGCACAATAGATACCCATGTGGTGATACACGTAGTGATACATTTAGCAAAGCTGTTGTTCAGTTGAGTGTATAAAATAAAACTGTAAGGTTTTCTCTAACTTTGTTTCTTAACCAACATAATGTAATGTAAGTAGTCATTACTTTATGCCTTACCATAGGGATCATTTGATTTGAAAACTAGTTTATTCATATTTTAATTACTTTTAAATTTTTATTAATAGCCAAAGTTTAATTAACCTCCTACTGACTGGACATGCTGTTTCTAATGTATGGGATGGTGATAGAGAATGCTCAGGAATGAGTAAGTATATTTTTTGCTGTGTTGATCTCTTTTATGACTGCTGTTTCACTGGAGTACAGTTGATTGTTATTCATGTATTTAATGGCTCTGCATTACTTAGAGGTAAGATAAGTGCTTTATATATAAGAATCCTTACCTGTTTTCAAGGCACTGTCACTTAAAGAGTATGGAGTTTGGAGACAGACACACCTGGATTCAAATTCCAAGTGTAAGACTTCAGTCAAATTACTTCTCAAGCCTTTAAGTTTTTTCTAGTATAAAATTGGGATTGTAAGACTCATTTCATTAGAAAAGTAATAAATCTTTTATTATCTATAAATCTGGTACATATTTATGCAGTGGTATCTATAAGCCTCAGACACTATTGGATTTTCGTAAAATTGAGGAGAATTACAAGTATTGCAATTTTGTGAGGGTAATGGTTTTTCCTGTATTACATGTAATGTCCATAATTTCCTTTAAAATTCTGGGTAGATGTAATGTTACCTGAGAATTTTAAACCACCACCCCATCCACCACACCTCCATTTCTGGTCTCACTTTTTTCTCTGCTGTAGCTTTATATGTTCCCAGGGACGTTTAAGTGAAGCCACATTATTGTCCAGTGCATCCAGTTAAGAGCTGATAAATAATTCTGAGTAAAATTCCTTTCAGTTGATTACTGAGTCATTCTAAATTCAGTTATTTCCTTATTCAACTTATATTAACTGCTATGTACCTCTTTTTGGAGTATGTAGCATAGGACAGGAAGCTACTGTAGTTTCTATACTTTACAGGGAATTTTATTTCTTTCTTCTATCATGGGATCAAACTGTCACCAAATGATAGAAGCAAATATGATTGAGAAAAAATGTCTTTCTTTTTTCTATAATGAGATGAAACTGTCACCAAATGACAGAAGCAAATATTTTGCTTTTTACTCCCATTTAAATGAACGAATCTGGTTCTTAAATTTGAATTTTTCTTCAGTTTTAGAAATAGGGTATAGTTATTTAACAGAA
Organism: Neofelis nebulosa; assembly: GCF_028018385.1. Lineage (NCBI taxonomy): Eukaryota > Metazoa > Chordata > Mammalia > Carnivora > Felidae > Neofelis > Neofelis nebulosa. The sequence continues at coordinate 128,352,524 of NC_080789.1, forward strand.
ACACGAAAGGATACAATATTAACATGGGCAATGTTAGTAAAGATTATAGAATTTCAAGTTTAAAAGCACATTCGCACAATCCATCCCTTTGTTTTACCATTTAAGGAATATAAGAACCACCTTCCCTCCATACATTGTATAAAATATTGCAAAATTAGGATGCCTTGATGGCCCAGCTGTTACACATATGATTTCGGCTCAGGTCATGATCTCAGTTTGTGAGTTCGAGCCCCACATTGGGTGAGGATGAACCCCGCATCGGGTGAGCCTGAGCCCTCTTTGGGTAAAACACAAACCCCGAGTGAGTCCCGTGTCTGTCTGTCTGTCTCTTTCTCTCTCTCTCTGTCTCTCTCTGTCTCTCAATCTCTCTCTCTCTCTCTCTCTCTCTGTCTCACCCTGCCCCTCACTCACTTGCCCCCTCTGTCTTAAAAAAAAAAAAAATACTGCGAAATTATTCATTTAATATTTAGTTAGAATGAGAACCTAGTCTTGCTGATTTCTGAAAGGACAAAAAATTTATGAACGAACAAACTGCACGGGTTGCCTTGCTCTGTTGTTTGTAAGTGAGCCTGTCCTGTTCTTGAACCTGCCCTTCTGATTCAACACTGAAGGCATTTAATCCTGCCAGTTAAAAGTATGTCATTCTTTCTTGAGTAATATGCACTCACCCACATGACTTCTCCACACCCCTCTTTTTCCCTTCCCCCTGCGGTTTCCGGGGCCTGAAGTATCTTCCATCATCTCAGATGATCAGAGAAGGAAGGTTCCTGCTCCCCTTTGGTTGAGGGGTCTCCGCCTCGCAGCCCCTGTCCTCGGTGCCCCTACTGGGCTGGGGCGCATAACTCTGTTGCCTGGACTTGGGTGTGTTCCTCTGGCTGTTGATACTGGTTATCTTGGTCCTTCTCTCTCCTTCTGCAAATTCTCCTGTGCCCCTCCTACTCCCAGAGCCAGACTGTGCTTTCTGTCTCCCTAGGCCTTTCCTCACCTACCCTCCCATAGGCTTTTTTTCTTGCCGTAAATTCATTACTTTCTTTATAGAATATTAGTCACTTACACAACTTTTGGTTCTTGATGTGTACAAATTCATTGTTTTCTGTTTCTTGAAATAGTAGTTTCCCAAACTATTGTTTTGCTCTGAATTTTTTTCAGTATAGTTTAAGTATCAAAACCAAGCAATGACTTTGAAGTAATTATCTTGGAAAGGAAAATAGGTCATATTTTTTTCATTTTCCCTTAATTGTTAGCAGTACTGACTTGATCTGTTTTCAGTGACCAAACTTAAAAATCTATACTTTATTCAGCATTTATTGGACGTTTTTCTGATGTGACAACCTGCAAGAAAGTTGCAATATAGGTAATATATGAAGAAAAATTGTAAGTTACTAGTTTTAAAATACTTAGGCAAGCTACTTTACTTCTAGCTTCTGTTTCCTTGGTTATAAAATTTGGAGGTTTAATGCCCTCCTCAAAGAGATGTTGTGACAATTAAGATCAAATTTCTAAAATGCCTTAACTGGCCCACGAGGAGAACTCAGCCTTCCCTCAAAAGCACACACACCTAGTTTGGGGAAACAAGAACGTGCATGTAAATGACTGTAATGCAGTGTGAAATGAAGCATGTTGAAAGAAACTGTGGCACAGCTTCAGAGGAAGGAGAGAACTTTTCCTACCATGTTTACGTTCCTACCATGTTAAACAGGGAGACTTTAAGTAGGAGGTAACATTTTCATGGTGGCAGCTGGAATGAGTGAGAGGGCATTTTGAGGAAAATAGCAGGTTGTGTTTGGGGCCTGGGAGGCAGACAACACTGAGGAGACCCCAGGTTCTTAATCCTGACTACACATTACCACTTGAGGAACTTAAAAATAAGTCAGTGCCCAGGCCCCCGCCAAGAGTAAATAAATAAATTAGAGATTCTTCATGGTAGAGATGGGACATGGTACTTTTAAAATTACCCCAGAATCATTCTGATGTGCAGCCACATTTGAGGACCACTGGAGGAGAGCACGGCACCTGTGAGAGAGACCAGTATGAGGAATGATCATAAACGTGGGGCTGAAGAAGACCTCAGGGTTCTTGATACTAAGAAGTTGACGTTTTAGTTGGCAAACATTAGGAAAAGAGTCATTGAAGGCATTTGGAAGGAAGAAAAGAAGAGCAACTAGTATTTGTGTGCTTTGTGCTAAGCAGTATGTTTTAGATGTGTGTTTTCTTAACTTTGATGGAAAGATACAAAAATTGAACCTTAGATAATTTAGTAATTTCCCAACGTCAAACAGCAGAGGCATCAAGTGCTTCTGACCACATCCACAGCCTGTGCTCATTCCACCATATCACCTTCCGCTGTAACCCTGCGCCTCCGTGACAGAGACTATAGGAACGTAGAACCCACAGCATCCAACTGATTAGATGCGTGAGGGTAATGGACAAAGGACCGGTAGGTTTTCAAATAAAGCTTCTTGAAGAAATGAACACATGAAGGAACATCATGGCCAATTGACTTGAAAGTCACTTGGTGTATTTTGGTGTCAGAAAAAATCTCTGGCCTCAAGTATTTGACTTTCTTTGAAGAGCAGGTATAGCTATCGATGATTAAATGCTTATTAAGCAGCAGTGGGGAACGTTTATTTAACCGTACTTAGTACTTAATGACTTCATTCTTGTAAGTGTTCTATGAAGATCATAGAGTACAGGAAACTACGGCATAGAGTGGTTAAGAATCTTGCTTCGTTTCACACCAGCAGAGCTGAGATTTGAATGACAGTAGTCTGATTCCATGTAACCAGCATGCATAATCATTATGATAAACCACCTCTTAAACTACGTTTAACAGAATCTTGAGTGCGATAGTAAGTATATAAGATGATGTGGTAGGAGTTCATCTTGTTACATTCATACCCTGAGAGGTAATTTTTTGCCTCATTTATTGAAAGAAACAGATTTTGAGAATTTAATCCAAAGATTTTCTTTTTTTAATAAATGTTTTTAACATTTATTTATTTTGTTTTGACAGAGACAGAACGTGAATGGGGGAAGGGCAGGGAGAGAGAGAGAGGGAGACACAGAATCTGAAGCAGGCTCCACACTCTGAGCTGTCAGCACAGATCCCAATGTGAGAACCATGAGATCATGACCTGAGCCCAAGTCGGACGCTTAATAGACTGAGCCACCCTGGTGCCCTTAATCCAAAGATTCTTGTCCGTGATACAGAGTTAGTGAATGAGCCACATGCTATATTTCTCATTCAAGGAGAGTGAGGACTAAGACCAGGCTATGAATTGAGCAATTAGCTAGGTCTTTGCTTTTAAAAGAGCAATTGAGGGGGTGCCTGGGTGGCTCAGTCTTAACTGCGTTTGCCTTCGGCTCAGTCCACGATCTCATGGTTTGTAGATTTGAGCCCCGCATCGGGCGCTTTGCTGTCAGTGCAGAGCCTGCTTCGGATCCTCTGTCCCCTTCTCTCTCTGCCCCTCCCCCTCTCATTCTCTCTCTGTCTCTCGCTCTCAAAAAATAAGTAAACATTGAAAAAAAAAAAACTTAAAGAGCTATCGAGCTAGAAACCAGATCATAGGGAGTACATATTTTAGCAGCATAAGCAAGGTAGTTTTGCTGGCGAAAGAGGAAAAGAGAGGAATTGATTCCCATGTGGAGAGATGGTGCATTTAGGTTTTGTTTTAAGGAATGGAAGTCACTTAAGTTGTTCATTGGCCCAGGAAAGGGAAACCACCTTTAATCAAAGTAAATGGGGTCAGGGACAACAGTAACATTGGAACAATACACAGTTCTTCTAAAGCAGAAAGAAAGAATGTGCTAAGAAAAGAAGAAGGCATTTGAGGTGTTAAAGATTTAAATTGGGAGAATTTTTGAGATTTTGAAGTCTGCTGAGAATGAGTGGACAGGGGTAAAGTTAGAGGTATATAAAGGAGAGAAAGGGTTTGAATCCACTGCTTTAAGAAGGAATAAAAAAAATGGGTGATGGGAGAAATTTTTAAGTGTGGAGTCAGCAGTAAGAGCAGGGATGAGTTTACATAGAGGGATTTAGAGTGGGTCCAACCAGTAAAGCTGATAGGCTTTTTTCCCCTGCAGTAATCATCAATCCAGCAGTTGATGAGAAAATGAGTATTCTGTATTATCCAGGAAAGGCCAAGAAGGCTCACTGAAAGATAAATAGGGCAGTTTTTTTTGCCTTTATTTATTGAGGATATCAATGCTTGATTTGTCCTATATTATATAACATATAATAAACATTTTTGCCAGTTTGTCTTTTGCTTTAGTTTATGGTGAACATGTATATTGTTGTCATTTGTGGCTGTTATAAAGAAATACTGCAGTGAACAGTTTTGTATATAAATCTTTCTGTACAATCCTATTCCTATAGGATTTCTAAAAGTAGAATGTGTGCTAAAAATTTAGGCATCTTAATTTTTGTTAGCAATAGCTTTATCAAGGTAGAATTCACATACCTGTGGTACTATTTTTTTTTTTTTTTTAATGTTTATTTATTTTGAAAGAGCATGCATGAGCATGAGCAGGGGAGGGGCAGAGAGAGATTGAGAATTCCAAGCAGGCTCCTCTCTGTCTGCAGAGCCCAATGCAGGGCTCCATCTCAGGAACCAAGAGATCATGACTTGAGCCAAAATCAAGGGTTCGATGCTTAACCAATTGAGCCATCCAGGCGCCCCATGTGATACTGTTTGTCCAGTTCCATGGTTTTTAATATGTTCTTAGAGTTATTCAGCCATCACCACATCAATTTTAGAACATTTTTATCAGCCCAAAAAGAACCCTTTTATCTTTTGCAGTCAGTCCCCATAATCCCTTTGCCACTCAGCTCCAGGCCCACTTTATTTTCTGTCCACAAATTTGCTGAAACTGGGGATTTCTTATAAATAGAATAACCTATAGGGGCTCCTGGGTGGCTCATTCTGTTAAATGTCCGACTTCGGCTCAGGTCATGATCTCGCAGTTCATGAGTTCGAGCCCCACATCGACCTCTGTGCTGACAGCTCGGATCCTGGAGTCTGCTTTGGATTCCGTGTCTCCCTCTCTCTCGGCCCCTACCCCTCTCATGCTCTGTCTCTCTTTCAAAAAATAAATAAACATTTAAAAAATTAAAAATAGAATCCTACAGTATCTGATCATCTGTGACTAGCTTCTTTCACTTGGCATGTTTTCAAGTTTCATCCATGTTTTAGCCATATACCAGCTATTCATTCCTTTTTATTGGTGAATAATATTCCATTGTGTGGATAGGCCATATTTTATGTATTCATTTATCGATTGATGGACACCCAGCTTGTTACCACTTGGCTGTCCTGAATAATGTGGTTAGGAGCATTTATGTACAAGTTTTTGTGTGGCTATACATTTTTCTTTTTTCTTTGTTATATACCTAGGAGTAAAATCCTAGGTAATATGATAACTCATATACTTAATCTTAGAAGAACACCTGTTAAACTGATAGATAATGCCAAGTTACCTTGTACAGTCTGCCTTACCAACTGCTAATGTGTCCACTTTGCTTCTAATATTGTAGGGGAGTTCCTGTTTTTCTGCATCCTGGCCACCTCTCAGAACCATCCATCTTTAATATTATGTCATCTTACTGATAGTTGATAGCCTCTTTTAATTCACATTTCTCTCATTCCTCCTGAGCCTGTGCTTTATTGTCTTTTTGTGTGTTTGTTAGCTTTTAGTATTTCCTCTTCTGGGAATTGCCTCTTTCTAGCTTTTGGAATTTTGTGGGGAAGGACTTATTTTCTTTTATTCACAATTTCTAGGAGCTCTATAAATTTTTTGTGTGTTAAAAATGTGTTGTAAATATTTTCTCTCAGCCTTTTCTGTCTTTTAACTTTGTTAGTGGTATCTTTTATCATACCCAAGGTTTTCATTCTTAGGAAGATAAATCATTTCATCTTTTCTGTTATGGCTTCTGTTTTGTTTTTTAATTTTTTTCTTGAATCAGTTTTGTATTTCTCCCATCCCAAGATTAAACTAATATTTCCTAGTATTTTCTTCAACTGCTTTTGTAGGCTTTTTTTTTTTTTTTTTTTTTTTTTTTTAATAATGTTTAGCTCTTTTGACTATTTGGATTATTTATGAGTGGTGTGAGAGAGGGATCTGTTTTCTTTTTCCCAAAGAATTGCTTACTGTGCTTGCTAACTTGTCATTTCTCCACAGATGTGAAATACCCACTTGATCAAAGAACAGATTTTTCCATGTGTATGAGACTTTTTTCGTACTCCTCTATTCCACTAATCGGTTTGTGAGTTCTCTTGCCAAAACTACATTATTGCGTAGTTTTATAATGTTTTTGACATTTGTCAGCAAATGTTTCCTGCTGTTGAACTTTTTCAAAATGATTATAGCCATTTTTATATTATCCAGTCCAACTGAACTTTTTTTCAGCTTTGTAAGTTTCAGTTTTTAAGAAATTTGTTAGAATTCGATTCAGGTTATATTAAATTTGTAGATTATTTTGAAGAAGTGACATCTTTACGATAGTAATCTTCCCATTTAGATTGTTATTTTTGTATCTTTAAATGACAGTGTATATTGTTGATCACAGTTCCCAAATCCAAGTACTTTATTCTACCTCAACCATTACAACTATCTTTTGCTTCTGCAATAGAACACAGTAGAACTAGTCACCTAATATCACTTTTGCCCGCCCCCTTAGTCCTTCCCAGTGGCTGGTGTAGCATTTTACAAGCTAAATCAGATCATGATAGTTTCTCACAACCACTCAGTGACCAGCTTACCCGTGCACTTAAACTCCTTAATGAAGGCTCTCAAATCCTTTTGTGGTCTGGCCCCTCTTTACCTGCCATCTTTCTTTAGCTTGCACTACTGCTTATATTTTAAGCCGAGCTTCTCTTTGACTTGGTTTGCCTGTATATCAGTTTTCTGGTCGTCTCTTTTCTGTCTTAAAGGCCTTCTGCTGTATTTGTGTACTGCTATTGAATGTATTGTACATTTATTATGTTCATTTGATAATTATTTTAATGTTTTCTTCATTTTATGGAATTGAGGTGGAGTCAGCTCTTATAAATCAGAAACACAGAGCTTGCTTGCTTGTTTTGTTTGTTTTTTTTTTTAATAGAAATCAATATCCCAGTCTATCCAGGCTATAATTAAATAGTTCACTGAAAGTTGATGAACTCATGATACATAATCACTAAGAGAACCTGAAGATTAAGATCATTTTGAAATTTTAGTATTTTTTAAGTAATAAGAATTGTAATTAAGTGGCTAGGTGATATACAAATTTGAAGTGTTTGGTTTATCAGAATTTGTGTAAGAAAAGAGCACAAGTGCTTATTTTCTCTAAATTTTTTTACTTGTAAAAATACATGTAATTAGTTGGAGCTAAGTTGCCAGGTAAAATACAGGACTCCCAGTTAAACTGGAATTTCAGACAAAGAGTAAACCGTTTTTAGTGTAAGTATGTGACATTCAATATTTGGAATATAGTTTTACCAAAGAAATTGTTGTTGTTGTTTTTTTTATATGAAATTTAAATTTTAACTGAGCATCTTGTTTCTTGTTTTTTGGGGTTTTTTTGGTTTTGGGGGGTTTTTTTTGCTAAATTTGGCAACCGTAGCTACGTGTGAACCTTGTAGCAACCTGACTTCTTAGGAATAAAACAAACAGTAACTGGGTTTGAAAAGCTCTTCGCTTTCAAAAATAGATTTCACAAAGTTCATAGCTCAAATTGTGTATATGTGTGCAATTTATGTCTCAGTAGATAGCCAAGTCTTTCTCAGTATTTTATCACCTTTTAGTTTAGCTGTTCTAACATCCTTGGAAATAAATCATTTTTAATTTTTCTCACTGCAAACTTTTTTCTTAAGCACTCTGCATAACTTGATCCAAGCTTATTTTTCAACTGTCATGAACCTGTGCTTGAACAAAATTATGCTACTTGTTTTTTATTTCTCTGTTCATACTATGCCTTTTGCCAAAGACTTATGTCCCTTCACATGTGCCTGTCTAGTCCTTCACTGCCTACCTCAAGTGCTGTTGTCCCTCCAGGGGGAGCTTCCTGAGTCTCACAGTCCAGAGTGATCTGTCCTGACCTCTGAGCATTTCGTTTTCATGGCACTTAACGCATTCTACTCTGTCACCTACTGTTTTGAGGGAGGGGGAGAGGATTTTTTTTCAATTGTAGTAAGAACATTCAGCATGAGATCTACCTTCATAATGAATTTTTAACTTAAGATACCGTTTTAATTGTAAGTGTGAAGTTGCACAGCAGATATCTAGAACCTTCTCATCTTACATGGTTGCAACTTTATCTGGTGGGTAGCAACTCCCCATTCCCTCCTCCTCCCAGCTCCTAGCAACCGTCATTCCACCCTGCCTCTATGAATCTGATGATTTTATTTTTTTATTTTATTTTTTTTTCAATATATGAAGTTTATTGTCAAATTGGTCTCCATACAACACCCAGTGCTCATCCCAAAAGGTGCCCTCCTCAATACCCATCACCCACCCCCCCCTCCCTCCCACGTCCCATCAACCCTCAGTTTGTTCTCAGTTTTTAAGAGTCTCTTACGCTTGAATCTGATGATTTTAGATAGCCATCTAAGTGGAATCATGCAGCATTTCTCCTTCTGTGACTTGTGTATTTCACTGAGCATAGTGTCCTCAAGGGTCGTTCCTGTTGCCACATATGATAGGATTTCCTTCTTTTTTAAGCCTGAGTCATACTCCATTCCATGTATGTACCACAGTATGTTGCTCCATTCATTAGTTGCTGGACTTTGAAGTTGTTTGAACATGTTGGTTGTTGTGAATAGTGCTGCAGTGAGTGAGGGAGCACAGTATCTCTTTGAGATTTTCGAAAGATTATCTCAAAAGATTTTCATTTCTTTTGGATTGAACACCCAGAAGTAGAATTGCTCTATCACATGGTAGCTGTACTTTTAATTTTTTGAGGAACCTCCACACTCTTTTCCGTAGCTGCTATACCATTTTACATTGCCCCCAGAAGTGTCCAAGGGTTCCAATTTCTATATATCCTCACCAACAGCTTTTGATTGGCTTGTTTTTGATAATGGCTATGCTGACAGGTGTGAGGTGGTAACTCTTTGTAGTTTTGATTTGCATCTCTCTGATGATTAGTGATGTTGAGCATCTTTTCCTGTTGGCCATTTTTATGTATTCTTTGGAGAAATGTCTATTCATGTTCTCTGCCCAATTTTTAATTGGGTGATTTGGATTTTTCCAACTGAGTTGTAGGAGTTCCCTATATATTTTGGTTATTAATCCCTTATCTTTACATGGTTTGCAAAGAAGGTCTTGTCTTCATCTCTGTATTCCTGCTGGTAGCTTTGTATTCCTGCACTATGCAGCATTGTTTCTTTTCACTACGTGGCACTCAGGGTATGTTTCTTAAACAAGTGCAGTGCAGTCATCTGGTTTCCAAGTCAGCATCAAATTTAAAAGGCCCAAACAGGACTTTTGTAGATGGGCTGATGGTGGTGAGAAGTGACACTTGAAGTGGAAGAGAAAAGGGTAGAATGGCAAACCAAGGAATATAAAACTGTGTGTGTGTGTGTGTGTGTGTGTGTGTGTATGTATGTGTATGGTCTCACTGACTGAAGCAGATGGGGTTGATAAGGACTCTGATCATGATTAATCTGAAATATGAAGATAAGAAAACAAAGTTAGAAAATTCTCAAATATAATGACACAATTATTAGGATTTTCTGCAAACGTAAATTGACTTCTTTGAGACTTACTGAGACAAGTCTTATATAAGTAAATTCTATAAGTTGTAATATGTGAGGTGAGTATATCCTCACTATATTTACAACTTTGTACACTAATAAATATTCTTAAGGATGCACATTAGCTACTACAGATAAAAAATTTAAATATTTAGTCTAAGGAAATAGGAGTAGTTTTTAAATATTATCATCCAAACTGCATGCCTAAACATGTGATTACTGACCTAATCTGAATAATTCATTCCCCAACAATTACGAACAGCTGGTTCGCCATAGCTAGTAGCATTAAGTTACAAATATATTCTTTGAGACATTTGTTTAAAATTACAAGGAAATTGATGATGCAATATCTAATCATAACACTAGGTGGTGATATCTGATTTTTAGAAATTAAAGTGTGAAAATGTTTCTCAACATACATATTCTTCTTTGAACTTGAAAATAAATCTAAGAAGGAAGAGAAGGGGAAAATTTGTAAGACCGTAGAGTACCATTTCTGCTTATTTGGGTCACTCACCCCCACTCCCTTTTTTTCCTTTGAATGCTATAACTCAGTGATTCAGGTGTTTTTTGTTTTCATGCTCTTTATACTTTTAAAAATGATTGAAGATCCCAAAGAGCTTTTTCTTGTATGGGTTATAACCAAATAATGATCAATATTTTTCTTAGAAATTAAGACTTAGAAATTTAAAAGATGTATCAATTCATTTTAAAATGACAATAATACATCCTTCACTTCTCAATATAAATAACTGTTTTCCAAAATAAGAAGAAAATCAGTAAGAAGAGTGACATTGTTTTAAAGTTTGCAAGTTCCTTCAATGTTGAGGTTATTAGTAGACATTCTCATATCTGTTTATAGATCTAGTCTGTTGAGATATGACATGTCATTTGGCCTCTGGAAAACTTCACTGTACTCATGAAAGTTTAAGAGAAAAAAAAAAAACACACACACAAAAAAAACAGGCAATTAATGTCCTTTTATGAAAACCATGTAGTCTCTAAAGGGTCTTGTGGATCCCTAGGAATCATAAATGACAATTTGGAAACTATTGCTATACCCTCCTGGTACCTGTAAGAAACTAGTGAAAAATATAATTATATGTATATTCTCTTAATTTTGAATTTCCAAATCCAAAAGTTTCAACAACCAGTTCTTGGCTTACACTGTCTGAATGTTGTACTTAAGGATACATGGTATGACTAAGAATTGATATTATTACATTAATTAATAAGGAAAACACTATATCTTAACAGAAAAGTGGATAAAACATGACCAGATGGTGAAAAGGAAGCAAAGCTATGTGTGTGTGTGTGTGTGTGTGTGTGTGTGTGTGTGTGTAGTATTTACAGTGGACATAATTTTGAACCAGAAAAAATGCTTTGTAGAAACATTTATGGATCCAAATACTATTGTAGTTCTACTTAATATACCTCAACTGAAAGCTATAGTCTGTAAAAGATAAGATCATCACCACAGTTACATCTTTGTTGTGAAATAATCACTTGTCTTCATTTTCTGAGCTTTGTCAGTTCTTTCTTAACCACATCCATGACATCACCTCTCATCTCTTTGCTGATGATGCCCAAAGCTCTGTATCCTCCCCTGACCCCTCTTCCTTGTGTTCCTGAGCCTTAGTTGTGTATCCATCTGTATGTAGCTAGAAGTCCTGAGGTTTCCTCCCTTCCAGCTTGTCTAAAACCAAACTCATGTTCTCTCTTGATACCACTTTCGGAACCTACTTCTTCTTAACTCTATCAGTTAGTCACCATTTGTCAGATTCCCCAGGCTAGAAACCTTGAAGGAAGGTTTGGCATATTCTTCACCCCTTAAATACATTGATTTTCTTTATTGTTGATAATTCTTTCTTGTTTCCTCTGCCTTGAATTTTCTTCGTATCATCTTCTTGGCCTGGAAAAAATTCCTACATATGCTTCGAGGTTCAACTCACATGTTGTCAGTTCTGTACACCTTCTGTAATACAATAAACAGATGTTCTTTTATCACTTTTAAGATGCATTGTGTATGTGTGTGTGTAAACAGTGAAGACACAAGTTTTTTCTTCTATCTCTCTTGATAAATTTAGCCTTTGTAAGGCAGATAACTTGTTCTATTTGTCTTTATTTCTGGAGTCTTAAGCACACTGTGTTTATTTATAGGAGTCAGGAATGGAATCAAATTCCCATGTTTTAAGTATTCTACAAGTAGGTTCACTGATGATAAATTTTATGGATTAAGTTTAGCATATTCATTTGTTTTTCTAAGTCAAAACAATGGATATTATTGAGTATCTCTTTTTTCTTTTTGTCCGTAACTCCTTGGTTTTCAGAGAGAAAAATGTCCTCATTTTAAACATTAACATTGAAAATAAAGTTCGTAAAGACATTTAATGTACATCTGAATATCACATCGCCCACACAAACATGATCTAATGGCATTTGATAATAATTAGTAATACGATGATTTGATGGAACTCTTAACAGTAAATACGTGCTAGGTTTTGAAGTATAGTTTGGGGAATAAAAGTTTTGATGTAAAATATGTATATAGGGTACATCTATATTTACATATAGGTACTTTTCAGATTTATATATGCTAATGCAGTGCTAACTTCTTTTCTGTAGAACTTCTTGGTATACATGAACAAGCAGCAGTGGGATTCTTAACATTAATGGAAGCTTTAAGATACTGTAAGGTAAGTTGATTCTGAAGGTGTTTTCAATGCTTTTTATTCACATGTCCAATGTCGTGGATGGTATTTTCTCCTAGATGACATTTAACTTGCTAGTACATACTCTCCACTTCTTTCCTGATCTCCTTTCCTAAACTGACAGGCGTATGAAGGATAGAGTTAAGCTGGCTGATGATGCCGAGTTTCCTGTTTTCAAGGACAGAGGGCGGAACCCAGTAAAAAAAAAACCAATTTATAAAAATAAATCTATTATTGCGTATACATTCATTTTTTGGTAAACCAAGGGAAAAGGATGTATTGTTGCTTCCTCATAATGGTACGCTTTGCTGAAACAACTGGCAATACTTAGGAGGCAAAGAAAAAGAATTTGCTAGATGCCTGAAGTTTTAAGTTTTGTCTATTCCATCTGAAAAATGATTTCACACTTAAAAACAAAATTCCAAGCATTTCATAGCATTAAATTCTTTAGCATATGGGCTAAGGTTAGGAACTTCTCATTTATTGATAAATATTTCATGGCTTTTCTGCATATTCTAAAATAACTATTGGATGTTCTGAAATAACTATTGGATAGTTTTAAGTGGGGTTCAAATCATTAATGATTTGCACTTAATGAGGTGTCCTGATTTTGGAAAGGGAGAAGTGGATCTCATTTTCTTTTCCATTTTAGAATTGTGGTTCCATAGCAGTAGCTCTGGTGATAGTGATTTAGGAAAATGACGGTGTCTTGCCCTCTTGCTTTCTTACTTTCTTTTAAGCAGAAGTGTTCCTCTTTCATGACAACACTTGGAAAGGAGTGGTATGGTATGATAATGAATTAGGTTCCATCCTGCCCGGATCTCTTAGTAGACATCATATTGTTACACAGTAGCAACTGTTTTATTATTTTCGGTGACTTTAACTTACAAGCTAAAGCTATTCTGAAGTAGCCTGGCAACCAGAGCATCAAGCTGCATCCCGTTCTCCCAGGAAACACACACAAACATTCATAGATCCTAAAAAGTGTGTGTGTGCTGGCAAGTGTGCACATGGGTACACACACAAAAATGGTAACTGTATGGAGGTGATGAATATGTTAATTAGCTTGATGGTGGTGATCTTTTCACAGCGTATGCATATATAAAAACATCAAGTTGCACGCTTTTAACGTGTACCATTTTCGCACGTCAAAGACACTTCAGTAAAGCCTTTTTTTTTTAAAGCATGTGTGTGGGTTTTGCAGGAGGATAGGGTGTGGAGATGATATACTGTGAAATTGTCACCGTGTGGCCTGTAACGCCCTGATCCAGATCCCGTCTGTCCCCGTGGAGGCGTACTGCCCTCTCCACGCCCTGAACCAGATCCTGTCTGGCCCTCTGGAGGCGCACTGCCCTCTCTGTTGCTGTGCACTCGTCCTCCTGGTTTCCTGCCAGTTTCTGAACACACCCAAGCCCTTTCCTGCCTAATAGGACTTCGTGCTTGCCATCATTTCTGCCAGGAATTCTCCAGATCTTGAGTGGATGGCTCCCTGTCCCCTGCAGGTCCTACTTAAAATGGTGCCTCCAAGACCCTTTCTTCGGCCATTGCCTCAGTGACCCTTTTTCATAATAGCATAGGAATAATCTCTCTATAATGTTCTTGTCTGTTAACTTATTTATTTTTTTGATCTTGAATTTGCTTTTCTCTGTTCATCACCAGTGGACTATAGACCCTTTGAAGCCAGTGATGTTGTATTTCTGGGTACATACTTGGTGGTCAGTAAACATTTGTTGAATGAGTGAATTACCAATTTCAGAATTGTAAGCTTTTCTAAATCATGCTTTTTGCTTTTCTTTAGCTGTCAGGAAGAGCAGGTAGAGCAATGCCTATTTTCCTCCTACGATCTTAGTGGAAAACCACTAATGGCTATGTGTTCTCCTAATGCATATTGCTCTAGTGCTCTAGCAGTAACTTTTTTTGTTTGTTTTTTGTTTGTTTTCAAGAGAGAGCAAGAGGTAGGGGAAAATGGCATGCGAGCCGGGTGGGGGTGGAGAGAGAGGGAGAGAATGAATCTTAAGCAGACTCCGTGCTCAGTGCAGAGCCCAACATGGGGCTCAGTCCCACAACCCCGAGATCATGATCTGAGCTAAAATCAAGAGTCAGACACCTAACCATATGAGCCGACCAGGCACCCCTAAAGATTATTATAATGGCAGGACACAACCCACTGGTACTCAGATAGATGAAAGGCAGAACTCTCTGTTACTTACACCTCCAAACAAGAGAGGGCTCCCAGACAGCGCCACAGACGGGATGACACCTGGGGACAGGGCAACAGCAAGGTGCTACTACAGAGGGCAGCCTGTGTATGGGCGTTGGGATGGAGTTGGCTAGGTTTCATAGGCTCCCTAGGGGTTGGATAGTTTCAGTCAGCTCTGAGACTGAGGGCTGTCTCTGCTTGTCTGACAGCTGGCTCCAGGGCACTTAGGGCCGTACGTAGTGGCCTGGAGTGTGGGAGACCTGTAAGGGAAGTGGTCGGGATGGTGTGACAAAGTTTTTTGAAGAACTAAATTACACTGTGGTGTACATAACTGTAAATGGCCTTCTGGAAACCTGTATAGATTTACTTTTTACCAAACATTTAGAGAAACGGCATTAAGGAAATCATTGTGTTTGTATCAGTTTTGTGCATCTGAACATTTCCCTGTGCTTTACCATCACAGCAGATTGCTCTTTAGACATTAACATTTTCATGTCATTTGGATCATATGTGTTCATTAACACAGATGAAACCGTGTCGGTACATATGCACACAGTGCAGAGGGTGACTCTGCTTTGGTCTGTGCCGCCCCCTTTTTTTAAATAAATAAACTCAAATACCATAAAACTCACCATTTTAAAGTGTGCAGTTCAGAAGGTCGTGCACCCGTCACCATTTACTGAATTTCAGAATGTTTTTCTTCTTCTGACAAGATCTTCTAACCCCACTAGCGGTCGCTTCCCCAATCCTCCCCAGCCCCTGGCAGCTCTACTTCTCTGTGGTTTTGCCTGTTCTGGACATTTCATCTCAATGGAATCCTTCAATAGGTGGCCTTTAGTGTCTGGCTTCTTTGACTTGGCACAATGTTTTCAGTGTTGATTCTTGTTTTACCTACTAGCACTTTGTTCCTTTTTATGACCAAATATTCTATTGTATTTATATATCACTTGTGTTTATCTGTTCATCAGCTGGTGGGCGTTCGGGTTGTTCCTGCTTTTGTGCTACTATGAATAACTCTGCTAAGAACATTCCGTATAAGTTTTTTGTGAACGTGTTTTTGTCTCTCTTGGATGTGTACCCAGGAATGAAATTGCTTGTCGTACAGTAATTCTATGCTTGTTGAGGAACTGTCAGACTCTTTTTCCAAAGTGGCTGCACTATTTATGCACTCTTTACTTATTTATATTATTATGAAACACTTAATGAGTTCATTTGTTTACCTTTTGATTCTACTGTATATAATCCTCACTTTTTTACTTCTACCTTATTTAAATACACACACACACACACATACTCATTTTCTAAAATAGAAATTAAATAATGTCTATACTTCTCACCCCAAGAGGTAGCGTGATGTAAGGGAAAGCTACCATATTAGGAGTCAGAAATCCTGAGTTTTAATTCCAGCTCTGTTAACTGTTTGAATTCAGACAAGGCGCGGATCCTGGATACTTCCTGTTTCTTGATGTAAAATTGAAGGACTTGCACTGAGCACCTCTAAAATTCCGTCTACTCTGAACCTGTGATTAGAGCTTCTCCTTTGTCTTTGTCCTTTGCCCTTATTCTCTTTTACCCCCGAATCATCACCCTTCCTGCTCTCCTGGTTCACCATTGCCATCAGCACATCCAACCCACCCTGCCCATCATAGGAGAGACATACCGGTGTTTCTATCCGTGAATACAAAAGAGTCCCTCTCCCCTACTTCCCCATGATGAACATAAATGCCAAAGGACTGTAGTGGTGGTTGAAAGCAGGGTACCCTGTTGACTGATGAGGGAAGAATTGCCCTGACTGCTGCAAGTAGCTGCTCGGAATGTCCCCCATTCCGGGGAGTCTGTGTGAGAAAAGAAAATTCAGCAAATTTGAATGGTAAGGTTGTTTTTAAGTTGTAGTCTCTGTCCTCATAGGGGTATAGAATTGATCGACGTGAACATGATGCGATTTCCCAAGTCTGTTTTTTGTTGAATTTTAAACTTTCTCCATCACCCACAAAAATGATACTCTCAAATTTCAGATACTATAGTTTTATAGATTAAATGTATAACCTAGAAGGTAGGCTATAACTTTTTGTACATCTTAAGGAGACTTCATATTTTAAAACTTTGAACTTCCAACCATGCAGAGTGACAGGAGTGAACTTCCAACCATAAAGAGTGACAGGGTTCTTTCATATTCTTAAATATTTTGGAGTATATATTTTGCTTTAGAGGGATTATTATATTGCCCTACGTTCTTTGAAGACAGGATGTTCTTAAGGTTTTCCCCTTTATTTATTCATAAATATATTTGTTAATTTACAGTTGCTCCCCTGATAAAGTAATTATCAAGTTTATAGTTGTAGGGTTTGACAGTCAAGCTGATATTCTTAAAGTGGTCATTCTGTCTAGCAACTTTAGTAAAACCTGAGAATGATTCTTAGTGCTAAACTATTTTTTTTTTACCTGTGTTAAAAGTGTATTATTGTTATCCTGATGGTAAAGATGCAATATAAACTTAGCCCTGACAGTATTTATAACATTGATTTTTTTACACTCAGCATTTGACCTTTATGGGTAAGGCATTCTGGCACAGCACATTTTTCCATTTGCTTCAAATATTCACAGGCAAATATTCAACAGGCACTGTCAGATTTTCATTTGTTTGTTTATTTTGCTACATTTGTTCTAGGTTGGTTCTTACTTGAAATCTCCAAAATTCCCTATTTGGATTGTTGGCAGTGAAACTCACCTCACCGTATTTTTTGCCAAGGTATGCTTATAGCAGGATTTTTTTTTTTTTTTTTTTTTTTTTTTTAAGTATGACATTAGGCAAACAAGTAATATAAGTCCATATTTAGTTTGGATCTTTGTGCAAACTTCAGTGTATTCCCACTAACAGGGGGATTATTCCAAAATCTAAAAAAATGATACTGAAGAAAATATTGTTACACTGCTCTAGTTTTGCAATTATTTCAGTAAAATCTGTCATGATTTAATTATAATTTCTTTACCTTTTGTGACTTGAGAGCTTTGGCTTTTGATATTTTCCAGAAATCACTCTGTTATGGTGAAAGTAACTGAATTTAAAAGTTTTAGGTTGCTCTTTTGTAAAGAGGATAAGAATCTAATTTACGTAATATAAAATAATTTTAAGTTACAACATCTAGGAAAACATTATTAAATACATGAATAGTTCAGTGGTATAGAAATTCTCTTTTAAGATGTAATATTTCCTATAATTTTAATATATATGGGGTTACAATATTGAAATAGATTAAATGTATTTGAATATGTTTATTTTAAAATTCTTAAACCTGTTTCTAAATCTCAGCCTTTAACTATAGTATTTCTATGTCCACAGTGGAGTGGTTAAGAGCTTTGGAGTCAGACAGACTTCATTTGAATCCCAGCCTTGCCACTTCTGAACGTCGTTCAGCCTCTTTTTCCCATGTCTTTAAAATAGTGATTTCTGATAATACCTAACTCTTAGAATTGTCATCAGGCTTAAATATAAGATATTTAGCAGCACCTAGAGCAAGTTAGGTGCCCAGGAAATATTGGTGGTTGCCATCATCACTGCCATTTTCATTATTCTGTATTCCTTAAACATGGGGGTGCCTAGATGCAGTTGCTGATGTTGGAAAGGGAGAAAATATATAATTGTGTATTTTGAGGTTTCTTATTTCTAGTGGACTTTCCTGATTACCCCCATATACTTTTTTAGGTTGTACTTGTTAGTGTAATTTTATTTGTGTCTGAAAGAAGACGAATTGTATAAATTGTACCAAAAACTTAGTTTTGTGGATTCTATTTCCTCATTTATTACTGTATTACTTTTTTTTTTAAAGTTTTTCTATGTTTATTTACTTTTGAGAGAGAGAGAGAGAGAGCACAAACGAGGCGGGGAAGGGTAGTGCAGAGAGAGAGGGAGACACAGAATCCAAAGCAGGCTCCAGGCTCTGAGCTATCAGCACAGAGCCCTGTGCGGGGCTTGAACTCATGAACTGCAAGATCATGACTTGAGCCGAAGTTGGACGCTCAACCAACTGAGCCGCCCAGGCGCCCCTTATTACAGTATTACTTTTAATGTGCTGCCAAAATCTAGATAATGGATTTAGAGCAAGATCCATACTTAACTTTTCTTAAACAGAAAAAGCTATGAAATACAACTAAAAGTACAGGCTTTTATAGAACTACAGGACTAAAAGTACTGACAGGTTACATTGAGTCTGAGAGCTTTTTCTGTTTATTTCCCTCCTAAAGTAGAGAAGAAGTTACAAGCACAATGTAAATGACAGAAACTGAACAACTTTTAATTCCAGAGGGAGGATTTCACCATTTGACTAATTTTTGTGTAAAGTGTTCTGAATTTCCAGAATAGAAAATCAGTTCCAATTTACTTGCAAAAATGTATTTTCAAGCCAATTATTATTTTTATCTCCAGCTCTGTTTTTTAGCATAGGAAAAGTGATAAATCCTATGAAACAGGAAAAGTTTCAGATATAAAAGATAACGAGATGAAAATATTTTAAATCTTAAATTTTATGTTTGATATTCAAGAAGTGATTTTTGTTGTCAACAGAAAAGATTTTACAGGAGGTAAAATAGAAGGAATAATGTCAACCAAGCTACTTAAATATGCAGGCATTTTGTATTTAAGCATCTAAATGTTAGGTCTGTTGACAAGAGTCCTGAAAGTGAATGATACCTACATTTCTATGAAACATACACTTCTTACCCATCTGCTTGGTATTTTCTATTATCCCATAGTGTTTGGTCCATTGTGCAATTGCTCGTATCAGGCAGTGCACAGTTCTTGCTTCCCAAGCCTGTTTCTGTGTCTTCCGTGGTCAGCAGTGAGCCCTTGTGGGCAGGGGCTTTCGCAGTCATCTTACTCGTAGGCCTCAGCCACGTGCCACAAAATGTCGAGTTAGAGACTTGAGGACAGAGAGAAACAGAAAGCCCTGCCACATCAGTTGTAGGCCTGGCAAAACAAGCTCCGTGTACACCTCCTGAGTCAGACAAGGTGTTGGAATCTGTCTTCATTTATTTGCATCCCCGGAAGCTACTCATAATCCTGATAGGAGAATGCACACCCGCGTGAAGTGATTGGAGAGAATTTTATAGTAAGGTTTTAGGTTCTTCAGCTATAATAGGTCTTAAAAATCACCTTCTCCTTTAGAAGTCTTGAATTTTATACTAATTCTTTTGATACCTACCTTTGTATCTTTGGATCTGATATATAGTCTGGCACGTGGTGCAGGGGATTCATTAGTTCAGTGAATAAAGCCTTTGCATGAATTTTCCACACTTGTTCCAGTGATATTTATAACTTCTAAAAATACTTTTTCATGACTCATTCTGAAGCTTCTTAAAAGTATGGGTAATTCCTTTTCACTGTGTTTAAGAAAAAATTTTTTTAATATTTATTCATTTCTGAGAGAAAGAGAGCGCAAGCAGGGGAAGAGCAGAGAGAGGGAGATACAGAATAAAAGCAGGCTCCAGGCTCTGAGCTGTCAGTACAGAGCCTGACCTGGGGCTCAAACCCATGGAACCAGGAGATTATGGCCTAAGCCAGAAGTAGCACCCTAACCGACTGAGCCACCCAGGCGCCCCTACTTTTCAGTGTATTTTAAAACAACTGAACTTAGGTTGCTTGAACATGTTTTTTTTTTTTAAAAGAGTTGCAAGTAAAGAATTTTTCCCTTTGAAATAAAAGCTGGAAGATTACAGAAGTAGGAAATGAGGCCACTAATACTTGATTACACTTATTAGATCCAGTTTAAAAACATTTTTTAGGGGCGCCTGGGTGGCTCAGTTGGTTAAGCAGCGACTTCAGCTCAGCTCATGATCTCACGGTTCATGGGTTCTAAACCCCACTGACAGCTGTCAGGCTCAGAGCCTGGAGCCTGTTTCAGATTCCATGTCTCCCTCTCTCTCTGCCCCTCCCGCTCTCGTGGTCTGTTTCTCTCTGTCTCCCAAAAATAAACGTTATAAAAAATTTAAAAAATAAAATAAATTTTTAAATACAGTAATATTTATATAGAAATAAATATTTCTATATAGTATTTGCCATATAGAAAATACTGTAAATTCTGTTTTTATAAGATCTATGATTTGATCATTCTTTCTTAGATATTTCTATATTTGATCAGGTAATTTTAGCTTTGTTTTTGTTACTCAAAAAGTAATTTAGGGTTTGTTATTTATTTTTGAGTTTGGGTTTGTTTTTGGGGGGGGGGGGTCATTCACTTTATGTTCTATGGCCTGTAACAGCAGCTTAACGTAAGTGTTGGTGTCTTTTTCCGTAAAACTCATAGGATTGTATGGATGTGTATTTCACATGCTGGCTTCTTTGTGCTGATTATGATTAAGTAAAAAAGTGTGTTTTAAGGTCACAATCTTCAAAGTAATCTGTAATTTAGCATTTGAAAATGCCTTTGAAAAGCAGTATAATTCTTGAGGTGACACACCAGAGGTAGTAAGAGTTGCAGCAGTCATCATTCGTGTGTGTACTCACTGGTCAGATATTTACTGGGCATATAGTATGTGCCCAGTGTTGTGCCAGGTGCTCAAACAGTGGTGAGCAAAAATAGATGTGCTCCTGTTCTTCCGGAGGTGTACATTGTAATGGGGGGGGGGGGGGCATTAATCAAAGAATCACACTTAATAAATTATAACAGTTACAACTATGATGAGGGCTGACAAAGCACAGGTATATAAAGCTGTAAGAATTTATCTTAGTGTTGGAAATTAGGAACGTTTCCTTGAAGAACTGATGTGTCTGTCAGATGCGCACTCTGAGGCCTTAGTAAGATCAGACTGTGGGAAGAGGAGAAAAGAGCTTTCCCTGGACAGGAGATAGTCGGAGCACAAGACTGTGGTGGGAGCCAACTGAAGAAGAAGAGCGGGAGCACGGAGAATTTGAGGGGCAAGGGCTAGGATGAGGCTGCAAAAGCAGGTCTTTGACTTAGGGAGACCGTTCAGAGAGCAGTGACAACCACTGGACTTGTTGAAAGTAGGTGGTGGGAACAGTTGTGGGGGGGCGGGGCAGGAAGGAAAGAAACAGGATTAGATTTGCATCTTGGGAAGATGACTGTGGCTAACTGTGGAAAAGAGACGTAACCTAGGGAGTGGGTAGGGAGGACGTCCGTGGTGTTTCCAGTAAGCAGGGAATGTGGTTTGGCCAGGGTCATGACGGTAGCCATGGATGGAGGTGCATAAATTTGAGAGAGCCATTCCTGAGTTAAACTGACAGGCTTGGTGCCAGATTGGATTGGATAGACGAAGGGTGGAGAAAGCTAATGAGATGAGTGTTTTTAGTGATTAACCTTAGAGCCTCAGAAAGAGCGCAGCAGCTTTGCATTGTTGAATGCACCCACTCGTGGTTAAAGCAATTTATTTTTTGTTGGGCCAGTTGACCCAGTCAAGAGGAAAGACGGATACTGCAGTTTGCGGTATCTCAGTGAGACGGCCCGGCCAGATAACCCCACAGTGAGGTTTACAAGTCCTGCCCATATGGACAGTGCTTGAAATGCTTACATGGAAAACAGAAATCAGAGCAATAGGGAGAAAGGAACTCAAGATAAATTAAAGAAGGAAAAAAAAAAAAAAAAAGAATGGAGTTGGTGTAGGACAGTGTAGGGATCAAAAAAAATTTTTCAAAAAACCAAAAACTGTCAAAGAAGTTACTATATCCGTGAAACTCTGGAGGCTGTGAGAAAAGAATATTTGAAGGACTAATAAGGAACTGAAAGACAAATTGGAGAAATCTCTCTCCTAGATCGTTGGCAGTAGCTTCCTAACTGATGACTCTGTCGTTGCCCTTCGAGGAGCTGTAGGATCTTCTCAGTTCAGCAACTAAAATGACCCTGTTAAAATGTAAGTTACTTCATGTTACGCTTGTGCTCAAAACCCTACATAGGCTCCCCTGTGCTCAGCGTAAAGGCCAAAGTCCTTAGAATAACTTAGCGGCCCCACCTCAGCTGATTCCCTGTTGCCCCTCCAATCGCATTTCCTACTGCTCCCCTCCTGTCGTGCTTGGCCTCCTCACCGAGCTTTGCTGTGGCTCCGAAATGCAGCGAGCCCTTTGCATTTGCTGTTGCCTTCGCCTCAGCTGCCTGTGTGAAGGATTCTCTTCTTCCTCCAGGTCGGTATTCACGTGTCGTCTCCTTAGGAAGGCCTGCCCTGGCTCTCTGCCCCTTGCTCTTCCCGCCTTTTCATTGACATTCTCTCTCTCACACCTAGATATAGATCCACTTTAATTGAGGTGAAATTCATACAACATAATTAACCCTTCTCACGTGAACAATTTAGCGGCTTTCAGTACGTTCAGAGTGTTGTACAACCACTGCCTATAACTAGGTCCAAAACATTTCCATTGCTCCAAGATAAAATGGCATATCCATTAAGCATGGACTCCCATTCGTTCTCTCCAGAGCCCCAGGAGCCACCCATTTGCTTTCAGTCGCTGAGAATTTACCTATACGGGATATTTCGTGTAGATGGAATCATACATGTGGCCTTCTGTTGGGGATCGTCCCACTGAGTGTAATGTTTTTGAGGTGCAACCTCCTTGTAGCCTGTATCCTCACTGCTTCCATCCCGTGGCTAAATGACACTCTGTTCTCTGCAGACAACAGACTTTGACTCTCGTGGATGATGCTGCAGTGAAGGTTCCTCTACAGGAACTTGTTTGAATCCCTGTTTTCAGTTCTGTTTGGTAAATACCTAGAACCGGAATGACTGGATCATATTGTAATTCTCTGGTTAGCATTTTGGGAAACTGCCTGTTTCCACAGCAGCTACACCATTTTGCATCCCAGCCAGCAGCGTACGAGGTTCCAAGTTCTTGTACGTCTTTGCCAACACATGTTATTTTCCTCTTTATTATTATTATAACCGTCCTAGTGAGTGTCGAGTAGTCATTGTGACTTTGATTTGCATTTCCCTAATTAGTGACTAATAATGTTGATCTTTTTTTTAAATAGACTTTTTGGCCTTTTGTATATATTCTTTGGAGAAATGTCTGTTCAAGTCCTTTGCCTGTTTTTGAATTGGGTTGTTGGTCTTTTCATTGAATTGCAAGAGTTCTCAATATATTCTGGTTTTAGGCACATACTATATATTTTACTTGTTTGTTTTATATATTATCTATCTTTCTCACTAGTAAGCTCTCTGAAGGCAGGAATTTTGTCTGTTTTATCTCCTGCTGTTTTCCAGTGCCTGGAACAGGGCCAGACACAGTGTTGGTGCTCACTAAACTTTTGTTGAACAAATGATTGCATGCAGAAAACACTGAAGATCTGTCTCACCAAAAATTGTGATACAGCTGTGTTGGGATTTGAACACGGAGGGAGATGGGGACGTAGGAATGCTAAGTTGTCTTTGATCATAAGAATTCAACATACCCGTAAGCTTGTAAACCAAGAAATAACAGTTAGTGTATGCATTAACTATATGGAGACTAAAACGGAAGAACTTGCTTCTGCTCTCCTAGCTGATCAACTTAAATACACACACCTACGCAGATTCTTTCTCCAGATTAGTGAATAAAAACAGCTTTGATGAGTATTTATAAATAAGCATCGTCACATATCCTCTATCATATTTAAAATTTATGTTCATAGTTTGAGGATGAGTGAGAAAATTGTTCCTATTCAGTGAGATAACTTCTTAACTGTCTGTTTTGGTTTTTCCTTTTGAGATGAATAGCTTACTTTTAGGACTCTTACATATATTAATTTAATTTATTTTAAAAGAGGTGTACAATTTGTCATTATAAATTTGAGTGCCAAACTATTTACTTAATAAAGTTATCCCTTCGTATTTGAGATGTCCAGTGGCCCAGAATTTAACTTTTTTTTTATTTTATCAGAGCCTTTTTCCTGACCCGTGGAGAGATTCATTCAGCACATTTTGTGGGATTGGAAGAGATTTTTCACAATTCAATTTTATTTAAAAATCAATGGTAAAAATAAATTTAATAATTGACTTTTATGAGCAGGTTGTTAAAACTTCAGATTGATTATAGCTATCTTTTTAATATCATTTAAGTTTTTAAATTTATCTCCCACATTTTGTAAGTCATTGTACTCTTCCATCTGACATAGAAAAAGTGACCTTTCTTATCTATGTCTGTGAAACAACAAAAATGATATTGTATTATTTGATGTATCTTAGAGAATGTGGTTGCAAGACATAACTGGAAGCAATCCTGTGTAAGTGGGAGATTTATACTAAGAGGGAAGAGCACATAGCCTGACTGCAGGGATCTTACAGGAACCTAGTCATCAAGCAGCAGGAGTCCCACAGAACCCTGGGAAAAAGGGATGTGGGTGAGCTAAATGCAGTAGGTAAAGGGACTTCTTCAAAGAAGGAAACTTAATTTCCGTTAAGTAGGGTGGATAATTCTCCAAACAAGTCATCTGAGCCATATCAGAATAAAATTTTCTGTACATTGTGAGGAAGCAGGCCTTGTAGGTATGGATAATATGTTAAAAATCATCATACCAGTGTACTTTTTTGTTTGTTTGTTTTTTTAATTCTAGTGCCATGGTACTTTTGATAAGCTTAAAACTCGCAAACTTACTGAACAGGTAAAAGAAAAGACTTTGCACATGCTTCAAGAATTTAGAACCTATATTTAATTTTTTAAAAAAAGAGCTCTTATTATTAAAACAAGGCTATGTAACATTTGTTTTATAATAGTTAAATCGTCTTTTGGGAGTCAGTTCTTTTCATTCTGAAACATATAATTTAAATGCCCAAATACTACCTGACACAGTCAGTATTTGAGCATTTCTCCTCCCATCTTTTCCTTCTCTCCAACCATCATTTTTCCCTTTGATGCTTTTTCTTTTTTATATTTGGCTTTAAGATTAAATTTTTGGGGTCATTTTCGTAATTTCCTCTTGAATTGCAATTATGAAGTTAGTTTTCAGAGCAAATTTGAAAGCAAGGGTTTTACATTTGAAAATACGATACTTTTAATTTTATTAAAATTATGTGTATAAAATAGTAGACAAAATAAGTTTGTCTCTTTTGTTTTTATTGTGCATTTCAACCTCGGTGTGGGATGAGAGCTGCTGGTTCAATATAAAAGTAGCTGGAACCCACCTATAACATCTAGTTTCATCCTTGGAAGATCAGTGACTAATTGCCTTGGTAATCCATTTCATACTTTCTTTTGAAGTTGGAGAGATGAGTTTTACATCCCTTTCTGTCCTCTTTTGTGGTTATAAAAAGGTCTCTTTGTATGTGCAGAGTATCACCTTTGACCTTTCCTGTGATAAAGCAGTTTTCCTTTTAGTAAGAACACATGAAAACACATTACTGTTTCAGCTCAGAATATATAAAGAAACTGAATTTAATGCGAAGGAGAAACAAAACATGTAACTGTTCCTCCATGAGCTGACTGCTCTTACTGTAGTATCTGTTACTGGGAGACTGTTAAGAATTCTTTTTACAGCGTTAGCTCCTTTTGTGTGTTTGTTCTTTGGTGTAACATTAGGAAAACTACTACAGTTGAGTGTTAGATTTCTTGTTTTAGGTATTTAAAAATTGGACAGCTCTACTTCACCAATAATACATTTCTCTACATGTAAGAAACATAATTTTAAGGGAAAATAGTAAAACAACACTTTATAGACTTCGTTATAAAGAAATTCACCTCTGTGTATCTTTCATTGTTGAGTCAAAGTCCTGGAACTTGGAATGCAGTTAATTCACAGTTGGGCATTCTGTAACACATAAAATGTTATAGTTGGGGTTTTGTTATATATATTAAAGCAGTTTGGTCATCCCATCCATGTATCCGTTTTTGGTTTTTTGGGTTTTTTTTTTGCTTTTTAAGATTTTTAAGTAATCTCCACCCAGTGTGGGACTGAAACTCAAAACAAAAAAAAACAGAAAAAACAAAAACCAGAGATCAAGTCACATGCCAGCGAGGCACCCCACCCTATCCATTTATCTTAAGTAACTTTGTGAATTTGTGCTTAGGTTTCAATGCCCTGCCTTCTCTACTGCAGAAAGAAAATGGATTTAAGACCTACTTATTTTAATAGTTAAGGTCATAACTTGTCATGTGACTTTTAACATCTATCTTCAAACATAAGAATAGCATCTGTTATTTCAACAATTTGGAAAGTTTGGGTAGAAGTCTACATAAATTAATTTTTAGTTACGTGAATTATTGAAAAACTATGTATCTTTAACCACAAACTGTTACCTGGCTGCTTAACACGCTTTGGAGCTAGCCCTCATCAGCTAATCTGTAGGGTTATGCCAGCGATTGTGCCATCATGATAAAGCTTTTGTTTTGTACCTGATTTTTTTCAGAACTCTTTGAAAATGCATTATAAATATTTTTACCTCCTAAAACTGACAATTAAATTGCTCTTATGTTCTCTTTCCTACTACTCTGAATGCCCTTATGCAGCTGTTCCTGTGTCTGGTTTTTATAATTTTTAGGAATTTCCTTTTTATCTCAGTCATGTCAACTTGCTGACTGAAAGCAGTCCCTCTTTCCCTTTCAATTAGTTTCTAATGATTTTTTTTATTACAGTAGAACCCAAATAATTGTCCAAATAAGATAAAATATCATTGATAGAAAGGCCTAAAGGAGTTTGGTCATCAGTTAAGTCTATGTTTTGTTTTGTTTTGTTTAATTTTTTGTAATGTTTATTTTTGAGAGAGAGAGAGAGAGAGAGAGAGACAGAGCGCGAGCAGCAGGGGACAGGGGGATAGAGAGAGAGGGAGACACAGAATCCAAAGCAGGCTCCAGGCTCCGAGCTGTCAGCACAGAGCCCAACGCAGGGCTCACACTCACAAACCGGGAGATCATGATCTGAGCCGAAGTCAGACACTCAGCCAACTGAGCCACCCATGCGCCCCAAAGTCTATGGGTTTTAATTAGATCAGCATTGATACACCTCTAGGTGTTTATTTATAATTCATGAAAATAATTATAATAAATAGAGTTGATAGAATGGAGCAAAAGGTCTTATATCATGTATTTATGTATGATGGTGTTAACAAGTTTATGATTTTGTTTATGTTTCTTTTATTTATGTTACCCTCTGCCTAGAATGTGATTAAAATCCTGCTCATTATTCATGGTCCAGGCTTGAAATCTTCAGTGTTGGGACTCCTGTTTCTCTTTCTCCCTTGTTGCTCCTGTAATTTCTTCCAGCTTTCTACCTTCTTGTGATCACTGATACTACCTGAGATTTATCTGTTTTCCCATAGGACCCAATATAGCTACATTACCTATATTGCACTAAGTACTGTTGAAATGCAAAAATTAATAAAGAATGCATTGTAGTAGTTTTCTCTTTACATTTAATGAGCATTGCCTGTGCCAGGTATTACGCTAACCGTCTTACATGCATTCGTGTAATCCTCAGTTCACCCCTGTGAGGTAAGTACGTACTCATTTTTCGTCAGCATTTCATAGTCTGGGGCCAGTGAAAAATAACAACTCCGAAGTTAAATGCTAGTGAGCACCAAAGCCAGGATTCAAACTCAAGTCTTCTGACTCCTTAGCTCTTAACGACTTCTGTCCCTTAGGTATACAAAAAGCAAATAATGATACAAGAGTGGAATAGAGACTGGAAGAGGGGAGAGGTACGGAGGATACGATACATGAATTAAAGGACATAAGTTTTTGACTTAATATGAGATGAGGGCTGTGTTCTAGGTTTGGAGAAAAGATGAAGCAGAAACACGAGAGATGAGGGAGGTGACGACAGTCCATGCTATATTTGGGGAATAGCAATGGGTTCAGGATGGCCGAACCAGACTAGTTGTGCTGGAAGATTAAGAAGGAAGTAAAGGCTGGCATCAGATACAGGAGCGGCTGGAATAATCATTTATTTCCACACCGTCTTTGGTATACTATGTTTGCATGCTTGTCTTGGTATGAGAGGCTTAACCTGAATACCCAAGGCATGAATGTAAGGCATGTTCGTGGAAGTAGAACAACTTTCATAATGAAGAATAAGAATGTTTCTCTAAAGTCATGATAAAACTGAAGAATATTAGAACTTTGAGTACTGCGACCCCTTTATACAGTTCATATTATCAAAATTGTTAGTGGGTAAACACGAAGGGAAAGACGAGAGGAAAAGGTAGCCACCTATGAATAGGAAAAGTGAATACACGTGGGGCACAAGCGAAGTGAAACCCTGGGCGGAATATTAGGTTTCAATTCCTCATGCCAGCTCCCTGAAGCAAAGACCTTGCAATTTAAGTGATTTCTTCAGTATTCGAGGAGTGCAGTCTACCCCAGGTAGGAGGGATGTCTGCCACTGGAATTGTTCAAATTTGCCTGCATGTGTTGGTGATAAAAAGCGTTACGACGGCGTCCGTTTTGTTACATTTAAATCCTCTCCAGACCGGGCACCCTGTATTTGCATATTCTGGGTACACCACTCCCCCCATACCCCTTCTCCCCAAACGCACACAAAAGCTCATTTCTTTCTTACTTTTACATGTTGGCTGCAGGTGCGTTCCATGTGCCTTCTTCATTCTAAGATCTGGACTGAAGGAGCAGCCCATAGGATTGTGCACTTCTCTTGGCAGAGGGAGAACAGAGAGACACCTGGCAAAAACGCAGGTGGCGCTTAAAGCTTCTTCTGGGGGCTAGCGTGATGTCACTTCTGCTTTCATCTCTCTGGCCAAACCTGATGTCCGTGAGGGTAGGAAGTAGACCCCTACCAGAGAGGTACTTTGTGTCCTCTAGCCACAGGCAGTGATAAATAATCCTCTTACAAGGCCCGGAGGGGCAAGAGTGTGAGAACAACCCCTTCTACCACCATAAATCAGTTACTCTTGTGTCCAGGTGATTTAGCAGTTTAAATTGATTCAATTGATATAGAGTCTTTACTTAGAAATCAGGAGGAACTTTTTAACAACGTATTTGATTTTTATCCAGCTGATCAGTGAATATTAACTTCAACCATTTAAATAAGTTAGGGAGTCAGTTTTCTTGAATTATGGAGGTATCATGTGCCTAGAGAGTAATGGCTTATGTTAGCTGTTTTCGTAATGAAAATCAGTAATTAAAAGGCTAACAGCTCTTCTCTGCGCAGTTCTTCACATAAGCAACAACACTGAACATGATTCTGGTTGCATAGAGTAGATGCCTTAGGTCGTAGAGGTGAATTCTCCGGCAGAAACCAATTGAGAAAGGTTGGAAGGATTTTTAAGATGAGCTGTATAGTTACGATGAAAGGGAGAAAAAGAAGCCCCTTGACTGGTGTTAATAATAGTAACGACGATGATGATACCTATTGGAGACTTCCTCCTACTGCCTTATTTCAACTTGCACATTTAAAGTTTGTTTGGTTTTTTTTGGAGAAGGAGCCTTGAAGGGCTTTTCTTATGTTTCCTTCCCTGACTTCACTGCCAGTGCAGCACAAATCCGTGCTGCACAGCCGTGGGCTGCTGTGGAGATAGCCAAGGGCTTTTGCACATTTGGGGGGAAATAATGGAAGAGTAAAGAAAAAAGACCAGTGTCCTAGCTACTTTCAGTTGACGTGGCATTACCTGAATTGTTTCTAACATTGACACTGAAAACGGTTACATATTTAATAGCATTTGGTAATTGATATAAAATGTTTCATAGTAACCCCCAAATATTTTCAGAAGTATAATGAGTTTAAGAGTGCATATGAAACATAAAGTGATTTTAAAGCAAACATTGCTTACAGCTTAAAGGTATGTTCTATACCAGTTAACTTTTTTTTCTTTTGAAGGGATCTTCATAGCACTATAAAATGTTGTCTGGGAGCTAAATTGTACTTTATATGTGTGATCATTCCTGAAGTTAGGTAAAACTCTCAGAAGTTCTTTGATTACTTATGACAAGAGATTGCTCTTGATAATGATGAAAGCCATAATGAATAAACTTTAAAGACCTTTTCAGTAATGAGCTACTTACACCTAGCCAATGAACTGAACATAGGCCTGCCTTATATTTCACTGGCTGTTGAGAAGGATAGCTAATGTTACATTTTAAAAGGTTTATGGTGAACACCAAATAATTATAGTAACAGTGTAGGCAGAACTACGTGAAAAGAGATATTTGTTTCATGACTATAGGATATTAGATAGTCCCTTAACAGCTTGCCTTTTTCCCCCTTCTCTTCAATAGCACTTTGCCAATTAAGGCAAGTTGGTTGAGGACAGATCATTTTAAAAGCTATATTGTGTAGCAATCCCAGTTGCCCAGTAAATTGGCTAAATAGAAATTGTTCTAAAATTCCTCTGCTCTGATAAAAGCATCCAATTATATTTGACCAATATGGAGAACTACTTTTAGAGTAAAAATAATTTTGATGGTAAATCAGAGTTTAAATAACTAAAACAATATTTAAATATTTGACTGTTAGGTTTTCTATCTTTTCCCAATGAGGGGTACCTAAAAGAGTTTCAGATGCAGTACAACTCGGTATTTTGTCCTACTTAATGTATTTAGGGGCGAAGGAAAAAATGTCTACAGGTATACTTGCTGATTTGGATAACTTGGAATCACATCATTGGAATCTATTTGTAACTCATTGGTTTTCTGGCGGGGGGGGGGGGGTGTATGTTTGAATTTTGTTTTGCAGTGTAATTTTCTTAAGACAGTTTTAATACTGTTCGCCAAAATAAGCATATAGTAGCACATTTTTCTCCCTCCCACTAGGTGGTCACCTTAAATGTACAGACTACCTCTTTCTTTACCATTTAACAGGCTGGACAGTGTTCAAAACATTATGGAGGTGTGGATAGTTATATGCAAAGAATATACTAAATATGTAATCTAAAAGCTATTGCTATATTAAGTCTTGGAAATGGAAATCTGAAGGGTAATGTTCTCTTATTATTCCTCATACTTACACAGTTATTTATTACATCGGAGTTCCGTTTTACTTCATCCTTTATGTTCAGTGAGAAAAACACATCAGTTGTATCTCTCGCTAAAATATTTTGCCTTAAGATGGTAAAGGAGTCTTCCTCAGTTGAATAGAATTCTTCATTTGCCAAACTTGCTATGCAAATATGAAATACATTTGACATTAATATATTACCAAATTTACGACCTGGATCATTCTGTTACAGATGTTTAAACTAGAACCTTGTTCAAATGTATTTAAGTTAAAGAAATTGGTTAAAATTAGTGTTGGAATTTGTCATTTTAAACCAAATTAGAAAGTTAAAGAGAGTTCAGCATGAAACACTTGAATGGGAATAGGTGGTTTTGTAACTTTTCCAGGTTTCATCTATAAACATTTAAACATTCTGTAAATTTAAGCACGTGTTAACTAAGAGATGGCTTTCTATAATAATCTAAAAATCATTGTAAATACTCAAAATAAGCAAGCCAGGAATCCGTTTAGAAGACCATACTGGCTTTGATTTGTGGATGAAAACATTTGGAATGTTTTCATTAGAATTCACTTTTTTTTGCTTTGGCCTTTCTTTTCTTTTCCTTTTTCTCTTCTCCCTTTGGCATAAACACATCTTAAAATGAGTGGTATGATTAAGAACAATTAATTTCTAAGGAGTTTAGCAAATTAGCTATTAGTGTATCACTATTAGTATATCATAGCCCGTGCCACTGGGCCGTGTTTTGGGAGGAGAAAAAGAATTTGTGTTTAGGTGGTTGACACATGGGCTGTTTGCTCACATACAGGGTTTTGAGCTACTTGGTTCAACTTAGAAACTTCAAACAGTGAACAGTCTAAATTCCTTTTTTGCCTTCCTTTCCTGTGACATGTTTGAAGTAACCGCCCGTCATCCGTTCCAGTGCCTCATCTCATAGGCTCTGCAACCCTGTCTCGTCTAGTGCCCGCGTCGGGCTTCCGCTGGCCTGTTCGCAGCACTAAGTGTTCCATGTGTGCTAAGCATTGTGGGAACGCCTTGTGCTCTGCCTGGATACGTAACCATCACCTCCTAACTCCTGATGTTCGTTCTTCCACCACAGCTGACTTCCCTTGCTGACTACTGCTCTTCTCACAGTTCTAGTCCCCCAGCCATGGCTCTTAATTCCTCCCAGCAAGGGTTCCCTACCCTCTTTTCTCTTTCAGATGAGAGCCAGAATTATCTTCTTTATGAAACCCATTAAGGTACTAAGACTTCTTTATACCCCCAGATGTGTTGGAAAGAAGGCGTATTTAATAAGTGTCGGTGCATTTGAGGAAATAATACATCATGGGTTAGCAAACTGGCCCACAGGGCAAATCAAGCCATGAGCTATTTTTGTAAAATACTTACTGGAACATATCCATGCTCATTTGTTTATGTATTGACTGTGCTGTCTTGCTGCTGAGATCACATGGCCTGCAAGACCTGGAATATGTACTCCCTGGCCCATTAGAGAAAAAGTATACCACCAGCCCCTGTTCTAAGTGAACATTTGTTAAACCAGAGGACGCTGGGAGTTGTGCCCAAGCTTCAGATGATCTTCTGTATCAGGCCAGCATATATAGCCTATTCAAACAAGAATAATACGTTTTCTGAAGCCTACGTGGTTTGTATGTTCATAACCAAAGGCAAGAGATAAGGCAGCACGCTTTTCATTAAGCCTGTTTTAAATCTTTTTGACATTAGCATAGTATATTTTTCATTTGTAGCGCTTGGAACTTAGAGATAAGGTATCAGGTGGTTCGCTTCTAATTCTTTTATACTTCTGCATTTTCTGATACCTTGAATGCAGAGGATTGGATGTAAACTTTTGTCTGTGGCTGAAACCAGAATCTTCCTTATTAGTGTAACTGAACAGTAGTAATTTCCCAAAACTTCACTTATTAAGAGTATTAAAATAATGCTTCAGATGTATTCTCTGCCACCTCTTCCCTAAAAAGTTTATTTATTGACCAAGAAAAACAGTATTTCCTTTCCCTCTGTTTAGATCATACTTATATTTAGAAAATCCAAAGTCCTGTTTTAACCCTCGTTTTAAGTTTTTCCTCATCACTTACTAGTAACAAAGGTTGAAATGCAGCAGATGGTTAAGAGAAACTTAAGGACTGTATCCTCGTCTTGGGCCTGTACAAGTTTATGTTTGGATAAAATCTCATCTGGACCTGTACTTTCTCCTTAGCCAGAATTTCAGTGATGAATCCCCGGATTCCAGCAGCCGTTCGAAAGGGAAGAATTGAAAAAGAAAAGAAGGGTTAGAAATAGTTAAGCATGGCACAAAAAGAGACACTCAGATTAATGGAACAGAATAGAGAACCCAGAAGTGGACCTACAAACATGTGGCCAACTGATCTTTGACAAAGCAGGAAAGAATATCCAATGGAATAAAGACAGTCTCTTCAGCAAGTAGTGCTGGGAAAACTGGACGGTGACATGCAGAAGAATGAACGTGGACCACTGTCTTACACCATACACAAAAATAATCTCAAAATGGATGAAAGACCTCAATGTAAGACAGGAAACTATCAAAATCCTCCAGGAGAAAGCAAGCAAAAACCTCTCTGATCTTGGCCGCAGCAGCTTCTTACTCAGCACGTCTCCAGAGGCAAGGGAAACAAAAGCAAAAATGAACTAATGGGACCTCGTCAAAATAAAAAGCTTCTGCACAGCAAAGGAAACAGCAAAATTAAAAGGCATCCGACAGAATGGGAGAAGATATTTGCAGATGACATATCAGATAAAGGGTTAGTATGCAAAATCTATAAAGAACTTCTCAAACTCAACAC
This sequence comes from Neofelis nebulosa, assembly GCF_028018385.1. Taxonomy (NCBI): domain Eukaryota; kingdom Metazoa; phylum Chordata; class Mammalia; order Carnivora; family Felidae; genus Neofelis; species Neofelis nebulosa. Next base: position 128,386,839 of record NC_080789.1, read on the forward strand.
CCAGAAAACAAATAATCCAGTGAAAAAATGGGCAAAAGACATGAATAGACATTTCTCCAAAGAAGACATCCAGATGGTTAACAGACACTTGAAAAAATGCTCCACATCACTCATCATCCAGGAAATACAAATCAAAACCACAATGAGATACCACCTCACACCTGTCAGAATGGCTAACATTAACAACTCAGGCAACAACAGATGTTGGTGAGAATGCAGAGAAAGAGATCTCTTTTGCATTGTTGGTGGGAATTCAAGCTGGTGCAGCCACTCTGGAAAACAGTATGGAGGTTCCTCAAAAAATTAAAAATAGAACTACCCTATGACCCAGCAATTACACTATTAGGTATTTATCCAAGGGATACAGGGATGCTGTTTTGAAGGGACACATGCACCCCAATGTTTATAGCAGCACTATCAACAATAGCCAAAGTATGGAAAAAACCCAAATGTCCATCGATGGATGAATGGATAAAGAAGATGTGGTATATATATATACAATGGAGTATTAATCCAAAAGAATGAAATCTTGCCATTTGCAACTGTGTGGGTGGAACTGGAGGGTATTATGCTAAGCAAAATTAGAGAAAGACAAATATCATGACTTCACTCATATGAGGACTTTAAGACACAGAACAGATGAGCACAAGGGAAGGGAAGCAAAAATAAAAACGGGGGGACAAAACATAAGAGACTCTTAAATATGGAGAACAAATAGGATTACTGGAGGGGTTGTGGGAGGGGGGATGGGCTAAATGGGTAAGGGGCATTAAGGAATCTTAATCCCTGAAATCATTGTTGCACTATGTGCTAAAAAATGTGGTGGATGTAAATTAAGAAAATGAAATTTAAAAAAATTTTAAAAAGAAAAAAAATAAACTTAAAAAAATAGTTAAGGAAACTAAAGCTTACAGTGAAATACATGCAGCGACTTTTACACTTACGGTTTGGATGTGATAAAAGCAGCTAGGGAATAATAATAATAGCCCCAGTGTTAGCTGACACTGGGATCCCAGCTTCAGTACAAAGTTAATTATAGTTCTAAGGCTTTACCGGTGATATATTATAGAAAGGAAAGCGTTTTTAAGAAATAATGTTCTGAATAGGCTAAATAAACATAACACAAGAGTCTGTCGGTATCAACCGGAATTACAAGTGCATTCTTCCTCTGACCCAGCAATCCTACTCCGTGCTGTCTCCTACAGATAAAACTGCACACGTGTGAAATTACATGTGCTGCTTTGTTCGGTAGAGCACTGTTTCTCATAGTGAAAGATTAGACACTATCCAAGTATCCAGCAATGAAGGACTGGATCATGAAATCAGAAAGGATTGAAAGTTAGGCCAGATGAAAACATGCGACTTGACATGCAGATCATCTGCAAAGTAGTACTGAAACTGCAGGCAAAGGGCTAGTAAGTGGGAAAGAACAAATTTGTGTTATAAAATAGCATTTTTTTTTTACTTTAATACCTGAAAAATGTGTAATTGTTTTAATTCCCATTCCCATTTGACTTATGTTCCCATATAAACTGAGGCATCTAGTCTCATAAGAACTACTCTAATTGATTCTTACACTTTGTTCCTTCATCTTTGGGGTGAAGCGGCAGGGGTGGGGAGTGATTAGGACAAAAGATAATTAGCACATTTCTTACAAAAATGTGTTTCCAAAGAGGAACAGCATTTCAAATTGTATATCCCATAACTTCTTAAAGAGGATTCAAGAAGGTAAATTGAGGTAGTTAGAAACTTGTTCCCTGAGGAGGTTTGGGTCAGTGAACACAATTATAGACAGGGGCTCAGACCAACACTATGAATAGAGGACAACTGGGGCCCAGGTTCTACATTTCTGTCAGTGAAGTAGAATTTTCTAACCGTTTATATGGAGTAAAGTTTTGTGAAGAGTCCAAGATAGCACTCAATTTTGTGGTTGTTTTTGATAAATTGTAATATGGCTTACTATGTAAAGAAATTAGATATGATAGAGAATTCGTTTTATGGGAAAAAGAAATCTGCCTTCTAGATGTTTCCTGTGAGTTAAGAAAAATTAAAATCCTGGACATGCAAAACTTGATTGTTGATCTGTGGCCAGGTATTGATGTAAAATGCTTACTAAGCTAATAAATTTCAAATGCATTTCTATGTAATTGTTTGCTATCCTAGATCTTGATTTAATTTTTAAGTATTTGAAAACTAGAGTATATTTTAAGTTCTGTTTATTTTTATTTGAACAATGATGTGTAGATCATTGCTTTTTGCAGACTCTATTTTATAGTAATGACTCATCTCTGTAATACTAAACTTTTCAAGAGCTTTTATATAAAGCTTCAGTGTCACGATCACAACGATTCCCTATGGCTGAAGTACTTGTCCTGTTTTTCAAATTTCAAATGTACAGTGAAGGCCCAGAGAGTTTGTGACTTACCTAGTCACACACATCTGATAGAACTATAACTCCCAAGTCTTCTGACTCCCGATGTCCTGTGTCCTCACCCTAGCCTTGTATTTGTCCTGTTTATTTTTAAGGTCATGATATTGTAGCTGGTTGATAGCGTGCTTTCTGTCTTTTCAGGACATGGCTTTAGTTGCTCCTGAGGCACCTTCAGAACAAGCCAGGAGAGTTTTTCAAACCTATGATCCAGAAGGTAAAAGATTTTATTATTTTATTAACACTGACGCTGTGTTTTATTTCTTTACATATTTGAAATATATTAATACCTGAGTTTTATCCAAAAGTGTTTTTAGATTGTTGAAGGAAATGTAGATTGCATTTCTTGAAAATTTTAAAGGGGAAGTGTCAAAATGGGAACAAATAAGGATACTGAAGTGATTGTCAAATCCTCACATAGCATAATAGAAGGTTTGCAGGTTTCTTGGGGGTAACAAAGTTATGGTTACTTGAATCTTGACCTCTGTCAGTGTTAAACGGGAAAATACCACCTTCTGAACAAGGTTTTTGAAAAGGTATTCCTTTATTATTCGAACTAATATTAAGTAAGTCTTCCAGAGTGTTTTTTAAAAATTGAAATAAAATTGACAAATAATATTCTGTAAGTTTAAGGTATACCAAGTGTTGCTTTTATAATTTATATATTACAAAATGATTACTACAGTACCATTAACTGACACCTCTGTCATGTCACATAGTTATAATTTTTCTTTGGTGAGAACAATTAAGATCTAGTCTTGTAGCATAGTAGAGAATTTTGTACTATAATCACTATGCTTTGCATTAGCTCTCCCGAACTCCTTTATCTACTAGTTGCAAGTAACTTCTTAAACATCTCCCCAATGAATCTACCCTGCCCAGCCCCTGTAACCACCATTCTACTGTTTCACGAATCGATCTTTGTGCGGCATTTGTCTTTTATCTGTCTCGTTTACTTCACTTAGTATAATGCCGTCAAGGTCCACCCATATTATTATAGAAGGTAGGATTTCCTCCGTTGTCATGGCTAATCAATATTCCATTGTTTATGCATATATAAACCACATCTTCTTTATCCATCTATGGACACTTAGGTTGTTTCCATATCTTGGCTATTGTGAATAATGCTGCAGTGACTTGGGTTGTGCAGATACCTCCTGAAATTACTGATTTCGCTGCCTTCAGAGAATACCTACCAGTAGGATTGCTGGATCATATGGTAGTTCTGTTTTTAATTTTTTAAGGAACTCCATACTATTTTTTAATGGGTTACTGTTTTATATTTTCACCAACAGTGTATAGAGGTGCTGTTCTCTCCACATACTCACCAACATTTATCTCATCTCTTTGATAAAAGCCATCTTAACAAGTGTGAGATGATACCTCATTGTAGTTTTGAATTTCACTGTCCTTATGGTTAGTAATATTGAACATCTTTTCATATGCCTGTTGTCTGTTTGTATGTTGTCTTTAGAACAATGTCTATTCAGACCCATGGCCCATTTTTAGTTGGGTTATTTTCTTTTTTGCTATTAAATTCCTTGAATTCTTAATGTTGTGGGTATTAGCCCCTTATCAGATAGATGGCTTGCAAAGATCTTCTCCTGTTCTATAGGTTGCCTTTTCAGTTTATTGCTTTGCTCTGCAGAGGCTTTTAAATTTAATATAGCCCCACTTGTTTTAGTTTTTATTGCTTGTGTTTTGGTGTCTTACCCAAGAAATCACTGGCAAGACCAGTGATGAGGATCTTTTTTCCTATGTTTTCTTATAGGAGTTTTACAGTTTCAGATCTTACATTTAAGTCTCTGATCCATTTCAAGTTAATTTTGTGTGGTGTAAGGGATCTGGTTTCATTTCATATCCATTTCATGTGGCTATCCAGTTTTTCCAAAACCATCTATTGAAGAGACTGTCCTTTCTTCACTGTATGTTTCTGGCACCCTTGTGAAAAATTAGTCAACCATATGTGCATGGGTTCACATCTGGGCTCTCCATTCTGTTAAACTGGTCTATGTGCCTGTTTTTATGCCAGAGCCGTACCCCTTTGATTATTGTAGCTGTGTAATGCAGGTTGAAATCGAGTGGCATGATGCCTCCAGCTTTATTTCTCTTTCCCAGGATTGCTTTGGCTACGTGGGGTCTTCTGTGGTTCCAAAATAATTTTTCCGTCTGTGAAAAATTCCATTGGAATGTTGATAAGGATTGCATGAAACCTATAGATTGCTTTGGATACTATGGACATTTTCACGATACTCTGCCAATCCAAGTATATAGGGTATCTTTCCATTATTTGTTAGTCTTCAGTCTCTCATCAGTGTCTCAGTTTTTGGTGTATAAGTCTTACATCTCTGTGGTTAAACTTATTTCTAAGTATTTCATTGTTTTCATTGCTGTTGTAAGTGGGATTGCTTTCTTAATTTTTCTTTCAGGTAGTCCATTGATGTATAGAAATGCAACTGATGTTAGTATGTTGATTTTGTATCCTGCAAATTTACTGAAATAACTGATTAGTTCTAGCAGTGGTTTAATGGAGTTTTTAGGGTTTTATATTTATGTTAATATATTTATATCATATATATATAATATAAATATGATAATGTCATCTGTCATTCCCACCAACAGTGCATAAATGTTCCCTTTTCTCTACATCCTTGCCAACACTTGTTATTTCTTGTCTTTTTGATAATAGCCATTCAAAAAGTGTGAAGTGATATCTCATGGTAGTTTTGATTTGCATTTCCCTGATGACTAGTGGTACCTTTCATGTACCTGCTGGCCATCTTTATATCCACTTTAGAGAAATGTCTATCCAGATCCTCTACCCATATTTTAAAAATACTGTGTGGGTTTTTTGCTGTTGAGTTGTATGAGTTCTTTATGTATTTTGGATAATAACCCCTTATCAGATACATCATTTGCAAATATTTTCTCCTATTTGGTAGGTTGACTTTTCATTTCGTTGATTATTTCATTCACTGTGTAGCTTTTTAGTTTTATGTACATTTGATTTTGTTGCCTTTCCTTTGGGGTTAAATTCAGAAAGTCATAGCCAAGACGTGTCTTGAAGCTTACCACTTAGAAAACATAAAACTTTTATTAGAAAACCTGATATTATATTCTAGTATTAAATGGGTTAAATTTTTATGTATGGTTTAAGATAGTGGTCCAGTTCTATTCTTTTGCATGTAGCTTTCCACATTTCCCAATACCATTCATAGAAGAGGCTGTCCTTTCCTCCTTGTATGTCTTGATTCCTTTGTTCTTAAATGACCGTTTATAGTTTCAGGTCTCTGTTCCATTGAATTATGTGTCTTTTTTTATGCCAATATCATACTGTTTTGATTACTATAACTTTGTAATGTACTTTACAGTCAGGAAGTGTGATGTGTCCAGCTTTCTTCTTTCTCAAGATTTCTTTGAGTATTTGGGATCTTTGTGTTTCCGCAGAAATTTTAGAATTGTTGATTCTAGTTCTGTGTACTATGCCATTGGTATTTTGATAGGGATTGCATTGAATCTGTAGATTGCTTTGGGTAGTGTAGACATTTTAACAATATTAATTCTTCCAGTCCATAAACACAGAATAGCCTTCTTTTTATTTGTGTTTTCAGTTTCATTAATGTGTTCCAGTTTTCAGTTACATCTCTTTCACCTCCTTATTAAATTTATGCCTATTTTATTTTTTTTACATAATAGTACGTGGAATTATTTTCTTAATTTCTCTTTCTGATAGTTCATTATAAGTGTACAGATGTACAACAGGTTTTTATATTCTGCAATCTCACTGAATTTGTTTAACCACTTTTTTAGTGGAGTGTTTAGGGGTTTTTTTTGTGTGTGTGTTGTTTTTTTTTTTTTTTTTTTTTTAATATATAGTGTCATGTCCTCTGTAGACAGTGACAGGTTTAGTTCATCCTTCCCAATTTGGATGCCCTTTTTTTCTCTTGCCTAATTGCTTGGCTGGGATATCTCATACTGTGTTGAATGAAAGTGGCAAGGGTAGATATCCTTGTCTTGTCTGATCTTAAAGGAAGAGGTTTCAGCTTTTCACTGTTAAGTGTGATAATAGCTGTGGGCTAGTCAAACATGGCCTTTATTGGGGCGCCTGGGTGGCTTGGTCGGTTGGGCGTCCGACTTCGGCTCAGGTCATGATCTCACGGTCCATGGGTTCGAGCCCCGCGTCGGGCTCTGTGCTGACCGCTCAGAGCCTAGAGCCTGGAGCCTGTTTTGGATTCTGTGTCTCCCTCTCTCTCTGCCCCTCCCCTGTTCATGCTCTGTCTCTCTCTGTCTCAAAAATAAATAAATGTTAAAAAAAACAAACAAAACAAAACAAAAAAAAAAAACATGGCCTTTATTATGTTGAGGTAGTTCCATTTATATCCACTGTGGAGAGTTTTAATCATGAATGGATGCTCATTTTTGTCAGAGGCTTTTTTGGCGTCTCTTGAGATGATCATATGATTTTTTATCTTGCATTCTGTTAATATGGTATGTCATATTGGTTGATTCGTGTATTTTAAATTATCCTTTCATCCTTGGAATAAACCCCACTTGATGGTTGTATGTGGTACCTTTTATGTATTGTTTAATATTTGCTAATATTTTGTTGAAGATTTTTGCATCAGGGATATTGGCCTGCAATTTTCCTTTCTTGTGCCATTTTTGTCTAGTTTGGATATCAGGATAATCCTGGCTTCATGAAAGGAGTTAGGGAGTATTCCTGCCTCTTCTGCTTCTGGAAAGTTTGAGAAGAATTGGTATGTATTCTTTCAACATATTTAGAACTCACCAGTGAAGCTATCGGGTCCTGGACTTGTGTCCGGTCTGTTGACCGGATTTTTGATTACTGATTCAGTCTCTTTACTCACAGTTGATCTGTTGTATGTTTGTAGCAATTTATCCACTTTTTCTTGTCCAGTTGTCCAGTTATTTAGTATATAAATGTTAATAGTAGTCTCCTCTGATCATTTGTATTTCTATGATTGTGGTATCAGATGTCACATCTTCTATTCTGATTTTATTCGAGTCCTTTTTTTTTCCTTGATGTGTCTTATTAAAGGTTTCTCAATTCTCTTTTCAAAAAATCAGCTCTTAGTTTCATTCACCTTTTCTGTTTCATTTCTATTTCATTTATGTCCACTCTGATCCTTGTTCTTTTTTCCCTTACATTAATTTGGGGCTTCATTTATTTTTTTCCTTCTAGTTCCTTGAGGTGTTGGACATAAACAATTCTCTATTACACTTCCAATAGAGGATTCTGAATTTCACTCTATATTCACATTTACCAGTGAATTTTATACTTATTTATGTTCTCATGTTACTAATTCAGCATCCTTTCATTTCAGCTTGAAAAAAAAAAAAACAGTATTTCTTATAGGGCAGGCTCATGGTGATAAATTCCTCAGCTTTTGTTTGTCTGGGAATATGTTTATCTCTGTCTCCTTTGTGAATGACAGTTTTGCTGGGTAAAGTATCCTTTAACAGTTTTTTCTTTTGAGCACTTTGAATGTAGCATCCCAAACTCTCTTGACCTGTAAGGTTTCTGCTGAGAAACCTGCTGATAGGCTTGAGATTCCATTGTGTGAGAGGAGTCTTTTTTTTTTTTTTTTCTGTTGCTGCTTTCAAAATTCTCTGTCTTTGAATTTAGTGAGTTTGATTACAATAATATGTCTTAGTGAAGATGTCTTTGGATCTTAGACCTTCATGTTACCTGAATGGCTATCTCTTTCTCCAGAATTGGGAAGTTTTCATTTCTTTCCCCCCCTCTTCCCTCTGGAACTTCCGTAATGCATATATTGATTTTCTTGTTGATGCCCAACAGTGTAATGCATTTGGGATTTCTCAGTCTTTTTCATTCTAATTTCTTCATTTTCCTTTGACTTGATAATATCCAGAGACCTATCCATCTTTCTTCTGCCTGATTGAGCCTATTCAAGCTACTTGTTGCTTTTTTCACTGCATTTCTTATATCCTTAAGCTCCAAAATTTCATTTCTTTGATTTATACTTCTTTGTTGAACTTCTTTTTGTTCTCATGTTGTTTTCCTAAATTCATTGAGTTTTCTGAATTCTCTTGAATTCTTTTTCAGGTAACTTGCAGATACTCATTCCTATGGGGTCAGTTACTGGAAAATTACACTGTTTTGGTGGTTTTATCTTTTCTTGTTTCTTCATGTTTCTGATGGCTTTGCATTTATGTCTGTGCACTTGAAGTTGTAAGTCACCTTTTCCCACCTTTTTGGACTGGCTTCATTGGAGGAAGACTAACCTGGAGGTGGCTGCTATGGCACCCCCTAGGTGGGAAACAGCATCGTGGATTTTTGAGACCACACAGTGGTACAGACTGTGTACATCTTCATTGGCTGAGTCTGACATTGACCATAGCGTGGGGATCTTCTGTGGCTAAGACTGCACAGTTTCCTACAGGTAGCAGTGGCTGGTAGTGCTGTGGTCCTCAGAGGCAAAGGCTGTGGCTGCTGGAATATTTCTGTTCTTCCCTTTTGCCTGTGGGAGGAAGTTCTTGCTGAGGGTATTCTCTGCTCTTTGTCTTGCCTGCTGGCACTCAGAGCATTATTAACATCAGGGTCCAAGGATCAGGCACGTGTAGAACTATCACAGTGCCTAGATCCTGGGCTACATATGCACTTGCATCTGTGGTACTGGTGTCTGGGGTCCATGTGTGTGCAGATATCCCACAGAACTGGGCTTTAGGGGCTCACTCAGGTGACTAGCTAGTGTTGGGTCACACAGTAGTGGCACAGGCCCTGTGATGACACGATGCAGTAGCAGCATAGCCTGCATAGAGTCAGCCAAAGTCCCAACTTGGGCTCCAGGAAGCAGTCACAGGTCAGCAGCACAATCTCAGTGGTGGTCTGTTGAAGCTGCATGTCAGGTCCTGGGGAACTGGGCTCAGAGCAATGGCAGCACAGCCCTGGAAGTGATGTTCAAAGCTGTGATCCAGGACATGGGGTATGGCTCAGGGCACCCTTGCCAGCAATGATGTGTCCATTGGCACCCTGGTAGTGGTGGAATAAAGCCGCAATCTGGGGGGGTGGGGCGGTGGGCAGAGGTGGGACACAGACCTATGGCACCTCTGATCTCACATATGGTGAAGTGCTCTATTGCCCCCCTCTGTGGGAGTGAGACAGCCGTGTTGAAGGGCTCACTGCAGCAGTAGCTCCAGCCTCTGGAAGTAGACGCAAAGTGAGGGGGGTTGTGGGTAGCTCCTTCGACTGGAATCAACGTTGCTGAAGGCGGGCGAAGCGAAGGCTGCAGATGTCACCGTGGTGAGGCTTGCTGGGGTTCTCCTCTTTTCTCTTATGCCATGTAGCGAACTTCCTCAGAGGGGATCCTCCCTGGTGGCACTCTGATCTTGACTAGGAGACGGAGTGACCCAGGGAATATGTTTGCTGTACTTCTGGATGCGGCCATCCTCCACTGTTCTGAACCCCACAGGGTTGTTGCTGCTGCTGCTTCTCTGTACTCTAGAGCTTTGCCTGAGGTGTTTTCTTAAGTTTATGGTTACCTACTTACTGCTTTTGTTGTTTTTTGTGGGGAGTGGAAGGAGATATGCCTCAAGGCCTCCTCGCACACCATCTTGCTGACATCAGTCCACTCCACGTAATTGATTGTGCTGGGAAAAGATGCAGAAGGACAAGACAAATTATCCTTATGAGTCTGAGTCTAAGTCTAACATTTCTAGCAAAGAAAGTTTTAAAAGTTCACATATATATCACTAGAGCGTCCACTGTATCACTGTAGGTGGGTTAATTTGATCAATTTTGCATTTGTGTGTAACTAAAACCAAGTCATACCTGACATGCCATTGTAAATTACGATACAGGAAAATCTACATTGTGGAATCAATAAGTCCTTTTGAACTCCTGAATGGATTCAGTTTTTTTTTTTCTAGCTTTAGGCTAGTTGCTTTTGGGTCTGATGAGTCTTTTTTCCTATCCATCAAATGAAAATAACCACATCTATTTTTTAGAATCATCATGAAGATTAAATGAGTAATGTTGTGGAAAGAACCTTGTCCAGTACTTAACACACAGTATCCACTTTATAAATGTGAGATCCTTTCTCTCTATACAATGAATGGTGCTTGTAGTAGTGACTCGACTCTGATTTAGCTTCTTCCACTCTGCCTTTTTTCTAACTTAAGAAACATGCTAGTTTATTTTCTCTTGGACTTAATAATCATCACTTTCCAAAAACATATCATTCTAAATCTTCAGATGAAAAGTACAACCAACTGACCTCTGTATATTTACCCACCACTGGATGGAATAAGCTTTACTTGGCTCAGTTTAATGAATAATCTCAAATTCAGAAATGAAAATAAACACCATTAGGTGTGCTCAGACCCAAAAATGAATCAGGTATCAGACCTATAGAAAGTGTTACATATGGTCTTTAAAGCAAGTTCATAGTTTCGTGGTTTTTTTGTATCCCTTTTGTGGGGGAAGTGTTTGGATATGTGCACTGTATTCAGGTTCATGTTTTATACAAGTTTTAAAAATAACAAAACTTTAAAAAGTAGATGTTTTGGAGGTAAATTGATGTGACCAAAGATATGGGATAAAAGAAAAATCTCGGAGTACCTCGAGGTATCAGAAAATGACTTTCTCTCTCAGTTGCTTGCACAGGGAACAAGATCTGCACACCAGGGTGCCCACAGGATTTGCTGCTCAGCCACAACATTAGGGCACATGCAATCCACATAGGGGTCACCCCAGGAACTCCTGGTTCTCCTGAACAGGAGGGCACTACACCACAGGACCACTCCTTTCAAGACCTGGAATTTTAAGTGACCTACCAACTACATAGAAACAGAGACTCAGACAAAATGAGGAGACAGCGGACTGCGTTCCAAATGAAAGAACAGACAAAACTACAGAAAAAGAGCTAAACAAAATGGAGGTAAGCAATCTACCTGATAAAGAGTTCAAAGTAATGGTCATAAAGATACTAACAGGACTTTAGAGAAGAGTGGATGAAATCCATGAGAACTTCCTCAAAGAGGAAGTAAATATTTAAAGGAGTAAATATTTAGTGCTTCTAGAATGTATTTGAACTTAAACAATCATCAACTTAATATAGACTGCCACACACATAGGATGTTGTATATGAACCCTCTGATAACCCAAAGATACCCAAAGGGAAAGCAGTTCAAACATAACACTAAAGAGAACCATCAGACCACCAGAAAAGAAAGGAACAGAAAACTACAGAAACAACCAAAAAACAATTAACAAAATGGCAGCATACCTATAAAAATTACATTAACATAAATGGACTAAATGCTCCAACCAAAAGCTATAGGGTGACTGAATGGATAAAGGACAATATCCATCTATATGCTGCCTACAAGAAACTCCTTCAGAAAACACATACAGACGGAAAGTGAAGAATTGGAAAAGTATTTCATACAAATGAAGTTAAAAAAAAAAAAAAAAAAACAAACTAGGTACCAATACTTACAACAGACAAAATAGACTTTAAAACAAAGGCCATAACAAGACAAAGGACATTACATAATGATAAAGCAATAGATCCATCCAAGAAGATGACACGGGATTTGTAAATATCTGTGCACCCAATATAACAAAACCTAATTATATAAAGCAAGTATTAACAGACATCAAGGGCAAAATTGACAATATAATAATAATAGGAGGAGACTTTAATACCCCACTTACATCAGTGGCTAGATCATCCACACAGAAAATCAAGGAAATAGTGACATTGAATAACATGTTCAACCAGGTGGACTTAACAGATATGTTTAGAACACTCTACCCCAAAACAGCAGAACACACATTCTTTTCAAGTGCACATGGAACATTCTCCAAGATAGATCATAGGATAGGCCACAGAACAAGTCTCAATAAATTTAAGAACACTGAAGTCGAATGAACCATCGTTTCCTACCACAGCAAGTAATTAGAAATCAGTTACAAGAAAAAAACAAATAGGAGAAACCCAAACACCTAGAGGCTAAATGAAATCCAAGAGGAAATCAAGAAATACTTGTCGACAAACGAAAACGCAATGGTCCACAATCTTCGGAATGAAGGAAAAGCAATTCTAAGAAGGAAGTATATCTCAATACAGGTCTACTTGAAGAAACAAGAAATATCTTGAATAAATAATCTAAACTTATACCTAAAGGAACTAAAAAAGAGGAATAAATAAAGGCTTAAGTTAGTAGAAGGAAGGATATTATGAAGATCAGAGCAGAAATAAATGAAACAGAGAACAAACAACAGTGGAACAGATCAATGAAAGCAAGACTGAGTTGTTTGAAAAGATAAACAAAACTCATAAACCTTTACTGAAGCTAATAAAGAGAAAGGGCCCAAACAAAACCAGAAATGAGAAGTTATGAGACCACAGAAATACAAATAATTACAAGTGATTATTATTTAAAAATTGGCAAATTAACATAGAAGAAACAAATTCCTAAAAATGTACAACCTTCTTCTGAGAACGGTCCCATTACTGTAAACAACATTGAGTCACTAATCAAAACACTTGGAACAAGGTGTGCCTGCCTGGGTGGGTCACTTGGTTGAGTGTCTGACTCTTGATTTCAGCTCAGGTCATGATCCTAGGGTTGTGGGGTTAGGCCCCGTGTCAGGCTCCACAGCCTGCTTGGGATTTTCTCTCTCCCTCTGTCCCTCCCCAACTTGCACACACTTTCTCCCTCTCTCAAAAAACAAAAATAAATTTAAAAAAAAATTTTTTTTTTAAAACAAAAGAACTTGTGAGAAGCATAAATGCAGGACAGTGGCTTCACTGGTGAATTCTACCAAACATTTAAAGAAGACTTACTACTTACCATTCTCATACTATTCCAAAATGAAAAAGAGGAAGGAATGCTATTAAATTAATTTATGGGACTAGTATTACTCTGATACTAAACAACTCAAAAAAAATAAAAACGAGAATTTAAGATGCAAAAATCCTCAACAAAATATTAGCAACCAAATTGAAAAATACATTAAAAGGATCATTTACCACAATCAAGTGGGATTTGTTGCAAGCACAGTTTAATACACACAACAGAATACATGATTGTCTCAATAGATGGCAGAAAAAGCATTTGGCAAAATTCGACATCCATTCATGATAGAATTCTCAACAAAGTGGATATAGAAGGAACATACCTTGACACAATAAAGGCCATATATGACAGACCCACTGCTGACCTACTCAGTGGTGAAAAGCTGAAACATTTTCCCTAGGATCAGGAACAAGACAAGGATGCCCACTCTCGCCACTTTTATTCAACAGAGTACTGCAAGTCACAGTTGCAGCAGTTGGACAAGAAAAAGATAACAGGCATCCAAATTAGTAGAGAAGAAGTAAAACATTCACTGTTTTCAGATGACATACTACTTTATGGAGAAAATCATGATGACTCCACCAAAAAACTAGATCTAATTAATAAATTCAGGAAAGTTACAGTATATGAAATCAATACACAGAAATCTGTTATGTCTCTATACACTAATAATGAAATCACAAGAAGGAAAGGGAACCAGCCCATTTACAAGTACATCAAATAGAATAACATACCTCGATATAATTTTAACCAAGGAGGCGAAAGACCTGTACTCTGAAAACTGCAAGACACTGATGAAAGAAATTGAAGACAATACAAATAAATGGAAAGATGTACCATGCTCTTTGATTGGAAGAATACTGTTAAAATTGTTCGTATTACCAAAGTGATCTACAGATTCACTGAAATTCCCATCAAAATACCAACAGTGGCTTTGACAGAATTTGAACAGAAATCCTACAATGGGTGTGGAACCCCAAAAGGCCCCAAATAGCCAACACAAGCTTGACAATGATGAACAGAGTTGGAGGTATCACAATTCCAGGTCTCAAGATGTACTACAAAGCTATGATAATCAAAACGATTATGGTATGGCACACAGATCAATATCACAGGACAGAGAGCCCAGAAATAAACCCATGGTATATGGTCATTTGATCTATGACAGAAGAGGCAAGGATATAAAAGGAAAAGACAGTCTCTCCAATAAATGGTGCTAGAAAAACTGGACCACTTTCTTACACCCTACACAAAAACAAACTCAAAATAGATTAAAGGCTTAATGTCAGACCTGAAACTATAAACTCCTAAAAAAAATTTTTTTTAATTAGAAATTTTTAAAAAAACACACATAGGCAGTAATTTGGAGATCAACCTCAGCAATATTTTTTCTGGATTTGTCTCCTCAAGGGAAACAAATTAAAATCTGTTGGGACTACCATCAAACTAGAAAATTTTTACACAGCAAAGGAAACCAACAAAACAAAGAGGCAAGCACCAAATGAGAGAAGATATTTGCAAGTCATATATCTAATAAGGGGTTATTATCTAAAATATTAAAAGAACTCCCACAACTCAACACCCCCCCCCAAAAAAAATCCCAATTTTAAAATGAGCAGAACACCTCTATACACATCTTCCCAAAGAAGACCTATAGGGGGCCAACAGACAACATGAAAATATGCTCAATGTCACATTAGTTGAAATGTATATGTGGTAAATGCAAATCAAAATCATGATAAGATATCCCCTCTAGTAGCAAAAACACAAGAAAAAAGCATTGGCAAGGATGTGGAGAAAAATGGAAAAAAAGGAATCCTCGTACACTGCTGGTGGTGCATACAGGCTCATACACGCTGGCACATCGTGGACAACAGTAGTGAGTTTCCTCAAAATATTAAAAATACAAGTACCACACAATCCAGTAATTCCATTTCTGGATATTTACCAGAAGATAAGGAAAACATTGATTTGGAAAGATATATGTTCCCCCCCCCCCCCCCGTATGTTTACTGCAGCATTATTTATAGTAGCCAAGATCTGGAGACAACCTAAGTGTCTATAGAAGAACAGTTAAAAATGTGGTATATACACATAGGAATATCAGCCGTAAAAAAGAATGAAATCTTGTCATTAACAACATGGATGGACCTACAGGGCATAAGGCTAAGGGAAATAAGCCAGAGAGAGAAAAACACCATATGATTTTACTTATGTGTAGAATCTAAAAAACAAATGAACAAGCCCACAATATAACAATGATGACAAAGACAAGAGAAACAACTCAGGGGGAACAAATTGATGGTTGCCAAAGAAGAGGAGGTTGGGGGGATGGGAAGAGGGTCATGAGGTAGTAACTTCAGTTCTAAAATTTAAGCCACAGGGATGAAAAGTACTGCACAGGGAATACAGTCAATAAATATTGTAATACACTTCTCATGGTAAACATTTTGTATCCTATAGAATTATTGAATCACCGTTTAATGCCTGAAACTAATTTGATAGTATATATCAACTACAATTAAAAATTAAAAGTAAAATGTCTTTCTAAACTGCTAAAGACATTTCTGTTGGTATCAGACAGCCTGGATTCAAATCCTACCTCTGTTACTCAGCTGTGTGATTTTGGGAAAGTTCCTAACCTCAGTTTTCTCCTCCCTAAAATGGACTTATATCTAGTTTACATGGTTATTCAGTTACTCTGTAAATTGACCATGTTGTTAAAAAAAAAAAAAAAAAAAATGGCATAGAGCTTATTCGGTTTCCTTCAAAGCACTGAATTCTACATAAATGGTATTTGAAATGACAGACACAAGTTTGTGCATTACACACCATGGGATTTGTTTTATTTTCTCTTATTCTCTTTCTTTTCCCTTGTATAATTAATTTTTTTTTTACATTTTATTTTTTTGAGTGAGAAAGAGAGAGTACGAGTGGGGGAAGCACAGAGAGAGAGAAGGAGACACAGAATCTGAAGCAGGCTCAAGGCTCTGAGCTGTCAGCACAGAGCCCGATGTGGGGCTCAAACTCAAATGATGAGATCATGACCTGAACCAAAGTCGAATGCTTCACCGACTGAGCCACCCAGGCGCTCCTCCCTGGTATAATTATATTTCAGGAGGCAACCTTGTTTGGGCCAGGGCTCTATTTTTTGATATAAAAAGAGCCCTTTAAATGCTATTTTTTTTAAGTTGATGAGATATATTGACTGCCATCTTTTGTCTGATTTTAGTGTGCTGCATTTGTGTAACCTTTGAGAATAATTTTACTTGAGATTATTTACTATTCATCAGTCCTTAGACATTCTCCAGAAATTGCCTTTTGTTCAGTCTTCTCTATTCCTCTGAAATACCATTTTCTTCTCTGTTCCTTTGTTGCTTCCCCTTTTCCCCCTTTTGTCACTGCAACGCTTTACCTTGTGGTCGCACAGTTATCGCTCTATTTTAGGTGCCCAGCCATAGTTTTTCCATATCCCACCACCATGTTTGTTTTGTAGCTTTTCTATCATTTGTAATAAAAGTGGTTCTGCAGGAGAAGCCATAAAGTACTCCTTTCTGAACTTAATATGTTCACAAAGCATTTCTGGTTGAACCAAGGTGCCTGGATGGAGTACTTTGTTGAAACATGAAGTTGGGATTAGGTTGAATAATTAAATGTAACAAATGTTCTTGAGCGCAAGTTGTGTCAAGCACTGTGCTAGCTCTGGGGTTAGAGAATCACTGCAGTGCAGGAGCTCCTATCTATCAGGGAGCCAGATGAACAAACCAGCAGTAACACTAAGGTGAAGAGGCCAAGGAACACTGAAACAGGAAAATGTCGTAACTTAGCCTAATGACAAAAGTACTTTTTTCTGTGTTATATTAAATTGCAGCTATATGTTAGTAAAATTTTTTTTTAATTTATGCTCAAGTTCGTTAGCCTACAGTATAGTCTTGGCTTCATTAGTAGAATCCAGTGATCCATCTCTTACGTATAACACCCAGTGCTCATCCCAACAAGTTCCCTCCTTAATGTCCATGGCACATTTAGTCCATCCCTCACCCAACACCCTCCAGCAACCCTGTTTGTTCTCTGTATTTAAGCGTCTCTTATGGTTTGCCTCCCTCTCTGTTTTTATCTTATTTTTCCTACCCTTCGCCTATTTCATCTGTTGAGTTTCTCAAATTCCACATATGAGTGAAGTCATATGATGTCTTTCTCTAATTTCACTTACATAATACCCTCCGGTTCCATCCATGTTGTTGCAAGATTTCATTGTTTTTATCACCGAGTAATACTCCATTGTATATACATACCACATCTTCTTTATCCATTCATCCGTCGAGGGACATTTGGGCTCTTTCCTTACTCTGGCTATTGTTGATAGTGCTGCTATAAACATGGGGGTGCATGTGCCCCTTTAATCAGCACTCCTGTAACCTTTGGATAAATGCCTAGTAGTGCAATCGCTGGGTCATAGGGTAGTTCTATTTTTAATTTTTTTGAGGAACCTCCATACTGTTTTCCAGAGTGGCTGCACCAGCTTGCATTCCCACCAACGGTGCAGAAGAGATCCCCTTCTCCACATCCTCGCCAGCATTTGTTGTTTCCTGATTTGTTAACTTTAACTGTTGTAGCCGATGTGAGGTGGTATCTCAGTGTGCTTTTGGTTTGTGTTTCCCTGATGATGAGCGACGTTGAGCATCTTGTCGTGTGTCTGCCATCTGCATGTCTTGTTTGGAAAAGTCCCTGCATGTTTTCTGCCCATTTCTTCACTGGATCATTTATTTCTTGGGTGTCAAGTTTGGTAAGTTCTTTACAGATTTTGGATACTAACCCTTTATCCAGTATGTCATTTGCAAACATCTTTTCCCATTCTGTCACTTGCTTTTTAGTTTTGTTGATTGCTTCCTTTGCTATACGGAAGCTTTTTATCTTGATGAGGTCCGTATAGTTCATTTTTGCTTTTGTTTCCCTTGCCTCTGGAGACATGTCAAGTAAGAAGTTGCTGCAGTCAAGGTCCAAAAGGTTGCCTGTTTTCTCCTGTAGGATTTTGATGGTTTCCCGTCTCACATTTAGGTCGTTCATCCATTTTGAGTTTACTTTTGTGTGTGTGTAAGAAAGAGGTCCAGGTTCATTCTTCTGCATGTGGCTGTCCAGTTCTCCCAGAACCATTTGCTTAAAAAGATGGTCTTTTTTTCCATTGGATACTCTTTCCTGCTTTGTTGAAGATTAGTTGGCCATACGTTTGTGGGTCCATTTCTGGGTTCTCTCTTCTGTTCCGTTGGTCTGTGTGTCTGTTGTTGTGCCAATACCATACTGTCTTGATGATTACAGCTATGTAATACAGGCCGAAGTCTGAGATTGTGTTGCCTCCAGCTTTGGTTTTCTTTTTCAACATTACTTTGGCTATTGGGGATCTTTTGTGGTTCCATACAAATGTTAGGATTATTTGTTATAGCTCTGTGAAGAATGCTGGTGCTATTTTGATTGGGATTGCACTGAATGTGTAGATTGCTTTGGGTAGTATTGACATTTTAACGATATGTGTTCTTCCTATCCATGAGCATGGAATGTTTTTCTGTGTCTTTGTGTCTTCTTCCATTTATTTCATAAGCTTTCTATAGTTTTCAGTGTACAAATGTTTTACCTCTTTGGTTAGGTAAAAGGTATTTTATGGTTTTTGATGCAATTGTAAATGGGATCAATTCCCTGATATCTCTTTCTGTTGTTTCATTATTGTTGTACAGAAATGCGACCGATTTCTGTATGTTGATTTTATATCCTGCGACTTTGCTGAATTCCTGTATCAGCTCTAGGAGTTTTTTGGTGGAGTCTTTTCGGGTTTTCTGCATAGAGTATCATGCCATCTGCAAAGAGTGAAAGTTTGACTTCCTTGTCGATTTGGATGCCTTTTATTTCGTTTTGTTGTCTGATTGCTGAGGCTAGGATTTCCAACACTATCAAACAGTGGTAAGAGTGGACATCCCTGTCATGTTCCTGATCCCGGGGAAAGCTTTCAGTTTTTCCCCATGGAGGATGATATTAGCTGTGGACCTTCCATATGTGGCTTTTATGATGTTAAGGTATGTTCCTTCTATCCTGACTTTGAGAATTTTTATTAAGAAAGATGCTGTAGGGGCGCCTGGGTGGCTCAGTTGGTTGAGCGTCCGACTTCGGCTCAGGTCATGATCTCACAGTCTGTGATTTCGAGCCCCGCATCGGGCTCTGTGCTGATGGCTCAGAGCTGGAGCCTGCTTCAGATTCTGTGTCTCCCTCTCTCTCTGCCCCTTCCCTGCTCATGCTCTGTCTCTGTCTCAAAAATAAATAAAAAACATGAAGAAAAAAAAAAAGGATGCTGTATTTTGTCAAGTGCTTTTTCTGCATCTATTAACAGGATCACATGGTTCTTCTCCTTTCTTCTAGTGTGATATATCACATTGATTGATTTGCAAATATTGAACCAGCTCTGCAGCCCAGAAATGAATCCCACTTAATTTATGGTGAATAATTCTTTTAATATACTGTTGAATTTGATTTTCTTGAATTTGATTTCAAGAATTTAATATACTTGTTGAGAATTTTTGCATCCCTATTCATCAGGGATATTGGCCTGTAATATCTGTAGTTTGGGATATTAGTTTGGGGTCTTTAGTTTGGGAATCAAGGTAATGCTGCCTTCATAGAATGAGTCTGGCAGCTTTTCCCTTTTTGCAACAGTTTGAGAAGAATAGGTATTAACTCTGCTTCCAGTACAATTCCCCTGGGAAGCCATCTGGCGCAGGACTCTTACTCATTGGGAGATTTTTGATTACCGATTTGATTTCTTGGCTGGTCGTGAGTCTGGTAAAATTTTCTATTTCATCCCATTTGAGTTTGATAGTATGTGAGTGTCTAGGAATTTGTCCATTTCTTCCAGATTATCCACTTTGTTGGCATATAATTTTTCATAGTATTCTTTAATAATTGTATTTTTGTGGTGTTGGTTGTGATCTCTTTCATTTGTGATTTTATCTATTTGGGTTCTCTTTTTCTTTTTGAGAAGTCTGGCTAGGGGGTTTTATCAATTTTGTTTACTCTTAAAAAAACAGCTCTTAGATTCATTAATCTGTTCTACTGGTTCTTTTGGGTTCTGTATGGTTTATTTCAACTCTAATCTTTATTATTTCTCTTCTTCCGCCGGCTTTGGTCTTTCTTTGCTACTGCCTTTCTAGCTCCTTTAGGTGTAAAGTTAGGTTGTGTATTGGGGACCTTTGTTGCTTCTTGAGATAGGTGTGAATTGCAATGTATTTTCCTCTTAGAACTGCCTTTGCTGTATACCAAAGGGTTTAGACTGTCAAAATGTTTTCATCTTCATTTGCCTCTATATCTTTAATTTCTTCTTTAATTTCCTGGTTGACCCATTCATTCTTTAGTAGAATGTTCTTTGTTTTTTAAGTTTTTATTTATTTATCCTCAGAGAGACAGAGACAGCATGAGCAGGGGAGAGAGAGAGAGAGAGAGAGAGAATCCTAAGCAGGCTTCATGCTTCCAGCACAGAGCCCAATATGGGGCTTGAACTCATGAACGATGAGATCATGACATGAGCCAAAATCAAGAGTTGGACGTTTAATCAGCTGAGCCACCCAGATGCCCCTAGTAGGATGTTCTTTAACCTCCATGCTTTTGAGGGCTTTCCACATTTTTCTGTAGTTGATTTCAAGTTTCATAGTGTTGTGACCTGAAAATAGGCATGGTATGATAATCTCAGTCTTTTCATTCTTTTTGAGGGATGTTTTGTGATCCAGCATGTCATCTATTTTGGAGAATGTTCCATGTGCACTCGAGAGGAATGTGTATTCTGCTTTTGGATGAAAAGTTCTGAATATATCTGTTAAGTCCATCTGGTCCAATGGTCATTCAGTGCTGTTGTTTCCTTATTGATTTTCTGCCTAGATGATTGTTGTAAGTGGAGTATTAAAGTCCCCTATAATTATGGTATTATTATCTGTACATTTGTTTACATTTGTAATTAATTGATTTATATATTGGGTACTTTCACGTTTACAATTGTTAGCTCTTCTTGATGGATAGACCCTTTATGATATAATGTTTCATCTCTTGTTACATTACAGTCTTTGAAAACCTAGTTTGTCTGATATAAGTATGGCTACTCTGGCTTTCTTTTGCCATCCATTAGCATGATAGATGGTTCTCTATCCCTTCACTTTCAATCTGCAGGTGTCCTCAGGTCTAAAATGAGGCTCTTGTAGGCAGAATATAGATGGATCTTTTTTTTTTTTTTTTTTTTTTAATCCAGTCTGATACCCTATGTCTTCTGACACTGTTTCAGTGGACAGGACTGGTACTAACCTTATGAGTCTACCCTAGTAGGTTAAGGCCCATTGGTCCCTATCTGCTTTCAGAATTCTCTTTTCATCTTTGTATTTTGCCAGTTTCTCTATGTCATGGTGTTGACCTGTTTTTGTTGATTTTGAAGGAAGTTCTGTGTGACTCTTGGATGCCTGTTCCCTGCCTCAGATTGAGGAAGTTCTCAGCTATAATATGTTCAAATAAACCTTCTGCCCCTTTCTCTTGCTCTTCTTCTTCTGGAACTCCTATGATATGGATATTATTTTGTTTCCTGGAATCACTTAGTTCTCTAATTTTCCTCTTGTGATCGAGTAATTTCCTTTCCCTCTTTTTTTCAGCTTCATCCTTTTCCATAATTTTATCTTATTTCACCTATTCTCTCCTCTGCTTCTTCCATCCTTGCTGTCAGTGTGGTTAGTTTATTTTGCATCTAATTTATAGCATTTCTTAATTGATCATAACTAGTTCTTAAGTCTTTGATCTCTGCAGCAATAGATTGCCTGCTGTCTTCTATGTTTTTTTCCCAACCCCAGCTGATAGCCTTAAGACTGCTATTCTCAATTCTTGTTCAGATATATTGTTTATATCTGTTTTGAGCAATTCTTTGGCTATCATTTCTTCCCAGATTTTCTTTTAATGAGAATTCTTCCATTTTGGGATTTTGGCCAGGTTTTTGTCTTTTACATGTTTTAAAAGCTTGTTATGTGTCCTGCACCTGTGAGTACTACTGTATTAAAAAGGGGTAATACACTGTCCAGGGCCTGGCTTTTCAGGAAGTGTTTTTCGAGTGTGTTGCACGTATTCTGTTGTGTTTTGGCTGTTCTATCACACTGGTCAGTCCTCTGCAAAGCTGTCCCTTGCTTATAGTGGTGGAGTGCTTGGACCTTCTGCCAGGTGTGCTTTGATTTGTTCGTTGAAGTAACCCTGGAAAAAAGGAAAGGGAGGGGGAGCCTGATCCCAAACAAAGAGAAAAATGAAAGTGGGGGAAAAAAAGACCAAGCCAAGAAGCTTAAAAAAAAAAAAAAAAAGTGCATGGTTTAATCCATAGAGAGTGAAAAGAAAATAAAGGAGATATATAAAAGGTGTAAAAAGAATAGAGTGAAAATGCCTGATTAAACAAACATAAATATAAATATAAAACAAAAATAATAATAGTTGTCTGTTGGTGCCAGGGATCAGTGGCTGTGCTGGTTTGGAGGAGAGGCCGTCTGGTTCTGTCAGTGTCAGTAGATAAGCAGTTACCAGGCACGGCGGGGCAGGATTTGGTGTAAGCGGGTCCTGCCACCACTAGGGGCCGCTGTCCTTTCTGGCCTATTCCCTGGAGCCCCACCGTGTTGGTGATGGGGAGAAAAATTGGTCTCCCACCGCAGTCTCCCTTCCCCGGACCAAGTGTGTCAAACCACACTGTAGTGGCGGCCCTCACAGAGCGGGCACTCAGCCTGTCCTGCTCCACTGTCTCCCCAGCCTCCTAGGCCTCAGCCAGGATACAAAACCTGATGTCTGAAAGGATCCCGCACCCCTGGTTCCAGGTAGCACCACTCCGCCCTGCTGATGAAAGGCCTTTGGCTGGCGCCTGCAGGGTCTTTTGCCCTTAGAGAGGCAATAAACCCTCCTCCCGCATTCCTGGAGGAAGGAGAGTATTCTTTCCTGTGTGCTCCTGAGATCCCTACTGCACCTCCCCCCACCAGCTGGCTCCCCTCCCCACAGGCATGCACACGGGGGCAGCTCCTAAGTCTGTTTGCAAAATAGAAACTGTCACTCTCCGTATTTCTTGTTCCCCAGTCTGCGGTCCGGAGAGGTTTTCCTCTTGTACTAACTCATTACTGCAGTTTCACAGTCTGTCTTTCCCTTTTGTGTCTCCACAGAAGGGGTTCCCTCCCCTCCATACCTACATCCTTTTATCTCCCCCAGTTCACATACAGGCACCTCCTCCTGCCAAGCTGTCTCCCTCCCATTGTCGAGATCCTTCTGCCACTCCACAGATTGATGTCCTGAGTGTGCCAAGTGATCTGACCTCATCCCCCCACTTCTCCACCTTCTTAACTCCTCCCCTTATATTTTTAATAAGATTAGGTAAAGTATAATACAACACAACATTTAGTAAAAATAATTATTTGACTAAATAAATGACGTTAAACATCTTTAAATCTCAGTTTTATTTTCTATTCCCAAGAAACTTGACTCTCTTACACCTACAGTGGTTTGAATATGTACGGTCCTAAGGGCCGTCGTGTTCTGCCCAACCCTAACCCCCATCTCCTCACAAGTAATCTCCTGTCTTCTCTGTTAGTTCCTGATATTTGCTTTCCATCTGCAGCATCAGATGGGCAAGTCTGTTGTCTTTCAGAACAGAAATCATGATTGGTGCAAATGTTTTTTAGCTTATCAGGAAATTACTGAACTATAGTTCTTCTGCATCACTGATTTTTTACATTGAGTTATTCCTCCGCTCAGCCTTTAGGAACTTGATGCTTTTTACAAGCTTTTGATAAAAATAATTTATTTTTTATTGACTTATTGATTTACTAGATAGATAGCATGAGTGAGGCAGAGAAAGAATTCCAAGCAGGCTCTGGGCTGTTAGTGCAGAGCCCTACATGGGACTTGAACTCACGAACTGTGAGATCATGACCTGAGCTGAGATCAAGAGTCTGACACTTTAACAGACAGAGCCACCCAGGCACCCTCCCACCCCCCACCAAATTCTAGTTTTTAAACACACAGCTTTTCCCCCTTCCAAGTCCTTTCAAACACAGTTTAATCATATTCAAATATTTACATGGTAACTGCTTAGGATCACAACTGGTACACTCTCTTGTGTTCTCCCACCTCCTGGTCCCCCTTCTTCTGAGCTTTAAAACCAATGGAAGTCCATTTTATGTTTATCTGCTTAATTTAGTGATGCGTTCAAGCTCTAGGGTGTTTCTTAGGTTTGTTTAGTCAGCAAATGGTACTCACATTTCCTCTGCTGTCTTGAGATATCAGTGTCTCTATTTCCATATTCTTCCACGAATTCGTTGCCTAAATACTAGATGATTTAAGTTTCATTTGCTTTCAGACTTAAGAATTTCTTAAAGAATTTGTCTGATATTTGATTTGTTTGATTAAAGAATAAAGTAACATCAAAATTAAGGTTTTAAAAAGGTAAGCAATTACCAAATCGCCTCTTCTCATCCTGAGTATAGTAAAAAGTCTTTGAAAATTACATTACCATCTAGCTTTAAAGTACTGTATGTACCAAATGTAGAATACGGGCTTGCTGGTGACTGTTATTCTCCAGAATGTCTGTGTTTAAGATACTCGTAGGTATCGGGGCGCCTGGGTGGCGCGGTCGGTTAAGCGTCCGACTTCAGCCAGGTCACGATCTCGCGGTCTGTGAGTTCGAGCCCCGCGTCGGGCTCTGGGCTGATGGCTCGGAGCCTGGAGCCTGTTTCTGATTCTGTGTCTCCCTCTCTCTCTGCCCCTCCCCCGTTCATGCTCTGTCTCTCTCTGCCCCAAAAATAAATTAAAAATGTTGAAAAAAAAAAAAAAAAAAGATACTCGTAGGTATCTTAAAAATATGTTGGAATGTTTATGCTTGAGGTTAATCCCAGTTGAGCCAAAAAGGTTGTTTGTTTTCCTAGTTGTTCTTTGCATAGATGATACAGTCGGTTAGTCAAGGTTCTAGTTATGGCAAGAAGAGAGAAAACTGCCCGCCATTCAGTGCTCATGGAGAACACTGTAATACAGAGGGTTTCTCTCAAGTGGATATACATGATAGCTGGAAAACAGGGAAACCGATACAGAGAAACGTTCCTGTCAGCAAGTGGCCAGACAAAGCCTATTTTACATTTCGAGTGCTGGTTTTAGCTCTGACTTAGCTAAGCAGATTGCTTTTCAAACTCATCAGTGTTAGGCTTACAGAGCTCGAGTCCTTTCACAAGTACCTTGAAAAGAGTTTAGTCTGTATACCTCAAATTATTGATAACTTGACAATTTGGAATGAAACCTTCACTTTTTAAAACTGTACTTTTTAAATTATCCTAAAGGATTCTTTGCCTTGAGTCCAGGCCAGTTTTGCTTCAAATGGGTAAGCATCTACTTGAGAGGTTTAAGACTTTAAAGTCTTTATTTCCTTTCGGATAGAGACAGAGTATATGCCACATCGCGAAAGAACAGCTACATTTTATTCTGTAGAATTACAGAAGCATGGCTTTTGTACATCTTGTTCTCCATGAAAAGACTTTGTTTTTAACTTATCTAATTCCTGAAAAGGATATTGTGTTGGAAGTTGATTTAAAGCTGAAACAGTCTTCAAGAATGAGTAAATGGGTAGAGAAACTCAGGCACTGCACATTTAAGGCAATGAACTTGCTTGTTAAAACTGTGATTTCAAATTGACCTACACGCTTTCTTTGTGTGTCATGTTCCATTGCCTCATCTGAATTTGGGCCATTTCCCAATGCTGTTCTCTCAACAAGCCCAAGAAAAGGAATATTTTCCACAAACTAGTCTTCATCAACCATTTGATTCTATTCTGAATTTCAACTTTTGAATTTTTCCCATTAAATCTATGGTTTTTATTTAAATCAAGTCTGTTACAGGGATAGCTCTCGGTCTTATATTGTCAAATACTTAAATACCAGCTCATAGTTAACATTCTTTCAAAAAGCTAAATGACATTATAACTAAAGGAATTTGTTGGTAAAGACTGATTTTCATTGGATTTCTTAAAGGGAATATAAAAGTTCACATTGTTTTATTCAAAGACATACCTAATTATTAAATAATTACCATAACTTTAAATAGAGAAAGAAACTTCTTTTCATTGAAATTGGTAAGCCTGTTTAAGAAGTCATTTGGCTTTAAAGTCTCCTTGGAATTCTCAGGTAGAAGGCATGTGGAATTTTTTTATTAGAAGCTCACCTTAAAATGAATCTTTGCCTCTGTGCCCAAGAAAACTAAAAGAAGAGAGTGTCTGGTAACAATAGCCACAATTGCCTCTTACATGGTTTTTCTCATAGCAGGTCTTGGCAAAACTCTTATTCCAAAATGTTTTTGCTAATTTTTTCCCCAGATAATGGATTCATACCTGAATCACTTCTAGAAGATGTGATGAAAGCATTGGACCTCGTTTCAGATCCTGAATAGTAAGCTAAATAGGAAGTGTTATTTAAGTGACTCAGACTCTATTGCTTTTAAAACATTAGAAGTTGAAGTAGGTGAACTAGTCCAATAAATGGTATAATCCTAATTACTCTGTGCTAAACTGATTTCCAAGTGGAGACCATCTTGTTTATATCACTGTAATTTGCAAAAGAAAACTGAATTCAGGCAATTTTGGTTACTGACAATTCTTAGGGAAAGGAGGGAAAAAGTTTTGTGGTTTTTTTTTTTTTTTTTCCGTATTCTTACATAGGTGGCTGTATATCATCTACCTAATTTTCCTTTTTTCATCAGAATACGTAACATACCTTGAATTGTGAAGTTAGTACACTTGAGTTAGATTGTTTTTCTAGAAGTAGCTGACAGATTGGACTGAGTTCTTCATTCTGTATATTGGTCCAGTCACATTTATAATATGTGATGGCCTATAAACTAACAGGACCCTATTCAGGATTAATGAATTAAACATATTAAATATGACCTTGCCTATTTGTTTCATGTCCTAACCTGCTGCCCTTACTCAGACATTCAAATGTCTTACCCTTTGCATAGTATATATGATAAGGTATAATTAACCTGGCGTTTATAACTTGGGAGAGAAGGTGGAAAATGAAAATTTTCTAAAAAGACCATTTTCACTTTTAAAACTTTGCCTTCTTTCTGGTTACATATAACACCTTTCACCAGCCTTGGCTACACCTGCATGTTAAGGGCCAAGCAAAGCAGCCTTCAATCCAGGCTGCTCCTGGAACAATATGGTCCTTGCCCCTGCTCTAAGTCATGCACTGGAGCTCTTTGAGAATTATCCTACCTCTTTACCCTTCAGCTTACATTGACTAAGAATTTCAAGGTTCCCTCTCCTTTGGTTCTTAAAGGTAAGATTTTTAGAGATGTTTCTGATTATCTGATGTAGCACTGCCTTTCGATGTTGTTCTTTTTTTCTCTTTGAGCTTAAACATTTTTTAAGGTTAAGTGCTTCATTTGATTGTTAAATGCAGACATACCTATGAAGCAAAGAGAATTTGCCTTTGGGAGGTTATAAGCCTGAGTTTATAAGCCGAGGTTTTTAAATTACTTTACCTAATAAGGAACAATATTCCAAAGTCATCATCGTAATTTAAATTCTAAATAGTAACAGATCACGCTGGTTTAAAAATAACCAAGTTTTGGCAAATTAGATGTCATTCCTGTGTATTTGTCATTAAGGGTCTAAAAAGAACAGTTCTTATGATTTTTGGCAGTCAGATGTGTTACAGTGCTAGTAATGTAATCATGAAAGAAGAAAAGTGAGCTTTTTTTCCTTTGGTATCCACTGTTTTCCTTTTTTCTTCTTCTTCTTCTTCCTATAGTATAAATCTCATGAAGAATAAATTAGATCCAGAAGGATTAGGAATCATATTATTGGGTCCATTCCTCCAAGAATTTTTTCCTGATCAGGTAACATGGTTGAAGAAATTCACTTACGGTTTTGTTCCATTGGGATGAGCGTTTTTTGATTGTCTGTTTCAGTACAGTAATGCAACACTTGCGGGGTGGGGGTAGTGGAAAAATGTACGCACATCAGTGTATACATACCATGATACTGTTCTTCTACAGGAAGCATAACATTCAGAAGTACGTGGAGTAAAAAGACAAAGATGCTCTTTATCCACTTGCACCCCTATTTTCCTTCTCTCAGGTCACTGTTGTTCATAGATGGTCTGCATCGTTTTACAATTTTTAAATATGTTTAAATAAAGATAAAGAGGTTCATACGTAGTGGAAACTGCTGAGGTCCAGCAGAATTTTAGTTGAGTGAAAGAAGAACCTTTGAGTGGAGCCGTTTCCTGTTAGGACACGTGTTCCATCCGCATCGTTGACAAAGCCAGTTGTACGGCCTCTGCCTGTGTTTTCTTCATGCTTCCTATCCCAGTGAAGGATTTTACGGCCAAGCCAAATACTTGAGTCAGGTGTATGGGGATCATTTCATCAGATACCAGCCTGGCTTAAGTTAAAGATTATTGTTTCAATAGAAATGCCAGTTTCTCTTTCACCTCTCTTACAAAGACATACTGTCAAGAAGCAAAATTAGAACAAAATAATGGAGGGAAAATGTCAAGATAGAATTGTTAATTTGATATTTCAGGTTTAAATTATCTCTAACAGAGTAGATGATATTACTGACATTCACCCTCGGTAATTAAAAAAGAAAAAGGAACCCACATTTTCTAAATCTGGATCGCTTACCGTGAGTAAAGAAAGTGGGGTGAATTTCAAAAAGTAACTTTATCACAAGATCTCTATTAGACTTCTCCAAACTTGGGTAAATGCTTCATGAAAAAAAAATTTTTCTTTTTCCGCACATGACTAGAACGTCCACTGGATTGTGATGACCAATCTGTTCATACACCCAACTACCAGCGTTTTCTAAGAAAGTTCTTTTCTGGAACCTAATACTCTGTTTTAGACAGCTTAATAAATGTTCAGTAAGTTATAGCACTTTATAGCATTAAATTAAAAATTGCACTAAATTTAGGGCAGGATTTTGAAAAGTGCTGGCGAAATGTAAATGAAGGGGGATAGTTACCATGTCTTTTGGAAATATACATCTTAGATGTAATTAATTACATGATAGGACTTACAAGTATTCTAAGAACTCATTAGTTCAAGAACATTTTTTAATTGTAGTATTCCTTGAGCTAATTAAAGATAAATTTAGTCCCCTTGCCTTTCAAAATGTAATCTTCCAGAGCTTGTCAGAAATGCAGATTCTTGGGTTCATCCCCAGCCCTAGGGAATCAGAAGCCCTCCAGAGGATTCTAATGGTGCCATTGTTTGAGACCTGCTGCTTCAGAGGAAGACTTGTCACATCCCCACCTATTCACATTCATTTATACTGCTTTGTACCCAACACATCAATATGGTAACACTCAGTGAAGTTGTAAAACTGGGCTCAGAAGGACAGCCAGGAAAACATTTCTCTAACTTCTGTAATCTCTACAAATGCTTAAAGTAGGCAGTAGGGAAGAGCCTTTCTTTGCCTCAAGGAGAGGCAGATTGGAGGGGAGGGGGGGTGGAATACAAGTAAGCATTTCAAGGCAATTTGTTAATAATAATTGCAGAAGCAGCTACCATTTTTTGAGCTCACAACTGTGCATGAGGTACTGTCTTATAAATTAGGTGCTATTTTCACCCATTTTGGCCATGAGGAAGTTAAGGATTAGAGAATTTCAGAAAAATGCTTGAGGTCATACAGCTAGACCGTGGCTGATTGAGGAGTCCAGAGTAGGTACTTTGCCACCATGTCACCCTACCTTCTGCTGATACTCCAGTATTTTCTCCCAATTGTTAGGTGGAACTAAAGAATATAGATTGTGTAGCCAGGACAGTGAAATACTTTCTAAGTTAAAGTACATTAACTCTGAAAAATAAGCAGCCAAATTATCTAAGTAACTAATTGTATTGACTGATGTATACAGTTAAGAAAATGATCAAGTTATTTTTCTATTTCTTGTAAAGCATTTTGAGTGGGATAGAATTTTTTGTAGAAAGATTTATTAGATCTTGAAAAATGAGAAGAAAGGAGTTTTTAAAAAATGAATGTGCAAAGAGCTGACCACACCAGGTCTTTCCATGGGAAATGACTAATATGTCTGTCCTAACAGAGAATTCAGAAAAGTGAGTAGCTGGAGATTCAGCTGAAAAGATAGACTAGGTCCTGTATTTTAGGATGCTTCATTGCAAAGCACAGCCTGAATTGACTGAAGTCGGGGGGGAAGGTCATACCTGGGGGGAGTAGCTTAGACAAACTCAAGAACTGACGCAGCGAGCCTCCAGGAAGGCAGTCAGGCCCTCTCCCATCCTTGCCAGCATTCCTAGCATCTCTCTTCTCTACATTCCAAAACGGACAAATTCTAAGGCAGACTGCAGGACCAGCTTCTGTCACATGTGCATCCTTGTATCCAATACGGCAAGGAAAACAAGGCCACAAGCCCTGTGGGAAATCACTGGAGCCGGGTGCGCTTGGTGAGGCCAGGCCACTGATGGCCTTGAATGCCCCAGTTCAGAGAATTGAACTTGATCTTTAGCTGAGAGCCCAGGATAAGGCAGCTGAGCTAACATCATCAGACATTCCTGCAAGTTTAGTATAATAGCAAGTTATAGGATTTCCTTTCTTTATTGGATGCTGTTATAGGCTCTGAACGCTATAGTTTTGCTTTTCATTTCCCACAAGGCTCTTTTCGCTATTTAAATTTGACAGTATTTAGATGAGGTGGGTGGTGTGGAAACCCCTAATTTGATATTGTGAGCCAAATGAGAAGTACTGATGTCTAGCTGGTGATTGCAGGTTGACAAAAAGCGACGTTACTGTTCTTAGGTAGTTATTGAGAGGAACAAATTATTTACAACCAGAAAAAAAAAAAAGGCAGAGATAATATTTTACAAAACATATGGGTGTTTTGGAGTCTTATCCTTTAAGAAAATATATACTAATGCATGGCACACAGTTAAAAATATAAACTAGTATAGAAGAGCTTATAATAAAAATAAATACTTTCCCACTTTGCAACCTCTTCCCCAGAAACAACTAGTTCAGCCCTTAGGTTTTCTGGTAGATGACGTCTAGTAAGTTTCTTGCTTTATCAAACAATTCGCCAAAGAGTAGGGATTTAAGCAACTTGTGTTTTCGTTTCAACTGCTAATTAGAAATTGCCGAATATCAGAGTATAATTTAAAGTTTTAATAGTCTTTTATTTATAATAGGGCTCCAGTGGTCCAGAGTCGTTTACTGTCTATCACTACAATGGATTGAAGCAGTCAAATTATAATGAAAAGGTATGATAATTCACATAGTAATTTGTCTTCACCTGAGTTGGTAAATATATCAGTATATGTTAGTCATCGAGATCCTCATTGGAGTTTTGGAACAATAGTTTCACTGTGACAAAACAGCTAACTTGATCTGCATATGTTTTATTGCTCTCTGCTGTAGAGATATTACCAAACCAAGTTTCACCCAATGATAGTTACTGATCTGTTTAAATTAAGAAAGGGGTAATGGTAAGATTTTTGATTGAGGAAAATATTTTTAAGTATTTAATAACATAATAGCTACCATTTATTGAGCATTTACCTGGAATTCTGTTAAATACTTGGTTTTATCTGAAGTTTCCCACCCTCCCTGTGGGTAAGTATTGTTTGTGTATCCATCCCCATGTTACAGAGGAGGAAGTGGAAGCCCAGAGAGGTAAGCAGCTTGTCAAGCAGCCAGGAAATGGCAGAGCTAGGATTGCACTTGAGTACGTGCTCCACTTTGCTGCTTTCCTTTGTGAATCATTGACAACTGCACACAGGTGATTCACTTCCACATGGACTCTGGTTCTACCTGGTTTAAGTCAAAAGTTTGGGTAATTAGCTTTGTTTACACATAAAATATATAGGTAATATTTGCATTTATTCAATTAACAGTTGCAATCGATACAGCTACTATTAGAAGGAATAAGGCCTAACATACCTTTTTAATTTGGAATACCCATGCTGGTTTCGTAAGTAAATTGAGGATGGCTATACACAATCGTAGTGTACATCAAATCCAAAACTGAGACTGAAAGTTACTTTTTCATAACGAAATATGAGTGCGAAGATTTTTTTCACAAGATAAATTAGAACAGAGCATCCAAGTTTTATTTATTTTTTTTTGCTATAGATGTTGATGAGTGCTTCCTCTAGATTTTGAAGTTTTACATAACCTTGTAATAGGAGGTATTGTATGGTCATTAATTAGTTATTTGCCTACACAGTCCCTGCAAGGTAAGTCAAGTATTATTCATATTTTACAGATGAGGCATCAATGACAGGGAAATTAAGTGACTCACCAAGTCATTGGCAGAGCAGGGATTGGAACTGAGTTCCTGATTCCCAATAATGTCCTTGGTCTACTCGGCCATGCTACCTGTATATAGTAAGTTCTCAAATCATGCTCATGACAAGCATCTCACTAACACAAAGATCCGAAATCAAGTATTAATGGGACAACAGGATGTAAGTACTAGAAAGCAAAGCATGTATGTTGTTAAGTTGTATACATATATGAAACAGAAATACGATGAGCAGTACTACTTCCCACAGGGTAGGGTCCTACCAAAAATATCTGAGGCAATAAACAAACATTGGAATGCTGGCACTGTAGAAGGGAGTATGATCCAGCCACCCCAGGCTGGCTGAGGCCACAGAGGTAGGTCCTAGTACTTTGCCCAAGAAGGTCTGCTCCAATGCCAGAAGCAAGTGAAGTTCCTTTTGAAAAATAGGTCCTATTTTATCTGATAATTATAGTAAAACTACAATTCACACTTTTCAAGTTTCTTTCATCAAAAGTAGAAATTAACCAAAATAAAGATACAAATGTGTTTTTACAGAAGCTTATTTCTTTGGGCTCCTTAGTCCAACAGCTTACAGCTTTTACATTGGACGAACATAATTACAATCATGTGTATCCAACACTGAATATATAAAAATACTTATACGTACTTTGGAAGAAGGCAGTCTGTATCTCTTCCTTTTATAATTTGAGTTCCTCTTCACGAAATGAAATTGACTAACTCATTTAATGTACACGGTGAGCCCATTTAATGAGTTCGGGTATTAGTATATTATTTCATAGAGAGTTCTAAAAGTTCATTGTAAATTAAAGTTTCTTCCAGTATCCAACTGCCCATGTATATTTTATAGGATCATTACCACTGTATATAAAATACCTGGTTAGTTTTATCTGTCAAGCATTTTCTAGTAAGCAAATTGCATTGACACACATTCAAGTTGCCTCCAGTTCTGGAAACCTAACACTTTTAAATTCAGAATATATACCTTTGTTTCTGTTACAGTGCCTTCGTTATATAAATAAACATTTCTTCCAAGTGGTGTATGTTAATTAAAGGATGATTATCGTAAACAACCTGCATGTGCTTCAGGATTCACATAGACTTTTTGTTTCCTTTAAATCATGAGCTAAAAATCAACTGATGAGCTCTCAGTTACAATGCCTGTCACCCTCGTTTCCAAATATATTTTCCCATTAGTCAGCAGGCATTCTTGCTCATAATTTCTATCAAAGTAAAATTCAAGTTCCAGATGAAACAATATGCAATACCTTGTTTGTTAGCATATCCCTCATAAGAATTTGCTAAGAATAGTGATTGACCTTTGTGGCTTGATTTTGTTCAACAGGTCATGTATGTTGAAGGGACTGCAGTGGTTATGGGTTTTGAAGATCCCATGCTACAGACAGATGACACTCCTATTAAACGCTGTCTCCAAACCAAATGGCCATACATTGAGTTACTGTGGACCACAGATCGCTCTCCTTCACTGAACTAACTTGCCTACGGATTTAGAAGAAAGTTCGTAATAGCAGATGTTGAAAGAGGAATGCAGGACAGGCGGTTGGCTACATTAAGCTATACACTGGTATCATCAACTGTAAATAACAATTAAAAACACATTTTCAGTGTTTAAGATAGTTTAAATTATTTGTTTTAAAGCTTTATGTTAAAGGTTACCCTATTTTAACTCTTTATGTGAAATTTACTAGCAAAATTAAGCTTTAATCAAAGTTCATCACTTTTACAGTCGGATAATTGGTCATTTATCAAATTAAAAGCATCCTAATACTATATAGTATTTGTATATTGAGCAGAGTTACTCTTTATAAACTTCTACTTTGGGTTTTTATTTCATTCAGACACAGTTTATTATTTCAGTGATCCGGGCTTGCACTCTTTCAGCCTCCACATGGAAAGGCAGAAGAGTTCAATCTTATTTCTTTTCTAAAATCTGGTTTCCATTAGAAATACTGATAAATAACAAATTATCAACCTGGAATCTTTGCCAATTGGCTTAGCTCTGGCATGTTTATAAAAAGTAGAAACTATAAGGAAAGATTACCATTTATTCACTGATATATAGAGAACATATTTCAAAAAAATGATAGGTAAGAGAATCTGTTTGATAGTCTTAACACTGTTAACTGTATTGCCAAATACACTTTTCCAAATTTGTCCCAGCAGCCTGTAAGCCAGCTTTCTTGTATATTTATGTGATAAATGCATGAGAACATCTGTTATTACATTAGTATATTGCATTATTTATTATTATCCTGGTGGATGGTCTAAATAAACACTTTTTTTAACTGTAGCTTTGCATTTCTTACATTAGCTACTCAGAAGAAACTAATACTTCACAGTGTTTCTGCCCAGCAGAAAGTTCTTGAGCTTTCTATGATGTACTCAACAAATGCCTTGAAAAGTGAGACCAAACCATATGCTGACCTAAGAGCTCTATAACTTAGCCAGCCCCGAGTGCTAGAACCTGAGTAGACAAAGCTTCAGAAGACCTATCCTGTCTAGAGAAATTTCCTTCAGGTTTGTTGCCTAGCAATTTGAAATGTGAATAGCCAGAAATTGTTTCTTTCCTTCACTTGGGAAGTATTTGTCAAGAGAACTAAATTTTGTCTTCACTGTTTAGCTGAAGGTGTATTTCCTCTGTGAATTTACTTGGGGTTTTATTTAATTGTCATAGATGTTAACTATTCTAATATAAGTAGACTTTAGCATAAGAAAAAAGTGGCACACGATTTTATGTATGACTTTTGGTGATATTATGTTCAGGACTGTGATTCTAGCTACTAAAATTACAGCTGTACAATGTCTTTTTGGCTGTTGTTAATCTTGGCTACTTCCAAATGTATATAAAACAAATTCGGGTCCTAAATTCCATAGGATTATGAAAAAGCACAGATTTTCTCAGAAACACTGAGCCTACAAAATAGCGTATACTTTTTACTACTGCTACCTAACCAACCATCCCCAAACTTCATGTCATTAAACAATCATTTTACAAATTCTGGGTCTGAACAGTTTAAACAGAGCACAGAGGAGAGAGCTTGTCTCCTTCTCAATCTACAGGTACAGCTGGGAGACTGGAAGGGTCTTTCCTCACATGACTGGAAAAAAAACCCGTGGATACGTTTTCTTTATACATGCCTGTGGGACACTTACCAAGGTAGACTATATGCTGACCATAAAGCAGTCAAGAAAAATCTCTAAAACTTTGGAAATTAAGCAGTACACTTCTGAATAACCCAACGGTCAAACTTATAGATGTAACTAAAGCAATGCTTGGACATGAACAGCTTTAAATACATTAGAAAAGTAGAACGCTTGGAAATTGGAAAGGTAAACTTTCATCTCAAACCCAAAGTACACCGAAGAAAGTAAACAAGATTTCTTGAAAAGGGTATTCGCATGCAAAGGAACGAATTTGTACTCCTACCTCACGCTATGTGCAAAAAATAAAATCATCAGAAGTCTAACTGTAAAGCTAAGAACTATAAAATTCCCAGAAGGAACAGGTATAAGTCTTGGTGACCTTGAACTCAAAGCAATGGTTTCTTAAAATACCAAATAAAAAACAGGTATTTTTAAACGGGCAAATGATTTGAAGAGACGTATCTCCAAAGATGATACACAAATGCCCATACAGCCATACTGTAAACACATTAAAAGATTCTGAACGTAATTAGTCATAAGGAAAATCAAAACCACAAATTACCATTTCACACGCAGTAGAATGTGTAAAATCAAAGAGATAATAAAAAGGCTTGGCAAAGATGTAGAGAAAGTGGGTCCCTTGTGGGTGGGGATATGAATGATGAAATCACTTTAAAAAAATAGTTGTACAGTTTCTCAAAAAGCTAAACACAGAGTTAGCCTGATTCGGCAATTCAATCCTAGCTACATATATTCACACAAAAACTTTTACGTAGGCATTCATAGTGATGTTATTCATACTAGCCAAAATTGGCAACAACCTAAATGTCCTTCATATAATGAAAGGATAAATAAATGTGTTATGTACATACAATTAAGTATTATTTGACAATACAAAAGAATTACTGACACATGCTACAACATAGATGAACCTTGAAAATATTAAAATAAGTTAAAGAAGACTGTCACAAATGACCACATATTAGATGATTCCATTTATGTGAAAGGTCCAGAATGGGCAAGCCATGGAGAGAGCAAGGGGATTACCAGTCACCAGCGGTGGAGGATAAATGGAATAGGGAAACAATTGGAGAAAAACTGCTAATGGAGTTTCTTTTGGGGATGATAAGTGGAATAGATAGTGGTAAGGTTATGTAATTGTGAATACACGAAGAAATACTGAACTGTGATAAAGATGAAAGGAGAAAATTGAAATAGCACATCTAGAACAAGAAAAAAACAAATCTAGACGTTGGCTCACTAACAAAAACTGATAAAATTGTAAACCTAGCAAGACTGATGAAGAAAAAATGAAAAATAAATTAAGATTAGAATGAAAAGGCAAACATAACTATAAATTCTCTAGGTGGTAAACTGAAGGCTATTATGAACCACATTACACCAATAATTTCAAAAATTTAGATGAAATGGGCTAATTTGAAAAAGCAGAACTGACATGAGAAGAAAACTCCACATCCATGAAAGGAGTTTAATGAGTATGTTAAAGCTGTCTCTCAAAGCAAACTATTGGCCTAGAGGACTTCACTAGCAATGCTTCCAAACACTGAGAAAAAGAACAATACAGATTGTAGACAAGTACTCCTGGGAAATAGACAAAAGAGTAACTATTGGTTTTATGAAGCCAAAATGACCCTGGGAGGACCCCAGAACCTGAAAAAGACATCACAAGAAAGACTACAACCAAATATTTTCCATGATCATGGACACAAAAGTCCTATACAAATATGAAACCCAAGAGTAAATTCACAGGTGTATGTGTACATGTGCTTATATGCAATACATAGTATTGTAGAAGTATTAAGCTTGTTTCAGATTTTAAAAAATCAGTATTTTTTCTAACGTTAACAGATATAAAAGAGAAACCCATATGATTATCTCAAAAGAGAAAAAGCATTTGCTACAAAAAACTATTCGTGATTTTAAAATAATCTCAGGAGAGGGAAGATGGCAAAGGACAAGGCCTGAGCTCACCACTTCCCACTGACACAGTGAAGAAACGACTACATGTATTGCAACACACTGCAAATGACCTGAAGACTGGCAGAACAGATCTTCCACAACTAAAGTCATAAAGAGAAAGCCGTGTTGAAAAGAAAATGAAGAGCAGAGACATGGTAAGGAACCAAACCATCAGGGTGGCTACCCACCACTGGAGAGATACCATAAGCATGACGAAACAAGGGGTTCAAGCTCCACACTGGGAATCCTCATCCCTGGAGACCTGCACCACAGAGATCAGCCCCTATAATGTCTGACTTTGAAAATCAGCAGGACTTAGCTCCAAGAGAGCTAGAAGGCAATAGGAACCCAATTCTCTAAAGAGCCAGCATGCTGTGTAACACCACAAGACCGAATGCAAGCAAAGTTTGAAAACTGCCTAGCTTAAATGTAAAGGAGATTTACTGACTAGTTTTAGGATGTATGCTATAGGGGCAAGTATTTGCAGGAGCTTTCTCCAGGAACAGCAGTGCTGGCACATGCCATTTTCTGAGCCCCCCTTTGGCCTAGATAGCCAGATGCCTGTGAGGCCACTTCCTGACACTTCCCATCTACCTTACTAGCACAGCTTGCCCCACCACAACATTCCCCTGTGGACCAGCCCCATGCAACCCACCTGCCTGCCCCTGCAAGCCCTTTTGAAATCACCTTCTGCGTTGGGGACGGGACCGAGCTAACCCCAAAATCACTGCACCTGCTGTACCTGCAACCAGGCCCTCAGCAAGATGCACTGTGGGTAAATTCTGCCTAGCAGTACACCCACAGCAGCTGTAGCAGGGCTTCTCAACCAGCCATGCAGGGGACAAACACTACCTACCAATGAGTGCATAGCACTCATGGCTCAGTCACAACAGAGGGGCCCACACAGCCCACAGGAGACCCCTGGGAGTGCCTGGTTTTGGTGACCAGGGAGGATTGCACTATAGGGAACCAGAGGATACCTTCTCCATAAGAACAATACTTTGAAGATGAAAAGACATAGCCGA
This sequence comes from Neofelis nebulosa, assembly GCF_028018385.1. Taxonomy (NCBI): domain Eukaryota; kingdom Metazoa; phylum Chordata; class Mammalia; order Carnivora; family Felidae; genus Neofelis; species Neofelis nebulosa. The sequence goes on from NC_080789.1 coordinate 128,425,619, forward strand.
CCTACCTAATAAATGCAAACCAACAGAGTCAGACAAAATGAGGAAACAGAGGCCTATCTCCCAAATGAAACAACAAGATAAAACCATAGAGAAAGAACTAAACAAAATGGAGATCAACGATCTACCTGATGAAGAGTTCAAAGTAATGGTCATAAAGATTACTCACTGGACTTGAGAGAACAGTACATAAACTCAGAACTTCAACCAAGAGATAAAAAATACAAAAGAACCAGTCAGAACTGAAGAATACAGAAGCTGAAATGAAAAATACACTAGAGGTAATCAACAGCAGATTAGAGGATGCAGAAGAATGGGTCAGCTAGCTGAAAGACACTAATGGAAAGCAATCAAGTTCAATAGTTAAAAGCACCTGAATAAAATAATGAAGATAGGTTAAGGGACCTCTGGGACAACATCAAGCATTGCAACATTTTATTATAGAGATCCCAGACAAGGAGAGAGACAAGAGGGCAGAAAACTTATTTGAAGAAATAATAGCTAAAAACTTCTACAATTTGGAGAAACAGACAAGATCCAGTACACACAGAGATCCCCAAATAAGATAAACCCAATTATTATGTGTCCTCACCAAGACACATAATAATCAAAATGGCAAAAATTAAAGATAGACAAATCTTTAAAGCAACAAAAGGAACATATAAAGGAAATCCCACAGGGCTATCAGTTAATCTATCAGCAGAAACTTTTCAGGCCAGAATGGAGTGGCATGATCTATTCAAAATGTTGGGGGAAAAAAACATAAAATCAAGAATACTTTACCTGGCAAGGTCATCATCCACAATTGAAGGAGACATCAAGAGCTTCTCAGACAAGCAAAAGATAAAGGGGTTTATCAATACTAAACCAGTCTTGCAAGAAATACTAAAAGGGACTCCTTTTTTTTTAAAGTTTATTTATTTATTTTGAGAGAGAGAAAGAGCACATGAGCAAGTGGGGAAGGGACAGAGAGAGAGGGAGAGAGAGAGAATCCCAAGTAGGCTCCACACTGTCAGCACAGAACTCAACGTGAGGCTTGATCTCACAACTATGAGATCATGACCTGAGCCAAAATAGACACTTAACCAAATGAGTTACCCAGGTGCCCCAAAGGGACTTCTTTAAGTAGAAAAAGAACAGGCTGTAACTGGAAGAAAATTATAAAGGGAAAAAATTTCACTGGTAAAAGCGAAGACACAGGAAAAGTAGTAGATCAGCTACTTAGAAAGCTAACATAAAGGTTAAAACACCAGAGTATTATACACAAAAAGATGTGAAATGTGACATTATACACATAAAACACAGAGGTGGGAAAACAGTGCTTTCAGAATGGGTTCAAACTTAAGCAACCATCAACTTAATATAGACTACTGTGTACATAAGACGCTACATATGAATCTCATGGCAACTACAAACCAAAAACTTATTATAATCCATATAGAAAAAAATAAAGAGAAAGCAATCCAAACTAACACCAGAGAAACTCATCAAATAACAATGGAAGACAGCCACAGAAGAAGAGAGGAACAGAGAAGAACTACAAAAACAACCAGAAAGCAATAAACATAAAATGGCAATAAGTACATACCTATCAATAATTACTTTAAAATGAAGTAAATGCTCCCATCAAAAGACATAGGATGACTGAGTGGGTAAAAGAACAAAGACCCATCTATATGCTGCCTCCAGTAGACTCAGTTCAGACCTAAAGACACATACAGACTGAAAGTGAAGGTATGGAAAAAAATATTGCATACAAATGAAGAGTGGGGGCAGGCGGGGAAACAAACTGGGTAGCAATACTTACAGCAGACAAAATAGACTTTAAAACAAAAATTGTAACAAGATTTTTAAAAATGCAGTGCATAACGATAAAAGGATTAATCCAACAATAGGACATAACAATTGTGAATATCTATGCATCCAACGTAGGAGCACCTAATTATATAAAGCAAATATTAACAGACATAAAGGGGAAAGTTGACATTAATACAATAATAGTAAGGAACTTTAATATCTCACATAATGGATAGATCATCCACACTGAAAGTAAGGAACCAGTAGTTTTGAATGATAAATTAGGTCAGACGGACTTAACAGATACATACAGAACATTCTATCCAAAACAGCAGAAAAATATTCTTTTCAAGAGCACATGGAACATTCTCCAGGAAAGATCACACATTATGCCACAAACATGTCTCAATAAATTTAATAAGACTGAAACTATATCAAGCATCTTTTCTAACCACAATGGTATGAAACTAGAAATCAATTTCAAGAACTAAAACAAATGCAAACAAATGGAGGCTAAACAATATGCTACTAAATAACCAACAGTTCAAATAAGAAATCAAAGAAAAAATCAAAAAAATATCTAGAGAGAAATTAAAATGTAAACACTACAGGTCAAAATGTTTGGTATGCAGCAAAATCAGTTCTAAGAGAGAAGTATATACCAATACAGGACTGTGTCTAAAGAAAACAAATCTCAAAAAAAGCAAGTCTAAAAAAAAAAAAAAACAGTTTAGTCTTATACTGAAAGGAACTAGAAAAAGAATGAAAGAATAAATCCCTAAATTAGTAGAAGGAAGGAAATAATAAAGATCAGAGCAGAAATAAATAGAAACTAAAAAAATAATAGAAAATATCAATGAAACTATGATCAGATTCTTAGAAAAGACAAAGTCATAAACCTTTAATCATACTACTCAAGATAAATAGAGAAATCAAATAAAATCAGAAGTAAAAGTTACAATTGACATGAAAGAATACAAAATATTATAAGAGACTATTATGAAAAATTACCCTCCAACAAATTGGACAACCTAGAAGAAGTGGAAAAATTCCTACAAATGTACAAACTTCCAAGACTGAATCAAGAAAAAACAGAAAATCTAAATAGACTACTAGTAACGAAGTTAAATCAGAAAGAAAGGAAAGCAGAAAGGAAAGGAAATAAAGAAGGGAGGGAGGAAGGAAGGAAGGGAGAGAGGAAGAAAGAAAGAAAAGAAGAGAAAAGAAAAGAAAGAAAAAGAAAAGGAAGGAAGGAAGAAGGAAGGGAGGAAGGAAGAAAAAAGAAAAAGGAAGGAAGGAAGGAAGAAAAAAGAAGAAGGAAGGAAGAAAAAAGAAAAAGGAAGGAAGGAAGGAAGAAAAAAGAAAAAGGAAGGAAGGAAGGAAGGAAGGAAGGAAGGAAGGAAGGAAGGAAGGAAGGAAGGAAGAGAAATTTCCTCACAATCAAAGTGCAGGACCAGATGACTTCACTGGTGAGTTCTACCATACATTTACAGAAGATTTAATACCTGTGCCTCTCAAACTATTCCAAAAAGAGTTAATTCCTGTGCTTCTCAAAACTATTCCCAAAAAAATGCCAGAGTAAGAAATGCTTCCAATCAATCTGTGAAGCCAGCATTATCCTGATACCAAAACCAGACAAAAACATTACAAAAGAAGAAAATTACAGACCAATATTCCTGATGAACATGGATGCAAAAGTCCTCGGCAAAATATTGCAAATCAAATTCAAAAATACATTAAAAGGATCATTCATCACAACCAAATGAAATTTATTCCAGTGATTCAGTATTTGCAAATTAAACAAGATAAGTCATATTGAGAAAATGAAGGATAAACATCATAGGATCATCTCAATAGATGCAGAAAAAGCTTTTGACAAATTTCAACATCTATTCATTACAGAAATTTTCAACAAAGTAGGCCCAGAAGAAACATACCCCAACATAATAAAGTCCATATATGACAGGCCCATAGCTTATGTTATACTCAACAGTGAAAAGCTAAAAGCTTTTCCTCTAAGATTAGCCGCAAGACAAGGATGTCCACTCTCTCCACTTTTATTCAACAAAGTACTGGAAGTTCTAGCCACAGCAATCAGACAAGAAAAAGAAACAAAAGGCATCCAAACTGGCAGGGAAGAAGTAAAACTCACTATTTGCAGACGACATGATACTTTAGGTAGAAAACCCTAAAGACTCTACCAAAAACTATTAGAACTGATAAAAAGAAAATCACAGCCCCAAAATGGCATGACTTAGATTAAGACCCAAGTCAATAAACTGGAGCTTAATGCCTAATCTAACTGCAGTTTTTACCCCCTCCAGAAACGTTCTCTTAACTGGTAAGTGAGGACTTTTCTGATCATTATCAATGCGTTGATAGGTCACATGGGCCCTCTCCATCCCCAAAGGAAGATGAAATGGTATGCATAATAAGATCTCCTGACTTTCCCCATAAGGGAAGTTGATCTTGCCTGAAACAATCCTTCCTTTTATTTTACTAATAACTTTCTTGGCTCACCCTCCTTCCTGTAAAAACCTTCCAATTTATACAACTCTTCAGTCCCCCTCTGTGTGCTAGATGGGATGCTGCCTGATTCATAAGTCATTTAATAAAGACAATTAGATCTTTAAAATTTACTTGGTTGAATTTTTGTTCTTTAACAGATTTGGTGGCAGCAATGGGATCTGAGGTGAACTCCAGCAGCATTCAGGGACCACAGGAAACACAGACATGATACCTGAGAAGCTTTTCAGTTCACTTTCTTGCCATTTTTGAGGGCTGTGGGAAAGCCCCTCTCAATTCCGAGCTCCAGTCACTTTTGCATTTTGACCTCCCAAAGGAGCTGGATTTCCTTTACAGGACAGGTCAGCTTGAGAGGTCAGATGGTAATGCCTGGAGCCCATATGAACTGGCAGTTTTGCACAGAGCCCAACTGAACCATCAGAAGGGTCTGCTAGAGCTAAGCCTCTAGCCTTTCAGACCACATTCCCCAGGTGGAAAACCTCAGTAAGTTTCGATGGGAACTGGTGGGTACACAAAGGGCCTTGTGTCCTGGACACAGTAATATCTCTCAATTCCTTTGACACATTAAGGTGCCCACATTCATTTGCCTTGTTTCATGTAGATAAAAGCTATGGCTAACAGGGATCTTGGAGACCAAAAAGCTGCAAAAATTGGTGGGCACAGGTCAAATATCTAAAGGACAGGAGGAGGGTGCTCACGACCTCAAGAAGACTCCCATAATGGAAAAATTTGGCAACAGCATGAGTTAGATTGACACTCTGTCACCCACCAACTTCAAGAAACTTCTGTGTAATGAAGTACACTGTAAATCATGCACAGTCTCCACCCCTAAGGCACATCCCTTCTTCTAGGTACTAGTTTGGTTCTGAGAAACCCAAAGTCTTAGTTAATGGGATCCTTAAATTCTCAAGAGTCAAAAGCACCGCTTTCCAGTACACCTAAGAACTTCAGTCCCAGAAATTGCAGATACCTAGCAAAAATGGCAGTATCTTACTAAGCTTATTTCATGTCCTGAGGAACTTGGCTTGGTGACCATCAGGAGGGGGGCCCCAAAATTAGGCCAGACAGAAATGTGGGTTAACTCCATTTGAAGCTAGGGTCCTACCAAACTGCAGCTAGCCCTCAGGGGAATTACAACCTAGAAATACAATGGCCATTATAAGAATCATTCTAATTAGATAATATCACTTAAGAAGTGCACTTGAGGGGCGCCTGGGTGGCGCAGTCGGTTAAGCGTCCGACTTCAGCCAGGTCACGATCTCGCGGTCCGTGAGTTCGAGCCCCGCGTCAGGCTCTGGGCTGATGGCTCGGAGCCTGGAGCCTGTTTCCGATTCTGTGTCTCCCTCTCTCTCTGCCCCTCCCCCGTTCATGCTCTGTCTCTCTCTGTCCCAAAAATAAATAAAAAAATGTTGAAAAAAATAAATAAATAAAAAAAAGAAGTGCACTTGAAAACAAGGGTTCCCTAGTGGAATGGGATACCTATTCGAATGACATGCAGAAGCCTCCTGAAGGTTTCAAATTTCCCAAGTAGTTTCACTGAAATTCATTCCAAAAAAGCTAATGAAAAAGAGTTGAAAAGATACCTACACCAAAGGACTACAAGACTGACGTAACTCCTACTGTTTCCCTCTATCATTTAGTTGAGTACTCATCCTAGTAATCCTCTGTCTGAACGGCCTTTCCCCTCTGAAGAGACTAGTAAACAGTTACTTTTTAAAAATAAATTTACAAAATAATCAAATGGGAAAAAAATTAAAAATAAAAAAATAATAAAAAATAAAAATAAAAAAAAATTTACCCAAGGCTATAGGTGATCCTGTATTTTTAAGGTATCTTTTACTCCTTAGTCAAAGGCTAAAGCTAAAAGCCACAGTTAAAGTATTTTTTAAACACAGGGAGAATCCTTAAGAGTTTTTGTAAATAGGTTACCTGCTAAGCCCAGCAAAGGGGGGCGGGGAATAAAATTTCACATCATCTCTTCCTTTCCAAATCCAGACCTATTGGTTATTGATCCTTTCTCCCTGCCAAAAATCTATTGCCTTCTTGCTTGTCTGGTTTTACATCCTAAGAACATGGCTTGGCTTTCTGCCTGCCTGATACATGAAGGTTGTTGGCTCATTCATCACCATCAAGTGGGATTTATTCCCAAGATCCAAGTGTAGTTCAATATTTGCAAATCAATCAATGTGATATATCACATCAATAAGAGAAAGGACAAAAACCACACGATTATTTCAATAGATGCAGAAAAAGCATTTGACCCAAAGTGCAACATTCATTCATGATAAAATCCCTCAAAAAAAGGAGACTCAGAGGAATCATACCTCAACATTAAAAAGGCCATATATACAAAGAGCTCATAGTAAACATCATACCCAATGAGGAAAAACTGAGAGCTTTCCCCCTAAGTTCAAGAAAAAGACAAGGATGTCCACTCTCAGCACTTTTATTCAACATAGTACTGAAAGTCCTAGGCACAGCAGTTAGACAGTAAAAAGAAATAAAAGGCATCCAAATTGCTAAGGAAGAAGTAAAATTTTCACTATTCGCAGATGACATCATACTAAATAGAAAATCCTAAAGATGCCATGAAAAAACTACTAGAACTGATAAATTCCGTACAGGTGCAGGACATAAAACACTGTACAGAAACCTGTTGTATTTCTATACACTAATAATGAAGCAGCAGAAAGTGAAATTAAACAATCCCATTTGCAACTGCACCAAAAATAGTAAGATATCTAGGAATAAACCTAGTAGCCAAAGAGTTGAAAGACCTGTGCCCTGATAACTATAAAGCATTGATGAAAGAATGTGACGATGACACAAAGAAATGGAAAGACATGCTCATGAGTGGCAGAAAAATACTGTTAAAATGTCTATGCTGGGGCGCCTGGGTGGCGCAGTCGGTTAAGCGTCCGACTTCAGCCAGGTCATGATCTCGCGGTCCGTGAGTTCGAGCCCCGCGTCAGGCTCTGGGCTGATGGCTCGGAGCCTGGAGCCTGTTTCCGATTCTGTGTCTCCCTCTCTCTCTGCCCCTCCCCCGTTCATGCTCTGTCTCTCTCTGTCCCAAAAATAAATTAAAAAAAAATGTTGAAAAAAAAAAAAAATTAAAAAAAAAAAAAAATGTCTATGCTACCCAAAGCAATATACATATTTAATGCAATCCCTATCAAAACACCAACAGCACTTTTCACAGAACTAGAACAAAAAAATCCTAAAATTTTTATGGAACCACAAAAGGTCCCAAATAGCCAAAGCAATTTTGGAAAAGCAAAGCAAAGCTGGAGGTATCATAATTCCAGACTTCCAAGTTATATTACAAAGCTGTAGTGACTAAAACATTATGGTACTGGCACAAAAATAGACACATAAATCAACAGGACAGAATAGAAAATGCAGAAATAAACCCACAATTATATGGACAATTAACCTTTGGTAAAGAAGGAAAGAACATCCAATGGGAAACAGCACAGTCACTTCAACAAATGATGTTGGGAAAACTGGTCAGCTACATGCAAATGAAGGAAATTGGACCACTTTCTTTCACCATACACAAAAACAAATTCAAAATGGATTAAAGACCTACATGTGAGACCTGAATCCATAAAATTTCTCAAGGAGAGAACAGGGAGTAACTTTTCTGACATCAGACATAGCAACAGTTTCCTAGACATTTGTCCTGAGTCAAAGGAAATAAAAACAAAAATAAACTAATGAGATTACATCAAAATAAAAAGCTTCTGCACAGCAAAGGAAATAATCAATAAAACTAAATTGCAAAAAGCAATCTACTGAATGGGGAAAGATATTTGCAAGTAACATTTATGATGTAGGATTAGTATCCAAAATATACAGAGAACTTATACAACTCAATACCCAAAACACAAATAATCCAATTTAAAATGGGCAGGAGACCCAAACAGACATTTCTGCAAATAAAGACATCTAGATGGCCAATAGACACATGAAAAGATGCTCATAATCACTCATAATCAGGGAAATGCAAATCAAAATCACAATGAGATACCACCTCACACCTGTCGAAATGGCTAAAATCAAAAACACAAAAAACAAGTGGTGGTGACTACAAAGGACACTATTGGTGGTAAAGCAAATTTACAGTCACCAGTGGAAAACAGTATGGAGGTTCCTTAAAAGTTAAAAATAGGACTACCCTTTGATCCAGTAACCATACTACTGGGTATTTACCCCCAAAATACAGAAACACTAATTCAAAGTGATACATGCACCTCTAAGTTTATTGCAGTATTATTTACAATAGCCAAATTATGAAAGCAGCCCATGTGTCCATTGATAGATGAATGGATAAAGAATATGTGGCATATATATGCAATGGATTATTATTCAACCATAAAAGAATAAAACCTTGCCATTTGCAACAACATGGAACAAGAGAGTATAATGGTTAGCAAAATATGTCAGAGACAGAAATACATATGATCTCACTCATATGTGGAATTTAAGAAACAAAACAAATGAGCAAAGGAAAAAAAGAGAGACAACAAGAAAAAGACTCATAATTATACAGAAAACAACTGATGGTTACCAGAGTAGAGGTGGGGGAGGGGAATTGAGGGAAACTGGGGATGGGGTTTAAGGAGCTCATTTGTTGTGATGAGTACTGGGTGATGTATAGACTTGTTGAATCGCTTTATTGTACACCTGGAACTACATAACACTATGTCAACTATACTGGAATTAAAACAAAATGAAGTTTCAAAAGATTATAAAAATGAAGAAGCAACCTACTAAAAGGAAATTATTTGCAAATGATACATCCAATAAGGGGCTAATAGCCAAAATACATAAATACAACCCAACACCAAAAACCATAATCTGATTTAGAAATGAACAAATGATCTGAATAGACATTTTTCCAAAGAAGACGTACAGATGGCCAATAGACACATGAAAAACTGCCCAACATCACCAATTAGGGAAATGCAAATCAAAACCACAATGAGATATCACCTCCCACCAGTCAGGAGAGTATCAAAATGCCAAGAAATAACAAGTGTTGACAACACTTGTTGTTGTGCACTCTAGTGCACTGTTAGTGGAAATGTAAACTGGTGCAGCTGCTGTGGAAAACAGCACGGAGCTTCCTCAAAAAGACTAAACACACAAGTACCATATGATCCAGTTACTCTACTTCTGGGGATTGACCCCAAAACATGGAAAACATTGACTTGGAAAGATATATGCACCCCTATGTTTATTACAACATTATTTACAATAGTCAACATATGGAAGCAACCTAAGAGTCCATCAGTAGAAGAATGGATAAAGAAGGTGTAGTATACACACACGCAATGTGATATTACTCGGTCATGAAAAAGAGTAAAATCTTGCCATTTATGACAACGTGGACGGACATAGAGTATACTATGCTAATTGAAGGAAGTCAGACGGAGAAAGACAAATACCACGTGATTCACTTATATATGAAATCTAAAAAAAACAGACAAAAGAACAAAAATAGAAATGGACTAATAAATATAAAGAACTGGTAGTATAAGTGAAATAGGTAAAGGGGATTAAAAGGTACAAAATTCTAGTTATAAATAATTCACAGGGATGAAAAGTACAGCAAAGGGAATACAGTCAATAACATTGTAATAATTTTGTTAGGTGACGGATGGTAGCTACACTTATCATGGTGTATTTACTTTCATAATGTGTGTAACTGTTACTTTCATAAAGTATGTAGTTGTTGAATCACTATGTTGTACACCTGAAACTAATATATGTCAACTACAATTAAAAGTTAAAATTAATAAAAACTAAAAATCTCAGTCAACTTAGAAATGAACTTTTAAATATGATAAGCGATGTTTACAAAAGACATTCTTAATGGTGAAATGTTAACCACTTTCTCCACCAAATTTAGGAGAATCACTACTTTCCATTATGTGTCTTCTGCATAGCATTGCCCTGTCTAGGTCCTAGCCAGGACAGTAAGACAACAAAAAGAAATAACATGTACGACCATTGGAAAGTATTATGATTAATAATACACAAAAGAATCTATGCAAACATTTAGAATTCATAAGTTAATTCAGCCACTTGCTGAATTTAAAGTCAATATACAAAAACAATTATATTTTTATAGACATGATTCGGCAATTGGAAAATATCATTATCCTTTCCAGTGACGTTAAAAGACATCAAATATCTAGGAAGAAATCCAAAGAACAACATGAAAGTCTCTACACCGAAAACTGGGAAGCACTCCTAAGAGACAAAAGCATAAATAAATACAGGAATATATCATAATCATAGATTTGTATACATAATATTGTTAAGAATTGATTCCTCTAAAACTGAGATTTAAGTTCAATGAAATCATAAGTGTGAATCAATAAATGTAAAATATCATATTAATAGAATGAAAGAAAAACTCAAATGATTATCCAATAGACACAGAAAAATCATTGAACAAAATTCAATATCCATTCACAATGAAAACTCTTGACAAATGAAATAAAGAAGGGACAGAACTCAACACAATAAAGACCTTTATGACAAACTCACCTCATGCCTGTTAGAATGAATAGCAGTAAATGTCAAGATATAAATACTGATGATGATATAGAGAAAAAAAGAACAATTCCCCACTGTTCGTGGGATTGTCAATTGGTGCAGCCACTATGGGAGAATACGGAGAGTTCTCATGAAATTAAAAACAGGTCTACTATATGATCCAGCAACTCCACTTTTGGGAATATATCTGAAGGAAATGTAAATACTATGTCAAAAACATACATGTACCCTCACATTAACAGCAGTTTTATTCACAATAACCAAGATACAGAAGCAACCTAAGGATCCATCAATGGATGAATGGATAAAGTGGCATATATACATTGGAATATTATTCAGCCATAAAAATAAGGACGTCCTGCCATTTGCAACAACATGGATGGACCTTGATGACACTATGCTAAGTGAAATGTCAGACGTGGGGCACCTGGGTAGTCAGTTGGTTAAGCGTCCAACTCTTGATTTTGGCTTAGGTCTCACTGGTCATGGGTTCAAGCCCCACATTGGACTCTGCACTGACAGAGCGGAGCCTGCTTGGGATTCTCTCTCACCTCTCTCTCTGCCCCTCCCCCCCACTTGTGTGTGCTCTCTCTCAAAATAAATTAATTTTTTTAAATGTCAGAGAAATATAAATACTATATAATCTCATTCATATGTGGACTCTCAAACACATACACACACCCACACACTCATATTAAAAATGATCAGATCTGTGGTTACCAGAGTTGGGGGGGGGGGGTAGAATTGGAGGAAGGTGGTCAAAAGGTATAAACTTCCACGTATTAGTATGGAAGATGTAATGCACATCATAATGACTCTAGCTAACACTGCTGATGGTCTATGTCGGTATATGTGAAAACTTAACTAAGAATTCTCTTTACAACAGGAAAAAAAAGTTTTTTTTTTCTTTTTGTATATTTATATGAGATGGATATCAACTAAACTCGTTGTGTTATTCACTTAAAAATATATGTAAGTCAAGTCATTATTCTGTACAATTCAACTTCTACAGTACAGTATGTCAATAATAGCCCAATAAAACTGGGGGAGTGGGGAATAAGCAAAACTGATCTATGATGACAGAAATCAGAAGAGTGGTTACTTTTTCAGTTGGCACTGACAAGGAAAGGGAATGAGGGAAACTATCAGGGTACAGAAGTAGTCTATCTTTATGTGGGCAAAGATTATCGGTGTATATTCACGTGCATAAGACCACAGCACTCCATGTTGAAGGTTGAGGTACTTTTCTGTACGGAAGTTACACCTCATCTAAAACTAAAAATGAAAATATGGCTGGTAAAAATCTCGCGACCTTGAATAGGGAAAGGTGACATATATTAAACACGTTAAGACAGGGCAGGTGCAGTTGACTTTGAGTTTTTCCATTATGACTTCATGATTGACAGTAAATTCTGTTAGTGGGCCCCTGCTCCTACCACTTTTGCTTTCTAGTGTACCTATTTACAGCTTCACAGTTGCTTGTCAATTTTTGTTCTTCGAACACGGATTTTCTTTATGTATTATTTCCTTCAGTAGATCTTTACTGAGCAATTACTATGTACCAGGCACTTCCTTAAGTACCTGGCATACCTCAGTAAATAAAAATCCCTGTCATTGCAGATCTTATTTTCTATCAGGGAGACAACTAACAACATACATAGTAAGTCAATTATACGGACTGTTATGTGATGAATTCATGGAAAAAAAATTGACCAGGATGAAGTAGATTGGATGTGGGAGTGTGAGGGATGGGATGTAGTAGAAAGAGAATTAAACATCGAGGAGGTGGACTCATGTATACCACTCCAGTCATAAAATGCTCCAAGACTCATTAATTCAGTATTTCAGCAGTGTCACCAAGGAGTCAAGTTCTTCTAGACTTCTCTGTCTCCTAATACCTGCTTTGCACTCAGGTTGGCAATCATCACAGTTGCCAGTTGTCTGCCATAGTCCAAGCCATATGTCCAGTTGTGGAAACTTCCATCAAAGAAAGACAAAGAGTTGGGGTGCCTGGGTGGCTCAGTCGATTATGCGTCCAGTTTGGCTCAGGTTATGATCTCACAGTTTGTGGGTTCGAGCCCCACATTGGCTCTGTGCTGACAGCTCAGAGCCTGGAGTCTGCTTCAGATTCTGTGTCTCCCTCTCTCTCTCTGCCCCTCCCCCACTCATGCTGTCTCTATTAGAAATAAATAAACATTTAAAAAATTTAAAAAAAGAGAGAGAGGAGAGAGAATCTTTCTCCTCCTAGGAAAGGGAAGGCTTTCCTAGAAACCTCCCAGTTGATTTCCTTTTATGTTTCATTGGCCAGAACTGGGCAATATGCTCAAACCTAAATCAATCACACAAGGAGAATTGAGACCTGTCAAAGGTCTAGACTATCAGGATTTACACTAAACTGTCACTTAGGTCATCAATTCTGAGGAATGGGCACCTGAAGGAAATAGAATTTGGTTAGCAAAGAGGAAACAGGGAATTGGGATGGAGAATGGAATTGAAGTAAGCAATCTATATAGTGATACCCTCTGCTAGATTCCCTAAGTAAAATGTGTTCTCCTGCTTGGAGACTGATATTTGAGATACTCTCAGAAATATAATTTTCATCAGGTTATGTTGATGGCTTTAAAAATACATATGAATACTTACTGGGTACAGAGTTTCTGTTTAGAGTGACGAAAACTTTTGGAAATAGTGGTACTGATTGCACAGCATTGTTAAAGTAATTAATGCCACTAAACTGTACACTTAAAATTGACTGAAATACCTAATTTTATGTTATGTATACATTTTGTCACAAGAAAGAATTCATATGCAAATTTAGCCTAGCTTTCAGGGCTGAAATGTGGCTAGTGGGAATCAACACATTAAATTATATCCTTACACAATAATTGACAGCACTTTTTGATAAGAGAAATGTGAAAGGACTAACACATAAATATGTGGAGAGAGGATAATCAGGAGAAACAGAAAAACACACACACAAATAGCAAAAAAAGAAAAAGAAAAGAAGGTGATTAAGGGAGTTCAGTTCTAGATGGTGACCCAGGAGACTCCTTCACTCACCCCCTCCTAAGGACACACATCATGTACCACTACATATAGAAATCCGGAAACTAGCTGAGCAACTCCAACCCTTCAAGTGAACAACACCGCTGAAAAAAACAATGAAACAAGTAGGAGATGAGACACAGTCTTGCCATAAGCCCCAACCCCAGTAGAGCAACGTGCAATCAACTGGGAATTCACAACTCCTAACTTCAACTGAGGACTGAAGAGACCGAACCCCATCTGGTACCCCAGCTTTCAAGACTTCCATCTGAGAGATGGGCTCTCAAAACATCTAGCTTTGTAGATTAATAGGGCTTTGGCTCATGAGACCCATAAGGCTATAATGAATTAAGAGACAGTTTTCAAAGGGCTCACAAAATCAGAATCACAAAAATGGCAATAATAAGTCTATACCTATCAATAATTACTTAAATTTAAATGAAATTAACAATCTAATCAAGAGACAGGGTGGCTGAATGGATAAAAACAAAGCAAAGCCCAACTATATGCTGTCTACAAGAGACTCATCTCAGCTTTGAGGACACACACAGATTGACAGGGAAAGAATGGAAAGAGATATTCCATGCAAATGAAATCAAAATAAAGAGATATTATACATTTATCAGACACAATAGACTTTCAGTCAAAGACTATAATAAGAGACATAAAAAGGTCAATATATAAAAAGAGGGGTAATCCAACAAGAGGATATAACATTTATAAATATGTATGCACCAATGTATGAGGAGAACCTAAATATATTAAGAAAAAATACTAACAAATATGAAATGGGAAATGTACAGCAACACAATAATAGTAGGAACTTCAGTACTCTATATTCAACAGTGGATAGATTACCTAGATAAAAATCAGTAAGAAAACATTGGACTTAATCTACACGTTAGACCAGATGGACTTACACAACATTTCCAGAACATTCCACCCAAAGCAACAGAATGCACGTTCCTCTGAAACACAATGGAACATAATCCAGCAAAGATCATGTGTTAGATCACAAAACAAGTGTTAATAAATTTATGAGGATTAAAATCATATAGGGGTACCTGGGTGGCTCAGCTGGTTAAGTGTCCAACTTTATGATCTCGTGGTTCATAGGTTCAAGTCCCCCATCAGGCTCCGTGCTGACAGCTCAGAGCCTGAAGCCTGCTTTGGATTCTATGTTTCCCTTGCTCTCTGCCCCTCCCCCACTCATGCTCTGCCTCTCTCTCTCTCTCTCTCTCAAAAATAAAACATTAGAAAACATTTTTCACATAAAAAAATAAAACGCTGTAAAGCATCTTTTCTGACCACAACGGCATGAAGCTAGAAAGCAATTACAAGGAGAAAATTGGAAAATTTAAGAAATACATGGAGATTAAACAACATGCTACTTACTGAACAGGCCAAAGAAGAAATCAAAGGAGAATTCAGAAAATATCTGCAGACAAATGAAAATGGAAATACAACATTCAAAAACTTATGGGATGAGGGAATTTTATACCAATCAACACTTAACATTAAGAAACAAGAACAGTCTCAAATAAACGACCTAACTTTATACCTCAAGAAAGTGAAAAAAGAACTAAGCCCAAATTTAGAAAAAGGAAGAAAAGAACAAAGGTCAGGTGGGAAATAAATGAAATAGACACAAACAGAAAACAGAAAAGATTGGTGAAACTAACAGCTGAGTGTTTGAAAATATTTTTTAAGTGACAATTAGACTCACCAAGACAAAAAGAGAGAGGACTCATGAAATCAGAAATGAACATGAAGAAGTTACAGTGGATGCCACAGAAATATAAAGGATCACAAGAGATTATTATGAACAATTATGTCAAAACACCTATAAGAAATGGGTAAATTCCTGGAGACACACAACCTATCAAAATTGAATCATGAATAGAAAATATATTCAGATTAACTACTGTAAGGAGATTGAACTGGTAACTAGAAACCTCCCAACAAAGAAAAGTCCAGGACCAAATGGCTTCACTAGTGAATTTGGCCACATGTTTAAAAAAGTAACACCAATACATCCCATACTGTTCCAAAATCAGAAGAGACAGAAAACCTTGCAAACTCATTTTACAAGGCCAGTATTACTTTGATACCAAAGCCAGATAAGGACACTCAAAAAAAAAAAAAAAAAAAGCAAACTATAGACCAAAATCCCAGATGAACAAAGAGGCAAAAATGCTCAACACAATGTTAGCAAACCAAAGTCAAGAATTTACTGTAAGGATCACATACCATGACCATGTGGGATTTATCCCTAGGATGCAAGAATGATTCATCAAATCATTAAATGTGATAATCAATAAATGTGATACACTATATTAATAGAATGAAAGAAAAAATTAATATTAAATTATCCATGATACCCAAAGCACTATATAGATTCAATACAATACTTATCAGAATTCTAATGACATTTCTCACAGAAATAGTGCAAACAATCTCAAAATGTGTAATGAACCACAAAAGACCCCAAAAAGCCAAAGAAATCATGAGAAATCAGAAAAAAAAGACAGAGGCATCACATTTCCTGATTTCAAACTAGTATCATGGCAGTGTGGTTCTGGAATGAAAATAGACACAAAGACCAATGGAACAGAATAGAGACAGAAACCCTCACATATATAATCAACTAATATGTGATAAGGGACATCTGGAAGGGAAAGGATAGTCTTTTCAACAAACGATCATGGGAAAATTGGATAAACACATGCAGAAAAATTAAATCAGACCCCTGTATTACTCCACCAACAAAAATTAACTCAAAATTGATTAAAGACTTAAACATAACATTCCAAAATCATGAAACTCCTAGAAAAAAACATAGGGAAGAAGTTCCTTGACATCGGTCTTAGTAATGATTTTTTGGATACTTCTCCAAAAGCACAAACAAAAAATAAAATCTACATATGGGACTCTATTAAACTTAAAACCTCCTGCATTGCAAGAGGAACCATCGTCAAATGAAAAGACAACCTACAGAATGGGAGAGAATATTGGCAAGCCCAACAGATAATGATTGAATATCCAAAATTTACTTTAAAATAAAACGTCCTACAAGTCAATAAAAAACCCAAACAGTTGGATTTAAAAATGGGCACAGAAAGTGAATAGACATTTTTCCAAAGAAGACATCCAAATGGTCAACAGGTCCATGAAAAGGTACTCAACATCAGTAATCATTAGTGAAATGCAAGTTAAAACCACAGTATCACCTCACACCTATATGAATGGTTATCACCGAGACGATGAGGGATAATAAAATTGGCAAAGATGTGCAGAAGAGGGAATCCTTGTGCACTGTTGGGATTGTGTCCCAATTCAGCCACTATGGAGAAGAGTACAGAGGTTCCTCAAAACCTTAAAAACAGAACTGTCACACAATCCAGAAATCCTACTTCAGGGTGCATCTCCAAAGGAAATGAAAACATGTTATCGAAGAGATGTGTGTACCCCCATGTTCACTGTAGCATTATTCACAACAGCCAAGATATGTAAACAACCTAAAAGTCCATGATTGGATGAATGGATAAAGATGTGGTACACATTTACAATGGAATACTATTCATCCAGGAGAAAAAGGAAAACCTTGCCATTTGTGACAACATGGATGGACCTAGAGGGTATTATGCTGAGTGAAGTAAGTCAGACACAAAGGTTGTATTATCTCACTTATATGTGCATCAAAAAGAAACGAACTCATAGACTCGGAGAACATACTGGTGGTTGCCAGAGGCAGGGAGGGGGGTGGGGTGAGAGGTGCTTGAAGCAGATGAAGGTGGTCAAAAGGTACAAACTCCTAGTTACAAGATAATTAAGTCCTGGGGATCTAATGTTCAGCATGGTGAATATAACCAACAATACTGTACTATATATTTGAATGTTGCCAAGAAGGTAGATCTTCAACGTTCTCATCATAAGAATAAAACTCTGTAACTATGTTCGGTGATGGATGCTCCAGCAAACTTACTGTGATAATCACTTTGCAATACAGTATACGTATATCAAACCATTAAATTTTACGGCTTGGACTAATACAATGTTATAGATCAACTCTATCTCAAATGAAAAAGGATGTTAGTGATAGGGACGTATAATACTCATAGACAAACTAAACAAAAGAGACAGGTAAAGGCTAAGGAAACCAGCATATTCCTCTTCTCTCAAAATCAACCACTGGGGCGCCTGGGTGGCTCAGTCGGTTGAGCATCCGACTTCGGTTCAGGTCATGATCTCATAGTCCGTGAGTTCGAGCCCCGCGTCGGGCTCTGTGCTGACAGCTTGGAGCCTGGAGCCTGCTTCGGATTCTGTGTCTCCCTCTCTCTCTGCCCCTAACCCACTCGCATTCTGTCTCTGTCTCCCTCAAAAATAAATAAACATTAAAAAACTTTTTTTTTAAATCAAACACTAATTGCTAAATAACACGAGATACCATTGATATTTTAGGCTCATCCCAGTCCATTCCAGGAAGATGGACAATAGAGCAGAAAGAACACTGGACTTGAGATCATAAAATCTAGCTGCTAGACCAGGCAGCGTGCTGGCTACTTAACGGTTGAATTCTAATTCCTCTGCTGTAAAATGGGAATTATTATGCCTGCCTCACACATTTGTTACCAAAGTTAAAGGAATTAAGCTGTGATTGTTCTCCACTCTAATTTACACTCAATAGTAGCCAGTTGAAAACATCTTCTCTTGTTTTATTCCTTGGCATAAGGATTCTTGGTAACCATCAGAAAAAAGAGGCCAACTAGAGAAAAAAGCCACACTGTGGGTCAAGTTCAGCATTAGCTCCTACAGTGTGTCAAGTATGACCTTCTCAAAGTCTTTCAGTTATAATTACAGATACCACTGTTATGGTGTCCCTGCGTCAGCCACTGGACTTGTCCTAAGACTTTTCAACAACACTAGGATAGAAGTTTTCCCATCTTAAAGCGTAGTACCTGAAGTTAAGACGTGAAGTTACTGCCCATAATCACATGATCAGAACATAGCAAGGTTCAGACGCTAGGCTGGTCTTGTCTCTCCCTCGTATCCTTCCCCTGAATGCCAGTAAGCCATGGTGGCCCTAAGTCCAGAGAATAGTCAATGTCACCCATGCTTTCAAAGACAGGACGACTTTGCACAGCTCAGTACAATGAGATACAAAAAAGCCTGGTCTCATCTCTGAATATTTGCCCCTAGAGTGGATTTGGGCAACCGAAATACTTCTGTACATATATCATATGTAAAATGAAGTTGAAAAGGATCTTTATCTCATTCACAAGAACTTGGTGAATACTATACTACACATACTAAGTAAGATATCAAAGATATCTTCACATACTAGATGATCAATGGATGTTTTTTTTCTTTTCTGCTCACCTCTTCCTCATGAAGAAGATGGAATGTGAAAATCTCAGAATTGCCAGAGAGACCTGGGAAACACTTTGTACTGCACACCAAATTTACACCAGTCCCGAATTTGTAAAAATGACTAATTGGAGAAAAAAAAATGCATCCCATGATTAACTGGCATATAAACACAGTATGTATCCTATCAGCATATGTAATTTCAAACAATTTTCTAAGCATGAAAAGAAATGTTTGGCTAGCAAAGTATTTTGAGAAGACTCACAGTACAAGTATTTTTTCACCAAGCTCCAAATCAGAATTAATGCTAAACATCTCTACTGAAGAACACTAACTCATTCTATCAACACAGTGGTTATATTATGCAATAATATTTTCCTCCCTGTCAATGCACTCTTTTCGTGTTCGCACTAACTGGTGTTCCATATTAAACCAAGTGACTAATGCCAAACAAATATTCTGAGCGAGAAAGCAATTGCGAGCAATTGCTGTCTTGCAGAATTAAATTAAAACATTTTGTCACATAAACGCACATATGATTATGTAAAAATTTAATAGGAGAAATATGCCATGTCAAAATCACACTGCCCCAGAAAAACGAACAAACAAACAAACAAAACATGGTGAGTTTTTTTCATGTGCCAAATTTCCTATGAGGGCACACTTCTTATCTCCTCATTTTTATAATTTCAAGGAGGTTGGTACCACTTTTGCCCATGTGGCAGAGCCCCAGAATTCTAACTGAAATACACAATCTTTCCAGATGTTGAAGCCAGAGGTTGAACTAGTGGACGTTTCTGAGGTCGGAGTGGACCCCTGGCACAGGTCCTACCACTCAGTAGCTCTGCATCCTTGAATAAGTTGCTTTGTTTCTTATCTTGTTTTCCTTACCTGGGAAATGGGTTGTCATGGGAATTCTAAATATTTGGCATGAATTTTCTGGCTCAAGGTAAAGTCTCAGTAAGTGGTGGGTATTATAATCTTTACTACTGATGTTGAGGTTATTCATTTGCCCACTAATGATTCTGTATCCTGACCAACCCAAAATACTCTTTTTCTAACAACGATGGTGCACACATCTGCTGGGACTAGACAGAAAAACTAGAACTACGTTTAAAATATTCAAGGTCCCAGGGGCGCCTGGGTGGCGCAGTCGGTTGGGCGTCCGACTTCGGCCAGGTCACGATCTCGCGGTCCGTGAGTTCGAGCGCCGCGTCAGGCTCTGGGCTGATGGCTCGGAGCCTGGAGCCTGTTTCCGATTCTGTGTCTCCCTCTCTCTCTGCCCCTCCCCCGTTCATGCTCTGTCTCTCTCTGTCCCAAAAAAACAAAACAAAAAAAAAAACAAAAAAAAACGCTGAAAAAAAAATAAAATATTCAAGGTCCCAAACAATCCAACTTCTTGTGGGACAGGGTCACAGTTGTCATACATTCCCCAATGTGGGTCTGTGACCTCACTTACAATGTTAATAATCACCGCAATAAGTTTTGGGCTTCTAAGAGGTAGCGACCAAATCTCACATCTGTAGTTCTAATAACACCTTAATGAACAAACTCGACTGTGGTGTGTTAAATCCTTATTCAATACAATCCCCATTTGTAATCCATTCTAATAGTCACCCACCCACTTGAGTAAGGGAAATCTCATGAGCCGAGTATTCACCCCAAGGTGAAATCCAAGATGATATTCTTTTCCAACAGCAGGCAGGAAGGCTCTCCAGAAAGACAGACAGAAGGTAACCTGGTGGAGTTCATGTTACACCCCTACTACACAGGTGAGAAAGCAAAAACTCAGAGACTGAGGCCCGAGGTCACCGAGCAGGGGCTCAAATGCAAGTCTCTTACTATCAGGACCTACCTGTCCCCAGGCCAGAGGCACAGCGAGACTGACAATCAGGGAGTCTGGTCTCCAGGGGCAGGAGGCCAAGCCAATGAGCACCCTTCCTTCTGTAACAAATTCTCTGCCATCTTGACCCCAAAGAGTCTGATGCTGGTTTTCCCACATCAGCAGTGCTGCACGGCTTCACAGGCCACTCTCCCACCACCAACCTCCTTCCTTTGTGCGAGAAAGCGAGAGGAAGGGGAGGAGCAGAGAGGGTCTCTGGGGCGGTCATCCTTGTGGGAGTTCAATATTCAGAGGGCATTTCCTCCTCAGACCAGGTTTGGGAGTGGGTAGGGAGGCTCCCCTCCCTGAAACCAAATGAAAGGCATCAGGAGAAACATGTTTTGTAACAGGGGGTGAAAGACCTCCTCCGACAGCGGTCCCGGGGGCGGGTTCATAAGCTGTTCTGAACAGGAGGGAAGGGAAGCTGCGACCCGACACTGGAACCACTTTCATTCCTACTGATTCGGGGCACTAGGGGGAGAAGTTGGGCTGGAATTATTTCCAGGTGGCCTCGCTGGGACAGCAGCCCAGGGAGCAGAGCATCTCACACACATCAGAGAACTGCGGAAGGGGGCCCCTCAGTGCGCTGTCAACAGCTCATCCGTGCCCCCCCCCCTTGAGACAACACCACTGGGCACCCCTGAGTGGGAGGATCGATGGCAGGTTAGGGTTACCCAGGAAAGGAGTAGCGTCAGCCAAGAGGGGGCTGCAGGACCTTCGGGTGCCGTCCCTTCCCCTCTCTTCCCGGCTTGCCCGGCACATGGGAGGATCACCCTCAGCACCCCCTTCACCCCTCGTCCAAGTAGGCAGAGTCCCAGTAAGGGTGGGGAATGGAGGGAGGGGAGACTGACACTGAGTTTGAAATTCAAGCTTTAGACTAGATTCATTTTGAGTGAGCTGCAAGTTAAAGACTCTTAAAATTATTCTTAATCTCCACCACCCCCCCCCCACCACACACACAATCAAACCAACAAAGGAGCCTGTCAGTTTTACCTTCAAAATATGTCCATAATCCAACTACTTCTCACCACCACACCGTTTTCATTCTGGGGACAAGCCAGCATGCTCTGTTGCTGGATTATTCCAAAAAGCCTCCCTCCCCACTTATATCCCAGCTCCCAGTCTTGCCCCACTACATCTTATTTTTAACACAGCAGGCAGAACAATCCTATTAAAATGCAGTTCAGATCATGTCAGTTTCCTGTTCACAACCCTCCAAGGGTCGCCTTTCTTCTTCAGAATCAAAGCTTAAGTCCTTACACCGGCTAATACTGCCAGATATGATCTGTACCCATAACCCCCCATTTCCTCTTTGATCTTACTCCTATGACCACCCTACAGAGTCCCTCAGATGTTCCCGCCACAGCTGGCCTCTTCGCTGTTTTCAAACTACCATGCACATTCCTGCCTCAGGACCTTTGCACTTGCTTTCCCTTTTCTTGAAATTCTCTCTACCCATATATCCCGAGCCTCACAGAAACAGCAGCCAGCCTGTGAAGGCCATATAATGTAAATGTCGTCATTGTTTTTAAACGTTGTTACCGCCACATAACTAACTCTAAGGCCAACTGATACACTTATCTATATTTCCCCAACAGAATGTAGGCTCAATGAGAACAAGGATGTTTGCTTGTTTTGTTCACGACCGTATCACCAGAGTTTAACACATAGTGGGAAATCAGTAAGCATTTGCCGAATTAATTACTCTAGCGAAGAATTTGTTGAAGGATGGGAAAGGAACATTTGGCAAACTATGGTTTAAGCCAGTGATTCGGGGTGTGGCAGGGTTGGGGGGAGTTAAAATCTTTTGACATTTGGGGCACCTGGGTGGCTCAGTCAGTTAAGCGACCGACTCCTGATTTCAGCTCAGGTCACGATCTTGCAATTCATGAGTTCGAGCCCCATGCCACGCTCTGAGCCTGTTTGGGATTCTCTCTCTCTCCCTCTCTCTCTGCTCCCTCCCCGATCGCTTGCTCGCTCCCGTGCCCTCTGTCTCTCTCTCAAGATAAATCAACTTAAAAAAAAAAAAAAAAAAAAACTTTTGAGATTTATACTACACAGAATTGTTATCACACATCATAAACCAGTCATCTTTGTGCTTGGTGCGTAGCAAATGCTTCATAAAGGCTGTATTATGCTTATTATTATTTGTATGTCAAGGACATGCAATTGAAATTAGGGTAGAAAGGCCAAAGGTGTTTCAAGAAAGGAAAACTATGTCTCAGGACAGGGACCCTGGGATGGGGGGAAATTCCCAATGGCCTTGCTTGTGTGGCTGAGCTGCTGTAGGCTGGCCACCCAGCAGGTCTCCACTCACGTTTCATTAGCTGCTATCGCAACAGCCAAGGTTAGACACGTGGCCAAGCACAGAGATGGTGAGCAAGGGGACTACATCAGGACATGAGTGTCAGGGATGTGGGCCATTGGGGGCAGCCAAAGGAACAGCTTCTCACAACCATCTCAGGGAGTGTCTGGACCAAATACAGACTGAACATCCAGCCTTGCAAATTGATCACTTAAGCCAGGTGTGAACTCCTGTGAGATCACTTCACCCAAGCCAACTTCACAAAGAGCTTGATTTCTAAATGACAATGTCAATTCCCTAATTTTTCTTGGGAAATCTACCTGCACTGAAACTCAGTACCATTCAGGTACAGCCAACAGGTCCTTGTGAGAGATCTGAACGGGAGACCAAATTTCTGATCCTTTGGGGAGCAAGCAACCAGTACAAAAATAAAAAATAAAAAATAAAAACTCTGCCTTGCCAAAAGGACATTATAGCAAGCTAATAACACCTACGGCTATCATTCTCCAAGCCAAAGAATATTTTCATCTTAATCACTGGAACTGGTCAATTAGAGTCAAAGCAATGAGTCCCACAGACAATGCTAGACAGAGAAACCAGATTTCACTCTTTAAAAATTTCTACTTTAGGGGCGCCTGGGTGGCTCAGTCAGTTAAGCGTCCGACTTCGGCTCAGGTCTCCCAGTTTGTGGGTTCGAGCCCCGTGTCGGGCTCTGTGCTGACAGCTCAGAGACTGGAGCCTGCTTCAGATTCCGTGTCTTTCTCTCTCTCTCTGCCCCTCCCCTGCTCACGCTCTGTCTCTGTCTCAAAAATAAATAAACATTAAAAAAAATTTAAAAATTTCTACTTTAAAGACTTAATAATATTGGCTTGTGCGATTATTAGTTCAGAATTAAAAACCACCAGATTACCAAGGACACATCTACTAGTTTAAATTTAAATGGGTGGTTTCTGGATACAATTCAAGGATACCAGTTTCAACAGCAAAATACATACATAAGATCTCGCGGTTGATCAGTGACTCTAATAGCTAATCACATACACTTCTTTATGCTTCTACTTAGCAATAACTGTACAGAGTGATATTTCTGTACTTGCCTCCGACTCCTAAAAGGAATGTACCCTATTTGGGCATAACATTTGAAAACAAATTTTTAGAAACATGTCTGGCCTCACTCTTCAGAATGTTGGGAAAATATAGAAAGACCAAAGATGGAAAAACAGATCGATGATATGGGCCATGACTAGGGAAGGGAAGAAGGAATCTGAAAGAAAAAAAAAAAAATCACAGGAAAGAAAGATCGACAGGAATTGCTTTGAGGGTTGTATGGAACATGGGGAACAAATAAAAAGGAAGCAATGGGAAAGACTCCAAAATTTTCACGTAGAAGATTGGGAAAATGCAGAAGGAAGAAAGTCACTTGGAATCAGATAGAAAAAAGTTGGATGAGGAGGGAAGTGGTGAGTTTCAAATATATCTGTTCAGTAGATATGTTTTGATCTCCCACAATGTGCCAGAGGCCGGTCTAAGCTCCAGCCCCAGTGGGGGTTAAGACAAGAATGCTGTCTTTGGGGAGCTTACACTCTGCTGCAGAGAGGCAGACTGTAGACACGTAGGCACATAACATAATTATCCATAGTAATTTATAAATGTCATATAGGAAATAAAACTAGGAAATGCGGTAGAGTGTGGATGGGACTGATGGGTGGTAACCCCATCACCTTGGAAGATCAGGGAAACCTGAGAGCTTGATGACAAGGATGAGCTAGTGAAGGAAGCATTTGGGAAGGCATTCTAGGCAGAGGGAACAGCAAGTGCAAAGGCCCTGTGGTGGGAACTAGCTTTGCGTGTTGGAACGTTGGCACTGAGAGGGATAAGAGTAGGGGATCAGTTTAGGGAAGGTGGGCAGAGGGGAGATAACACAGAGTTTCGGGTCACGGTGAAAAGTTGGAACTTCACTCTGACAGCGATGGGGTACTGGAAAACATGAGGCAAGGACGTGACAGGATTGAATTTAAAAGATCACTCATTCATGGGGTGCCCGGCTGGCTCAGTTGGTTGAGTGGCTCACTCTTGGTTTTGGCTCAGGTCACGATCCCAGGGTCGTGGAATCAAGCCCTGCCTTGGGCTCTGTGCTGACAGGGTGGAGTCCGCTTAGGATTCTCTCTCTTTCTCCCTCTGCCCCTCTCCCCTGTTCACACTCTAAAAAAAAATAAATAAACAATAATAATAATAATAATAATAATAACAACAACAGACACATAGATAGAATGAAAAAGACCATTCTGTTGTCAAATCAACATGTTGTACCCCTTAAACTGATACAATATGTCAATTACATCCGAAGATAGCTGGGGAAAATCGGTCACTCTGGCTGCTCTATGGGGATGTATCATAAAGGAGCAACAGTGGGGGTGAGGGACCAGGTGGGGAGCTACCACAGGACTCTGGGTAGCTCCTCATCTGGATTAGGGTGCAAGTCGCCGAGATGAGGACTGTCCTATCAGTGGATACACTCTGGGCAACCAGCTATCACCAGACTCGTTAGGCTTTTCACCTCTACCCACAAATCTTCTCACTATTTTGCAACATAGACGAGTTCATCCTGTAATAGAATGTAATAGTTCATCTGATGGGGGAAGACCCATGGATGCATTTAAGGGGGGATGTGAGGAAAAGACATGAACACGCAGGACTATCACTCGCACACCCCAGAGACATACAACGTCAGAGACCCCGAGAGGGACATGGAGAGAGAGACACACGTGAGGGGGATATTCTCTAGGTACCCAGAAACACAGAGCTAGAATTTAGGTGAGAAGTTAGTCTAGAATTTAGGGTTGCAGGTGCAAATTTGAGACTTAGTAGCCTCAGTATGACGGCTGAAATGTTGATGCACTCTGACAGACTATGCAGAGTGGGGACAGCAAGTCATGGCAAGGGGAATGATCTGATTTAGAAACTCACATAGAAAAAAAAAAGAGAGGGAGGGAGGGAGGCAAACCACAAGAGACTCTTAAAAACTGAGAATGAACTGAGGGTTGATGGGAGGTGGGTGGGAGGGAGGGGAAAGGGGGGTGATGGGCATGAGCACTGGGTGTTGTATGGAAACCAGTTTGACGATAAATTTCATATAAAAAAGAGAGAAACTAACAGAGTCCCAGGGCCATTCACAGACACCAACGGCCACGAAGAGAGCCAAGTGTATGGAAGCTATGACCGGTAGGCTCTGGGTCTCAGATGATTTTGGCCACTAGCAATGCCCGATACAGAGCCTTGTTTCTTGGTTCGTCTGATCTGAGACCCAAGCAGCTGTTTCTAAAATCTGAGAGGAAGTCCAAAAGGCCTCAGTGATCCAGGAGGATCAGGTCTTTGGGAAAGGCCGGTTTATGTTTTAGAAACAGACTTTTGGCAACCGTTGACAAAAGAAACAGAACAACGATGAGATCCTGCTGAACACCTACTAGAATGGGCAAAAGCCAACCCACGGACAACACCAAACGCTGGCGGGGATGTGGAACATCACAAACTCACCCACTGTGAGCAAGAACACAAAATGGGACAGTCACCTTGGAAGACAGTTTGGCCGGTTTCTTACACAACTAAACAACATCTCACTATGTGATCTAGGAATCACACTTTTTGGTATTTGCCCAAAAAAGTCCAAAAGCTGTGTCTACCCCAAAACCTGCACAGGGATGTTTATAGCAGCTTTATTCATAATTGCCAAAACTTGGGAGGAACCCACATAACCTCTAGTAGGTGAATGAATAAATTTATTGTGGGACATCCAGACTGTAGAATATTTTTTTTAATATGAAATTTATTGTCAAATTGGTTTCCATACAATACCCAGTGCTCATCCCGACAGGTGCCCTCCTCGATGCCCATCACCCACCTTCCCCTCTTCCCCACCCTCCATCAGCCCTCAGTTTGTTCACAGTATCCAAGAGTCTCTTATGGTTTGCCTCCCTCCCTCTCTGTAATGTTTTTTTCCTTCCCCTCCCCCATGGTCTTCTGTTAAGTTTCTCAAGATCCACATATGAATGAAAACATAATATCTGTCTTTCTCTGCCTGACTTATTTCACTTAGCATAATACCCTCCAGTTCCATCCACGTTGCTACAAAAGGCCATATTTCATTCTTTCTCATTGCCAAGTAGTACTCCAGTGTATATATAAACCACAACTTCTTTATCCATTTATCAACTGATGGACAATTAGGCTCTTTCCAGAATTTGGCTATTGTTGAAAGTGCTGCTATGACCATTGGGGTACAAGTGCCCCTATGCATCAGCACTCCTGTATCCCTTGGGGAAATTCCTAGCAGTGCTATTGCTGGGTTGTAGGGTAACAGACCATAGAATATTCCAATAGCACAAAAAAGGGAGTGAATTATCAAGCCATGAAAAGACATGGAGGAAATGTAAATGCCTGTTGCTCAGTGTAAGAAGCCAATCTGAAAAACGTACCTAGTTTGGGATTCCAACTATAGGACATTTTGGAAAAGGCAAAACTGGAAACAATAAAAAGATCAACGGTTGCCAGGCGTTCACAGGCAGGGAACAACAGGCAGAACACAGAGGATTTTCAGGGCAGTGAAACTATTCTGCAGGATATTGCAATGGTAGATACGTTTGTCAAGACCCACAGAATATACAACACCAAGAGTGAACCCCTAACGGAAACTACGGACTTCAGGTGATTCTGATGTGTCAGTGTAAGTTCATCAATTGTAACAAATGTCCCACTCTCGGCGGCGGGGGGAGGCATGTTGATAGTGGGGGACACAGCGCATGATGGGGAGCAGAGGGCACACGGGAAATCTCTGTGCTTTCTGCTGAATTATTCTGTTAACCTAAAACTGCTCTTTCGGTTTTTTAATTAAAAAGAAAAAAAAATGGAATCAGTAGAGCGGTGCGGCCCAAAGTAAAAGAAACCCAGAGACGTAGCCAGAGCCATCGGTGAGATAAGCATGGTTGCTGTTTGTTAGCTAAACTCCCTTCTTCCAGCTGTTCAGCCCAACACCCTTCCCACTGTCTTCATTCCTCTCCTCCAGTTCATGAGCAAACACTGTTGGCTGTGCCTTAAAAATATATCCAGAAGGTAATCATTTCTTTGTATCTCCATGACCTTCTTCCTAGATTATTGCAAAAACCTCCAAATGGGACCTCTGCATCCCCTACCTTGACTCATCAGGATCTATTTTCTTTTTAAAAAAAAAAAAAAATTATTTTGAGAGGGGCAGGGGGAGACAGAGAGTGAGTCCCAAGCAGGTTCCGCACTCTCAGCACGGAGCCCGACATGGGGCTCGATCTCACCATCATGAGATCATGACCTAAGATCAAGGGTTGGACACTCAACCAACAGAGCCACCCAGGCGCTCCTAGGATCTATTTTCAATACAGGAGCCGAGGGATCCTGTTAAGGTCAGAGCCAACAGTCATGCCTCCACTCAAAATCCCCCAAAGACTTCCCATCTCACTCACGTGGAAATCCACACCCTTCCACGGCCTGGAAGTCCCCTACGCTGCACAGCCCCTCATCCCCTCCTGTCAGTCCCTGTCAGGGCCTCTCCTCCCGAACTCCATCCACACTGCTTCCCTGTGCTCCAGATCCACTGGGCATGGCCTGCGGGCCTCCCACTCTCTCTCCTGGGAACGCTCTTCCCCAAGATACCCACACGGCTCACTCTCTCAATTCCTCCAAATCTTCACACGCTACCTTATCCGTGAGGCCCTCCTATCGGCTCTAAATCAATTATCAACACGCCCCTACCAACTGCTGACCAGGCGTTTGCTATCTCCCTTCCCTCGTGTTCCTTTTCTCCACACCACTTTTTACCATTTGGTATGCGAGGTCTTTCCTGGTTTTATGATTTTTATGGTCTGTCTTTCCTTTCTAGAAAGTAAGCCTTGTGACTTGAAGGACCTTCTACCTACTTTTGTCCTATGCGTCCACCTCGGGTCCGGCACACCTCGGGCACTTGAGAAACATTTGCTAAGTGAATTGATAAATGACATCATAGAAGAAATTCCCAACCTTTAAAAAGGGCACGTGACAAAGATATTGCCAAGTCGGAGGCTGACGTGTCTCTGTGTGGGTCCATTTGGGCTGCCATAACTAAGTACCAGAGTTGAGCGGCTTATAAACAATGAGAATTTATTTGTCACAGTTGTAGAGGCCGGTAAACCCAAGATCAAGGTGTTGGCAGACTCAGTGTCAGTAAGAGCTCGTTTCCTGGCTCACAGAGAGCCTTCGTTCTGCTGTGTCCTCACCTGGTGGAAAGGGCAGGGCAGTTCTGTGGGGCCTCTTTGATGAGGGCGCTCATCCCACTCATGAGGGCTCTGCCCTCACGACCGAAACACCTCCCAAAGGCCCCACTTCCCAATATCATTTCCTTGGAGAGTTGGATTCAACATATAAATTTCGGAGGGACAGAAACATTCAGTCTGGGGCGTTCTCGTAGCAGAGTTTTGCCATATAATCTGAGAACCAATGGTGTATTGCAGATTTCTATTGATTATGGAAGATCTGCCCTTTTGATTATTCTGCACTGACGGACCAACTTGATACATGTCTTATATCTTTCGCTTACATTTGACTTTGAAAGCTCATTTGCTAACTGCAATCTTTATGAACTAAATTAAGTTCTTAGGATGCATGGAGTGGATTATAAACCCCAAGAAAGCCTGAATTTAGAAGGTCTTTGTCTGGCACTTGGCTATTTTTGAGGCCTTTGCTTGAACACTGTAACACTGTAACTAAAGGGGGGGGGGAATGGTGTACATTCTCAAGGACTAGACCACAAAACAATTGTCCTGTTGATTAAAACCTGATAAGCCTTTCCAACTATGTTTATCATTTGTTTACAGACAAAGCAAATTGCAAACAGGCCAAGCATGTTTTTGTTGACAAATGAATTTGCGGCCACTAAAAAATTATAGCAAAAGGAGGAGTAACTTGTCTTTTTTCTCAATGCTTTAAACTATACGTAACGAGCCAACCGATAAAACCAGCTTGAGGTATTTAACAGCATCACTAACCGAGGAAAAACATTTATCATTACAGGTAAGTAGTGTCCCTGATATTTCCTTTTTTATCTTTACTGTTAGTATCATAAAGACAAAAAGGAAAACGTGAATGACTCCACTGAGGCACTTGAAAATGGGACCAAAATTCAACATTTTGTGAGACCCTTACAATTACAGCTGTTTCTTTCCCACAGTTTTCTTGTTACTGTTCTATCCTTTCCATCCCTTCAAACTTCCTTATTTAACCAGGGACGACATGGAACTTAATTAGAAAGAGTGAAGTATGGGGCATCTGGGTGGCTCAGTGGGTTAAGAGTCCGACTCTTGATCTCAGCTCAGGTCTTTTTTTTTTTTTTTTAATGTTTATTTATTTTTGAGACAGAGCATGAGCAGGGGAGGGGCAGAGAGAGAGACAGAGACAGAGAATCCGAAACAGGTTCCAGGCTCTGAGCCGTCAGCACAGAGCCCAACGCAGGGCTCAAACCCACAAACTGTGAGATCATGACCTGAGCCCAAGTCGGATGCTCAGCTGCCTGAGCCACCCAGGTGCCCTTCAGCTCAGGTCTTGGTATCAGTGTTGTGAGTTCAAGCCCCGTGTTGGGCTCTCTGCTGGGCATGAAGACTGCTTACAGTAGGAGGGGGGCTGGGGAAGAGGAGGAGAGAAGGAAGAAGAAAGAGAAGAAAGAAGAGGGAACTGTCTCAGCATGCTCATTGTGAGAGAACACCAGGAGATCAGACAGTGCTGTGCAGCAATAAAACAGACATGAGACTGAAAATTGTCCGTTACTTCTTTTAAGAACTTTGCAAGGTTAAACCCCATTGGGGGTCTCCGCAGTCTGTCTCTATGGGAAATTTAAAACATCAACACATGTCTTGAAATACACATTGTTCCTCCTACTGAACCCAACAAACCACAGTTGCGTTGGAAACATTCTTTCATGGCTCACTTGTTATCTATTGATCCATATTTACTCTCATATTTCCTACATTAGGGTTGGGATCAATTAACGCTTCTGCCCAGCTGTCCTCATAATAGAAACATGATAATGAGGGGCACCTAGGTGGCTCCATTGGTTAAGCATCCGACTCTTGATTTCAGCTCAGGTCATGATCTCACCATCTGGGAGATTGAGCCCCACGTCAGGCTCCCCGCTGAGCATGGAGTCTGCTTGAGATTCTCTCTCTCCCCACTGCTCCCCTCGCACTCTCACTCTCTCCCTCAAAATGAATATATAAACATCAAAAAAAAACCAACTATGATAATTAACAGTGTGATACAGACCCAGCAGCAGAGAGATGAACGTAGTCAAACAGAGCTTGCAGAAATGAGTTCATGAGTGCACAAACACGCATACGTATGTGTGTGGTGAAGACGCGATGTTTCAAACATGGGAGAAGGGTGAATGATTTATGTGTCAACATGTATCCATTTGAGGGGGAAAAAAGTAGTTGTGTTCCTACCTCACACCTAGTAATAAAATATATTCAAATGCACGTGACAGGAGAGTCCTAGTAAGGGATCCAGTTCAAGATGGAGAGACAGGAGCCTTCTCCTTCCATGAACACAACCTATCCGCCATGATATGAATCAACTCTCTCTCAAGGAAATCCAGAAACCAGCTGAGTAACTCCTACCCCTTGGTACAGTAACATGCAATTGGGAAGGAACTCACAAATCCCAGCTTCTCTCTTAGGAGTGAAAGGTTGGACCGAACAACTAGTGCCCCAATTTTTAAGACTTCCACCAGAGAGAAGGGCCCCCAAAACACTCTGAGAGCCAGTGGTGCTTGGGTCCACAAGACCCACAAGGCTATATATAGCCAATGAGCAGGATCACCAGGAGTCACTGTGGCTGTCCTCCCAGGGCATAGGTGGCTCAGCACAGAGGGAGTAGACTGAAACGCCTATCTCCCAGTCTTGCCACGAAAGAGGCCTACCTGCTCCTCTTAAAAGCTTCATCCTGAGGTTCAGACTTCTAAATTAATACAAAGCTAGGCATTGACTGCAAACTTTTGCAGAGACTGGGGAGGTCAGTGGACACCATCTTTGGACCCTTGATGGCAATCTTCTCCAGAAATGGAGAGGTCGGTGGACACCATCTGTGGGCCCCGCTTCAGCCAGTTTTACCAGCTGCCACCCACAGGACATAGCACTTGATTCCAAAGGACTGTAACAAACAAAAAAACTGGCTATCCCCCCCACCCCAGCGCTCAACGCAGAGGGGGCAGACAGAAACGCCTATCTCCCAGTCCTTCCCTGAAAGAGCTCTACTTGTGAACCTTGAAAGTTGCTGCCTATTGCTCTCTGTTCCCCTCTTGGAACTGCTTTTGTTGTGTCCCAGAGATTGGGGACCACTGTGTTTTCATTTTCATCTGTCTCCATGTGTTTGGTTTCTTGTGTCTTCTTTGATTGCTTTGTTGCCCATTGGCTGTTCAGCACCATGTTGTGGAGACACCACGTTTGTATTTTTTCCAGTTTTTCTTTGTGATCTACTTCTAGTTTCATACCTTTGTGGTCAGAAAAGATGCAGGGCATGATTTCCATCAACAGACAAATGGATAAGGAAGATGTGCGTATATACGCACACAATGGAATATTATGCAGCCATAAGAAAGGATGAGATTATGCCATTTGTGACAACGTGGATGGACCCGGAGGATATTAGGCTAAGTGAAATAAGACTGAGAAAGACAAGTCCCAGTGATTCCACTCCTATGTGTAATCTAAAAAAACAAATGAATAAACAAAAAGCAGAATCACACCTCTGAATACAGAAGACAAACTGACGGTCGCTGGAAGGGAAGACGTGTGGTGGGATGGGCAAAATGAGTGACGAGGAGTGGGAAATACAGGCTTCCAGTTATGGAATGGACAATTCATGGGAATAAAAGGCACAGCATAGAAAGCATAGTCAAGGATATTGTAACAGTGCGACACAGTGACAGACGGTATCTACACTTGTGAGCAGAGCATAACGTGTAAACTTGTCAAATCACTATGTTGTACACCTCAAACTAATGTAACATTGTGTGTCAACTGTACATGAATTTAAAAAAAAAAAAAAAACTTTTTTAAAGGAAATGCCGCCTACAGCCCAGCTTCTCATCAGCTTGCATCTAGGTGTTCAGACCCTTCCCTTTTGGACGCTGAAAAGTCTTGTCACACCCTCAACTACTGGGAGCCACTAAGAACAAAGGCAACTGGCACAATCACAATGTTCAGAGGAAAACCCAGGCGCTAGGGAGCTAGGGAGCTAGGACAGGGCTGCATGGTAAGGTTCATCTACAGGAGAACACTCTCTCAAGGCTGGGGGATAGGAGAACACTCTCTCAAGGCTGGGGGTGGTGACCATTTTATCTAACACACAGAAACCACAATGAGAGTCAAGGAAAAATAAAGAAACAGAGGAGTATGTTGCAAACAAAAGAAAAAGATAAAACTCAAGAAACAGACCTTAATGAAATGGAGATAAGTGACTTGCCTGAGAAAGAGTTCAAAATAATGGTCATAAAGATTCTCAGTAACCTTGGGAGAATAATGCATGAATAGGGTGAGAATGTCCACAAAGAGATATAAGCAAGTACCAAACAAAATAGCTGAACTGAAAACTCAACAAATGGAGGGGCGCCTGGGTGGCGCAGTCGGTTAAGCGTCCGACTTCAGCCAGGTCACGATCTCGCGGTCCGTGAGTTCGAGCCCCGCGTCAGGCTCTGGGCTGATGGCTCGGAGCCTGGAGCCTGTTTCCGATTCTGTGTCTCCCCCTCTCTCTGCCCCTCCCCCGTTCATGCTCTGTCTCTCTCTGTCCCAAAAAATAAAAAAATAAAAAAAAATAAAAAAAAGTTGAAAAAAAAAAAAAAGAAAACTCAACAAATGGGGTTCACCAGCAGAATAGATGAAATGGAACAAAGGGATCTTTTAATTTATACATGGGGCAATGGATTTCACCCAGTGGAAGAGCTAAAAGAAAAAAGAATGAAAAAGATGTAGATTAAGGGACTCACAGAACAACATCAAGCAGACCAGTGTTTGCATTATAGGAGTCACAGAATAAGAAGAGGCAAAATGCTGAAAACATCCCTAACCAGGGGAAAGAAACATACATCCATAACCAAGAAGCCTGAGTGTTCCAGTTAAGATGAATACAGAGAGACACGTGTAATGAACTTGCAGAAATTAAAGACAAGGAGAGAATCTTTAAGGTAGTAAGACAAAAACAACTTGTTACATCTAAGGGAACCCCCATAAGCTGAAGGGTGTAGCACAATTCAAAGTGCTGAAAGAAAAAAATTCCAACCAAGAATACTCTACCAAGAAAAGATGTCCTTCATGATTTAAGGAAAAATAAGGTTTTTCAGACAAATGCAACAAGTTAATCCCCACTAGGCTGGCCTTACAAGAAAGGGTAAAGGGACTTCTTCAAGTGGAAACAAAAGGATGTTAATTAGTAACAAGAAAACCCATGAAAGTATAAATCACATTGGTAAAGGTCAATATAAATTTGGAATACTCTAACCGTCATCTTGGTGGGTAATTAGCATATCAACCTGGCATGAAGGTTAAAAAATAAAACTATTACCTACATCCTTTGCAACAGGGCACACAACATAAAGTGATTTATAATTTATACTGTGACATCAAAATATAAAACATGGAGGAGGGCAAAAATGTAAAGCCTCAATGTGCACTCTAAATTAAGGTGTTATCAGCTTAAAATAAGATGTTTTATAGAAGCTTCATGGTAATCACCAAGCAAAAACCTGTAACAGATACACAAAAGGTGAAGAGAAAGGAACCTAAGCATACCACTACAGAAAAGTCATCCAGTACCAAAGGAAGAGAGCAAGAGAAGGAGGAACAGACGAATTGTATAACAGCCAGAAAATAACTACAAAATAGTAACAGTAGCTATACTTCCACCAGATAAAATAGACTTTCAAAGACTAACCAGAGACAAACAGGGTCATTATATAATGATAAAGGGGTCAATCCAACGAGGATTAACATCCAATGAGGATATAACATTTGTAAATGTTTATATTATATATATATTATATATATGTATATAATTGTATATATACATATGTCATATGTAATTATATATTTAGATATGTATTTTTGTATATAATTATATACATTTTTATTTACACTGTATTTGCATATTTCTATATTATATTCTTGTATTTGTAAATATTTATTCATGCAACACAGGAGCACCTAAATATATAAGGCAGATATAACAAACCTGAAAAGAAAATTAGGCAGTAATACAGTAATAGTTGTGGACTTCAATACCTTACTTTCAACAATCATCAAGATGGAAAATCAGTAAGGAAACACTGGACTGAATCCACACATTAGACCAGACGGACATATACATTTCCAGAACATTTCATCCAAAAGCAACAAAATGCACGTTCTTCTCAAGCACAATGGGAAATAATGCAACATAGGTCATGCGTTAGGCCACAAAAAAAGTCTTAATACATTTAGGAAGACTGAAATCCTATCAAGTATCTTTTCTGACCACAATGATATGAAACTAGAAATCAAATATAAGGAGAAAATACTAGAAAACTAACAAATGTGTGGAGGTTATATAACACGCTTCTGAACAACCAATGGGTCCAAAAAGAAATCAGAAGAGAAATGTTAAAATATGTACAGACAGGTGCACCTGGGCAGCTCAGTTAAGTGCCCAACTTGTGATTTTGGGTCAGGTCACATCTCACAGTTGTGGGATTGAGCCCCACATTTGGCTCTGCCCTATGTGTGGACCCTGCTTGGGATCTTCTCTCTCTCCCTGTCCCTCTGCCCCTCCACATCTCATGTGCGCTCACTCTCAAAAAAAAAAAAAAAAACTGTCTACAAATTAAAGTGGAAATACAACATACCAATGCTTATGGGAAACAACAAAAGCAGTTCTCAAAGGGAAGCTGATTGCATTAAGTGTCTACGTTAAGAAACAAAAAAGATCTCAAAGAAACAACTGAACTTTACACCTCAAGAAACTAGAAAAAGAAGAGCAAATTAAACCTCACAGTTAGGTAATATGAAGGGAAACAATAAAGATCAGAGCAGAAGTAAATGAAATAGAGACTAAAAAATACAAAAGAAGAGATGAACCTAAGAGTTGTTTCTTTTGAAAAGGTAAAATTAACAAGCCTTTAGTTAGAGTCATCAAGGTAGAAAAAGAAAACAGGATTCAAAATCAGAAACCCAAGAGATTATAGGTAAAACCACATAAATACAAAAGATCATAAGAGACTACTAAGAACAATTATGCCAAAAAATTAGACAATCTAGAAGAAATGGAAAAATGTATAGAAACATAGAAACTTCTTATAAAATCTGAACACACTGATTACTACTACTGAGATGGAATCAGTAAACAAAAATCTCCCAACGAACAAAAATTTAAGACCATATGGCTTCACTGGTGAATTCTATCAAACATTTAAAGAATACCAATGCTTCTCAAACTCTTCCACAAAATAGAAGAGGAGGGAATATTTCCAAAGTCATTTTACAAGACCAGTATTATTCTGACATCAAAACCAGACAAGGACACTGTAAGAAAAGAAAATTACAGGCCAATGTCCCTGATGAATATGGATGCAAAAACTTCAACAAATGTTCAAGTGGGATTTATCCCTGGAATTCAAGGATGGTTCAACATCTGCAGATCAGTGTGATAACACCCTTTTAACAACACAAAGGATAAAAATTAGATGACTGTCTCAGTAGATGCAGAAAAAAGCATTTAACAACCTCATTGTCCATTCATGATTAAAACTCTGCGGGTGTACAGGGAACATTCCTCAACATAAAAAAAAGAAAAAAGCCATACATGACAAGCCGACAGCCAACATTCTACTCGATGAAAACCTGAAAGGGTTTCCTCAGAGATCGGGAATAAGACCAGGACGTCTACCCTCAACACTCTTATTCAACAGAACACTGTGACTCCTAGGCAGAGCAACTAGGCAAGAAAAATAAATAAAGAATACTCATATCAGAAAGGGAGAAATAACACCATCTCAACTTGCAGATGATAAGATATTATCTTAAAAAAAAAACCCCAAAAAACAAAAAAAAACCTGTTAGAACCAGTAAGTGAATTCAGCAATTTTGCAGGTTACAAAATCAACTTAAAAAAATCTGTTGGGGGGCGCCTGGGTGGCGCAGTCGGTTAAGCGTCCGACTTCAGCCAGGTCACGATCTCGCGGTCCGTGAGTTCGAGCCCCGCGTCAGGCTCTGGGCTGATGGCTCGGAGCCTGGAGCCTGTTTCCGATTCTGTGTCTCCCTCTCTCTCTGCCCCTCCCCTGTTCATGCTCTGTCTCTCTCTGTCCCAAAAATAAATAAAAAAAAAACGTTGGAAAAAAAAAAATTTAAAAAAAAAAAAATCTGTTGGGCTTCATATACTAATAATGATTCATCAGAAAGAGAAATTTTTTAAATTTCCATTTACAGTTGCATCAAAAAGATTAAAATATCTAGGAAAAAAATTCAACCAAGGAGGTAATGATCTGTCCACTGAAAATGTAAGACATTGATAAAAGAAGACACAAATAAATGCTCACAGATTGAAAGAATAAGTATTGCCCAAAGCAACCAACAGATTCAATGCATATCAAAATTCCAAAGGTATTTTTCACAGAAATAGAACAAACTTAAAATTCATATACAACTACAAAAGATTCTGAAAAGCCAAAGTGGTCTTGGCTAAGAAGAACAAAGCAGGAGACATCACACTTTCTGATTTTCAACTATCCTACAAAGCTGTTATCATCAAACATATCATATTGGCATAAAAATAGATACATAGATCAGAACAGAATAGAGAGCCCAGAAATAAATCATATATGTATGGTCAATTTATGACAAAGGAGCCAAAAACAGCGAGGGGGGAAAAGTTAGTTTCTTTACTAAATAGTGATGGTAAGACTGGACAGTCACATGCATAAGAATGAAACTGGACCTCCATTTTACATCATACACAAAATCAACCCCAAACGGATTAAAGACCTGGACATAAGGCCTGAAATCATAAAACTCCTAGAAGGAAACATAAGGAATAAGCTTATTGACATTGGTCTTAGCAATGATTTTTTTTAATTTCACACCAAAAGCAAAGGCAATAATAAATATAAAAATAAACAAGTGGGACTACATCAAACCATAAACCTTCTGTATAGCAAAAGAAATCAACAAAATGAAAAGCCAACCAACTGAATGGGATAAAATATTTGCAAATCATGTAACTAAGGGATTAATACCCAAACATATATAAAGGTTTCATACACTTTAATAGTCAAAAGAAACAACAATTTGATTAAACTATGGGCAGAAGATCTGAAGAGACATTTTTCCAAAGACACACAGATGGCCAACAGGTAAATGAAAATGTGCTCAACATCGTTAACCCGGGAAATGCACATAAAAGCACAATGAGATATTACCTCACACCTGTTAGAAGGGCCATTATCAAAAAGACAATAACAAGTGTGGTGGGCGTGAGGAGGAAAGTGAACCCACATGCATTACTGGTGACGATGTAAAATGGGGCTGCCACTATGCAAAAAGAGTATGGAGGTTGCTCAAAACGTGAAAAATAGAACAATGTTTCTATTGTTAGACAGATAATTGTTAGAACAATTATCTAACAATTCCACCACTGGTTGTTCACCTGAAGGAAATTAAATCACGACCTCAAACAGGTATCTATGCCTCCGGG
Source organism: Neofelis nebulosa (assembly GCF_028018385.1). Taxonomy (NCBI): domain Eukaryota; kingdom Metazoa; phylum Chordata; class Mammalia; order Carnivora; family Felidae; genus Neofelis; species Neofelis nebulosa. The sequence continues at coordinate 128,464,873 of NC_080789.1, forward strand.
TTCACTGCAGCATTATTTGCAATAGCCAAGATATGGAAACAACCTAAGTGTCCATCGACCAATGAATGGATAATGTGGTTTATATACACCATAGAGTATTATTCAGCTGTAAAAAAAGAATGAAATCATGCCATTTGTGACAACATGGATCGGATCCTGAGAGCGCTATGCTAAATGAATTGTGTCAGACAGAGGAAAAAAAAAATACTGTATTATCTCACTCCTATGTGGAGTCTTAAAATAAAAACAAATTGAACTCACAGAACAGATTGAGTTTGTCAGAGGCAGGGGTTGGGGGGGGGCATGATTTGTGAAAGTGGTCAAAAGGCACAAACTTCCAGTTATAAGATAATTAAGCCCTGGAGATGTTATGTACAGCATAGTGACCACAATTAACAATACTATATTGGATATTTGAAAGTTCCTAAGAAAGTAGATCTTAAAAGTGCTCGCCACAAGAAAAAAATTGTAACCATTGATATGTTGGATGTTAAACAACCTTATAACCATTTTGCAATATATACATATATCACATCATGCTGTTCACCCAGAAATAATACCACATTGTAGATCAATTATACTTCGATAAAACTGGAGAAAATTTTAAATACAACTAGTAAATATTCTAAGTGACTTTATATGGGCTTAGGATAGAAAAAGACTTTCTAAGCATGACATAAAGAGGGAAAATGATAGCACGGACACATAAAATTTTATAATTTCTGTCTATACAAAGCCAGAAGTAAAATTAAAACAGGAATGACAAGCTAGAAAAAAGTACACAGGTGGCTGACCAAGAGTTGACATTATTATACTCCGTCCCAAAGGGAAAATGCCTTTAGGATGGAACAGGACACTCACAAATGACCCAACCACTCTCCTAGTTTCAGTTTCTCTCTTGAAAATTAACGATAATGGGGGCGCCTGGGTGGCTCAGTCGGTTAAGTGTCCGACTTCGGCTCAGGTCACGATCTCACGGTCCGTGAGTTCGAGCCCCGCGTCGGGCTCTGTGCTGACAGCTCGGGGCCTGGAGCCTGTTTCAGATTCTGTGTCTCCCTCTTTCTGACCCTCCCCCGTTCATGCTTTGTCTCTCTCTGTCTCAAAAATAAATAAACGCTAAAAAAAAAAAAAAAAAAAGAAAGAAAATTAACGATAATGATAACACATGTAAAGAACTTAGTGTTGACCTTGCATTCACAGTTTCTAATAAAAGCGGTGTTATCTATTACTGCATATGTGTGTGCCTGCATGGAGGCACCTACACAGACCAACTCTACCAGCTTGCCCAGGATTGATCCGTGGTAAAACCGAAAGCCCAATATCCCAGGAAACTCTTCAGTTGGCAAATTGGGATGACTGGTCACCCTACTTCACACATACATACAAACATAGCAAAAGACCTGAGAGAACGTGCACCAAGGTTTTAACAGGGCTTAATTCTGGGAAGGAATTAAGATTAAATTAAATAAGATTAAATTAAATAAGATTCCTTTTCAGTTATGCTTAGCTGTGTATTCTAATTTTTCCTATAAACGTGGGTGTATAATAAAAAAAATTATAATTTTTCATTGAATTTAGACCCCAGAACTTTCTAAAAAAATTTTTTTAGGGGCGCCTGGGTGGTGCAGTCGGTTAAGCGTCCGACTTCAGCCAGGTCACGATCTCGCGGTCCGTGAGTTCGAGCCCCGCGTCGGGCTCTGGGCTGATGGCTCGGAGCCTGGAGCCCGTTTCCGATTCTGTGTCTCCCTCTCTCTCTGCTCCTCCCCCGTTCATGCTCTGTCTCTCTCTGTCCCAAAAATAAATAAAAAACGTTGAAAAAAAAATTAAAAAAAAAAATTTTTTTTTAATGTTTATTTTTTGAGAGACAGAGTGTGAGCAGGGGAGGGGCAGAGGGGGGGTGGTCATGGAATCCGAAACAGGCTCCAGGCTCTGAGCTGTCAGCACAGAGCCCAATGCGGGACTTGAACCCACGAACTGTGAGATCATGACCTGAGCCAAAGTGGGACGCTTAACCAACTGAGCCACCCAGGCGCCCCGCCCTAGAACTCTTAATAATGGTGGAATGATTTCCAAAATATAGATTGAGTCAGATATCAATACTTCTTGCAATGGGAGAAAAATATTTTGGCCCTGAGACATGATGTGTATCAATTTGCTGGTACTAAAGCAATGTTCCCTGTGCCTGGTTTCTGCCCTTTAATGTCTTGACAATTAGTGTGGGAAACACAATAAAAGTGGTTTAATAAAAGGCAAGGTATGCAGTTAAATTAGCGCACAATGTTTTTAGTGCTGTCAGTAAAAACTGAAGAAGCTCCATGGTTCTGTTGCATTTAATACATTGGCCTTTGTGATGTCATCATTTCAATGACTGGGATTTAAATGCTGAAATTTCATCCATTGGTTGCTAGGATTACGTCATTATATAATGAACTTGATGGCACAATGATAGATTTTGTGATCTATACTTGAGGGGTTTTATTTGTATTTAATTTCCTTAAAATCTGAAGCGTTCCTAACTTAGATACATGCTTTGAAGTGTCTTTCTTTCGGGGAGAGGGGCAAAGGAGGAGGGCAGACGTGGGTCCCAGAACCTTGATGAGAAAAAGAAAAGATACTTTCATTATTCTTTTAGTACGCACGGAGCTGTACATTCACAGAAGACAGATGTGGCAGGGAAGGACCACCGGGTGGCCGCCTCTTCCTGTGACCAGGAAAAGTTTAGCAATCCACACAAAGGTTCATCAGTACCAGTGGGATTGTCTCGCATTTCCTTATTTAGTGCCAGCAAGCTGTTAATGGCTTGACTAAAGTCTTTCCAGTTATTGTATTTCTGAATACTTCCACATGAGATTTAGAATGTCTGAGTTGTTAAGAGAAAAAAAATTTGGAACACTGCAAGCCCACAAGACAGCCTCTGATTCCCTAGCTCTACTTCTTAGAGCTAAATTCAAAACACAGACACACACACACACACACACACACACACACACAGCTCTTGGCCAGGACCTCATGAAAACAGAGATGTAACCCCATAACTCGGCCCTATTCAGAAACCCGGGCTCTCCGATGGAAACGGCTCATCTACATTCCCAGAGCCCCCTTAGCCATCATTCCTGATGCCTTCAAAACCCTGTCTTCTGAATCCAGCCTGATTCTCAGCCCTATACACTTACGGCCTCAGTCCCCTCTACAGAGAGCTGTCTGCACCTATCACGATTGGCCTTAACTACAGACCCTCAATCAAGTATCTGGGATTGCATTACTGCTCTATACATTCCTCCCTGGCTTTGCCCAAGACAAAGGGTCTCTTTGCAGCAATTGCAACTAATCAAAAACAAATTGAGCTTTGGGCTTTACCGCTCTCAGAAACAAAACAAAACCAAGAGCCAAACCACACCAGAAAATCCTCCTATAGCACCTCAGCAGTGTTCTAGGGACCTTAGGGTTTGCCCTGGCTAGTGCCACCCCTCGCTTCCTGGTGGGAAAGAGAGCAGGTGGGAGGTGGCATCTAAGTGACTCATCCCACTAAAACTCAAGGGGGCAGTTGCTTTTAATAAAAGCTATTGCAACCACTTTCTTTGGCTTAGGGGGCGTTCCCAGACCCTAGGGGGCGTTCCCAGACCCTTTGCCCACCCCCTGGTGGCAACTACCTCAACTACCCCAACTACCTCTATGACCCAGACTCTTCCCAGGGGCTAATGTTAATGTCACCGGATGCCCAGAACGTCTTCTAACACACATTTGGAGATCCAAGGTGGAAAAGGGAATCTTGAGTTTTGGTGATCAAGATGAACATGAGTAGAATGTATGGGGCAGGAAGACCTTGAAGATAGCTTCTTGTTACCTTGGAGATTCAGAAGTCGGGGTCTTCCAGCAGCTGGTGCAGGCAGAATGTACATTGTGTTTGGAGGTAAGCCCAGACTCACAAATCTCCCTGACTCCCTCCCCCAGGGGTCCAGCATTAGCTATGGAACTCCTTATATGTGTATAGGGATAGCTTCCTTAATACCGACCAGCTGTTAGGTTAACAGTAGTGCCAGGGATGGCAGGGGACCAGCAGGAATGGAACAATGATTGATACAAAAGGGAGTGTTCTGGCTAGTGAGCTATGGTGAGTCATTACAACTGAATTCTGTTAGGAATATGTAGCGCATGTGTCTTTTAGTAAGGGGCTCTACTCTGGAGTTAATATTAGAGTATCAATTGATAGAATCCACATGGCTGATCATCTGTATACAGTGGACAGATGGAACCAGACTTGGAAGGTCTAGAACAGTCAGCTGTTCGGTCCGACAACAGAATCACCTAGGATATTATGACTATACATCAATGGGCCTCCTCCTCTGCCTACTGAATCATAATATTCAGAGGTGGAACTTTAGCACAAAGCTTGAAAACAATACTTTTTGAAACCTCACAAGAGGCACAGTCAAGGTGGTGAACTACTGTTCAAGATCAATGCTCTCCAAAAGTGGGAGACAAAATAGGGACTAAGTTCTGGTATTACATGGCCAGACTGTAGAAGTATTAGGTGGCCAGATAATCTAGGACATATGGGACCAGGTAACCTGTGGAGCGGTTATATGCTTAGCTAATCTGTGAACATGTTTGAAGTTAGAAATCCATCATTTTCAAAGGTTGTAAAATAGATACTCAACCATATAACCTTGTTCTGGTCAGCTTAGTCCAGCCAGATAGAACACTTATTCCTAAGCAGTTCACTTAGGAAGTTAAATAAAGTTGAATCAATAGGATTGGAGTCATTGTTTTTCTTTTTTTAATGTTTCTTCATTTTTTGAGAGACACAGAGAGACAGAGCATGAGCAGGGAAGGGGCAGAGAGAGAGGGAGACACAGGATCTGAAACACGAACTGCGAGATCCTGACCCGAGCCGAAGTCGGACGCCCAACCGACTGAGCCACCCGGGCACCCCTAGAGTCACTGTTTTTCTGACCACACTTGAGTAAACAGACCAATGGTTTGTAAACACTCGCTATCAGAACAAGCGCAACCAGTGGCAACGAGGCTCTGTCCTGATAGTAATGACAAGGGAAGGACAGTGGAATGGTGGGCACTCTAAGAAAGCCGAGTCCTTGGAAAAAAAAATGTGACCACTACAGGTAACACGTCAATGAACAGAGTCAACTTTTTCTGGATGATTTCCACAGAGAAAGCAAGGAAAAAGATGGTATCTGAGTGAAATCAATCCAGGGTATAAGAGTAGGAACATAAGCTCTTTTGCCAGCCACATACATCCCTATCCATGAACATGGGAGCTTGGGTAGACGAACAAATGGTAGATAGTCTACATTACCACCACTTCCTTCTTTGAGCACAATTTCCAATAATTAGGTCACATCTCATTTTAAAGTCCCTGGTATTGAGTGCTCAGTTTGATCGAGAGGAGACTGGGTTCTGATGGTCCAAATTCTTCTGAATAAATCAGTGAGTCAATCAACGGACAGGTCCAGTAGTTGGCAACATAGTGTAATGTCATGGCAGACTTAAGGCCACTAAAAGTCTTGTTGGATAACATTTAAGTATCTTTTTTTCAAGTTTATTTGAGAGAGAGAGAGAACACACATGTGCAGGGTGTGGGCAGAGAGAATCGCAAGCAGGCTCTGCACTGTCTGCACAGAGCCCGATGCAGGGCTCAAACTCGTGAACCATGAGATCATGACCAGATGATCTCATCCAAAAACACCCTCACAGACACGCTCAGAAGCCTTGACCAAATACATGAGCATACAGCCTAGATGAGTTGCCACGTAAAATTAACCACCACAGTGCCAAGTGGGCACCCTAATGAATTTAGAAGGCCACAGATCCTCAAGTGTCAGATATAGGGGTGTTCTTCTTCCCCCCCAGGTTGTAGATGGGTGGCTGAATGAAGCAGGCATCGATGGGCCCCAAACCAAAAAAACACACCAACCTAACCAGGATGGTATTCATTCCCTCTGGAAATCACAGTGTGGGGAATAACGAGAAAACCTGATGGTGCTAGTTGAAAAAAGTCCTTGTTTCCAGTGCATGTTAGCATAGGGTCCCGAATGAGAATAGAGGGACACACGTCATGTTCTCAATGCATTAAAGCAAGGTGTAGGCAGTGTTAGGACGAAGGAGGAGTGGAATCTCACACGGTTAAACCCCCTTCTGCTGGATTATTTGCCCTTAAAGGCTTTGAAGGCTGTATCCCAGCCTTTGGCTTACCATTTGTTTTCCCAAAAATCAAACTAAAATACCTCTGGAAAAACTCTTACTCCTATTATGGATCACGTCCACCTTTATGAGTTTCACAGGAGCACACACAATTGGCAGACCGTCTATCTTGTACAAGAACTTGGCAAAAGAACACTATTGTGACTCCATTCAGAGTCGTTAAGGTTACCACGGTCTCCCTACTGAAAAGTGATCCTCGCAGAGCCAGTAAAATCAACCACGGTAGCAGAGAAGCCACTGTTACTACCACTGAGTGAGCTACGGTCAGGGGCCTTGTCACGCACTGGGGGCTTTGAAGTTAAGGAGTTCCAAGTTTGGCTCTTCCAAGCAAACCAAACCGGCTAGGGATAGCACCCATAGGACTTAAAGCAGACTAGAGCAGGCCTAAGAGAAATGAAGCAGGGGACACCGTAATGGATCCTCATCTGCACCCCCTCCAATAGATCACAAACTCCTAAACGTGGGGGCTTTGTCTTGTTCTCAGCCGAATGCCTGGAATCTGGCACGTAACAAACTGTGCTCGGCGAACACGTTAACTGGCTGAGCGATGGACTGATTAAAGTCCAAAGCAGTTTTCCTCAAAGTATGACACATCATCCTAGTGGTCAAGAAAGAATGGGACTGGTTTTTTGTTTTTTGTTTTTTTGTAGGAAAACTGGAATGTTCTCAGAGTATAAAAGGGCCACCATCTTGGCAAGTGCAACTCTTGTCTCTCTGTCAAGTGCGACTGGCATGGCACGTTTGCTTAGCGCCCAGACAATGCTCGGGGACATATCTGATAGGTAAATATGGCAGGCTAGGTGGCCCCAAACTTATTCATTCCAACAGCCCTTTCTCTTCCTAGCAAAGGACAGAAGCTCCTGGAACGTCTTAACCAGGTTGCTCAATCTGCCTGGATGTTAACTTCTCGAGGGCAGAGACCATGTATCTCATCCCCAGCACATAGCATATTGCCTGACATCCACGGGAATGTGCTCAGGCGATAGTTATCTGATGCTTATGTTCTTGGTTCTTTCCTGCCAAGCGAGGAGATTGGAGCATAGTGGAATTTCAGGAAGCCCGTGATAACAGAAAGCTGGTGAAGCGAGCAAAGATCATTACAGTGGAATACCAGAAAGAATTAAGAGTAGCAGAGGACATTGGCAGAGACATTAACACTTGAAGAGAGTAACTAGACTATTGAATAGCTGGGGGTAATCAGAAAACAAAAGGGAAGAAAGAGAGACTACCCGTGAGTAGTTATTCTGCCCAAGTATAAAATGTACTATTATGATCTACATAAAAAGATGGAGAGCAAGAGACTGGATTTTTAGAGAATTTCAAAGAACATGGAAGGCAGAGGTGCCAATCCTGAAGAGCTTACACAGTATATTTTTTCGTTAATAACAACCTGGACCAAGTGTCATAATAAGAAATATTAATTTCATCATCAGGGATTATCATTAGCTTGGGTAACTTACATGCAGATTTCCCTTCAATAATCCCTAAAATATAAACATTATAATATTCTGTGTTATATATAAATGTTATATATTTACAACATTTCTCTTTGTAAACTGCTAAGATATACATAAAACCCCCACAAGTATATTGAATTTTCTTGTCATCTGCAAACAAGAATTATCATTTTAAAAAAAGGAATTTAGTCCTTGCAAATGAATAAGTCTCAAGGTCACCATTTTGAACGCTGCTGAAAAATCTCCAGTTCCTCTCCAAACTTACAACTCTGAGCAGACCAAAAGGTGTATGTAACTTATTTTACTGAAGAAGGGGTTTTGTTCACAGTGACTAAATATATAGAAATGTACTTAGGTTTTTCATAGAAAAGTTAATGTGTACTTCCTAAAATTGCAATTAAAATTCACAAATAATACATAAAATTTTAACTCTGCTCACATTTCAAAGAGAAATTGATTTTTTTTTGCCTTGAAAAGGAAAATAAGATGATGACAAGGCCTTTGTTACAGTGAAGTTCGTGTCAGGTTAATATTTGACATCTATTCGATTTTGACTTGTCTTTAGGTGCTGAAAATTCTAATATACAGAACTTAGAGGTGTTCGGCAAAATCAGAAAAGACTAAGCTTGTGTCAAGATTCACTGAAACCTCCCAGTTCTTTGAAATGAATTATGCCCTATGATTTCCTATGTCTATGAAATGACCTTAGGCAAAATCTATATCCTGATATCCTCAAAGAATTTTTTTAAGTGTATTTATTTATCTGAGAGAGAAAGAGACAGCATGAGTGGGGGAGGGGTAGAGAGAGGGAGAAAGAGAGAATCCCAAGCAAGCTCTGAGTTGCCCACGCAGAGCCTGACCCAGGTCTCAAACCCAGGAAACTGTGAGATCATGACCTGAGCCCAAACCAAGAACCGGATGCTTAACCGACTGAGCCAACCAGGTGCCCCGAAGATAAGAATTTTTAAAAAGGAGAGGAGCCACGGGGCACCTGGGTGGCTCAGTTGGTTGAGCACACAACTCCTGATGTTGGCTCAGGTCATGAACTCATGGTTCGTGAGATGGAGCCCTGAGTGGAGCTCCATACTGACAGTGTGGAGCCTGTTTGGGATTCTTCGATTCTTCCTTCCTTCCTTCCTTCCGTCCTTCCTTCCTTCCTTCCTTCTCTTTCTTTCTTTCTTTCTTTTTCTTTCTTTCCTTCCTTCCTTCTTTCCTTCCTTTCTTTCTCTTTCTTCCTTCCTTCCTTCTTTTTTTCTTTCTTTTTCTTTCTTTCCTCTCTTTCTTTCCTTTCTCTCTTTCTTTCTCTCTTTCTCTCTCTCTCTCTGTCCCTCCCCTGCTTGTGCTCTCTCTCAAAAATAAACTTTTTTTTTTTTTAAAGGAGAGGAGTCATAAGCAGAGACCTTCGGACTTGCCTATTCCTACCCATCAAGGACTTTCTCCACACTACTCTGCTATGTCCCTATGGAATAGCCAAGAAGGACCTCAGTCCCACTGCATTCAGGGAGAGGGACAGCAACCTAGTGTGGTCTGAACCATTTCACCCCAGAAGCACCATTAACATCATGGTTGTGTTTTGTGGCATACTGTTCCATTACAAGGCCATTGTGAACAAACTAGGTGGGCTGGTTTTTTGACAATCACATTCGTTCCCATCAAAAACTATGTTCCAAGTTCCATCCAACTCAAAAAAACTGGCTTTGAGGGCACAGTCTGTCCAGAGCCTAGCCACTGCTTGTATGTCAAGTTATACTTGCACTAGTCATGAATTTCACCCTCATTAGTTTTAATAGAACAGGGCAGAGATTCAGATATATTTTCTTCCTATGGGAATAAATATATGATTTATGCCCATCTATGTCCCACTTTGTCAGAGACAGTGGTTAATATTTTTTAAAAAATAGAAATGGAAGGTAAAATCTTCTAACCACTTCTGTTTTTACCACTGGAGCCAGACCTCTATTTTCTTAATATTTTGTTCTAAGAGGAGAGCGGAAGGCTGCCGTTTTCACTATTATTCCACAGGCATCTTGGGCCAACAAAGCTAATAGGGAAACTGAAAACTACGCGGTTATTTCCTAACAGAGAGCTCAATTCTCTCCAGACTGTGTCTTCCCTATTTGGTAAAAGTCTGTGCTACATCTCAGCTGATTGTTGATTAGCTTTGGTCTTGAATCCTCAGAGGGTGATAGCTGGATGGAACATGAAATTGGACATGGAGGGAACGTCCTTGGATGTGTGGCCACCCTTAGATAGAATGCAATTTCCGGTACATTTTCAAGTCCTAATCACATCACTATTACCTTCACTCGTAGCTACTGGTTACTGAGAATGAAGCTGGGCTTTTGCATTTACTGGGTAGGAGGTGATTAATTGAAGGCATACAGACTCATGTCTTGCCTCTCACATTATTATAATCTAGTGGTGTCTCATGGTCCCACCGAAAGGACAAACTTTCATCACAGCAAGCTGTGTTTGTGGTGGCAGGCCTCCAAAAGAGTGTTGTTTGGCAAAAACAGGAGTGTTTTTAGCAACAAAATCCAACACAACTGTAGGCTACAATCTGAAACCAGCATAGTGTGGGCCAATTAACTAAGCATCTGTTACATCTGACCCCAAACTCTTACCCCACAGTCTTATCTTCACGTGTGAAACCGAGCAATCCCTGGGCTAGGTGGATTTTATCTTTTTTTTTTTTTTTTTCACCTAAGTCAGAGATTCAAGTTTGTCTGCAAATGTTCTCTGAATGTTCACAGCTTTCTAGATCAGTTAAGGGGTGGGGCGGGGGGGGGGGGGGAGGGGGGTGTCCTCGTTTCTAGCGAAATTTGTTTTGAAAAACCTCCGTATTGAGAATTTATACGCCTAATATAAAAATTATTTTGTATCGGATGGCACGCGTTCCGATGAAACTAAAAGAAACTCCAGCTCAAAGTGACTTAAACAATAAAGAGTAAAAGAGTATTTACGACTCACATCACGGAAAAGCTGAGGAGCCAGGCAGATGTAAGGCGCGGTTCGGCCAGAACTCTGGCTCCATCTACCTCTGCTTCTCTCGGTGCCTCCTCCATGACGCCGGCCAGCAGCCATCAGGGCAGGTGCGTGCTTCCTCCTTCCTAATCTGGAGGAAAAGACTTGCGATTGGTTGACACCTGAGCACTAACCTCACCCCTACCAATCATGTGGCCAGAAAGATGTTACAGGCTATCTGGCTAGCGCCAAGCAGAACCTATCCTGACGTCCATCCCACCTGCAATGCCTGAATGTTCTGTAAGGTGGGGGAGAGGGTCAGAAGGTGGAGGGGGTGCAAGGTCCCCCATGGAAATGGGAAAGACAAGGGATGGATGCCATGCCACATAAGCAACTATTGAATGCCAACTGCATCATTTTCCTCAGAAGAGAACTGCTTTTTCTTTTCAGAATTATGATAGACATTACAGATACATACATAGTCTAAGGAGCATGTACTTTTTTAGATTACAGAAAGAACCAGGACAGTATTTACCTACCCCCAAAGAACAATTTTTACCAATGTTTATAACGGTTAGGGAGCCAAGCGTTGTGGAAACTGAGCCCTTGGATTTAAATTGCGCCCCCATCACTGACTAGCTGCATGACGTTGGGTAAGTCAGTCAGCATCTGTGTGTCAGTGAATGAGGATAACAATAGCGGCCGCATCATCAGGACTAAGTGGGATCACACAGGCAAAAAACGCTCGTAGCAGTAATAAGTGCTTCGTGGTTGTCGCCCACCCGTTAGACGGCAGCTTCTACCTGGGCAGGGACCCCCCCTGCCTTATCTCCTGCTGTAATCTCAGCGGCCAGTGTAGCCGCGTGTTGGTAAACATTTTGGGGTAGAAGGAGGTAATCCCTCTCCTCTCTCTCCAAACGTAAAGAAGAGGAAAGGGTTAAGAGAATGAGAAGCCGGTACAGCTAGAGCAAGTTTTTGGTTGAAAGCCAGCACTAAACTCCAGGAGGAATGGGGTTTGGAGTCGTAGATTTGCTGTGAGTGCTATTGGAACAGCGCAGCTGACGGCGTCTGGAAGGGAAGAGGTCGAAGTGTTTGTTGAATCCCACGGCATGGGCTTCTTCCTTTTTGGTTTTTTTCCTTTGGAGCCCGAGAAGCCAAGGATGAAGTTGGCTCATCTGGTTCAGTAACATAATCTTAAAATGAAAAATCTGGGAGTCTCTCTGTGGGAAAAGGGAGAACAAGAGGATTCAAAGGAAAAAAGACAATAGAGGATTTAATCCAAAACATCTAAAAGCAAATATTGTTTTCAGGAGTTTTCAGAGATTGCCTACAAAGGGAGAAAGAAATTGATGACTAAGGGAGAGAAGGACGAAGCTGTGGAGACCTCAAATACAGGGACGGCACAGGCATCTTTTAAGTATACTTGCAGGAGTGCCTGGGGGGCTCAGTCCCTTAAGCAACGGACTCTTTGATCTCCGCTCAGGCCATGATCTGTCGGTTCTGAGTTCGAGCCCTGCCTCGGGCTCTGAACCTGCTTGGGATTGTGTCTCTGCCTTTCCCCTGCTCGTGCACTCTCTCAATCTCTCGATAAGAAACAAACTTGAAAAAAGAAAAAAGCAAAAGGTATACCTGCAGGGATTCCTCATTCATACAGATAAACATGCTTCATTTTGGGCCCTCCCCCCGCCCCCAACCTTCCTTACCTCCTGGGCTTCTGCCAAGACGTGGCATAATATGAACTGCGAACATGGGTGCATGAGAAGAAACTAAACTCTCCTCCCAAGATAAAGCAAAAAAAAAATCCACTTTGTGGGCGGAGGGGGTGCCTAGGTGGCTCAGTCGGGTGGTCTCTCTCTCTCTCTCCAAAATTAAATGAGTAAAACACATTTTTAAAAAATTCACTTGGGAATATTCAGAGACACAACGTTAGATAGAAGCTATAGAGAAGATATAAAAAAAATACGTAATTTTGCATATTTGTTTTAAATAGACTTTTAAATTTAGGATAGTTTTCGATTTACAGAAAATTCGCCAAACAAAATAGTACAGAGAGTCTCTGTAGAATACTCTGTGCCCAGTGTCCCCCATTGGTAAGAGCTTACATTAGGTACCGTCCATTTGTCAGACTTACCAAACAAATTGATACGTTACTAACCGAATCGCGTACCTTATTCCGATGTCTTTCATTTTTACCCAGTCCTTTCTCTGTTCCATGCCACCCAAGGTACCACATCACACTTAGTTGTCATGTCTGAGGCTCCTCTAAGGGGTGACCTTTTTTAGGCTGCTTCTTTTAGCCAACCTTGACGCTTTGGAGGAATACTGGCCAGATATTTCGTAGAGTGTCCCTCAATTTGGGTTTGTCTGATGATTTTCTCTTGATTACACTAATCCCAGTGGAATTATAGTTTTGGGGAAGAAGACCACAGAGGTATCTATGGTCATGAAATGACTCATCACATCATTTCAAAGTTACATTATCAACATGAATTTCCACTGATGATGTTAATCTTCTGACCATTTACCCCCTTTCCATACTGGGTAGAAGGTCACTGCACACAGTCCACACCTTAGGTGGAGAAGAAGTTATGCTTCACCTTCTTAAGGGGACAGTGTCTACATATATATTTTTTTTATTTTTAATTCTTCCATATGGGAATTTGTCTCTTCTCCCCACTTCTTTACTTATTCAATCATTTATTTATATCACTATGGACTTGTAGGAGTCTGCTGGGGCTGCCATTACAAAATACCACAGACTGGATGACTTAAAAAGAAATTTATTTTCTTACAGTTTTGGAGGCTGGAAGTCTAAGATCAAGGGAACAGTAGGGCTGGTTTCTGATGAGACCTCTCTTCCTGGTTTGCAGATGGCCATCTTTCACCGTATCTTTACTTTCCTCTGTGCACATGCAGAGAGAGAGAAAGAGAGCGAGGGAGAGAGATTGAGATCTGGTGTCTCTTCCTCTTCTTATTGGGTTAAAGTCCTATGGAGTTAAAGTCCCGCCCATATGAGCCATAATTTACCATCTTAGAGGCCCTATTTCCAAATATGTACCCCCTGGGGGACAGGGCTTCAACATGAATTTGGTGGGGCTTGGGGGAGGGCACAATTCAGTCCATAACAGGGATTATGATGATTTCTTTTATACTTTGGGTTGTAATCCAGTACTATATTATTTATTTTGTTGTCCAAGTGGCCTTTGGGAGCTCTTTAAGTTGACTCTCGTGTCCCCTTGACACGCCCCCATCTGTTTGTTTGTTGAGTCCTCCCTTATTTTCTACACTACAAGACGTTCTAGTTTGATCTTACATATTGCCTCCCCCGGCCCTAGAACAGCCACTTCTCCAAGGGGCCGTGACTCCTTTTATTGGAGAATGATGTCAGACACACAGGCTGGTCCCTGGGTCTGTTTGTGGCTACTAGGTGTTGTCTCGAGGCCCACACAGTGATAGCACTTGTTTGAACATCCCTTATGTTGATTTTTCAAGGAGTCTGATGATAGTTTCCTACCCCACATCTAGAAAATAGAAATGAAGTAGTAGAAAAAAGTAAGTTACCGAGAATCAGAGAGACATTCTGTGATTTATCCTCAAGTTTTACCACTTTGCAGACATGTGACCTCCTGCAAGTTACTTAAGCCCATATTCCTCATTTTTAAAATGGAATATTTAAAAATATGTTAAAGAGATTATATATATATGTATATATATATATATATATATACATATATATATATATATATATATATAGAGAGAGAGAGAGAGAGAGGGAGAGAGGGAGATAGAGACAGAGAGAGAGAGAGAAAGAGAGACAGAGACAGAGAGACTACATATACATATATATATATATACACACACACACACACACACACACACACACACATATGGTAAAGCGAAGCATCAAGTTCATGACCAATAAATATTAGTAGCCCCTTAGGATGCAAGTCACCTAATATTTCTGCAATTTGGACCTTTGAGCAAGAGATAAATGCTTTGGTGAATATTCTTCTCCACTGGCAAAATCTAACGCAAGAATCAGTTGACTTATTTATCAAGATTCTCTCCCGTATTTCAAACGAAACTCTATATGTGTGTATAAATATTGTCTCAAATTCAAAATATCTGAAGCTAAATCATTTTCCCTAAACTAAGTCCCACATTAGAATTTTACATTTCTAAAAGGAGCCACATAATTCACCCAAATTATCTAGACTCAGACTCTGGTAATGCCAGAGTAGATGTTTCAACTAACCCTCCTGCTAAGTATAATTTTAAAAACTTGACAAAGTATTTTTTTCCCTTAGTTTTAAAGACATTGGAGCATTTATAAGTCACTAAGGAATTGTCGAGCCAATGTCCAGAAGAGTTGGTAGCCAATATCGATGGCCATGTTTCCCCAAAAGAATCTTCTATTTTTCTTTTTTTAAATGTTTTTATTTATTTTTGAAGGGGAGAGAGAGACAGAGCATGAGTGGGGGAGGAACAGAGAGAGAGGGAGACACAGAATCTGAAGCAGGATCCAGGCTCTGAGCTGTCAGTACAAAGCCCAGGGCGGGGCTCAAACCCACAAACTGTGAGATCATGACCTGAGCCGAAGTCGGATGCTTAACTGACTGAGCCACCCAGGCACCCCGAATCTTCTGTTTTTCTAAAGGACTATACTATGAGAAGGTCAAACACACCCTAATTGGAGTCTCAAAATGAGACAAGAGTGGGGGCACCTGGGTGGCTCAGTCAGTTGAGCTCCTGACTGCAGCTCAGGTCATGATCTCATGGTTTGTGAGTTCAAGCCCTGCATCAGGTTCTGTGCTGTCAGCACAGAACCCAATTTGGATCCTCCGTTCCCCTCTCTCCCTGCTCCCCCCCACCTACCTTCCCTCTCTCCAAAATTAAAATAAAAATATTTTTTGAAAAAAGGAGGTAAGAATGGAAAAGAAACAACACTTGAAAACATAATAGCCAAGAAGTTTTTTTTAAGACATTGAACCAGAGGGGCACCTGGGTGGCACAGTCGGTTAAGCGTCCGACTTCAGCCAGGTCAGTATCTCGCGGTGCATGAGTTCGAGCCCCGCGTCAGGCTCTGGGCTGATGGCTCGGAGCCTGGAGCATGTTTCCGATTCTGTGTCTCCCTCTCTCTCTGCCCCTCCCCCGTTCATGCTCTGTCTCTCTCTGTCCCAAAAAATAAATTAAAAACATTGAAAAAAAAAAATTTTAAAAAGACATTGAACCAGAGATTCAAAGTTAAAATTCAAAAGTATAGAAGCATAAATTTTTAAAAATCACAACTACACACATCACACTAAAAACAGAACTTTTGACTAGCGACAGCCATTATTGCCTTGTACCACCTTACTTCTTTTGTATTTTTTTAATATATTTTTTTAATGTTATTTATTTTTGAGAAAGAGACAGGGCATGAGTGGGGGAGGGGCAGAGAGAGAGGGAGACACAGAATGCGAAGCAGGCTCCAGGCTCCGAGCTGTCAGCACAGAGCCTGACGCGGGGCTCGAACTCACAAACCGTGAGATCATGACCTGAGCCAAAATCAAGAGTCAGACGCTGAACGGACTGAGCCAGCCAGGTGCCCCTGTACCACCTTAATTCTAATCTTTATTTTTTCACATGTAGACTAATTATGTACCAACTATCCTCTGTTTTTCCCTCCTTTACATAACTTTTAAATTAATATGCCTAAAACATCATTTGTTACCCAAAAAAACCTCAAGATTTTTTTGATAACCTCTCTCCAAACTGCTTTTGCCCAAAGGAGTATTAATTAAGAAAGCTCAACCACGACAGAAGGGCACAGTGCTTAAGAGTATGATCATCTCCAGGGGTGCCTGGGTGGCTCAGTCAGTTGAGCCTCCGACTTCGACTCGGGTCATGATCTCATAGTTGACGAGTTTGAGCCCCGTGCCGGGCTCTGTGCTGACAGCTCGGAACCTGGAGCCTGCTTCGGATTCTGTGTCTCCCTCTCTCTCTGCCCCTGCCCTGCCCCTGCCTTGCTCCTGCTCTGTCTCTCTCTGTCTCAAAAATAAATAAACATTAAAAAAAAAAGTATGATCATCTCCAGGTTAGGGTCCGGCCCACAGTGAGTGCCTGAGTACTCCTTGGTGAAGGGTAGCCACATGTGGATAATTGAGAGGAAATGATGTCATTCTATAACCAATTAGACGTGTAAGTAATAATAGTGACTAACACATTGCTTTTCTTTTTTTAATTGCTTATTTGTTTATTTTTGAGAGAGAGGGAGAGAGAGAGAATCCCAAGCAGGTTCTGTGTTGTCAGCACAGAGCCTGACATGGGGCTCAATCTCACGAACCCGTGAGATCATGACCTGAGCCAAAATCGAGAGTCGGATGCTTCACCAGCTGAGTCACTCAGGGACCCCTTATTTCTTTTCATATGGGCTCTCCTATAGGTTTATACATTTCGACTCTTTGAATCCCCATAAATCTTTGTGATATACTGTTAGAATCTTCATTTAGCAGTTGGGGAAACTGAGGCATAGAAGTGGTAAGTGACTTGCCCAAAGTCTTGCAGGTAAGTGGCACATTTAGGCTCTGGACCCAGATATCTGGCTCTGGAATTCATGCTCTTCATGCCTATGTCATGCACGGCCTCAACACGTATGAACTGGTTTTCAAAGAGAATCATACCATGACTGAGCTCACGGCAGAAATTTAGGGTTCAAGACAGAAATGTCCACTATGTTTAGGGTTAATCTGTCACCTTGCAAGAGTGAGAGGAAATGTGTGAGATCACACAGGGACTAAGGGCTGGACACCAATCCCAACATTATTATTAAAAGAATCACAATTTAGAACACATCTCTTTCTGGGACTACCGTTATTTCCCTGATTTTGTATGATAATAAGCAGTGACAAAAGTTTTTCAAGGATTTTACAGGAAGTTACTCTACGACCTACCTCGAACAAGTCCTCCTTGCAAAGCAGTTGAAAACTGGGCTAAGCGTAATCCATTTGGTTTACTTTTCTCCTTCCAGTAACGCTATTTGGCATCTTTCTTTTCCATTTATGAGGGTATTTGAACTTTCATCTGCTGGTTTTAATTTAACTTGTCATATTTCTATTTTTTTGTGCATGTGCCCAGAGGCCTTTGGGAAAAGGACATATTTTTTAATAATTCAAAACAATAAAAACCAGAAAGGTCAACTTAAGTCACTTAGTCACGTTTTAAGCAATCTAAGTAGAAGACAAGAAATTCACTTCCAACCTTCAAGTTGTTCTCTTGAAGGCTGCTAACACTGGAAATAGACAAGGGCATTCCTGAACAGAGGGAATTGAAATGATCAAGGCCATGGGCATGGGTAACTCACTGTTGTGGTAAGGAGGAGGCTTTTATGTAATGCACAGATGACAAAATACACTGGAATTCTAGGAGCGCTGAATGCCCTAACTTGATTCTGTGTACAACAGTGAATTCTACTAAAACTGACCTTTTCTTTTTTTCAATCTTCTTTATTTTGAGAGAGAGGGAGAGAGAACTGGGGAGGGGCAGAGGGAGAGGGAGGCCCAGAACCCGAAGCAGGCTCCAGGCTCTGAGCTGTCAGCACAGAGCCCGACACGGGGCTCGAACCCACAAACTGCGAGATCATGACCTGAGCGGAAGTCAGACGCTTAACCCGACTGAGCCACCCAGGCGCCCTGACCGTATATATTTCTTCAAGTCGTGGCCTGAAGAGTCCGTTTCATTCTCTGGCTTGTCACATGGCTGTATTCTTTGAGGAAAAATATCTCATAAGAGCTTAACCACCTTATATTTTAGAATATAAAATATTCACCCCCATTATCCTCTAAGCACACCTTCTTAGTTTTGCTCCTGACGCTTATCAGTTTAAAAATCCATTAATTATATTGTTACCAGGTTGCTACCTTGTCTGCCCCCTACCTTGTCACTAGATCACAGGCTCCATGAAGGGAGAAACTCTATCTCCGCTCACGACTCTATCTCCAGCACTGACACAGCACCAGAGACATAGCCCCAGCTCATACTTGGTGAACGGTTAACCTTCCTTCCATCCTTATCTCTCTTCTTTTTTTCGTTCTTGCCTAATGATTTGCAAAGCTGTAATAAGGGGGGAAAAAAGATGGTGATGACTGTAGGAGAGATCAATGCAGTTTGGGGAAACACTTTAATGAAAAAAAGGTCATCTAAATGGTTGTGAGATGAAACCACTTTTCCTGAGAAAATTCCATAGGATCCCAGACACTAGAGGGCAGTCCTAGGCACCCTTGTGGTGTCTTCCAAAGGGAATACACACAGCAATCTAGCCTGGGGTTTAAAATACACTCATACTAATAAACCAGATGCCCCAGCATTCCCCTCCCCGTGAAACTGGAGGACTTCCTCCATGGCTTCCCGCCGACTTTAGGAGAGCGTCGATGCCTCCCCTGAGTCCTTCAGCCTTCCCCAAGGGCTACATGAAGGAGGTGTCTGGCTGCTTCGGGCCATAGCTGCTGTCTCTGGCCCACACCATTGCTCCTTTGTCTTATCCTGGGTCCACGGGAAAGCCTCTGCCTTCCAGTCCTGGTGCAATGACCTACATGTTTGTGTCCTCCCCCCGCCCCCCAAATTCATATGGTGCTAGCTCCCAGTGTGATGGTGTTAGGAGGTTACCTTTGGGAGGTAATTGGGCCGTGAGGGTGGAGGCCTCATGAGGAGGATCCAAGTCCTCCAGAAGGAACCCCAGGGACCTCCCTCACCCACGTTTGGCCATGTGGCCATGACAGAAAACAAGAAAAAGGCTGTCCACGACCTGCTAAAGGGCTCTCACCAGAACCCAGCCATGCTGGCAAACCAATTTCGGACTTTCAGCCTCCAGAACTGTGAGAAATAAATTTCTGTTTGTGATAAGCCACCCAGTCTGCGGTATTTTGTTTTGGTAGCCCAAAGGGACGAAGTCATCGGGCATGTGCACAGGTGGGGAAATTGCCTCGTTCCCCATTTCAAGTGACCCACTTTCCCCAAGACTAGCGGGGTACGTGCCCTGAACCACGTTACGGTGTTAACCTTATTGAAATTTAATAATAATCACAAGCCCCCTGGATATATCCCGACAGCCTTACTTGGCACTGGGGATGTGGGTGGCAAACATAAGCTCTGGGAGAACTGGATTCCCAGTTGCCATACTCCAAGTTTACAGCTAAGATGTTGTGAAGTTCCCCCCAGAAGTTTGCTTTAGTCACTTAAGCCAGTAGTAACCTAAAAGGCCCACCTCACCAACCCATCAGACAAGCGTAGGTTGGATTCAGGAGCCAAGGGTGTCCCTGGGGCTTTGCCTCTTAGGAAGATTTCTTTAGGCCCAAACGTCAAGGATCTGAACAAGCACTATTTTCCTTAGTTACCTTTAGAGGAAGACTAGTTTTATTTATTTTTATTTTTGTTTAAAGCAGAGCCATATTTAAAAAGGCTCATTCTAAAAAGAGATCAAGTCAGAGTCTGTTTTTGACTAGTGGGAATTTTCCTTCAGCTAAACTATTGGCTGTGCTTGAAAATATGCCAACACAGGGACCATGCCTGCAGCGCTTTGAACTTAAAAGCGGCTAGTAAAGTGGTGAAGGGAGATCACAAAAGAGAGCTGCAAACAAAATTACCAAAAAGATAATTACTGTAGGGAGACTCGCCCTCCAGGTACCAGAACAGAAAAGTTTCAGACATAAGCTTATGTTAGCAGAGACAACGACGGATTTCAAAGTTTGCCCTTAGTAAGTTTAACTGACCAGTTTCTAGTAACAGTTGTTTCTAATAATGCAGGAAAACTGAGCATCGTGGAGCAAATGAAAAACCCAAGACCGGGGTGCCTGGGTGGCTCAGTCGGTTAAGCAACCGACTTTGGCTCAGGTCATGATCTCACAGTTTATGAGTTCCAGCCCCACGTCGGGCTCTGTGCTGACAGCTCAGAGCCTGGAGCCTGCTTCTGATTCTGTGTCTCCCTCTCTCCGCCCCTCCCTTGCTTGCTCTCTCTCTCTCTCCCTCTCCCTCTCTCTCAAAACTAATAAACATTAAAAAAATTAAAAAACAACAACAAGAACAAAAAACCCAAGATCACCTCAATTACCCAAAATACAAGATGAGATTGAAAAACTACCATTCGTTTTTTGGGTGCATTCATTTTTAAGGCTGATGGAAACTTCAAGAGCACACTGTTGTTACGTCGCTTTATTTTGTAAATGGCTTAATTAACATATTGAAAATATGGTTGTATGAATGAAATAGTGCTGTGGGGACTCTCCTACCCCCTGATTTGAAGGCAGGAGCAATTGATCCTTTAAAGAAATAGATTTAAACATGGTAGGAATAACGCTTGGTTACTAAGTTACAAACGTATTTGGTCTTCTGTTAAAAAGTATGTAGGCACTAATGGTCAAATGTTTTGGCATCTCTATTTTTAAGTACTCAGTGCATGGCTACAACCCAGAGATCATTTTTTTTTCCTGTGGTGCTTTTTCCTTATTTATTTTTGGAGAGTTGGGGCCAAATCCTTTCCATCTTTGACCTTTGGGTTCTTTTCTTTTTCAGGAAAACAACAATGTATACCTTTCCCAGGATTAAACATACACACGTACTCACATGCATGATAAACAGTTCCCAGACTTGCTCTTCTGACAAATAAATCACTGCTGGTAGATCTTTAAAACGTCAAACTTCTCATTCAGCCTGAGACCTGTCACTGTTCATGTGTTTCTTAGACAGCACCCCAGGCCTTACTGATTGGCATGGTTCCACGTGTCAGAGTAGTGAAATGTACAAGACACCTACTCAGACTTACCCTGTCCCTGGGATTGTTAGAGGGTTTTGTTTGTTTTGTTTGTTTTTTGGCTTTTTTCTCCCCCTGTCTTCTTGGGGGATTTACTGCTTTCCCAGGCTTCTGGCCTCCTAGGGAGGTCACAGGGCTTCCAGTCTTTGGATACCGGGGTGCCACCAAACCTTGTTCCAGGACCTCCTGGAGAAGTATTCATCTGCTTTATGCCACCTCTCCACCACTACTCATAGGCAGGCCCAAAAGGTTAGCCCAGAAGAGCTTACTAAATCTAGAACAGTGACTCCTCATTATTATCCTAACTTAAAAAAAAAATTCTTACAGACCTAATAATAGCATGGGGAACTGGTTTTGATATCTGACCTTGCTCTGTAAATATGTATATTGTTGCAATTCCCCAAACCTTAATGCCCTCCTATAGAGTGCAAACTGACACTATTAAAAACGTAGGCATGTTGCGTAAGAACAAGTGTGTATTAGAAAAGACCAACAGTACATATACCCAATTGTATGGCAATGAATAGAATTTTCCTTCCCTACCTACTCTATCTTGAGTAAAAAGATAAAGAATACACTGGAAATACTGCAAAGCAAGGGGATACCTTGGTGATAGGCTGCCATATAGAAATCAAAGCATTTTATAATATATAGCTACTGACTTCTGTCCACGAAGTCAGTATGGGGGCCAAGAGCTCGTCTGATATAACATTAGTTCTTTCTACCAATTAGGTATTGTTTTCCTACCAAAGACTTGCCTACAATATGAGGAATTTCCAAATTTCATCATGTCAGTGTCAGCAAATAAGGAGTTGAGGTTATTACCCCCTAGTCTCAGTGTTAGCCACAGCTCTGAATGTGCCCCTGTGTATGTTGCATATGAATTACTCATTGAGATTTACTACAGGGAACATCACTTTTATTAACATTGTAACCTGACCTGAGTTGCAGACTCCCTGTCCAACACAAAAGGACTCTTGGCCCGAGAAAAACGTTGTCTACCATTTACTCTCAAGTCCTTGTCTGGGAAAGGACCATCCAGTTAGGAAATTATCCAGATGTGATGATATTGCCAGGTAATCGGATAGCCTATTCATTTTTACTATTGTTACAGGGATAAGACAAGAAGGACAAGGACCTAAAATTCAAATCAGTCTACCAAGTGAGGTCTGATGCGACAGAAATGAGCAAGTCCAGCTTTCCAGTGGGCCCAGAGTCTTTCTGTGGATAGCCTCCCAGACCTGCACTGCCAGACTACTGCCTGGGATGTACGCTTCCAGAGCCTCTGGGGGCTCCCACGCCTGTAACTCAGATTCAACAAAGGCAGCCTCTGACGCACCACGTGACCCCCATCCTCTCTTTGCCCATTGCTACAGTTTGTAGTCTTCTCTTCTAAGTGGACACTTTCGGACTCACCTTCGACTCTCCTTCACTTTCATTCTGCCATTAATCTCTGACCTTTTCCCTTCTCATTAGCACGGTGGCCTTCCTTCCCTTCTGTCTTTAATCAGGTCCAGGTCCTCGTCCCCTGTTAACATCTGGGCAAGAGCTTCTTGGCTTTCCTTGCCTTCTAACAACGGCCACGCCCCTCCGCCCCCGTCCCGCCCCCTCCCCCACACCTCCCTGCACCTCCCTGCCAGGAAATGTTTTGAATCCCTGTGGGTATGTCATGCCTCTGCTCTAGAACTGGCTCTCTTAGGCTCAGTAAATGTTCTTGTTTCTAAGATCCTCTGTCTCCGGAGATCCATCCTTATTTCCTGACACTCCCCAATCCTCTCTCTTTTTTTTTTTTTTTTAAATTTTTTTTTCAACGTTTTTTATTTATTTTTGGGACAGAGAGAGACATAGCATGAACGGGGGAGGGGCAGAGAGAGAGGGAGACACAGAATCGGAAACAGGCTCCAGGCTCTGAGCCATCAGCCCAGAGCCTGACGCGGGGCTCGAACTCACGGACCGCGAGATCGTGACCTGGCTGAAGTCGGACGCTTAACCGACTGCGCCACCCAGGCGCCCCTCCAATCCTCTCTTATTCTATCCCTTACACAACAGTTTCCTCCCAGCCTGGTGTTGCTAACACTTTTCCTCAAGGTCTCAGCCCACGCTGCCTAAATCCGAGCCTCCTATTCCAATTGCAGCCCAAGTCTACATCCGCCACCAAACCACCTTCGAATTCTTTGGAAACTGCTCACCTCTCCTTGCTGTCTAGCCCCAGCCCCACCCAGGTTAACGCTTAATCGCTCTGTTGGCGCATTAGCCCTGCTTCCCCATAAGAGCCTGTGGTGTGGGTCTATACCACGTTTCTCTCTTCTCCCTCTTCACCTACTCATTCTTCATTCCCTCCCCCAGACCGAGGGCACAGAAAGAGATCAATAATGTCCCTGCTTTGGAACTGAAGTTTCAATTCCTGCAGTTTCCAGTCTATTACCTTTTATCCTCCTCCACCCCAGGGTATATTTTAAATTCGAACATTTCTGACTTTGTTACTCTTGATCACAATTACACCGGGTCACCGAAGATTTAGTACCAAGTCATTTACATGCCCTAAGACCTAAATAAAGCCTCGAGGTTTTGTTTTCTAGCTAACCTCCGCAGGCGGGGGGGGGAGGGGGGGGGATAGGGTGGAGGTGGAGGAGAGTATTGCTGGATTTAAACCCTCAGCCACAGATGAACACGCATGGACCCTGAGGGGTCATCAGGCTGCAGAGGCGGTGCAGAGACTCGCCTGGCTTTATCTCGCTGCCGGGGGGGGGGGGGGGCGGGGGGGGGAGGCTTTCACATTATTCCATTTGGGAGAAGCTGGAGCATACTCTCGTCCTATGCGCGTGTGGTTGGCGGGGCGGGGGCGGGGGGGGGCGCGTAGCTTCCAAAAGCAATGGCCCGAATTGGTATGTGCGAGATTCAGGGCTTCCTTGAGATGCGACTGCGGGGGGACAGCCGGGCGGCCGAAGCAGGGGCCTGGCGCCGGCCTCCAGCAGGGGCGCGGGCGGCCGGGAGTCACCCGCTCCGGCCCCCGCAGCCCGCGGAGCCGCCGCTAGGAGGCGCCGCGAGCGCGCCGGGCCCCCCGCCCGCTGCCAGAGGAGGGACTGCATCCCCTGTCGGCCAGCCCCCGAGCCGGCCGGGGAGCAGGCGGGGAGCAGACCGCAGGGGACGCGCGGCGGAGCGCCCGGGGCTGTCACCGCGGACGCGCCGCGCGCACCGACCCGGGACGCGAGCATCGGGGGAGCGCCGCCCGTCGCCGCCCGCTAAGGAGCCGCGCCGGCTTCCTGGGCTCCCGCTCCCCGGGTGAGCATCCGCCGGGGCGGAGGGCGATGTCTGCCCGGGCCCGCCGCGGTCCCCGGGACGGCCGGGCGCAGTGGCTCGCGCCCCTCTGGTGCCTCTCGGCCGCGCTGGGCGTGCTACGGACCCCCGCCTCGCAGGCGTTCAACTTGGACGTGGACAAGTTCACCGTGTACAGCGGCCCCGAGGGCAGCTACTTCGGCTACGCGGTGGACTTCCACATACCTGCCGCTCGCACGTAAGTCGCCCCGCGCGGGGAGTTTTGCGCAAAGGGGGGGCGAGTCTGGCCACAGGTTGGGTCCCTGCCCCTCTGCCCCGGGGGACCCGCGCCTGTGCCCACAGCCCGATGGAGGGAGGTTCCTGAGATTCCGTCCCGCTGCGCACTTGGGGTCCCCTCGGGCTCCCCGCCACTTGTCCACCCCCCTTCCATGCTAGATGTGCCTTGTGAACTTTGAGTTAATGATGTGCCACTTTAAATTAATGATGTGCCACTTGTGTAGAACACGCAAGTCCGGGGCGGGGGGGAGGGGGGTGGCTCCCAGGACTCGAGCAGAGACCCGAGCCTCGTACAAAGGGGAAAACGGGACCGAACGGATCCAAGTCTGTTTATGCGTAGCCTGTAACAATTAAGCGTCTGGGCGCAAGTGCGGTCTGCTGCAAGCGGCTGGGCTCTGCCCTTTGCTATTTTTTCCCCTTCTCTCATCTCACTGCATACACAGCTCCACCTAGAGAAGAATTGGGACTATTTGCACCCTCTTCAAAACCAGGTTTCCGGCGCCCGTAGGTTTCCAACGGGAAATCAAGTTTGACAGTCGGTCTCCATCAGAGATACGTTTCTACCCCCAATTCCCCGCCCCCGCCCCTAGTCTCGGCGAGCACGCGGCTACGGAGACTGCATCAGACGCGCACGCTCTCATGATTCCCAAGTAGTGATTTTCTCCAACCCTTTCGCAGAGCGAGTGTCTTGGTGGGGGCGCCCAAAGCCAACACCAGCCAGCCAGACATCGTGGAAGGGGGAGCGGTCTATTACTGTCCCTGGCCCGCCGAGGGGTCTGCACAGTGCAAGCAGATCCCGTTTGACAACACCAGTAAGTGATCTTTGTCCTTCTCAACGTGGGTCCTCGTTTCAAAGAACCAGAGCCATCCTGGAGTTAACTCCCCCACTTTGTTTCTCCTCATGCGGCCCGTCTGATGAGTTTGTGTTGTGGGCTGTCCAGGTCCCTCCACTCGAGCCTGAGTGAAGGGGAGGAAAATGAACGGTGAACCCCAGACAGGGAACCTTGGTATTTTGACCTTGAGTATTTGGATATGCCCTAGTAACTTCTGTTTCCTTACTGCCCCAAGATGAGCAGTTTCAGGGTGAGCGGATGCTTTGAAGACATACAAGCGTTCCACCCTAATCTTGATTATGGAGAGAATTTGGTTGCTTCCCAAGGACAGATCTGGGAAAAGACAGATCCTTAGCGTTTCCAGTGCCCAGACTCCGGAGGCAAGACTCAGCTGCTATAGACCCAGACATCGCTCCATGTTGCTGTTTAATTCTTTACAGAAAGAAAGAATTTTCTTTCAAAATATTGGACATTGGATGCAAACTAGTACAGGCAGAGTGTGGATGGATTACATTCATTTCCAAAATCCCTAGACAGATGTTTCTTATTTAATTAAAGGGCAAATACATTTTAAACAATTCAGGCTGGTTCTGTTTCCTCTGGTGTTTTCTCTTTGGGTCCTGAGAAAATAATTTAAACGTAATGCTTTCAAAAGCATTAACACTGGATGTTTTCATTTGTACCTCTAAAACTCTATGAATTCAAAAGGTATACATTATCACAAACCAAATATCTCTCTTCAGAAAAATGTGGACTCAAATAATGTTCTTGGATGATCAACCACTTAAAATACCTTTTGCTATAAAATACCACACAACTATTTTATGACCTCATTTTTCGTTATTGTTACATTAGAGTGCATTTAGAATGTATGTAGAAAATTCATCTTCACAGCATTTAATGAAATTGGATGGGTGGTATTTACCTGTTTTTAACCGATTTGCATTTTTTTAAAAGAGAAAATAATTTCAATTCTTTCAATATGGAAATCATTTCAAAGAAAAAATTGTATGCAAGGCTTACCTTGAATTATAGCCAAATAAGGAAAATATTTTATAAAAGCATTTTCAAATTATGTCTTTCATATGTATCTATCTATAGTCACAATAGCTCAGTTACCATAACTCAGTTATTTCATCCCAATTTTTACAAGCTTTAACTTTTAAATTTATTAGAAATTAGAAAAATTAAGCCACTTGATGTTAATTTGTAATTATAAAACAATTAGTTGTTTGATTGGGATTTTAGATGCTTCTGATTACTGACCTCCAGCTTGAGAATAAATTTCCTCATTCAGAAGAATTAAGCATCAAATTAATGGCATTTTTAATAATCCATATCAAAATCATTTGTATTTTTCAAAGTCTTTAAAACTTAAGCCTTGATAAATAAAGACATAAAGCATTCGTATTATTTGAATTTAAGTTAAGGGAAATAAATCTTTATACTTTAAGATATGTTAATGCTTTTTTACCGAGAAGCAATCTATAGTCATGGACATGAATTTTGTAACCTTCTAGAACATTCCCATAACATACCAAATCAGGATCTGGTTAGTATATTTTTCCTTTGATAAAAGAAGAACCGATGTCTGCCCGGATAAGTCACATCTGAATACCTTTCTAAGTGCTAATCCCAGTAGATGTCATGGTTCAATAGATGAAAACCAGAGAATACAGACATCAGTATGAATTTTTAAAAACTGAACACTCCCAGCCCAAAATTTCCAGTGTTGAATTACAATAGGTAGATTTTCCAAAAGTTCCTCCTCAAGCAACTGCTTGGAGATTTGAATTCACTTTCCCATAGAGAACTAATGCTGAAAGACTCTGCTTTGGTTTCCAGAATAGCCCACAGGAATGCACTTAACCCATATTGGAGCCGAATTGTGTTTGCAATGAAACAGTAGGGGACAAACTAGTATAATTTTAGCAATTAAGTAAATAGAAAAATGGTAAGGATGCCGAGCAAAGATCAGTGTTACTTGGAGAAAGAGCCAGGGGTGAATGGCATGTTCTGTGCAAGTTCTGAGGAAGTCTTCTGGATATCTCAAAGGGCTTTAGAGATTAATGCTTGTGGTTCTCCGCTATGTCGTAGTTTACTTCTAAATGAATGGAGGTTTCTTAGGGTGTTTTTTTTTTGACAGACAGATGTCCTTATCCTACAATTATACTTAGCAACCATAACCACAATGATTTGAGGACTCATAAAAGGAGTAAGATAAGGGGTAAAAAGCAAGGAGGGAGATAGATGTTTCTGAAATCATTGAGCAAAAAGTGAAGAACAAAAACAGCTTAGGCAACCACACGTTTGTGAGAAATGAATTGTCTGTGATGGAATGAACAAAGCAGTGATCTGTGAAAGCTTGGGCGAATCGCCCTGAGAGAAGAGCCTTTGAGTAAAGAAAGTTCCCTGTGTTAGCCATCAGGGGGTACTGTGGGCCTAGGAACATTGGTTGCTGTTGGGAATGGCCTGGGAACGGTGGGGCAAAAGGAATCTGGGAACCCCAGCCCGGCTTGACCTTGGCTACTGAGTGGGTGCTAGCAAGCACAGGACACCTCATTTCTACCGGTTTCTTATCCAGGTGCCCCAGACGACGGAAGTGCCAGTGGCTGCCATTTGCCGGAAAGCAGGGAAAGAGAGGAGGGGCGCCGGGAGTCAGTGTAGCTATTTCCAGTTCAAGCCTCTGTTCTTTGTGCAGAGTGTGATCTTGGAAGCAAGGATGAAAGGCAGAAACAAAGGGGCTGCTGACTCGGGCGTCTGGCTGTCAGTGTTCCCACATGCTTTACATGTATTGATCACCTACTGTATACTACTTATTTCTAATCCATAACATGCATTTTATGAATAAGGAAATTGACATCAAACGTGTTAAAAAAAGATACACACAAGGCCACACCGTGGTAAACGGTGGGTGCACGGTTGGAAAAGAGGTCTGCCTGCTATAGAGCCTGCCTCTTCACCCTGCCTTCCTTCCAGGAAAGGGAGAAGCCTGGTCCTGATAGGGTGCAAATTCAGGGTCCAATCCTGTGGAGCTGAGACATGGCTTGCTCCCCCCCCCCCCCCCGCCCCGTTCCATTCCCTCGCCCCGCAGTTACCCTCACAAATTGCGATTAAAATGATCTTCTAGAGAGGATCTGGAAGGGAAAAGCGGTTTGCGTCGGGGGTTGCGGAAAGCGGAGGTCAGAGGAGTCTTTGTCTCCACAGGAATGATGGGTCGTACATGCCCCTGGTTTGCCAGAGCTCCCCACAGCGGGCTGTGTCCCCTCACTGTCCCCAGTCACCTGCCTCCTGTCTTACTCTCTGCCCATTGACGGCAATGTACGGTTTTCCCATCAGAGGAAGAAAATTCCTCTGCTTGACATAGTAGTGGCTCTGAGTGCTGAAGCTGCCGTTCACGAACTAGTGTGATGTCTCAGGCAGAAATACAGATTATATTGCAAATATTCCTCTGAAAAGATAGTCCTGACTCCCCCTGTGTGTTAGCTCTGGGTCTGCTTTTACTATCACATCTGAATTCAAGGTGTTCTAAGTGAATTTGACCTTTTAATGACATCGCTTCAACGTGTGCAGGCCCCTGGGGTGTCTACAATTTCGTGTTCACAGTGGTAACCAACTAAACTCAGCTTAGTCATTGAAGGAGACTGGCCTATAATTCAGTCCCTGGATCTGGTTGTGATCTTGAACTTCAGTTTATGTAAGGTCAACTGCCTTTTTTCTTTTTTCAACTTCCATTTAGTTCATGTTATTATTTTTTTTTCATTAAATAATCGTTTATTTTATTTTTACCTCATCATATAAAGACTGGATATTACCATATCTTATTGGATTTTAAAAATTCCTCCTCACCATAAATTCAAAAACAGGAAGCCAGGAATAGCCTCACACTTCAAATGCATGAATACTATTAAAATCTGTGGTCCTTTCAAGTACGGAGAAAGGAAACCTTAGGGAAGCATATGGCAGTGGGGGAGGGGCAAAGTGCAAAGAGTAGATAATTTTCCTGCTCTGTATAAAATCAAGGAGCTGCAGAAAAGCACTTCTCTCATCTCCCTTCTGTCTTTCCCTCTTACTTCACTGGAATAAAATTCCCCCATCACCAAATTGATCTCTTTCACTTCTGCCTCAGAAACTCCCTAACCTGTGCCCCGTGCCTCAAACAATTTAAAACATCGCATCTGCCAAATTCGTGTTTCATCCTTTCTAAATCGACTCCCAGGTTCATTAGTTCTCTTTCCGGCGGTTTCTAAGCCCATGTGTGCGGTAAATAAAGCTGCTACGTTTCAGCCTTCCTGGCCCCCAAAAGGGGAAAGAGTGAAATAGAGTCAGTGGAGCCTCATCTTTGGAATGATGGGCAAATTGCAACAATAGTAGCACAGGCACGGTGTGCAAATATCTAATTAAATACACAAGTGAGACATTTTGAGCAGAAAGATAATGGCATGAGCTAATTACCCATCAGAGTCATCGGTATCGCTAAGAATAACAGGGAGGCAATGCAGCTGGGAACCACTGGCAATTAGGGACCCACCGAAAGAAGGAACAGGAAGAGGTGGGAGGTGCCACTGAGACTCGGAATCCTCTGAGAAAAAGTACCAGAATTTGCCTGGCCTTTATCTAGTATCTTTGTGTTTAAACAACAACAACAAAACAAAACCTTGAAATGGAAGACGGTTTGGCTAGGATTATGTCAAAGCTCTGAAATGGTACGACTTTTCGTGGGAGTTGTGTTTTAGCTTGGGGACCGGAAGGAAGCCTTTGTGCTGGGGATCTGTTTTATTTTGTGTTAAGTGAGCCCGCAATAAGAAGCAGCTTCAAGCATCTGGCGCTGTGACTGGTACAGGGGTTGCTTTTTGATAATATTGGGTGTGCCCGCTCTCATGGGAGGGGTTGGGAAACATATTGGTCGCATAAGTCTGGCTTTTCCCAGCTCCCTCAGAAAGAAATCAGGTTTTGTTCAGGAACAAAGAGAAGAAAAACGGAGGTCGGAGCTATCAAGTAAATGACAGAGGAAATAACACCAATGTGACAGAACTCACGGACGGCAGAAATCTGGGCTTTGGGAAGTTCAACTGCAAGTGGAAAAGGGGAGGAGGCAGCCTCAACGTGACCTCCATTAAGAATTAATCATGCCATAATTAGTATAAGTTTTGCTAACCAGAAACATACATGTCATATACATGCAGTGTGGATCCCACGGAATCGTTGAGGGTGGTTTTGCTGGATGGTTTACTTATTCTGGGAGCAGCTCGTGATGGCTACCATGCCTGACACACGGCCCTTGACAGATGCAACCACCTTCCCTTGTCCCAATTGGCTCAGACTCTCAGACGACAGAACGCACCCGAGTCCTGATACGAGAAGGCAGGAGGCCATGGTCCCTACAGCACATAGCAACCGAGGAAGCAATTAGAAAAAGGAAGTCCTTGAAACTCCAACTAGAAATGGGAAACAGATCTGCTCCACGGCTAGTTGAGTCGTATGAACATTAGGCGCCTGTTGTTGCCTGATCTGCAAAATTCTTTTCAAGAAGCTAGAAGTCTGCGTGATGGAACAGGCTTCCAGGCTTTTTGGCAGGAATAGCCTGTGTAGCAGCTGCAGCGTTCTGGGAGAAAGGTAGGAAATTGTCTTAAAATTATTCTGAAAGCAGACAAAAGCACCTGGACCCTTAAGGTGACTGGATGAGATGTGTGCCTTCAGACTTCAGCTGTTGTGTATAGAGAGCCCCATAGCTTATGCAAGTGTGAATAAAGAGCGTCGCCGATATTCTGAGAAAAGCTCAGATCAGATGTGCCCTGACTGACGCCAATAGGGATTACATAAATAAGGGATACACAAATGGGGATTTTCGAGGAAGATAGATAGGAGACTTATCATTGATCCCACTAAAAGCACTCACTTAGAAAATAATATTTAATTTTCAAAATTCGGTTTAAGTATATCCTTAGCAAAAACACACTGAAGGCATCAAGCAAGGTGCACCTATGTAATGAAATCCAAAAATAGATTAAACATAATTTTAATTCTGTTATGGGTAGTTAAGGTACGTAAGAAAATCGCAATTCACCAATAGGTGATTTACTCTAGATATAGTCTACCTAATACACTGGTGTTATTTTGTTGGACGTGAGCCAGGCACTTCCCACACCAGTTTGGAAGAAACAGAGCTGAATCTCAGTTCTGCAGAGTCCAGTTGCTGAACCGTTGGTATTTAGTATATGGCCCCAAAGGTCTGCCGAATTTTCTAGATCCATAAACATTGGTAAAAGTGATCATCTCGCCTTTTAATTGTTTTCCGTAGAAACAAGGCATAGATTACAAAACAAGTCTTTGTAAAAATGCCAGGCATTGGGGTTGGAAAGGAGGTGTTGACTCCCCAGAGGCGCAGAACAAGCGAGTTTGGTGGGTAGGGGGTCGACGCACGGTGGAACTTTCTACGCCTTGACGCCTTGATTGTGGCAGTGGGTACGTGGCTAATGTGTTTTTGTCAAAACCCAGAGAATGATCCATTACCAAGAGTGGATCTGACTTTTTGGAAACGAAAAAGAAAATCTTTATGGAGAATGCCAGAGAGTTGTATATTCGATGTGGAGATGCAGTTTGGTTTTGTAACCATTGCTATGAGCATGTGGTCTTTAAGTTCCTGGACCATTGGAACTGATAACTGGCAGTATAAGGACACACATTATCGTTGAAGAGCTTAGGCCACTGCCTCCAAATAAGGGGGGACCATTGGTCCGATCATCATGTAGGACCTTCTTTAGTATTCTTCAAGTAAAGGATTATATATTCAGGGGCACCTGGGTGGCTCAGTCAGTTAAACATGTATGTGACGCTGGCTCAGGTCATGATCTCACGGTTTGTGGGTTCGAGCCCCACGTTGGGCTCTGTGCTGACAGCTCGGAGCCTGGAGCCTGCTGTGTCCCCCTCTCTCTGTCTCTCCCCCTGCCCAGCTCGTGCTCTGTCTCTCTCTGTCTCTAAAAAAATAAATAAACGTTAAAAGCAATTTAAAGGATTACATGTTCAGAGTATGTTTGGTAAGAGCACTGTCAATGGAAACATGCTGAGTAAGAAGAAATCTTTGCAATGAAGTATCATACTTGTGTAATTGTCTTATCCTTACTGAAAGTCAGGCATGGGACCCCTCACTGGTTTCATTAGGCTAAGGAGACCCCACCTCAAACATTTCCTGTAGTTTTCACAGTCAGCGTAAGTACCCTGCCGGGCATATACATAAGAATATTAGTTCAGTTTTATTCTTTACCTTAGATATCTGACATAAGGACGCAGATTTGTGTATGATGTTGCAGAAGCCTCTGTATCCGTCTGCCCAGGTTTCCAGGATGTATGGAGATTGGAAAGGCACACACCATTGCTACAGGAATAGGTTTATGCAGGAACCTCGCATAGCCCACCTTCATGCAGAGCACTGGCCCCAGGTGTAGCCAGGTGAACCTGCTCCCACTGGTCAGGTTATGGATCCATTCACAATACAGCACGGCACAGGGTGTCTCTCAAACGTGTGTTACATACACACCCATGTCCCTACTCACCCTGGACCCACACCCTGGTGTCCCTGACCATCCAGAGCACCTTCTCTCCCCGTAATGACTTTCTGGTACTTTTGGCTTCTCCCTTCCTACCATTCCCAGTGGGAAATAGACTTTAGACATTAATTGCGAAGTTGCTGCCAATTGTTTTTTAGGAGAAAGGAGGTATAAACACTAAAATATAATGTCTTCAAACATCCTCGATCTGGGTGGTCAAGTAAATTGTGGCATAATCGTACAATTAAGTATTATAATCATAAAACATGAAGTCTACCGAGAATCAGTATTAATATGGGAAAATGGTTTTGTTTTGTTTTTTTTTTTCAACGTGTTTTTTTTTTTTTTTTTTTTTTTTTTTTTTTTTGGGACAGAGAGAGACAGAGCATGAACGGGGGAGGGGCAGAGACAGAGGGAGACACAGAATCGGAAACAGGCTCTAGGCTCCGAGCCATCGGCCCAGAGCCCGACGCGGGGCTCGAACTCACAGACCGCGAGATCGTGACCCGGCTGAAGTCGGACGCTTAACCGACGGCGCCACCCAGGCGCCCCAAAATGGTTTTGTTTTAATGCCAGGTGAAAACCATAAAATTCAAAATTGTATCTAGACATGTTGAAGAGAAGAAAAATGGGTATACGTTGAGAGGTTGTCCTCGGAAAGTGGGATTAAAACCAAAGTTTTTTCTTCTTTTTTAATTTTTTTAAGTTTATTTATTTATTTTGAGAGAGAGGGAGAGCATGAGTAAGGGAGGGAAGGAGAGAAAGAGAGAATCCCAAGCAGGCTCCATACTCTTAGCACAGAGCCCACCACGGGGCTCCATCTCACGAACCATAAGATCGTGACCTGCACTGAAATCAAGAGCCGGGTGCTTAACCAACTGAGCCACCCGGGTGCCCCTTTTTTCCTTCTTCTTCTTTTTTTAATGCATTTTTACCTCATTTTCAAAACTATGAACAGGTGTTTATTTATGATCAGGAAAACTAGTAAAATTAAGCACGCAAAAATTTCTAAGTGAAATTGTTGAGTTCACTGAAGTATTTTGAAAATTGAGTGTAGATGGCAGTTTAAAAATGTACTATTTCTATCGGTGTCTACATTTAAAAAAATTTTTTTACCGTTTTTTTTATTTTTGAGACAGAAAGAGACAGAGCATGAACGGGGGAAGGGCAGAGAGAAAGAGAGGCAGACCCAGAATCGGAAGCAGGCTCCAGGCTCCGAGCTGTCAGCCCGGAGCCTGATGAGGGGCTCGAGCTCACGAACCGTGAGATCACGACCTGAGTCGGACACCCAACCGACAGAGCCACCCAGGCGCCCCTATGGGTGTTTCCATTTACAAATACTGAAGACTAAGGATGTGTTCAGTAACCCTTATATGTGTAAAAATAAGAAGTTGGAGTTGTATCGCCTGTTTCCATTTTCAAGTTGTCCCTGAGTCATCAGGAACGTGGACTTGATGGTCTGACACATAGAAGGGGCTGCACCCTTCTATGGTGGGTGCACCATTGTACAGAACCTACCAATTCAAATGCTAATTTCATGTGGAAACACCCTGGCAGACATATCCAGAAATAATGTTTAGTCAAATATCTGGACACCCCCTGAGCTGGGCAAGTTGACACGTAAAATCGAAGCCTCTGTGAGACTGTCCGTGCACGTTCTCCTAGGAATGGCACCGAGAATTCATGAACTAAGGAAACCCACGGGATTCATAGGTAGAACATTTATTGGTTGGTCACTATTGATCTTCACGTGTCTTAGGCCAAAGCATACCCAGGAATTACTGTAGTAACGAATGACTCCAAATCTCTGGCTTCAGACAACCCAGGTGCATCGCTTGCTCACACTGTGTGTTTATTTTTTAAAGTTTATTTATTTATTTTGAGAGAGACAGAGACAACATGAGTAGGGGAGGGGCAGAGAGAAAGGGGGAGAGAGAATCCCAAGCAGGTTCCGCACTGGAAGCCGACAGCCGGGTGCGGGACTCAAACTCAGGAAACTGTGAAGTCGTGACCTGAGCCGAAACCAAGAGCAGGACGCTTAAGAGACTGAGCCACCCAGGTGCCCTTGTACGTTTAATGTAAGGTGGTAAGGAGGTTCTTACGAAGGATGCAGGCTAACGGAGGTTCCTTATTGATGAGCACTTTCAAGATCACTCCAGCTATAAAGGCAGGTAGAGCGTTGCACACTGTTTGTTAAAGCTTCTGCCCGGAATGGACATTCACCACTTCTCCTCACATTTGGTAGGCCAAAGCATGCTCCAGAGGTTGGCCATGCCAACTTACTTCACACTTTTTTTTTTTTTTATCCGCACCTAACAAAATTGTATCTACAACCTGTAGAAGAATACCAGGTAGGATAAGAAATGTAGTAAAAGAGGTTGGCTTTGAAAACTGTGATTAAAACTGATTTTTCTTCTATCCCTAATGGACATATTTTGTAGGACATATTTTTGGGGGCCACTGAAATGGCATAGCTCTTTGGGGCTGCAGTCCCAACCCTCACACTTCCGGTAGAGAGCACATAAATGGCAAGGAAATGAAGGTGTTTCTGTCAGCAGGGATTTGAGTAAAACTTTCTACCAAAAATCAGTCCTTAACCTGATCTGCCTGGACTCCATTCTCTACCACAAATGTCTGGGAAGACCGAATGCCCTTCATCCTTTCAGTCAGCCTTCTTGGGATACGTGCTGTAAAATCAACGTCTTTTCCCCCCTCAAAGCACATTTCAGTTCACTTTTTAATATTAATTTATTTTTGAGAGAGAGAGAGCACGCGAGAGCGTACCTGCATCCAAGTGGGCGAGGGGCAGGGAGAGAGACGGAGACACGGAATCTGAAGCAGGCTCCAGGCTCTGAGCTAATTAGCTCAGAGCCTGACCTGGGGCTTGAACTCTACGGCTGTGAGATCGTGACCTGAGCTGAAGTTGGATGCTTAACCAAGTGAGCCACCCAGGTGCCCTGCGGTTCATTTTAACCCACCTTTACTTCTAAAAATATTATCTTAAGACAACAGTGGAATCGAAAGTGAAGCTTCATGTTAGCAGGCAATAAAATCAAATTTCAGTGACTAGAACAGGGTTAGTAGCTTTCCGTAAGCAGACACCAGTCTAAAGAGTCGAAGTGTGGCCATGAACAGAGCCCAAGGCCTTCCTTACTCTTGTGGGGTTTATGGTGCACAGCCAGTGACAGAAAAAGAAAGGTAAGGCCAAGGTGACAGAGAGCGGTGTGTCCCCACCCGTGTATCTATTTTTGATTGGACGGGTATTAGTTTCCTGGTGCCACTGTAACAAATTACCATATACTTGGTGGCTTCAAACAACACGAACTGATTATCTTATGGTTTTGGAGGCCAAAGTGGAAACTAGATCCCACTGGGCTCACATCAACGCGCTGGCAGGGCTGTGTTCCTGCGGGACGGTCTGCGGGCAGAACCTATTTCCGGTTTCCAGAGACTGCCCACGTTCCTTGGTTCACAGCCCTCGTCGGTTTTCAAAACCAGCAATGTCAGGCTGAGTCATTGTGCTCTCAAGTCTCTGGTCCTCCTTTCCTGCTTCCCTCTTCCACTCTCAAGTACCCTTTATATGACATCGGTCTGGATAATCCAGGATAATCTCTCTATCTCAAATTCAGCTCCCTAGCAACCTTAATTCCATCTGCAGCCTTAATTCCCTTTGCCAGGCAACCTAGAATATTCACAGGTTTGGGGGCGGGGGGGAAGGTTTAAGGTATAGACACTTTGGGCATCTAGTATTTTGCTTACCACAGGTGGTTAGACTTTTATTGAGGAGGTGGAATATCAGAACAAGGACCTAAAGTAATTAAGTGATGGAGGGAACCAAGTATGGAGGTTCGGGTGGTGTTCCAGCCTACAGTAAAGTCATTGCTGAAGTCTGGAGATGAGAGTATCCTTGGGAGATAGATAAAGGGCACTGAGCTGGACCCAAGTCAGGGGAAAGAGTGACAGAAAATGAAGCCAGAGAGCCCAGTAGAGGAAAGATTACATAATAACTGAAAGACCAGGGTCAAGGCTTTGGATTTTATTCAAGGAGTGATGGGCAGCCCCTGGTGGTTTTGAGTAGACAAGTAAGATAATTTGAATTATGTTTCCCCAAGGATCAGGTTAACAGACAGTAGGCAAGCAAGAGTGGAAGGAGAATGGGGTTTGGTGACAGCAGCTGGGGTTGAAAAATGGTTGGGTCTGGGATTCATTTGAAAGCACAGGCGGTACAATTTCATTATGGATCGGAAGCAAGGTATGGAAGAAAGAGAGAATTTTGACCTGAGTCATAGGGGAACAGGACAGAGACAGGGAACAGTGGGGGAAGGAGCAAGTCTTGGGGAAAAATAATCAGGAGTCGAATCCAGACAGGTGACATGTGAACTGCTTATTGGACATCCGGGTGAGGTCACGTGGGAGGGCAAATGAAGAAAGCTGGAGCTCAAGCACAAGGCTTGGAGACTGAGATTGGGAAGCCACAAGTGTGTGGACGGTATTAGGACCGTGCCTTGGGGCGTGAGTGTGGCCGGAGAAGGGGGAAGCAAAGTACAACAAAGGGAGAAGGGAAGGGAACAGAAGGGGGGAGATCAAGGTTGAGACTGAGTCGTGGGGCACCTTGACATTTGGAGAAATATGGGAGGGATTGACAAGGAGAGCCATGGAGGCAGAAGAAGTCATGAAGCCAGTGAAGCAAGTCCTGTGAGGTGGAGTAAAGGGAGAACGGGAAGTTATTGCTTTGGAACAAAAGGGGTTGCCGTGGAGGTGGGGAGAGACAAGAGGAGAGGACCCACCCGGACAGCAGGGGCCCGGGACCTTCACTATAAATGGGCTCAGGGAAATGGAGTTGTTGAGAAGATACTACTGCGTGTTTGCAGTCTAATAGGAATCATCCTGTTGAGAGAGGGAAGCAGCAGCGACTGAAAGACGCTGGAAGGGGACCTGTAGGAACAAAATCCGGAAAGGATGTAAAGGGGTGGGTGGGGACTCTTAGACGGAGGGGACAGGGGCAGCTCTTCCTCGGGGACAGGACAGCAGCACAACAAGGGCACCACTGAGAGGAGCTTGGTGGGTCTGGAGACAGGATGAAGACAATGACCTTTTCTCACGTGTTGCGTTTTCTCCGAGAACCGGGAAGCAAGGTTATGGGCTGATGAGAAGGGAGCAGGAGCAGGTTAGGAGAAGGAGGAAGGGTGAAGAGTAGTCCCGGGGCAGAATGAATCGAGCAGTGAAGTCACAGGATTGAATCGCAGGCAGTGCGCAGGGACCGTGCAGATTTATAAATCTGAATTTACTGGTGGCAGGAATAAATTTTTTCTTTTTTTTTTTTTTTTTTGCCTCTGCTCACCTCATGTTATGGTTCTACTCTTCTGGGATAGGATTTAAGATCTCCCAGGGAACAAGTCCATCCCAAGTGTTAATCTCCCGTGAGAATACACTGTAGACACAGAAGGTTTGAGTTCTTTCTGAAATGCCTATTTTAGGTAACATTAGGAATGGTGATTTTTTTTTTTCTTTTTTTAACCAGAGAGTGAAACATTTTGTTAGATGAATGGTTGGGATCCTTTTTACTACATCTTCTGGCCACCGAGATGAGATCCCCAGGAAAAGGGAAGCATATGACAGGAGTTAGTGTAAATACATTTTCAAACGCTATTGGGAGGCCAGTTTATGCAGTCTTCATCCTGAAACCCAATCATATCCTGTATTTAAAAGCATTGCTTTGAGGTCATATTGAAGAGATTTATGTCATTTAATCTGCTTCCTGAGATTCCCATGCTGAGAGGTTTTCATTACTTCTTGAAGCAAATAAATTGTTGGGCGCTAAACAGAAGCATGCTGTGTTCCTGCCAATCCGAAGGTGACATATAAGCCATATTGAGACTTGTCAGCTCCCCAGCTGTTTCTTGGCCAAGACATTTGAGACCAGGGAATTATTCCAAGTGTGAGAAAATCTAGAGCCGAGAGAAAGCCTCAGGCATTCAAGGAGCTCAAAGAAAATCATTGTGGTTGGGAATGAAGGGATGACTCTGGAAGGTAAGGGTGGCATGAGATCTCCGGCTTCAGGATAGAGAATGAATTTAAAAGTGTCAAGCCTTGGGACGCCCGGGGGGCTCAGTCAGTTAAGCGTCTGACATCGGCTCAGGTCACGATCTCACCATTCGTGGGTTCCAGCGAGCCCCGCGTCGGGCTCTGTGCTGACAGCTCAGAGCCTGGAGCCTGCTTCGGATTCTGTGTCTCCCTCTTTCCCTGCCCCTCCCCCACTCACACTCTGTCTCTCTCTCAAAAATGAATAAACATAAAGGAAAAAAATCATAAAACTGGCAAGCCTGGAGGAAGAGAAACCAGTAGGAAGCTGTTGCAGAAACTGAGCCAAAAGAAACGGCGGTCACAATTAGGGAAGTAGCAAGAGGGATAGAAAGAAATGGATGGACTTGAGAGAGGGCTTCGGAAGGAAGAGTGGACAGGAACTGACTAGCGAATGGAATTTGGGAGGATTGCTGATTGCCAAGGATGCACTCCAAGCTCCCAGCTTGGTTCATGGGGCTACCATTTTATTAGGTATAAATGGCGAACAAGACAGACGTAGTCTCTGACCTTGCGATATTCAGGTCCAGTGGATGAGAGCCTCAACGCCTGGCAGCGGTAGTCTATGGTCATGTGACGTGACAGCAAAAAGTAAAGGCTTTAAGTGTGCAGAAGAAGGGCTCCTTTCCCTGCCTGGAGGGGGATTTGTGGGTATCAGGAGAGGGCCAGAGCTGAAGAGAGGTGTGCGTGTGTGTGTGTGTGTGTGTGTGTGCATGCGTGGGTGTGCCTGTGTGACCTGTGTGTCCCAGGGGGCCGGTGAGCTTCGAGAGAAGACTCTTCCAGCCGGGGCACACCAGTGGAGTGTGTGGGAGCAGATGAGGTCAGAGGTGATGCCTCTCTACAATTGCTCTGTCCATCCGTGCCTTTCAGACTTTCATTTCCTACCAGGGAAGTTTTCTTTTCTCTCGTTTTTAATCTGGTCTACCAGATTAAAGAGATGGCCTACCATGTCCCTTTGGAGAGATGTTCCCCTAGCTGTATCATGAATTAGCAGAATATCCCCCCCAAAATCACTTGCACCGTACCACCAAAATTCCATATGTATTTCCAGAACAAACCTTACATGTGACCTGGGTTAACCTGCATACGAAAAGCATTTCAAACAATATTATATGATGTAGAAAACTCATTCAGATTATTACAAAACAAAAGTCTAAAGAACACTGGCTAGGCACTATTGGCTGTGAAAAACATGAACTTGGAAATGCGACCTTTATTCTTGGCAAGACAATATAGATGTGGAAATAATTGTAGCAGAAGATGTATATCCCCATCAAGATCAGGAAAACTGTATAATATGTATGAAACAAAGCATTTAAATAGTGATATGAAAAAAAATAATTTAAAATAAAACTTCCATGGGGCGGCTGGGCAGCTCAGTCGTTCAAGCGTCTGATTTCTGCTCAGGTCATGATCTCATGGTTTGTGGGTTCGAGCCCCACGCCAGGCTCTGTGCTGACAGCTCAGAGCCCGGAGCCTGCTTTGGATTCTGTGTCTCCCTCTCTCTCTGCCCCTCCCCTGCTCATGCTCTCTTTGTCTCTGTGTCTCTGTCTCTCTCTCAAAAATAAACATTAAAAAGATTTTTTAAATAAAACTCTCATGAGTGCCAGTAAAGAAATGGCTTAAACTAGAGGAATGAGCCAGAAGCCTCTCAAATTCTAAAAGGTTGGAGGGGTTTACCAAACTTAACAGCTACTATGTCCAAGGGGTAAGATTCCAGTGACCTTCCTCTAAGTACCTTATGTAATTCTTTTTTTTTTTTTTTTTTTACTAACTTTGAAGCCCCTTATGTAATTCTTTATACAAATTTTGTTACTTTATATTGTTTGAATTTTTAAGAACAAAAATCTGAAAAAATTTCAATTTGAGAAGAAAGAGTTTTTGAAGCTGCATTTTAAAGCATTTTTTTATGACGGATACATTTGACTTAATAGTTTGGTTTATATCATTTCACTATTTATTTATTTATTTTAGTTTCATTTTTTATTTTGTTTTTATTTTTTAATATGAAGTTTATTGTCAAATTGGTTTCCATACAACACCCAGTGCTCATCCCAACAGGTGCCCTCCTCCATGCCCATCACCCCCTTTCCCCTCGCTCCCACCCCCCATCAACCCTCAGTTTATTCTCAGTTTTTAAGACTCTCTTATGGTTTGGCTCCCTCCCTCTCTAACTTCTCTTTTTTCCTTCCCCTCCCCCATGGTCTTCTGTTGAGTTTCTCAGGATCCACATAAGAGCATCATTTCACTATTTAGACATAATGCATGGGGTCCATTTGTATTCACTTCATTATTTTATTTATTTGCTTATTTACCTACTTATATTTGATAAATTTGACACGATAAAATTCATAAACTTAAAACATGTTATTTTATGCATTTATATATTGTAATATGGTTGCCACTGAAGCATATATATCACATTACATCATTATAGAAAAGTAATATTAATCATATTCATTCCACCATGCACTAGATCTCTGTGGCCTGTTTACTACTTAGTACAAGTTTATGCTGTTAAACACCATCATTCTTTTCCTCCGTCCCCCCGTCACCTGGTAACCATCGCTTTACTCTCGGTAAAGCAGGTTTTTAAGGAAGTGATTTCGATTAGTTGGCAAACAAGGAAGAACACGATTTTGCAAGAGAAACATCATGTATGAAGTCTAGGAGTGAGACTCGACAGGGAGCAGAGAGGACGTTACCTGGATGGAAGGAAATGCCATACCTGGAGATCAGGTGTGGTTCCAGAACTATGCTGTGGAGGGCAGGGCATTTAGATTCGATCTACTCGATAAAGACAGGAAAACTGTTCAGCGCATGTCTGTGTGCATAGACACCTATTTGTATATTGTATACATATATGGTATACGTCTATAAATAAATGTATAGAATATTCATTTAATCAGGATAATGCATTTCTGTCAGCGGATGAATGGAGAAAGATGTGGTATATATACGCATTGAAATATTATTCAACCATTAAAAAGGGGAAAGCCTTGCCATCTGTGTCAACGTGGCTAGAACTGGAGGGCGTTATGCCAGGTGAATTAAGACACAGAAAGACGAATGCCGTATAATCTCACTTCCACGTGAACTCTAAAAGAAAACAAGATTAGAAAAAGAGAGCAGGTTTGTGGTTACCAGGGGTGGGGGAAATTGGACGAAAGTCGTCAGAAGGTACAAACTTCTAGTCATAAGATAAACAAGGCCTGGGAATGGAATGTTCTAAGTGATGACTAAGGCTCACGCTGCTGTATAGCATACATGAAAGGTGTTAAGAGAGTAGATCCTAAGACTTCTCAGCATCAGGGGAAAAAAAAAATTTTTTTTCTTTTTTGTATCTGTGTAGGAGATGGTGGATGTTTCCTAAATGTGTTATTGTAATCATTTCACAATATATGTAGATCAAATCACGAGGCTGTACACCTTAAACTTCTCCAGTGCTGCATGGCAATTCTATCTCAATAAAACTGGGTGGAAAAAAGAATGACACATTTCTTGAACATTACATGGAAAAATGGATGTGGTATTTCCTCAAACACTTAAAAAACCACAATAAAATGAGCAAGAGTATGAAAGCTACAGAGGTGTTCTTTAATGGTTGGTTTTTTGTTTGTTTTTTTTTAAACATGCTTAAAAACACGTCTATTTGTTTTTTTGTGGCGGCAGGGGGTGGGGGAGCAGAGAGAGTTGTCAGCACAGAGCCCGAGCGGGGCTCAAATTTTCAAA
This sequence comes from Neofelis nebulosa, assembly GCF_028018385.1. Taxonomy (NCBI): domain Eukaryota; kingdom Metazoa; phylum Chordata; class Mammalia; order Carnivora; family Felidae; genus Neofelis; species Neofelis nebulosa. The sequence continues at coordinate 128,508,041 of NC_080789.1, forward strand.
CCGTGAGATCGTGACCTGAGCCAGAGAGACACCTAACTGACTGAGCCACCCAGGCACCCCTTTAATGTTTTTTTAAATAGTGGTTTTAGGGTATCAGGAATCATAACATTGGTAAGTTTACTTTTCCGGGACAGGTTTTTTTCTTGGATTTGTTTCTTTTCGACAAGGAGTGCTCCTGCCACAGCTATTTTATTTTGAATCTTAGGAAGGAGTAGTCCCTGTTCTCAGATACGTAGTTTCAATTTGAATGAAACTGTTACAGCACACGCTGATTATGGGAGATTACAGACAAACGTTTAAAGATTTCTTTTTCCCTCTTCCTGATTAGAAATGTCTGGACAGCTCCTGCAACAGCTTTAAGAAAATCCCTAAGGCTGTGCACTCCAAGTGGTGACTGAAGGCATAAGGAAGCTTACTGTCTTCCAGCACGAGGTCGAGGACTTATCTATAAATAGTTTTCAAAAATCCCCTCATCTACCGGAATGTTCCGCGGCACCTCTGTCGGTTTCAGCTCCTGTCTCCCCCTGGGTGACCTATCTTCACTTTTTATAATTCCTCCCATTTGACTAAGCTAAAAGATTAGAAAAACCTGCTTGGAGCCCACATGTGCACCATATTCTACACTCTCTCACTCCTGCTCTGAAATGAATACTCCCGTGAAAAAGGAACCAAAAGCTAGTAGGCTTGCCACCCACTGGGATTTGTACCCAGATTGCCCAGAGACTGAAGCTACTGATTGACGAAAGTCGGCTTCAAAGCCCAGAAATGGAAGACAGGCCAAATCAACTTGATTACTACGTGTTCCAGGTTGGCCTACAAATCTGGTTTTTGGTGGTGGTTTTTTTGTTTTGTTTTTTTTTTTTAATGTTTATTCATTTTTTGAGAGAGATGGGGAGGGGCAGAGAGAGAGGGAGACACAGAATCCGAAGCAGTCTCCAGGCTCTGAGCTGTCAGCACAGAGCCTGAGACGGACCTGGAACCCATGAGCTGTGAAATCATGACCTGAGCCAAAGTCGGACGCGTAACCGACTGAGCCACCCAGGCTTTATGTTTTTTGTTTCTGTTTTTTTTTCCAGATCACATTTTATCTTATTTTTTAAAGATTTTATTTTTAAAAGTAATCTCTACACCCAACATGGGACTCGAACTCACAACCCCAAGAGCAAGAGTTGCATTGCTCTACCCACTGAGCCAACCAGGCGCACCACCCAGATCATATTTTATGCGCTCTGAAGAGAAACCAGAGAATCACCCAGATCATATTTTAAATGAAAGGGAGATCATAGTAAACAATATGTTAGACAAACTTCTGAACGAATACATGGGGGCTTTGGTCATTCATTCAACAAACACTCATGCAGGGAATACTGTGTGTCAGGCACTGTCCTAACAGTGGGCAATACAGACTTGAAGCAGAGAACGTTCTACTCATGGGATTTATGTATATTCTGAAGGAGACAGACAGGAAGCATGCCAACCAACAAATCAGATCATCTCAGATCGTGCTCAGCCCTGTGGAAAACTGTGGCAGTGAGAACAGTAAACGCAATGAAGACACAGCAAAAGCTGAGCATGTTCAAGGGACAGAAAGTCGATGTGTCTGCGACTCACCGAGCCAGGGCAGTTGGAGGACCTGATGCTGGAAAGGCAGACAGGGGCCAGATCATGTCAGGAGTTAAGCACCGCAATATGGAATTACAACTCTCCAAGAAAAAAGATGGATTGTTCTATAGCTGGTGTGGTGACGACTGGCCTTACTGAAAATAAGTAAGAGGGGCGGCGCCTGGGTGACTGTGTTGGTTGAGGGTCCAACATCGGTTCAGGTCATGATCCCGTGGTTCATGGGTTTGAGCCCCGCACTGGGCTCTGTGCTAATAGCTCAGAGCCTGGAGCCTGCTTTGGATTCTATGTCCCTCTCCCTCTGTCCCTCCTCTGCTCACGCTGTCTCACTCTCAAAATAAATAAATAAACGTTGCTAAATAAATAAATAAATAAATAATACTTTGCCATGTCATATTAAAAAAACAAATTCCAGACGGACAACAGCCCCATAAGCACAGTTAAAAGACTAGTAAAAATTGGGAGAAGATATTTGCAACATATACGTAAGGAAAAGAATCAATCCTCAGAATATATGTCAACTTCTTACAAATCAATAAAATAAATCAGACAAGAAAGTGAACAAAGGATGTGAACTGGAAAGTCACGGAGGTAAAAAGTATGGGGGCCATAAATAGAAAAAGATGATCAACTTGCTAATAATCAGGGAAATGCCAGTGAAAACAGAATTGGCAAAAACTTTAAAATCCTACAATGACAGGAGCTGATGGCCCTACTCCTGTGTGCTGCTGCTGTGTTTGTGGGTTGTAGCTACTCTGGGAAAGCTGGTAAAGAGGATGTGGTGACTCTCTATGACCCAGCAATGTCATCTCTAGGCTGGTGCCGGAAAGGTACTCTTCCATGATCTCGTGGTTCATGGGATCAAGCTTGGGATTCTGTCTGTCCCTCTTTCTGCCCCTTCTCTGCTCTCTCTCTTAAATAAAATAAAATAAAATAAAATAAAATAAAATAAAATAAAAAAGTAATAAAATATAAAAACAATAAAAAGAATAGAATAGAATAGAATAAAATAAAATTAAAATAAAATAAATAAAATAAAAAATAAAAATAAAATAGGCGCCTGGGTGGCTCAGTCGGTTAAGCGTCCAACTTCAGCTTAGGTCATGATCTCGTGGTGAGTCGGAGCCCCGTGTCGGGCTGGAGCCTGCTTCGGATTCTGTGTCTCCCCCTCTGTCTGCCCCTCCCATGCTTATGCTCTGTCTCTCTCTGTCTGTCAATAATAAATAAACCTTAAAAAGTAAAATAAAATTAAATTAATAAAATTAAAAACCTAACCTAACCTAAACTAAAAAAATAGAGCTGGGTATGGAGTGCGATACAATACCAAGCAAGGATTTAAAAGAATGAGATAAATGTTATCTACCTATCTATCTACCAACCTACTACCTATTTTCTAGCTATCTATCTACCCACAGATCATGCAGCCAGTACAGAACCATTTTTTTTCCAGTTAAAAGGAACACACAAACTACTCAATAACAAACTGTTGTCAGACTACAACTAAATCTGACCCATTATCTGTTTTTGTGTGGCCAGTAAGCTAAGAGTAGCTTTTACATTTTGTAGTGGTTTGGGAAGATCTCGTGAAAGAGTAACATTTAATGACACATGAAAGGTCTGTACCTTTCCAAATTTCTGTGTCTGCCCGTAAAGTTTAATGGGGACGTAGCCAAGCCCATTCTTTTACACACTGTTTATGGTTGTTGCTGCTACAGGAGCAGAGAGAGTGAAAAACCTGAAGTATTTTATTTTATCACTTTTAAGAAAAACAAATTGCAGACCGCTGTCCTATAGGATTCGTGGGCATTCTTTTTTAAGCGGCCAGGAGTATACACATCAATTTCATGATGGTGGACGCCTCTGGAGAAGAAAAAGAGGGCAATGGAACTAGGGATAGATGTTAAAGAATACTGTAATGTTTGTAAATGTGAAAGAGCCAAGTCATCAATTCTGCCTGGTGGGAATGGAAATGTTTGTTATATTAAGTCCTTGTACCTTTGTCTACTTTCTTAAGGCCTTGGGAGAGCTCACAAAAAAATGTATGTATATTTTGTAGACATTATTCTGTATCAGTGCATACAAATCTGTCACATGTACTTTAACAGTTGGGTAGTGGTCTGTTTTATAGATGACAGAAATTTCAGTTTGAATCCCTTATGTATAAATATTTAAGTTCCAGTTTTCTATCACAACCAGGATGGCAATTATCTTCACTTTTGCATCTTAAAGCATCTATGTAATTATTCCCTTTGAACCAAATCCTGGAAGTTGAATTCTTTGGTTAAAAAAATGTATATTTAAGGGGCGCCTGGGTGGCTCAGTCGGTTGAGCGTCCGACTTCGGCTCAGGTCATGATCTCATAGTTTGTGAGTTTGAGCCCCGCGTCGGGCTCTGTGCTGACAGCTCAGAGCCTGGAGCCCGTTTCAGATTCTGTGTCTCCCTCTGTCTCTGCCCCTGACCCACTCGCATTCTGTCTCTGTCTCTCTCAAAAAATAAACATGAAAAAAAAGTTTTTTTTTTTTTAAATGTACATTTAAAACTTTGGTATGTGTTGCCAAATGGCCCTTCCAAAATGCTGTGTCGAGTTATTGTCTTGCAAACAGAGTGAATGTTAATATTTTTTGCCCAACTGGTAGGTGACAAGTGTTAAGCCATTATTGTTTTAATTTGCGGCTCAGGACCTCTCTAGGAATTTACAGGCTTTTTAATTTCTTCTTTATTCTGTAATGCCCATTCAAGCCCTGAGAGCTTTTTCCTGTAGAATGTTAATCTTTTATGTTATTGATTTGGGAGCTTTTTACAAGTTGTATCTACTGACCATTTCTTTGAAAAAACTTTCACCTCGATTTTCATTTATTTACTAATTTTAATAGTCTTTTTAAAAATGTTTACCTTTGAGAGAGAGAAAAAAAAAGTGTGAGCAGGGGAGGGGTAGAGATGGGGGGAGACACAGAATCCAAAACAGGCTGCAGACTCTGAGCTGTCAGCACAGAGCCCGACTCGGGGCTCGAACTCACAAACCGCAAGATCATGACCTGAGGTGAACTTGGACGCTTCACTGACTGAGCCACCCAGGCGCCCCATTACTCTTTTACTGCTTAGAAAGACTTAAATCACATGCATTCACTATGAATTTTTTTCCCTAGCTTTTGACTTTGTTTTCTCCATAGTTTGTGATATGCCAAGGAGAGAATTGCTTCTTAGGTGACCATCAGTCTCCACCATCTCCCATGATCACAGGCCCTTCCAAGAGTTCTCTGGGGTTGACAGGGCATGTAGGGTAACCAGTGCCTTTCTTCTGCTATAGATCTACGTGTCTCTTTCCTAACTGTTTACCCCTTGTCATCAGTGTATCAGCGGGAGTTTGGTCAGAAAAACAAAAACCACTTTGAGTAGTACAGCTGGGAAGGGATCGCATACAGAGATGAAGGGGCTCGCCTGGCCACTGGAAACACTGGGGGTGTGGGGAGGTCAGGAAGGTCACTGCCTGCAGATGAAGCAATATGGAAGTTCAGGACTTGATCTCTGCTGACTGATGCACCAAGAGGGGATTATTATCAAGGGATACTTTAAAGAACTGCAGGAAGAACATCACACCTGTCACAGCTGATGCCCACGTGTGTGCCTGCACCTGCCACCAGAAAGTAATGGCTTCTCCGTCTTCTCTTTCCAGTCCTCTCCTGAGCCTCTCATTCCACAAGGGTCCTACTCATAAGAGTGTCTAGAAAATGTATGTTCCAGGCTTTCAGACCTTTGCCCTACAGAGGAGGGCTCAGCGGGGCTGAAATCACGCTGAGTATTTACAGTTATTACCTGGGGGGTGTTTTCAGTAAAGATCAGATTGAATCAAATCGGAAACATTGTCCATGCATGGGAGGTTTCTTGAGCACCAGCGGGCAAGAGATAACACAGTGCCTTGTGTTGGGGTATTTGGCATGAAAGACTCTTGTTCAGAAAAGGAGGGTGAGAAATGGACTTTCATAGTCCATCTGAATATATTTTATTCGTTTGAAATTTTATGACATTCTGACACGAGATTTAAAGTCAGACAACTTGTAAAAATAGTGAAGCAGAAGTTTGAAAAGGTGATTTGCCCTCCTCACAGATCAAGGAGTGGCTGATCTGTCTAGACTAAAGCTCGTCTCAGTAAATAGACCCAGGACAGTGGAATTCTCTGTTGTAATCCTTGGGTATGGAATCCTTGGGGTTGGGTATGGAATTAGTGGAATTAGTGAAGCCAATTCATTTGTATTCTTGGTCCAGAAGAAATTTGTTGCTGGACAATAACCCACAGTTGACAGTTTTAATCTAGTTATTACACAGTTCAACCTCTGAACAGCAGAAAGGACGTCTCAGGAGTCACAAAGGTAAAGTCACATCATTTTCTCTAGCAGAATGAGGCCAATTTAGATTCCCCAGGATCCATTTCCTTCCTCCTGGCAGGCTGTTTTTCTTAAGTTATTTTGGGATCTCCTTTAAAGATTTTTGAAATTTTTGAGGTGCTGGTCTTTTCATGGCTTTTTAGCAGTTTGGACATTGCAAAGCCACTGTGTAGCCTTTTCTCTCTGTAATGAATCAGAGCCACATGGACAGTCTTGAGAGGTCTCACTAATTTCACTGCTGAGTGCCAAAAATCACTAAGAATAACATCGTACGTGTGTGTCAGCAAGGTCCTTTCCAGTTCTTGGACTTGGGTTGAGTTTCCAGGTTTCTAATTAAGAGATATTTGTAAAGGGTTTGGATTTTCAGTTAGATGGCTACATGATTTCTGAGCGTACAGCTTCTCAGCTTATAAAGAGGGCACTTTCGAGTTTGTGTAGCTCACGTCATCTTTATGACTTTGATCACCTGTGAAAGAGGAAAGGGAGAAGGTATTCTCAGCCTCATTTTCTAGAAGAAACCCAAACTCCGAAGACTGAATGAATTGCCCCCATCACCCAGTTCATGGTGATAAGATTCATTGTCTCTGAGGTCTATAATCTTCCACAGTGCCTAGATGTAAATATAAATGTTTATTTTTTCAAGTTTATGCTGTAATCTGTAACATGCTCCGTTCATTGCCAGTTGTATGCATTTTGGGTAAGGATTTATAGAACCTTTTTAAATTTTTTTTAAATTTTTAAAAAAATGTTTATTTATTTTTGAGAGAGAGAGGCAGAGCATGAGCAGGGGAGGGGCAGAGAGAGGGAGACACAGAACAAGAAGCAGGCTCCACGCTCTGAGCTGTCAGCACAGAGCCTGACTTGGGCTCGAACTCACGGACCGCGAGATCATGACCTGAGCTGAAGCCGGACGCTCAACCAACTGAGCCACCCAGGCGCCCCTAGAACCTCTTTTTTTAAAAACAAAACAAAACAAAACTCAGAAACAACAAAAGCATAAGATTTTTAAGAAGGAAATTGATGATGTTCAACTAACATGTAAAAATCAATTTTAGGTTAAGATTGACTATATATAATTTTTAAAAGTCTGTAATCATATGGAAACTCAACTTCATGTTAATTACATGTGTATTTTGGCCTCACTTAAGAGGCGTTAAAAGTTCGTTTTGTAATGCCTTTATTATAGAGTCAATGAAGAAAAATGAAACGCATACCAAAGGAAACACATATAAATAAGATTCCCTGGTGCAAATGTCTTTTGAAATCCATTAGCTATTACTGACGAAGCTCCAGTGACAGCCATGTGGTTAGAGCCACGTGGGAAATACGCTGAGTGGGAATCAAGAGTGAAAAGAAAGATATCTGCTTTTTATTAAAACCCGAAGCGTGTTATAATTGGGTTGAGTTTCTACCCAGATGGCCCCCCTTCTTATGACATCTGCAAAGTGTGTCTAAAACTACGTTGAGGTGTTATTTTCTGCGGCTGCGTGGACACATGTTAACTTCGTCAAAAACCAAGACCTTGGAGTCCTTCACAATCTTTCTTGCTAACTCATGCCAACTCAAGGGAGGAGCTAACTCATGTGCTTCTCCCCTCAGGGAGATTCCTATGGGTTTCCCTATTGGGAAAGATTTGAAATTCCTTGAGGCAGTTATAAGTATCTGGTCTTTGATCTTTTGCAAATCAATGACAGTTGCATAGATTTGAGGCTATTAGAGTTCACGTCAACTTGACAATACAGTTATCTCTGAAAATATTAAGTGGTAACAATAAAAAATGCTTCCTGTAAGTGAAGTTGTGAAATGTCATGTTCAAATGTGCATTTTCATTTCGTATTTTTCTAAATGAAAAGGCTTGGTGAGAACTCCCCACCCCGTGTCTGAACATTGTTGTTTTTTTTTTCAAATAGTTTTAACGGGGACGTGTTCATTGTTACATATTATATTTGGCTGCCACGGTTTACGGGTTCTTAACAGTTCCGTGTCCTCCTTGTCAGACAACAGAAAGATCAGAGTTAATGGAACCAAGGAACCTATAGAATTTAAATCGAATCAGTGGTTTGGGGCAACAGTGAAAGCTCACCGAGGCGAAGTTGTGGTAAGTATGAGTCGTGGCGATGGTGTGCAATATTATGTTCTCAGTTTTACAAAACTGCTTTCATGTAAGGACTTCTGTGGAGAGGGAGAGAGAGAGTGTGTGCGCGGGGTGGGGGGAGGGGCAGAGAGAGGGAGCCGGAAGCAGGGCTTGATCCCACCAGTGCCCCAGGACATGTCAGATTTTTAAAGACAAACTTACCAGTATTCTAAAACAATAAATTTAGTAGCCCTTAAAATGAAAGAATTTATTCTAGTGTTTAAAGTTATAGGAGATAAAGCTTGTTTTCCCTATCAGTTAGAGATTTTTAAATATTGCAAAACTTGGACGCGTGAGTGGCTGTCATTAAACATCCGACTTCAGCTCAGGTCGTGATCTCTCAGTTTGTGAGTTTGAGCCCCACGTCAGGCTCCTCGGTGACAGTGCAGAGGCTGCTTGATATTCCCTCTCTCTGCCCCTCCACCCCCAAATAAATAAACTTTAAATATTTTAAAATATATAACTGCTAATTACATAGTTCTCTGAGTACATTAATAATTTTTTAAAGTAAAAAAAACCCCTCACTTTCAAGTAGATATCGTTCAGCTTTAAAGTGCTGTGGCTTCATGATTCTCTTATTTCAATCATCTACGTGTCTAAGCTATTGAGAAATAAGTGACTATATTAAGCTGATCTGGAAATTTTTTTCTTGGGGGAATTTTTTAAACCATTGGCTTTAATTTCCTTACAACAATAAAGCAATAACTTTGGCTTTTAGGATTTGTTTAAAGCTTCTTGAATTATGTTTTAATAAGAATAAGTATTTAAAGGAAATACCTTGCTTTATTTGGTCTGTGGTTAACCCCCCCCCCCCCCATGGAGATTTTGACATAAGCAGGTAATGTATAAGATACAGACAGCCCTCTCCAGTTGCAAATCCAGAATTTACAGGATGGTCTCTATAGAACTATACTTGCATTAATATGGTTTCATATTCCACAGTTGGTAAAAACTTTTTTAACCTTTAGTGGCATATGACATGTGAATTGCTTTGGAAAGCTAATTCTATCTAATGACTATGTGGGATTGAAAAAAATCTTCTGGGTACTGTATTGATATTTTTAAGTCTTGAAAACTTATGTGTAACACATTATGCATCTCTGAAAATCGTATGCCATGTTCATAATAAAAATAGTTAATTTGGGGGCATGTTTCCATTTTCAAAATTATGTAAAAGGAAATCCGATAATATTAAATATATTTCAAGTTAATTTTTTCCTTTGAGCACTGAAATTTCGGGTAAAGAATTAAATTCTGCCCTACGTGATAATTATTAGGACTTCAAAATGCTGAAGTATCTTTTTGACTATCCAGATGTCATGTGTGTATGTATTAAGTTTGGGTCAAAGTCCAAATTTATCTTATCAGTGTATTTCACATCAGTGTGAAACTGAGCAGATATAAATAGGATAACTTTCTAGGCAAGAACTGGGAAGAATTTTCTTGGCATCTAAGTGTGGGGGTGGGGGAGAGGGGTGAGATCCGGCAGGTGAGGCCGGTTTTCAGAATACCTCACTGCATAGGTGAGCGCCCACACTGCCCACACTACTGCCTTTCACCGTTGGAACCTTACATTAAACATATTAGCACATAGTTTGTTAGTTTATTAAGAGGTCCCTAAGATGAAAGAATGTGGATGAGATCGATGGTTTTTAGGTTATCAGCCAAGACCTCACAATACCAAAAGAGTCAAGTTGTGGAAACACTCTTCTTACTTGAGAATAGAAATAAAATATTTTCACTAAAAGTAGTTGCGCATTGGGCAGATTACCAAGGACACATTTGGAATCGTGAAAGGACTTTATTTTTTTTTCAATGTCTATTCTTTTTTTTTTTTTTTTTTTTTTTTTTTTTTTTGAGAGAGAGAGACAGAGACAGATCGTGAGCAGGGAAGGGGCAGAGAGAGAGGGAGACAGAATCTGAAGCAGGCTCGAGGCTCTGCACTGACAGCACAGAGCCCGATGCAGGGCTCAAACTCACGAAGAGATCATGACCTGAGCCGAAGTCAGATGCTCAACTGACTGAGCCACCCAGGCACCCCATGAAAGGACTTCAAAATCAGTGTCTGCCTTCATATTCCTGGCATTTTTAAATTTTAAGAGTGATATCATCAAAATTGGAGGTAGGCCAGTGATTCCATATTCCAGGCATCTGTAATTCTGTGTCCTTCGAAATGAGTGCTTGAATAATCAGGTAAAACACACTTATGGCGGATTCATGCTAGCAAACAAGTCAAAAAGATGCCTATAATTTTCTACACATTTATTTTATTGCCTCTCTCATTTGTAACAAAATTAATGTTGCTTAATTTACTTAAAGAGGACTTCATATATTCTCTTTTGTATTTGATATCCTTCCAAATATCATGCTTTTGTTAAGAATCCAAGCTTCTGAAGAAGCAACCAGAGTATTTCATGCAAGAATCATATTTCCTTTCTGTTGCTTAAATTAATTTTTGTTTTGTCATGAATAAAAACCATTAACTAAAAAATAAAGTCAGGAACACTCTGATAAGGGAGTAGCATGTCCACATGAAAGTCATTGTTTAAAAAGTCATAAGATATGCCATCAGCGATAAGCCAGGGAAATCCATAAAACAGAGGTTTACAAACTTGTCTGCATCTTTGAATTCAAAAATAATTTCTTAAAGCAACAGACAAAAAAAAAGGAGCTCTCATTTTAACACATCACACTGATTTATTGACTGAAATGATCGTTTGAGTCTAAGTAGGTCCAACTGTTTTAGAAAAGACAAGAAGATGTGAATTCTTTGCTGTTAGGAAATAATTACTTTTGCCAGGTTACACATATTTAACTTTAAATCCTGTGGGGGGAGAGCTCATTCCTTTCTATATGTTTAATTTATTCTGATGCTATTGTGGATTAATGTTGGGGGAAAAAGAACAGTTTTGGAAGTTTCATTAACTCTGCCTACTGAGGTACTTACCAGCATGCTGGAGGCCACTTAAATCGCCACTAATTTAACATAGTTTGTGATGAATGTAGACACATTAGTCAACAGGCTCAATCATATCATAACATGAGGAACTGATGCCACGAAAATATGTTTTGTCTTCGATGCATCACAGGCCTGCGCTCCCTTATACCACTGGAGAACTCTTAAACCAACACCGGAGAAGGACCCGGTCGGCACCTGCTACGTAGCGATTCAGAATTTCAGCGCGTATGCGGAGTATTCGCCTTGTCGGAACAGTAAGTGACTTTATTCTTTGAAAGGGCACTTTAGCTCCAGAGCCCTTCTATGGTAGGCAGGGCAGGCAAGATCAGAACCTCACTGACAAGGAAAAAGAGATGGGGTGAAGATTATGGGCGGCCTTTCAGGAGGTCTTGCTGCGACATGAGGGCCAAGACCCAGAATTCTGTGGGTCCTTTTCCATGTTGTAGACATTTCTTTAGTAGAATTGATTGGTTCCTTAGTTGAGGCCTTAAACTCTCAGCGGCTATTCAGAATTCACACCGCAATCTAAAGAACGGTGACCACCCACTTGACTTGTTCACGGCAGGAGTGGTGTTTGCTAGTATGCTAGGAACTGGGGACATTCTCACATCAGCTTTCTGTCCAGCCTGTGTTCCTGCCAGCTGTTGCTCTCTTTGGCAGCTGTGTGCTCGGGTTATCTGCATGGTGGGCTTTTCTCCCTTAAATGTTTAATCCCTATTTTTCAAAAGGGCTCTGCACGCTTAGAGTATAAGTCTTATCTGGCCGTTCTCGGGATCTTCCAGCAAAGCATCTTTGAAAGCAAGCCTGGCGAGTTCCAACTTTGGGACACTGCTGTTTTAATCACTTCTTGCTGGAACACCACGGATTTGGGACAGTAGTTCTGACTGCTTGGATCTACTCAGTCCTTTTGTGAACTCTTCCAGTTTTCCGTGTGTCATTGGAGATCAGTGGGATTTGTCAGGGAGCAACCATGGGATTTTCATCCTTATTCTCGATAGTTCACAAAATCCCAATGAGGAGAGAAAGGTTAGAAGGAACATTCTAGCAACTGATTTCGGGAAATTGATTTTTCAAAAACCCAATCCCAAATTAGATTTCCAAAACCATAAGTAATATTTCCCCATTTTGCATGAATATTTTTTATAAATTTTTTTTAACATTTATTCATTTTTGAGAGACAGAGAGCATTGAGCAGGGGATGGGCAGAGCGAGAGGGAGACACAGAATCTGAAGCAGGCTCCAGGCTCTGAGCTGTCAGCACAGAGCCCGACACGTGGCTCAAACTCGTGAACAGCGATATTATGACCTGAGCCGAAGTCGGACGCTCAACCGACTGAGCCACCCAGTCGGTTTTATTTTTTAAATCCAAGATTAATTTAGGCAAGATAATGAGCATATATCAGAAATAAAACAACGCAGATAAAGAATGGATCAGTGATATTAGAGGGCTAATAAAGACGCCGCTGAGATTTCATCTAAATAACAAAGTGGAACAGCTAACTCAGAGGGGGTAGGATTTTGGCAAGGGGAAGATGATGGCTTCTGTTTTAAAATATTGACATAAATTACCCACTTCCTCGCATTATGACAAGTGTCGGCCGAATGAATAATCTGTGAAATTAAGATTTTATTTTAAAGGCTTGAAAACAGAGGTTCCTTGTTGATAATGAGACTCGATTATGTATCCATTCAATACACTAAGCACTAATTATTCTGTGTTTAGGGAATAAAGCAAAGAACAAGAGAAAATAAAACACAGTCTTTAAGAAACTTACATTCTAAGTAGGGGAGACAGAAAACAAACATGTAGATGTTCAGATCCAGCAATTCCACATCTGGGTGTAGGTCCAGAGGAAGTGAAACCAACATCTCAAAAAGATATCTGCACCCCCACGTTCATGGCAACATTATGCACTTTAGGCAAGACATGGAAACAACCGTAGCATCCATTGATGGGTGAATGAATAAAGAAGATGTTGTGTGTGTGTACAATGGAATGTTATTCAGCCATAAAAAGAAGGAAATCCTGCCCTTTTCAACCACGTGGATGGACCTTGAGGGCGTTATGCTAAGTGAAATAAGCCGGACGGAGAAAGACAAATACCAAAGAAGAACGCCACTTACACACAGAACCTAATGAAAAATAAAACAAAAAACAAAAACTCCAAACTCAGGGATACGGAAAATAGATCAGTGGTTGTCAGAGGCGCAGGGTGAGGAGATGAGTGGAGTTGGTGAAGAGGGTCAAAGGCGTAAATTCCCATTTACAAGACAAATAAGTCCAGGGGAAGTAATGTCCAGCAAGGTGACTATGGTTAACAATACTGTATTGTGAGGGTGCCTGGGTGGCTCAGTTTGTTGAGTTTCTGACTCTTGATTTTGGCTCAGATCCTGATCTCACGCTTCGTGGGATCGAGCCCTGCGTTGGGCTCTGTGCTGAGCTTGAAGCCTGCTTGGGATTCTCTCCCTCACCCTCTGCCCCTCTCCCCCACTCACACGCTGCCTCTCTGAAATAAACAAAGCAAAACAAACAAAAAAACCCCCACAATACCATATTGTGTATTTTTTATTTGAGAGACACAGAGAGTACACGTGGGGGAGGGGCAGAGAGAGAAGGAGAGAGAGAATCTAAGCAGGCTCCACGGTGTCAGCACAGAGCCTGACATGGGACTTGATCTCAGGAAGTGTGAGATCATGACCTGAGCCAAAATCAAGAGTCGGACGTTTAGCCAACTGACCCACCCAGGCACCTGCTGTGTTGTATATTTGAAAGTTACTAAGAGAGTAGATCTTAAAAGCTTATCACAAGAAAAGAAACTATAATTGTATGTAGTGCTGGGTCTGGGTGTTAACTAGATTTACTGTAGTGATCATTTTGTAGTATATACATGTATTAAATCATTCTGTTATATTCTTTGGACTAGTAATAACATGTTATATGCCAATTATATATCAATGAAAAGAAAACTTCTAAAAAAGAATAAATTCATAATACAAAGGCAGATAGCGAAAAGTGCAACAATGAAAAACATAACAAAACGAGAGAGTAGGGAGTGACCTGGCCCGGGTGGGGAGAGGAGCTTTGGGAAAGGACCATGGGAAGGGCTCTCTTAGCAAATGGCTATTGGAGCAGGGCAGGGGGACTGTCCTACGCACAGGCAACAGCCCAGAGAGGCATATTTGGAGTCGTGTTCCGCTCAGGGTGTTGTGTTTTTTGGTTCCATGAGAGGCCATTACTATTACGCGAAAGATAGAAGTCAGGTAGAGGGATAAAGAAAATCCCAACTTAAATCAGAAAACTAATGGACGGCTGAGATTTAACAGAGAATGTGTTTCATCAATCCTGTTCATATCCTACTTCTCCCGATGTGCTAAAGATGCTTCCCCATCTCAGCAAACTATGAGAGCTGAAATGATGAGTCCATCCTTCACAGTCCTCTTGCCTGGGTGATCTACCCTACTCTTCCAGCTAATGTGGAGGGTGATCGTTGATAAGACCCGTCACTGCCTTTTGTTCTGCCTTTTAGACTGAGTGCCTCTGTAACGAGAGAACTCAGGTTAAAGTATAGTACGTGGCACTGAACCATGAGTCTGAACCTTTATCTGAAAATAACAATCGTGGTCGGCTTGTGTCTTGAGTGGCCCGGGCACATTATGATGCCAACTGACTCACTCTTTATTTTCCTAAATAAACGAATAGCTTGACACAGGTAAAAATGGAGTCAAATTGCAGAATTGCTAAGTCAATTCCCAAGAATCCTTTTCAACTCTGGTTCACATCAATAGTTCTCACTTTCCTCGTGGCCGCTCTCTTACTACAAAACTTTTCCTCCAGAAATTCACCCAAGGAGCTGACTTCCTGTCTTTCCCCCAGGAGTTTACAGTTCATTAACACAAAGCCAGCTTGTTCATGAGCATATGGTCAGTATCACAGAACAGGAACATCAGCAATATTATTTTCAAAAGGGAATTTAAGGAACCTTCTCCTGCTCATTCCGTACCACAGACATACCCCACTGATACGCTGAGCAATGGGGGAACTAATCTGTTCATTCATATTCATGACATGCCTCCTGCTCTTGTTATCATTCATAATTCAGGTGGGGATGACTTACACACCGCCTTCCATTTTACTTTGAAAACCAACAAATAGTAGTGAATGATCAGCACAATTCCCTGGATCCTGAGTTCATTCTGGGACATAATTGTAAACTTTCTAAATGCTCTGAAATTCCAGGAGGATAGATTCCTTCAGCTCTTATAAACTATAACCCTAAGAGAAAAAAACTACCTCACATTCTGTTCCAATCACTGCTTCAAATAAACATTTGAAGTTGGTTCTTTTCTCAGTGAGTTTCATGAAAAGTATTAGTATTTTCTTTTAATTTTTTGTTTCCTGTTTTGGAGCAAAATAATTTCAAAAGATGGTCATATTTCTTCTTTGAATAATTTACAATATTAAAAATGAAAAGAAAGACTTGATTTAAAAAGGATTTCTAAAGAGGTTTGTACATTAGAAAAATACGTTTCTTAAATACACTCAAGATTGCAGATATAGGCTTACATAATCATATATCAGGTATTCGTATATATCTCTCTGGATGCATGTAAGTATTTACACACATGAACTTCCAGAAAACTGGTAACCAGACATTTGAGGTTATACAGATGAACCTTTAGGAAACTTTATAGCATTCAGAGCTACAAACCACAAAACATAGTTTAAAATAAGGAGTAAATTGTATAAAAATACAGTGTAAGATGTTGTGCACTTAAAAATTGCAGGGCCCAGGGGCGCCTGGGTGGCGCAGTCGGTTAAGCGTCCGACTTCAGCCAGGTCACGATCTCGCGGTCCGTGAGTTCGAGCCCCGCATCAGGCTCTGGGCTGATGGCTCGGAGCCTGGAGCCTGTTTCCGATTCTGTGTCTCCCTCTCTCTCTGCCCCTCCCCCGTTCATGCTCTGTCTCTCTCTGTCCCAAAAATAAATAAAAAACGTTGAAAAAAAAAAATTCAAAAAAAAAAAAAAAATTGCAGGGCCTGGGTGGCTCGGTGGGTTAAGCGTCCGACTGCTGCTCAGGTCCTGATCTCACAGTTTGTGAATTAACCCCCCCCCCCCCCCCCCCCCCTCGGGCTCTGGAGCCTGGAGCCTGCTTCGGATTCTGGGCCTCCCTCTCTCTCTGCCCCTAACCCACTTGCACTCAGTCTCTCTGTCTCTCTCTCAAAAATAGTAAACATTAAAAAAATTGTTTTTAAAAATTGCAGAGAGTAAACCTCATGTTAAATGTTTTTACCACAAACAAAGAGAGGGACACAAGAAATTTTTTGTAGGTGGTAGAAATTCTTATTACTTTGATTTTGGTGATGGTTTTGTGGGTGTATGCATATGTCCACACTCATGAAAATGCATCCATTAAGATGTACAGCTTTTTGTATATTAAGTATAGCCCAATAAATCTGAAAAAAAAACTAAGCTTAAAAAACAAAGGAGACATTAACGGCATTTCAATTAAAAAGAGGTATTGCCATTAAAAAATACAGTGTATGTGAAAAAAAGTACAGTGTATGTGATAGAACAGTGTATTAAAATATACAGGGAGCATCTAGAGAATTAGTTAAGTACTAATCAAAGGAAAGCAAAAAACAAAAGACATTCCAGTCGGTTAAGCGTCTGCCTGCGGCTCAGGTCATGATCTCATGGTTTGTGAGTTCCAGCCCCGCGTCCGGCTCTATGCTGACAGCTTGGAGCCTGGAGCCTGCTTTGGGTTCTGTGTCTCCCTCTCTCTCCGCCCCTCCCCTGCTCACACTCTGTCTGTCTCTCTCTCTCTCTAAAATAAATAAATGTTAAAAAAAAAAAAAAAAAAGAAAAAAAATGTAATTTGCAAAGGTACCTAACTAATAATAGAATAATTTAAAATTACTTTCCTCTTGGAGATCATTAAAATTGGAATCCTTGTGGGTGCCCTCAGCAGAAAGCCTCCGCCCAGGTGACCATGTTGACCCCTCTCTTTCTCAAGGCATTTCTTTAGGAATGACCTATGTGGCTTCATGCAGAACACACAGGCAAGTCAGAATCCCGTTACTGCCACTTGCAGAACTCAGAACATAGGTGAGAGGAGAGTTTACTTCTTTAGACAAACATGACTTGTAAAACCCAATGTAGTAACTCCAAGGGATGTTATTCCTAGTGGTCTTACTACAAAATCATGATGATATTTGGGACAAAAAAATAAATTATGAAAATATATTTCATAAATTGTTCATGATGAATTTAAAAGTAAATATAAAGTGGGGCACCTGGGTGGCTCAGCTGGTTAAGCCTCTGACTTCGGCTCAGGTCATGATCTCACAGTTCGTGAATTTGAATCCCGTATCCGGCTCTATGCTGACAGCTCAGAGCCTGGAGCCTGCTTTGCATTCTGTGTCTCCCTCTCTTTCTGCCCCTCCCTTGCTCATGCTCTCCCTCTCTGCCCCTCCTTGCTCATGCTTTCTCTCTCAAAAAATAAACATTAAAATTTTTTGTGATGTTAAAAAAATAAATATAAAGCACATATTGATCATTAAAATTAAAAAAAAAATTTTAATGTTTATTTATTTTTGAAGGAGAGAGACAGAACATGATGGGGGGCGGGGGGTGGCCAGAGAGAGAGGGAGACACAGAATCCAAAGCAGGCACCAGGCTCTGAGCTGTCAGCATAGACCCCGACGCAGGGCTCAAACTCACAAACTGCAAGATCATGACCTGAGTCAAAGCTGGAAGCATAATCGACTGAGCCACCCAGGCACCCTGATCATTTTAAGTTGAGAAATCAATAAGGAAAACAACAAAATATCCTAGCTGTTATTAAAATATATATTGGGAATGATGATGTGATAACATTTCCGTATTTTGGTCACTCTAGGTAATGCTGATCCCGAAGGCCAGGGTTACTGCCAAGCAGGATTTAGTCTGGATTTTTACAAGGTGAATGAATCACTTTGGGCTTGTAGCTTCTAGCAGTTGTATTATCTGTTTGATTTTTTCTTTTTTCTTTTTGTTTACTCTCTGCCTCTGGCTCTCATCCCCACCCCCAATAACTACCACCAACAAAAGAACCTTTAGGTATGTATCCAGCCTGTTTGACAACTTCCTTAAATGTTTTTGCTCAATCTTCATTTTCATTAAAGCAATTGATGCAGATGACAAACATTAAAATAACACAGAAATACATATGATGAAAAACAACAGTCTTTCTCCACACCTCAATGATAATCCTTTACATGGAAAATCTGAACAACTCAGTGAGAGAAATGTGTTTCTAAAAAAAAAAAAAAAGATAGAAAAAAATTGCTTTATCTCTTAGCTGTAATTGATTAGATTTAACACGAGTGTTAAAATTCACAACATCCTTTCACAAAGTTACAGAGATAATAAGGGACCAAGATTTTGTGGGTTTGAAAACAGTATAGAAAAAAATTCATCAGCATACAAATTTTGCTCTTTCGTGGCCTTTTTTTTTTTTATTGTCCTTTTTTTTTTTTTTTCCCCACTGAAAGTTGGAAGGAGGATGGAAAGGAGGTGGTAAGGAGAAGGGAAAATTTATATTTGCTAGTCTGGGGTGTTTGCTCTCTCTTCTGAGAGGGGGAAGGGGTGGTTGCAGACGTATGGAAAAAATAGGCATTACTGTGGCCTTGAGATAAATAGAAACCATATTTTCTTTTGTTGCCAAAGCTCACAAGACCATGTCTGCTAAATTACACAGCATTAAACATGTACGTTATTTTGCTTACCTGAATCAGTGCCAAAAATCTGAATTTCTGTATCCTCAAGGGAGAGAATTCAACTTAGCTAATTGAGGCAAACGAAAATTATTTAATATGCTAACACACTAAATAGTGGAAAGCAAAAAAAAAAAAAAAAAAAAAGGCAAATAAAATGAACTGCATGACCCAGATACAAGGGCCTCATTTAAAAATTGCTTTTTTACGTGTAACAAATTGTTAGCAATGCTTGTTACCAATGATTTGTCACCTTGAAAAAGAAAAAAATATCTGTTTTTCTTTTCCAATTGTTGCTGTTTCTGTTTTGTAGAATGGAGACCTCATAGTGGGAGGACCCGGGAGTTTTTATTGGCAAGGTATGTTCTGTGAGCAGAGAAGAAATGCCTATTTGTGGTTACTAACGAGGAGGTGAAACACCGTTAACACCAAATGTTGACCCTTTGTTACATGAATTATAGGTCCGGATTCAGAGTATCTCCAAGGAATAAGGCATCATTTCCAACTGTATATGAATGCTATTTTTAAACACTGTTGCAGCTTAATTCATTCGTTCACCAAGAATTTATGGAGGCTGTGTGAGACTTCGTGCTAGATGCTGGGGATAGAGTGATGAGTAGACTAGACGCTGTTCCCACCCTCACAAGGTTAACACCTGGGGGGAGATGTAGGCATTAATCCAATATTCACACAAAAACCTGGGACGCTCCACATGTGATACTCGCTGTGAAGGAAAGGTACGTCGTGATGGGGCCATGAGAGTATAGGAGGCTTCTCCAGGGGTGGCTGCGTGCACGTGTTTTGTCCTCTGAACAACCTGTGCTGTGCTTAGGGAACCCTGGACCAGGTGTAGGACAGCATCTGCCCAGAGGGGGGATGATGCCTTCTAATTCTTATAAAGGTGCTGCGCAGGCCAGAAGCTGCCCAAAGGTCACTAACTTGGAAACAAGCAGCCCTGAACTGAGATCTGAACTTTGCTAGGAGGTAACTAGCAAAGAGAGAAGGGGCTCTATGGAAAGGTTTTGTGGCCTGAATTGAGCAGTCAGGCGAGATGGAGGGAAGCCAGGGTGAACAAGGAGAAATCCTTGGTGGATTGCAGGAGTGTAAATAGATAGCCTTAGCTATAGTAAGTATTCGTTTCTTGTCTCGAGAATCATGGGAAACCAGCGGAGGGTTTTTTGCATGGGATGCTATGATCAGATCTGTGTTTTGAAAAGCTCACTCTGGTTGCCGTATGGAAGATGAATTGGAGGTTGGCCAAAGTGAGGTGTGAGCAAACCACAAGTTTTTAAGGTAAACTAGCTCTAAGGTTCAGATGAAGACGTTTGCTTCTTAGAGTGGGAATAGTGCAGAATGGAAAGGAGGAGAAATTTGAGAGATGCTTTGGAGGAAAACAGACAGCTTAGTTGTTATGTGTGGGTGAGGAAAGGGAGGAGGCCCAGCATACATTTCTGACTTGCGACTGCATGGTTATAGGTGGGTCCCACTGTCTGAGATGGGGAACCCTGGAAGAGAACAGGTGGGAGTGGGTTGGAGAGGGAAGATCGTGAATTTGCTTTTGGTTATGTTGAATGTGAACATGCTTGAGATATCCAGGGTTTTTCATGTCTGCATATATGGGCTTTTGCTCAGAGAAGATATCTAGGCTAATGTACAGACTTCCGTCATTTGCATATTGGTGACAATTAAAGCCGTGGATGTAGATGGGATGCCTACATAGAGATGACAGAGAATATTCCCTGAATTTTGGCTGTGAAGTTTAGGATAAAGATAGAGTAGACGATGAGAGAGATGAAGAGTGGAGTGAAGTTTTTCTTTTAAACTGGAAGACACCTGATCATATTAATAAGCCAGTGGAAGAATACAATTATTGAGAGTCTGGGAGAGATGGGAGAGTAGGACCCTAAGGTCACCTTGTCCCAAGGATACAACTAGATAACATTCACATCAGTGTAAATAACCCAGAAAACAACCCCAAATCTGGCAGAACAAACTCCAGAACTAAATGTAGAGAAGCGGCCACATTGAAGAGGGTAGGAAGGGCGGAGATGTGGTAGGGAGCTAACCAGACCCACGGGGCTGTCCTTGGGAGGGAGGGACACTGCACACACAGAGACAGGAGAGAAACAGACTATCATGTCAGGGATCCCGCAGGGGGAAGATGAATCCCCATTATGTTTGGCTTTGAAAACCAGAGGGGCTGCCTTTTTACAAGTTCTTCTAACTAGTGAGACTTAAAAACTGGAACTTTACAAATCAGCAGGCTCAGCTCTGAGAGAGCCAAAAGGGCTTGAGGAAACGGAGTCCCTGCCCCTAAAGAGACAGTACAATAAACAGCCCCGTGGAGATACAGCATAGAAGCAGCATCTTGAAAAATACCTGAAGGGAGAGTTGTTTGCTAAACTCAGAGTGTGTGCTGAAGGAGCAGAGATCACTGGGGGACTTGTCCAGAAACCAAAGAGCTGGCAGGCACCATTTCCTCCCCTGACCCCCAGCATAAACATGGCCGTCTGCAGGAACCAGCATGGCCCTGCCACTGCTCACTACCTAACTTGCTAATACCGCCACCACCCTATGCACTTCAGCAGATCTGTCCCCTCCAGCCAGACCTACCTCAGTCCCAGTTGCTGCAGGTCCCCTCCCACAAAGGACCAGCAAAGCACTTGCTAACACCTTGCCTCCTGCCCCCTCCATTTTGAGGATCCGCCCCTTTCTCACCCTTGGCCAGAGGACATCCAGAGTGGTGCCACAAGCCTGGCAGTGTGCAAGCAGCCCTAATGGGCCAGCACTACTCCAAAGTGACTCCTGGCCTGGGGAGAGGGAAAGAGAACCACACACACCAGTCAGACGGTGGCCCCAGACAGCTGGTCTGACAGAACAACCTGCCCACCAAAGAAAGCTTTCAGAAAACAATATAGAGAAAGTACTGTTCAGTTCAGTGATAGTAAATCTCTGGCAAATGCCTCGTCTGACTCAACTCAAGCCCAAGGCAGCATCAGACTGGCCCACTAACAGCACAGGGACCAAACACGGCCCACAACAGGCAAAGAGAGCCACTGCAGAAGACTGGACTGAAGGAAAAAGTGGCTCAGCTACAGCAGCAGGGCACATGCAACACACATAGGAGACAACTCTGAAGTACCAGGTTCTTGTGAACAGGGGATACTACACTGTGGGGCACTACATGACCTCTTCTTCATAAGGCCACTACTTTCAAGAACAAGAGATGTGGTTGACTTTCCTAACACACAGAAACAGACACAGAGAGTTAGACAAAATAAGGAGACAGAGAATATGTCCCAAATGAAAGAACAGGATAAAATCACTACAAGACACCTAAGCAAACAGAGATAAGTAATATGCCCAATAGAGAATTTAAAGAAAGAATCATAAAGATAGTCACAGACTTCAGAAAAGAGTGGAGGATATCAATGACCCTTATCAAAGAGATATGAAACACAAAAAAGAACCAATCAGAGATGTCCTTAATAAATGAAATTTAAAATACATGAGATGAACTAAATAGTCGACTAGAGGAAGCCCTGGAGAACAGAGTTATGGAAAGCAATCAAGATGAACATGTGAGGGAAAAAAGTAATGCAAAATCAAAGGGCATAGGGAATTCAGTAACACCATCAAGCATAATGACATTTGCATCATAGGGATCCCAGAAAGAGAAGAGAGAGAAAAGGAGGCAGAACATTTATTTGAAAAAATAAGAGCTGAAAACTTCCCAAATCTGGGGAAGGAAACAGAAATCCAGATCCAGGAGGTGCAGAGTCCCCAACAGAATCAATCCAAGAATGTCCACATCAAGACAAATAGCAATTAAAATGGCAAAAAGTAGTTATAAAGAGAGAATTTTAAAAGCACCAAAAGAAAAAGAAAACGGTTACATACAAGGGAAACCCCATAAAGCTATCCACTGACTTTTTAGCAGAAACTTCACAGTCCAGAAGGGAGTGGCATGATATATTCAAAGTGCTGAAAGAGAAAAATCTGCAGCCAAGAATACTCTTTTCAGCAAGGCTCTCATTCAGAATAGAGGGAGAGAAAAAGAGTTTCCCAGACAAACAAAAGTTAATAGAATTCATGACCTCTAAACCAGCCCTACAAGAAATGTTAAAGAGTAGAAAGGAACAACCTTAAGTAGTAGTAAGAAAAGTAGGAAGCAAAAAGCAGTAAAATTAAGTGTATCTATAAAAATCAGTCAAGGGATTCACAAAATAAAAAGACGGAAAGTATGACAGCATATATATCTAAAGCTTGGGAGGGAAAGGAGTTAAGAATGAGTTCAAACTTACAGATATCAACTTAATATAGACAGCTTCATGTATAAGAGGTTATAGATAAACCTAATGATAGCCACAAATCAAAAACTAGTAATAGATATACAAAAAATAAAGAGAAATGAAATCCAAGTATATCACTAAAGAAAGCTGTCAAACCATGAGAGAACAGAGCAGGAGTAGAAAGGAACAGAGAAGAACTATAAAAACAACCATAAAACAAATATGAGATGGCAGTAGTATAAATCTATCAATCATCACTTTGAATATAAATGGACTAAATGCTCCAATCAAAAGATGTACGGTGGCAGAATGGATAAAAAGCAAGATTCATCTATACGCTTCCCACAAGAGACTCATTTCAGACCTAAAGACACATGCAGATTGAAAGTGAAGGGATGGAAAAGAATTTACCATACAAATGGATGTGAAAAGAAAGCCAGGATAACAATACTTATAACAGACAAAATAAAAGTTTAAAACAAAGATAGTAACAAAAGACAAAGGAGGACACTATATAATCATAAAGGGAACAATCCCACAAGAAGATGTAACAATTGTAAATATTTATGCATCCAACATAGAAGCACCCAAATACATGAAGCAGCTAATAACAAACATAAAGGAAGTAATTGATAGTAGTACAATAATAGTAGGAGACTTTACCATGCCACTTTGGACAGATCATCCAAACAGAAAATGAACAAAGAAACAGTGGCTTTGAATGATATATTCAGAACAGATAGATTCAAAACATTCCATCCTACAAGAGCATAATACATATTCTTTTCAAGTGCTCATGGAACGTTCTCCAGAATAGATCAGTATTAGGCCACAAAACAAGTCTCAGCAAATCAAAATGATCAAAGTCCTAGCATGCATCTTTTCTGACCATAGTGCTATCAAACTAGAAATCAACAACAAGAAAAAATCTTTTGAAAGAGCTCAAATACATGGAGGTTAAATACCATGCTACTACACAATGAATGGAGCGGCTCAAGCAAGAAATCAAAGAGGAAATAAAAAAAATACATGAAGAAAAATGAAAATGAAAACCATGGTCCAAAATCTTTGGGATGCATCAATAGCTATTCTAAGAAGGAAGTTTATCTATCTCAAGAAGCAAGAAAAAAATCTCAAATAAACAACCTAACTTTGTATCCTTTTAAAGGAGCCAGAAAAAGAACAACAAACAAAACCAAAAACCAATAAAATGAAGGAAATAATAACAATTAGAGCAGAAATAAATGAAAAAGAAACTAAAAAAACAAACAAACAAACAATAGAACATATCAATGAAACTAGGAGCTGGTTCTTTGAAAAGATCAACAAAATTGATAAACCTTTAGCCAGACTCCTCAAAAAAAAAAAAAAAAAAGAATAAAATAGAGGACTCAAATAAACAAAATCAGAAATGAAGGTGGAGAAATAAACTGAACAACCTAGAAGAAATGGATGAATTCATAGAAACGAATAACCTACCAAACTGAATCAGGAAGAAATAGAAAATTTGAACAGACTGATTACCAGAAACAAAATTGAATCTGTAATAAAAAAAAAACCTCCCAACAAACAAAAGTCCAGAACCAGATGGCTTCACAGGCGAATTCTAACAAATATTTAAAGAACAGTGAATACATAGTCTCAAACTTTTCCACAAAATAGAAGAGGAAGGAAAGCTTCCAAATTCATTCTGTGAGGACAACAATACACTGAAACCAAAAGCAGATAAAGACACTACAACAAAAAGAGTAAACAGGCCAATATCTCTGAAGAACATAGATGAAAAAGTCCTCAATAAAAATATTAACAAACTAGATCCAACAATACATTTAAAAAATTATTCACCGCAATCAAGCGAGATTATTCCCAGTATGCAAGGGTGATTTAGTATTCACAAATCAATCAACATGATACATCACATCAGTAAGAGAAAGGATAAAAACCGTATGATAATTTCAATAGATGCAAAAAAAGCATTTGATAAGGTACAATGTCTATTCATGTGAAAACCCTATACCAAGTAGTTTTAGAGAGACTATACCTCAACATAATAAAGGCCACACATGAAAAATCCACAGGTAACATCATACTCAATGGTGAGAAACTGAATTTTTCCCCTAAGCTCAGGAACAAGACAAGGATGGCCACTCTCACCACTTTTATTCAACATAGTGCTGGAAATCCTAGCTGCAGCAATCAGACAGGAAAAAGAAATAAAACCATCCAAATTAGTAAGAAAGAAGTAAAACGGTCATTCCTTGCAGATGACAAGATACTATATATAGAGAATCCTAAAGACTCCACCAAAACACTACTAGAACTTATAAGTGAATTCAGTAAGGTTGCAGGATACAAAATCAATTTACAGAAATTCACTGCATTTCTACACAATAATAATGAGGCAGCAGAAAGAGAAATTAAGAAAACAATTCAATTTACAATTGCACCAGAAATAGTAAAATAACAAGGAATAAACTTAAACAAGGAGATGAAAGTCCTGTTCTCTGAACACTGTAAAACATTGATGAAATAAATTGAAGACAACACAAACAAATGGAAAGATGTTCCATGCTCATGGACTGGAAGAACAAATATTGTTAAAATGTCCATATTACCCAAAGCAATGTAAAGATTTAATGCAATCTCTATCAAAATACCAACAGCATTTTTTTTTTCACAGAACTAGAACAAACAATTCTAAAATTGGTATGGAACCACAAAAGACCCTGATTAGCCAAAGCAATCTTGAAAAAGCAAAACAAAATCGGAGGTATCACAATTCCAGATTTCAAGTTATACCACAAATCTGCAGTAATCAAAACAGTATGGTACTGGCATAAAAATAGACATATAGATCAATAGAACAGAATAGAGAGCCCAGAAATAAACCCATGATTATATGGACCGTTGATCTTTGACAAAGGAGGGAGGAATATCCAAAAGGGAAAAGACAGTTTCTTCAACAAATGGTGCTGAGAAAGCTGGACAGGTTACATGAATGAATGAATGCTGGAAAAATGAATGCATTTTTCTTCATGTATTTTTTATTTCCTCCAGAATGAAGCTGGACATTATCTTACACCATACACAAAAATAACCTCAAAATGGATCCAGGACCTAAATGTGAGACCTGAAGCCATAAAAATCCTAGAAGAGAGCACTGACATCATTTCTCTGACATCAGCCATATCAACATTTTTCTAGATATGTTTCCTAGGCAAGGGAAATAAAAACAAAAATAAACTATTGGGACTACATCAAAATAAAAGGCTTCTGCACAGCAAAAGAAACAATCAACAAAACTAAAAGACAACATACTGAATGGGAGAAGATATTTGCAAGTTATATGTGTAATAAAGTGTTAGTATCCAAAATATATATATAAACTTCTACAACTCAATACCAAAAAACAAATAATCTAATTAAAAATGGGCAAAAGACCTGAATAGACATTTCTCCAAAGAAGACATCCAGATAGCCAACAGACACATGAAAAGATGCTCAATGTCACTCATCATCAGGGAAATGCAAATTAAACCACAATAAGATATCACCTCACACCAGTCAAAATAGCTAAAATCAAAAACACAAGAACCAACAAGTGTTGATTCTCAATCCTTTCTTTGGAGAAAAAGGAACCTTCGTGCCCTGTTGATGGGAATGCAAACTGGTGTAGCCACTGTGGAGGCTTCCTCTAAAAATTAAAAATAGAATTACCCTAATGATCCCATAATTTCACTCCTGGATATTTACCAAAGAATACGAAAACACTAATCAAAAAGATGTATGCACCTCTGTGTTTATTACAGCGTTATTTACAACAGCTGAATTCTGTAAGCAGCCCAGCTGTGTAACAATAGATGAAGGGATAAAGAAGTGGTATATACACAACGAACTATTACTCACCATAAAAAAGAATGAAATCTTGTCATTTACAACTCCATGGATAGATCTGTAGGGTCTAATCATATTTCACTTAGGCTAAGCGAAATAAGTCAGAGAAAGACAAATGCCATATGATGACACTCATATATGGAATTTAAGAAACAAAACAAATGAACAAGTTAAAAAAAAGACAAACTAAAACACAGACTCTTAACTATAGAGAGCAAACTGATGGTTACCAGTTGGGAGGTGGGAGGGGGAATGGGTGAACTAGGCGAAGGGGACTAAGAGTACACTTATTTTGACAAGTACTGTGCGATGTATAGAATTGTAGAATCACTGTATCATATACCTGAAATTATATGACACTATATGTTAACTACGCTGTAGTGAAAATAAAAAAGTATAATAATATAAAACTACAGATACTTTTTAAAAAGCCAAGAAGAGATCCAGGATATGGGTTTATGATAAAATGGTATGTGAAATAGCTGTTAAGCTTAATTCATACATGTACAACTATGAATATCAAATAATTAACATTTCAGTCTTAAAAATTATTTTGCAGATTGAAAAACAATATAATTTATGGACTAGGTGGTTATGAAATAAAAAGTGTGTGTTTAAAAGATTTGCTTCTAATTCACTCAGAGAATTCTTTTCTTTCCTTAAGTTAAAAAAAAATACCTGATACAGATGATTTGCTGAAAAGTAGCCATACCAAGGAGATATAGAAGCATTGTCTGTAATAGGTAATGTAAAAATCGTTTTAGGCTTAAGGTTATAATGTTTTTAGAAGCAACTAAAGGAAAAAAGCAAAGGCAGTGTGTATGTAGGAGGAGGAAAGGGGGGATTTAGCCTTAACCCAGAGAAAATTGGCAAATTCTACAGACATTGTTCAGATGTACATGTGTGAATATCGTTGTCTTAATATCAGAACAGTCATTTCAGGCAGAGTCATTGGGAAATATTTATGGCCAGATTTGATAGTTTTCTTCCTTTTGGACTTCAAACAGAAAGACTATGAATTATCAGTGAAGTCCCAAAGAATCATTTGGCTTTAAAATTACTGTTAAATGTAAGTTTCTTAAAAGCATATCTCCAGTTTTCTCCCAAAAAGAATGAGATCACACTTTTCCCTTAGATATCCATCATAAATATGAGAATGCATGGAAATTGTGGAAAATGGCTGGCTATCTTTTGGATATTTGACCACCCCAAATACAATCATATTTCAAGACTTTTAATAGTGACTTCATTTGGGAGATATTAGCCAAAGTTCTTACCCTATCATTGTTGCCAGCCTTGGATTCCTTTTTTTTTTTTTTTTTTTTTTTTGCTAAAATTCTGGATCTCGTGGGACCTCACTGCCTCCTGTTGTCATAATTTTATGCTCTCTGTATACATTTTACCATAAAAAAATAAATGGCTCAAAAATTATGTAATTCCTTCCTTTTTTTTTTTTTAACATTTTATTTATTTTGAGAGAGAGAGAGACAGAGCACAAGTGGAGGACAGGCAGAGAGAGAGGGAGGCACAGAATCTGAAGCAGGCTGCAGGCTCTGAGTTGTCAGCACAGAGCCCGATGTGGGGCTCAGACTCACAAACTGTGAGATCATGACCTGAGCCGAAGTTGGACGCATAACCAACTGAGCCACCCAGGAGCCCCTTTCCTTCCTTTAACATAAGTGATAGATTTCATAATCTATTTATTGAATAAGTATTTAGATTTAATCTGTATTTTGTGAGACTACAAAAAGTCTTAATAGAATGCCAAAGGAGACCTTGTTTGTAACGCCAGACACCGTAATAGCAAAACCACATGACCTTAGAGGATGCATTCATGCTCTTTGCACCTCAGTTTCCCCACCTGTATGAGGTTATATTTGGCCAGATGATCTCCAAGTTAGATGATGTTTCTTCTATCTGCAATGTTCCAGATTAAAATTTTAATCCATAAATTTTGCCTAGAGGTATCTTTACTGAGATATTTTTATCATTTGGAGGTAGAGGGAGTATGTATTGTGAAGGCAGCAGGAAGACAGATAATGTTATGTAGTGATCTTTGGTTCTTCTGTCAGAATGGAAGGCTCTACCCAGCCATAACCAACTTTACCTGAAGTTCTAGTGGCAGGTGGGAAAATTCATCTTCAAAAATGCAAGCAATTCCATTATTGTTTTCAAGGGAGTATGTGTTTTTCAGATGTTCTGTGTCTGCTCAGAGAGGGCCTGCCTCTTGCATTCATTCAGCTAATGCATCAATTTGTTTGGACACAGGTCAGGTGATCACTGCCAGTATTGCAGATATCATCGCGAATTACTCGTTCAAGGATATCCTAAGGAAATTGGCTCGAGAGAAACAGACAGACGTGGCTCCAGCTTCCTATGATGACAGTTACCTTGGTGAGATTCATTATTTAGCACATTTGTTGTTTCTCAAAAGGCAAACTTATTAAATGTAGGTGCAAACTTTATTCCTCACTTATCCGCTGTTCTTTGGCAGCTTGTACAAATTTTCTTTTCTTACTAGCTTAGAATGGACTTTCCTTTTATTCAGCCATGGCATGTAAGTCTTTTCTTTTGGTTCAGCCTATTTTATAGGCTGTGTGTAACAGACTTTCGCTTCAAATTCAGCAACCATTTTTTATTTTAAAAATTTCAATAAATTACTCTAGAAGGATATGACTTTCACACAATAAAACATTGGCCTCAGCCCCAAAGTCAATTTCTTATTTAATGGGGGGAATTTCAATGGTTACTTTCTATGTTTTGATTTAGGCTACAGTATCCAGTTATGCAATCAAACACTAACTGTAAAAGTGTCTTGCACATAAAATATCTTGCCAGTTGTAGAGACTATGAATTAGTGGGGCTGCCCAGTGCTATAGGGACAACATGTTGGCCGTCCTTTCCAGCTTTTACAGCAACAACAAAAGACCTTCCAGTTGCTAGAATGTTGTCAAAACGTATTATGCGGAAACCATACAATGTCAATGTGCTGCGGTTGTTTCCCACCTTTAGTATCCTGTAGGCATTTTGATTGCTTGATAAATGAAGCAAAATGCAGTTATGTTTTTCACCTCACCTCACTTTAGAGCTAAGTGACATTTGTGGAAAACCATCATTAAAGAAATTAGGAAATATACCTTCTTGGCGATCAGAAATAGCAAATGTTGAGCACAAAAGATACTTTCTGAGTATCATGTCTGATCCCGATGAATCAGCGACCTTCAGGTACAATGGCCACCATTTACTCTTTAAGGGGGATGATGAAGTATTCCTCACAATCTGATTGTGTTGCCATGTTCAGAGGAAGCAGACCGATTATGCTTCCAGGATTTAGTACGGAAGCGTTCATATTCGTTTCACTGTTTTTTCCCATTACAGAACCCTAAACTTTTATGTGACAATATTTGTTGAAATTTCTGACCAAAGCAGTACTATGGCAGTTCTTTCATTTTTCTAGATAAAGCTCATTTGTAAAGCCTTCAAACATGTGACTAGTTTTCCTTTTCTTTAACCCAGGATATTCAGTTGCTGCTGGGGAATTCACTGGAGACTCTGAGCAAGGTGAGAGACATTATTGGATGTAAGTCATTTATAAAGCACGGGGAAAGGTAAAAGGACCTGAAAAGCCCTGTTATAAATGTGATTTTCTTTGCTACACAGATGTATAATAATGGAATCCCAGAATGTGTATGATAATATTATGTAGAAAAACAAACCAAATACACTTCAGCACAGCATTTTAAGTCTTAAATAACTTCATCATACTGAATGGCAATCGTTATAAAATTGAGTTAAGCAATAAAAAACAAGTCCAATAATCCCATATTATGCATGAGAAAAATACAGGTGATTAAATGGCCCGCAGCGGGGTGCCTGGGTGGTTCGGCCAGTTAAGTGTCCAACTCTTTGATTTTGGCTCAGTTCATGATCTCACAGTTTGTGAGTCTGAGCCCCACATTGGGCTCTGGGCTGACAGTGGGGAGTCTGCTTGGTATTGTCTCCCTCTCTCTCTGCCCATCCCCCATTTGCTGTCTATAGCTCTCTCAAAATAAATTAAAAAAAAATAAACTTAAAAAAATGGCCTACACAAAAGCCATGCCATTAGTGACAGATCAAATTTGAAAAGTCAAGATCCCCCATCTTTAATTTCTGGACATTCACATTGGACGTGTCCCTACTAAACTCCCTCCCGGGCTCCAACCCAACACCTCTACATTATTTCCTTTTCCCCTTTGGACATGCTCAAGCTCAAAATAACAGAATGAATTAACTCCTGTTCTCATATATGCCCCTCACCTCTGTCCTCTATACCTTATAATGGCTGCCATCCCTGGTTTCCATCCCCTGAATCTGTAGCTACTCTAATTTCGACAGGTCAAATGCTACTTTTTTTTTTTTTTTTAGTACAATTTCAAATGTCATCTCCTTCTTTCACTTCCTTCTGTAAACTCCTGTATGATCTCATTTTTCTCCCACCTAAGGACTTTGCCATTCATTCATTCTTCCAGTTTTTCTTGAGCACCTGCTATGTGCCAGGCTATGTGTTAAATGTTGAACACACAGAGGTGAACAGATGGTCTTCAATCTCAGAGTTTATAGTCCCAGTGGGGCTGACAGGCATTAAATGGAGAGCACAAAATACCTGATAAACAATTGTAGTAAGTGGGAGGATAAAGTTCTAAACATAAAACTAATCTAAGCCCCATGAACTCATCACCTCCCAGGGGCCCTGTCTCCTAAGACTATCACATTAAGGGTTAGGTTTCAACATACGAATTTTGGGGGTACACAAACATTCAGTCCCTGGCAATACCTATCATATACAAGACTGGTAATATTTATTGAATGAATGAATCATAAATCAATCAGTATTTCCATCTTGTTTCATATGAACCTTAACTGCTTTTCACTAGGGTGTTTTAATGAATTCACAAAGAATTAAGAGTAAATGAAATGCGGGCCATCCCTGGAAATCATCAGAGCTTATTGTATTGTATTCTATTGTAGAGAGAGAACGAGCAGGGAAGAAGGGCAGAGGGGGAGAGAGAGAGAGAGAGAGAGAGAGAGGGAGAGAGAGAGAGAATCCTAAGCAGGCTCCAAGCTCAGCATGGAGCCCGATGTAGGGCTTGATCCCATGACCCTGGGATCTTGACCTGAGCTGAAATCAAGAGTCAGACGCTCAACCAGCTGAGCCACCCAGGTGCCCCAGAGCTCTTTTAACTGCTTCATCTCAAAAAGATTTACAAAGCAGAAATTCACAGAGAATAAAACATTCTTTATGCCGTGAGGTAGGGATTGAACACAGAGGTTTTTTTTTTTTTTTCTTTAAAAGAATACTTTTCTAGGGGCGCCTGGGTGGCGCAGTCGGTTAAGCGTCCGACTTCAGCCAGGTCACGATCTCGCGGTCCGTGATTTCGAGCCCCGCATCAGGCTCTGGGCTGATGGCTCGGAGCCTGGAGCCTGTTTCCGATTCTGTGTCTCCCTCTCTCTCTGCCCCTCCCCCGTTCATGCTCTGTCTCTCTCTGTCCCAAAAATAAATTAAAAACGTTGAAAAAAAAAAAATTAAAAAAAAAAAAAAAAGAATACTTTTCTTTTAAATACAAGACAGTTCTTTTTTTTTTTAATTTTTTTAAAAACCTTTATTCAGTTTTGAGAGACAGAGCACAAGTGGAGGAAGGGCAGAGAGGGAGACACAGGATCTGAAGCAGGCTCCAGGCTCTGAGCTGTCAGCACAGAGCCCAACATGACGTTCAAACTCATGAGCCATGAGATCATGACCTGAGCCAAAGTTGGATGCTTAACCAACTGAGTCACCCAGGCACCCCTAAATACAAGCTAATTCTTAAAAGCTCTCTCTTTCCATACGTTTTTTTCTTCAAGATTTTAAAAGACAATCTGTTGTGGTAGTTAAAAGCATAGACTTTGGAGCTAGACCACTTGGGTTTCAACCCTGACTTTGCCATCTACCAGGTCTGTGACCTAGTTACCTAACCTCTCAGTGCCTCCATTTCTTTATTTCTAACAGAGAGATAGTGGTGATGGTAATGATGACGATGTTGGTGATGATGATGATGGTAATAATGCTGAGGAGGAGGATGATGGTGTTGATGATGATAACAATGAAGATGATAGTATCATCTATATCATAGGATTCTTAGGATTAAGTGAGCTAATCCTACATTCATAAAACAGTATAATACTGATACATAACAAATACTACTTACATATTAGCTATAATGAGAAAGAATTCTTGGGTTAGAGTCCATCAGAGATAAAATTAAATTCCTAGGACCTTAGAAAAGTCAAATCTGATAATCACTCAGTGATTTAGCAAAGGAAATTGTAAAATATGCCAAATGATTTTAAACATGGCATTAAACTCCCGTTGGAAAGTTCCCCAGGAGAAAATTCAGTCCTGACCCAAGGAAATTATTAGGGGTGCATGACAGCACATCACAGGGAAGCATGGTAGAAAATCATAGTGGTTTTCCATTAGATCAGAGAAATATCTAGAAGATGGATCCAAGTTTTAAATGATATGTAAAGTAAAGGCACTATCAGGGAGTGATCCATTCGTCAGAATGGATCCATTCATCAGACCACACCAACTCCCAAGACTGCCCATGTTCACTACTTACTTAAGCAGACTGGAAAGAGTTGAAGTTCTTTGAAACCTAGTGAGTGACTTGATGTACTGTAGATTAGAAGCCCTTAACATGGGATCCTTGTATTCTGGGTGGTACAGGGATGGATGGACTTCACAGGGTTTGAACCCCTAGAAATTATATGCAAGGTTTTATATATATATATGAATTTTTCCAATGAGAAGATCCATAACTTTCATCTATTTCCCAAGTGTGTTCATGACTCAAAAAAGGTTAAGATCTTTGGTTCTTGTTTTAGAGTCCAACGTGGTGAGCTAAAACCAAAAAAGTGATATGGCCTAACCAATCCTAGGAAAGTCATTTGGTGTGGTAGAAAAAACATTGATGTGGCTCTCAGTTCTTGAGTCTTACTACTCACCAACTATGTACAGTGACTGAACCTTTCTAAGCCTTATTTTCTCCACATGTCCATAGGGGTATGAATGCCTACTTTTTAGAGGTTAAATTATGGAAATATTATAAAGCTTGTGGCACAATGTCTTAGTGGGTGGAAAACATTCGATAAACACTAGCTTCCTTTTTGCTTCTTGCTGGTGGGGTTGATGCCCAGGTCATGTATTTCAAGGCCAGGGATATTAAGAGATCTTTGAAGGTTTTCCTATGAGTTATTGAAATGGATCTGAGAAAAGTCACTCATTTTCTCTCCCAACTGAATTTTTGTAGTTGAGTGATAGTTCCAACTTGTCTTAAAACTCCAAACCATTCTATTTATTTATTTATTTATTTATTTATTTATTTATTTTTAGCATTTATTTATTATTGAGAGAGAGAAAGAGAGAGAGCATGAGCAGGGGAGGGGCAGAGAGAGAGGGAGACACAGAATCCGAAGTAGGCTCCAGGCTCTGAGCTGTCAGCACAGAGCCTGATGCGGGGCTCGAACTCACAACCTGTGAGATCATGACCTGAGCCGAAGTCGGACGCTTAACCAACCAAGCCACCTAGGCGCCCCCCACATGACTTTTAATAACTTCTAAGTGCTATGACTACGTGGGCTGACAGACTCCAACGTTACTGAGTGTGATGGTTGATTTCTTTTAAATGAAATTCTGAAGGTTTGCGGAAGGCTTAGTAGTGGTTGTCGTGCATCTCAAATGGGATAGTCCCTTCAGACTCCTCTGGTTGACAGGCCTGATCCTGGAATCAGTCAACTCCATTATATTTGACGGTGGTTTATTGTTAGATGCCAATTTAATTCACGCCAAATAAATATTGTTGAAAACTGAGTACCGTGCGACCGGTTCTGATAGCTTTCCTGGAAATCTGTCCAGATAGCTCAGTTATTCTGAACCGAGTTGTATTCTTCAAGGACACGCTTCACCTTCCCTCCCATTGCTATGGTTGAGCAGTCCATGCCCCTGGGTAAAGTTAACCTCTCCACTTTGCACCACACCCCATTGCCTCTTGTGACTCAGAGAAGGGACTCCAACCATTCCCACATCATGATTGTCTTTGGATCATTCCCACCACTGTACAAACATACTTCTCTGACCTTAAGAAGTAAATTTGTTACTCCACTCCCTCCTCCAGCAAGCACCTATAGACTCTGCTTCAAAAGAGCTGTCACTCTTCTGTGCTGTATCTCTGTCTGCTGTATCTACTGCCTTCTCGTCTTCAACTCACCACTCAGCTGAAATGGCTCCTGTCAAGCAAACCAGTGGCCTCTATGTACCTCCTCTTCTTTGATTATCATGAGCATTGAAAGAATTCATTATTCCCTCCTCATTTCTTCCCTTGGCTTCCCAGACACTTGTAGCTCCCTCTTCCCTCTCCCTCCCCCCTTCCCTCTCTGTTGTTGACTCCCCTTTAATTTCTCTCATATCATTGAGGTGTCCCCGGGTTAAACAGTTGGATTCTTTCTTTCCTCTTTGAGTTCTTGGTAACCTCATCCAGTCTCATTGTTTTTCCAGCTTCTACTGAGTTCCAGGTTCCAGGTATTTCTCCAGATGACGCTGAATTCCAGGATATGTGTTCTAATATCTGGAACCTCAGTTCAGTACTCAACATCTCTGTTTGAGTAGCTCTCTCAAACTTAATGTGCTCACGAGCGAACTTCTGACCGTCTCCCCAGAACACGGTGTACCATCCTCTCAGTTGCTTGAGCCAAATACCTTGGAAGTCAGCCTTGTACTGTGCTCTTTCTCTCACACCCCATCCATATCCAATTTATGAGTAGACCTGCTAACGAAACGCTCAGAATATGACCAGAATCTGACCATTTCTCACCTCCTGCACAGCTTGTACTCAGATTCAAGTCCCCCAACTTTATTGCAGTAGCCTCCTACCTGGT
Organism: Neofelis nebulosa; assembly: GCF_028018385.1. Classification (NCBI taxonomy): domain Eukaryota; kingdom Metazoa; phylum Chordata; class Mammalia; order Carnivora; family Felidae; genus Neofelis; species Neofelis nebulosa. The sequence goes on from NC_080789.1 coordinate 128,544,028, forward strand.
CTCTCTCTCTCTCTCTCCCCCCTTGCCCTCCTGTAGTCTGCTCTAAATTCAGCAACCAAAGTGGTCCTTTAGACACAGAAGTCAGATCACGTAACTTCTTTGATCTAGTGATTTTTCAACTCCTTCAATCTGAAATCCAAGACTTTACAATGACCTAAAAGTCTCCATTCATAAGATTTTGACCTCATTTCCTACCCCTGTCCTCCTCACTCCCTCCCCTCCAGCCACCCTGGTCTCTTTACTATTCTTTGAATACTCCAGACACACTTCTACCTCAGGACCTTTGCAGTTGCCATACCTTCTGACTAGAACATACTTTTCCAATACCACCATAATATTTACATCTCCACTTTCTTCATTTTTGGCTCCAATGTCTTTTTCTTGCCAAGTCCTCTCCTGCCAGTTGTGCCCTAATAAGGCCTAAGTCCTTTCTCATCCCACCTCCATTTCCCCCTGTACCATTTTACTGTTCGGTTTTTCTCCACTCACCATACTCACCCCCTTCAAATATGCCATTTCATCAACTCTGTTTTTTAAATTTTTTTTTAATGTTTTATTTTTATTTTTGAGACAGAGAGAGACAGAGCATGAACAGGGGATGGTCAGAGAGAGGGAGACACAGAATCCGAAGCAGGCTCCAGGCTCTGAGCTGTCAGCACAGAGCCCGATGCGGGGCTTGAACTCACGGACCGCGAGATCATGACCTGAGCCGAAGTCGGATGCTTAACCGACTGAGCCACCCAGGCGCCCCTCAACTTTGTTTTTTAAATTGACTGTCTCTTCCAACCAGAGCATGAGCTCCATGAGAGCAGGGGATTTTTGTCCAATGTGCTCACTATTTTGTACTCCATTTGCCTATAAATGTTTGTTGACTGAATGAGAGGATTGACGGCTGAAAAGTCCAACATCTATCCCCAAATGAACCTTCTTTGATTGTTCACGCTAACAGCATGAGCACCCAACTCTGCCAGAGCACAGCACATCCAATGTAGTTGAGGCCAGAACTCGTGCCAGACCTTCCACGGCAGGTGAGGGGAAGGGGAATTTAAATAGAAGGGGATTCTCTTCCAGACCCTTCCTATTTAAATTAAACTAAAAGGTTAACCCCGATGAATCAAAGGATAGTTTAGATTTGTAGAGACAAGAGCCGAAAGATCTTTGATAACCAGCCAGTCCCAACTCCCACACTATTGCAGGTGACCAGAAAAAGCGGGGGCAAATGATTCATCCCAGGTATATGGCAGACCCAAGAATAGAACCACTGTCTTCTGAATCTAGAGCCGGATCACTGTGCCATGAATTATAGGGACTTTTTTCCCCAGAGTTGCCTCTTCTGTTTGTGTTACCGACGCTTCCTTTCTGGGGGACCCTAAGCTGCCAGGTCACCCCCTAATTCTGCTGCCAACAAACACTTGCAAGGCGGCCAGACTCGTATCATTTATGATGGCTCTTCTTTAGGTAACCGAACTTGTTTTGCCATGTGAGGGTGACAGAAGCTGTACTTTTCACACTAGCACAAAAGATGTCACCACGGCGAAAGCCGGAGAAATTGGACTCAGAGGTTTAACTTACGAATCGCATGCAGAGCTGAGAAGTCAGGCTTCTGCTACGCAGGCAGAAACACATTGGAGACCGGTGGTGAAGGCTAGGAAATCTCACAGGACGACTTCTGTTCTGTTTTCCGTGGTCTGTAGCAGAAGCAAAATGCAAACCCGTGACCTCGCACTTCTAGCTCCTCAAGTGATGGTACTCACGTAAAAAGCACTCTCTTTAACTCATTTGTTGGGTGGCTTAAAAATATATGTAATTCCCCTTCTAAATGAATATTTTTATCCCCAGAGCTGGTTGCTGGAGTTCCAAGAGGAGCACAGAATTTTGGATATGTGAGTACCAAGAATGCATCGTACAATATTTTCTTCTACATGCAAAGAAATGTTCCCTTTTATTCGACTTTTCTTATGTTTATTTATTTTTGAGAGAGAGACAGACAGAGCATGAGCAGAGGAAGGTAGAGAGAGAGAGGGAGACACAGAATCCGGAGCAGGCTCCAGGCTCCGAGCTGTCAGCACAGAGCCTGACGCGGGGCTCGAACTCACGAGCTGTGAGATCATGACCTGAGCTGAAGTCGGACGCCCAACCGACTGAGCCACCCAGGCGCCCCTCTTCCATTCAACTTTTAAGTGGCTTACCATGTCTTTTAATCGTGAGCCCCTACAGATCCATGCTTGCTTGCTTGCTTGCTTGCTTGCTTACTAAAAAGGAAGAAAAACAAGTGAGGCTAGATATTTTTTTCCTGATCTATGTACAGGATGTACTACATAGTTTGTGGGACCCAGTGCAAAATGATAATGCAGGGTCCTTTGTTCAAATTATTAAGAATTTCAGGAGAGCACCAGCTGGGCATTAAACCAAGGGTGGGGCCCATTGGAACATGGGGACCAGAGCACAGGTCCCCACCCATGAAGCCAGCATGATCCTTGTGCATAATCTAGGACAAACTGCAGAAGACACTGTCGCTGACAGGCTGAGCATTTTCATATGGCTCATACGACAGAAATAAGAAAATCGATCACTATTGCACTAGTGTGTTAGTTTCCCAAGACTGACAGAACAAAACACCACAAACTGGGTGGCTTGCAACAACATGGATTTATTTTCTCACAGGTCACGAGACCAGAGTCTGGAATCAAAGCGTCAGGCAGGGTCACGCTTCCTGCATCTAGCAGCTCTTTCTTACCTATTCTGGCTTGAGGTGGCCGCTACCTGGTTTCGGTGTATGTCAGCACGATTTCAGTCTCCGACCCTGGCCTCATACGGCCATCCTCCAGCTGTGTCTGTGTGTCCTCCCCTTTTCTCAAGAGGACATCTGTCACTGGACATAGGGCCCACCCGAAATCTGGGATGACTTCATCTCAATTTCCTGAACCTGTTTCACCTGCAAAGACCCTATTTCCAAATAAGGTCACCTTATGAAACTCTGGGTGTTGTGAATTTTGGAGGGACACTATTCAAACCCATTATAGCTAGTTACCACAAAAGTCGGAAGAGAAAATCAAGACACCTTGTGACCAGAAAAGGTTATATTTTAAATAATGTTTATTATTTTAAAACTCTAGTAAATGTAATATCTGAAGAGAATTAAAAGTAATATTTTTGCTATCTGGATAGCATTTGTAATTTTAACCTTTCTTTTTTTTTTTTTTTTTTTTTGCAAAGAGCCATAATCATCAATTTTTCATAACATAAACACAAATGAATTTGGATAAAAATCATAATTAGGTGAATTAACTGGCCAGCAGGTTAATTGCTGTGAGCATTCAGTTGAATTCAATTTCTGTTTTCCCTTTTCAGATTAGTAAGCATGCATTTTATCTGAGAATGTCAGAGACTTAACCGTAAATAAAAGTTCAGTTGGATTTTTTAAAGCTCATTCTTATGGGATTGCATTTTTTTTTACATAGCATTAACTGTTTACCACTCTTCCCCTAAATTTAAAAATAATTTAAGTTATAATTTAAAATGTGGGTTTTTTTTCTCCAATTCTGTCAAATGATATAACCTATCTTATTTTTATGATTTCAGGTTTCAATCATTAACTCTACAGATATGACTTTTATTCAGAATTTCACTGGTGAACAGGTGAAGACCTTTTAATATCAAATAATGTCATTCGGTACTCATAGTAAATTGCAATGTTCATACCATTTATTCATTCATAAAAGAAATGTTTACTGAGTACCTACTATGTGCTAGGAACTGTTGCGGGCCCTGGGAATATAACCATGCCTCTGACAGACAGGATCCCAGCTCTCCTGTTGTAATGTCGCTAACTGCTAAGATCTGAGAGCAATCCTGTTATGTTCTGGTCCTGTATGGAGCGTGCTTGGTGGTGAGTTCCAGGTATATGCCTTCCCTCTGAGAAGACAAAGGTTTCTCCTAGGTCTCACTGTATCAGTCGGAATCAATGAGCTTGTACTCTGTCTCTCTTCCTCACTGTGACTGGAGCCTTCCACCCAAAGCAACATTATGTGGGGGTTCACAAGCTACCTGGTTCTGGTCCCTTCCTTCCAGGGGCCAGATATCACTCCTCACCCACTGTTACTGGCCGAGGTCTTATTAAGAAAAGCTTAATTGCCTGTCATTCTCTGAGGTCATACTTCATTCACCACCCTGAGGTTTCCTGGGTACTGTGACCTGTGGAAATTTGGCACATTTCTTTAAACAACGAATGTGATACGGTTAAGGGAGCCATCATGAGTTGAATCAGTTTCTCTGGGCAACCCATAACCAGAAACCCACACTGCTGAATTTCTAGGAAGCCTCACATTAGAGTCTGGCCAAGTTACATCTTGGCCTCCTGGATCATGGTTGAAGATCCTTAGATGCTCCCCTCTTAGCTAGAGATACAGATTTGCAGTAATGTCATTGTCAAGCAATTTTGATTGATAAGAGTTTTTTAATGAGCATGGCACATTTTTTGTATTCTCCCCCCAAATTGGGGCTTTAGTCTATCCATTACTCCGCAGTTTTCAACAAAGTGTTTGGCAATGTCTCTCATGCACTGTTATGGTAAATATGGAGACGGAAGGCTGGGACAATAGTGAACCTGGATGAACTTACAACTTTTTAACTATTCTCAAGTGATGATATTTAATGGTTTATTGAAAATGTGGCAAGATTTCTCTTTTGCCCAGCTCTGTTTCACATTTTTATCATTAGAAGGTCTTTAAATATTATTAAATTTGGCCTGTCTATAACTTCGTGCCCTCCATACCATCTAGCTGTTCAGTCTTGAACTTCAGAATTCAGTGCGTGAGGGATGAAATTCCTCTGAGCGAAGGCCACACAGTGCCACACTAGGAGTAAGAATTTCACTGTAGATGGTTGGAATAGAGAAGTGAGGTGGGAGAACTGAGTTACTACACAGTTATCTCGTGCATTTGTTCCCTCTGCCAAGAGCCTTTTGCACCTGGCACCTGTATCTTAGTCCTTAGAATACTATTATAAAAATGCCACAGATTGGGTGGCTAAAAAAACCAAATGTTTATGTCTCACAGTTCTGGAAGACTGGGAAGCCTGGGATCAAGGGGTAGGCAGATTCAGTATCTGGTGAGAGCTGGCTTCCTGATTCATATACATGGCCATAGTCTTATGTCCTCAGATGGTGTAAGGAGGGCTTCAGAGCTCTCTGGGGTCTCTTTTATAAGGGCACTAACCCCATCATGAGGGCCCCACCCTTATAATCTCATCACTTCTCAAAGGCCTCACCTCCTAATACCATCATATTGGGGGTTAGGGTCAATATTTGATTTTGGGGGGGGGGGAAGGGAGACACACAAGCATTCAGTCTCTAGCAACCATGTATGTTTGGAGGGGAGAAAAGAGGTAGGAGACGTTAACTATTGAGTGACTCTTGTTAACCCATGTATTTAGTCCCTCTGCAAAGAGTATCTGGCACCTACTCTGAGCTGGGCCGTGGTCAAGCAGCGCAGACAGAAGAGTGAACAGCACAGACCAAAGTCTGCCCTCTGTGGAGCACCCTTTCTCGTGGAATGTAGACTAATTTAATTAAATTAGTAGATTATGCGAGACTAAGTCAGCTAAAGCACTCGATGCCGAAATATGGAAACAAAAAAAATCCTGACAAGCTCAAACGATGGGCCAAATCTGAAAAGACAGTAAATGTTGAAAACATAGCTGGAAAAACAACATCTTAAGAGCTAAAATGTGGAGAGATTGTGGCACACTGCTTATACTCAGAAGAGACTTAGAAACCTTAGTGGACAATAAACTCAATGTGAATTGATACTGAGACATGATTTCCCTTGAAATTAAAGCCACTTTTATATTTCAATGATTTAACCCAAAGCAAAGAGTGTAAATCCTACTTAAGGCTTCCCCTGGCTGTGCATTCATGGGGTATCATCTTTTCTTTGGTATCACATGTGGTAACTCTAAGAAAGACGCTGGTGCACCAGCTGCAAATATCTCCATATGAAATTTCATATGGAAGTGGAATTAAACTTACTCTATGAGGTTCAAGATTGCAGAAGTAGATAGGAGTAAGGACTAGAAGTCACAGAGCGGCCAGTTTTGCAAAGAAAATTCTAATAATTGTGTCCACAGATTGAATGAGTGGATTGTTGAACATCTGCAGAGGATGTCCAAGCAGATGTCAGAGGTACTGAGAGAGGGAAATTGTGCGTTGGATCAGACTAAATGACTTTAAGACTCTGTCCATGTCCAGGACTCTGAATGCACTGCAAAAGTCTGCTGCAATGAGATTCATCCTTCAGGGAAAATTGAGAGAGGACTATAAAAATTATTTTTGAACATAAACTATGTCATCTTCTGGTTTCCCTTCACAGATGGCATCTTATTTTGGATATACAGTCACAGTGTCAGATGTTAACAATGATGGGTAAGTTTATAAGAACTTCCTCACTCACCATATGTTATATTCATCCACAGAGATGTTGTATTTTTTTTTCCTTCATGAAGTAGATCCTTCCCTACTTCCTCAACAGAACAGAGACTCTCTTGTTTTAGTTGTTTTTTGGTTCAGGAGAAGAGGACATAACCCTCCTATTTTATGTCTTTCTGGAGACTTTCAACGTCTATTTTCTTTTTTTTTTTCTTCCCAACATCTATTTTCTAAAAGGACTATTTTACTTAGCTTTATCTTTAATTTAATAAATTGAATAGTCTTTGGCCATTCAAAATCCAAAGCCATTGAAGCATTTGCTCATCTGTCTGTCGTTACCCCTTAGCATGTGATACATTCATAAAACATGTGCACATAAATAAACATTTTTTTCTCCTGACATTGCTTTAACCAACAGACTAGTAACACCCATGGAAAAGATGAAATAATATTAGTTTTTCAGATGATAGCAGTAAATCATCCTTGAGTTTGGACCAAACACCGTAACAAATTACGGTTGTGTTTAAGTCATTACTTCAAAAATAAACTATTATTTTTTTTTATTTTTTTATTTAAAAAAAAAATTTTTTTTTCAACGTTTTTTATTTATTTTTGGGACAGAGAGAGACAGAGCATGAACAGGGGAGGGGCAGAGAGAGAGGGAGACACAGAATCGGAAACAGACTCCAGGCTCCGAGCCATCAGCCCAGAGCCTGACACGGGGCTCGAATTCACGGACCGTGAGATCGTGACCTGGCTGAAGTCGGACGCTTAACCGACTGCGCCACCCAGGCGCCCCCAAAAATAAACTATTATTAAACATCTCTTTGGTTCACTAAAACCACCTACTCGATAGATAAAACAAATGATTAAATAAGAAAGCCAATACGTTGAGATAGAATGATTATCCAACCAATAAATATCGTTGGAACACCTACTGTGTGCCAGGCATTATTCTCAGTGCCCAGAATATAGTGGCAAATGAGGCAAAATAGATCTCTGCTCTCAGAGAGCTCACATTTTTATAGAAATCAAGTACCTGCAGAAGTCTGACTACATCCCAGGGTCTGGATTAAGCAAGCATTTTAGATAACATCTTTGAAAGACATTAGCTATGACCTTCGTGTAGACAGAAACGTACTTTATATATTATGTGGTGTCATATGAATGGAGATACATTTAGTCACTTTTGTACCTTTTGGAAAATATCTTTTTTCTTCCATTCAACATATATTTCTTGAGCATCTAGCATCTAGCACACTAGCACTGTTCTAGGCACTGGGATATGGCAGAGAACAAAATAGAACCCCCCCCCCGCCCCAATTAGGGCTATACTAGACATGGGGAAGTGGAAATTCCAGACAAAAAACAAATGAGTCAAATAAAATGCATTGAGATGATGATGACCACTAGATAGTAAGAAAAAACCAAAAACCAGAAGCACTGTTCAGTGCTAAAAAGAAACGAGCTATCAAGCATGAAAAGACAGGGAGGAATCTTAAAGGCATATTCCTGAGTGAAAGAAACCGATCTGAAAGGCTACATAACTGTATCTCTCCAACTAGATGACATCCTGGAAAAGGCAAAACTATGGAGACAGGGAAAAGATTAGTGGTTGCCAGCGGTCAGTGGGGAGAAGAGGGGTGTTCAAAGGCCAGAGAAGAGAGGATTTTTAGGGCAGTGAGACAACTCTGTAAGACACTACAGTGTGGGATCCAGGTCATTTCACATTTGTCCAAATCCACAGAATGTTCAGGGCACTTGGGTGGCTCAGTCGGTTAAACGTCCAGCTTGGGCTCAGGTCAGGATCTCAATGCTCGTGAGTTTGAGCCCCACGTCAGGCTCTGTGCTGAGAGCTCAGAGCCTGGAACCTGCTTTGGATTCTGTCTCTCCCTCTCTCTGTCTGCCCCTCCCCCACTTGCCTCTCTCTCTCTCAAAAATAAACATTAAAAAGTTTAAAAATCCACAGAATGTTCAGTCCAAGAGTGAGGCCAGTGTAAACTATAGGCTCTGGGTGATGATGATGGGTCCCTTAGGTTCATGGACAATAACACACACACCACACGAGTAGGGGACACTGATGGCGGGAAGGCTGTGCGTATGGCAACAGGAATGTACAGGAACTCTCTGTATTTTCTGCTTCAGTTTGCTCTGAACTGAAAACTTCTCTAAAAGACAGTCTATTAGGGGAGGTAGGGAATATTGGGAAGGTGGTGATATCAAATGGGGTAGATAGGAAGACCGTGGTGTTAAGGTTGAGGAAAGTTGAGGAAAGATCTGCAGGAGCTGGGGTCAAGGGGAAAGAGTGCTCAGGTTCCTGGAGGTGGGGGCTGCTAGAAGCCAAGGAATGTGAAAGAGGCTTGGAGAGGTGATGAGGGCACAGGATCAGAAAACTTTGTGAGCCACTGCATCTATAAACTGCCTTGCCCAGTGCCTCGCAGACTGTGCTACGGACAGAATGAGCCTGTTTTCAAGAAGGACACATCTCGCGAGCCACTGGGGGATTCTAAGCAAGGGAATGGCCTCTGACTTTGGTTTCATCAGACACGCTCTGTCTGGTGGGTCTCAGCAGCCGTGAGGCCTTCTGGGGGTCCACTTCCCTAAGCCAGGTGGGGCAGGACAGTGCCTTGGGCCAGAGCAATAGTTGTGGCAGGAAGTAAAAGGGTTGCACTCTGGATGTATTCTGAAAGTATATTTGCCAATCTTACTCTGCAAGCAAGGGATTTAAAATTAAATTGCTTTACCCGTCAGCCGAGCTGTGAAGAGAAAGTAACAATCAGGACCGCCATTCATAATTTCCAACCTCAATGGACTGGACTTATAAGAGTGATTTAGGGAAAAAAAAAAAAAGGAGAGGTGGGACTGAAAAAGAATGTGAGTCTACGACATGGTATGATGTCCCAAATAAGGAAGCCCACGCTTTAGTCAAAACAAAACAAAACAAAACAAAATCCCACGGCAGTCATTGGGATATGCGCAGACACGTTTCTTTCAACAGATGGTAACACAACACACAAGGGCTTTTCCGGCCCGGGAGCCACGTGGTGTTTTATGGGGCCCCAAGTGACTCCGTGTGTGCCCTTCCTTTACTTCACCCTGCCCTGAACCCTTTCGGCTCTCCCTCGGGTCAACACTGTGCCCTGCAGGATACTGCCTCCTTCCTGGAAACACGTTCGTTCCAGTCTATAGCAAAGCTCTGTGACAACACTTAGAGTCTTTTTTCTTTTTTCTTTTTTTTGGCCATGTTAATAAAAAAACCAAGAATACTTGTGAGGAAAGGACCTTTTTGGTCCCCTGCTGATCAAATTTAACATGGTAGTTACAGACACAGGAATATTCCAGGGATAATTTGTTATTTCTCGATGTTCTTAAAAATTACTATGCACATTATTTCTTTTTTTATTAGGCAGTATAATCTTCAGTCTTTAGACTGCATCGAAAAAGTGAGTCCATTATCTTAATATTGCTGTTCTTTTTTAAAAATTTTATTTATTTATTTATTTATTTATTTATTTATTTATTTAGAGAAAGCACACACGCAAGCCAGGGAAGGGTAGAGAAGGGAGGGAGAGAGAGAATCACAAGCAGCCTCCGCACTATCAATGCAGAGCCCAATGTGGGACTTGATCCCACTAAACGTAAGATCGTGACCTGCACCGAAATTAGGAGTCAGATGCTCAACTGACTGAGCCACTCAGGTGCCCCAATATTGCCATTCTTCTAAAAAAATTTTTTTTAGTGTTTATTTATTTTTGAGAGAGAGACTCAAGCCGGGAGAGGAAGAGAGGCAGACAGAATCTGAAGCAGGATCCAGGCTCCAACCTGTCAGCACAGACCACGACATGGGGCTCGAACCCACGAACTGCGACATCATGACCCGAGCTGAAGTCAGACAGTTAACCAACTGAGCCACCCAGGCGCCCCAACCGATGTTGCCATTCTTAAAGATAAAGTGCCCACAGATTCTCAGTCTGGATGTCATGTGCCATTCTTGGTTACTGTAATGCTATGTAAATTCAAGGCCCTATTATAAATGAGTAAACTATAGATGCCACTGAGAATCTTTCACCCCAATAAAAGACAGACAATTCACATGAAGTCTGAAATTACAATAACAAAACTACGATTTGCCATCACCTCTGTAGCACCTGTGTTTCTGGAAAAAATCACTTGATATTGTTGACTTTCAAATAGACATCTTATGTGTCTAGCTTTATACTTGATCTGAAGATAGGGGCCTGAAAACCACTACTAAATAGCAACAGCAGCGTCCTCACTGGGTGGGTATTTGTCCCCAGGGAAGGCACAAAACAACCCATCAGGGCAGAGACATAAACTGCTGTCCCTCAGAAATCTTAGCAGAACCAGAAAAGAAAGGCAGTGAATCATGCATGTGTCAGTGACTTTTCTTAAGCTCCATGTGATGGCTCCATGTCAAGAGACATGTGGCCCGATTTTGAGAAAGCATGCTTTTGTCGTTCTGACTTCTGACAGTATTTCTAGCAGAGATCAGAAGGCTGCATGGGATTTACAGGAAACCCGAATCCCTATCTCAAAGTTTTCCTGGATACGATATATTTGGTGCCCCCAGTTTCTTAGCCATTTCAAATGCAAAAATGTCTTTTATCCACTGAAACTATTGAAAAAGCCAATATTGCTCTAAGCAACAAAATTTTATCATGCATGATTGGCAGACAATGTTTTTTCCCTTCTCAAAGTGTCTTCCTGTGTAATATATGTCTAATAACATAGGACAACCCAAACTACAGTCCAGTGAAGCTATCTAAAATTCACACACGAAGGGAGGGTGTCTGGGTGGCTCGGTCAGTTACGTGTCTGACTTTGGCTCAAGTCATGATCTCATGGTTCGTGAGTTCAAACCCCACTGTCAGGCTCTGTGTTGACAGCTCAGAGCCTAGAGCCTGCTTCAGATTCTGTGTCTCCCTCTCTCTCTCTCAGTCCCTCCCCCTCACTCTCTGTCTCTCTCTCTCTCTCAAAAATAAGTAAACATTAAAAAAAATTTAAAGCTGGGAAATTAGCATATTTGTCCTTGAAACACTCTATAACCATTTTTATTTTTTAAAATAAAAATTGTATGTTTCAGGTATACGGCATGATGTTTAAGGTATACATAGGCACAGTGAAATTAATCACTGTGATCAAGCTAATTAAGACATCCATCTATAGGCTCCATCTATATTCACCCAACTGTGCAATCCATCCATTACAAAGTTACTTCTGTGTGTGTGTGTGTGTGTGTGTGTGTGCGCGCGCGCGTGTGTGTGTGCCCACGCGTGGTGATAACACCAGAGATCCACTCTCTTAGCAAACTCCTAGTAACAGTGTTATTAACTGTACTCACCATGCTATACGCTAGATCTCTAGCATACATCCTACATGACTGCAACTTCGTATCCTTTGACCAACATCTCCCTTTGCCTCCACCCCTGCCTCTGGTAACCACTGGTCTACTTTCTGCTTCCATGAATTTGACTATTTCAGATTATACGTATAGACACACACATATATAGATCTATATTTAACTATCTCTATATACATATATATGTGAAAACATATAGATGCACTCTCTGCTCATATATTGATCCAGATTTACATATATGTATAGAATACATATAGATTCCAGTAACCTTAAATAAGGGTTGTGGTCGAAGAGTAACATACATATGTGTTTAAATGTTTTACCCTATTTTTTGTAAGAATCTACATTCCTGTTTGTTAAGTGTGCATATTATTAATTTCCATTATTTTTATAAGGTCTTACTTTATAAAAGTATAAAATCCTAATTTCAAAGTTATTTTCCCCTATGAGCCTTAAGATTGCCTTTAGTGATTCTAAAAACAACTGATTCACGATAAAAAATTCAGTTATAGTTTTTTGTGGCATGGCATATAAGAAAATTCACTCCGTATGGTTATATCAAAGTGGCCATACTAGTCTGTTGCATTTTACTGAGTCATTAGTAATGATTCGTAAATAATTTTACAGTCTATAAGTATGTATATATATATATATATATATATATATATATTTTTTTTTTTTTTTTTTTTGAAATTCACAAAACCCTTTCTAGCTTACCCAGCATTTATCAGTCAGTGATCAAGGAATTATCAATGAGCATCAATCACCCATCAAAGTTCAATACTAAAACTGAGATGCAATTCCCATTTTTTTACCCAAATTTCTAGTTTCCCAGAAGACTTTTTTTTTTTAAGGCCTGCCTCTTTTAAACCTTGGATCTGAGTAGATGTTATGCAGTGACTCAGAATAGGATATTAAGAAGAACACTTGTCTAGTTGAGTGTTCATGGTTCAGAAGTTAGGATTTCCCCATGTTCTGTGATATTAAACCAGACTTTCCCTTCTCCAACCAAGAGATAATTAAGTACTATTGTGTATCAGACTCCCTCGTGACAGGATATATCATCTTCTGTACCCACCATGCAAGAAATGCAAGGTCCCTCCAAAACTCGATAGCAGGGGTAAAAAAAGACAGTGTCATTAGGTAATGATGACCAAATTAGTAATTTGGTGGAAATCTTCCCCACTGTTTTTGTTTAATTAAAAAAAAAAAATCTCCAGGTATTGTGAGGGCACTCCAAAAGTTTAGACCAAACAGTGGTGTGCATGCTGGTTGGTAGTTGATATTATCAAGCCTGTGACTGTTTTGAAAATATAAACAAGCTGGTGAAATTAACTTTAGTTTAGTTATCTTAAGATAGCCAGAGCTATAAACTCTGCCAATGTAAACTGTTAGGAATTTCTGGACAAACTTAACAAAGGGAGACAGAATATTTCATCTTGAGCCTAAGCAAGCAAATTAGTTTTTTTCTTACGGCTTTTGAAACTTACAATATTTAAACTATTTCAGAAACTTACAGAATTACAATTTAATCAATTGGGTTGTGTTTTCATCTCTGTGGGGCCTAAAGGAGTTCAATTTAAAGAGGTTTTAGCAGTTCGTTAACTTGAGAACATTTTAGAGAAAATGTATTTGAAAGGAATCAGCTTTGGGTAACTATGTTTTTGCCGTAGATTTAGTCCAAGTATGTTCTGTCACATGGGTTTTATCATTATGATTGAAATAAGTAGAAAATCTGGAAAACTAAAGCAGAAAGAAGAAAATTGAAATTGATTTCTGTAATGTAAATGATAAGCAATGTTAGTTTTTGCCCACCATAAAACAATTCAGTTGATATCAGCTCTAGAATAGTGCCTGCTAATCTGCATTTGCTAAATGACCACATTCAAAACATTAATCCTGGTAATTAATGTGCAATATCTACTATTGGGAAAAAAGAAACATAAAAAAGTTCATATATTAAATCAACACAACACCATCTGACTCTGAAAACTTGAATCTAGATAGACTCTTCGTATTGAATATTCTCATTCGTGGGTTCTCCTCTCTCTCTCTCTCTCTCTCTCTCAATGTATTTTTGCTTTGCTTTTCAGAAAAATAGTTATAGTGTCTCTGTCCCAAACAACATGTGAAGGATGAGAAATTGAGCCTTGCATTGTGTTATATTATCAGAGCGGATTTAAACATAAAGAGACACAAATAAAACCTGTGTATGCTACCCAGAGATTTGAAAGAAAATTGTGCTTAAACATTAGACATTTCGGATAAAGTGAAATTTAGTGTATATATCCTTCTATAAAGTGCCTTTACATAATAATTTAGGTCTCATACAAACCACCAACATGACCCAAACAGAAAGAGTGGATTTTAGTGAAAACTTCATCATTGATATTATTTCCTCATCATTAATTGTTTTAAGATAAAAAAAATACAGGCTGGGTGATATATACATATCATATATATATATATGATATATATCTCTATCTCTATCTCTATAGCTTAGATATATATACGTGTATATATACGTGTATATGTATATATACGTGTACATGTATATATACGTATATAGATCTCTAAGAGAATATATATATCTTAGAATGGCACCCAGCCTATTACATAACTAGGTATTAGAAGGTCACTGAAAAATATCCTTACTAATAGATATTTTAAAACTTTATACTTGAATTGGGGGGCATTTTCAAAACCAGGATTTGACAAAAACCAATTGTGAAATAGTCTAATAGCACACATAGCTTACTGTGATGGTTTTTTTCAGGGTTTTTTTGCCTTACGGTCCATAATAAGAAATGCATTTGACATTGCAGCCCAGCACACTACACAACTGAAACAAAAATGACATGGAACAATATTTAGTCTCATGTGTAATGTGTTCACTCTGTTTGCTGTTGTTTTCTGTTTTGTTTTTAAAAATTGCTTTTGAGTCCACTAATGTGTTGCCAACCAAGCTTTAAAAACGCCAGCCTAAACGATAATATAAATTGTGGCTCTTAAGCAGTATTGCTGTAATAATATAATACTGACACTAAATGCAAAGTATTCTATAAAGCACATTGTACCAATTAAATCCAACACAGTTATTGTCTTTCAACCTTATGAGAAACACAATTATAAATGAAAAACAAATGTCTTCCTCTGTTTTTATGGCAATTTGAACATTTTAGAAGACTTACACTTAACTATCTAGGGAATATATTTCTAACAAAATAAATCAAGGTTGTCATAATACTTCCAAGAATCCAAAGGTTCCATGGGTGTGCTAGTCTGTCGCAATGATGCGGTGAATAATTTCCCATTTCTAGAACTTGTGTCGGCAGGGAGAAAGGCACTGCACCAACCGTGCCAGTCCTGCATCATGTTGGCACCCTTGGGGGACAATTTTATGGCTTGTTCCTTCTTTACAGAATGAGAAAATGGCCCCCACTCCATCTCTGCAGTAGAGACCAGTGACTTCAGACATTTTTGAACCACAAGGCAGCAACACAATTAGGTGTTTAGCGAATGGCCCTGCCTACTGCCAATAATGATAACAGAAAGAGAAGCAACCACAGACCTGCGGGGGAAGATCAAGGCCATACCCCCAATCCCTGCTCTCCTCTGGTCTTGGAGCACAGCAGGATGGCAAGCAATGGGAATTGTTTTTTTTTAATCCATGTGCTTGTCCTATTTTTAAGAAGACGTTTTGGGGCACCTGAGTGGCTTAGTCGGTTAAGCATCTGACTTCAGCTCAGGTCATGACCTCACGGTTCGTGGGTTCGAGCCCCGTGTCGGGCTCTGTGCTGACAGCTTAGAGCTTGGAGCCTGCTTCCGATTCTGTATCTCCCTGGCTCCCTGCCCCTCCCCCACGCATGCTCTATCTCTCAAAAATAAATAAAAACCAGTTAAACAAAATTCTTTTTAACGTTTTACCCAAGTATAGTAATCCAACTTAGGTTTTGGAATGTGCGACCCAAATGAGAGCCATTCCTATTTACCCATCCCCCCACTCACCTCCAGAAGGGCACTTGTGATGAGCACAAGGTGATGTGCATACAGAATGTTGAGTCACTGTGTTGTACACCTGAAACTAATATAACAATGTATGTTAACTCTACTGGAATTAAAATAAAGTTTTTAAAAAACAAAAGAAAAAATAATAGCCATTCCTCAGGTCTATCTATAACCGTCCTCACCCCCATCCACCCCCACCCCCCACCCCTTCCTTCTTACAAGTCAGCCAAGTAACACTCAAGGTGCATCTTGCTTTTCCCTGCGATTGGTCTCCTGCTTGGGAGACAAGTAAGAGCCTATTCTTGAAGTAGCTGGGAGCCCCAGACTATCCCAGAGTTACATTTCACCTTGTTTCTGACTCCTACAAGGTAGGAGAGGGAGAGGGGAGATGCATTGTTCTTTTTTACCAAGAGCTCTTTCTGTTTACATTGCTATAATGTAAAAATATTGTGTATTCCCTCAACACCTAACCCAGTGCCTTCACAATACCTATCATTTATTAAACTACTATAGTATGACCTGTCTATATACGTGTGCACGCACATTTGGAAGGAGACGTACAGAGAGAGACAGAGACCGAGAGAGATCTTCAGTGATGTATCCAATGATGTAGCCTATTTCTACATTCACATTTTTGAGGAAATGTAACTTGTTCAATAGGGCACAGCTTGTTACTAAAAGAGCCGGCTTTTAAATCTAGATCAGGAGAACGTTAAAACTCATGCTTTTCCCATATCATCTGATTCAACTTACTTTTTCAATTATCTTTTTTTTTTTTTTTTTTGGTAGGTCTTATTTTTTTTTTTTTTTTTTTAAATTTTTTTTTTCAATGTTTTTAATTTATTTTTGGGACAGAGAGACACAGAGCATGAACGGGGGAGGGGCAGAGAGAGAGGGAGACACAGAATTGGAAACAGGCTCCAGGCTCCGAGCTGTCAGCACAGAGCCCGACGCGGGGCTCGAACTCACAGACGCGAGATCGTGACCTGGCTGAAGTCGGCCGCTTAACCGACTGCGCCACCCAGGCGCCCCCAGGTCTTATTTTTTTTTTAGAGCAGTTTGGGTTTATGGAAAAATTGAGTAGGAATTAAAGAGTTCACATGTATTCTCTCTCCTCTCCACCCTCAGTTTCCACTGTTATTACCCTTTTGCATTGGTGTGGTACGTTTGTTACAATATTGTTACATTATTAACTAAAGTGCGCGGTTTACATTAGGGTTCACTCTTTGGGTTCTACGTTCTGTGAGTTTTGCCGAATGCATAATGTCACATATCCACCTACAGTATCATACAAAATACTTTCATTGCCCCAAAAACACCCCGTGCTCTATCTAGTCCTTCCTCTCCCTCCCCTCACTCCTGCCAACTGCTACTCGTTTTTACTGTCTCTAGTTTTGTCTTTTCCAGAATGTTATACACATGGAATCATACAGTATGAAGGCTTTTGAGACTAGCTTCTTTCACTTAGCAAAATGCATTTAAAGTTCCTCCCTGTCATTTTGTGGCTTAATAGTTCATTTCTTTTTATTGATGAGTAATATTCTGTTATATGATGTGCCACAGGTTATTGGCGCAACCAAGGATATCTTGGTTGCTTCCAATTTTTGGCAATTGCAAGTTGTTTTTTTTTTTTTTTCTGGACCTAAGTTTTTTCAATTCACGTGCACGACCACCTAGGAGTGTGATGATTGTATCATACGGTAAACCTGTGCTTAGTTTTTTTGTAAGAAGCTGCCGTACCGCCTTCCAAAGCGGCTGTCCCATTTTTCGTCCTCACCGGCAATGAAGGAGAGTTCCTGTTGCTCCTCACTCTTTTCCAGCATTTGGTGCTGTCAGTATTTTGGATGTTAGTCATTCTAATAGATTCGTAGCAGTATCTCATTTTTGTTTTAATTTCCAATTCTCTAATGATATTTGACATTGGGAATCTTTTTATGTGCTCTTTGCCATCTGTAAATCTTCCTTGATGATGTGTCTGTTCAAATCTTTTGCCCCATTTTTAATTGCGTTGTTTTCTTATTGCTCTATTATATGTCATAAACATATAATATTGGTTATATACAACAACGATAACATATGTAATCTATTGTATATCCCATACATATAATATTGGTTATATATGACAATAATATATGCTATGTAATATATAATGGTATCATACTGTATGTTATTGTTATTATTATTGCTGTGATTTCATATTATTAAGTTTTAAGAATTCTTTGTATATTTTACTTTTCCCATTAAAATTTTGGCACCCCTCTAGCACGGAGCCCACCTGGATCGCTCTCTGTACCCTGACTCCACTCAGAGACACTGCTTTGGGCTCAGAGTACTGTCACCTGGAAAGCCTGCCTCTAGAGCCACCTGTCAGAATCCCACTCAGGTCTAAGGCCGTCTCCCCCATGAGCATTGCTCAACTCTCTCAAAGTACCAGCTGTCTCTCCTACTCAGGACCTCTAGGACTTAGTTTGGATTACTTGTGTGCTTTTTTCCACCCTGCCTTGTCTGTAGTTAAATGAGTGGCAATTTGATTTCACTTGTAAGTTAATTAGGACCGGGGTTGACCTAATTGTCGCTATATTCCTTGAGTCACTTATCCCAATGTCTCAAATACAGTTGTTACACAGAATGTCTCTTGAACCTGGGTACTAGTTGACCACTGCAGGGAAGGCGAGAAGTTGGAGAAAGAGGCGGTCAGGGTGAAGTTGCAGTGTCTTACAGATGCCTCCTATCTTAAAGGAGGATTTCTTTTTGGTTTTCAGTAACTGATCACCCTCATTCCTGCCTTTTAGATGAATGGTGATATTTTTAGTTTAGTTGGCAAGTTTCTGCATGTTGCCTAATCTATGTCAGCATAAAAACCAAAGGCAGATTTTTCTTTGGATTATTGCCTCTCCCAAGATCGGGGCATCTTCAGAGGTCATTAGTATAGATCACATTTTGAATTTTGGTTGACGTGACTTTTCCTAAGATTTCTAAAATAAAATAATGTATGCATGTGTTCTTAAAAACTGAAATAGTTTGGGTAGCTCTGTTGTACTCTTCTTCATGCCCATTGGCTCTGTGAAGGGAACACTTTTAACCACTTTTGTATTTTGTTCTCTTGGGGGGCTATATCTTCATCTCTAGATAATGCGCATAGGTATTTGTTTCTTGAATTTTTTTCAACCTTAAAAATTATCTGTTAATTTCCTGCTAGTGTATCTCCATTTACAAAGAATAACTATCAAGTCCTATTTGGGATGAAAATTTGTTTTCTATCTTTTTAGGTAGTACTATAACCCTCTCTGGTCTCTGCTTTATTTATTTTTGAGACAGAGAGAGACAGAGCATGAACGGGGGAGGGTCAGAGAGAGGGAGACACAGAATCTGAAACAGGCTCCAGGCTCTGAGCTGTCAGCACAGAGTCCTACATGGGGCTTGAACTCATGAACCGTGAGATCATGACCTGAGCTGAAGTCGGACGCTTAACCAAGCCACCCAGGCGTCCCCCCGCCTTTTTAAAAATTTTTTTTAATGTTTATTTTTGAGATACAGATAAAGACAGAGCATGAGTGGAAGAGGGGCACAGAGTGAGGGAAACACAAAATCCAAAGCAGGCTCTAGTCTCTGAGCTGTCAGCACAGAGCCCGACACGGGGCTCAAACTCATGGACCGCGAGATCATGACCCAAGCCAAAGTCAGATGCTTAACTGACTGAGCCACCCAGGCGCCCCTCTGCTTTATTTAAATGGAAGTAACAAGAGGAAAGAAGAAGGCAACATTTATGTTAAACCTTATTACTGCAACAAAACTTCATAATTTATGTGAATCATTCTGTTGTTGTAGACAAACACTAATCCACTTTGAGAGAAACCCTTTTTAGGTCCTTTTGATATGTTTTGCTTGTCTAGCTACATTTTCTGGAAATGCACTAAAAATCTTTTGAAAAGGGTGAAGTATCTGGTTTTCTTAAAGTGGTCATTTGTAACACAGTCTAAAAGCTCAGTGTAACAAGTCTTCTTTTCCTATAACGTTCTGTCCCATAGACATAACAAAGCAATGAAAGAAACACGGTGATTGTAAAATGTACCTGGGGAAAGGAAAAATACCAATGGAAATGTACTAAGCTAGTTGGTTAAAAATGTATCCACTGGCGGGGGGGGGGGGGGGGGGGGGGGCGGCACCTGGGTGGCTCAGTCGGTTGGGAGACCTCCCGACTTCAGCACTTCAGCTCAGGTCATGATCTCATGGACTGCAGGTTCAAGCCCTGCATCGGGCTCTGTGCTGACAGCTCAGAGCCTGGAGCCCGCTTTGGATTCTGTGTCTCCCTGTCTTCTCCTCCCCCCACTTCACCCCATGTTCTATCAAAAATAAACATTAAAAAAATATGTCCCCCCGGAATCTCACGTCTGTCGGTGCTCTGACCTCTCTCTTTGTTCCCTGCAGAATGGATGATGTATTGATTGGGGCCCCTCTCTTCATGGAACGTGAATTTGAGACCAGCCCTAGGGAAGTAGGGCAAGTTTATCTGTATTTGCAAGTGAGTGCTCTTGTCTTCAGAGACCCACAGATCCTCGTGGGCACCGAGGTTTTCGGGAGATTCGGTAGTGCTGTGGCACACTTAGGAGACCTGAACCAAGATGGATACAATGGTAATTTATACCAATACGTGGAATTGTTTATGTGTTGTAATTCATGTTACTGTTACATGAAGGAAACAATGATGTCTTAAAAGTATTTACAGCAGTGTAAATACAGGGTACAGTTCTTATTATTGATTTTTTAAATTTTTAAATGTTTATTTATTTTTGAGAGAGAGAGCATGAGCGGGCAAGGGGGAGAGAGAGGGGGAGACACAGAATCTGAAGCAGGCTCCAGGCTCCGAGCTATCAGCACAGAGCCTGACGCGGGTCTCGAGCCCGTAAACCGTGAGATCATGATGTGAGCCAAAGTCAGCCGCTTAACAGACTGAGCCACTGAGTGCGCCTATTATTGATTTTTTATGAACTATTAAAGAAATCTCAAGACAATTTAAAGTTAAGTTGTCATATATCAGCTCTAAATAAAGGCAGCTATTATTTTTTAAATTAATATTTGGAGTTAATGACTCAAAGAAAACTGAAGAATCTTCCGTATGTACAGTCAAGACAAAGAAATGCATGCTGATATATGAAGAAGAATGATGCCTTGTGATTAACCCATTTGAGTTACATATAGGCTTTGCTGAATTTTAATTGGTCAGTAAATTTCAGCTTAAAGCAACTTCAGTGTTTGCAGTAGTGTTAAATTCTTGGTTTAGGATTATGATTCTTTAAAGTAGGAATTTATGAATCCCTTGCAAGTACCCTTTCCTCAGAAAAACATGCAAGCTCACACAAAGCTTGCTCGAATTTGCTCGAACAAAATAGCCTAGGGAGTGTTTGCATCAGATCAGTATTCATTAGTACCTTTGCCAAGGGGTATTGTAAGGTTAAGTTTTCTTTGAGAAAAAAGACATCCCAGAACTGTATGGTTAGTAATTTTTAAAGTGCCATAAAACAAAAATGCATATTACAAGTTCATGTTTCCAGGAAAATAATAAAAAGAGAGACAAGTTTATCTTTAACTGATGAGCTGCTTTCAAAACCTGCCCTATCCCTGGGCACCACGCAAAATATATTTATTTTGCTACATTATCTGTTGAGTCATCCTTATCACCATATTTTCCTCTATGTATCTTTTTTTTTTTTCCTCAAACCCTTCATGATATTTTTAAAAGGTAAGAGAAGCATTTTTAATGGCAGAAAGCGTGTTCTGCCTCTGATGTCACTGATGTATAAACTGGGTAAAATAGGGGCACCTGGGTGGCTTGGTCGGTTAAGTGACTGACTCTGCACAGGTCATGATCTTACGGTTCGTGAGTTCGAGCCCCGTCTTGGGCTCTGTGGCAACAGCGAGACTTGGAATTCTCTCTCTCCCTCTCTCTGCTCCTTCCCTGCTCATGCTGTGTGTGTGTGTGTGTGTGTGTGTGTGTGTGTGTCAAAATAAATAAAATAAACTTTTTTTAAGTGGGCAAAATAATGCCAGACTGGGATGAAACACAGGGCCGATGTGGATGGACCTAGAGGAAGTGAAAGAAGGGTCCCTTGGCACCTGCCACATGATGCGATCTTCATTTTCCACAACAATCTGAGATTTGGGATAGTTTATCCTTACCTGTTAAGTGAAGCTGGAATGATAATCCTTGTTATGTAGTCAAAATCCACTCACGATTTACTTAGTCTTGTCAAACTTAGGAGCAAAGAGAAATAAATGACAAAATGGGGATACATAATTGTCACCCGCTGTGGCGAGCTATTATGTTATTGTGTTATTGGTGCTCTTTTTTTATGTAAAACTAAATATTCGAGTGTTTTATGTTTTTTAAATTCATGTATTTATTTTGTGAGAAAGAGAGAGAGAATCCCAAGCAGGCTCCCGCTGTCAGCACAAAGCCTGAGGCGGGGCTCGATCCCATGAACCATGAGATCATGACCTGAGCAGAAATCAAGAGTTGGACGCTTAACCGACTGAGCCACCCAGGCGCCCCTTGTGTGTATTGTTTAGAACAATTCTGATGGACACAATGTGTGGAAGTTAACTTTCATTCAGTGCCATATTTAAGTGGGAGTCGAGTGGTAGGGTCCTTTCCGGGTTTCTCTGTATCCTCTACTGTAAAATGGGTCCTGCCTACCTCATGGGGCGATGTAATCATTACATTAGATAATCTCTGTGAAAGAGATTGGTTTTTTTCCTTTTAACAAGAAACTCGTAAGTACCCTGCAAAGGTGTCTCTCCTGTTCTACTCAGCCTAGTGATGGGACCCAGCCCTCCCTGTGGCTTGTTGCTAAGTTCCCATGTAGACCATCCTCTGCCTTGATCCTCCAATGGGCCAAGTGCTTTCCAACCTTCGACCTTTGCACACCAGTTCTTTCTGCCTGGAGCGCTCTCCCCTCCGATTTCACATGGTTGGTTTCATCTTGTCCTTAGATTTCCATTTCAACGTGAGCCTTAATGACACCTTGCCTGATCCCCTAATCTAAAAATAATAACCTGACAGAGCGCCTGGATGGCTCAGTTGGTTAAGCAACCCACTCTTGATTTCAGCTCAGGGCATGATCTCACAGTTCGTGAGATCAAGCCCTGCGTTGGGCTCTGAGCTCACAGCATGGAGTCTGCTTGGGATTCTCTCTCTCCCTCTTTCTCTCCCCCTCTCATGCTCCCTCATGCTCTCTCTCTCTCAAAATAAATATTTTTTAAAAGATACGTAAAAATAACAACCGTTCTCCATCACATTAATATTTTTGGTTCTTCTGCATAGAGTTTGTCACTTTCCATATTTCCTTGATTGCTTCTTTATTCAAATTGTCTACTACCTGTGCTAGAATATGAATGTTCGAAAAGCAGCATCTGATTTGCTGTCACAACTGCTGCGTCCAACACATAGCAGTCGCTCGGTAAATATTTGCAGGATGGATAAAAGGCAAACAAATAACTTATGGTTGCTGCAGTATCATGAAATTTTCATGGAAAGCTTAATAAGCCCTTTGGATTTTACGATACGGCTCTTCGACTGCACTTCATTCCACGTCTCAAACATTCTTCCTGACTTAAAAAATATGTTTATGTGTGTCCGTTTGTAGACATTGCCGTCGGGGCACCCTTTGCAGGCAAGGATCAAAGAGGCAAAGTGCTCATTTACAATGGGAACAAGGATGGCTTACACACCAAGGCGTCCCAGATTCTGCAAGGATTGTGGGCCTCCCAGACCATCCCTTCTGGATTCGGCTTTACTCTCAGAGGAGATTCAGACATAGACAAAAATGATTACCCAGGTAAGGGTTTCTTTCTTTTCCCATGAGAGCCCACTTCCCAGAAGGAAGCCCGTTCTCGGGACAGTGCATCGTGTGAAAGTGGTTCCCCGCCTGAAGGGGAAGGCCAAGCTTACCCACAGATGGCCCCGGGCTTTTGTCCATGATTCCCAAGTGACAAAACAGGGAAGGCGGACAAAACAAACACTCCCCTTCCCGCCAAGAAACAATGTGAGAAAGGCAAGGTGGCTTTTGAAAACCCGCACTGGACGTAAAACTTTGTCAACTTTGCGACAAAAGTCTTTGTTTGAAACCCCTCAGTAAGCTGTTGTCCATTGGTGAAGACTTGCCTCAGGGCCAGCTAGAGCAATTTATTTTAACCCTGTAATTCCCTTTTGAGCTCATAGCTCCTGTTAATTAACTCATGAGCCTCAACATTTCTGTCATCAAGCTCATGCTTTTGGAGCATAAGTATTTTCTAGCCGTCCTTTGGGGTTTTTCAAAATAGATTGCGTATTTCAAAGTGAAGCAAAAGGAACTGGTTGATAAGAAAGATGGTAAACTGTTCTTGGTGACTTCACTCCGACTGAGGGCTCGTGGAAATTATACTGCCCGGCGAGATAATTCACGGTTTGTGCGTGCCGGAGGAAGGCACAGTTTGTCTTAAAGGATTGTTTTGGGAATCCCAGGGTTTTCATTTTTATGTTAGTTATTTTAAAATGGTTTCAACAAATACTTAGAAATTACTACTAGTTAACCAACAGCCTCAACTATTTATTAAAACCTGTCTCATTCCACCAAGTTCACACTAATTGGGTGCTTTCCATATGTCGAGGGTTTTTTTTTTTTTTCTGGTTTGGGGCAACATTCCAATACACTGACTGCCTAAACATACATAACTAATTCCATCCTTCCATTTTCTCTTCCCCTCTGGCATCAGGCAAAAAGGATACTGTATCATCTTCTCATAAATTTGCCAGAAATCTTTCCTGGCACCACCAAAGACGTTCTAATGGGCTCAAAGCAGATTTAGTTTTATACCGTATACGAATACATCCTACCTCAGCAATTTCAAGAGCGTCTAGTTAAGTTTATTTTCTTAGGTTATACTATACTAGTCTAATCAATGAGGTTAGTGGGGTTTTTTGGGGGGAGGAGGGTGTCATTCATAATCTATTCTATTTTAAATAATCCAAAAATTAGTCCCTTATGTGATTTCTTCCCAAAATATGTCAGGATGGTTCATGAAATTCAACTCATAGGCTGTAATCTTAGATGAAGAGTTATTTTTGGAAAGCTATTGCTATTCATTATGCTTGTCATATTCTTACCTTAGTACCAGGGAACTTGACAGACAGGTGGCTGTACCTTCCGCCAGGTAAAGGAAATAAGGGATGTATTGAGCGCCTAGGAAGTTCATCAACTTTCTTTCAAGTCTCCTAAATAAAAGCCAGGAAGGAGAGGATCATAAGACAATTTTTATCTCAAGGAATATTTCTTCTGGGGGTGGGTGGAGGGTTGAGGGAGTGGGGAAAGAGGAGACAGGGAAGAGAGAAGCTAAAGTAAGTAGATGTTGGCAACTAGTCACCTCTTAATTATGTCTTCTTTTATCCCTTCTTAACAATCGGAAAAAGGTCATTTGAAGCCATTCGTTAACCGTACCTACTGAGGCTGATTCAATTAATACTAATTAATGAGGTTAATGCAGTCTGTGTATCTATCTGTAAAGTAAATGTCCTTCACTAAGGCAGGACCATTCATGCCACTAATTGGATTCTTATCCCTTGAGATGATCTCGAGGCATTCGGTGTGCGACTGTACATCTTCTTAGTAGACTTGGGTTCTGGTCCCGGTTCTGCCTCTCAAATGGAAATGTGGATGTCTTGTGATTCATGATCCTAGAACATTTTCCTTGATCCCCATCTCTTTACAAAAGAATGACATTCAAAGAATCCTCCTTAGAGTGACACCAAGTCCCCAGAGACCTGTGCAGAGGCAAAACCCTAATGGGGGGTAATAACTACATTCTCTTCACCACTACGATGGATTTGAAATCCACAGGCATAATTCAGGAATCAGTTGAGCAGATGTTCATTTAGATTCAAGACTTTCTCCTTTCCTGTCTCTGAGGCCACTCTTTCAAGGAAGGGAGTGGCAAAGGGCGTGCCTGTTGTCCAGGGACTAGGAAAGGGACATCCGGCCCAAATGCATCATCTGTTTTTACTAGCTTCTGCCTGAAGGATAATTCAGTCTCTCCTGGCCTTTCACGCAGTGCTCAAGTTTCTGTGGTTAATACCATGGCCTCTGTAGTGGCCACTGCTCAAAAGTTCCATGGGTCATGAATCCTTATTCTATTCTGGCCTCTTCTGGTCCGTTCTTAGCATGTGCTTCCATGCTATGGTTAGGACCCAGACATCTACAGGTTAGGTTTTCAGGTTTCTGAGATTGTTTATCCCCCTGGATTATTCCTTTAGCCATTGCTAAGTTATCACCAAGACACCTTATTACTCCAGCCTAATGGAGTTTCAGTCTTCTTAGGTTTTGCCTGGGAAATAGCAGTGTTCCCCCACCCTGAGGCTATTGGGTGGCATGCGTTCCAAATCCTATAGCTCATTTTATAAACTATATGTCCTGGTCCCCCATGGTCTATCTTGTGATTTTTTCTAAACCAGTTCTACCTGGAACTTACAAAGAAGTATAGGTTTCTTTCTCTTTGGGGTCCTGCTCTCCCAAATCAAAGTTAATCTTCTTTCAGATTATGGTGCCTTCCAGGAGTCTCAAAATCCATTTAACAAGTTGACTTTCTTCTAAGATATATCTGGTGGTCTTCAATAAGCAGTGATTCTCAATCTTAGCCGCACATCAGGATCACTTGGGGGAACTTTATTTTTTTTTTAATGTTTTTATTTATTTTTGAGACACAGAGAGACAGAACATGAGCAGGGGAGCGGCAGAGAGAGAGGGAGACACAGAATCCGAAGCAGGCTCCAGGCTCTGAGCTATCAGCACAGAGCCCGACATGGGGCTTGAACTCACGGAGCATGAGATCATGACCTGAGCCGAAGTCGGACGCTTAACCGACTGAGCC
This sequence comes from Neofelis nebulosa, assembly GCF_028018385.1. Taxonomy (NCBI): domain Eukaryota; kingdom Metazoa; phylum Chordata; class Mammalia; order Carnivora; family Felidae; genus Neofelis; species Neofelis nebulosa. Next base: position 128,570,739 of record NC_080789.1, read on the forward strand.
ACCCAGGCGCCCCATCACTTGGGGGAACTTTAAAAACTCTGTCTGCTCAGGTCACTCTCCAAGCCTAGAGTCAAACTCTCCAAAGTCAGAACCTCTGGGAGGGGGGTAGAGGTCAGACCAGAATAACATGGGTAAGTCACTTGGGTGATTCCCATGTTCAACCCACCTGAGAACTAATGACGTAGAACAAAGTTCCCCCTTTAATGAGTATCGAATCAATGGGGCATCTTGTTAGAATACAGATTCTGATTCAGGTCAAAGGAGTGGGAAAGACTCCTCCTTTCTACTGGCTTCCCAAGTTATATCACTGCCTCACGGCTTCATACTACATCCTGAGTAGCAAGCTATTTTGACCTACGGAGTCTGAGATGAAGTTCTTACCCAGGACCTTACTGTGAGAAACAACGCTCTCAAGGCTTTGTGCTCAGTTCCCATGCCTACGGTAGTTGGATATGCAGTGTTCTCTTTTGGCAAGGACCCATTCACTAAACTCTGCCATTCCATTTATTCTTTTCAAGTTGTCAAACTAACCCGAGGGTCTTTTCTCCAGGTCGCCTCTGTGTGGTTACGGCCATTGGGATGCATGACCCTGATACATGCTCTGGCCTCATCTGGAAAAACTAAGGAAGGTCCATTGAAAATACTCAGGGTTTTTTTGTTGTTGTTTTTTGGGTTATTTTTACATGCACTGCTCTGCATTTCCTGGGAGTTACCTGTGCATTTAAAATGATGCCTCATTGGCTTCCATTTAAAATATAGGATCCATTTGTTAGGGATTGGCCCACCTTAACCTGGCTTAAGCCGTAGAGGGAGCCATTTATATTAAGGCTATAGGAATACCTCAAGGAAACCTAAAGACAGCAACTCTCCTAGGCCTCTGGATGGGACTGACTGAGATCCTGGATGGCCAAGACTTCCTTTAGGCCTCTCTCTTACTCTTGCCTCTGCTTTTCTTTGCACATCTGCTTCTCTCTCTTCCCCTCTCTCTCTCACTCCCCTTCTCTCCCTCTCCTTGTCTGGACCACAGTTCTCTGAGCACATAGTGAAGTGTCAGCTCCAGGCTTTGCATGTTGCAATTTTACTCACTCAAAGAGACTGTCTACAATTCATCTCAGTCCCACATTGTAGGGAAGGGAATCTTATAGACTCTAAGGCAAAGGGTGACATCTTCCAAAGAAAGTAGGCGTTGACTTGTGGACTGGGCAAGTATGCCAGGGAATACACACCTTGATGCTCCTGTGAAACAAAACAAAACAAAATGGCCCTAGGAAATACGAAGGGAAGAAGATAATTGAAAACAAAAATCTTTTGTTATAAAAATTAAGTAATAAAAGTGGTTATTAATTGCTCATCGCTCTTTGTATGTTTGTTCCTTTTGTTTCAAGGTCAAAAAGAAAAATACGTAAAGAAATTCCTTCATTCAGTCAAAACATATGTATTAGTGGTTGCTATGTATTAGACATCGTGCTGGGGGGACAGTGGCAAGGCGTCCACTATCACTACCTTCCCAGAGTTGACATTCTAGGTGAGAAAGACAGTTGAATAATTACAATAAAGTGTGAGCATCGAAACACTGAAGGCTTTAAACGCTAAACCGGTTTTAGAACATAATAACATCTGAAAAAATTCAAGCATGGCTGCTGAACATTATGCTTATGAATTTTAAGTCTATTATGATAAAAGTATTGTTGGCCTTTGGAACTTCTGTAATGATTTGGTCTTCATTAAATGAATCAGCTGAGGAAGAACTATGAGCTCTGCGGTTCCTCAGATAGGCACCTCCACTCCCCCTGACAAACTTCCAGGAGCCAGGCTAACTCCATGATCAGGGCTACAAATTATGTCCAGGTTGTGTCCAGCCAAGGGGCAGGTGAGGGCAGATTCATATACCAGGGAGTTCCCTCCCTGCAGGATGGGGCAGGGCCACCTTTTTATTTTTATTTTTATTTTTTTTTATTTTTATTTTTTTTTTTTTATTTATTTTTGGGACAGAGAGAGACAAAGCATGAACGGGGCAGGGGCAGAGAGAGAGGGAGACACAGAATCTGAAACAGGCTCCAGGCTCCGAGCCATCAGCCCAGAGCCTGACGCGGGGCTCGAACTCACGGACCGCGAGATCGTGACCTGGCTGAAGTCGGACGCTTAACCGACTGCGCCACCCAGGCGCCCCAGGGCCACCTTTTTAAATGCACACACAGGCATGGTGGGATCTCAGTGGCCCTCCATTCGAAATAGATCAGAAACAAAAATCCCAAAACTCTTCCCTCTGTCTACTTGGTCACCTGCAGAGTTCAGGTAAAGACAAGTGCCCAAGCAAACGGTAGATTTGACATTCTGCATTGAAATCAGCCAAACCCCTTGGAGTTGCTGTTAAATGGAACACACTTGAAAACCTGGGCTTACCCAAACTGATGGCTTCTGAAGGGGTAATTTATCCTATTCCTGAGGTGAACGCTTTTTACCTCATTTTAGGCACCAAGGGTTAGCAGCCGTGTCTGCGAGCAGAGCCGTGTTGGCTTCCCCTCGTCTTCACTGCCTGCCATCTACCCACTTCCAGGCACACTGCTATGAAACCTACCTGTGATAATGGCAGGCACACATGTTGCCCGTTCCTTAGATAGCGTGCTCTCTCTCTCTAAAGATAGATACGCTTTACATGTTTGTGATACAAGCCAGCTGCCTTTTGCAGGAAGAAAGAGTAAGGTTGATGGTGATGTTTGATGTGCTTTTCTTCGCGAATTACAGCTGTTTCACCTTCCGGACTGACAAAAAATCAGGTCACATAGTAACCGAAATAATCAAAAGCACAGACGTGCAAAAGGTGGCTTGATTTACTACTATGCCATCCACTGCATAGCAGAGAAATACAGTTCATATCCTCTGGAATATTATTTTTGAATATTTCTTATGCACACACGTACATACACTCACACTTATATGTGCATATGTGTATATATGCATGCGTATTTTGTGTGTGTGTGTATGTGTACCCCAAGAGAGTTTATAGGGTAAGGTTAGATGATACTCCATATTTTTCTTTTTGGGAAACATCAGACCCGTAGAAAAATAACCTATTAAAGTTAGCAACATGTCTGGGAACAGGAGAAGCGAAATCAGACTGGCCAGGTTAAGATTCCCATCCATCATTGATGGGCTGTGTGGCAATGAACAAATTACTTGAGTTCTCTGAGTTTCTATTTCCTTACCCGAAATTATAAGGCTAATAATATTTCCTTCACTTGGTTGTGTGTGTTTGCACTTTCTAAGTCTGGAAAAGGTGTTTACAAAATGTTGTGAAATGGCTTAGAACAAAAAAGGAAATCCATCTGATTGACATGAATACAAACAAAGCTAATTTACTTCACAGACATATTGGGCCACATAAAAAGCTGAAAAGCTGCATTCTAGGATTCCGGAGATGGGCGAAATGGGTTTCAAACTTGACCCCACTGTTTCCTAGCTGTATAAAAGCATAGGACAATTTCCTAACCTCTCTGAACTTCGATTTTCTTATCTGTGAAATTGGATATAATAAGTTGGTTTAAAGATAAAATGGCATTATTTATATACTGTGAAATGAGATGATGTGTTTAAGTTAAAATGAGATTAAATAGAACATAGTTTAATAAATGGCAGCTCTCCAATTAAGTTTTCTTTTTTCTTTTTTTTTTTTTTGAGAGAGAGAGAGAGAGAATGAGCAGAGGGGGCAGAGAGAGAGAGAGAGAGAGAGAGAGAGAGAGAGAGAATCTTAGGTTCCATGCCCAGTGTGGAGCCTAATGTGGAGTCGATCTCACAATCCTGGGATCATGACCTGAGCCAAAATCAAGAGTCGGTCGCTTAACCAGAGCCACCCAGGTGCCCCTCCATCAAGTGTATTTTTAACTTCATTTATTGTGTTCTTAATCTCTGCTTTGTTCTTTTTTTCTCTCTTTGTTCAGGGTCTCACTGATGTCCTCCACTCTTTTTTTTTTAATGTTTATTTATTTTGAGAGAGAGAGAGATTGTGAGAGAGAGTAGAGGAGGGGCAGAGAGAGAGAGAGGAGAGAGAGAGAGAGAGAGAGAGAGAGAGAGAGAGAGAGAGAGAGAGAGAGAATCCCAAGCAGGCTCCTTAGGGTCAGCACAGAGCCCACCCCTGGGCTCTATCCTACACACCATGAGATCATGACCTGAGCTGAAACCAGGGGTCAGACACTTAACTGACTGATTGCCCCCCAATTAAGTTTTGAAACAAGACTATATTTTGGAGGCATTATTTTCTTATACACACTATTGCTATTATTTCCTTTTGCTTATTTAATTCCCATAGTCCCCATATATTTTCTTCCCCCACCCAGACAAATAGGAATATGAAAGGAGGAACACTGACATTGAGACTCTGTTGGGTTGGCAATCTCTTGTAAAAGTCCTGTTGCTAGGCCCTCATTAGAATCTTCTGCTAATGTCATGCGGTTACTGCCCTGCTATGATGTAGCCCCACCACTCACCCCATCCTACCTCCCACCCCTACATGGAAGATGTGCACAAGGGACTTCTCCCATTTCTCACTACTGTGATTTACTGGATGCCAAGAATGGAAAATGTTCTTCCTTCTTAACCTCTTAACCAGTTAAAGGCATTTAATTTCATATAAATTGGGCCTGAACTAGGTGACGACAATGGAAACTGAAAGGAAGGAATTAAAGAAATCATGTAAATGAAAAATAGTCAAAGCTTGATAATGACTGGCCATGATAGAAGGTAGAGGATGTGGGGTTAGTAAGGAGGAGATGTTAAAGATGACCCTGGAATTTTTATCCAGTGTACCCAAGAAAAGAATGGCATAATGGACAGGCATGGGGAGATTTAGTTACAGAAATAAAGAGATTCTACTATAGAAATAGTATTTGGAATAATTTTCCTAATATCTAGATTAACCATTCAGTACTTTTTTAGGTTTCTTACAGTAAATAGTATCATCAGTATGATGATACATATATAAATAGGAGTCATTAGTATATTGATTCCTGGCACCAAAATTCTTTTTCCTATTCCAAATATGGATGTATTCAGGTTTCTGTTCTGGTGCTGATTAGAAAATGAGGGTTGGGCAGAGGAGTATCTTGTATACATTAATTGAGTGAAAACATTTCAGAGAAGAAACAGCTGTGATAGTCAGAAATCCCTAAAATTCAATGATCTAGCCTAATCCTGTTAAACATGATTGTATAACAAGACCATCTGCTAAATGCATAGCCCAGACTTTGGAGAGCGGAGGAGGGGAAGTACAGATTCTGTTGAGGTGCAGAAATCTTACAGGCAATGAAAACTAGGGGAAAACGTGGGCTGAATGCCAAGACTATCATTGTCTTGTTGAAGCCCATAATGCATGATGATTATACCATGAAGCCATCTCAGACAATTATACCAAATGGGAAAGAAAAATGACCCATTATTTGTTTTAATGAGTGCTGTGTGCATGAGTGTGTGTGTGTGTGTGTGTGTGTGTGTGTGTGTAAGCAAACAACCAAGCAAGAGAGAACCTACACATAAGAAATAAAAGGGTTTTAACCAAAGGGAATAATGCATAGTCATACCTTGAACTCCTTGGAATTGATTTGAAGTTTAGTTGAAGTAAGTTCAAATCTATAGTCAAAGTTTATTTCTACTTCTCAAACCCCACTACTCAGGTTTTCCTGAAAAGCAAAACATTATGTTCCTTACTGAACAAGATTTTCATAATTTCATTATAAATACATTGTAAATTAGAATATTAACATTTCTTGTAAAAAAATCTTATGAATTAGATTAAATAAGTCAACTGACAGAGTTCCTGGACTTGAATTCAGTAAAGTGGAAGTAAAAGTGAATGGAGAGATAAACATGTGAGTTCCAGAACCAGTTCTCCCAAGATAATGTTATTTTAGTAACTCAGCTTCTCTGGGCCTGACTTTCCTCCCCTGAACGTGATATGGATGAATAGAAAACTTCTCCAAGCTTTCTGATTCTATAATCAGATTTTATAATCCAAGATCTAGACTTACTGCCTTCCAGATACAGACACTACAAAAAAGAGGGAGAGAAAGCGAGAACTGTAGGCCAATATCTCTGATGAACATAGATGAAAAACTCCTCAACAACTGAACCCAACAATACATTTAAAAAATCATACACCAAAATCAAGTGGGATTTATTTATGCAAGGTGGTTCAATAATCCCAAATCAATCAAAGTGATACATCACATCAATAAGAAAAGGGATAAAAACCACATGATCATTCCAATAAATGCAGAAAAGGTACATTTGACGAAGTACAACATCAATTCATGAAGAAAACCCCAAACCAAGTAATTTTAGACAGAACATACCTCAATATAATAAGGACCGTATGTGGAAAACCTACAGCTAACATCATACTCAATGGTGAAAAACACAGCTTTCCCCCTAAGCTCAGGAATAAGACAAGGACGGCCAATCTCAGCCCTTTTATTCAACATAGTACTGGAAATCCTAGCCACAGAAGTCAGACAAGAAAAAGAAATAAAAGGCATCCAAATTGGTAAGAGAGAAGTGAAACTGTTACTATTTGCAGATGACATGAAATTATATATAGAAAACCCTAAATTTAGACTCCACCAAAAAACTACTAGAACTGATGAATGAATTCAGTAGTGTCTCAGGATACAAAATCAATGTGCAGAAATATGTTGCATTTCTAAATGCTAATAATGAGGCAGCAGAAGGAGAAATTAAGAAAAATTATTTTTACAATTGCACAAATAATAAAATATCTAGGAATAAAGTTGACCAAGGAGGTGAACCAAGGAGGTGAAAGGCCTGTACTCTGAAAACTAAAACATTGATGAAAGAAATTGAAGACAACACAAACAAATGCTTTTTCTGCATCTATTGAGAGAATCATATGGTTTTTAGCCTTTCTTTTATTAATATGGCACATCACATTGACTGATCTGCAAATATTAAACCAGTCCCACAGCCCGGGTATAAACCCCACTTGATCATGGTGAATAATTCTTCCAATGTACTGTTGAATTCAATTTGTTAGTGTCTTGTTGAGTATTTTTTCATCTAGTTTCATCAGGGATATCGGCCTGTAATTCTTTTCAGTGAGGTCTTTGGTTTTGGAATCAAGGTAATGCTGACTTCATAGAATCAGTTTTGAAGCTTGCCTTCTGTTTCTGTTTTTTGGAACAGTTTGAGAATAGGTATTAACTCTCCTTTAAATGTCTGGTAGAATTGCCCTGGGAAGCCATCTGGCCCAGAACTCTTGTTTGTTGGGAGATTTTTCATTACTGATGCAGTTTCTTTGCTGGTTATGGGTCTATTCAAATTTTCTATTTCTTCCTATTTCAGTTTTGGTAGTTTGTATATTTCTAGGAATTTGTCCATTTCTTCCAGGTTGCCCAATTTGTTGGAATATAATTTTTTCATAGTATTCTTTTATAATGGTTTGTATTTCTGTGGTGTTGGTTGTGATCTCTCCTCTTCCATTCATGATTTTATCTATTTGGGTCCTTTCCCATTCTTTTTGATAAGTCTGGTTAAGGGTTTATCAATTTTGTTATTTTTTTTCAAAGAATAAGCTCTTAGTTTCATTAATCTGTTCTACTGTGTTTTGTCTGTTTTTTCTATATTGTTTATTTCTGCTCTTATCTTTACTATTTCCCTTATTCTGTTGGCCTTAAGCTTTATTTGCTGTTCCTTTTATAGTTCCTATAGGCGTAAGGTTAGATTGTATATTTGGTACCTTTCTTGCTTCTTGAGATAGGCCTGAATTGCAATATACTCTCCTCTTAGGACTGCCTTTGTTGCATCCCAAAGGGTTTGGACTGTCATGTTTTCATTTTCATTGGCTTCCATGTATTTTTTTTTTATTTCTTCATTAATTTCCTGTTTAACCCATTCATTCTTTTGTAGGATGCTCTTTAACCTCCATGAATTTGAGGGCTTTCCAAATTTTTTCTTGTGGCTGATTTTGAGTTTCATAGAGTTGTGATCTGAAAATATGCATAGTATGATCTTGATCTTTCTGTACCGGTTGAGGGCTGATTTGTGACACAGTATGTGATCTATACTGGAGAATGTTCCATGTGCACTAGAGAAGAATATGTATTCTGCTGTTTTAGGGTGAAGGTTCTGAATATATCTGTTAAGTCCATCCAGTCCAATGTGTCATTCAAAGGCATTGTTTCCATATCGATTCTCTGCTTAGACAATCTGTCCATTGCTGTCAGTAGGGTATTAAAGTCCCCTACTATTATTACATTATTACCAATGAGTGTCTTCATATTTGTGATTAATTGGTTTATATATTTGGGTGTTTCAGGTTGGGGGCATAAATATTTACACTTGTTAGATATCCTTGATGGATAGAACCAAAGGTGTAATCATCAAGACAGCATGGTACTAGCACAAAAACAGACACATAAATCAATGGAACAGAATAGAGAACCCAGAAATGGACCACAAATGTATGGCCAACTAATATTCAACAAAGCAGAAAAGAATATCCAATGGAAAAAAACAATCTCTTCAGCAAATGGTGCTGGGAAAACTGGAAAACAACATGCATCAAGATGAAACTGGACTACTTTCTTACACCATACACAAGAATAAATTCAAAATGGATGAAAGACCTAAATGTAAGACAGGAAACCATCAAAATCCTAGAGGAGAAAATAGGCAGCAACCTCTTTGACCTTGGTTGCAGCAACTTTGTACTAGACATGTGTCTGGAAGCAAGGGAAACAAAAGCAAAAATGAACTACTGGGACTTCATCGAGATAAAAAGTTTCTGCACAGCAAAGGAAACAATCAACAAAACTAAAAGTCAACTGACGAAATGGGAGAAGATATTTGCAAATGACGTATCAGATAAAGGGTTAGTGTCCAAAATCTATAAAGAACTTACCAAACTCAACACCCAAAAAACAATCCAGTAAAGAAATGGGCAGGAGACATGAATAGGCACTTTTCCAAAAAAGACATCCAATCATCACTCATTACCAGGGAAATACAAATCAAAACCACACTGAGATACCACCTCACATCTGTCAGAATGGCTATAATTAACAATTGAGGAAACAAAATACGTTGGCAAGAATGTGGAGAAAGGGAAACACTTTTGCACTGTTGGTGGGAATGCAAACTGGTGTAGCCATCTGGAAAACAGTATGGAGGTTCCTCAAAAAATTAAAAATGGAACTACTCTATCACCCAGCAATTGTACTACTAGGTATTTATCCAAAGGATACGAAAAGGCTGATTCAAAGGGGCACATGCACCCCAATGTTTATAGCAGCACTATCAACAACACCCAAAAGATGGAAAGAGCCCAAACGTCCATCAACTGATGAATGGATAAAGAAGATATGGTGTATATATACAATGGAATATTACTCAGTGATCAAAAAGAATGAATTCTTGACATTTGCAACAACACGGATGGAACTAGAATGTATTATGCTAAGTGCATTATATTAGAGAAAGACAAATATATGATTTCATGCATATGTGGAATTTAAGAAATAAAACAGATGGACATGGGGAAGGGAAGGAAAAATAAAATAAGATAAAAACAGAGAGGAAGACAAAACATAAGAGACTTTTAACAAACTGAAGGTTGCTGGAGGGGTGTTGAGTGGGGGGATGGGCTAAATGGGTGATGGGCATTAAGGAGGTCACTTGTTTTGGTGAGCACTGGTGTTACATGTAAGTGATGAACCACTAAATTCTACTCCTGAAACCAATACTGCATATGTTAACTAACTTAAATTTAAATTAAGAAATAATAATAATAATTGTTTAAAAAAAGAAAAAGAAATTGAAGACAACACAAATAAATGGAAAGATATTCCATGCTCATGGTTTGGGAAAACAAATATTGTTAAAATGTCCATACTACCCAAAGCAATCTGCAGATTTGATGCAATCCCTATCAAAGTACCAACAGCATTTTTCACAGAACTAAAACAAATAATCTTAAAATTTGTGTGGAACCACAAAAGACCCCAAATAGTGAAAACAATCTTGGAAAAGAAGAGCAAGACAGGAAGTGTCACAATCCCAGATATCAAGTTATACAAAGCTGTAGCAATCAAAACAGTATGGGACTGGCACAAACATAGACACAAAGATCAACGGAACAGAGTAGAGAGCCCAGAAATAAACCTGTTATTTATATGGTCAGTTAATCTTCGACAAAGGAGGCGAGAATATCCAAAGGGGAAAAGACAGTCTCTTCAACAAATGGTGTTGAGAAAACTGGACAGCTACATGCAAAAGAATGAAATTGGATCACTTTCTTACACCATACACAAAAATAAACTTGAAAAAGATTTAAGGACCAGGGGTGCGTGGGTGGCTCAGTCAGTGAAGCATCTGACTCGATCTTGGCTCAGGTCATGATCTCATGGTTTGTGAATTCGAGCCCTGAGTCAGGCTTTACGCTGGCAGTGCAGAGCCTACTTGGTATTCTGTCTCTCCCTCTCTCGGACCCCCTCAAATGAATAAATAAACTTAAAAACAACTTCAAAAAAGGGATTAAGGACCTGAATGTGAGAACTCAAGCCACAAAAATCCTAGGAGAGCACAGGCAGTCATTTCTCTGACATTGGTCATAGCAACATTTTTCTAGATATGTCTCCCAAGGCAAGGGAAACAAAAGCAAAAGTAAACTATTGGGACTCCATCAAAAGAAAAGTTTTCTGCACAGCAAAGGAAACAATCAACAGAACTAAGAGACAACATACTGAATGGGAGAAGACATTTGCAAATGATATATCCAATAAAGGGTTAGTGTCTAAATATATATAAAGAACTTACATAACTCAACATCCGAAAAACACAAATAATCCAATGAAAAATGGGCAGAAGACATGAACAAAGATCTCTCCAAAGAAGACGTAGATATGGGCAACAGACGCATGACAATATGCTCAGCATCACTGATCATCAGGGAAATGCAAATCAAAACCATAATAAGATATTACCTCACACCCGTCAGAATGGCTAAAATCAAAACACAAGAAACAACAAGTGTTGGTGGGTATGTGGAGAAAGAGGAATCCTCGTGCATTGTTACCGGTACAGCCACTGTGGAGGCTTCCTCTATAGATTAAAAATGGAATTACCATATGATCCCATAATTTCACTGCTGTCACCCAGATAATGTAAAAACTCTAATTCAAAAAAGATAAATGCACCCTTATATTTCTGTAGCATTAATAGCTAAATTGTAGAAGCAGCCCAGTGTCCATCGATAGGTGAATGGATAAAGAAGTGGGTAAAGAAAGAATGCTACTCAGCCATAAAAATGAATGAAATCTTGTCATTTGCACCAACATGGTTGGATCTAGCGAGTATCATGCTAAGTGAAATAAGTCAGAGAAAGACAAATACTGTATGATTTCACTCATACGTGGAATTTAAGAAACAAAACAACCAAGCAAAAAGAAAAAGAGATGGGCCAAAAAAAAAAAAAAAAAAAAAAAGAGTCTTAACTATAGAGAACAAACTGATGGTTACCAGACAAGAGGTGGGCAGGGGGGGTGATTGAAATATGTGAAGAGGCTTAAGGGTACACTCATCCATGATGAGCACTGAGTAATGTATAGATAACGTATATTGTACACCTGAAACTAATGTAACATTGTGTGTTAATTATACTGGAATTAAAATAAAAAAGTTTTTTTTAAGAAAAACAATGTTTCGTCTACCCATTTAATTTTTTTAAATCTGTATGATTTCATGGATGTTTATTTTGGGGCTATAAACCATTACTACATTTGTTTATATTTGTTGCCTATTGTGTTCGATATTTGGCCATTGGGAATGCTTTCCAGTTCATTCCTGTATTCTTTTATTTTTTTAATTTTCATTTATTTTTGAGAGAGGGAGACAGAGGGCAAGCGGGGGAGGGGCACAGAGAGAGGGAGACACAGAAACTGAAGCAGGCTCCAGGCTCTGAGCTGTCAGCACAGAGCCTGACATGGGGCTTGAACCCATGAACGGTGAGATCATGACCTGAACCGAAGTGCAGCACTTAACTGACTAGCATGTGTTCTTTTAATATTTCCCATCCTCTTACGAACATTTCCTCACTGTATAACATCACAGTATGCTCCGAGCTCATCTTGTATTTTCGGTGCTTCAGCCCTGGAATCAACCTTTCTTCAAAAACCTACAGTTTCTTTACTGAAGAACAATATTTAGAAATCAAGATCTGGACACTAGGTTTTATCAAGGTAACGAGCATGTCAAGACCTGTAATGCATGGAATTCTGTAGATTGCCATGTTGTCATATAGCTCCATTGCAAACCATCAATATTGCTTGAAATCAACAAATCATGTTTTCATTATTCAACCTATGCTTTGTAAGTCAACATTTTTCATTTTAATTGCCAACAACAGGTATTTGGGCAACATTAATATTATTCGGCTAATGTTGAGAACAGCCACCATTTGTCTTCATTTTTAAGGATAAAGGTATTATAATATTTATTAATTATATGATATTCAAGAAATTGTACTTTTGAAATACAATTCATTAATTTATTCAACAAATACTTATTAAGTGCCATTCGTGTGCCTGGCACTCTTCTAGGTTTTGAGGATATAGCACTGAATTAAACAATGACCCTGTCCTCACGGGCCAGAGTTCAAATTCTAGCTGTTACCATGGCTGACTGTGTAAGCATGACAAGTTACTTTAAAGGGATGTTGTGAAAGTTAAGCTAGATACGTATGTATAATATGTATAAAGCAGTTGACACTGTGAACAAAACCTAGTAGGAATTGCTAAATATTAGTTATAAGTGACCTATTGATACTATTTTGAGTTAATCCAAGCCTTTAAGAAACAATCCAATCTTGGAGATAAAGCATCCAACAATTAACTATAGTACAAACGGCATATAAGAAGAGTTTTAAGAGGTAAAAAAAAAAAATTAATATTGAATGAGTTAAAAATAGAAGCTTCTTGTAGCTAAGTAAAGTGTTCAAAGTAAGCTTCCTGGGGGAAGTAATGGTTAAGCAAGGTCTTAAGATATAGGTATGATTTTAAGTGGTTATAAGGAGAGAGCTTTCCAAAAGAGGAACACGGCACGAGCAAGGCTCAGAGGTAAGAAAAGGTGATTTTGGTAGTGATTTGGTTCAAACTCATGGGAGCATAAATGGAGAGAGGAAAGGTAGATTTGGGGCAGGTAATGAAGGGCCTTGAATAGCACAAATAATTGGTACTTTATTAGGAAAATAATGGGGAAAAGAGATTGTATTATATATTTCAAAATGACACTTCAAATACTTCAGTCTTCAGCAATGATCGGAACGAGCAGTAATGCAAAAGAAACTTGAGGGCAAAAGCCATGAAAATATCTCAGGTAAAGCCGTGCACTGAACCAGGAGAGTCCAGCACTAATACCACTGCAGCCTGGAGGTGTGTTGGGGCCAACAGGCTCAGGGTCACCGTCAACCTTTTGCATTCCCACAAGCAGTGAGTGAGAACTCCTCCATTTTCACACCCTCACCAGTGATCTGGATTTGGGTCTTCCTAATAGCTGTGTAATGATAACTAGTTGCTTTAATTTATATTTCCCTGGTAACTTATAAGGTGCAGCATGTTTTCATAGGCTCACTGTTACCTGAGGTGTCTGTGAAGGACTTCGGCTCATTTTTATTGGGGTCATTGTCTTACTCTTAAGTCTTAAGAGTTCTTTGTGTATTTTGGATAGCATCCTTTATCAGATGTATCTTTTACAAATATTTTCTCCAGTTGGCGGCTTATCTTCTCATTGTCTTGACGTTGTTTTTCACAGAGCAGAAGTTTTTAATTTTAATGAATTGTATCTTATCAATTCTTCCTTTCATGGATCGTGTCTTTGGTATCGTATCTAAAAAGTCATCACCATACCCGAGGCCATCCATAGGGTTTCTTCTATGTTATCTTATACAAGTTTTACAGTTCTGTGTTTTACATGTATGTCAGTTTTCTGTTCTGAGTTCATTTTTGTTCAGAGTATCAGGTCTGTATCTTGTTTTGTTTTGTTTTGTTTTTGCATGTGGATGTTTAGTTTTTCCAGCACCATCTGTTGAAGAAGAGACCATCTTTGCTCCATTGTATTTTCTTTGCACCTAGGTCAAAGATCCGTTGACCACATTTATGTGGATGTATTTCTGGGTTCTCAGTTCTGTTCCATTGATTTGTTTATTCTTTCACCAATCCCATACTGTCTTGATTACACTAGCTTTCTAGTAAGTCTTCAAGTAAGGTAGTGTCAGTTCTCCAACTTTGCTCTCCTTCCATATTATATTGGCTATTTTGCATCTTTTGCCTCCCTGTACGCACTTTGGTTTGTTGGGAGCCACAAAATAACTTGCTAAGATCTGGATTGGGATCGCACTGAATCTATAGAGCAATAACATCTTAACAATACCGTAAAACCTTAGATTGTGAGTGATTTGTTGTGCATGTGTTCTGCAAGATGAGCAAACATTCCTAATAAATTTTAATTGATAAACGAGCGATGTCTTGTAATACGAGTAGTACATGACACTGAATGTCACATGATCACAACTGAGCCAATGGTCCTTGAAATTCGCTTTGATATTTGAGTGCTTTGGATTATGAGCATGTTTCCAGAACAAATTATGCTCACAAAGCAAGGTTTTACTGTATTGAGTTTTCCTATCCATGAGCATGGGATATTGCTCCATTTATTTAGTTCTTTGATGTCTTTAATCAGAGTTATTTAGTTCTCTTCATACAGATCTGTACATATTTTGTTAGATTTGTTCCTAAGTATTTCACTGGGGGGCGGGGGGGATGGTAATGTAAATGGTATTGTGTTTTTAATTTCAAATTTTACTTATTCATATATAACTGGTATATAGGAAAATGATTGACCTCTGTATATTTGCCTTATATCCTGCAACCTTGCTATAATCACTTATTAGATTCAGGAGTTTATTTGCTGATTCTTCTGGATTTTGTACTTAGATGATCATGCCATCTGTGAACAAAGATAGTGTTATTCTTCTTTTCCCAATCTATATACCTTTTATTTCCTTGTCCTGTCTCATCGCATTAGCTAGGCCTTCTGTTGTGATCTTGAAAAGCAGTGGTGAGAGGGGATATCTTGTCTTATTTCTAATCTTAATGGGAAAACTTCACGTTTCTTACCACAAAGTATAATGTTAGTTGTTTGGTTTTTGTAGACATTCTTCATAAAGTTGAGGAAGTTCTGTATTGCTAGTTTAGTGAGAGTTTGGGTCTTGAATAACTGTAGGATATTGTCAAATTATTTTTCTGCATCTACTGGTATGATCATGTGATTTTTTCTTTAGCTTTTAGATGTGATGGATTACATTAATTGATTTTCAAATGTTGAACTAACCTTGCTTACCTAAATCACCTTTGGTTGTGGTGTATAATTCTTTGTATACATTCTTGGATTCAATTTGTAAATATTTAGAAGACTTTTGTATCTATGCTTATGAGAGGTACTGGCCTGTAGTTTTCTTTCTTTGTATTGCCTTTGTCTGTTTTTTTTTTTTTTAATTTTTTAATGTTTATTTATTTTTGAGACAGAGACAGAGCATGAACGAGGGAGGGTCAGAGAGAGAGGGAGACACAGAATCCGAAGCAGGCTCCAGTCTCTGAGCTGTCAGCACAGAGCCCGACACGGGGCTCGAACTCATGGACTGTGAGATCATGACCTGAGCTGAAGTCGGCCGCCCAACCGACTGAGCCACCCAGGTGCCCCGCCTTTGTCTGGTTTTGATATTAGGGTAATGCTGGCCTAGTAGAATGAGTTAGGACATATTCCCTCCACGTGCATCTTCTGGAAAAGAATGTAGATAATTTTATAATTTCTTCCTTAAATCTTTGGTAGAATTCACAGATGAACTCATATTGTTACTTCAGTTTATTTAATTGATACAGGCCTATTCCAATGCTCTCTTTCTTCTTGTGTTAGTTTTGGCATATTGTTTCTTTCAAGAAATTGTTCCACTTCACCTGCCATTATCAAATAGGTGTTGAATACTTTAACTATAATAGTGGATTAATCTATTTCTCCTTTAATTTCTATTAGTTTTTGCCTCATGTATTTTGACACTGTGTTGTTACGCACATACATGTTAAAGATCATTATATCTTCTTGGAGAATTGACTCCCTTATCATTATGTAATGCCTCTCTTTATTTCTGATAACTTTCCTTACTCTGCAGCTTGCTCTGTCTGAAATTAATATAGCTACCCCTGCTTTCCTTTGATTAATGTTACCATGGATATATTTCTCCATCCATTTACTTTTATTCTATATGTATCTTTATATTTAAAATGTGTGTCTTATAGACAACATATAGTTGGGTCTTATTTTTATTTTATTTTATTTAAAAAAAATTTTTTTTACGTTTATTTATTTTTGAGACAGAGAGAGGCAGAGCATGAACAGGGGAGGGCCAGAGAGAGAGGGAGACACAGAATCGGAAGCAGGCTCCAGGCTCCGAGCCATCAGCCCAGAGCCCGACTCGGGGCTCGAACTCACGGACCGTGAGATCGTGACCTGAGCTGAAGTCGGATGTTCAACCGACTGAGCCACCCAGGCGCCCCGTTTGGGTCTTATTTTTAAATCCACTATGACAGTCTCTATATTTCAATTGGTACATTAGACCATTGAAGTTTGAAGTGATTATTAATATAATTATATTAAGTTCTACTGTATTCGTTCCTACTTTCCATCGTTGCCCTTATTCTTTATTCTTATTTTTGTCTTTCACTCTTTTTATGCCTTTTGTGATTTTAATTGAGCATTTTATGATTCCATTTTTTTTTCTTCTTACTAAGGATATATACTTCCTTTTGACTTTTAAGTGGTTGCCCCAGAGTTTGCAGTATACTTTTACAACTAATCCAAATGCACTTTCAGATAACACTGTAGCACTTTACAGGTAGTATGGGTACTTTATAGTAACAAAATAATCCTAATTCTTCCTTCCCATTCCTTGTATCATGGCTGCCATATATTTATATGACATACACGCATAACGTGTAAATAAAATGTATATACATGCTAAGTTATATATGCACACACACACACACACACACACAGTCAAATGCAGTGTTGCTATTATCATTTTGCTATTACATGTTAGATCCATTTAGGATAATTAAAGTAAGAGTTTTTATTTTACTTTCACTTATTCCTTCTCCAGCTCTTCATTTCTTTTTTTTTTTTTTTTTTTTAAATTTTTTTTTTTTTTTTTTTAATTTTTATTTTTGGGACAGAGAGAGACAGAGCATGAACGGGGGAGGGGCAGAGAGAGAGGGAGACACAGAGTCGGAAACAGGCTCCAGGCTCTGAGCCACCAGCCCAGAGCCCGACGCGGGGCTCGAACTCACGGACCGCGAGATCGTGACCTGGCTGAAGTCGGACGCTTAACCGACTGCGCCACCCAGGCGCCCCTTTTTTTTTTTTTTTTTTTTTTTTTTTTTTTTTTTTTTTTTTTTTTTTAAATTTTTTTTTTTTAATTTTTATTTTTGGGACAGAGAGAGACAGAGCATGAACGGGGGAGGGGCAGAGAGAGAGGGAGACACAGAGTCGGAAACAGGCTCCAGGCTCTGAGCCATCCAGCTCTTCATTTCTTTATGTGGATCCAAGTTTCTGACTTATATCATTTCCTTCTTTCTAAAGAACTTCTTTTTAGTATTTATTGAAGACAGGATTATTATCAATAAATTCCCTCAATTCCTGTTTCCCTGAGAAGGACTTTTTTTCTCCTTCACTTTTGAACTGAATTTTGAGGGATAATTTTGCAGGGTAAAGAATTCTAGGTTGGTGGGGGGGGGGGGTTTCTCTTAAGATTTCAAGTATTTCACTTCATTCTCTTCTGGTTTGCATGGTTTCTGGAGAAAAGTTGGATGCAATGCTATCTTTGCTCCTCTATAAGTAAGGTATTTCCCCCTCTGGCTTCTTTCAGAATTTTTTTCTTTATTTTCTTATTTTATTTATTTTTGTTGTTGTTGTTATTTTCTGTAGTTTGAAAGTAATATGCACAGGTGACCTATTTTGCCATTTATCCTTCTCAGTGTTCTCTGAGCTTCCTGGAACTTTGATTTCAAGAAAATTTTCATCATTATCATTTGAACATTTCTTCTATTCCTTTCTTTCTTCTCTTTCTGGGATTTCCATTCATTATCATTTGAACATTTCTTCTATTCCTTTCTTTCTTCTCTTTCTGGGATTTCCATTCATTATCATTTGAACATTTCTTCTATTCCTTTCTTTCTTCTCTTTCTGGGATTTCCATTATGCATATGTTACACCTTTTATAGTTGTCTCACAGTCCTTGGATATTCTGTTCTGTTCTTTTCCACTCTTTTTTCTCTTTGCTTTTCAGTCTGAGAACCGTCCAGCTCAGATATCTCCCCTGCTGTGTAGAGGTTACTAATAAGTCCATCAGAGATATTCTTCATTTCTGTTACAGTGTTACTGATCTCTGTCATTTCATTTTGGTTCTTAGAGTTTCCATCCTCCAGCTTACCTTGAGCAGCTGTTCTGTATGCTCTCTGTTTCGTCCATCAGAGCCCTTAGCATATTAAACCTAGTTATTTTAAATTCCAAGTCTAATCATTCCAACATCCCTGCCATATCTGAATCTGGTTCTAAGGCTTGCTCTTTCTGTCTCCTCACTGTATTTTTTGCCTTTTAGCTGTGTCTTGTAACATTTTGATTACTGGGCATGATATGCTGAATAAAAGGAACTGCTATAAACAGGCCTTAGCGACGGGATGGTAGGTGTTGGGGGAGGGGAAGTGTTTTATAATCTCGTGATTAGGTTTCAGTCTTTTAGGTCACAGCCTCTGGACTGTGAAATTTATACATGCTTCTTAGCCCCACCCCCCTCCTTTTATGTTGAGCAGAATGTCAAGAGTGGGTTGGAGTTAGTATTTCTCTTCCCCCAGCTCAGTTAGGCTCTGATAATATCCCAGCAGGTTCGGCTCTGGTTTAGTTTTTCCTGAGGGCAGACCTTGCTAAGAATGAAGCATATATCTGGGTGCTTGGGTGGCTCAGTCATGATCCAACTTAGGCGCTGGTCATGATCTCCTGGTTCATGAGTTCAAGCCCTACATCAGGCTCTGAGCTGAGCTGTCCTGACAGCTCAGAGCCTGGAGCCTGCTTTGGATTCTGTGTCTCCCTCTCTCTCTGCCCCTCCCTGCTCATGGTCTCTCTCTCTCTCTCTCTCAAAAACAAATAAACATTAAAAAAAATTTTTTAAAGAATGGAGCATGTGTCTCCCCTCCCCCCTGCCAGAAGCGTAAAGGGATTTTTCCTCTAATATTTACTGTGAGAACCTGGTAGAGACACAGGAGATAAAACTCACTAAGGTGTACCTCCCCCCACCCCCCAGTGACTGGGTCCCCCCACCCCCAGAGTTTTTAGTCTGCGGAGTCCTCCACACTGGGCCTCCAGCAATTCATCGGCTGCTGGTCAGGTTTCTGCATCCCGGCCCTGGCTCCCAAGGCAGCTGCTGTTCCAGTAGGCGGTTCGCTGTATCTGCCTGTCAGTTTCTCCACTTCTGCACAGCTCTTTGCCCTGTGACGTCACTTCTCTTGTGGCTATCAGAAGAGCTGTTGGTTTTTCCAATTTGTTCAGCTTTTTTTTAAATTTTTTTAAATGTGTATTTATTTTTGAGAGACAGACAGAGCGTGAGCCAGGGAGGGGCAGAGAGAGGGGGAGACACAGAATCCGAAGCAGGCTCCAGGCTCCGAGCTGTCAGCACAGAGCCTGACGCGGGGCTCGAACTCCCGAACCGTGAAATCATGACCTGGGCCGAAGTCCGACGCCTAACTGACCCAGCCACCCAGGCGCCCCCAGTTTATTCAGCTTTTGACTTGTTGTTAGGATGGGGTAGTGACTTCCAAGCTTCGTCTGTGCCAGACCAGAAAGGGGAGAAGCTGGCTTCTTTATGAAACCCAGGGCAACAGTAAATATGACAGGATATCATTTATATTTGATCTTATTTGTAGAGATATAGCTAATAAAAACTTGATGCCTTACCACGGTTCCTGTCATGGGCGGGTGGAAGGGGGGCAGGATGTGGAGAGCAGGAGGAAGTTCTCCCAGACTTAGAACCTCTGCATTATTTCTGACCTCCCACTGCATGTTCTTTCTGCAAGTCATTTTTGATTTATTAATATGTGATTTAAAATCCATATTTCAGAGTCATTCACTTAAGCATCCCTTCTGTCTTTATGCACCCTGGACATTTTCCCGGGAGTTCACTTCCCACTTACGAACTCGGTTCAAAAGTCACTTCCTTAGAAGTCTTCCCTGACTGTTGACTTTCTCTTAAGAACACTTATTTCTGATTGGAAGTACACATGTGTGCGATTATTTGATAAATATCTATTTCACCCACTACACTGGACCCTGTATTAGGTGAGGGCGAGCACTGGTTTGGATTTGCTCACTGTGGAGTCTCTTGTGCCCAAGGCAGTGGCTGACACGAAAAGGCACCTAGTAAATATGTGTTCAATGAATGAATGAGAGAATCACTCAATCAATCAATCAGTTTTCTCATAGCCACACACCTTGGCACACACACTATTGCCCTGACCATTACCTTCCAGCTCCACTTAGATCCAGTAAACGATTTTATTCCTGTGCGGAATGAGAATGGAAATGTACAGAGAGATGATGAGCCCCTTTAGAATAAACCTTGACATCCTCTCCTGGGATCACGGCAAGCCTGATTCAAGTGGTGCCCTCATTCTTGACAAGCAGAACCCTTGACCCTAGTTCTGTATTTGCTGGACATTTGACTACCACTTGCTGTTCCAACTGCTAAGCCAGGAGAACCAGTAGCCAGCATGATAGAAACCTCAGCAAACCGGAGTCAGGGTCATTATCACCTCTGTAGCCTGGGACATACCACTTACACGTCTCCTAACCATGGCTTCTCCACCACTCAAGACTGTCGTGAAGACAGTTTGCAAACTGTGAAGGCCTCTACGTAGTCGATTGTTGTTATTTCTTAACACACTCACCAAACAGAGGTGGGAGGGATGGGGATCTAGCTCTAAGGCAGAGATCCAGGCTTTTTGAGCCAGACCTACGCCTTTGCCTTAAGGTGATGACTTAGGTAACTTATGCCTAAAGCCTCCTAACAAGAAGGGGTGAGAAATTTTCAAAATAACTAACACGAGCAAAATCCTTCTCAGTACCTTCTCTTTGCCAACATTGCTCATGTGATGCTCCTCTTTCTATGTGGCCATCATTTCACATTTCCTTACTGACATTTTCCCATGGTGACATTACTAATAGCTGGTTTCCTAAAAACTATCAACCCTGACGGAAATTCACGAGAGCATGAAGGTACAACAGAAAGCTCAGGGTCTGGCCAGCCCTCAAGCTAAATGGTGAAGTAGGTGAAGCTCACTGGGGGGATGTTCAGCCCTTCTCATCCCCCTCTTCCTTTTCTTTCTGTCTCCAATCACTCCTCCACACCAGCTACAGAAACATACACTCTTTCCTTTCCTCAAATGTGTGGTGGGGAAGGAGCTAACACTCTCTTTCTTATCAGGATATAAGTGACCTGGGGAAGTGGGTCACACCCAGGAACTCTGACTTAGAGGGCACTGGCCTGCCTTTTTAACAAGTCCCCTCAGAGAGATGGCTGACAGACTACAGGTGCCTCACGGGCAAGGAATGTGTCTTCTTGCCCTCTGCTGAATCTTTGGTAGCAAGGACAGGACTGGGCTCATGGCAGGTGTTCAATAGCAAGTCTGAATGAGGGAACCACTGCATAAATGTTCTCTTCTTCCCCTCCTACTTCCCTTGCAACTCTATAAATGTGTATCTTAGTGTATCAGTTTGCTATGGTGGCCATTACAATGTACTACGTGCTAGGGGACTCAAACTATAGCAATTTATTTCCTCGTGGTTCTGGAGACTACAAGTCCAAGATCAAGGTGTAGGTAGGGTTCATTTCTTCTGAGGCCTCTCTCCTTGGCTTTTAGATGACCGTCTTCTCTCTGTGTCCTCACATGGTCTGCCCTTTCACTGTGCCTGTGCCCAAATTTTCTTATAGGACACCAGACAGATTAGATTAGGGCCCACCCTCGTGACCTCCTATCAATTTAATTACTTCTTTAAAGACCCAAAAAAAGTCACACTCTGAGGTACTGGGGGTTAGGACCACAACACGTAAACTCTAACAATTAGCGAACTTATAAAGCCTCACAAGGTTTGGATCCTAGACTTCTATCCATCAGGCTGCATGTGGGGCCAGTGCCTTATGAGATACCACACTCTTCTGGAGACTGTGAAATCACTCCCAATCGGCAGCCACTTATAAATGGGACTGGTCCTAAAGAAACAGACTTTTCTCCAAGACTTTTAGCAACTGACTGGACGGCACACATATTGTTAACGTGGCCACACCAGGGATAAAGTGAAACGCCTTTGATTCGGTGACAGAACGCAACGAGTAAAACATCAAGCAACAGCGGAGGGAAAAAGGTGATCCTTGCTGCCCCAAGAAGCCAGTAATGTTTGGAACACTGTTTTCATAAGACAGACTCATCATTTGATATTTCACTCTTATTTTTTTGTGGGACTCTTTTTTGAAAAAAGGAAAATAAACTCTCCGTAAATTAGAATGTTGCAACCCAATACTGCATTCCAGCTCATAAATGTTTTTGTCCAGAGTTCATTTGGAAGCATTTCAGACAGATTGTTAGGATTATTACTTTCTGGGATAAAACCAAGCAATTTTTTTTTTCAGGCATTTCTTCCTCAACTCATAACCTCCCCTCTCAGTAATATTTTGCATGTTGCAATAAAAAAGCAAGGAAGAAAGGCAGCCTCTGTCTATTTTTAGATTAACACATTTGCCAAACTCGAGGAGACTTATCTTAATGCCTGCTTCCCGCAGACATGAGCTGTTTCTCTAGTGCTAAACGCTGAAGCCAATTTCATAACCTATTTACAAGTCAACATTGCCATATTTACTCGCCACCTTTGACCCCATCATTTTATACATCATCTGTAATCCCACCGTTTCTCTGAATGGCGTCCTTGTAGGAAAATGAGGAGAGCCTGGGCGGGGCCGGGTATACAACTCTATTGGACAACCTCCATTCGTCTTGGGGACACTTGCACGCTGTGGGGAGGGCTTAGCAGAGATGGAGCCTGGACAGTGAGGACAGTGAGGAGAAGGGCCTGGAGGGGATGTTGGGAGCTGTGAGCATCACTTAATGCTACGACAGCAGCCAGAAGTCTTTGAACCAAGAGCTCAGACAGCTGAGTGACAGAGGTAAGCAAGTCGCAGGCCTGAGTCTGGGTAAGTCAGGAAGAAAGGCAGAAACTGGCCGTCCCAGAGTGAGGGCAAGGGGAGATAGAAACTCTGTAGGAGCAAGGCTGAATGACAGGCAAGGGAGAGGCCTGGACAGTAAAACAGAGCACGGGAGGCACAGTCATGGGACCCCAACCAACTCTACGGAGCTCGTGGCTTTCTCGAACCACGAGAACGTCGAAGATTTTGCCAGACACCCATCAGAGAACAGTGACTTGCCCAGAGCCATTAGGAAACCAGTGGCAAGATGAACTGGAGTCTAGAATTCCCAATTTTTTACCTTCCGCTCAGTGATTTTCCACTTGAATTAAAACACTGCTTTATAAGAGAGATTCAAGGATGTGAGAGAGATTCAACAAGACAATTTACAAATCAAAACCAAAATCCTGTATACGCAAGTTTAGAGTGATCTTCCCCACACGGGAAACAACTCAAGTGTCCCCTAGACGGGGATGGCCAAACTCCAGGCCACCCACACAGTGGAATACTGCTCAGCAATAAAAAGGAATGGACTCATGACACAGCATGGTGGGTGACTCTCGTAGGCACCAAGCTGAGTGAAAGAAGCCACACCCAGAAGGCTACACACTGTACGTTTCCATTTCTCTGACATTCTGGAAAACAGATTAGTGGATGCTGGGGCTGCGGGTGGGGTGGGTTTGGTGACAGGCAGCACAGGCGACATTGTAATGGAACAGTTCTATGCCTTGATTATGGTGGTGGTTATATGGCTGGATGCATTTATCAAAGCTCTTGGAACACGATTGCTTAGAAAGGAGGCAATTACTCTAGGAAAAATATACCTTAATTTGAAAAAAAAATTAAAGAGAGAAAAAATGGCCTGTAGATGTGCTGCTGGGACACAATATGGTAGAACAGGAAATGGATCAGCTCTGCAGCCAGACTGCCTGCGTTTAAAACTTGACCTTGTCACGTACTGTATTCAGCTTCTCTGTATCTCATTTTCCTCATTTCGAAATGGCAATAATTAAAGGATGCATCTCTTGGAGTTATTGCAGCAAAGGAATTTGTATCTTTAAAGTGTTTATGGGGACGCCTGGATGCTCAGTCAGTTAAGCACCCGACCTCGGCTCAGGTCATGATTTCGCGGTTCATGTGTTCAAGCCCCACATGGGGCTGTGTGCTGACAGCTCGGAGCCTGAAGCCTGCTTCGGATTCTGTGTCTCCCTCTCTCTCTCTGCCCCTCCCCTGCTCACAGTCTGTCTCTCTCTCTCAGAAATGAACATTAAAAAATTTTTTTTAAATAATAAATAGTTTATAAAGTTAGCTTATGTCTGACACATCTCTGCACAATTGTCCAATATATCCTCAGGAGATATATATATATATATATATATATATATATATATATATATATATATATATTCCTGGAAGTGCAAATGCTGGGTCAAAAGTTTGCATTGTCACAGCCCTCTGCAAACTACCTCCCAAGAAAATCGTGCCCGTTTACCCTCCCTCCCACAGACAGCATGACTTCAGTCCTTTGCTCTCCACCCATCACTGCCTGCTACTAACCTTTCATATCTTCCAATCAAAAGGTCAGAGTGATACCTCATTGTCCCTTTCCTTTGGATGCCTTTGCTGACGAATGAGGCTGAACATCTTTTTATAGATTTGTTGGTTATAGCTATTTATCTTTATGTACATTGCCTCTTTACGGTCTTTTTACTAGAATATTTATAGCTTTATTATTAATTTCTATGGGTGTAGTATGAATTGGGGTTAATAATAACTACTATGTATTTTTCACTCCATGCCAGACATTCTTGTAAGCATTGAAAAATACTCACATTTGATCAAGCATATACATTGTAAACATCTTCTCCTGTTTCTTTTGACCCTGCTTCGATTTTTTTTTGCAAAAGAATTTACACTTTCAAATTCCTTTGTGATTCCCACATTGTTTTGGTCACGTTTGAGGAAGCCTTCTCTCTTGAGTAATTGTAATCTTTTTATACAACTATTGGTTGTATGTTCCCATATTTCTCAATTGTCTGGAAGTTATCATTTTTTAAGTTTATTTATTTTGGGGGGCGGGGATGAGACAGAAAGAGTAGGGGAGGGGCAGAGAGAGGGAGAGAGAGAATCCCAAGCAGGCTCTGCACTGTGGGCACAGAGCTGGACGCGGGGCTTGAACCCACAAAGTGTGAGATCATGACCTGAGCTGATACCAAGAGTCCGACACTTAACTGACTGAGCCACCCAGGCTCCCCCCCCTCCTTTTTTTTTTTCATTTTTTTTAAGTTTATTTATTTATTTTGAGACAGATGGAGAGAAAGTATGCTTGGAAGCTCTTTATGGCAATTCTCATTGTGCGGAATTATTCTAAAATAGTAAATGCTTCTTAATTCCAAACCATAAAAAGAGTGGTCTGATGGCATTTTCGTAAGCATTGGTACATTCTTCAACAAGATGAGTGTGGGAAGGAAAAGTGAGAAGGTGGCTGGTAAGAGGCTCACGTCTTGTGAAATGGTGGCACTTGGACGGCCAAGAGGACTTCTACTAAAGGATTCTGGGTGATCCTTTAACACAGCAGGGTCACTCCTCTTCCTGCTGTCTGCCCTCCCACCGACTCCCCTCTGTCCCCTCTAGGAAGTTTCCACTCCCTCCTGCCCACCTACACCCATACTCAAAACCAAGCTGATGTTTTCACGTAGAACGTCTTCCACCTCTAAAATTTCCTTCCAAGTACCACTTTAGAAGTTTGGCTCTTTTCTTCTTCCTCATTTAATAATCATAATTACGGAGAAATAAAATGCAAACCGGAGGTGTAATACATCTCCTACGACCTCACATTTTTAGGGTTATTTTTTCTTGCCAACTGATCCTGCATTCATGCTAATGTCCCCCTTCTTGTATCCTTAAAAGTACTCAGCTGTTTCATCAAAAGCCAAAAGGAAAATAAACTAAGTTTCTCAGGCAATGTGAGGTGATAACAAAGGACTCCAGCATTTTGGGAACAGTTTTGGATTAAGGGGAAAGAACCTATTTTAGTTGCCAGCTGTTTCTTCAAGAAAAAAAAAATGGCTGTGTCTCTATATAAAGAAAGGCAAAATTTTAAATTTGTTTTCAGAATCTGCCTCTAAGAAGTTTCTAGAAGAAAGGAGAATATCCATCACATAATAGTATAAGACCTGTTATCTCAAAGGGAGGAAGTTATGAATACAAGTGTCAGTACTCAAATTACTTTTTCTTCCAATTGTCCTTTAAATTCCTAAGCATGATGAGATTACACAAGGTTAAAAAAAATTATGTGTTCACATATATATGCATATATATATATATATATATAATATACACCCACATGTATATCTGTGTGGACATATATGTATGTATATACATACATATGTGTGTACATACATACACAAACATCAATATATGTATGTATATATAAGGATAATATGTGCATGTGTGAGTGTGTGTGTGTATATATACATATACACATATGTGGAAACTGCATAGTACTTTTTAAAACAAATCCCATATTTTGAAAGGACAAATCGGTTAGGAAAAAAATTGGAAGATCAGTTCTTCCCCCTACAGAGATCCCAGAATTTTAAGGTCCGGAGCCTAAATGTTTCCAGCCTTTTCCAGCAGGCACAATACCAAGATGGTGTCTCCAAAGGCAAACATACTTTCCTGGTAGATAACTGCTTTCTTGGTCTCTGAATAACTGTGGCCACATTCTCCTGAAGAAAATTGTGGCCTATTTTGCCAGTTAATTTATTCTTCCAGAGTAGTAAAATTCCCACCCTGAGGCACAGGAATGAATCAAAGTTCCTAAAGGAAAAGGCCTCTTGTTCATTACTGTCAGGACGGTGTTTCTCACCTTCTTGTCTACAACGATGATCTAGTCATGATGCAGCTTCTGTACCGCTTTCTGGAATTTTCTAGAATCTGGCTGGGGCTTCTGTGTGTGTGTGCGTGCATGTGCATGCGCACCTACACAAAACTCTAGCAGAACTTAACCGTTGTTTTCCATTACCTAGTCTGTTACACTTCTTCATCTCTCTTATCTTTAGTATATTATCTCATTATTACTTATTCTCCTAGTTCAAGCATTTATAAAGCCCCTGTTCCAAATCTGGCCCTGTACCTGGTGCTGTGCATCCCAAAATTATTTCTATCTTCATTTATTTCAACCTGTACCATCCCATGAAGTACTTGTCATGTGCAAGCCTGAAGAAAGATTCTTGCCTTGGAAGAGCTTCTAGTCTTATTTTCTTTGCCATTTCTGGACAGTCCGTTCTTAAAACCCATCTTTTATAAAATGTCTAATCTTGGCATATTAATATTTAACCTTATTTGGAGCCAAAAACAAAGCACACAATTCCTCTTGAGTCATTTTTCATAGTAGAACTCTCATCTGGTGTCATTTCAACAAATAGGGATCACCCTGAGGACCGTGTGGCCCACACTTGTCTGAATACTGGAGTCTGTATTTTCAAATCAGTAACTCTTTTTTCCTCTGACATAGCAGAAATGCACGGATATGCTAGAAAAGAAGGGAACAGAAAAAATATATGTGAAAATACTTGAAAAAGTTGAAATTCTGATAAAATTTTTAAAATTGGTAGACTCAGAAACTTTGGTTTCTGGCTTTCAAAGACTTGGATCCTTGGAAAAGGCTATTTTATTCCATGAGCCACAGTTGTCAAATGGTCTTTTTTCCTTTAAAAATTTTTTTTCTAATGTCTATTTATTTTTGAGAGAGCGAGGGAAGAGCAGAGAGAGGGGGACACCGAATCTGAAACAGGCTCCAGGCTCTGAGCTGTCAGCACAGAGCCTGACGCGGGACTCGAACTCATGAACTGAAAGATCATGACCTGAGCCGAAGTCGGACACCTACCCGACTGAGCCACCCAGGCCTCCAAATTGTCTTTTTTCTTTTAATCTGTGTCTTTTAATCTCACAAATAACAGAATCCTTTAAGACGACCTTCATTTCATGCATTAGCATGCACACTTTTTTAGATGCGGAGCTTTTGGAGTCTTGAGCCTATTATCTGAATCGGATTCTGTGGCTATAAAACACGAGGCATTTTGACTGTGGTTTTAACCTTGAAGATGTCGGAGTCCATTTCTTTTCTTTTTTTTTTTTTTTTATTTCAACGTTTTTTTTGTTTTTTTTTTTTTTAATTTTTATTTTTGGGACAGAGAGAGACAGAGCATGAACGGGGGAGGGGCAGAGAGAGAGAGGGAGACACAGAATCGGAAACAGGCTCCAGGCTCCGAGCCATCAGCCCAGAGCCTGACGCGGGGCTCGAACTCACGGACCGCGAGATCGTGACCTGGCTGAAGTCGGACGCTTAACCAACTGCGCCACCCAGGCGCCCCTTTTTTTTTTTTTTTAAACCAACATTTTTCACAAGAATTATTGTTGTCTTAGGTTGGGTTCTTCCAGCACTGACCTTAAGACAAGGATTGGAAAGCAAGCAGTTTATGTGAAAAGTGGTTCCAAGAAACGTTGCTAAGGCAGGAGGGAAGAGGGCCGTGGGAAGGGAGAACACCATAAAGATGCTTATGAAGCAGGTTGATTCGGTGGACAGCGGGAGCTGGGGACATGTGGGAGACGGGGCAGAAGATGCCTCAGAGTTATCCCACTGGAGGGGTGAGGAAGTGGGCGTCCCCAATTATCATCAGCATCCATCCATCATTAGCTGAGGGCTCAGGCCAGGGCACTTCCGTCCTCCAAGGGGAATCATCCCTGTTCACAGCCCCATGTTGCTCCTACATCCAGGAAAGGTGAGTGTCTACAAATCATTTTCCTGCAAAGTCCGTTAAACCCATTTAATTCCATGATCAGTTTTCCATATGGATCGGCCAGATACGTTCCCCTCCTTTTGTGTGTGTGTGTGGGGGGGGGGGGGGGTGTTTTCATTTCTGTTCTGCTAGGATTAACCACTTATGGTCTGAACTATTGCAAGTTTCCTTCTGTGGCCATTATTTCTACCAGGTCCCGTTTGCTCACATCGGCATCTAAATTTTGCTCCGCAGATTCAGCCACTGTCATTTTTATTTTTGTTTGGTTGCCCTCTACCAAGGATAACCATGATACATTAGACTTAGAAGCACAGACTGCTTTACCTGTGTATTAGCCGATCACTGGGATCAGTGTGAACATTACCCCTCAGACCACCTAAGCTTGTTCTATTACTCAGCACGGCCGTAGACCAGCCCCAGTGAATTCAGAGTTTCGCCTTTTTTTTTTTTAATTTTTTTTTAACGTTTATTTATTTTTGAGACAGAGAGAGACAGAGCATGAACGGGGGAGGGGCAGAGAGAGAGGGAGACACAGAACTGGAAGCAGGCTCCAGGCTCTGAGCCATCAGCCCAGAGCCCGACACGGGGCTCGAACTCCCGAACCACGAGATCATGACCTGAGCCGAAGTCAGACACTTAACCGACCAAGCCACCCAGGCGCCCCCATAGTTTCACCTTCTTAAGCCTCAATTTACTCACCTGCAAAACTGTGCTAATAATTATAGAGACTTCCTAACTTGTGGCAAGGAATCATTAAGGTCAACCCTTCAGAAGAATTCCTGGCCTAGAGGAAGTGTTCAACACGTGCTATTTATTACTACCAACGTTATTGTCATTTAAGATCGTGATAATGACACATCGGTTACTTCATAAACTACTAATCGCTTTGCCAAGAGGATACTCACCATCCACTCTATTCCTAAAGAGCGAATGGTTGTGTCAACCTGACAGTCAACATGTATCGCTTCATGGGTTATAGTACCTGCCTCACACGTGCTGGGAAGGAATGGGAAAACAATGTGTGTCACAAGCCTGGTACATACAGGCACTAAGCACCGGTTTTTTCCCCTTTTGCTTTCCTTCACACGTAGGCCTTAAGTCCAGAGGATGGGAGAAAGGGTGTTATGATGGATTTCTAAAGCACATTGAGAAAGTTGGCCTTCCTAAATCCAGAAGGGTACTGGTCTCTGTGTCCTCCTGGGTTACAGTGATGTTCCAGCATCCTTTCCAGAATGTCTTCAGGACGGTGCAGTTTGCCGCTCTCATTTGATGAGCTTCACTCTCTAACATCAGCATTTTGGGGTGCTAAATATGCTATTTATGATTATGAGCTAAGATTGTTTCTGTAAAGTGTGTGCATGTGTTTTGAGTTTTTGTCTTTTTTTAGATTTGATTGTAGGTGCCTTCGGAACAGGAAAAGTAGCTGTTTACAGGTACGTGCTTTGCAGTATGCAAGTGTTCTTTTCATTGTTTCTTTTTGCCTTACAGAGTACGTCCCAACTATTTATTTTGGAGAACATGTAGATGCTCTTTTTAAAGTTTGGAGGAATTTTTGCTCTCAATTGCTTTCCTTCATCTGTATTTTTTTGTTTATTTTTGAGAGAAAGAGAGAGAGATAGAGCGTGGGAGAAGCAGAGAGAAGGGGACACAGAATCTGAAGCAGGTTCCAGGCTCTGAACTGTCAGCACAGAGCCCGACGCGGGGCTCGAACTCAGGAACCCTGAAATCATGACCTGAGCCCAAGTCGGACGCTCAACTGACTGAGCCACCGGGCGCCCCTCATCTCTCTGTCTTTTTATTCTCATACCTTATGACCAGACTTCCAGCCCCTACTCACATAATGTTAAATTAAGATATGACTCTTAGGAGAACTTCTAAAACGATACGCTATGTTTGAATTTTTCTCTTTGCTTTGAAAACGCATTGAAAGGTGCTTATAGAGGAGGGCTCCCCGTGGGGAAAGATTACTATTTACCTGCCTCGCAGACTGACGCCTGGCCGCCAGGCTTCTCCCTCCCTCCCTGTCTTTCCTCATAGGTATTTGCCCCAGTGGTTGTCTAACTCCGGGCATGTCTTACTCGGTCTTACTATCTTGCTTTCTCAAGGCCTGGAGCTAACACAATCTTAAAAACAAAATTATGTAACAAAGTAGAGGTAAGGAGTGTAGGGTAAACTCCCGGTGGGGCCCATTGTGATAATCATGAACACACACTGTCCCAAGGCACGGCCCTCCCTCCTGTCAAAGGAAAACTTACCCAACGCGACATCATTTCTTGTTGTCATCTGGGGACTTGGCTCTTAGCTCTTGTATCTCGGAGCCCAGGTTCAAAACTTGCCCTGTCCCCTCCCCTAATGAGTTATTTGCGTCTCTGGTTAGCCTCACCTGGGTGGGTGGAACTCCATTTGCTCTACATTCCTCCCTCTCCTCAAATTTGGCCGAGCATTAGAACCACCTGGAGAGTTTGTTTAACATTCCTGTGACTGGCCCTGACCCCCTGAGGAGTTGATGCACTTCATCTGTGGTGGGGCCTGGACATATTACCTGTTTGGAAACTCCTGGAATGCTTACATTGTGCAGTCAGGATCGACAGCCACTGCTCTGCGTGAAGTCCAGAATGATCTTGTCAACCCACTCTTATGAGTTTAGCTAAATCTGCAAAGCTTGCATAGAACATTATCAATCAAAATAAAACACCATCAGCCCATAAGATGAGAGAATTTGCAAAACTCAAGTACTTACAGGCACGAGTGAAGGCAGAATGACGCATTTGCTCCGATAGGAATAGAGCAGATTCCAGAGAGGCAGTGCATGGCAATAGCACCAAATACCCTGAGCCCCCTCCATAAACAAAGCGAGTCTGTGAACACAGTTTTGCCTGATGGGGCCCATAGCATCCTTCATTTGGAGTCATGAGCGACGACATGTGTTTTAAGGTAATTAGTTAAGTCTGGAGCCCACCTGTTCATGCAGTGAGGCAAATTCTTGGCCTGAAGGCTGGGAACGTTGGCAGTGGTCCCTAGAAGTGCAGTGTTGTTCATGTGGCTCATCGAAACCTCTTGTTTCCTCCCTGCAGAGCAAGGCCAGTCGTGACTGTGGATGCCCAGCTTTTGCTGCACCCGATGATTATCAATCTGGAAAATAAAACATGCCAGATTCCGGAGTCTGTGTCACCTGTGGCCTGGTGAGTTAGTCCGCCGCTTCTCAAACTCCGCTGTGGATTCAAATCACCCGGGCATCTCGGGAAATGCAACTCCTGGGGTGCGGCCTGAGACTTTGCATTTCTGAAAAGCTCCAGTCAGATGTTGATGCCGTGGGTCTGCGCACCCAATCTGAGTGGCAAAGAGTTAGTCTTTCTGAATGGACGAAGAAAATGTGATGTGTATACATACATACACATTCCTGCTGTATACACATATGTGATATATTGCTACATGTACAAAATTACAATATATTACAATATACGCATATATATATGTATATATATATACGATAGAATATTACACAACTGTAAAAAAGGTTGAGATCTTGCCATTGGAGATGATATGAATGGGCCTAGAGGGTAATTAAGTCAGGCTGAGAAAGACAAATAGCACATGATTCCACTCGTAAATGGAATCGTTACAAGAAATGAACAAAGAAACAAAAAGCAGAATCAGAACTATAAATCCAGAGAACGACCCGATGGTCGCCAGAGGGGAAGCAGGTGGGCGTGTTGGACAAAAGGGGTGAAAGGGAGATGGCAACACGAGCCCCCAGTTACGGAACGAGTGAGTCACGGGAGTGCAAGCATAGCATAAGGAACGCAGTCAACAATATTGACCGTGAGAGCCGTGTAACGGGACACAAGGTAGCTCTACGCTGGTGAGCGTAACGTATCAACTTGTCAAATCGTGGAATCCTGTACCTGAAACTAATGTAACAGTGTGGCAGTGATGCTCAAGAAATGTGTTTTTTTAAGATAACGATATTCAGAGATATTGGCGAGGTAAGTAAGTATGATGAGGACAATGGTGGCAATATTTCTCAGCATGGGAGAAGAAAGGTACAAACACAGAAAGGAGGGAATTTAGAATATTTCTTGTGGTGCGAAGCTGGAATGGGAGGCCTGGATGCGAACTCGTGTTTTTCAACATATAGGGATAGAAATAAATACAGATAGAGAAAAAAAGAGAAGGATCTAGGACATAATGCTGATCTTTTGTTGTTAACCTGTCACCTGAAGGCTACTTCCCCAGTCTGCAGGCTCCAGGTGAAAGGAGAAACATAAAAACATTTGGGAAAATTCCCAGTGTAACAAATCTCGGTGATCTCTTTTGGATTCTTTGCA
The DNA here is from genome assembly GCF_028018385.1 of Neofelis nebulosa. NCBI lineage: Eukaryota > Metazoa > Chordata > Mammalia > Carnivora > Felidae > Neofelis > Neofelis nebulosa. Next base: position 128,604,206 of record NC_080789.1, read on the forward strand.
TGCTGAAATAAATATTAACCGCACTGCAAATAGGAGAAAATACCTGGACTCTCATATTTGTGTATGCTTATGGAGACCCCTTTCCAGACATATATGTCTCTCTCTTCTGGTCAGGCTTTAGTGAAACTACTCAGTTTCCTGTGCTGAAAACACACGTCAGTTTCGTGATTTAGCACGCACAATTTGACAGGAGGTAGACATTATAAAGATAGTGATTTTCCTGCTCTAAACTCTGTGGTTGTGGCTGTGATCACATTATCAGGAATAGTAGTAAAATTACGGTTCCTTTGGTGGGCCAGAGGAGAACACAACTTACATGGCTTCTGGAAGTGTTCCTTCTCAATCTTGCCAGGCATCTGAAGGAAGTACAAATGGAATTCAGTTGTAACACGGCTTGGGAACATGTCACTTTGTTTCTCAGTATGTAGGTCCTCAAGGGTCAGAGGTCTGTCTTAATTGGGTAATGCCAACAGGGCATAGCCTCTGAAAAATCAACAAATACTTGGGAGTGTTTGAGATTTGCCCTCATTTTCCAGAAGGTGTGGTCGAACTCAGACAGTATGTTCAGTTCCTGAGAATTGTTAGAGGCACAACAAACCAGTGTTGACTCAGAGAACTTCTTTCCAGCCAGTCTCAGCATGTTGTTGATGGCCTTTTGACAGGAGCTCATACCAGAGTCAAAGCCATCGTGGGTGGAGGGTGGGGAGTGAGAGGGACCCTGAACAAGTCTTTGAAGAATGTCCTTTGCTGGGCAAAGGACTCTGCGAGGCATGCCCTCTCCTTTGCCAGTTTTTGGACAGAGCGGGGAAGTGCCCTGAGCACATTTTCAAAGGGTTTAAAACCATAAAATATTATAATGAAAACCTGATCTGAGAAAATATGTGAAAGAGTCAGCATCTATCCTTACCCTGGAGTGATTAACTGAAATGTTCTGTGGGAGCTACTTGGGCAAGAGTGTTAAGTCTTCAGTTCCCCAAAGAGTCTGGTGTTCTCCGGTTCATGGCTGAATGGACCCTAGGCTGGATTCTTTGAAGTATCTGTGTGTGGCACACTTTGATATAAAGTGTTGTTTTGAACTACGTCATTTTTTTAAAGGATTTTTAGGTGTTTTGTTTTGTTTTGTTTTTAAATAAGAGACGTGTGGGTGGCTCAGTCAGTCCAACTCTTGGTTTCCTGGCTCAGGTCATGATCTCAGCGTTCGTAGGTTCGAGCCCCTGCATCAGGTTCCACGTGGTGCCTGCTTGGGATTCTTTCTTTTCCCCTCTTCCTTTACCCTGTTCATGCTGGCGTCTGCCCTCTCTCTCTCTCTCTCAAAATCAAGAAATAAACTTAAAAATAAATAAACAAATAAATAAATTAAATATAAGTATTTTTTAACAGAGATGGGGTCTGTTTGGTTTTATGGAAAGGGTATTACTTTATTATATTTATTATATATTTATTATACGTATATGCTTATATATATTTATTTATTATGTAAAAGAACATATTTCTTTTCATGAGCCATTTTCCTTATTGCACTACATCATATTAAGGTAAAATGCAATTTGTTATGTGGGAAAATGCATAGGATATGTCTTTATAATTATGTATTTCATCCTATTGCATGCATTCTCTGCAAAACATTTCATTTTCACATGCAAAAATTTGGAATTAATGGTGCCTCAGAGTACTAGAAGATGCAAGTTAACAGCTGGCTCAGTCTAGAATGTGTTTCTCTGACACTTTGTAAGTTTATTTTAGGAATTTAGGTCAGTATTTCCAAAATAATTGACAGGCATTTGTTGATGTGCTTTCTTGTAGTTTTGTCTGTATGTGATCGAACTTTGTATTCTACATCTGAAAACTATTTGAGTGAACCCGGACTGGGAAATAGTCCTTCATGTCTGCCAATGTAAATTTCTCTGTCTTTCAAACAGCTGTGTCCTTTTATAAACGATCCGCTACTGGTATTTCTAAATTAGAAAAAAAAAATGGCACAACAAATATTAATAGTGTTACTAATCAATTAGAAAAATAAAAAGCATTTAGTAAGATATTTCATTTGATAAATGTAAAAGATCATCCCTATCCACTTTTCAAATCTGAGGAAACCTTTTCCAGTATGCCTACCTTTATGCAAAATCTGATATTTGCTGTCACTGAAATCGAATTAAATTGCGTAGGCTGAAAACTGAACTGCTTTGTACTTTTAAATCCTGTTTCACATCCGCCTCATTCTTTTTCCATCAAGCATGGCTACGCTCACCGTTATACCACAGCATCATTATTCCAACTGTACATCGGGTTGGGGCTGGTGTCAGCGAATTTATAACATATTGTCCGGCTTTCTGATATATGAGAAGCACTACAGACATCAGTTTCCTTTAGAACTTATGTGATGAGGGATCTGGGTTGATTTGTTGTCTTTGCTCCAATCAGACCTATTCAGACTAATGTACCATATTGGATGTGACCATAAATTCAAGTTTGCAGTTTTAACTCTAATTAATTATAGGTCACAGCTTTCCCTGAAAATGCAAGAGTACTTTATAATTAGGTGTAGACCGTGAGTGGACCACGGTCTGTTTATCTGTTTATCTGTTTTGGCAGATAAAACACATAGCGAATATATGTGTATGTTTATGTACAATATATAGTTTGCTAAATTCAGAGTGAATGCTTCAACAAAAACACTAATTCGAAATGATATATGGATTTCTATGTTTATTGTAGCATTATTTACAATAGCCAAGCTACCGAAGTGTCCATAGATGAATGGATAAGGAAGACAGGGTATAGATACACGGTGGAAATTACTCAGCCATAAAAGAATGAGATTCTGCCATTTGCAACAACATGGATGGACCCAGAGTGAAATAAGTCAGAGAAACACAAATAACATATGATTTCAGTCATACGGGGAACCTAAAAAACAAAGCAAATGCATCAACAAACAAAAAAACCCAGAAACAGATTCATACAGAGGACAAACAAGTGGTCGGCAGAGAGGAGGGAGGGACGGAGAGATAGGCAAAATAGGTGAAGAGGAAGAGGTACAGACTTCTAGTTAACAAAATAAGTAAGTCACAGCGATGAAAAGGACAGCAGAGGGAACAGAGTCCATCATTTTGTTGTAAGTTTGGTGGCAGATGGTAACTACACTTATCACAGTGACCACTGAGTAATGTATAGAGCTTTTGAATCACTGGGTCGTTCCCCTGGAACAAATAGAACACTGTATGTGATATTACTATATTACTGTATTACTGAAATATTACTATATTTCAGTAATAAAATTTTTCTAAATGTTTTATTTATTATAACTGGATGCCATTTTCTGACACCTGATAAAACTACGTCTTTTTAAAAATTTTTTAAGTAAGCTCCACACCCAGTGTGGGGCTTGAACTCAGGACCTGAGATCAAGCGTCTCATGGTCTAGGGACTAAGCCAGCTGGGTGCCTGGTAATAAAAATTTTCTTCAAAAGAATGAATACTTTTGTCCACTACTATAAAATTTTGAGGTTTTCCTTTTAGATCAGAACCAGGGGGCTTGGAACGTTTTGATTTGGTAACTCTTTTCTGTGAAAGACGTCTACAAACTAGCACATTTAGGTTGAGGTGCTACTAACAATAACTCGATCAGTTGTAGCAGTTATTTTAAACCTGTATAAAGATAGTTACAGGGGCGCCTGGGTGGCTCAGTCGGTTGAGCGTCCGACTTCGGCTCAGGTCATGATCTCACAGTCCGTGAGTTCGAGCCCGGCGTCGGGCTCTGGGCTGATGGCTCGGAGCCTGGAGCCTGTTTCCGATTCTGTGTCTCCCTCTCTCTCTGCCCCTCCCCCGTTCATGCTCTGTCTCTCTCTCTCAAAAATGAATAAAACGTTATGGGGCGCCTGGGTGGCGCAGTCGGTTAAGCGTCCGACTTCAGCCAGGTCACGATCTCGCGGTCCGTGAGTTCGAGCCCCGCGTCAGGCTCTGGGCTGATGGCTCGGAGCCTGGAGCCTGTTTCCGATTCTGTGTCTCCCTCTCTCTCTGCCCCTCCCCTGTTCATGCTCTGTCTCTCTCTGTCCCAAAAATAAATAAAAAAAAAAATGTTGAAAAAAAAAAAAATGAATAAAACGTTAAAAAAAATAAAAAAAAAAGAAAGTTACAGTCATCCAGTTAATGATTTGAAGGTAACAGAAAGGGGGAGTTAAGAATAACACTGACAGGTAACTGATACAATTCATAACTCGGCTGCTAACATCATTTGTCGATCAAATACCTCCTCGCAAAGAGACAGTCATGTTCACATTCATAGTTTCATTTATTACTTTTTCAAAAACTCCAGTGCTTTTGAAATCTTCATGTCAAACAAAATCCTATGTATAAAATTATTTTAATGTAGCTAAGTTGACAATCTCATTGTAAATAGGAATTTATCTTGTGAAAGTTAATAAACATTGTCTATGATTTTAACACACAGCCAAGTACTTCCCAAAAAAAAGTTGGACACAGAAAATATTTCAGTTTTGAAAGCCATACCTGCTGCAGAATTTAAAGATATGGTTAACCACTCATCTTTCTTAAATAATTCTAATTAAAGTCGAAGTGGGCTGGAATTTGTGATTTCTCTGGGGAAGGGGTACAAACACTTGTAATAGCAGAGACATCTCAGGAAACTATTGGCTTAATGGCATGTGGCAAATTATTTACCCTGAAGGGAGACATTGACTGAGGTCACGGTAGATAGATGAGTCCCAGATGTGACACATTTTCATTATATTTGACACAGGAAACTGACACATAATTAAAGTATGATTGGGGATTATTTACAGCTTTTGGATGCTGTAGAAATATTCAAATTATACTATAGTATTTTATTAATGAAAACATCAAGAGTGTCCTTAAATCATTGTTAAGTAGTCTCTTCTATTTTTACTTTCTTAGAAATGTGAAAAAGCCCCATTCCGAATGCTGGCTGTTAGGGCTTACCATTGTTCAGGAGGGACGTGAGCACATTGTGCAAAGCCAGGCAGAGACAACTGGCCATTTCTCATTCCCTCTTTGGCCACAGAACAGGTCCGAGTGCCGGTCATCCTACAAACCATGGCAGACATCTCTTTGGAGTTTAGGTCAATTTCCCAGCAAAACTATAAGGTGTTTCTTACGCACATCAACCCTCTTTTTATAGTCTCTCTACACCATATCATTGTGCCTACCCAGCTTGAGACAGCCACACTCAGCTCCTTATGTTCCTTCTCTCTCCCTGCCCTCTTGGAATGTCTCTGCCTCAAATTATACCCACACCCAGCAAGTTACCACCAGGTCCCCATCTCCTCCTAAGCTGGGTGGGGATGCGGGTTAATCATCCCATAGGGCTCCGTGCCTCTTAGGATTAACATGACTTTCAAAGTCCTGTTCCCCACAGATCAACCCAACCAGCCTCCCCTCCTCTAGCTTCCGGCCTTGCTCGAATGCACCAACCATACTGAATTTCCTCAGGTTCCTCAAATGGAGTCATGTTCTTGCTTATCTCCAGGCTCTATGACTGGCTGTTCCCCAGCTGCATTGACTAATTCTTCCCTCCCTGGCACATGGATGATATTCATTTGTATTTGTTGAATCAAAGCAGCCAGTAATTAACTAATCCAATGATTAAATCAGTTAGCTGCTAGTAATGCTTTAAAGTATTACCTTCCTATGTATTCATGTTAGTTGTCTTAATTGTATTATGGTCAACTGGTGAGATATATATATATATATATATATATATATATATATATATATATGTATATATGTATATGTATGTATGTATATATGTATATGTATGTATGTATATATGTGTGTATGTATGTATGTATTTTTTTACAAATACATGTATATTCAGTTAGTTGTGTGTGTGTATACTGAGAAGTATAAAGGAAAAATGATGTATTCATTTGACCTGGGGTGAGGTGAAGTAAGATTTCTATTTCAGATTCAAAATGTTATTAACCAATACATTATTGACTATTATTTTCCGTAGCTTTTCTTTAAAAGTATGTGCTTCAGTAGCGGGCCAGAGCATTTCAAATACAATAGGTGAGCATGTTTTCATTTTTACACTCCTATGCTACACTGAGAAAAGTTAACAATAAACGTTCCTCTGCAGACCCTATAAAACTTCCAATGAGCCCGTTTCTAATATTAAGATTTCTACTGTATATATGGAAACCTCTCTGTAAATATTCCTTGAGTAATTGGTGTTAATATTATCTATAAAAACAGATACCATCATGGGGGAGGGGGAAGTGACTGTGTCAAACCATTACAAAACAAGTTTCATAGCTTGGGGAGTATTTTATAAAACTTTTGCAGCTCGTGTATTTGTTTTTGATCCCAACTATGAAAACAATGTTTTCTGAATAAGCAAGTGGAAATAGAAATTCATTTGAGCACTGCATTCACTGAATACTTTGCCTTTCCTGATTATATTTGCTCTATTTTCTGTCCCTTAGGCCTGACCACCGAGGTATACTTGGATACTCTGAAACAAAAAGGAGCCGTCAAACGCACACTTTTCCTTGACAACAATCAGTCACATTTCATTTTCCCTCTCACCATCAAGCGGCAGAAATCCCTCCAATGCCAGGACTTTGTCGTTTACCTCCGAGTGAGTGTTCCAGAATCACCCTTCTGGCCTCCTAACGTTCAGACTCCAATTCCAACCTTTCTTCTCTACTGGACCATCCTTCGGGTCCACAGAGATCCACATCTATTTTCATTTTATAGGAGGAAACTTTCTTCTAAGGGCCACACGCTCTGTTTTTGAGCTTTTCTTCAGCTGACCGAACAGCATGTGGCTATTAATTCCCAAAGCTTCTTTCTGTCTTGCACACTAGCCTGATAATAGTACTCACTCAGGTGGTTTTTATTTCTCACTGCCTCCCTCCCAAAAAACCATAAACATGAAACGCAATTTATTTGAATTTTTCTCCTGAGTGAGGATGCTTGGCCAGATGTTATCGATGTGCATTTCAGAGCCAAGTTGGGAAAACGTTCAGGCATTCAATGCCTTTATTGAAAGTAATTTATAATTCTGTTTTTAAAGAAATGTATATTTACAGTAACTCCAAGACCTACCGTGGAATAAAAGAGCCGAAATATATATAACACTATTATCCCAGCTTTTTTACCAGTCATGGGGTTATCCTCTTTCTTATTTTGTCTCCGCCCTTCGGGCCTTTGGGGGTACGACCCTCTTCCCCTGGAGGGCTTCTGTTTGTTTTTTCCGAGGGTGGTGAAGGTGTTTTGCAGTTCATGCAAGCTGAAAGAGATAATAAGAGAGGAAAAGAATCAAGATGTTTCCTTCTCCTGAGCCCAAGAGGACTCCTAAATGCGGCCAACCTCATGAAAATAAAAAGTCACGAAACTTTCCATGACATTTATTGCGTATATGAGTATGTTTTTTTCCTTTGCAATTTAACCAATTTGTGTGAGTCACTGAGATCTGCAGAACCTGAAAACTGCCTCCAGAAGCATCTATTTCAACGAAGCCACAAGTCTAAACGGTTTCGTTCCCGAGCGTGTGTTAATTAATCCTATATACCACCTCAGTCAGCGTGTACCTAAGCCCGCTGCCGTGATAATTACCTCCTCGTTCACGTCCACTGACTGAGGTCACCTGTTGCCTGCCTCTCGCAGACTAACATCATGTAGCTATTTCACAGAGCCTTCCTTGCGTTTGTGATTATTTTCCCTAGGATGAAACTGAATTCCGAGATAAATTATCTCCAATCAACATTAGTTTGAATTACAGTTTGGATGAATCCACCTTTAAAGAAGGCCTGGACGTGAAACCAATATTGAATTACTACAAGGAAAACACGGTCACCGAGCAGGTAGGTCCCCGACGGTCTTTGATGGTTGATTCTCGGTCAGGCCCTGGGCAGCGCTCCTGTGACCTTAACACCAAATCCAGCCTCTTTTGTTTTCGTTCCTGCACACAAACTTGTAACGTTTGGGAGATTTTCCTAACGTGTTTCCTGAAACGCTGCATCACTGTGTTTTCGGAAGCCCTTCCCCTTGTGCAACCAAGACTTAATTTGTTCAAAATGTGGCTGTAATGGAATCAATACAGCCTCTGATCCTCAAAGTGCTGCCCGAGTACCTTCTTTATGGACATTTCCTAATGAATGGGGATCAGGCTATTATGTAAACGAAGTTATACCGGAAGATCACTGCCTTGCTTCGGGTTTTTAGCTGGGCAGAATTCACGCAGAGAGAAACGAAAGCCTTGGTTTAATTTGTGGAATCGTTCATAGTTGTCAAGAAAAAAGGATGTGATTCAGGTTTTCCGAGATTATTCCTGATGCCTGTTTGCACAACACAGGCTCACATCCTGGTGGACTGTGGAGAAGACAACATGTGCATTCCTGACCTGAAGCTGTCAGCTAGACCGTAAGTTTAAATAAATAAACTTGTGCGTTTTATCTAATGGAATACAGGTGTTTATTTAAAGCTTCTCTGGAGAAAGTATACACTTCCAACGACTACAAAAAAAAAAAAAAAAAAAAAATACCCTGTGTGAAATTCTTGAGCTTGGCAACACTTCGGGTCAGCCTGTGGTTTGGGTCAGTCCTTTGTCACCGGTGTGAAATGAACACGCCCTAAGATTTTGCTTGGGCTGTTTTCATCTTTCAGCAAAAGCGGGAAAAAAAATGTTTTTGTTCAAAGTAAACTCATCTGGGGGGTGATTCAAGTTGTACGTACTTGCCTGAGTCGTGCGTGCAAGAGACTCAGGCTGGTTCTGTTTCCGCCTTAGCCCGAACCAGCTTGTGCGGGGGCCATGGCTCAAAAGCATCCTTAAAGTTGTCAAACCGTAATCGCTTTTACTTTGCTGAAACAACTATTTAATGGCACTCTGTGGAGTCAGGCAAAAGGTGTCCCCAAGTCAAATTAAGAATCAAAAGTCTTTCCGGTTGCCTGTAATGGAGAGTCACCAGTCTGGCACTGGTAACTACACTGCATCTTGTTAGGGCAAGAAACAAGAGTCAGATGTACAACATCCTATGTCGGGAAAAGCAGATTCAGGCTTCTCATCCCCAACACACACCCACCTAAGGCCCATCTCGCCGCCAGTGTTTGGAATCTGCTTGGCAGTCTTTTTAGGGGATGTTCTTCCCAAACTTCACGATTGAGCCAGTGTCCGAAACAACAGCTGTGATTGATTAAGGGTTAAAAGTGGCAAAATCGGCTCAGTTTGAGGTTTGGAGAGAAGGAAAATTCCTCAAAATACCTCAGAATCCTCCACCAGCTGAGATTTTATTGTATCTGCCTCTTTCCTTCCCTCTTACGGTTCTCTTGGCATCCACACCTCCCCCTGTCTGTTTCTAAAACGTCTCTGCCTTTTCACCCACTGCTCATCGTCTTCCTGTCGGGTGTGTTGAGTGATATGCCAAGGCTGCCTTATTCTGGCTTGGGAACCAATCATCCGATTTCCTGGATTTCTTTCTGGCAGATTAAGTATGTCAGTAGCCTGAAATTGACCACAGTGGGAGGATTTATGCCGCTGGAATCAGCAAATGCTACACATTGGTACTCTTTTTTTTTTTTTTTTTTTTGGTAATGTTGTTCAGCGTTACCAGCACACCACTGGATGTCCTCCTGCTCTGCCCATACAGATGCGGTTCTCTTACTTCTTCTCACCACCCCCTCATGATGATCCATCCATCTTCTTGTCCAAGTCTCATATTTCCCTATCTTCCTTCTTTCCTTCCAAGTCCTTAGATAAAATATCTGTGAATCCAGAGAAGTATGGTAACTAATATTCCTTTTAAACTACGTTTCTAGAGATAAGTATCAGGTCATCATTGGAGATGAAAATCATCTTATGCTCATAATCAATGCAAGAAATGAAGGAGAAGGTGCCTACGAAGCTGAACTCTTCGTGATGATACCAGAAGAGGCAGATTATGTTGGGATTGAACGCAGCAACAAGGTAATGCCTTGCCCAGTATTTGAAGTCGGAAAGAACTCAGGTATATATTTGAAGTCAAAGCGACATTAAGTAGAGCCATCTTAGCTGAGACTCTCTTCCCAAATGAAGGAGAACAAAATGGCACCCGGCTTTGCTAATCATAATAGCAGTGAGCCAGGAAGGGGAGGTGGTCTTAAGCAATATTAATATCTTTCTTGGCCATAGTGCAAAGATCATTTGGGCAAAGATGGAGAGCTGAAGCAAGGAAGAGAATACAGCTGGCTGAGAGAAGAATCTCACTAATGCGATCTATCAGCTAGACTCCCCTGTTAACTCCCACCCTCGCTGGCTGTTTTCAGGCCTTTGTTTTTAGTTCCCTTCGTTTCAAGCAGGTTCTGGGAGCTCTGGTTTTCATTATTGCTTATAGAGGAAGGTCTGACCAATCCCAGCTGAGCACTGATAACAGCAGAGACAGGCACTGGAAAGGAAACACGTTCATTTTTCTTTCTTCGTGGCCCACCTTTTTGGGACCAGGACCGAGAAAAGCCAGGTCTTTGTCATTATTTGCTGGTCGGGCAATGCCACCATTTATTAAACTGACAATGCTTTTTACGATCTTTCTTCTCCTTTATCAGAACATGAATCTTCCCACTCAGGGTATCCTCAGGTTCTGCTGTGTTTTTAATCACTTGGTCTAAAAACACATCAAAAATACATTGCAGGACAGTGGGGAAAGTCCCTCATTTTCAGAAATGTACAGACTCACAATCAAGGACAGAGACCCACTTTAACATTTCCTCATGGCCACCTCTGTGCTTCACATAGAACGAGGCCGATGGATTTGTTCATTGAACTACTATTTGTTAAATGTCTGTTAATTTCTAAATACCACATACTTTGAGGCATATGAACATTCTAATGACTAAATAATTTTTTTAATTTTAAGTTTGTTTATTTTGAGGGTGTGGGGGAGAGACAGCAAACGGGGGAGGGGCAGAGAGCAAGACAGAGAGAATCCCAAACAGGCTCAGCGCGGTCAGCATAGAGCCCAACATGGGGCTCAAACTCATGAACCACAAGATCATGACCTGAGCTGAAATCAAAAGTCAGTTGCATACCCAACTAAGCCGCCCAGGTGCCCCATAAAGACTAAATAATTTAATGAAAAACGATTTCTCTCAAGAGATGTTAGCAGGGGTACCTGGCTAGCTCAGTCAGAAGAGCATGTGACTCTTGATCTCAGGGTCATGAGTTCGAGCCCCACGTTGGGTGTAGAGATTACTTTAAAAAATTTTTTTTAATGTTTTTTATTTATTCTTAAGAGAGAGAGAGACAGAGCATGAGTGGATGAGGGGCAGAGCAAGAGAGGGACACAGAATCGGAAGCAGGCTCCAGGCTCTGAGCTGTCAGCACAGAGCCCCACGAGGGGCTCAAACCCACAAGCTATTGAGATCATGACCTGAGCCGGAGTCGGACGCCAACCAACTGAGCCAGGCACCCCTAGAAATTATTAAAAAAAAAAAAAAAGTAGACAATAACTTAAAAAAAATTAATGTCAGCAAACTGTTGCGATGTTGATACTTCATAGGCATTTATAGATGTAGAGATTATTAAAATCTCTACTCACCCCTCTAGGCTTGCGGTTCATGTGTTGGTTAAATTATCTTCTTCGTGAAAAATAAATAAATAAATCCAGGTGAGTGATCATCACATATCTTTGACAGTCATAGAATCATTACGAGTTTCTGTTGGAGAAATTTATGGAAAAATATCACCTGTACACACTTACATGCAAATACTATGTAAACAAACAAAGAAATGAGGCTCGAGTATGTTATTTTTAAAAATGTTCCGTGGCTTCACTCATGTTTTCATTTCAGTTCCTTCGTGTCATTCCACCCCCGACTTCGTTAAACAAAGCGTCTTTTCTAAAATGTTCTTTTAGCAAAACATCCAGTTTACCGTGGACTTGGTTGCATGGAAAATATGGGAGAACGCTTATCGTTTCCATCTCTGGCTGTAAACATTACAACGGACATCGTCCACAGTCTCAAATAAGCCCCTTAACTTTTTTTCTTCCATCAGCTTCCCTTGGGCAGAGACTTAGCTCAGTCTTTGAATCTCGCATGACTGAAGCCACATTCTAATTTGTTCTTTCTCTCTAAGCAGTTTGAGGTTTGCGTACCTTTTTTTTTGAACTCAGCTCAAGGGTTTTTTTTAGACAATCTTCTCTCAGGGGAAAACGTATTAGGATTATCTGATTGTAAGTTTTGTTATTCTTTTGTTGAACACATTCATCATTTCAAAAATATAAATGCTGACCATCTCCTTCTCTGGAAACCTTCACCGAGCCAGACTTCATACTTCCCTTTGCTGACTTTTTCTAAAATGTTCTAGGAATAAGGGCTTATGTGCTTTATGTGATGATTATGATTAGCATTATTATTATGGCAAAAATATATGTAATATATTTTAGCATTTTAACCATTTCTAAGTGTGTCATTCAATGGGATTAAGTGCATTCACATGATTGCACAACCTTTACCTAAAACCATCCAGCAAAGAACTTTTTCATCTTCCCAGATGGAAACCCTGTACTCACTCAACACTAACACCTGTTCCCCCAGCCCCTGGTAACCACAGGTCAGCTTTCTGTCTCTATGCATTTGGTATCCGGGGGACCTCATGGACCACCTCCCCTGCCTCCTGGCCACCTCACATCCAGCGTGTCCAGAACTAGATTTGTCAACCTCCCAGACTCACCCTTCTCCTGCCTCCATGGCCTGTGTCAGAGAAAGGCACCAGGAGCCACCTCGTTTCTCCAGCCCACCTCTGTCCCCAGTTCATCTCTTCTCTCCACCTGCTGCCCCTGACACCGCCCCTGACACCTGCCTTCGTCAGAGCTGGCATGATCTTCTGCCGAGATCACAAATGTCTCCTAACTAATCTCCCCATCTCCCTGCCTCCCCTCACCTCTCTGCAAGGGGTCGTCCTCTCCCTAAAATGTAAATCTGACCACAGCACCCTCTTGCTGCAACCCCTCATTAAGTCCCCATTGCTTTGAGGATAAAGCCCAAAGCCCCTCAGTAACTACCGAGGCCCTTACTTCTGTCACCCCTGTTCACCTCTTTAGCCTCTCGTCCCTGGGCTTGGATCCTTTCCCTTCCCCCGCACCCTACATGCCAGCAGGACTGAATTTCTTTCCAGTTCCTGGAGTGCACGTGTGCTCTGTTGCCACAAGAGTTTGTGGCTGCTGCTCATTCTCTCGGACGCACCAACTCCACTCCCTCCTCCCCTTTATCCAGCTCACTTCTTTCTCTTTATCCTTCAAGTCTCAGCTCGGTCATGATTGAGGCTGCAAACGTGTATTGAAGAATCGAGATGGGCTGGGCACTGCTCTGAGATCTTATATGGGTTTAATTTACTTAATCTTCGTAGCGGACTTGAAGCAAAACAGCAAGGCTATCGGTATCCCCCACTTACAGAGGAGGAGAGATTTACTAACATGCCTAACACAACTGTTGCCTAGCATACACTTCACTGGTGGGTCCAATCCCGTGCTCTTAACCACCGGTCCGCACTGCCCCCCAGCAGCCTGATGTCACCTCCTTCAATCTGCTACTTACATCTAAGTGCATAACCTCCTCTATCACTATGAATCTCTCCTATCATAAAACTGAAACTGCACTGATTATGTTTCCATTACTTTTTAGAATGCTTGTGATTACTTATTATGGTTGTTACAGTAATTGGAAATTCGGTGAGGACGAGGAGTTTTTATCAGTTCCTGGTAAATAGCAGGTACACAGTACATATTTTTAGTGAATGAATAATATGTTAAGAGCTATAAATGGATTACAGCAAGAGTGTCCCTGGAACAGCTAAGGAAAATAATCTAGAAATATCTAGAAAAACAATCATTGTTCCTCTCACTCAGAGAAAGGAAGTAAAGGTTAAAAAAAGAAAAAGGGTGGGAGGGACTGGGGAAAGAAAAGATCTTTGATTGATGTGAAAAAGCTATTTCTAGAAAGCTGGGAAAAATGTACATATAACTTCTAACCTTTAGATAAGATAAAAATATTTACTATAGAAACTAACTTTGAATTATATATTCAAAGGGCTCGTGGACATTTTAAAAAACGTTTTAGCTGGGTTCTTTTTTTCTGTTTTCAGGATTGACTTAATAATTTGAACACAAACATCTCTGTACAATTAGGGTTAGTTACAGATCCTTAAGAATTTAAAGGGGTGTCTGGGTGGCTTGGTCGGTTAAGCGTCCGACTTCGGCTCAGGTCATGATCTCGCGGTCCGTGAGTTCAAGCCCCGCGTCGGGCTCTGTGCTGACAGCTCAGAGCCTGGAGCCTGTTTCAGATTCTGTGTCTCCCTCTCTCTCTGCTCCTCCCTTGTTCATGCTCTGTCTCTCTCTGCTCAAAAATAAATAAACGTTAAAAAAAAAAAGTTAAAAAAAAAAGAATTTAAGTACATGCTAATGCTATCTTTCAGAGGAGAGAGCATTACCAGCTTTTTGAAAATATGTTTCTTAGCTGCCTAGATACTAATGTGTCATGCAAGTTATTTAGAGAGAGCATATATTAAGGTGCCTCCAGATATCAGTCAGTTGCTCCTTTCTGATCATTCTGAACAGACTTTTCAGTGGGTGTTCCTACCTGGTTGACTGCAGGAGGGAGGATTTGTGTGTGTGTGTGTGTGTGTGTGTGTGTGTGTGTGTGTGTGTGTGATTTTTAATTTATTTTTGAGAGAGAGTGTGAGCAGGGGACAGAAGGAGAGGGAGACACAGAATCCGTAGCAGGCTCCAGGCTCTGAGCTGTCAGCACAGAGCCAGACGTGGGGCTCCAACTCATAGACTGCAAGATCGTGACCTGAGCTTGAAGTCAGATGCTTAACTGACTGAGCCCCCCAGGCGCCCCCAGGAGGGAGGATTTTATAGTTAGTTGTGTTTCCATTCATTTCAGCCCCATCTTAGCAAAGCGTGTGATCCGCTCCTGCTGTCTCCTGACACCATTTACTGCTCTGTGCCCAACACGGCTCCAGGCACTGGGAATAAAAGAGATACAAAAACCCCTGTCCCCCTGAGGTTAATTTTCTCGAAGCAAAATTAACAAAATTTTTCACCTTGATGTCTGGTTGTTTGTCTAGCTTCTCATTGTTTTGGTGTTGGATCTTGGTTTTTCTCAATGAAGTGGGAAGAATGGGATAGAGGGTGATTTCTGAAACTTTTACATGAGAATTCACATTACTTCCTTAAATGAAATTTCAGTAGAGCTGACAGATGGACAGATGGTCCTCATACTCAGAATGCTCTTCCTTCCACGGACCTCTCCTGGGGCGGAAATTCCCAAAAGGTTGCTCCTTGTGAAGGTCCTCCTGTTGTCAGCTTATCTCTGGGTATGAGGATGACGGGTCATGTTAGTGGCACTTCGTAAGTTAGAGGGAAATAAGGGGTGAACGTTTGTAGCTATCACTGGAGGTGGAGCAGGGCCACAGGGACATCAGGTTTTGAAAAATGGAAAGGGACTACGGGTGGACAGCAAGGTGCGGATTTCGAGGCAGCTGGGAGTAGCATCAAGACACGAGACAGACCTGACGCAGAGGGAAGAAGTTCAAAGATAAAGCTCCCTCACTTCTCCCTTTCGTTTGCTGTAACCTTGAGAACTTGTCCCGCACATAGCTCTAAACGCCTCTTCAAACTTGAGTTTTTATACTTTCTGATGAGAACAGGCTATAAGGGGAAGAAGGGAGACGGGAAGCACTGGGGAAACACGAAAGCGTTCCCTTCCCGTCTTGAGTATTTAGAGGAACGAACAAAGATCGTTGTGTCACCTCAAAATTAGGACCATGGTGTGTAGGAATCTGTGTTCAGAGCAGTTCTCTTGCACATGCTCACCGAGGCATACGATACCCTCTGCTAATAGCCGCCATTTCATCTTGGCAAGAATAAATTTGTTCCGTGGTGGTTACTCATCTGTGATCCTTCTGGCCCAAATTTAACATTAGCAATAGTGCCAATAATATCTAA
This sequence comes from Neofelis nebulosa, assembly GCF_028018385.1. Taxonomy (NCBI): domain Eukaryota; kingdom Metazoa; phylum Chordata; class Mammalia; order Carnivora; family Felidae; genus Neofelis; species Neofelis nebulosa. The sequence goes on from NC_080789.1 coordinate 128,620,168, forward strand.
AACGTTCCTTGTTGCACGTGGTAAGCATTTTGCTCCTCCGTGAAACACATCGCGCTTACCGCTCCAACCTCCTTCTAAAATTAAACTCTTATCTTTCTGTCTCCCAAGCGTCTCTTCCGAGTTAATGGTCACCAGTGAACTCCTGGGCCCGGTGGCCCACACAGGTGTTTGAAATCAAGGGAAGCTTGCCGCCCACACCGTGTTGCCTTGTGACAGGATGTAACTTATTTGCCGCCCCCCCCCCGCCCCCCGCCCCCCCCCCCCCAACTCCATGCTGGTGTTCTTTCCCACTGCAGGGGCTACGTCCACTGAGCTGTGAGTACAAGATGGAAAATACAAGCCGGATGGTGGTGTGTGACCTTGGCAACCCTATGGTGGCTGGAACAAATGTAAGAGAAACCCAGAAGCCCTTCCTAGGTTCTAATTGCTTTTTTTTTTTTTCAACGTTTTTTTTGTTTTTTTTGTTTTTTTTTTTTTTATTTATTTTTGGGACAGAGAGAGACAGAGCATGAACGGGGGAGGGGCAGAGAGAGAGAGGGAGACACAGAATCGGAAACAGGCTCCAGGCTCCGAGCCATCAGCCCAGAGCCTGACGCGGGGCTCGAACTCACGGACCGCGAGATCGTGACCTGGCTGAAGTCGGACGCTTAACCGACTGCGCCACCCAGGCGCCCCTCTAATTGCTTTTTAAAGACAGCTCGTGGAAAGCGCCCCCACTGGCACTCAGCTGTTTAGCACCTGGTAATGAAAACAAATTAGGCAGGAAACGACCAGGGTGGTGGGGGGGGTTGGCATTACATCCTATACAGAGTGGGAACCCTGAGGTTAAACACATGAAAAGATGGATACTTTCATATGCTTTCTCTTTTCATTTTACTCTTAACATGTCTTTTAGATGGTACACATCTATGAAGACTTTTTTTTTTTTTTCTTTTTTACTACAGATCTTTTCTTGGGATATTTGTTTCTTTGAATCTCACGGCAGTTCAATTGTTTCTTGGTATTCCGTAAATGACTTAAGAAATAACATAAGTAAAGATTTTAGCAAAGGTGATTAAACTTGGATTTTTGACATACGTCCCGTCCCGTATGGGTATCATTCACAGTATTTTCATATTAAAAATGTTACCACGATCTAGGTTTTGAGTCAGCTCTGCCAGGTCTATATTTTCCATGCATTTGAACTTGAGAATAATACTGAAATGTGTTTGTAGCAAGAAAAAGAGAGTTAATAATGATCTGTAATGTGAATTTGGAAGAGTAAAGACATGTTTTTCTTCTTCTTTCCTTGTTTCCAGATTTAGGAACTTCTCATTCAGGTTTTCTTGTGGACAATAAGTTTATTTTATTGCAATTGCCATTTAAGTACACATAGTAACTTGTAATAAATATCCCAGTGGACATACTTATTATGAAGTCATAAATCAGAAAAAAATTCTGAAATCTGCAAATACTGCATATTTAAATGTTTCATAAACTAAACATATGTATTCCTCTGTTTTAAATTAGATATTTATGATTATCAATGAAGTGGCCTATTTGAAAAAAATTTCATAAAAATTCATAATTGCATAGGTTTGTATTAGAATAGCTTCCCAAAGTATATTCCAAAGAGTGTTGATCCCTTGAGATAAGGCTTTAAAAGGGAGTTCTGTGGTCACTGCTGGGTATCATATTCTCCTTTGGAACATTTAGGTGCACATTCACATTTTAAAGGTGATGAGAAGTCCTGCAGTAAATAAACCTTTTAGCCCAAGGTCTCTCACATTTATCTGAGCATTTGAAAGTATCAAGTAATTCCTATTCCCAATTTTTACTTTAGGGTATTCTGCTACAATATTTTTGCTTTCTTACGCTCTAAAAGTAAATAATATTTTTGCTTTTTTACACTTTTTACGCTCTTTATTTAAACTCCCAGTTATTTATAAAGTGTGCCAAGCTATAGTCTGGTAAATTCGCTTGTTAGGCCAAAAGAAGTAACTATTTAAATGAAAGATAAAATTTTATAACAGTTTTTTATTAGCTAACATGTACTGATTGCTCTCTGTGTTATAAATGCATCACTAAGTACTTTTTTTATGTTATCTCGTTAAATTTTCACAACCAACAATCCCATTAGTTGAGTATTTCTCCTGTGTTATAGATGAGGAGATTGAGACTGAGAGATATCAAATAAATTTCCCCAAATCACACAGATAATGAACGACGAAACCAAGATTCGAACCAGGACCTCACACAAAGTCCATGTTCTGTCTGGTCTGCAAAATTGGGAAAAGTATTTGGATAAAAACTAATGAATAACAGACAAGATGAGATTTTTAAACGAAGCCATGAAAGACAGAATGGGATTTCTCAGCTGAGAAATTGGGACATTTTCCATTAGAATCCTTTTGTCCAGAAACTAATAAATCCTTTTGCTGGTTATCAAGAAAAATCCAATCACCTAATTTGGCATGAAGAAGAGGTCTACCTAACACTAAACAGGAACAGATTGACATGGTAACCGTGGCATTTGCATAAAATTTTATAAAAATGACCAGGCACTCATTCCTTTTTCAGTATTACAAGTGTTCAATCTAAACCAGAGATCATCCAAGATCATTAATAACAAATAATAATCTTGGAACAAAACTGGCCACTGGTGTCATTCAAAGTGGAGGGTAAAAATGCAGTGTGGTCTTAACCATGGATGTATTTATGTGAAATGATGTCTGCCCATTTTACCAGCAAATAATTTTTGGAAGTCAAGGAGGTAAATTGTTTGTATTCATTTATCTGTGAGGTCTCTAGTGGAAGAAACCTAATAGCTTTCTTATCTCACCCTTTAATGCCCTTAAACACATCAAATTTTATTGCATTCTGTTTTCTTTTAAAACACTTTGATTTATTTACTTCTTCATTTTGTACTAAAAAAAAAATACTCTCAGTGGATCGTAGTAAAATTCCAAATATAAAAGCAGCCCTAAATATTAAAAAGCATCATAAATCACCAGAAACATTTAGTTAAGTCCCACCCAATATTTAAAAAAAAAAAAAGTTTTCGAGTGATTTAATTTTAATTTAACAAAACATTCAAGGTAGTATTCAGAAGTATTACTCCTGATTTGTAAGTAGTAATGTCATTTTCATATAATAGCTATAGTCATATAAAACAGGTGCCAATAGGATTTATAAAAACTTGGAAAATCTCTCAAGCAGGAAGACGAGTAAGTGGTGGTTCAGCAAATTTCCTTTAGAATCAACGCCCAGATATCTGGTGTTTGGTTCTAGCTGAGAACACATGTGTCTCTTACAATATGAAATTGTCACATCTTTATTGTATCTTTGTCCCAGGCTGAATTGTTCTGTAATGAGGACTGACATTAGCCAGGCTTCATCCCAATAGAGTAAGATCCCCACCACTGGAACTGTTTTAGTGCATCCCTTCTGTATACCTGGTACCAAGCTAGAGTCTGACAATATCAAGATGAAAATATACAACGCCCATTCAATAAGAAACTCAACATTAACACTATCGGAGGTTGCAAAGAAGGAGATGGGGGAATAAAGAGAAAATTTCTGCCTGACCGGGCCTGTGGGATCGGATAGTATGTTGCAGGAGGATCTCTCGTCCTGAGCTTTGAAGCATGAGTAGAATGTCTTCAAGTAGAAGAAAGCAGAAAAGTTTTAAGGTTTTCAAAGAAGGGGGAAGTGTATGTGCAAAGTCCCAGGGGTCTGACCAAAAATTGCACATTTGATATCATAAAAGAATTCATCATGGCTGGGGCATAAGGATGCATAGGCTTGATAGATACACATGGGTTTAAATCCCAGCTTTGCTGCTCATCAGTTGTGATACCTTGGACGAGTCACATTGAAATGGGAGAATCACCACATTCAGGAAAGTTTGGAGCAGTGCACTGACATGATATATATAAAGCCACTGGGACAGTGCCTGCTTGTAACACATTCAGTAAGGGCTAGGGAAATGATGACGATTTATGATTAGAATGATGATTTATTATTAGTTCATATTACTACTGGTTCATATTAACACGAGTTTTTAATCAATGATCTGATTCTCGGGGTGTAGTGGCCTTGAGTGCAGGTTCCAGAGTCAGCTTGCAAGAATTTCAATTCCAACTCTACAGCTCATTTGCTGTGCACCTGGAGGAAGGCACTTGATCTCCCTGATCCTCAGATTACTGCTCAGAGTGTAAAATGTCAACAATCAGAGTAGGTGGTTGTCATGATTACGTGAGACAAGGCATGTAAGGCTTTAGCACAGTACATAGGAGAGTAAGTGATAGAATTATTGGCTCTTATTTTTACTTCCTTATTGATATTATCATTGGACTAATTTTCCCCAAAGTTTTAAAAACCTGTCCTCAGATTAAAAAAATAAGAGGTTTAAAACTTTGGGAAATCAAGAAAGGTACAAAAACAATCCCTACACTCATAACCTTAATATTATTACCATAGCATAGTATTCTGGTATATTTTTTTTTTACAATACACCCTCACTCCTGTACAGTCATTTTTCCACTGACAAACTTTTAAAACAATACCTGAAACACACTGCATGTACAACTTTGAAACCTTTTTCTTTATCGGTCATCGTTCCATTAGAAGCATTTTCCACGTATTTGCGTAGGCGTCCCACCCCATGACCCAATTCGCAGTCAGTTTCAATGACGCCATAAATGTGCATCAAATACAAGCATTACAGTTTTCCATATCAATTGCCTCTTGTATATTTAGGTTGTTTTTAATTTAGCACATAGGAAGGTGGCAGGAGAAGAATTCGTACAGGACTAAATGAAGAGAATGAACCACAATGTAGAGGGACTTGAATGTCTGGCCTCTGCAGTCTTAGTTCCGTGACTTCCTCTAGGCAACCCCCCGGGGGTGGAAGCAGGGAAAAGGGCAGCAATATGAGATAGGGATTTGCAGGGATGATTTTTATTTTTTTATTTTTTTGAGAGAGAGAGGGCACAAGTGAGCGAGGGGCAGAGAGACAATCCCACCAGGGGCAGAGAGAGAGAGAGAAGTGCAGGGATGATTTAAAAAGATTTTTAGGCTGTGTATATGGTCCCTTCCTGTAATAACCTTAGTGTCCTGTGATTTTTTTCTTTTAGTACTCTCTGGGCCTCCGATTTGCAGTTCCACGTCTTGAGAAAACAAACATGAGCATTAACTTCGATCTCCAAATCAGAAGGTTAGATCTTTAAATGCCTAAAATCATGGTTAGCATCCACTATTAGAGAGATCCATAGTGAGATGAATGGCCACGAATCAAACTCCTTAACCTGAAATTAGAACCCAGACTTTTCACAGATCATTTTTTGTGTCTGTTTTTTTCAGTTTTGTAAGTTTTTGTTTGTTTTTGGTTTTTGTTTGTTTGCTTTTGAAAAGAGATCCATTCTGTAAGCCAAGTTATTTTAGTAAAATTTTGTCCTGGGTACCCTTGCACCCTGGTTTACCTCCATTTTTCCCGATTCTGATTTACATCCTTTCTCCCGCCCTCACCAACACCCCAACAATATCTCTGCCATGCTCTGAGCTGGGGGTCATTAAATCCCTGAGAATAAAATCTCTACAAGAAAGCATAGATTATGCGTTTGCAAACTTGAAATCTAACTTGTCAGGAATGAATGGGTCTCTGACGGTTTCACTGTGAGCCCCATGGCAGGAAGCAGGTGAGATTCAGAGGACAGAGCCTTTTCTGGTAACTATAAGACAAAGCATATAGGTAGCTGCCCCTTTTTTCTAAGACTGACACTTTTCAGAGACTCAAGTGTGACTTATCTTTTCACTGTCTATTCTGTTTGTTCCTTCATGGCCAAAAACAGTATTTAATGAGTGGAAAGACTTGGAGGTAGCAGTGTGCATAAAAGCCCAAGTGTGGACTTAAACCCATTAGCCAGTGATGGGATAAATGTAATGACTCCAGGCCACTATTAAAAGAAAAGGAAAGTGAATGGAATATAATATATCACAGTCTTCTTCATCAAATGATCCAATTAGAGAAATGTAAATGTGCATAGTAAGACACCCTGTGAAATACAATAATTTTCTGTGGTCTGCGATTTTAAAAGTTTGAACAACATTTAAAAAAAAAAAGTTTAAACAGCCTTGATGTCGACAGCACATACTCAGCTGGGTGAACCCTTGTTCTATAACACAACTCTGAAGTCAGTATCTACAATTTGGTCCTCAAATACTAGTGTTCAATATGGATAAATCTCTACACTTATCTTCTATCCTGTAAGAAGTGATTAGAGAGCGATGATTTTGTGCAATGCATTACTTTTCAATAGCTACTTGGATTAAAGGTTTCTATTTTTTTTTTTTTTTTTAAATATATAAACTTGGGGCACCTGGGTGGCTCAGTCGGTTAAGCGTCCGACTTTGGCTTAGGTCATGGTCTCATCGTTTGTGGGTTCCAACCCCATGTTGGGCTTAGAGCCTGGAGCCTGTTTTGGATTCTGTGTCCCCCTCTCTCTCTCTCTGCCCCATCCCCGCTCATGCTTTGTCTCTCAAAAATAAATAAAACGTTAAAAAAAAAAATTAAAAATAGTAATAAAATAAAATATATAAACTGTATAAGAACATAGCAGATTTTTAAAACCTGCAACCTGCGGGACGCCTGGGTGGCTCAGTCAGTTAAGTGTCCAACTTCGGCTCAAGTCATGATCTCATGGTTCGTGAGTTGGAGCCCCGTGTCGGGCTCTGTGCTAACAGCATAGAGCCTGGAGCCTGCTTCAGATTCTGTGTCTCCCTCTCTCTCTGCCCCTTGCCTGCTCACGATCTGTCTGTCTCTGTCTCTCAAAAATAAATAAACATTAAAAAAAAAAAAAAAAAATCTGCAACCTGTATCACAAACCACATCCCCTAAATCTTGTGATAGATTTCTAAGAAGGAAGGTTTTTATCACCTACCTTACGTCCTTTTCTGACCTTAATTAAGTCTTTTTAAAGATTTAACTTAATATTTTCTGCTGATTCTTAAGAGATTTTTAAAAAATTTTACCCATATTAGTGATGAGACGCTGACACAATGATTTCTGTAATACCATTTTACCAAAAGCATATTAAATCACTTCTTTATGTCTACATAAATGTATATTTTCCAAAAGGTTTAGGTAGTCCTAAATATTTTTATTTGGGGAATCTTTTGCTTATATTTTTAACTTTTTCAGAAAAAAAAAGTAAAGGCACCCTATACTGAGAACCATCACTCCAGACAGCAGCCTAAAGTTTCTATTTCTTACCATCACTGTCTGTGATGTCAGTCCCACAAATGGTATGAAGATACATCCTCACAAAATAGAAATCATTTATTTAGAAATAAAATCTGTTACAAAGATGCAAAGCAAATTCCTTGACACATCCTTCTTACTTTTGATTGCAGCTACAGATAACAGAATAAATGAAACGAGTAGTTCACTCTGGGGACAAATGACAAAAACTAATATTCCAAATGCCTTCCCCAGACCCATCCTGGAGATCATCCTCCAACCAGTGAATTTAGCAACAAAGTGCTAAATTTGATGGAAGATAGAAACGGTCACACTTCTAACATCTCGCTTCATCTAAAAGAGTGGACCATGATGATATTCCATCCTTATGTGCTATAGAAACTCATGACTATTTTAACATTATTCTGAAAAAAACATAAAAATGTGGAAATGAAGGAAGAACCAGAGAGGCTACAGGAACATACACAAAGCATCAAATTCCAAAAACAGACATTTCCAAGATAAAAACGTTTGAGAATACTTAACACTCAAATAGAGAAGTATTCACGAGTGAGCATTTATCTACATGCCTTGTTGGCAGACTCCAAAGGCATAAATCAACATTTATGGATGGTGTGCGTTCAATTTAAATGGGTTAAAACCAAAAGTAAATTAAACCAAATATTCTGAAGTCTAAGTTCTTAAGCTTTTGACCATATTGATCGCCATTACCCACTTTTAATGCCCCTTTCCACAAACAGAACCCAAAGAGAAACGGGCTTTATGTATTAATCAACTTAAAATATTTCATGTTACCAAATGTTTTCATTAAATGGTCTCTTCATGCCGCAGCTCTATGTGACATGTAAACATTCTCCTCCCTGTGTAGAGCGGGTCTCAGATAGCAGTTCCCACATACAAACAGGTCTTTTGTGATATCAGTGAAACTGCTTCCTCAGCAGCGGTGAAATGAACATCGTATTGTATTTGCTAACATCCCAAAGACCACAGAAAGTACAGAGGGAATGTTAGAAAAGAGGGAACAGTAAAGAAAAGGAAAATAGCATCAGAGTGATAAATGAAAAACGTGTTTATCCTTGGTGCATGACATGGGGCGTAGTTGTGGAGAGGAAATCCATCATTCCCATGCAGAATTAGCACCGACAGTATAAATAGCTCAGCATCCCGGACGGTGATGGATTGCTTGTTTGAATGTAGCAGTGGTGTTAGTGAAGGAGGTTTCCTTCCAGGAAAAGAGGTCAAGGAAGCATCTAAGTTGTATATCAAGCCTGGTGCCTTTCTTACTGGGAGATTTTGTTGACACCACTGGCTGATGGCAGTACCTAGTGTCATGACAAGGCTGTGTGACAGAAGATGATTTTGATCAGCCAACCAGGTTTCGTCTCCACGTCTGCCACTGCTTTCATTACATGGTAAAATAGCCTCCGTAAGCTTCATGTTAGACTCCTGTCCAAAGATGATTTCAGGGCTTGACATCTGCTGGCTTTTTTTGTGAGTAAAGACAATTGTGTTATTTAAACCACATGGAAACAAAACACAATGAAGTTACAGGATCGCTTAAATGAAACGACTTTTTTTTTTCATCATTTTTACATTCACTGCTGCAAAGCAGTGTGAACTAGAAACTAGAACCAAGTCTGGGTAACGTGTGCAACAATGAGACCTAAATTTCCAAACTGAAGAGTTTCCCATAATGCATTCAGAGCCATGCAATGTACAACAAGTAGACTTAATGACTTCTTGCTGGTAATTAAGAATTCTGCCTTAAAAAAAAAAACCCAAAAACCTTTTTAGTTAACTGATTTTCCCCAGATGTGATAATAATAAAGTGGCCTGGAAACTGGGGTTCAAACTTTGGTGAACAAGTCCCCCTAGGCTCATCACTAGCTTAGTAGTGATGCCCTATTGCAGGAAATGAGCCTGACATTGGCCTGTTTATATCTTTTATGTGTGTTTGTGGTTTAAGTGGCCTTATCAGTATATACAATCAGACAAGACTTTTCAAAAGCATTGTGGGGATGATTCTGTCTCCTCCTCCTCCTTTGAAAGCTGACTTTTACATCTCCTTTCCAGCTCCCACATTTGGGAAGCTTCAAAAGCTAGTCAGAACATACCCCATTACCACTCCTGCAGTGTTAAAGCATTATCCATTGAATCTGTGTGAAAGTCGATGACGAAAAGCGGACGCTTTCTCTTCTTAATGAGACCTGGATATAAACATGACCTGTCAGTGGTGGTGTGGCCACATCTGTTTGCTGAAAGCTGCATAATCTTGGGGATATGAGGGTGACTTCAGTGAAAGCACAAGAGGGTAATAAAGGCAAATGACATCTGCATTCAAAGCTCAGCTACTGGTCAAGCCTCTCATGAGACCATGTTTCATTTTCTTTACTGCCCGCTTAACACGTGCATTTTTTTTTTAATTTTTAAAATATTTTTATTGTTTATTTTGGAGAGAGAGAGAGACAGAGTGCGAATGGGGAAGGAGCAGAGACAGAAGGAGACACAGAATCTGAAGCAGGCTCCAGGCTCTGAGCTGTCAGCACAGGGCCTGACACGGGGCTCGAACTTGAGAACTGCGAGATCATGACCTGAGCCGGGGGCGTAACCAACTGAGCCACCCAGGTGCCCCAACACATGTATTTTTCAAAAGCTAAATTTCATACGTGATTATATTTGCTTGAGAGAAAAAAAAAAAAAAAGCAGACTTAAAAATAATTTTGCCACTGTTCTAAGAAACATCATTAAACATTCACCTTCTATCTTGAGATTCTTGATGCCCTGCACAGCATCGATGGCCTCTCCTGATTGCGTCAGTCTGAGCTGCCAGACTTCCTGGGGTCTTCCTTCTTCCTGCCATCGTCATTGGCTATGCTTCTAATTCGGTCCCTGCCCCCCACCCTAGTCAGCCAGTGAGCATGCAGTGAATGTGCAGTTATTTTAATATTACTTCAGAAATAAACCATAAGGAAGATAAATTTGCTGCCAAAACAATGTATGGTATGATGCATTCCAGAGCCAAATGCAAACGCTTTTTCCATTATGTGCTGCCCTTGGATTATTCTTGCCAGTTCTCTTCTTTATTAGCATGGAGAATCAGGAGTTCACTGTGCTTGTCCTTTCCCATTTGATGGGCAATAAACATGATGCACAGAGAAGCTAAGGAATGTGTCCAAGGTAGAAGGTGGAAAATGAATTCAGCTCACTGCCTTTTTGGTTTAGCCACTGAAACAAAAAAGCATTAGCTTTCCTAGATGTCTGTTGTGTTTTCAGATAAGATGCCGCCTCATGGAAAGTTACATTATTTTTACCCACAGAAAATCTTAGCATTTCCACTTTCAGATGGTTGTGATTTCGTAGAATGGATACGCCATTGTTTTCTGAATGACTGTAGTAGTAATGTTTGTTATTCTTTTTATATAAGGAATGTTTTTTATGATCATATGTTGTAACATGGCTGAGAAAATATATTGAAATCATATTGTCGCTGTGTTTTAGTTCCAACAAGGACAACCCAGACAGCAATTTTGTGAGCCTGCAAATCAACATCACTGCTGTAGCTCAAGTAGAAATAAGAGGGTAAGTAATAATCAAGATATTGTAGTAGTTATACTATAATAATGGCTTCCTGTATGTGAGCGTTATGAAAAACACTAGGAAAAACTATATGGAATTTTCCTAATGCATTAGCAATCACAATTCACTCTGGTTATAAATTTCATGCTTTTCTACCCTTCATTAGCCTTCCATTAAAAACTAGAGTAAACCCTGTATGGTAATTGACTTGGAGGATATCAACACAAGAGATCACTTTACTCCCCAAACTGACAGTTCAGTAATCAGACTATAAAAACTAGTGACGCCAGATAAAATACACAGACAGGTGAGACCCTGAGAGTCTCACTTCTCCAAAAATTATTTTGGAAATATAATGAAAACCTAGCCTCACCATACCACATCTTGAGTTTAACAAATGGCCAGCTCAAGATGTGAGGGTTGATGGGATCTCCGTCTTATATCTTTTTCCTTTTGTCCTATTCCTTGAAAAAGGTACCAATAAGCAATCAGTTGAGAGATGAGAGGAAAGTGGTCAAGTAAAAGGCTTAGAAGAACTACCATCTTGGGAAATCCATGCCTGGGGGATGAAAAGACATTAGAAATGGAGGGCATAGAGTTCTTATCTTACACAAATGTGGACCTCATTGATTTCGTTGTAATTCTTATTCCTTCAGGACAATCTAGGACTTGGTATTCTGGGCCGAACTGTCTTTGGGGCTCCGGCAATCCCAGTTCCCTTATCCTTTTCATAGTCCCGAGTGGTTCCCACGTCTCCATGTTGGCAGCTAGGGCCACTGCATTCAGAGCCCTTGTCTCCAGGATACTGCAGCCTCTGGCTGCCCTCTGTGAGGGTGAGGGAGGTGGGGAGGTGGAGCCCTGCCTGTCCTCCTGGGACCAGTGAGGTGCCACTTAGTGGATTAGAACAGAATAATACCTAACATGGATTGATCCTTCCATGTGCTACCCCAACCCATTGGCACCTCTTAATGTGGACCAGTATCCTTGCTGTACAGGTGAGGGAATTTTGGGGTTGAAGGCTACCCAGCTAGGAAGTGGGGAGGTACCATGGAAGTACAGGCAGCCTGCCTCCAGGTGCATATTTATAAATGATCATGCCGTGCAGCCTATGAGAGAGTTCTTTGAACCTTAGCTATGCAAAATCTTGTTTGTTTATGCTTCTGTGATTTTTTTTCATTCAAATGAGTGTTTTTGACATTCACCCACTCTAGGGAAGGTGCCTATAGTTCATTCATTTTAATTGCAGTAGGGTTTAACATTGTAAAGCAACATGATACTTGCTCATCCATTCCACTCTTGATGAACACTGGGGCTTTTCTTTTTCCTTGGTTACAGACTTTCTTGTGCATACCTCATGGTACACATGTAGAAGGAGGTGGGAAGGGTACCTGCTTAGAGGTAGAATTTCAGAATCAGACAATGTACACTAACTTTACTAAATAGTACCAAACTTGGGGCGCCTGGGTGGCTCAGTCCGTCGAGCGTCCAACTTCGGCTCAGGTCATGATCTCGCAGTCTGTGAGTTCGAGCCCCGTGTCGGGCTCTGCGCTGACAGCTCAGAGCCTGGAGCCTGCTTCGGATTCTGTGTCTCCCTCTCTCTCTGCCCCTCCCCCCCCCATGCTCTGTCTCTCTCTGTCAAAAATAAATAAACATTAAAAAAAATTTTTTTAAATAGTACCAAACTTTTGCAAATTAATTATACCAAGTTATCATTCAAAGAACTCTCCACTTTGTTAACTAAACTCACAGAATGGTGGAGTTTTTCATTTTGATGGATAAGAAATACTATCTAACTGAAGGTTCAATTTGCTGTTCCCCGATTCCTAAATGAGACCAAGTAGCTTTTTCATGCATTTGCTGACTCCATTCTTCCCAAATTGGGTAATTTCTGTTCATTTTTAAAGACGCATTTCTACTAAGAGACTTTTTTTCATATTCATAGGAACTCTTTTGTATTTTTTTTAATTTTTATTTTTAATATTCATTTATTTTTGAGAGACAGAGAACGTGAGCGGTGGAGTTGCAGAGAGCGAGAAGGGGACAGAAGATCCGAAGCGGGCTCTGTGCCGACAGGCTCCGAGCCCGAAGCAGGCTCTGAGCTGATGCAGGGCTCAGACTCACAAGCTGTGATATTACGACCTGACCTGAAATCAGATGCTTAACCAACTGAGCCACGAGGCACCCCTCTTTCCTATTCTAGAGTTGAAACACTAATCCTTTATCAGCTACAGAGGTTGCAAATATCTTTTCAGTTTATGGGGTTTATCTTTTTTTAAGTCAGGTTTATTGAGGTATAAATTATATAAAGTAAAACTCACCCATTTTTTTAGATGTTCAGTTTGAAGCGTTAAGACACCACAAGGACGTTCAATGTAAAACAGTTCTGTCACCCCACATAGCTTCTCATGCGCCTTTGTAGTTGACCCAGCCCTCACTCCCAGGCTCTGGAAACCTTGATCTATCTTCTGTCACTGTCTTTCCAGAAAAATAATATAAATCTACTCCTACAGAATGTAGCCTTTTGAATCTGGCTTCTTTCACTTAGCATAATGCATTTGAAAAAAACACCCATGTTCGTACATGTATCAGTGGTCTGTTTCTTTTTATTGCTGAGAAGTATTCCACTATACAGAAGTCCTGTGAAATGTTCATCCATCCACAGGTTGGTGAACATTTGGGTTGTTTCCAAGTTTGGGGCTATAAATAATAAGCCTGCTAGAGGCATTCACATACAGGTCTTTGTTGGGGTATTTGTTTTCACAAATGGAGTGGAGTTGTGTGGCAAAGGTATGGTTAACTTTACAAGAAACTGCCAACCTGTGTGTCAAAGTGGCTGTGCCATTTTCATTTGACGTTCCCCCCCCCCGCCCCCGCCCTGGCAGATGGAAGTTCCAGCTGTGCCGTGGGCTTGTAGGCATGTGCTTGAGGTTTGGTTTTTTTTCGTTCATTTTTACCCATTGTAATAAGTATGTGAGAAGAATCTCATGGAGTTTTAATTAGCATTTTCTAATGACTGGTGATATTGAGCATCTGTTCACAACTCATTTGCCATTAGGGTTCTCTTTGAAGTGCCTTTTACAATTCTGCCCGGGGTGCCTGGGTGATTCAGTCAGTTGAGCATCTGGCTCTTGATTTTGGCTCAGGTCATGATCTCACAGGCTCTCTGGCAACACGGAGCCTGCTTGGGATTCTCTCTCTCTCTCCCCCGCTCTCTGTCCCTTCCCCCAGTCACGTTCTCTCTCTCAAAATAAATATAAATTTATAAATAAATAAACATTAAGAAAACCAACCTTATAACTTAAAAAATAATAATTTTTAAAAATAAATAAAATTTTGCCCATTTATTATTGTCTATCTTATTATCAAGCTGTAAAAGTTCCTTACATATTCTGGATGCAAAATCATCTATCAGATATGTGTCCTGCAAATATTTTCTTACTGAAATATTTCTTTCAGTTTATGGTTTGGCTTGTTATTTTCTTAACAGTGATGTTCAAAAAGCAAAAATTTTTAGTTGTATGAAATTTGACTTTAAATATTTTATAGTTTGCCCTCTTTTTGTCCTTTGTAAAAAAAAAAAATCTTTGCTTTCTGCAGAGTCGCAGGATTTTCTATTGTTTTCTTCTACAAGGTTTGCAATTTTACATTTTGGTCTATGATTAAATTATTTTTTAATCTGATCTGAGGTAAGGTCCAAGGCTCACTTTGGTATAAGAATATCCAATTGTTGCTATGCTATTGGTTGTCAGACCATCCTTCCCCCATTGAATTGTTTGACACCTTTGTCTATCTGTGAAGCTGTTTCCAGACCTCCCATTCTGTTCCATTGATCTACATGTATAATAAGTCTTGAAATGCAAGCAATGTATCCTGAGATCTTGTAAAGTCACTTACAAATTCTAGTAGCTTTATTGTTTGTTGATTTCCTAGAATTTTCTATAACATTCCTATGTCATCTGTGAATACAAACTTTTATTTTTTATCCTGACTAATCTCATCTGTATGTGCAAAAGTTTAGCCAACTCCAAAGTTCAAGGGAATAGTACCCACAAGAGATTACCCTTACTTCTTTAAAAAAAATTTTTTTTAATGTTTATTTTTGAGAGAGAGAGAAAGAGAGAGAGAGACTAACCGCAAGTGGGGGAGGGGCAGAGAGGGAGACCCAGAATCCAAAGCAGGCTCCAGGCTCTGAGCTGTCAGCACAGAGCCTGACACAGGGCTCGAACCCACGAACTGTGAAATCACGACCTGAGCAAAAGTCGGCGCTTAACCGACTGAGCCACACAGGTGCCCCAAGAGATTACCCTTATGTCTGACACCAACTGCAGATTTGAGTGGTTCCCCAAACCCCCCTCAGACTTGATAATCCACATAGAAGAACTCTCAGAACTCACTGAAAGCTATTATACTCATGGGCTCAGTTCATTACAGGGAAAAGATAAAAATTAAAATTAGCCAAGGGAAGACGTGTATAAGTTGGAGCCTGGGGACAGTACCACCAGACACAAGGCTTCTGTTGTTATCCTCCATGGAGTCAGCACATGTTAATTTCCTCGTCTGGGTATATAACAGTATATATGGAGTATCCCCAACCCAGGATCCAACTGTGATCCCCAATCACAGTTTTTATTGCCTACGTAGGCATGACCAATTCATTGACCACTTAATTGATCTCAGTCTCCAGGTTGTCTGATATGATGTGATCAAGCTCCCACCCTGAATCACACTATTGGTCTTTCTGATGTGGGCAGCTCTCACTCTAAATCATAGTTAGAATATCCAGTGGGACCCAAGACCCCCAAGAAAACAAAGATACTTCTTCCTCTCAGGCATAAAATTTCTAGAGCTTAGATTTTACCTCTCAGAAGCTGAGGCCAAAGGCCAGACCAGTTTGGGGGAAAGGTTAAGTTGTTTACTACGTAGTTATGCCTTTTATTTCTTTTTCTTCTCATACTGCACAGTCTAGGAGTATCAAGGCAGGATCAAATAGACATGGTGCAAAAAGGCATCTCTGCCTTGTTTTTAGATCCTACCTTGATCTAAGGGGAAACATTCGGTTTGTCTTTCAAGGAAGTTGTCTGTTTCAGCTAAGTTGTTACATGCATGACTCATGATAATCTCTCATTTGTCCTTTAATGTATGTAGGACCTCATCATTCCCCATATTGGCAATTTGTATCTTTTACTCCCCCGCATCCCCCCCGCCGCCAGTCACTCTAACGAGAATTTAAAGACCTTTCCAAAGAGCCAGATTTTTGGTTTCATATTTTTTTCTTTCTTTTTTTTTACCCTCTCTTTTAATTTGTTTGTTTGTTTGTTTTCTATTCCATTGGCCCTTGCTTTTGTTATTATTATTTCCTTCCTTCTGCTCACTTTGGGTTCGATTTTCTCTTTTTTTCTGGTTCCTCTATGTAGAAATTAAATCATTGACTGGAGACCTCTCTTCTTTTCTTACCTAAGAATTTAGTGCTGTAAATTTTCCTCTACGAATTGCTGGAGCACATACCAAAATGTGAATATGTTGGGTTTTCAGTCACAGCGTTTGTAATTTCCTTTGTGATTTCTTCCTCAATTCATGAGTTGACTCACAGGAAGTGAGTTTGATTTATAGATAATTGGAGCTAATCCAGATGTTTCATTTTTGTGCATTTCTTATTTAACTCCCCTGTCTGAGAAAAACACTAAAGAAAATCAGAGAATAAGCATTTTTGTACTATCTTATTTTGACATATCTTTAACATTTATACCTTAGAATACATGAAATGTTGTCTATTTCATTAAGCTTAGTTTTTCTTTGTTTTGCTAACCAAAAATAAATTGAAACTTTTTAAATTCCAAAACAAATTTTAAATTGGGATCTATTTTTATTCCATAAGACATAACTCAGTCCAAGGCGGCACAGTGTGTAAAATAACTGTATTTATTCTTATATATCCAATTTGTAAGACAAATATTTACAAGTGCATTTCTGCCATCATTTATGATGACACCAATGTTTCTAAGTTTAAAAAGAAGGATATTTTCTATTCATTTTACCAATGTTCAAAGCAGGTCATTAAAATTGGATTTCTCATCTGGGTGCAGGTTTTTTAATCGCTAGATAAATGTCCAGCATTTGACCACAGTTTATTCTCTAACATAGTGTTAAAGTTCTTTTTAACCATTTTGCAAAATAAAACTCTTTATTCCAAATACTCAGCAAAAATATTAGTTCCAATGTTTAATTCTTCAAGGAACAAACAGCTGCTGTGTTGAAAATCTTCCACGCTCAGTCTCCAGAAAAATCTTTTTTTTTTTTTTTTGCTAGTTGGTTTATTCCAATATATTTTATCATCCACTATCTCTAGCAGTTCTTATTTCATTTTTATAATTTTAAAAATAAACTCAAATGGATTGATTTCTTTTAATGGGGAAAAATACTGAGAATTGTTCTAGTGATTTTATTTATTTTTTTATAATTTTTTTTAATGTTTATTTATTTTTGAGAGAGAGAGAGAGACCGAGCATGAGCAGGGGAGGAGCAGAGAGAGAGGGAGACACAGAATCCCAAACAGGCTCCAGTCTCTGAGCTGTCAGCACAGAGCCTGACGCAGGGCTCGAACCCACAAACCGTGAGATCATGACCTGAGCCAAAGCCAGACGCTCAACCAACTGAGCCACCCAGGCGCCCCATGTTCTACTGATTTTAAAGCCAGATGGTGTCAACACTGTCTTTCAGCAGATTTACATGTCATTTGTTGGGACAAAGGATTAATTTAGCATTGAAGTCTGTAAGAAGTAAATCTGGCCACAAGAGGCAGCACCACATGTACTGAGCTCACAATGAGTAATAAAATCATGTCCTTTGTAATATAATCAGGATCGAGTGGGTTTGATTAAGGGACACTGTCATCATGAACAACCATGGTCTGTATGGACACTGGCCATCGCGGTCAGAGCCACTGTTGTTCCACACAATAAATAGTAGTCTGCTATTTAGGACTAATAGTGTTTGAAAATAGGATTATGAAAATAGGGTCCCTACCATACTACCGCAGCATCAGATTTGAACATCCAATAGCATATAGACTTTAACTTATCAAAAACCCAATTCCTTGCTTCCCTAATCCCTTCCTAATGTCTAGTATTACCATTGGTGCCCCACTCTTCATATTACTGGTGCATCTCCATGGAACAGTGGTCTGTCCTCCATCTTAGAATGTGAGCACTATTCAGTAAGGGCTGTTTGGGCTGTTTATCCTAGGCTAATAGTTGATTACACTCTTTCTTCCTTCTTAAAAAAAAATAACAATTTTGGAAACCAGGAATAACCTTTCACTTATTTATTTGGAATCTTTAGAGAGTCATTGTTTTTGCCATGGCTTCCCCAGATTTGAAAAAGTCTTAGGGGCACCTGGGTGGCTCAGTCAGTTAAATGTCTGACTTCAGCTCAGCTCATGATATAATGGCTCGTAGGTTCAAGCCCCACATCGGGCTCTGTGCTGACTGCTCAGAGCGTGGAGCCTGCTTTGGATTCCGTGTCTCTGTCTGTCTCTGCCCCTTCCCTGCTCATGCTCTGTCTTTGTCTCTCTCTGTCTCTCAAAAATAAATAAACATTAAAAAAATTTTTTTTAAAGAAAAGAAAAAGTCTTAGAGGGTAGATAACTGAATTTTGTGAGCCATACCTTTTGAATGATTTTGCCATGCCCTATAATAGATTATTTGTTTCCTTACAGATTTCTATTTGATTTTGTTACAGAAATGGGGCAGGAAGTTTAAGTTGTCCTTGCTAAAATCACTGCTGCTTAGTGGCCCCTGTTGGTGCATTAACACAGTTGACCTCTTAACAACACAAGAGTTAGAAGCACCAACCCCCTGCACATGTAACTTTTGACTCCCCCAAAACTGAACTACTGTTGACAGTAAGCCTTACCGATAACTTAAGCAGTTGATTAACACATATTTTGTATATACGTTATATACTGTATGTTAATAATAAAGTAGACTAGAGGGAAAAAAAGTCACCAAGAAAATCATAAGGAAGAGAAAAAAAAACATTTACAGTACTGTATCTTATATATGGAAAAAATCTGCATATAAATGGACCCTCACAGTCCAAATCTGTGTTTTTCAAGGGTCAACCATATATTGGAAGTAAAACGGATGGTTCTGAGTAAACCTGAGCTCTAGTCTTCACCTGCAACTAACCTCTACTTTTCTGAACACGTTTTCCTTTCATGTATAAAATGAGGGGTTTTGAACACATCGCCTCCATAGCACCTGTCAAGTTCTAAGTATTTATGATTCTGTGATACTGGAGCATTTATGACCAGTCTTACAGGATTGATGACCATAAGAACACAATTTTTCAGAAAAAAATTTTCATACTTGTTCTATACGTGTCCTATACTTGTTCTCTATGCCAAAAACAAAAACAAAACAAAACAAAAAAAAGTTTTCCCTAGAGCCTCACAATGGATGTGGAGCATGGGGTCAGCTCTCTGTGGCCTTTGCTAAGAGCAAAGTAAAGTTTTGGGTGGTTAGGTTGTGAAAACTCCATGGGAAAGCAAGCCCAAACTCTCTGGGCTTCACTCAAGTGAAAGTAACCTTCTGTGTTCTGTACTCTTCTCCTCGCCAAGTTCCCAGAGTTTGGTCTGAACATGAATTAATCAAATCAAGTCAGAAGGGGGAGTATCACATACCAACAAAGCAATACAAGGGTAGGCAACATTGAGGTACCAGCCCCGCAAGGCTGTGCCCTGAACTTTTTGTTAAATAGTTGCCCATTAAGGATGAAAGCAAAGCGTTGTATAATTTAGTAGAATTTCTGTGGGTTGTCAGTTGAAAAAATATACTTACTTCTTCCACTCACCCCCAGAAGACAATGCAGCCAAATTAACTTTGACCAAGAGCATTTGAGTTGTTTTCCAATCATTTGTGGTATACAACCCGAAGAGTTTATCATAATTTTCCAGATGAGGAAATAGGGACACACAGAAATTAAGTTACTTGCCCTTGGGTCAGTATTTAGCCCAGTAAATTTTGCTTTCTGCTTTAGAAAGAGATTACTCAGAGGGGAAAATAAAGATAGCTGTTTGAAGTTGCTAGAGGCTGTGTTAAGTGCTAATGCCTTTGAAAGGGCATTTAAGACATCTGATTGCCAAAAGAGGGATTTTCTGTTCCGAGTTGCTTTTAACTAAAGGTCTAGGAATTCTTTTAAACATACTTTACCTAAAAATTGCTAAAAAAAAAAAAATTGTTCTTTTGGGAATTCACCTTTTTAAGCTTATATAAAAATAACAATTTGGTTTGTAACCAGCTTTTACTGTAGAATAATGCCCAGGTACTGTACTGTATTCACCCAGTGCTCTCTTTCTAAGTGTAAATGGCAGGCAAGAAATATCCATGTATCAAGTTAATATCCTACTTACATGATTAAATTATGTGATTCTCTGTCTCTTACCCTTAACTTATCTAGAAGACAACTCTAGAACTCCATCAGCCTTGGGGAAAGCCCAAGAAATCTCAGAAGGAGGATTATACAAGTGGCTGCTTTTCTCCTCTGAAGTATTTAATTAAAAACTACATTTCTTCACAACTCATTATTTAACACACCACACGGTATTCTAGATTTTTATCCACAAAAAAAAAGTCCCAGTTCTTGGTATGGCTTGAAGCAGGGATTTATATCCTGTATACACACACACACACACACACACACACACATATACTCATACACTTGCACAGGACCTATAGGTAGCTTTATACATTTATATGTGTATATGTTTAATTATCCATCTCAACTCAGGAATGCTCTCCACTCTGCCCCCTAGTGCCCAAGAGATGAGATACTATAAAATAGTCCACCTGTGAGCTAGAGACTAGGAATTAAGAGCCTTCGGAAGATGTTTTAGATCCTTTACAGTTCCTTTAGCTGTTTTGCTAGACATCACTTTCCATACCTTTTTTCCTTATAGACAATTAAGTCTATAGTTCAAACAGTCTATAAGTCTATATAGACTATAAGTCTATAGTTCAATAGTTCAAATAAAGTGAGGGCCACTTTGTCCAGTTGCTGTTCGTATACCGTCCACTAGTGAAGCCTTCTTCACCTGTGTCATCAGCAGCAATTAACAAAACGCTCCATGTTTCAGAGTGTCGCACCCTCCGCAGATCGTTCTGCCCGTTCCTAACTGGGAACCAGAAGAGGAGCTCCACAAAGAGGAGGGAGTTGGACCAGTGGTGGAACATATTTATGAGGTAGCTTTCGTCTATCTTAAAGCTGTGTTGGGAGTGTTCTCTTACACTCTTTACCAATAAACTCTTAGTAACATTTTGAAAGACACCGATCCAAGATCTGAGCTTTATATGCTGCTATCATATTGGAGCGGGGAACTGTATGAGTCGCTTGCTTTTTAGTGGTAAGAGCCGTTATGTAGTGAGACTATTTTATCTTGTTACTGTTCTCTTTTTATTATAGATTTTTTTTAACGTTTTTATTTTTGAGAGAGAGAGAGAGAATGAGCAGGGGAGGGCAGAGAGAAAGGGAGACACAATCTGAGGTAGACTCCAGGCGCTGAGCCTGATGTGGGGCTTGAACCCAAGCACCACCAGATCATGACCTGAGCCAAAGCCAGATGCTTAACCGACAGGGCCACCCAGGCACCCCTACTGTTCTCTTTTAAATGTTCCTTAATTCCTCTTCTTTTAACGTTTGGACAGCCTAAGCATCAAAATGATTAGCTTCCTAAACTGTGTTTGCCTCTTCCTACATTTTCAAATGTAGAAACATTTAAAACCTACCCACCTCTTAAACTGAAAGTCACCAACCAGAAGGTACCAGACAGAGAAAATTTTATGGATTATTCACTATTGTACAAAAAAAAAAAAAAATATATATATATATATATATATATATACATATATATACACACACACATATATACATACATGTATATATATATTAAAACCCATATATATAACTTATAACAGATATATATATATATATATATATATATATATAAACTTATTCTGAGATTTGAAATAGTCGTCAATTAGAAAAATATTTTCCAGAAGGAAACCAGCAGCTCACGAAAAAGCCCTGATGATCTTTTTCTACTTCAAGTGTTAAATTGTGAATAGGGAGTAACTTTGTTGACACATCATCTGAAACATATAAATTTCTTAGGGGAGTCTGGGTGGCTCAGTCAGTTAAGCGACCTGACTTCAGCTCAGGTCATGATCTTTCAGTCTGTGAGTTCGAGCCCCGCGTCGGGCTCTGTGCTGACACCTCAGAGCCTGGAGCCTGCTTCAGATTCTGTGTCTCCCTCTCTCTCTGCCCCTTGCCTGCTCACGATCTGTCTCTGTCTCTCAAAAATAAATAAACATCACAAAAATTACTGAAACATTTAAATTTCTTAGAGTTAGGAACTAATATGTAGTAAAGGGCTAGTTCAGTAGTTGTTCTTTTTTTTTTTTTTTTAATAAAATAAATACCATTAGTGGAGAGTAGTTATTCCTGTTCATTGTCAAAGGATCAGGGATAGAATTTTGGTAAAAATGATGCTCCAAGCCGTCTTCTATTTGAGGTCCCTTTTTATTTAATGCTGTCTGTTTCCTGTATAACTCATTCCACTGACCTAATAATCCTGACTGTGACTTTCATCTCAAGCTACAAGGGACATGAATAGCATTCTCTAAGGTTAACAATGAAGCCATTTCAAAACTGATGAGCTGTTTACATATGTGGGAAAGAAGCATCAACTCCTGCACAGCGTCAACACGAAAACCTCTGTCATCTGCCCAACCTGAGGTTCAGAATCAGCCCTGTCCAAAGCTGGATCAAAGCTTTGCCCTAAACTCTCTTGCTAGCAAAAGGATAACATAGTCCCCAAGGCCACTCGGATTAAGAACCTCGCTGGAAAAGAAAAAAAAAAAAATGCTGTCAAATAATTGATTAAACTTGTGTGCACCAGTTTCTGCTTAAGAAGGGTGAAACTTTAAAGTCTGCCACCATATTCAAGCTCAGTGATTCTCAGGGAAGCCCTGCTTCTAATCTTAGAAGAAACGGATCATAAGATTTTAGGGTAATAATCCATGGTGACAAAGCAATGGTCACATGTTTCTTCCATGCTATTCTCATTCTCAAAATATACTGTTATCAGTGGATGTCATGTTGCTCTGATAATGTGAACTGAGTGAGCCGCCTAATAAGCAAAACCAATTATAAATTGTTTCATTGATCAGTATAATGATCAGAACTGTGAAAAAAAAAAAGAGGCAAAAGTTTCCTGCTAACTTTGAAGTGAATTTTCAAAACCACAAGAAATTTAAATACATTTAGTGAACTTCTCAAGCTGTTTTTTGTGTCCTGTGAGTATAGGATTCATGTGTTTAAAATGCTCATCTCTTTATGAGATGTGGCCTTTCTTTGAGATTCACTGATTAAAACAGAAGAAGCCCAGCTTTGAAATGCACACTTGCAGTGAACTGGGGTGAGGCTGGACGGTCTTCAGCATTTGATGGTAACCATTTTTCCAGAGGGTGAAAGACAGTGCACCACAGATGGTTACAACTGACAAGTCGGCAGTCAGGAAAACGGCAGATTTCAATGTAAAGAAAGAGTAACTAGGTTTTGAAAGCGCATAATTAAAATTGCATTTCTAGCACTGTGATTAAATTAATGTGTAAATTTAAGGTAAACGTCATCATCGGACCTGGTCTTTGCATGGTCTTTGCTAAGGAAATCTGCCCTTAGAGCTTCATAAAATGGAAGGTTCTTGTCTGAGCACCAGCACCTGTTTTCAGAGCATCTCTGGCTGATAAAGATTCTGTTTTCGTATAGCCACTATCATCGCCCAGATGCATTAAAGCCGAAAATATGTGCTTCTTTAGACTGGGCATGAAGTATGTGGAGTTTGGTTTCATCTTTCTGTTTTGTGCTGTACCATCATTTGATGTGTTCCTTGTTTGTAGCTGCACAATATTGGACCGAGTACCATCAGTGACACTCTCCTGGAGGTGGGCTGGCCATTCTCTGCCCGGGATGAATTTCTCCTCTACATTTTTCATATTCAAACTCTCGGACCTCTGCAGTGTCAAACAAATCCTGACATCAACCCACTAGATATAAAGGTAGGAGCCTGGTCCAACTAAGCTGTTCTGCTTGTTTATTAGGGTAAGGAAAAAAAAAATTAAAACTGTAGCTTTTATTTTTTAAGGCAAAATAATTACAAGAGTAAGTTCTTTCAGTGATCATCTGTCCAGCCTTTTCTTTTCGTTTTATGGCTAAAATGCCAGACCTAACTTAAACTGTCACTCCTAGAAAACTTACATGTCTCTTGGTTCTGTTGTTCATGGCGACCTGTCATTTATTTAGTCTATTTGAATGTGTACCTTTTGCATATGGTTTGACTTGCAGCACAACCAAACCAAAATCATAAGTAGACCTGTCATGTTTTGGAGAATTCGTACCAAATGCTATTTTTGGAGTCCTTTTGGTACACTGCCAAAAGATATAAGGATCTTTGCCAAAATGGGCTTCTCCAGATGTCGCCAATAGCAAGTAGCAAAATGCGATAATTTGCCAAAGGCCATCTCAGTGCCCTGAGAACCCCCAGACTGGAAATTTCTGGACCCCGTTCTTCAGTGCAGCTTATAGAGAAGTCTAGAGCAGTGTTTTTCCAATTCTTAAGCATAACCAATCACCTGGAGGTCTGTTTAGAGGCAGGGCCTGAGGGGGGCCTGAAACTCCGCCCCTCTGCAACCCCCACCTGACATCCATGCTGGGAGCTCAAATGTCCAAGGAGCTCATCTCATTCACATTAAGATCCAAATGTGGCTTTAGGTTTCTTCTGGGAAGAAAAGAACATAATTAGCATCAACGCTGGAGAATATCACATTTGAATGGAGGGGGAAAAAAACGTTTGTAACCCGATGTTATCCTCAAAAGAGAACTTGGTGTTAAGAATGAACGTTGTCTAGTAGCTCAGGGAGACAGTGTGTCTGTTAGAAATGGCGCTTCATGAAATACTAACTCAACCATTTGGAACGCGGGTCTGCCTCTCCTCGAACAGGTGGCGCTGAGACGTGGCCAGTTATGAAAGGCTTTCTTCTTCAACCCAACGTGCCTTCTATTCCAAGAGAGGAAGAGTAAAAGGGGTTCAGTATTAAAGGATTTATAGGGCAACAAGTCTCCTTCTTCAAGGGGAAATAATAAATAAGGCCACTTGTATTCCACAAAATTATTTAAAATACTGCCTCCCTGAATTTTTTTTTCCATTTCCTCTCTCTTGGCTCTTCATTGAGATGATTTTAATGTCTTCAAGGACAGTGGCTTACTATAAAGTAACGTCTTCAAATGTTAATAATGTGTAACATCTAAGCAATTAAAGCTTTCACATTTCATGTGCTGTAGTTACTGGGTTCTCTACTTCAGTCGTGGATTCCTGGAGCACATGATCATGGGGAAGGTTTCTAAACTCCCGAGTGTAATGTTTGGTTTATATATGACACTATTTATATATGTTTGTATATTTTATGTAACCTGTGTGATATGACCCATGTTGGTTATGAATTCTTTTTTCTTGCCATTTAACAATTATTTGCAGTGACTGGAACAATACCAATAGTTTGCCTTCAGTGTTGACAGATTCGTGCACCTGCATTCCCTGCCACACAGATTTTCTTTAAAGTATAGACTTTGATTAAAACTTTAAGGCTAGGGGGTGCCTGGGTGGCTCAGTCAGTTAAGTAAGTGTCTGACTCTTGATGTTGGCACAGGTCATGATGTCACGCTTCGTGAGATCGAGCCCCGATTGGGGCTCGGGATCTTGGGATTCTCTCTCTCTCTCCCTCTGTCTCTCTCTCTGCTCCTTGCCCACTCAAGCATGCTCTCTCTCTCTCTCAAAATAAATAAATAAACATCTTTTAAAAACCTAAGGCTAGTAATTTTTTAAATGCAACTTAATTATGCTTTTATAAAACTCTCAATTTGTGGAAATTGAATATAAGAAGATTTGATTACAGGGTGAAGGAATAGCTCCCCAAAATAATAAATGATAACAATTCATGAATTCTTGAAATTCAGAATAGTGAAAAACTTGAAGTGTTTTTAATTTCAGGTACTCCAAGTACCTTTACTTATATGTAGCATGTATAACCCGGACAGTCTAAAAGGGATTTTATCAGTGAATAGATTTTAAAAATTAATTATCAGTAAATTTTATATCAGCAGCTATCAAAAACTGAGAGTACCTGAAAGTTATTTTCTGCTTAAGATATTAAATAATTTCCTGGTGAAGTTGCTATAAACTTACTTGGCAATTTATTTCTTCCTAGATAATACAGAGCTAAACATTCTTTTCTCTGTCTTAAATATGAATTGAAATTAGTAAAGAACAAATTATTTATTAGATCTAGAATAGGTGTGGGAAACTTTTTTAACTTAGGTATCAATTTCAGATCCTTACATCAAAGTTAATTGCTATATTTTTAATATAGATATTTAAAAATAAATATACTTTTTTTAACTTAGTTCTTTAGGAAGCAGAGAAAGAGTGGGTGTAGCAAAAGGAACAGGCAGTCAAAATACATTCATCTAGGCAAAAATTAAATCCTAGTAATCAATAATCAATCTCATTTGCCCACCAAGGTAAAATTCCTTACAATTCGGTTCTATAATTTCTTTTTTTTTTTAAGTTTATTTATTTATTTTGAGAGAGACAGACAGAGAGAGAGAGAGAGAGAGAGAGAAAGAGAGAGCTTGAGCAGGGGAAGGGCAAAGACAGAGGGAGAGAGAGAATGCCAGGCAGGCTCCATGCTCAGTGCTGTGCCCAACTTGGGGCTCAATCTCAGGAACCGTGAGATCATGGCCTGAGCTAAAATCAAGAATAGGATGCTTGGGGCACCTGGGTAGCTCAGTCGGTTGAGCATCCGACTTTGGCTCAGATCATGATCTCACAGCTCGAGAGTTCGAGCCCTGCATGGGGCTCTGGGCTGACAGCTCAGAGCCTGGAGCCTGCTTCAGATTCTGTCTCTCCCTCCCTCTCTGCCCCTCCCCCACTCGTGTTCTGTCTCTATCTCTCAAAAATAAACAGACATTAAAAAAAAAAAAAGACTAGGATGCTTAACTGACTGAGCCACCCAGGTGCTCCTACAATTTCTTTATAAATACAGCAATAATTAGTGAGTGCCTCCTAAAACATCTGCATCTACGAGCAGTTCATTTTCTCTAAGTTCTTCCTGAGGATACTGTAGTCCCCACTGGATAAGCCACCACAATATCCCAGGCCAGCCACAGTCTCAAGTGTCCTCTGGACGATTTTCAAGTTCCCCACCATGTTTGCCTCTCCAACCATTCAACTGATTTCCCCGCAGCAAAATCCCTTTCTCTCGGGGTCACAAACGCCTTTTTGTCCACTTTCCCCTTCTGTATATATTCTCATTTTTCCAGCTTCACTACTGAAAGTAGCTCCCTTCTTCATCGCCTCTTTGCAGCTCCCACAAATGTCTCAGGAAATGTGCTGATGATAAAGAAACTGTCCAGATTTCCTTAGAAGCATTTTCTAGGCCATCCGCTCCAAGTACCTACCAGCACCAACTCTAAAACCTTTGCAATTCCCCAGATATCCCCTGCAGACGCTCTACAACATTTCAAAATAATTTCTCCTTTCTGCCTAATTAAATCTAATAGCATTTAATAAAACTAATGTATTTAACACAATATGGCTTCTTTCTGCTTTTTAAAAAAAACTTACTCCTATAGCAACCTCCTGGCTTTGTTTTTTATTGAAAATACATAGTTTTACTCATCAAAGCCATATTGTAGATAAAATAAGGGTTTTTTTTTGTGGGCTGGCCTGAAAACTGAACCACCATTTAAAAGATTGCTTCTAAAGAGAAATGCATTCTGAGTGCCAAACACCTAGTCTAAAATCGTCTGAAATATAACCCATCTGTAAATTGAACATGCATTCCAAATGTGAGTCTCCTCACATAAACCTCAAAGTCTGATAAGGTCTGAACAGAATTCAGTCTTCAAAACAGTGACCGGTACAGTTTAATTATCCCACCAAGTGGCCCAAATGTCCCCAAAGTTTGAAGAGCAGTCTGCCTTTGAAAGTCACCACCATGATCATGGGAGGGGCATAAGTTCTCACCTGCACCCATTGCCCAAATACAGAGCATCAGTGACTAAATTTGGGGGGTGTAGGGTGCAGGCAAGGACACACTCAAATGCCTCTAGAAGTTTGTGAGTTGTTTTTTAAATACTTGCCTCATATCAGGCTTTGTGGGGATTCGCTTAGCCTGCTTTGTTGATGCTGTTCAAACACCCAAGTGTGAAGGTAAATGGGAGCGTGTGCAGG
This sequence comes from Neofelis nebulosa, assembly GCF_028018385.1. Taxonomy (NCBI): domain Eukaryota; kingdom Metazoa; phylum Chordata; class Mammalia; order Carnivora; family Felidae; genus Neofelis; species Neofelis nebulosa. Next base: position 128,648,328 of record NC_080789.1, read on the forward strand.
TGATGGGGTTCAGGAAAAGTGAATGAGCCACACAACCCAGCACAGGGGGACCAGAGGGTGGGGCAGCACCTGGACATTCACTCCTGCTTTCACTTCTGCCACCCAGTGAAATGGTTGCTGTGTTTTGTTTTCTGTTCTTCCCATGATGGTTTCACTTCATCAAGTTCATCTCTCTGTCTTCTAAGAGCTTAGGGGCATAAGAAGATGGCCATGAAGGTTCTGCCTCCAGGGTTCAGAGATAGGATTTTTTTTTTTAATTTTGTTTTAATGTTTATTTATTTATTTTTGAGAGAGAGAGCACGAGCAGGGGAGGAGCAGAGAGAGAGGGAGACAGAATCCAAAACAGGCTCCAGGCTCCGAGCAGTCAGCACAGAGCCCGATGCGGGGCTCGAGCTCATGGACCGTGAGATCGTGACCCGAGCTGAAGTCGGACGCTTAACCGACTGAGCCACCCAGGCGCCCCCAGAGACAGGATTTTAACGCGGCAATCTCTTCACGTTGTACCATCTAAAACATTATGAAACATTCAACTGTCTGCAGCATTCCCAACCAATCCATTACATCTAATTCATTCCAGATCCTTCTCGAAATAAATTTTTACAGGTGGCTACAGCATTTCTCAACCATTCGAAAGGCAGTCAAAGAATGATTTCAAACTATCCGTTATCTTACTTTGGTGAACTTTATCCTGGGGTTTGGGGAGTCCTCCAGACAAGCTATGATCTCTCGATAAGATGTAGCTGAAAAAGCAAACGTTATTTAGGAACCAAAGTTGCATAAAGAGTAAAGGACGTTTTTTGAAGTTGGCAAGATTTCGTCACCAACAACCAAGTATGAGAACCGGACAAAAGGGCTGCGCAATGTCAGACTGTACCCCAGGGAGGCGGGGGACAAGCAAGGTGCCGGAATTCAACCTGCACGGAGATCAGGGCACCACGTTCTGGGCCCCAGCTCAAGAAAGAAGCCGGAGGCACAAACGATCGGACAGAGGCTGGGCTTGGGTGACGGCAACAAGAGAGAAAGCCACTGTTGCCCAAAGAACAGACCTTGGAGCCTGGAAGGCAGAAGGTTACAACTGTCTGGAACCAGATCATTCTCACAGGAAGCCCGAATTACAACCAGATAGTACAAACGTGGACACAGAAACACAGAGGCCGTTTGCCAAGGATTAGAGCTCTACAACTAGTTGTTGGTTTTTCTATTTTTTTTTTTTTTAATCGGTGAGCACACAGACTGTGGCTTGGCTTGGCAAATCTGCAGTTGTGTCTTACACTTAGGAGAATTTTTTCCTTCATTACTGCCTCCATTTACTTACTGCTTCTTATTAATTCAGAATGCAGGAACACTGGTTACAGCTCCCAACCCACTTGTGTTCTCTCCTCTCTCTCTCATGTTCCCCTTGATAGAATTATTTCATTCACTTTAAAAAATTTTTTTAATGTTTATTTTTTTTGAGAGAGAGAGATTGAGCAGGGCAGGGGCAGAGGAGAAAGGGAGACAGAGGATCAGAAGTAGGCTCTGAGCTGTCAGCACAGAGCCTGATGTGAGGTTCAAACTCACAAATATGAGATCATGACCTGAGCCAAAGTTGGACACTTAACCAACTGAGCCACCCAGGTGCCCCACCTTTTATTTTTAACAGTGCCTATAGGTCCGATTTTCAGCCACCAAAGGGAATACACTCTCCAGGGTCAATTTCTCTTTGCCTTATCTTCTCTCTTTTTCAAATGCTTACTTACTTTTGAGAAAGCACAAGTGGGGGAGGGACAGAGAGAGGGGGACAGAGGATCCAAAATGGGCTCTGCACTAACAGGCTGACAGCAGTGAGCCTGACGCGGGGCTGGAACTCAGGAACTGCAAGATCAAGACGTGAGCCGAGGTCAGATGCTCAAGCAACCAAGCCACCCAGGTGCCCCTGCCTTATCTTCTCTTTAAGATGGTCTTCAGGTCCTCCTGTAAATTTTAAAATGTAAAAACATGTCCCACAACTAAGAAAAGCTTCAAAATCGCCAATGGAGTGAATTGATTCTTTTAGTCATTCTTCACATGAACTTTTCAGAATGTATAAAAAAAAAAAAAAGTGGATTTTTTTTTCCTCTCCTGACAAATCCTTAACATTTATGTCTTAAGGAAATTACATGGTAGACGGACCTCCATGGTCTGTCCCTACTTCGACTTAATTGTAGACGAAGAGTTATATGAAAGAAAGCCCACCATCTTTTGTGAACTAGGACTACCTGAGATGCAAAGACAAATCACAAACAAGAAGACGAGAGCATGCGTTGTGTTTGTTTGGGTTCAAAGAGCCCTTAATCTTATCTCGCCCAACTGTGTTCTTCAAAAGCTGCATTTCCAGCTGTCTTGCTCAATCCAGCTATCCAGTATCCCTTTAATTCATAAATTTAAACGTAGCCCAGAGTGAAGAGCTTGGTGAAGAGTCATGAAAATAGAAAACTCCTGTTGGAGTCAAAATCTGAGTAGCAGCTGGGGGGAAAGAACCGTATTTACTAACAATCGTTTCCTTATTACGGAAAGGAGCAATTTTCACATTTGTTCTGAAGAAGATACTTGAGTGTTTGCCACCAGCTGCTCGGAGCACTTAGCAAATTGTATTCTGCACCGAACGTCTGCCTAACAGGGGTGCTAAGAGGCCCTCACCACTAAGGATTTCAGATTAAGGAAACACATGACCTGTGGCTTCACAATCGATTGTGAAAGAGGCTCCAAAAGTTCATCTAGAAAATAGGCTGTACCTGTTGTTTACATTTCTTGGATAACTTCTCCCTTGTTTTTTGTTTTATTTGTTTTGTTTTGTTTTTGGTTCGTTTTGTGTTTTGTGTTTTTGTTTTGTATCTTGAAACAATTTCTGGAATGCCACTTCAGAACACTGGTTTGGAAGCCACTGGAAGACTTTCTCAGTGTGGTGTTTAGGAGGGACATTCCTCTATCTGTAAAACAGTATCGCTAAAAGAAAGAAGCCTGTTATAACAGCCCCTGCTGTGGGTCTCGTTCATTCTCTGGCTCAGAGTAAGTCCTGTGTTTTGCTGAGAGACCACTCCTAAGTATTTGTAAGTGATGACGCACCAGGGGCCACCACAAACGTGTTCTTTATCTGTGCACAAGCTGCATATGATGCAACCACACAGGAAGCTGAATAGGTTTCTTCTCTATGGGCTATTATTTTACTGCTACTGTGACCGCTACAGGAATAATACACAGCGCAATGCTATTAATTGTAGTCACTATGTCTACATTCCACCCCTAGGACTTGTTTATTTTATAACTGCAAGTTTGTACTTTTTGACCACTTTCACCCATTTCACCCCCTTCCCCAGTCCCCCAACTGTGCAATCACCAACCTGTTCTCTATATCTATGAGTTAGAGGTTTAGTTTGGGTTTTGGGGGATTTGGGGTGGTCTTTTTTTTTTTTTTAGACTCCACATGGTATTTATCTTTCTTTGTCTTAGTTCACTTAACATAATGCTCATGAGGTCATCCATGTTTTCGCAAATGGCAGGATTTTCTTCTTTTTTTTATGTTTGGATAATATTTGTGTGTGTGTGTGTGCGTGTGTGTGTGTGTGTGTGTGCCCCACATCTTTACTCATTCATCTGCCAATGGACACTTAGGTTGCTTCCATATCTTGGCTACTATAAGTAGTGCTTCAGTGACCACGGAGGTGCATAGATCTTTTCAAGCTCGTGTTTTCCCTTTCTTCGGATGAATACCCAGAGGGCAACTGCTAGATGATGTGTCCATAATTTCTTATGTGACAAACTTAATGACTCCTTTTAGTCCTAATTCTTTACCTGGCTGCAGGATTGGACATCCTCAGTCACTCTTTATTTTTGCAGCTTCCTTTTCCTTGGGCTTCCCTAGATCCATACTTTCCTGGATTGTCTCTTACATCCAATTTCCCCCATCTTACTTTTCCTCCTTGGATCTTCTTCCTCTCCCTGTTTCCTGATATTTCCTTCGATGTTATATGTAACCCTATCCTTATTATTTTACATCTTCTCATTGGGCAACTGGTCGGCAGTTACTATACAGCTTGATGGGTACTGATGGGGGAGTGGAGCCATCATGTGGGATATCAAACGGGCTCGGGAATCAGCCTGGTGCACATCAGGAGTGGACGGAGGTTCTGTGCATCCTGTGCAAAGCAGGACATGAAGGGCTCTTGATTAAGAAATAAGGCTGGAGAAGTAGGCTATGCATGGCATACTAAGGAGTCTGGACTCTACCTGTTTATCCGCTAGGTTTTTCTAGGTTGTTACAACACACTGAGCACTCTCATTTCATCTTTTGTGGTCCACCCTACATCTGCAATATAAGAATATCTTTTTTCATCCCATAGAAATAAGAATGCTATTATTTTCCCTGGGACTAGAAAGGAAAACATGTGTTTGGGGAACCTGGGGAGACAGAAAATTAAGGTCCTATATTCAGTTGGTTTAAAATGAAGAGTTTTAATAGGATATTGTGTGAGATTTATTGGAACTTTAAAAATATTTATTCAGCTATCAGATGTACCCAGCATGGAGCCTCAGATAAAAATCATAAGTTCCAGAACACTCACAAAATAAACTCAGGGCTGAAAACAAGCTCCCTCACAGCACAATGTTCATGTGGCATGCTTTGGAAAAGTCGTTTTTATTAGAACACGATTCACTCCTGAGGGAGAATGTTTTACAACTGTAGGAGTGTGGGGCTCAGACATGCCAAAGTTGGGTCCCTGACCGCATCACACTGTTTCCCTATGGCCATCGCCTCACTTTCCTGCCACCTCAGGATCCATCTCACCACACAGAAGGTTCCTGAGTTTCACCAGCCCCAATATACAACGAGAGTAAAGTAACAAGTAAATGACTCCTGCTTGAAAAGTCACTCCCTTATGGGGAAATCACTTCTGCTAAAATCGGACCCTTAAGAGATAAATTTTCCAGGAATGCATTCCCCATCCTTCAGGAGTTCCTATCGTTGGAGAATGGGAAGCCTTGGTCCTTGTCAGCACAGTTCATTTTGCTGTTGAACACACTGCTGGTAAATCAGGACAGGTCTGACTTCTCATGTGACTCATGGCCAGTTGAGGGGGAAAAATGCCTCAAGTTCAAGGCTGATGGAAAGGAGGCAAGCATTTATGAGACTGACATGCCATCTCTTGCTTTCTCTTTGCAGCCCGCCACCCCCCCAGAGGACACCCCCGAGCTGAGCGCCTTTCTACGGAACTCGACCATCCCTCATCTTGTCAGGAAGAGAGACGTGCGTGTGCCAGAGCCCCATAGACAGAGCCCCGCAAAAATCCTCGTGAGTTGTCTCAGTGCGCGCACATGGGAGAGGAAAGGGTGGATAGGACAGAACTCCCAAACACAGATGGTTTTAACTTCAACTATAGTTTCTCTTTGTCAGTCAGTGCTCAGATAGGCCCACCATGTCTTGGCCCTACATGAAGTGAGCCATGAAAGCGACGTTTCCAAGGGGACAAAGGAGTATTTGCATTATAGTGTTTTCACTCTTCTCAACCTGCCATGCAGACCATGTTAGAGAAATAATGATGAGAACGTAAACCATGGCGGGGAATGCATTTGCAGAACACAAAGCTCTCTCTGTGAGCCTGTCCCCAGACACTGAGCACAAGAGTACGAAAGAAGCTGTGGGCAGCGGGTCCTGGGAGGTCAGACGTGCCCCTACATCTCACACTCCTCTGCTCGTCCAGAAGAGATGAGAAGGGGGCCTTCTGATTTCCTGGGCCAAAATCCTACAGAGTCTTAGCACTGGGGGATGTCAGAGATCCGTCCTGAGCTTAGTCAGCCCTTTGCAAAACTGAAAGAGTGCTCAAGAGTCAGTAGTTTCTGTTCAGTTCTCTCACTCCTTCCAAGGTCAATGTTAATACCACCAAACTCTACACTTAAAAGAGGCTAAAATGTGGGACACCTGGGTGGCTCAGTCAGTTCAGCGTCTGACTCTTGATTTTGGCTCAGGTCATGATCTCGCAGTTTTAAGTTCGAGCCCTGTGTCAGGCTCTGTGCTGACAGCACAGAGCCTACTTGGGGTTCTCTCTCTCCCCTCTCTCTTTGCCCCTCCCCTGCCCTTGTGCTCGCTCTCTCTCTCTCTCTCTCTCTCTCTTTTTCTCTTTTTCTCTCAAAATAAATTAAAACATTTTTTTAAAAGGCTAAAAAAATTTTTAATGTTTGTCTTGAACATAACATTCATGAAAAGTTTCAAATGCAGAGATGGACAGAAAAATACAACAAGCAAGTCTGACTTATTCAGTTAAACTGAAATCAAGGGAAGAATGTTTATTATAATAGAAGTACCTGAAGTAACCTGGCCAAAAGTCATTGGCAGATTTTTTTTCAAGTCTTTAAAATTTTTAAGTCTCATATATATATGAGTCTCATATATATATGGTATATATATACATATACATATACACATACACATATACATATATATATGTATATATATACCGTATATATATATATATATATATATACACACACACACACACATATATATACAGTATATATATACATATATTCATTTATTTTTGAGCAACAGAGAGAGAAAACACAAGTGAGGGAGGTGCAGGGAGAGAGGGGGACAGAGGATCCGAAGCGGGCTCTGCACTGATAGCAGAGAACCCGACATGGGGCTCAAACTCAGGAACCACGAGGTCATGACGTGAGCTGAGGTCAGATGCTCAACCGACTGAGCCACCCAGGTGCCCCCGAGTCCCTATAAATTTTTATGGCACGGTCATGTTTTTCAAAACCCAAGAGTAGGGAAATTGATACGCTCTTCAGCTTAGGATAAAATAATACAATTTTGCATATTATTATTTTAGGGAAGCTTCCAGGAGGGACAAAAGAACAGAAAACAATGATTTAAGTCCTGGGGATGTGACATACAGAATGGTGGCTACAGCTAATAATATTGCATTACATACTGGACACTTGCTAAGAGAGGAGATCTTACAAGTTATCATTAAAAAAACTGTAACTATCTGTGAGGATGGATATTAACTAGACTTATTGTGGCAATCATTTCACAACATATACAAATACCAAATCATTTTGTTGTACGCCTGAAACTAATACGTTATGTGTATTTACCTCAATAAAATTAATTATACCTCAATTAAAAAATTTATAATTTAATTTTTAAAAAAGAAAAGCAATGGGGCGCCTGGGTGGCGCAGTCGGTTAAGCGTCCGACTTCAGCCAGGTCACGATCTCGCGGTCCGTGAGTTCGAGCCCCACGTCAGGCTCTGGGCTGATGGCTCGGAGCCTGGAGCCTGTTTCCGATTCTGTGTCTCCCTCTCTCTCTGCCCCTCCCCCGTTCATGCTCTGTCTCTCTCTGTCCCAAAAATAAATTTAAAAAACGTTGGAAAAAAAAAAAAAAAAGAAAGAAAAACAATGATTGGCATCTATAGAGTTCTAATTTGCAGTACCAATGTGAACGCCCTCTGGAGAACCAGTGCCCAGACCTATATGGGAACCAACAATTTAGAAAAATCAACTTCCATTATAGTGTATGTCTCATGAGTTCACAGAGGCAGTAGGGATCAGTAACTAAAATTCTCTTGAAAATTATCTGCACTTCTGTTGTAGGGTTAGGTTTTCTCCCCCGCTCCTGTTCTTTCTCATTAAGGATTTTTAAGGCAAGATGATTTTTAATTTCTGAATATCACAGAAACTTATTACTTGCAGATGACAGCAAGGCAGCTTTTGATTTCCATGTCTGACCTTATGAACTCATGCTTTATTCTCTTTCTCTCTTATTGGTTTGAAAATTGCAAATCCTCTGCCTCCCCATGTCCTCAAGTCAAAACAGTCCTGGATAGAAAGTGATTATACAAAGTTTATTCTAAAATCAAAAGTTAAATAAGACCTCCTATGGTTTTTGTTTAGTTAAAAACAACTTACTGAATCCCATTTCTGATTAGGAATTTGAAAGTGCAAAATGCCAACATCCTGTGTTGGGATCATAATTTCCACTTTGCATAGGAAAAATTTGTATCCGTTAGCACTGAAATATAATTTCTCCTCCGCCTAAGAATGTCCTTGCCTTTCTCATCCTGGGCCCCTGCTGCTCTTGTAGGGACCACCCCGTCTCCTCATCTCCGGGCTTTCTTCTTGTCCTTTCCCTACTCAGCTTACAGAAACCTTATCTTTCAAACCTTCTTCTGCATAGGATACTATTAACCACTTCCTGCAACAGTTGCATCCCTTGGCCTCCCCCAAAAACCTTCTCCCCTGGTTCTCTTCTAGCCTGTTGGCCTGCGTCTTCTTAGAATTGTTCTTGGGCTTCTTATCCGCCCCTGTACCTCTGCATTCCATCCTTGGGCCCCACCCCTCCCCCACCAACTTCACGCCTTAAGAGAAATGTTTTGCAAGATCCTAACTCCAGCCATACCCACGTGCCTCCTGCTATCTTAGCCATCCCTGCTGCACTCTGGACCCGAGGGGTGCAGCATATACGTTCATCTGGATGTCTAATAGCCACGCCGGTCCCAACATGTCCAAAACCCTGTCTCCATGATCCCCAGAATGTGCTTCTCTAGAATTCCCAATCTCAGTAACGCCGGTGCCCATCCACTCAGTCCCCCCCCCCCCCCCGCCAATCCTCCCTCTTCTTCATCAAGATTTCCAATTTGTCACCAACTATCCCGTTCTGCTTCCTGAGCTGCCCTTAACTTTGTCTTCCTCTCTCCATCCCCATAGCGTTGGTTCAGAGCCTCCTTGCCTCCCACTTGGACCCTTGCAACAAGCCCTTATCACCCTCCTTGCTTCCTGCTCTCCTCCCGCCATTCTTGCCTCACATACCACCTGCCCCTAAAACACACGCCCAATCATAACTCTTGCTTAAATGGGATCTTCTGAATACAATTCCTTGGCTCAAATAGGAAAATTCTTTACCACCTAGACTTTCTCTCATTCCTATCTCATTTCCACCTGTCCACCCTGCCCCAAACACCCTTCTCTCCTCTCTTCTGAACGCACACTGGTCTTGTCCTCATCTGCCTAGCTCACTCTTTCTCACCCTTCAAGGTTCATTCTGAGCACCACCGTCTCCAGAATCCTCCAACAGAGCTAGCTCACCAGGATCAACAGCTCCAGGGAGTTATAAGAATCACCTCCTTCCCACTCCCCTCCTTTGCCTCCAGAGGGTGGGATTGGAGATACACAGCTTGTCAGTAATGGAGCGCAGGTAAACATGCAGGTCCTCACAGGTGACAGGGACTGCAGGGACTGCAGGACTCCTGCTCCTGCTGGAGGCACAAAACCCCAAACACCTCAGCACCCAGCCCAAGTAGAACAAAAATCCCAGCCACCTCAATTTGGAAATAGCATGTAGAAATTTGGCCTTCCCAGAATTTACCAGATACACATTACTGACTGCTTTGCTTTTAGAGAATTCTGAGATTCTTGAAAAAGATTTTCATGGCAACATGTACCTCTGTGGCTTATCCATTACTTAAAGTGAAATGCCTCCATTAAATCCTGCGCGTAATGTCCAATAAACTGATGTTTATTGAGCATCTATAGGCCAGTGCCCAGTGCCTGAGACATGAGAAATAGAGTATAGCCTATGCATTAAATTAAAATCAGCGAGGGAGTACAATTCAAGAAGTATCATCCTACACATGGGTGCACAGAAAATGGAGGTGAGTTGTCCATTTATTTCCATACTGGATCCAATCAGAAAATATGATTTGACAGGGAGAATGTCATCAGTTTAATGAATACTTCCCAGAAAGATGCATCTCATATAGGAAAAGTTACCCATTATAAATTGGCAAACCTAGAAACTAGTTTAAAAATAGCTTAATGGATGGAACCTGCAAGATGCTGCTTTATAAGCAGGAAGTAATTTAGGGAGAAGAATGTTATAGAGATATGCTTGTCCATGGGTTGCTAACACTGGGTCTTTGAGATAATCTAGACACAGGGAGCTTTGTCTGAAGCCATTTCAGGGCTTGCTTAGTTTAGGGTCAGGTGTTGTAAATGTCTATAAGAAATGTCTTCCCAAGTTCTGAGAAAATGAAACAAAACAGTCCAATCACTGCCGCAGGAAGATTGTTTTAAGTTCTTAGGGGGGAAAAAAAGCTTAAATTTGATTACCAGTAAAATTGATGCATCATTACTACCAAGCTGTTTCACTGTAGTTGTTTGTTATTTAAATGAATAATTTATGGATTAGGTGGTGACTTCTGAGAAAATGCAATGTAGATAAACTGACTTCAATGCTGATTTTCTACCACGGTTTAAAGACATCGCTGTTGTGTTTTTTGCAGAATTGTACAAATATCGAGTGCTTACAAATCTCCTGCGTGGTGGGGCGACTAGAAGGAGGAGAAAGCGCCGTCCTAAAAGTCAGATCACGGTTATGGGCCAAGACCTTCCTCCAGGTAACAACACTGACTCATATGCACACACTCTGCAGGGAACCTCTTCTCAAAAGCTCAGCAGGAAGCTCTTCTAGAAAGGATTTTTAAATGTTGTCATTTTAAAATTTAAAACAAATTGAATTTTTTTCATTTGAAAATTTTGATTTGTTTAATTTTTCACTTAAAATTTTTATGAATATTTTTAAGTCTTTCAATTTTAAAACATTTTTAAGAGAAGTGTCTATGAAGGAGTTGAGCCAGTATCAGCCGGTCGTCCTTCCCATCAGGTGAAGACATTATTTTTTCCAGCCTTATTGAGATATTGTTGACATACAATGTATGTAAATTTCAGGTGTACAAGGTGATGATTTGATACACGTATACGTTTTGGAATGACTACGACACTGAAGTTAGTTAATACCTCCAACCCCTCACGTAATTACCTTGGCATGTTTGTGGAGGGCAGGTGGTTAACTTTTAAGATCTACTCTCTTAACAGCTCTCAAGAACACAAGACCGTATTGTTAATTATACATCAGATCCTCAGAACTTATTCATCTTATAGCTGGTAGTTTGTACCGTTTGACCAACTTGTCCCCAATTACCCCACCCAGCCCCTGGCGACCACCAATCTGATCTACTCTATTTCTGAGTTCTGCTTTTTTAGGTTTCACACAGAAGTGATTTCACACAGTATTTGCCTTTCTTTGTCTACCTTATTTCACTTAGCATAATGTCCTCCAAGTCCAGCCACGTTGTCACAAAAGACAGGACTTCCTTTTTATGGCTCAGTGATATTCCTTCACCAGCTTTGAGGTGAAGACCATTTAAATACCCTGCGTCCCTAAGACCTTTAGACAGTAACTTAGATTCAAATAAATCTCTTTAGCTCACCTCTTTATGCCCAGTGCCCAGCACACAGTAGTTCTTCTGTAAATATTAGCCAGTGGGATGATGGTGAGTGTAAGAGCACAGTGCAAGCCACAGGCCCAGGAGGGTCAAAATAGAACCCAATTAAGAAGGGAGAAGGGAGATTGCCCTAGAAAGTTGCAGTTGTTTAGTGTTCCTACAGTCTGGGTTCCAGCCAGGATGCATCTCGGTGAAGAGACACATACGTGTGATTCATAGATTCTTCTTCGCCGCTTTGGCCTCTCTGTACAGCGGCATCCCACACTGCTGCAGATAATTCTGCTGGTTGTGTGCATTGTCAAGGTTTTAAATCTCTTTTATACTAAGCAGATTAATTTCTCCGTTGGGAAAGAGCTGTTTATTTAAATGAGACTACTTTGTTTGTGACCTTGTTGTTTGGAAAGGATTTAGAAAGGGGAAAATGAGCTAAAATAAAAACCCCACCAAGTCTACACATTCTTGCTCATATTTTAACTACTAAAAAATTCATTTGGTTCATTGTGCATAGAAAATCAAATGGTAGAATCCTGTTGAGTGTAGCTATTAAATACAGAATTTCATACCTCGGGATTTTCACGTTTTCTGTGATTGAAAATACCTCCATAGTCTCACAAATCTTATTTAATTTAAATAAAAAGAAGATAAAAAGAAAGTTAAAGGTATTTTTTAAAAGGTCGTGAAGTTTTTGTTTTTTAACTTAAGGCAGGATTTCTTTTTTTTTTAAATGTTTATTTATTTTTGAGAGAGGGAGACAGAGAGACAGAACACTGGTTGGGGAGGGATAGAGAGAGAGGGAGACAGAATCCGAAGCAGGCTCCAGGCTCTGAACTGTCAGCATAGAATCTGATATGGTGCTCGAACCCATGAACCACAAGATCATGACCTGAGCCAAAGTCGGACGCTCAACCGACTGAGCCACCCAGGCGCCCCCCTAAGGCAGGATTTCTTAATCTCAGCATTAATATCTTGGATAATTCATTGTTGTGGGGGGCCCTGGCCTGTGCATTATAGGATGCTTAGAAGCATCCCTGGCCCCTGCCCACTAGATGCCAATAGCAACTCACACCCTAGTTGTGACCACCAACAATGTCTCCAGACATTGCCAATAGCCCCTGGGGGCAAAATCACCCCAGTTTTTAATGCCTAAACCAAGGAGAAGTGCAGTACCCAATTTATTTGATTTTTTTTTAAGCTAAACCATTATTTATCCATTCACTCAACAAATATCATGGACAAATATCACTCAACAAATATCAACAACTATGCACCAGGCACTGCTTTCTAGTACCATGTATTTTCCATCAATTTGCTCATGGTCCCTGTACTTTGGGGCTGTTACTTCTGATCTCAGCGTTGAGTTGAGAGGAGGAGTCTTGCTGAATTCCCAAGCCCATGCGCTCTCAATGATGACCATCCATCCCTTCTATTACTTTGGGTATCATCACATCCTACTGAAATAAGGGAGAATAACTTCGGTGGAGCAGGACTAAAATCATTACAACACCACAGTCAAGGGAAACATGATTGTTTTCGATGTCATGTGTCAGTTCTGTGATGTTAATCTATTCCAGCAGGAGGACTTCAGAGGGAAAGTTGCATCTTGGGGCTGGGCTCCCAGGTAGGTCAGTAGGTTAAGTGTCCAACTTCGGCTCAGGTCACAATCTCACAGTTCATGGGTTTGAGTCCCACATCAGGCTCTGTGCTGACAGCTCAGAACCTGGAACCTGCTTAGGATTCTGTGCCTCCCTCTCTCTCTCTCTGACCTTCCCCTGCTCACACACAAACACTCTCTCTCTCTCTTTCAAAAATAAACATTAAAAAAAAAAAAAAAAGAAAATTCCATCTTCATTTTCCTGTTAAGGATGACCCAGTAAGTCTGGAAGAAGTCAATACCAATTGAGGAAGTTTGCAAACTATAAATATTTAGCACAAGCAGAGTCAAACCAGAACAATCTGCAGGGACGTTCTTAAGTCCTATTGGAACAAAGTACCACTTTGATACCAGATACCAGAGAGAGTGGCCCAAGTCACCAGCATTTACCCTCAGCCATAGCCCAAATTTCGGTACCCCCCACCCCCAGTTTCTGCTTATTCCTGTCTTGGAATGTGACTGCCAAAGAGGAGTGTTTTATTGCAATCTCTCTCTCCCTCCTTCCCTCCCTCCCTTCCTCCCTCCCTCCCCACCCTCCCAAAGAATATACTATATACTGGAGGTCATGCAATCCAGAAGGAGGTAAACATTTTCTGCCTTCCTAATCCAAACTAGAAAGTTTACAATTCTTGCATGACATGATTTGCTGCATTGTGTTTGTTTCTGTCCACTTGGTGAACGTGCAAACTGGTCAGAAAAAGATTTTATTTAGGTTAATCCTAAATGACACCCTGTCCTGTGACCGTTGCTTAAAACAATCCTTCACAGTGTAAGATTTTACCAGTAAAATCTTTGTCGTCTCAAAAGGCTTTGTTTCTGGTAAATGTTGAGAACTTACACATGGGCTGTGTGGTCAAAAACAATTCTTGAGAAGGAATTAAGCAGTGGGAAGGTGGGAAGGAAAGAACTCATGATGTTACTAGCCACACTCTGTATTTAACCAGTTCAAAAGCCTCACTCTCCATTTGTTACCAACTAGAGGACTTTTATTAGTACCAAGACCATAAGCAAATCATTGTGCACAAGTGAATAACAGAGGCAGCTAGTGAGCTGAAAACCAGGGTATAAATGACGCAGCCATTATAGGAATAGGGCATTTTCTGAGGATTGACTGCTAGCTGGGGCAGGTTGAAGGTCTGAGATATTGTCGAGGGATATTAACTCCAGCTGCTTTTTCAATCCTATTGCAGCTACATGAATAGATTGCTATATGGAAGAAGAGATTTTTTTGTTTTGTTTTTTTGAGAGCGATAGCAGGGGAGAGGGGGAAGGAGAGGCGGGGGGCAGGAGAGAGAGAGAGAGAGAGAGAGAGAGAGAGAGAGAGAGAGAGAGAGATTGAGATTGTGCAGAGCCCGATGTGGGGCTCCATCCCATGACTGTGAGATAGTGACCTGAGCCGAAATCAAGAGTCAGACGCTTAAGCAAGAGCCACCCAGACGCCCCATGATTTATTTTAATAATAAGAATAATGGGGGTGCCTTGGTGGCTCAGTTGGTTGAGCCACCGACTTCGGCTCAGGTCATGATCTCACCGTTTGGGAGCTCAAGCCCCGTGTCAGGCTCTGTGCTGACAGCTCAGAGCCTGGAGCCTGCTTCGGATTCTGTGTCTCCCTCTCTCGCTGCCCCTCCCCCACTCGTGCTCTCTGTCTCAGAAATAAATAAACATTAAAAAATTTTTTAATAACAAGAATAATGTAGTTATGTAAAGACCATGGCTGAAAGCATTCACCTTTAAACATGGAATGAATCTGCTCCCAACTATTGTTCACGAATTAAATGCTTATCTGCACCATGCCTTTGACCTGCATCCACAAGAGGAGCGAATCTTTGGTGTGCCTAGCTGATCGAAGCCTAATAGCTGACGTTTCTCATTCCTTAGTGCTCTAGAGCATCTTAGAAAAATGGGCAAAAATACATTTTCCTACTGAAAAGAGTGGAAGAAACATTGTTTTGGAGAATAAAGAGTAGATCAGGGGCGCCTGGGTGGCTCAGTCAGTTGAGCATCCCAACTCTTGATTTCAGCTCAGGTCATGATCCCAGAGTTGTGGAATCTAGCCCCACACTGGGCTCCACGCTGAGTGTGGAGCCTGCTTAAGGTTCTCTCTCTGTCTCTCCCTGTGCCCCTCTTCCCTGCTCACAGTCTCTCTCACAAAAAGAAAGATAAAAAATTAAAAAATCACCAAGTGCACACAAAATTTTATTAGCCAGGTTTTCCACATTAAAAATTTTTTTTTTAACTTTTATTTATTTTTAAGACAGAGCACAAGCAGGGGAGGGACAGAGAGAGAGAGGGAGTCACAGAATCTGAAGAAGCCTCCAGGCTCTGAACTGACAGCACAGAGCAGGAAGCAGGGTTCAAACTCACAGGCTGTGAAATCATGACCTGAGCCGAAGTCAGACACTCAACCAACTGAGCCACCCAGGTGCCCCAAGGTTTTCCACGTTTTAAAAAACACTTCTCACATAAACAAACAAAAAATCCAGCTTTCGGGTAAAATGGAAAAGCCAGGAGACAGGAGCCACCAAAAATAGAATTTTTTCCAAATGAATAAAGTTACTTATCCTGGAATGTTAGGGTAGAAAGAAAGAAAAAGTCAAAGATAGAGTGACTTCAAGTATTTAAAAGTTTTGCATGGTCTAGCCTATGCTTATCATCTAGAGGAAATGGGGTTTATTGAAGGGAGGGAAAAAATTCAGCCACAGGGGAAAAAAAAAAAAAGAACTTTGTAAAAAAAATGTAAACAAAATTATTACAATACAACCTGATGGACTGGCCACAAGCAACCCAACATTGGATTATAGGTGGGGAAGTGCTCGTGAATGTTTAATAAACTGCTCTGGGGGAGCGGGAGAAAAGCTCCAATATGTACCATTTGCTGATTCCCATGGTGTAAATATCCCCACCATGGCCGATTTCAAGCTGCCAACACAATGTCACCAAATACGGAATTGGGAGGTGAGGCTCCTCTACACCATCATGTAGTATTTCCACTCCCAGGTCCAATAGACCTAAATAATATCCAGAGCACAGATACCAGTAAAATATAATAAAATAATTAAGAAATAGTGAGCTTTGAGTGTGTATTACCTTTTTAAAAATATAATTTTCTGAAGGTTATGTATATTTAAACTTTAATAATGGTTCTGTTTAACTACTGATACTCAAAACTGCTGGAATTTTAACACTCTGCTCTCAAGAGCCTTGTGAGCCAATTACAGCCTAAGACTGGATAGCTGTAATCACTGTCTCAAGTTAAATGGAGGAGAACCACAGAGGCTTACATTCTCAAAACGGCTCTCCTTGACTTGCTCTTAAATATTTTCCTTTGGCTTTAATCAACAGTTAATGTGAGAACCAATTAAACAAACAGACAAAAACTTACGCTGAAAAGTTCTCTCAAAAATGCTATGGCTCTAAGTCTGTGGTTCTTAACCAAAGGGATTTTGCTTCGCAGGGGACATTGGCAATAATTACAGATATTTTTGGTTATCACACCTGGGGTTGAGGTGCTACTGGCATCTAGTGGGTAAAGACCACAGCTGCTGCTATACGTCCTGCAGTGTTCAGGACAGTCCCGCATTCAACCCAAATCCTAACAGTACTGAGACTGAGAGCGCCTTCCCGGGTCTTCTGATAAGATGAAATGTGATAAATTCCTTTATAATTTAGTACCAGTCTCTCTCCTAAAACGGTTCCCTCTATCATATAATAAGAGTTTTGTAACTCACTATACCTCCCTTTTGTTCTTCACTAGCAGCAACTGTAGTAATCCTTGTGCTGACTCCTTTCAGGGACTCTGATGTTCTGCTTTTATTCTAACATCATTGTACCAAGTCTTTTGTTAATAAGACAAATTCTTTTCAGAACTAAGAAGAGGATGGATTGTTGGGGGGACGGTTGGATGGACAGTTGCATGGATATCTACAAAGATGTCTGGATGGATGGATGGATGGATGGATCATAGGATGGGGAAAAAATTTATTTCAAGAGAGAAAAAGAAGAAAGAAAGAAGGTGGAATTTTGCTTTGGAAATGGGAGACACTGAAAACAGTTGGCTGCCATTGTAACTTCTAAAAGATTTACCTGGAATATATTTAAATATATATTTTTAATTTCAGAGAAAAAATGATCCCTATTCTCTTGCATCCCTGGTGTCCTTCAAAGTTAAGAAGATGCCTTATCAAGATCAGCCAGCAAAACTCCCAGAGGGGAGCATAGGAGTAAGTATCTGAAAAATATAGACGCACAATAATTTCACTGAACTAATCATTTTTTAAATCACTATTCAACTTGTGCTACATTTAAGTGCTTATTACATTAACTTGAGAAACTTGAGAGTGCAGGACTAATACCACTTTTCTTTAAGTTTATTTATTTATTTTGAGAGAGAGAGAGAAAGCAGGGGAGGGGCAGAGAGAGAGGGAGACAGAATCTCAAGCATGCTTAACGCTGTCAGGGAAGAGCCTGAGGCGGGGCTTGAACTTCACAAACCATGAGATCATGACCTGAGCTGAGATCAAGAGTTGGATCCTTTATCACCTAAGCCACCCAGGTGCCCCAGACTAATATCACTTTTTAATCAAGCCATTTTGTTTGAAAGGAGCCCAGATAGCAATGATCATTATAATGAAATTGCCCCGATTGTTTAATTCTGTTTATTTATTTACTTATTTTCTGATTGTTTAACTTTAAGGACAGCATGGTGAGTGAGGTGGGGAGGAGGGAGTCTCTTCCTTAGGGACAGCTGGATGACCTTAGACAGTCATCTTTCTTTTCTAGGCAAAGAACTATAATTTTCTCCTGAAAAGAAAAGGACACTATGAGCTTCATTTGAATGAAATGTTATTTTCAAATTGAGGCTATCAAACATTACTGACACCCAACTCAGACCTGCTGAGTTAGAATCTTCATTTTCTCAAAATCATCAGGGCATCGTGTACCCAGAACAATTTGAGAAGCACTGCTGTGGATGGTATATAAGTTGATACTATCATAATGTGTCTTATCAGCCTAGGTCTTAAATGTAATTATAAAATTTAATCTTTCTATAGCCTGATCTACTTTTAGCCATTTAAATTAGATGAATCCATTGATTAGTGATTTGCAACTCTTGAGTATGCAAAGAAGCATCACTCATGTGACTTTAAAGATAAAAACACGCTAAGACCTCACCCCAAACATCAGGATTCAGTAGGTCTGGCACTGTGCTTTAAAAGCGCCTGGGTGGCTCAGACAGTTAAGCATCCAACTTGTAATTTCGGCTCAGGTCGTAATCTCGCAGTTGGTAAGACTGAGCCCCACGGTGGGCTCTGTGTTGATGGTGTAGAGCCTGCTGGGATTCTCTCTCTCTCTCTCTCTCTCTGCCCCTACCCTGTGCTCACTCTTTCTCTCAAAAAAAAAAAAAAAACAAAAAAACCCCAAAACATTGAAAGCACTGAGAATCTCTAGCACCTAGTCTGGCAGCACGGAGCAAGACCCACATTTCCAATGTGTTTCAAAACACATTCTCCGGGGGGCGCCTGGGTGGCTCAGTCGGTTGAGCGGCCAGCTTTGGCTCAGGTCATGATCTCGCGGTCCGTGAGTTCGAGCCCCGCGTCGGGCTCTGTGCTGACAGCTCAGAGCCTGGAGCCTGTTTCCGATTCTGTGTCTCCCTCTCTCTGACCCTTCGCCATTCATGCTCTGTCTCTCCCTGTCTCAAAAATAAATAAAACGTTTAAAAAAAAAATTGAAAAACAGTTTAAAAAAAAACACACACACATTCTCCGGGCTTCATCCTGGCTCCGCCCACTCTAATTAAGAAACTTTCAGGAAATCACTCTGCTTCGCTGGGGCTATTAACCATATTCACCTGAAAGCATTGTCGAGAAGGTTAATAAAATGATGTCTGAGGAGCCCAAGCATTACACCTAGAACAAGGTATTCAAGTCAGTAATAGCAACCCTCCCAAAATGCCTTACCCTCTCCCTCTAGGTTGAGGAAGCCCAAACTGGAAATGTCGAAGTATTTGAGTAAACATTGGTGGCATTTGAAAGTAAGCACTGCCACATCTTTCTTTATGTGGCTCATCTCTCTTTCCTTAGCAAGATGTCTACCACAGTTTGGATTTATGTTCAACCTAGAAGACAGAGGCTTTGGGTTTTTAATATAGGATGTTCTTCCGAAGAGGTTCAAAGGCTTGTTGCTCTAAGGGAGATAAATCTGGGTCCCTTTGTTTTCTCCGAGCATGTGTTTCATAAAAGAAACATATGTTACAGTCAGTCCCATCAACAGTATTGTGTCTTTCTGCACTGGCCACAGGTGACAGCCTGCTGTTCTCAACCCATCTCAAAAGATCCACAAAATCATCAGATACATGTGCTTCCCCCATCCCCACCACCCCTGTCATTGCATTTTTCAAAAGCCTTGTTATCTGGGGTGAATGATTTACCACATCATGAATATGAAGGTTACTGGGAAAACATTTCAGAATGAAGGTTCTCTGAGGTCTCGCAGATCTGCCCCACCCCACGCTCAAGGGAAATGAATTTCCTGCGGCTTGCTTTGAGAGGACTGGGCTTTGGGCTGGCTGATGTTTTCTTCTAGCAAGTTCTTCTCAAAGGTCTTTCTTATATGGAAAAGAAAGCAGCAGAAGAGAATTGCTTTAAGGCGCTAAATCAGTTGGAATGGGTAGTTGGGAATCATAATTATGAACCCCAATCCCTACTCTGCCATTGGGTAAACCTTCTCGGATACTTTTTTTGTGATGAGACTAGAGACTGGTGGCTTGTTTTCCTAGGCCCTTGTGCGGGTTGATTAGTTTGTTTGTACTTCCTTGGCAACAAGGTCATGATTCAGCCATTTTTTTGAGCCCGGTGTGAGCTTCTTTGAAGAAGAGAGCAATCCCCATTTGCTACCTGCAGCATGTCTGTTTGTGACAAATGAACTCATGAAGCATGACTCTGGCCGTGTTCAGAGGTGAGGGAAAGGTTGCATGAGGCAAGGAATAAACTGAACACAGAGTCATTAAAGCACAGCAGAGAAAAAAACAGGATTCAGTCATCTGAACACTTTGCTTAATAATCATCTTTGGCATTTGTATGTGGTGCCACTGAAGCCAAATTCTATAATTTACATCCAGAAAAGGAGTATTATTGTCTAGTAACTCCAATTGTAGTTGTTATAAACTAGTTAGCAAAAATCTTTCCTTAAACCTCCTACAGGGGTGCCTGGGTGGCTCAGGTCACTATCTTGCGGTTTGAGTTCAAGCCCCGCATCGGCCTCTGTGCTGACAGCTCAGAGCCTGGAGCTTGCTTTGGATTCTGTGTCTCCCTCTCTCTCTCTCCCCCGTTCATGCTCTGTCTCTCTCTCTCTCTCTAAAAAATAAACATTAAAAAATATTTTTAAAGCAAAAACCTCATACAGAAACTGTAAATCCATTTCATTGCTACCACAGCTTTAGAACCTTAAAATAGAGTTATTATATTCAACAATTATTTGTGGAGTTCAAACTGCTTATCTCATAGGGGCTATTGAAATGTTAAAATGTGTGTTCAGCTGGTCCACTTTATGTTATTATTTTATTCTAAATGGCACTGTAGGTAGGGTATCTTGGTACATTTAAATCATTCTTGCGACCCCGATGAAGTATGTTTACACAAGATTTTGTGAGACATAAATACAGATGTCAACATTAATTACAGTTGCAAATACAAGGGAGCTTTTTCCTTCTACCTTGGTATTTTGTCAAATATACAAAAACATATCATAAACGTCAATGATAAAATGTAGGCATATTAAAAAGTTATGTATGGTCCTTCAACCGTAATAAAGAACCACGAGATTTATGACATGATGAAGGTAAGATTAAATGTTCCCTACTTAGCATCACTTTAAGAAAGTTTAAATTCCATTTATAATTTGTGGATCTCACTTCCTAAGATTGCAGATAATTATAATAAGTGAATTGTTAAAATTTTATACTATTTCTTTAAATAGCTACAGGTTCTTGATACATAAAGATGAATTGAAACAGTTTGTTGATTGGTTGGCACACACTTTTTTCACCCTAAATTTTAAGTACTTCAGTTAGTCAACATTACCCTTCTTTCTTTTATTTTTTTTAATTGATATTTGAGAGGGGGGGGGGGGAGGGGCAGAGAGATGGAGAATCTGAAACGGGCTCCAGGCTCCGGGCTACGAGCTGTCAGCACAGATCCCGACACAGGGCTCAAACTCACGAGCAGTGAGATCATGCCCTGAGCCAAAGTCAGACACTTAACCGCTTAACCGACTGAGCCACCCAGGTGCCCCTACCCTTCTTTCTGAAAGCAGCTGAAATATACAATCACTTGCTCGTATTTTTAAAGGAAACCTTTAGTCCTCAATACACCCTTTCTGCCATCGGACCACCTTCTAGATGAATGATTCTTACAAGGAGGGGCTTAGGTAATTGGGCAAATCACACCTTTGTGTGAGACTATACAGAATGTTCTAGAGCTGTGTAGTCCAGTATGGTAGCCATCAGCCACAGGTGGAAAGTGAGTACCTGAGATGTAGCCACTGTGACTGAAGAAGTAAACTAGAAGTTTGACTTCATTTTAACTCATTTAAATGTAAACCTAAAAACTGTAGCAGTCTAAGATTTTTTGTCCATTAAATGCAGCTATATTTTTTTGGGGGGACTACATTTTGCTTTTACCACTGAAAATCTGGTTTGTTGTTATATGCTGTAAATATCAAATACACACTGGATTTTGGAGACTTCGTTAAAAAAAAAAAAAAGAATTTAAAACGTCTTGTGGAGGGGCGCCTGGGTGGTTCAGTCGGTTAAGCATCTGACTTGAGCTCAGGTCATGATCTCACGGTTTGTGGGTTCAAGCCCCACGTCAAGCTCTGTGCTGACAGCTCAGAGCCAGGAGCCTGCTTCACATTCTGTGTCTCCCTCCCTCTTTGCCCCTCCCCTGCTTGGGCTTGGTTTCTCAAAAATGAATAACGTTAAAAAAAATAAAAAACAAAAATAGATAAAATGTCTTGTGGATATTTTTATTATCAACTACATGTTGACATGATAATAGTTTGGATATTTAGGGTAAAATAAATTATTAAAATTAATGTCTCATCTTTCTTTTTCCTTTTTCAAAAAATTCCTAAGTTACACACGTGGCTTGCATTATATTTCTGTTGGACAGCACTGATCTATTGCAGGGTTATACAAGGTTCCAGTTTGGAGCTGGTGATAATAGCTACAGAGCTCCAGACAACATTGGGGTGTTAAATCAGTCTTATTTGAAATGAGTGAAAAATTATTACAGTAAATTAGTGTTTAGTCATGACAAACTCTGACAATTAAGACCTGTTTTTCTTACTATTTACTTTCCAATGGATAATGTAAGCTTCTTGTGGGCTTATCAAAATGAGCTGTAACGGGGCGCCTGGGTGGCTCAGTCGGTTGAGTGGCCGACTTCGGCTCGGGTCATGATCTCGCGGTCCGTGAGTTTGAGCCCCACGTCAGACTCTGTGCTGACAGCTCGGAGCCTGGAGCCTGTTTCGGATTCTGTGTCTCCCTGTCTCTCTGACCCTCCCCCGTTCATGCTCTGTCTCTCTCTGTCTCAAAAATAAATAAAACATTAAAAAATAAAAAATAAAAAAAATGAGCTGCAAGATGAACATAAACAATGAGTAACAAAGCTTCAGTATTTTCCAACATTTTATTTCATGCCAAGCTTTCCCAAACAATTCTGAAATTTCCATAGCACTGATACAGATTTAAATAAGCTTTGGTCATATAAAAGTAGTCAATTAAGTCTTTCCCTAGTAAGTTTGCCTGTGCAGTTCAAGTTTCTAATTCATACAAAGCATTGAGTTTCAGGAAAGGCTGGGCTTTACGTATTTCCACCCACGGATGAAATGCCCCCATTGCCATTTATAGACATGAATATGTCACATGACTCCCTGATCAATGTGTTTTCAGAAAGACTTCTCTTTCCAAGACATGTGTGACTCTTCCAATGACGTGTTACACTTGACTCTTCATCCACCTCTTTCCAGCAACAACCGATGGGCTCTCCTGCCCTGGAAATCTGGAGAAATGCTCTGGGGCAGTGTTGTTGATTTTCCATATTTCCACTGGCCTTGGTGTAGTGACTTCTTGACTAGGCAGCGAAAAGCCTAGATAAGTTTAGGAAAACACCAGGGGCCAAGGAAGGTCTTTGCAGCTGCTCCCATTTTAGATTGAGAAGATTGGGCAGTCTCAGTGCCACATGGATGTCCTAAAGGCAGCTGGCAAGCAAAGCAGAATGCAGGCACAGGAGGAAAGTTTTTGAGTTTGTGTTCTTTTAGAACTCTTTGTCCTTTCCTCCTGGTTAATTACATATGATGATTTACAGGAAATGTACATGACATGTGTAATCTTAACGTTTAAAATACCCAGAGAAGGGGAATGGAGTGGTATTATTTTTTAAATTTTTTTTTTAACGTTTATTTATTTTTGAGACAGAGAGAGACAGAGAATGAATGGGGGAGGGTCAGAGAGACAGGGAGACACAGAATCTGAAACAGGCTCCAGGCTCTGAGCTGTCAGCACAGAGCCCGACGCGGGGCTCGAACTCACAGACCGTGAGATCATGACCTGAGCCAAAGTCAGACGCTTAACCAACTGGGCCACCCAGGTGCCCCATGGAGTGGTATTTTTTAAGTGAGCATAATGTTACTGGGAGCAGACTGATGACAGTTTGGGTGATGAGAATTTCAGAATTTTGGAACTGAAAAGGACAGTAGCAATCATCTGGTCTCAGACATTTTTAAGACACTACTGTCAGCATCTTTGGAAGTGAATGCAAACAAAAAGCCAACAGATTTTGTAATTGTACCTATATGCTGTTCTCTGCTTCAAGAGACTCTAATAAGCATATCCTGTTCAATTTAATATTTTATTCATATTTTTCCATCATTGCTGCAAAAAAAAGTCTTCATATGTAGCATTATTCTTTGTAAGTGACCTCCCTACCTGTTTCTACAGAATGAGAAGTTTATTTTTTTTTAATTTTTTTAAATGTTTATTTATTTTTGACAGAGAGAGAGACACAGAGCTGAGCAGGGAGCAGCAGAGAGAGAGAGGGAAACACAGAATCCAAAGCAGGCTCCAGGCTCTGAGCTGTCAGCACAGAGCCCGATTCGGGGCTTGAACTCACAGACCGTGAGATCATGACCTGAGCTGAAGTCAGAAGCTCAACTGACTGAGCCATCCAGGTGCCCCAAGAATGAGAAGTTTTTTAAATAATAACATCAAAGCCTACAGTAGCCAAGAAACCCAGCAAAGTTGTTAGTAGCTCTTCTCCCAATCCATTGCTTTTTATTAAACTAACAATATGAACAGAATAGTCTATGGACTTTCTTTCAACCCTTTTAGCTGTATTACTGTAAAGTACCTACTAGTAAATTTTGGCAATCTCTAACACATTCACCAAATATAGCCTGAAACTATGTTGTTTCCTCAGTGAAATTAGAGCTCGGGGGGAAGAAACATTTATAAGAAACCCCAGAATTGGCCGTGGCTCCAGATTTTCTCTTTCCTGGGCCACCCTAACTGGCCAGTGAATACATACATGATCAATACCATCCCTGGTAGTTTCAAAGTCTGAAATTCTCATTACCAAAATTGTTTGAGTCTGCTTCCAGTAATGTTATTTCATTTTGAAAGATCACCTCATGTCCTTCCTCCAAACACTTTAAGAGGAGGATTGAGCACTGACTTCATAGGTATTAGATGTAATTCACTAAGGGAAAAGAATATAAAGGGAAGTGATTCAGAAGTCATCAGTCCCTATCTTGCTCATGTAGCCATATACATGCAAAGGATTGTTTTAGAGTAAGTCACTTAGGCTGCAGAATCCAGGTGGCACTGTGACTGCTTTCAGTCCTTCAGTGCATCATTTCTTCACATGCCGTGTGTCCTGTCCTTAGATTGCAACAAGCAGGGCAAGGGTAATCCCATCATGGTCATGGAATTGTTGCACTTCCTGCTGATGTGTTGGATGAAATAGGGACTGTGCTGGCAATGGGCATTAACGGGCGAAGGAGGAAGGTATAAATGGTGAGGAGGTTATGGCCAGCCTTTTCCTCACTGAGAGCAGGGAGCAAGTCCCTGGCACTAGTGTGCATGTGGAATGACTAGCAGTCTCACTACTGTTGATGTCTTTGTTTGGTCTGGATATCAATGATACTTGGGACCGGAGAATTGAGAGAATTAAGTCATCAGTATGTCCGCTGCATAGGGGAAATGGACCAAGATGAAGGAGCAGTGAAAAGCCTAATAAGCTGAGAAAACCAGAGGCAGGATGCTCCAATCTAGTTAAGAAGGCAGAGGAAAGAGGTGATCATGGTCAGGGCCCAATACTTGGGTACAGGCTATGAAAACACCCATACATTTCCAGCCAAGACACATTCCAGAGCCACCAACCTTTGCTATGAGTCCATCATCTCTTGACTAGTGGGTTAGAGAATTGTGACCTAGAGGTCCCAAACACGTATCAGAACTGGACCTATGATCCTTCCAACCAACACAGTTAAAACGAGGAGCACTCTGCCTGGTTTAACGGAGGCAGTGCTTACTTCTCTCTAAAACCAGATAGACCTGTCTGGATGAATAACATTTCAGATCCAAGAATATTTTCATTTCTCTTTTCTTTGGCAGAGGTGTTAGCAGCGTGACTGGGTCTCTTGGTTTTGTCTGGGGGTCTACAGCTTCTTTGCCGTCGGGGTCTCCAAAGACACATTTCCCCAGCACATGGGCAATAGGGGAGCTGCTTCTGCTCATGGGGGAGGGGAGGGGTGGTTCATGGACACTGAGCATGCAGTCCTGCTGGGAAGGTCTTCTTTTCCTCCAAATTCCCTTGCAACAGTGGGGAATGAAATGAGTTCTAATAGCAATCGAAAACTGGATCTAGGATTGAAGGCAACCCCAATGCATCCAGACACTTAGCATTCACTTTGCTTACTTCCATAAACTCCAAGATGGCTAATGAGGCTGTGGGCCATCATAAACACAGAAGCTAGAGATAAAGAGGTGGTGGCATTAATTAGTTGTGTGACTCACTTAGCTCCTCTGGGACTCAATCTTCTCATCAATAAAATGGGGGGGTAGTGGTGGTTATATTAGGTGATTTCTAATCTTTTTGCACATTCAACAGTCCAGTGGATCCAATTCAACTCACTTCTCAGTGAGATTAGCCCAGTTCTGTAGAGAAATGTGTGTGGACAGACTTGGCCTTTCATAGGGTCAATGGCAGTCATTACTGCCACAAAAGGTCCAGCCCAATTTAAGGTCATTCCTTTTCACCTTGTTGGTTCTCAGTCTTGATCCACTTCAATTCCATTCCAGGGTTTCTGGGCTGTTCTAAGCCAAACACCCACCAAGTGTCTGTAATTAGATCTTCCATTCAACCTAGGAGACCTCAGAATGTGCTGTTTTTTAAGAGTTTATGTTTGAGTTCTGTAGACATGCAGATCTCCCCTAGGATGATTTCAACTATTATATGGATCTTTTCAGAACTACTCCCAGTATTGTATGGTAATTACTACTTTATTTCACCCAACAGTTTTCAAATTTGAGGTCATTTGCTTTATTTTCCATTTCAGATTAAGACATCAGTTATCTGGGCAACCCCAAATGTTTCCTTCTCAATCCCATTGTGGGTAATAATACTAGCAATACTTCTTGGATTATTGGTTCTGGCCATCTTAACCTTAGCTTTATGGAAGGTAAGTTTATTTATTTTGTTTTTCTTTTTGAGTAGAGAGGCCACTGAGGGGATTTACAAGGATCCACCTAGTGATTTGAAAAGACAATGCCAGAGGCACGATTTGGGGATTTTTAACAGACATAAAGGGAAAATTGTGTCTTGTTTGTCTTGGCAAACTTACTATGCCTGTGTAGCTGACATTTAAGAAGACCAAGAGTGTTTAATGCTGCTTTTATCTGGAGATTTCTTGTAAATAAACACAGAGAAAGTTAGACTTTCTTAGCTAAGACCTGTGATCTTCTTTCCAATATACTTGTGGTGAAAATGTTACTATGAAGCCTTCTTTTTCTTGTTTAATTAATCAAGATCTCAAGCTTTTTGCTGACATGGTCCCATCAGCAATTGTTTGAGATGTTTCTTTTTAAGCACCACAAATGCAATTAATATAGTAGTTAACTGATACTTGGACTCTTGGGCCAAATAGATCATGCATGTTATATGCTTGCAATTTTTTTTTTTTTTTTGATCTTGCCAATAAGTCCATCTCCATTAGGAAGGCTTAATGAATTCTTTCATGTGTTTCTGGCCTGAAAACCAACACGACTGCCAAGTTTCACAGACCTTTCCATTCCAAAAAAGAAACAGTGGCACAATTACATGACTGTAAGAGTAATTAATCTAGTCACATCTTAGTTAACCACTATTGTTGGGGTTCCCCAAAATCATAGTGTATTTTTATTTTAAAACAATATGTGGCATGCTTAAAAAATGGAGAAAACCTTGCCATATGAGTTAAATAACGGCTTTCCTGATCATTATCAATTGTTTTGTGCCATCCTGAGCCTACACGGTCTACTGAATTTTTTACCTTTTGAAATAGACCTTTGTGTTATTCTGTTATTTATACCATCTTTGTTTCCATAAATGATAGTGTGGCAATTGACAGAATATGGTCCTAGTCTTGCAGAAAAAAAAAAAAAGACAACTCAATAGTTATCAACAAAACCCAATGCATTTGGCTTCTGGTGTAAGAAGCAATAAATAAGGATTGAGGTCAAGATTTCTAGGGAAAGTTAGATTCTCCTAGACCAAATACTAATTTGAAATTCAGGAGGATTAAGATTCTAGAATCACTTCTTCCCCAAGTTGTTGGTTGATCTTTAGAAAGTTGCTTAGATGTTCTGGGATTTAAAGGAATGACCTTTCTAGACAAAGAATGACAATCTACTTTTCCTGTTTATGCTCTGTGTTCCACAAGTACAGAGGGATATGCAAGTTTCTCCTCTCTTTTTCCTAAATTCCACCCTGAGATAGCCTATGACACACTTCAGGAGAGAGTCCCCCTTCCCTGGCCAGCAGCAGTTAGGACTTCTGCTGGCTCCAAAAAACATGCAGAAAAGCAGAGAGGAAATCTTTGGGCCTTGTTGCTATAATCTCAGGAAAAATATACAAGGTCCCTAAGTGGATTATATAACACAGGGAAATTCTCCCACTAGCACGAACACTCTGCCTTGTGCAATAAATTCGTCACCGCAGGTAAAGGATCCTCGGCTTTCCTCTCCTAATTCAGAGAATTGGTCAGATAATATCCACAGAGCTTCAGTTTCTTATAGAAAATACAATAAAGTGAAAATTCTTAGAACGAGGAGTTTCACCCATTCCCAGAACACCATTTCTCTTTTTCACAGTGCGGATTCTTTGACAGAGCAAGACCACCCCAGGATGACATGAATGACAGGGAACAACTCACAGATGAGAAAACCATTGAGACATGAAAAGCAAAAGCAAAGTTCAAGACACTCGAACACTGGTCCTGTTCAAAGCAAAGAAGGAACATAAAGGTTAAACAAAGGTTTCCCTGTACCCGCCAGCGACCTAGGAAATGGAAGGGCCCCAGAAATATCACCTCATCTGTGCTGCACTTTGGAGAAGATGCCACGGAGCCCAGAGACCCTTCTGGGAGAGGTAACGTCCTCAACACTGTGGAAACCATTAGCCATCACGGAAGACATCTTTTGCTTTAGTCGTTCTGCCTTTGGCAGACACTCTGAAATGGGCATGGGAACTCAAGTTGCTTTCCAGGTAAATCCAACTCAAGTCGCAGAGATGAACTATTAGAATTACGGTCAACTTCAGAAGGTGAACTAGGACCGAACCTTCCAACACTACTGTATCCAGCGGAATATTTGACACCTCCCTATGGAAAAGAAGCATTTCTAATGAAGTTATGGCTCAGGGAGACAAGCATATGTTGTTGGTACTGTGAAAGTACTTTTGAAACGACAAAGATAATCTTGTAACTGAGGATAACAATTTATTTATTTATTTTCCATGTCTCTGGGCAGATATCCTGGTCATCTAGAAGATTTGGACATTAAGATTTGGTTAGCTGGTTCTCGAAATCACTCACTAAATTTCCTTCTAAGGTAACCATCTGGTGCAGATAAATTCACAGAACATCTTTAGACAGCGCTAAGAAAAAGCAGACAGTTTCACTTAATACTTAGCTGCCTGCTACCTGAAATCACTTGGATTCACACTTTCCGAGGACTCACATCTGCTTGATTTAGCTTGGCAAAAAGTTGTATTTATATTTCCTTTCATACAAAAAAAAAAAATGCTTTCTATTGACTTAATTAGCAATACACAGATTTCAAGGTCCTCTCACACCTGTGTGGTGTTTAAAAGTAAGGGTAAAATTTCTGAGTCCATTGATACAAAAACAGTTTTACAATATGGGTAAACATTATTTTTAATATCTATAAGGAACAACAGCAATACTTAGCTTGGGATTAAATAACCTATTGCTCTACTATTCCTCAAATCTATATACACAGAGAAGACACATCAAGCATACATGGGAAAGAAATAACAAAGTTATGCAGATGTGAGATGAACCCAGAAAAGGGATTCCTAAGAATTTTATTTAGAATTTCCTATTCTAACCTTACTACTCATTTTTACCGCTAATCTTTATAATACACAACTTCAGAAAATAACCTTTATTTAAGCTATTCTCCCATCACCTAAAATTTAACCACCACAGAAAGTTGATGTTTAAAACTCTTGTAAATAATCCACAGTCGTGTGTAATGTCATCGTTTCTGAAGTAAACTTGACCAGCCAAAGTTATATAATCTGCACAGTTTTGTAGCCTTTTTATGATCATGAAAAATTACCATGAAGAAATGCTGAACAAATTTTATATTTATGTGCAATATTTTATAGACCTACGTATCTAAAGCATGTATGTTTACACTGGCATTAGTTATTTTTTTAATTAATATCCTATTACATATAATAGAGCAAGTGGACCAAAATCCTTAGGTTTACAAAGCAGTTGGAAAAGTTGTATTCCCAGTGTCAGCAATCACACTTTATTTGAAAGATGAGCCAAACTCACAGACACTAAATTTTCTGTTGTGCCTTAGCCTGGAGGCCAGCCATTTGGCTATAGTTGCAGATCTTCCTTGGAAACCAAATGCAAGGCTCATGGAAGGATACTCTGACGCAGTTCATATTTTTCCCAGTTGTGAATTAAATCCTGTCACGGTAGCAGTTTCAAGTTGTAAGAACAGAAGTCTGGCTCCCAGGGCATATGGCCGACTGTGGGTGAGAACCGCAGGTGCCTCAGAGAGTTTGAGGGTCCCACACCAGCCTCTGCAGGTCTTCTGTGTTAGTCCTCCAGGTAGAATTGGTTTGGCAAGGAGGTGGCTGTCTATATGTGATTGGAGGAGTGCCAAACAGGTTTCTCCGCCCCCACATAACACCCTAACTCTTGTCATCATGCCTGACTTTGGGCCAATAGAGATTAGCTCCTAAGGATTTGGGGTTCTAGAAGGACCCTGAGAAAACCCACCCATTGCCTTTTAAGTTAACATTCGTGAAGAAACTCAGAACCCCTAGGGCTACATAAATGTAGGACCCCATGAGCTGGGTCACACAGACACCTGGAGGAAAGGACAGATGCCAGGAACAAGACTAGGACCCGGAACGGAGCGAGATCTGAGGTTTCCTCACAGTCTCGGCCAAGAGTGGTCCTCTCTGCAGAGACGGACATTTGACAGAGGACCATCACACACACAGTGGCCCCCTCTGCCACTTTAGATGTGGAAGCAAATGGAGGAAAGGGGGCACCTGAGGTCAGGTGAACCCACCAGTCATCAGTTCCCGAGCAGCACCGCCGCTTAAGGAACACTCTGTCGATGCACTGAGAGTATCTGCTTCTCACCATAACACTGCCGATCACTCTCATAATTCATGTTGTACCATGCTTCTGTTAGAGTCTATGTATATCTTAGATATCCCTTTTGAAATTCTTACAGCTGGCTTAGAAGACATGGAAAAAAGGGGCAAATCAAGTTTTATACACTTGGAGATTTTTATACAGTAAATAAACATGGACTAGTCACCACTGAAACCCCCACTTTTTCAACTCCTTTTTTTTCTTCTTTTATTTAAATACGTATGTAGATATCTGTGAAGATTTTCACATGCCTATTAACCTTGCCACTAATAAAATGAAAAATTAAAGACACGATGACGTACTTGTGGTCTGTTTTGCACACAACATACAGCTTTCCCACAACAGCAGAGATCAAACGTTTCTATCTTTATGCTTTGATTTTTCATTATTATAAAGACATTTAATGTTGGAAGAAATCTGGAAGAGTGAGAATACAACATTTCTTTGGGATGATGAGAATGTTCTAAACTTAGATTGTGGTGATGTTTGCATAACTCCATGAATACACCAAAAAATACTGAATTGTACACTTTAAATGGGTAAGTTTTATAATATGTGAATTAAATCCCAATAAAGGTATTTAAGAAACATTTTTAAGTTACTTCTAATAACTCTACCCTTATACAACTGATTACTTTTCTCTACATTGCCTTTCAAATTTTGACCATATAAAAATCTTAGCACCTTTTTTAAGTTTCTTTATTTTTGAGAGGGAGAGAAAGTGCACACAAGCTGGGGAGGGGCAGGGAGAGATGGAGAAGGAGAATCCCGAGCAGGCTCCAGACTATTAGCATGGAGCCCAATGTGGGGCTTGAACTCCTGAACCGTGAGATCATGACCTGAACCAAAATCACGAGGCAGACACTTAACCGACTGAGCCCCACAGGCTCCCCAAAATCTTAGCTCCTTTATGAAGCTCTCTTCTGTGTCTTCAGCCAAGCTGTGTTTCCAGCTGCCTAATGGCATTTTATGAATCACTACCCTTTTCCTTTTGTTTGCATGACTATCTTCCAACTGCACTGACCCTTAATGAGAGCAGGAAACATAATCTTTTCACCTTTGTGTCTCCAGGACCTAGGACCAACCTCTGCTATATAGTCAGTGCTCACAAACATTTCTAGAATAAATAAATAAATATACCTATGCGTATAATAATCATCACAGGGGACATGTACTTTTGTAATCTACTTCCATTACAAAGCCCCAGGGTGCACACATTATTCATAGTGTTCATACAATGTTATTTTAATAGTTACCCCAAGTTCTTTTCAATTAGTAGGCCATCTTTTGTTTAAACATCCCCCCTCTCATCAGAAATAGTTCTTCACAGATTCATTTATTAAGAATAACATTAAATTGAGGGGCACCTGGGTGGCTCAGTCGGTTAAGCGTCCAACTTCAGATCAGGTCATGATCTCACGGTTTGTGGGTTCGAACCCCACATCCGGCTCTGTGCTGACAGCTCAGCCTGCTTTGGATTCTTGGTCTCCCTCCCTCCATCCCTCCCCCACTCATGATCTGTCTCTGTCTCTCTCAAAAATAAGTAAACATAAGGGTGCCTGGGTGGCTCAGTTGGTTGAGCGTCCAACTTTGGCTCAGGTCATGATCTTGCGGTTTGTGGATTCAAGCCCCACGTCGGGCTCTGTACTGAGAGCTCGGAGCCTGGAGCCTATTTTGGATTCCGTGTCTCCCTCTCTCTGCCCCTCCCCTGCTCATGCTCTGTGTCTCCCTCTCTCTCAAAAATAAATAAACATAAAAAAAGTTAAAAAAATAAAAATAAATAATAAATAAACATTAAAAAATTTTAAGAATACCATTAAGAATAATTTTAATAATTAACTTTAATAATTTTAAGAATAATAAGAATAATTTTAAGAATAACTTTCATCCATGAGGCTTCTCTTGGTTACCTCAATGAATGAACTTCACATGTCTTTACTTGGTCAAAGTATAGAAGCTTTTTGTGGTTCTTGAAAAGATTGCTTCTTAAGAGCACTAGATCAATTTGCATTAACCTAAATATACTGTTTCCTTCATAATTCTGTCAGTATTCTAAAATATTTTGGTAATTGTTTCCAAGAAATACTTTAATTGTATTTCACTAGAATTCAGTTATTTGATATACACATTTAATTTTGAGTTCTAATATTTATCAACGATTCAATATAGACCAATGTGCTGGCCATACCCTGTAAGACATTTAAAGACCTGCCATTTGTCTGGCCAGTATCCATGAATCCCAACAAGAAGAACCCTGCATTCCCATGCCTTCCTTATAGCCTAAAGCAAGCTATCAGATGAATCTCTCACTTCATATTATATATCACTCACACTTCAAAGCCTACATATATATATCTAAAGGCTTATGGTGGTTTTCAAGGATGCCTGTGTATCCCAGATGAAAAAAATGCAAAACCAAATCTGAGATTTGGTAATATCGGAGCTGACCATCAAAGCACCATCCCAGTACCAACTTGCCTGAGTGGGGCAAGACTTCCCGTAACACACACAAGGGTCTATTCTAGGCCAACCGCACTGGTTAAAGCCTAAACATGTTCATAGTGAGGGAAAAAAACCATCTTACCATGTCTTTTACAGAAGTAAAAGGCTTTGTGGTTGGATGCGTGCAGTGAGAACTCGCTCTTCTCAACAAATTCTGCTGGTATCTTTGTCACTTCCAGCCATTTTATATGTAGACACTTAAATGCATCAATACCTTCTCTTTTCTTAAGTTTATTTATTTATTTTGAGAGAGAAAGAGAGAGTGAACAGGGGAGAGGCAGAGAGAGAAAGAAAGAGAATCCCAAGTAGGCTCTGCACCTTGGTGCAGAGCCTGACGTGGGACTCGAATTCACAAACCAGGAGATCATGACCTGAGCGGAAATCAAGAGTCAGATGCTTACCCAACTGAGCCACCAGGAACCCCTGCATCAGTATTTTCTAATCAGAATGTAAGGTTCTGTGACAAAAGTGAAATTCCCTTCCAAGTTGCACACTTGTTCTGTGAAGTTTGTGCAGATCCTTACAGGTTATGTCTATAGAACACAGCACCCTGGCACCCCCAAGGAGATCAAAAATGTGAAAACCTAGGGGCGCGTGGGTGGCTCAGTGGGTTAAGCGTCCGACTTCAGCCTAGGTCATGATCTCGCTGTTCTGAGTTTGAGCCCCACATCAGGCTCTGTGCTGATAGCTCAAAGCCCAGAGCCTGCTTCAGATTGTGTCTTCCTCTCTCTCTCTCTCTCTCTCTCTCTCTTTCTCTCGGTCCCTCCCCCATTCGTGCTCTGTCTCTGTCTCTCAAAAATTAATAAACATTAAAAAAAAATTTTAAAAACGTGAAAACCTTTGCTTGATATCCATGAATGCTAAGATACTACCTCCCTAGGGTGTGATGTTCTTCTCCCCAAATGTAGCAGATTTTCTCCTTCAGAACTGATGACATTAAAAGGTTGATTTCTTTAGCATGAAAAGTTTAAAGCATTGCAACTTTAGACTCAGTTGGGAGCTGAGCAAAACCATAACCCCCCAGTGGTGCTGAAGTCAATGGCACGTTCAGAATGGCCAGCAAACACATAAAGCACAACTCTGCTTGCCATGTTAAACTCTCCCCGACCCCACCCCCAAAATGCCATCTGCCTGACACACTGCCTTTTGGGATTGTTCATGAGCAAGTTCGCTGTTATTTATGATTGTTAGCCAAAACCCATATGGAAATGTAGCTTGATATGAGCGCCTCTTGACAATAAAAAGTCTTGAATTTAACTTCTTTCAGCACCATGATAGGACACAGTGTGAATGTTCTTAGTATCTCTCTGCTGTTGCATGTCTTGATTGGGCACTGTGTTGTAGAAAGAACCAAGTTATCAGCAAACTGCCCTGCTATCCAACCTGTCTTTGGATGATCTTTTAAGCAGTAACAGGGGGCCCCCCTGGTTTAAAAATTTCAGATTTAACTTTCATTCACTTAATTGATTGTAGGGTCAGAGCATATGCAAGCATTTTTATTTTTCTGATGATGTTTAATTTTTTAAAAACTCCCTATTTCTTTTCTGTGTTAGCTTCCTGAAAGGGCTGTCATAACAAAGAACCACCAACTGGGTGGCTTAAAACAGCAGGAAGTTATTGTCACATATTTTTTGAAGCCAGAAATCTGAAATGAAGGTGTTTAGGGTCCATCCCAATGATCTCATTTCAGAGACCCTATCTCCAAATCCAGGCACATTCTGAGATATGGGGGGAGGGGGGGGGCTTCAACACGATGTTTTGGGAAAACACAATTCAAGTCATAATACCCTCTTGCAAAAATATCAAGACAGATAGATGACAAGGTGATAAAGCAGATATGAATTAATTTTTTTTTAACGTTTTATTTATTTTTGAGACAGAGAGAGACAGAGCATGAACGGGGGAGGGTCAGAGAGAGAGGGAGACACAGAATCGGAAGCAGGCTCCAGGCTCCGAGCCATCAGCCCAGAGCCCGACGCGGGGCTCGAACTCACGGACCGCGAGATCGTGACCTGAGCTGAAGTCGGCCGCTTAACCGACTGAGCCACCCAGGCGCCCCAAGCAGATATGAATTAAGATAGGCTGACAAGTTTAAAGAGGGTATCTTTGTATCTGTCTTTTGATTTCTACTCACACAGGTAATATACTAGTGTTGCCAAGTACCTAATAGATTCATAAATATTCGTTGCCCCTCCCCCCTGCCACCTACTGCTTCACACACATATTAGAAGATTAAGATAGTTGCATTTGTCATATGATTGACTCTTCTGCTCAGCAGTTTTCTGCTGCCACCCCCGACTTTCTCATTCCCCACTTTCCTTCTCTTTAGAAAAAACCATCTTATTCTCAAGACTCAATGGATAGATGTGAGCTTTGTGATACAAGGGACTAGATTCCCTCCTGGTTAGAAACCAACAGTGCTGGTACTGTGTAAGGGAATCCCAAGAAAAGCTTCTATTTGGGGACATAGGGCTTGAACCCTAGCCCCACTGGTCAACACAGTTCTTAAACGTGCAATAACCAGACCTGAGACAAATAGCTACCGTGGTGGACGGCTGAAAACAGACAAGAGACAAGAAAACAAAGCAAAGATAACCAGCATTCACTGGGCACGTGTTGTGTGTGGCAGGGGAGTTTACCCAAAAAGAAAAAGAGAAAGACAGAAGATGAGACCCTCGGTGCCTAACAACAGACATAAGTCTGGTCTCACCGTTTGGCCAACAGGTCAGAGTCAGAGCCCACTGAGCGGCCCTGTCTCTGGCTTCTGCTGCACCTGTCTGTTCTTCCCACCACTTTCTTCCAGATCATCAACAGAAGTCTCCATCAGTGTACGCGTGGGGTGGGCGGGGTGGCTCCCGCTCCAGGGGGAGAGCCCTGCACACTTCCCTTTGGCCACTGGCCTCTTACCCCACACTCAGCCTCAGGCTTCTGTGCAAGCCGGCAAGCTCCAGGCATCAGCTGCCCTGGTGGGATATCACTGCTGAGAAAAGCTGCAAAGATAGGACAAGCCTCAAGCACACAATGTGAAGAGGATGGCTAATACAGAGAAAAGAACATCTAGGGGACATTATCGGACAGGAAATCCCTGAAGGACTATAGAAGGAGTAGGAGGCAGAAGTAGGAAGGAGTTGGGATGGAATAGTGCCTCCTGTGCATTTTTCATCCCAGCCACCATAGGAGGCAGATACTAGGATTATCCCTGTTTTCCAGAAGACTGAGGTCTAGAAAGAGTAAATAGCTTGATGGTCTACAACATAGCTGGTGGAAGAACTGAGATGCAAATCTGGGTCTGCCTACCTCCAGAGGCCAAGACCAAAAAAAAGAGCACCTACTATATTCTATGTGGAGACTAGAGAAGGAACCATTTAAGGGGCGCCTGCGTGGCTCAGATGGTTAAGTGTCCAACTCTAGGTTTTGGCTCAGGTCACAATCTCAAGGTTCATGACTTTGAGCCCCACATTGGGCTCCATGCTGAAGTGTGGAGCCTGCTTGGTATTCTCTTTCTCTCTCTCTCTCTCTCTCTCTCTCTCTCTCTCTCTCTCTGTCCCTCCCAATCTCTCTCTCTCTAAGTAAATAAACAAAAGAGACAGAATCACTTAAGAAAATGGAGTTAAATGTTTTTTCATGACCTCGATGATCTCTTTTAAATTCTCCCAGAACTTATTTTAAATTCTAAATTTTAGTTTAATTTTAAATTCTCCCTCAATGTATTATTACTAAAAATAATAAAGCTTCTCAGTATGAAAGCACAGAGCTGGGTCCTTCAAGTTACAGAGTCTGGATTAGAACAAGAGAATTCCTGTCCTCTCTTACTTTCCAAACTCTCTTTAGATTCATGCATATGGTGATATATTCTCAACACCTGTGAACACCTTACAAGTTAGGTATACATTACTTTATTTGAAGAATATATGGATTGAGAAACTCATTCTTTAGGTCATTCATGAAGATTCACACTGACTCCCAAAGCCACAGGGATATCAGAGTTGGAAAATGGTGTACTTTAAATAGTTTTCCTCATACTAAAAAGCTACTGGTTAGAAGCCCTCAAGCTGGAATAAACTTAGTGTGTCAGATCAAAATATCTAGACTTTTCCAGTTTCATTTTAGCAAACCGTGATCTCATATAATGTCCTGCCAAGGCCTAAAACAACTGCTGTCTAGTGACCTAGTTATTCAGAGGACTAATCTGATGTTTTGTTCCTATCTTTTGGAAACCAGAGGTAATAAAGGATTAACCCCTGACAAATAGAATTCCAGTTTAATCCTACACCTAGGAGGTCTGCTAACTGCATCAGCATCGATGTCCATTCATATGTAATTCAGGATCTGTGATGCTGAAATATTAAACTTTATTTTTAAATCAAGATGCTATGTGTACACTTAGAAGAATGAATCTCTCCTAACTCACTCTCCTGTTGGACAGACAGTGAGGAAGACCATGGGTCAAGGAAAAGTAATGATGTGTGGCTTTGCCTGATGCCTCATGGGGCAGGCATTTCATTTGGGCTGGGTAGGAAGACAGGGAAATACAGAAGACATTGTACTTTCTCTTCAGGGGTTTGGACCACACTGTGTTCAAGAACTAGTTTTTATCCATAGGTGTGGAAGGGATGTAAATGAGATGTGTGTGTTGGTGGGGGGGAGGGAGAGAGAGGGAGAATATGTGTGTAAAGAGAATGTGCAATGCACACTGGTGGGGAAACCTTGAAGGGAGCTTCACTGGAAAAGCAGACTGTACTGTAAAGCCTCCGAGGAAAGAAAGGAAGCTGGTGGCTTAGGAGGACATTGGGCTTACCTCATCCTGCTGATTGCTTAGATTCCACCCACATCTGCCTAAATAACCCAGAAAACCACTGGAAGACTAGCTGAATAGACTCTCTGGAGCCAAGCGTAGACAAGAGGCCCACAGAAGAGGGTAGGAAGGGCAGAGAGGCAGTGCACGCTACACGGACTGGTGGGAGGGAGCTGGGGCGGTGGAGGGGCAGCCCGCCCGGCAAGGCAGAGCCCCCAAGTCTGGCTTGCAAAAGCGGAGGGGCCAGACGGACTGTGTTCTGACAGCCAGCCGGACTTCACATCCAGAATGTTGTAAGTCAACAGCTCTGCTCGGAAAGCGGGAGGGCGCGAGGACACTGGGAGGGAGAGGTGTTGAGCCCTGGAAGACAGAGCTCAGCTCGGCGGGGAACAAATGCGTTGGCCAGCACCATTGCCCTCTCCCACCCACCCCAGCCAAAATTCCAAAGGGAACCAGTTCACGGCACCAAACTTGCTTGCACTGCGCAAACGCCCAACGTTGTACTTCTGTGGATCCATCCTTCCAATGGGCCTGCCTCCCTCCTGGTGCTGCAGGGCCTCTCCCACAGGGGACCACCGACAGCAAAGCTGGCTAAGCTTGCCCCTCCCGCCCCTTTGCACCTTGTGGATCCACCCCATCTGATACGCCCTTGGCCAGATCCCATCAAAGCAGCTCCACAAGCCTGGCAGTGTGCAAGCAGCCCAGACAGGGGCCACACCACTCCACAGTGAGTCCTGCCCCTAGGAGAGGGGAAGATAAGGTACACACTAGTCTGACTGTGGCCCCAGCGGTGGGCTGAGAGCAGACATTGGGTCTGACTGCGGCCCACCCAGCTACCACAGGGACTACCCAAAATGACGAAACAGAAGAATTTTCCTCAAAAGAAACTCCAGGAAGTAGCGACAGCTAACGAACTGATCAAAACCGATTTAAGCAAAATAATGGAACAAGAATTTAGAATAATAGTCATAAAATTACTCGCTGGGCTTGAAAAAAGCATAGAGGACAGCAGAGAATCTACTGCTACAGAGATCAAGGGACTAAAAAATAGTCATGAGGAACTAAAAAATGTTATAAATGAGGTGCAAAATAAAATGGAGGCTGCTTCAGCCTCTCACAGACTGAAGGGGCAGAGGGGAGAATAGGTGAATTAGAAGATAAAATTATGGAAAAAGAGGAAGCTGAGAAAAAGGAAGATAAAAAAATCCAGGATAATGAGGGGGATAATTAGAGAACTAAGTGATTCAATCAAACAGAACAATATCCATATCACAGGAATTTCAAAAGAAGAAGAAGAGAGAGAAAGGGGCTGAAGATGTACTTGAACAAATCATAGCTGAGACCTTCCCTGATCTGGTGAAGGAAACAGGGATTGAAATCCAAGAGGCACAGAGAACTCCCTTCAGACATAACTTGAATCAATCTTCTGCATGACATATCATAGTGAAACTGGCAAAATACAAGGATAAAGAGAGAATTCTGAAAGCAGCTAGGGATAAACAGGCCC
Organism: Neofelis nebulosa; assembly: GCF_028018385.1. Lineage (NCBI taxonomy): Eukaryota > Metazoa > Chordata > Mammalia > Carnivora > Felidae > Neofelis > Neofelis nebulosa. The sequence continues at coordinate 128,688,050 of NC_080789.1, forward strand.
TAACTTCCAAAGGTAGACACATCAGGGTAGTAGCAGACCTATCTACTAAAACTTGGCAGACCAGAAAGGAATGGCAGGAAATCTTCAATGTGATCAACAGAAAAAATATGCAGCCAAGAATCCTTTATCCAGCAAGCCTCTCATTCAGAATAGAAGGAGAGATAAAGGTCTTCCCAAACAAACAAAAACTGAAGGAATTCATCACCACTAAATCAGCGCTACAAGAGATCCTAAGGGGGACTCTGTGAGTGAAATGTTGCAAGGACCACAAAGTACCAGAGACATCACTACAAGCATGAACCCTACAGACATCACAATGACTCTAAACCCATATCTTTCAATAATAACACTGAATGTAAATGGACTAAATGCTCCAATCAAAAGACATACGGTATCAGAATGGATAAAAAAAACAAGACCCATCTATTTGCTGTCTACAAGAGACGCATTTTAGACCTGAGGACACCTTCAGATTGAAAGTGAGGGGATGGAGAACTATCTATCATGCTACTGGAAGTCAAAAGAAAGCTGGAGTAGCCATACTTATATCAGACAAACTAGACTTTAAATTAAAGGCTGTAACAAGAGATGAAGAAGGGCATCATATAATAATTACAGGGTCTATCCATCAGGAAGAGCTAACAGTTATAAATGTCTATGCACCGAATACAGGAGCCCCCAAATATATAAACAATCACAAACATAAGCAACCTTATTGATAAGAATGTGGTAATTGCAGGGGACTTTAATATCCCACTTACAACAACGGATAGATCATGTAGACACAGGATCAATAAAGAAACAAGGGCCCTGAATGATACATTGGACCAGATGGACTTGACAGATATATTTAGAACTCTGCATCCCAAAGCAACAGAATGTACTTTCTTCTCGAGTGCACATGGAACATTCTCCAAGATAGATCACATACTAGGTCACACAACAGCCCTTCATAAGTATAAAAGAATTGAGATCATACCATGCACACTTTCAGACCACAATGCTATGACACTTGAAATGAACCACAGGAAAAAGCCTGGAAAACCTCCAAAAGCATGGAGGTTAAAGAACACCCTACTAAAGAATGAATGGGTCAACCAGGCAATTAGGGAAGAGATTAAGAAATATATGGAAACAAATGAAAATGAAAATACAACAATCCAAATGTTTTGGGATGCAGCGAAGGCAGTCCTGAGATGAAAATACATTGCAATCCAGGCCTATCTCAAGAAACAAGAAACATCCCAAATACAAAATCTAACAGCACACCTAAAGGAAATAGAATCAGAACAGCAAAGACACCCAACACCCAGCAGAAGAAGAGAAAAAATAAAGATCAGAGCAGAAATAAACAATATAGAGTCCCCCCCAAAAAACAGTAGAACAGATCAATGAAACAAAGAGTTGCTTTTTTGAAAAAATAAACAAAATCGAGAAACCTCTGGCCAAGTTTCTCAAAAAGAAAAGAGAGAGGACCCAAATAGATAAAATCATGAATGAAAATGGACTTATTATAACCAATCCCTCAGAAACACAAGCAATTATAAGGGAATACTATGAAAAATTATATGCCAACAAACTGGATAACCTGGAAGAAATGGACAAATTACTAAGCACCCACACACTTCCAAAACTCAAACAGGAAGAAATAGAAAATTTGAACAGACCCATAACTTGGGTTATGAAGAAATTGAATCAGTTATCAAAAATCTCCCAAGAGGGGCGCCTGGGTGGCGCAGTCGGTTAAGCGTCCGACTTCAGCCAGGTCACGATCTCACGGTCCGTGAGTTCGAGCCCCGCGTCAGGCTCTGGGCTGATGGCTCAGAGCCTGGAGCCTGTTTCCGATTCTGTGTCTCCCTCTCTCTCTGTCCCTCCCCGTTCATGCTCTGTCTCTCTCTGTCCCAAAAATAAATAAAAAAACGTTGAAAAAAAAAAAAAATTTAAAAAAATCTCCCAAGAAATAAGAGTCCAGAACCAGATGGCTTCCCTGGGGAATTCTACCAGAGGTTTAAAGCAGATATAATACCTATCCTTCTCAAGCTGTTCCAAAAAATAGAAAGGGAAGGAACACCTCCAAACTCGTTCTATGAAGCCAGCATTATTTTGATTCCCAAACCAGACAGAGACCCTGCAAAAAAAGAGAACTACAGGCCAATATCCCTGATGAATATGGATGCAAAGATTCTCAACAAGATACGAGCAAATTGAATTCAACAGCATATAAAAGGAATTATTCACCATGCTCAAGTGGGATTCATTCCTGGGCTGCAGGGCTGGTTCAATATTCGCAAATCAATCAGTGTGATACATCACATTAATAAAAGAAAAGAACCATATGATCCTGTCAATTGATGCAGAAAAAGCATTTGACAAAATTCAGCATTCTTTCATAATAAAAACCCTCGAGAAAGCTGGGATAGAAGGAACATGCTTAAACATCATAAAAGCCATTTATGAAAAGCCCACAGCTAATATCGCCCTCAATGGGGAAAAACTGAGAGCTTTCCCCCTGAGATCAGGAACACGACAGGGATGTCCTCTCTCACCACTGTTAACATAGTGTTGGGAGTTCTAGCATCAGCAATCAGGCAACAAAAGGAAATCAAGACATCCAAATTGGCAAAGATGAAGTCAAGCTTTCACTTTTTGCAGATGATATATTATACATGGAAAACCTGAAAGACTCCACCAAAAGTCTGCTAGAACTGATACATGAATTCAGCAAAGTTGCAGGATACAAAATTAATGTACAGAAATCAGTTGCATTCTTATAGACTAATAATGAAGCAACATAAAAACAAATAAAGAAACTGATCCCATTCACAATGGCACCAAGAATCATAAAATACCTACGAATAAACCTAACCAAAGATATAAAAGATCTGTATGCTGAAAACTATAGAAAGCTTATGAAGAAAATTGAAGACGATACAAAGAAATAGAAAAACATACCATGCTCATAGACTGGAAGAATAAATATTGTTAAAATGTCAATACTACCCAAAGCAATCCACACACTCAATGCAATCCCAATCAAAATTGCACCAGCATTTTTCTCGAAGCTAGAACAAGCAATCCTAAAATCTGTATGGAAACACAAAAGACCCCGAGTAGCCAAAGTAAAATTGAAGAAGACGACCAGAGCGGGAGGCATCACAATCCCAGACTTTAGCCTCTACTACAAAGCTGTAATCATCAAGACAGCATGGCATTGGCACAAAAACAGACACACAGACCAATGGAATAGAATAGAGACTCCAGAATTGGACCCACAAAAGTATGGCCAACTAATCTTTGACAAAGCAGGAAAGAATAGCCAATGGAAAAAAAGTCTCTTTAACAAATGGTGCTGGGAGAACTGGACAGCAACATTCAGAAGAATGAAACTAGACCACTTTCCTACACCATTCACAAAAATAAACTCAAAATGGATAAAGGACCTGAATGTGAGACAGGAAACCATCAAAACCCTAGAGGAAAAAGCAGGAGAAAACCTCTCTGACCTCAGCCGCAGCAATTTCTTACTTGACACATCTCCAAAGGCAAGGGAATTAAAAGCAAAAATGAACTATTGGGACCTCATGAAGATAAAAAGCTTCTGCACTGCAAAGGAAACAACAAAACTAAAAGGCAACCAACAGAATGGGAGAAGATATTTGCAAATGACATATCAGACAAAGGGCTATAGTATTCAAAATCTATAAAGAACTCACCAAACGCCACACCCGAAAAACAAATAATCCAGTGAACAAATGGGCAGAAAACATAAATAGACACTTCTCTAAAGAAGACATCCAGATGGCCAACAGGCACATGAAAAGATGCTCAATGTCGCTCCTTATCAGGGAAATACAAATCAAAACCATACTCAGATACCACCTCACGCCAGTCAGAGTGGCCAAAATGAACAAATCAGGAGACTATAGATGCTGGAGAGGATGTGGAGAAACGGGAACCCTCTTGCACTGTTGGTGGGAATGCAAACTGGTGCAGCCGCTCTGGAAAACAGTGTGGAGGTTCCTCAAAAAATTAAAAATAGATCTACCTTATGACCCAGGAATAGCACTGCTAGGAATTTATCCAAGGGATACAGGAGTGCTGATGCATAGGAGCACTTGTACCCCAATGTTGATAGCAGCACTTTCAACAATAGCCAAATTATGGAAAGAGCCTAAATGTCCATCAACTGATGAATGGATAAAGAAGTTGTGGTTTATATATACAATGGAATACTACTTGGCAATGAGAAAGAATGAAATATGGCCTTTTGTAGCAATGTGGATAGAACTGGAGAGTGTTATGCTAAGTGAAATAAGTCATACAGAGAAAGACAGATACCATATGTTTTCACTCTTATGTGGATCCTGAGAAACTTAACAGAAGACCATGGGGGAGGGGAAGGGGATAAAAAGCTAGAGAGGGAGGGAGGCAAACCATAAGAGACTCTTAAAAACTGAGAATAAACTGAGGGTTGATGGGGGGTGGGAGGGAGGGGAAAGTGGGTGATGGGCATTGAGGAGGGCACCTGTTGGGATGAGCACTGGGTGTTGTATGGAAACCAATTTGACAATAAATTTCATGTTTAAAAAAAGAATTTCAGAAAGAAAAAAATAAAAATAAAGCCTCCTAAGGAACATTCCACTAGCCTCAATGCTCAGACATGCAGAAGCGCCATGCTGCGGACAGGGATGGGCACCATGTGGCGGTCTGGTGAGTGAGAAGCGGCCTTTCCTTCAGGGCAGACTGAGATCTGCAGCATGGAGATTAGAAAAGGGAAGCTTGGTAGAATGAGCAAACTGAGGACGGGAGTAAGGAAGCAAACACTCCGTGGGTACTCTTCCCAAGGATAATGGGAAAGTCTTTCCCGCCTACACAGCAGTGCCTTTCAGGGATTTCATTTCAGTGGAATTCGATCCGCGCTTCAACAGCAGACTGCAGGAATGGCCTGGATTCTTCACTCTTCTCCGTGTCTATGCCCTCTGCCATGTTGGCTTTGTTATTCCCCCATCAAAAGGCCCCCCATCCTTCTCTACCATGAGTCTGAGTTCGGCCACGTGACACACTTTGGCCAGTGGGATGTTAGCAGATGGGAAGCTTGCAGAGGCATGAAAAGATGTATACATAATAAAGCTTGCTGTCCATTAATTCTGCCATCAACAGAAGGACATGCCAGGGGCAAGCTCTTTGCACCAGGAGGAAGGTGAGAGACACATGGAACAGAACCACCCCCACCCAAGCCCAGTGTAGATCACCTGACCCCTGCCAATAAGCGGTTTGTCTGAGAGAAAGACAAGCTTGCAGAAGCCCTCATGCAGAGGCCAGTCTTCACCACCACGCTGTGCGGTTCCTGTGAAGGATAAAGGTGCTAGGCAAATAAAGGGAGGTATGACACGCCCTGGAATCTTCCTCCACTCTAGCTTGTGTGAGGCGAGGGCGTCCCATTGAGGCGCCCATGTCCAGGAGTTCCCAGCAGTAAGCAGGGCCCATGGTGGCCTGGGAGCGGAGAGGGTCTTCCTCTTCAACCTCCGTTCCACCACCCTGTCCCCTGCCCGGTCACACGACAGATCTTGAGACAGGATAATTCTCCCCAACTAGAGGAGGGTTCCCATGCCGAAAAGGGAGAAATCACTCTTGGGCTACATGTCATGATTTAAGTATAATGATGTATGACACATGTGAAAATACATTCATATTATATGTGTGTGTAAATGTATATATATATATATGTGCATGGAACATTTTGAAAATGTGTATGGGCAAGTGTAACAGGTATATATGGATGGAACTGTAACAGGGTAAACAGTATGTTAGCAACTCTTCAATTCTTTGAAGTGCTGTCATGTTCAGACTTCATTATAGTCTGCTTTTACAATGATAGTATTACTATAAAGCTGAAACTTCTCATGAACTATTAAAAATTCCTGCTTTGAACTCCAGACCTTCCTCCAGTCAAGTAAACACATATACCTGTAAGTTACATAGCACAAGCAGACATATTGCATTCTGCACGTTATTTTTACCTGTACAAGCTAAGAACATGTCAATTGATTAAAATAATATTCTCTTGATCACACACAGATACGCTATTAGATGCCTCACTGTAAGCTTAGAATATGGGCATCCAGCTTTTTGGATGGTGTGAACAAATAGCTTTCCATATAAAATTAGGTCCGTTTTGTGCTTGGTAATTTGTAAGCCCTAAGTTCTAAGAAGAAAAGCCTAATTCAACATCTTCATCAGTGGTGGCCGCCGTACCTGTCTGGAGTCATGCCCTGGACACTGCCCGTCACAGTCTTGTTCCCTTGCCATACTCCAAGCCCCGACACTCAGCAAGGCATTGAGTACCAGAGAAAGGACCTCTTCGTGTCCTCCCTTATTCTGTATTTAACCAGACCCTCAGTCTTTTGTGCCATCGTGGCTCCCTCTCCTTCCTCATACCCAATGAGTCATGTCCCACCAAGGCTTCTTTCCTTTTTTTTTCTTAATGTTTATTTTTGAGAGACACAGAGACAATGTGAGTGGGGAAAGGGCAGAGAGAGAGAGGGAAACACAGAACCCGAAGCAGACTCTAGGCTCTGAGCTGTCAGCACACAGCCCGACGCAGGGCTGTAACTCAGGAACTGTGAGATCATGACCTGAGCTGAAGTCGGATGCTTAACTGACTGAGCCACCCAGGCGCCCCAAGACTTCTGTGTCTTGAAGTCACCCTGCTATCACCACCTTCACCGTCAGAGAAGATGGCAGAGTAGAAAGATCTTGAGCTCACGTCATCCCACGGACACAAGATAACAACTATATTCATATAACTAACTCTGAAAACAACCTGAAGACTATTAATACCACCAGAATAAGCCATTATATAGAGTATTGCTCTAGCTGCTTAACCAAGGTCTCTCTTTCTCTCTCTTCAACACACACACACACACACACACACACACACACACACCTCTTCATCCTTAATACTATTGTCTGTGAAAGAGTCATTACTGGTAAATTGTCCCTTTCAATCTAGAACCAAGATTTTCCTTTGATATAAGCTACCATATTTTTTTAATCTAGTCCTTTCGACCCCACTCTAAGTATCCTTTTTCCCTCATGATACCATCACCCTTATATGTATATCCAAGGGGCAGGAGAAAAAACACACTCCACCAAGTATTCATCACTGAAGTTGCAATTTCGCGTCTCCTGCTTTTGAGTTCACATGGGCCAAGAAGAAAAAAAAAAAAACTCACTGAGTTGTGTTTTGCTCAAGACAAAAATTATGAGGAGGGAGAAGGAGTGAAGGGTTACATCTGGAGAGAGTTAAGTTCTGTGGCTGGAAGAGCAGCTGGGACGATGTAATGCGGCAGCTTCCTCCCGCAGCCATGATGCTTTAGCTTGAAAATGCGTGGGTTGTTGAGTGGTATGGGTTTTATTTGGAAAGAAGGAATAGAGTGTGCCTTCAGAGAGGAAATTTAACAGTTTATTCATGTTCTTCAACCACTTTTTGCCCTAAATTTATTGACCAGGAAGACACTGTTAACAAAAATTGGGAGGTCTTGAGGAAACTCTAAATCTCCCACAACTGTTAATTCTTGGGCACGATTAGAGCTTTTGACAAGATTTTGTGGAGTGCCTTTTTTAAATGTTCAAAAACATAACGTCTTTTTTTTGGTCCCTCTTTGATGCTTGTACTGCTCTTGCTTTACTTACTTCAGCACTAAGCAGCCTGATAATTCAAGCCAGGCATGGAGGGATGGCGACCAATGGCCTTGAGGGTTGTTTGCAATGGTGTTCCTCAAATATCCTGGCCTTTGTTGGAATCACCTGAGAACCTATCGTCCCTTCTCTTCCTCTCTTATCGGTCTACCTGCACTGTTTGATTAATGATCAAGAGTAATTCGGCCACATAAAATCGCTATGAAATGGAAAAGTTTCCACCTGAGCATAAAACAATGTTTTATCTACGCTAACACATGACCTACTATGCAAACTGCTGGCCCAATTTCCTTAGGGGAAAAAGTTTGCCAAAATATTCTAACCTCCTTCAGATTTAATGGAGACACATGCTTAGAAACACTCTTTTATCTACAAATACTTTAGGTTTCAAGAGATGGTTCTCAAGTGGATTTGTTAATAAGTTCGAAGGTGGCAATTCCTGAGGTGTCTCCTCCAAAGCAGAGAGTGGATCTAGGAGTCTTGAAAGAGGGGCATCAACTTCTCCCACTTACTGAGAAATTCTCTCTCAGGAAGAATCTCGCATTCCATGACTTTCCTTCAGAGCATTTCTCTCAGAGAAAGGTCAGTGCAGGCTGACCTCTTCATCTCTCCCCTGCCCCTAGGATCACCTGGTCCCAGGCGCTCTCTGTGAGGCCAAAGCCAAAGGTTGTGCCCTGTTCATCTCTAGTTCTCAGCCATTTGTGCTCAGCTGACCAACCCGCCATTTTGCAACTAGTCTCTTCTCCTGGATTTTGAATCACTGCACACACCTATCTCCCTTCTCACTGACCTCTCCTCCTTTGTCTTTTTTGAGTTTCTCCAAGTCATTTGTCCTTCTCCATTCATCGCTCAACTTCTAAATCTTGGGGTTTTGTAGCGCTCCATTTGGATATACTTACACCCTCTCTAGATGACCTCCGACAGTCCATGGATTTAGATGCCATCTCTATGAAAAGGACACCGTGGCTTTAGCCTCAGGTATGCCATCCAGGCTCACCCACCATCCAACTCCTATTCAACTTGTCTGCTTGGACATCTAATGGGAATCTCAAATTTAATATATTCAAAGTCTACTATGAAATTACCTCGTTTGTTTTATGTTTATTCCTTTTTGTCCGTCTCCTGCCACCCACTTAAATAGCAAGGACCAGGTCTATTGTTTCCACTACCATATCCCCACACATAGATCAAAGTTTAGCACATGCTAAGGGTTCAACAAATATTTAACTGAATGAAAAAATCTTTTTGAGAAAAAAAAGAGTAGCTTCAAAAGGACAAATATTATTCCACTTACATGAGGTATCTAGAATAGTCAAATCACACAGACACAAAGTAGAATAGTGGTGGCCAGGGGCTGTATGGGTTGGGGAAATGGGGAGTTAGTGTTTAATGGGTGCAGAGTTTCAGTTGGATATGAAAATTTTCTGGAGATGAATGGTTGTAATTGTTGCCCAACAATGTGAATGCACTGAACTGAACACTTACAAATGGTTAAAATGGTAAGTACTATGTTACACAGATCATATCTCAATAAACAAAAAGAAACAGCTCCATCAATATTGAAAATCAGCTGAGGGAAATAAATCTCTTCACTGAGGACATCCACAAATGTCACAGGAAAACTCCTTAATGCCTAAAATGCTCATACTTTTGGCCACCTACTTACCCAAACAGGACTTGATCCATGGACATACCCATGGCTTGTCCCAAAACTTTCTGCAGGACTTCCACCATGTATACTCTTTAAGTTCAACACACTGCCAGCCTTCTCTTAGGAAATGTTAGGTTAATAACCATCTATTTTACTGCTGAGTCCTACAGCCAGCACTCGCCATGTTTTCCTTTTTTTTAATGAATTTATTTATTTATTTATTTATTTATTTATTTGAGAGTGAGTGTGAGCAGGGGAGAGGGGTAGGGAGTTGGGGGAGAGAGAGGAGGGTGGGGGAGAGAATCTTAAGCAGGCTCCACGCTCATTGTTGGGTTCGATCCCTCAACCCTGGGATCACACTCTGAGCCAAAATCAAGAGTTGGTCCCTCAACTGACTAAGCCACCCAGGCACGCCACCATGCTTTCCATTTTGTCAATCAAAGTTTAGCACAACTGGGGTGCCTGGATGGCTCAGTCGGTTAAGTGTCGACTTCAACTCAGGTCATGATCTCGCGGTTTGTGAGTTCGAGCCCCACGTCGGGCTCTGAGCTGTCAGCACAGAGCCTGGAGCCTGCTTTGGATTCTGTGTCTCCTTCTCTCTCTGCCCCTCCAATGCTCACCCTCTGTCTCTCTCAGTCTCTCAAAAATAAATAAACATTAAAAACATTGTTTTAAATACTTTAAAAAAAAGTTTAGCACAACTTTCCTTCTTTTCTTGCTACTTTTGAAGATTACATGGGCATGGACTTTTCACATATTATAAGATTTTCCTTCTCTTTCAGAATCATACCTACCCCCAAAGAATTCATCCATGATGTGTGTCTAACTTCTGTCCTTTTCTGACAGAAGTTGTGCTTTGTCACATTTTCCTGTGTTGTGTTTTCTCTAATACCCTCCCATCATAACTGTGGCCCTTCCTTGCCAGTGTTCTCAACAGTGTCACAGCTTTTGCACTTATTGGCCATGTCAGGTTAATAATGTCCCAAAACACATGATGATGAAACACAGCATAGAGAACACAACTAGACTACTGATCGAAGTGAGGCCCGTGTGCCATCTGCTGATGCAGGGGAGGAATCGGTATATTCTAGAAGGACAAACTTGTGGCCTGGGAGCCACAACGCAGCCTGGGGACATGACTTTTATCGTTTGTTTGGATTTATTTGGCCCATAAAGTACTTTTTTAAAAAATTTGTTTTCTATATGTAAAGCTCTGGAGCTGCCCAGATAAATATCCAGATTTATGACCTTGTTTGAAAAATTAGAAGATCAACAATTGGGTCTCTATTCTGCAGCAGGAAGCAGCTGGCCCTTAGCAACAGGGCCTTTCCGACCAACATGAGCTCTCTTGTTAACCACAGTCCCCACCCAGCCCACTGGCCCATGGCATCCATGACCCACTTGGTCTCAACAAGCACTTGAATTAGAAGTCCCCCCACCCCGCCGTGTGAACGGAAGGAAGCCTCAATCCAGGATGAAGCCTCCTAAGCGAGGCCTCCACACAGAGAAAATTTTGTTCTTTGATGTGGAATAACCCAGTGACAAATATGCCTCAACTAATAAAACCGCCAATGTGTATAAAATCAAGTTGGTGAGTTTTTAAGAAATAAATTAACTATGGATAAGCAACAAGAAAACCAAACAAATTTTTTTAGTGAAGTCAAATCATTAAAAAAAATTTACTGCGCTTTAAAAAAACAACCTCCTGGTAATATTTAAACTCCTAATAGTTGATGTTTTCAAATGAGGAAGAGAAGAATTTCATAATGCTAAGAAATATAATGTAGAGCACACAGAGACAGAAGTGACATCTGCTACCTCAAAATTCCACCATAGGGTACTGTCTTCCTGATCGAATCCTGACACTAACAGTCAGACAGATTCAAAGTGACCGCATGTCTATAAAGAGCTATAAGCGGTGGTGTTGGGAACGGGCTTGCTTTCCCACAGATCTTCTTAAAGATGAAAAAGTGACTGGTTGTGCATAGACACAGACTCTATGATGAAAATAGGTGGAAGGAGTTTATTGGCTCATGTCACAGAGAAATTCAAGGGCTCTGAGCTCCTCACGTTGCCTTTAGTTTGGGGCTCTCTATAGTGGTAAGACGGCTCCCCACATCTCCAGGGTTTAGGCCCATAAGCCTCTCTTCCAAAGGTCCCAGAAAAAGGCTTTTACTCTTAATTCACTCGGGTATAGCCACCTCTTAAGGAAAAACTATGACCAGGCAAATGCAATGTTCCAGGTGGCCAGGTCTGAAATCACACACTCACCTGATACAAAGGAGGAAAACTTCTGCAGGTCGGAAGTCTGAAGTGAGTCTCACGGGGCTGACGTCAGTGTTAGGAGGATGATGTTCCCTCGGGAAACTCCACAGGAATCTGTTCCCTTGCCTTTTCCAGCTTCCAGAGAACACTGGTCTTCCTTGGCTTGCGGCCCCTTCCTTCATCTTCAAAGCCAACAGCCCAGCATCTGCCAGTCTCTCTCTTTGATTCTGACCTCTGTGTCCACCTCTCTGGTCACTTGAAAGGACTCTTGTGACAACAATGGTCCCAACAGATAATCCAGAATAATCTTACTTCAAGATTATTGCACCTGATCTGCATCCTTACTTTCCCCTTGACATGAAACATGGCATATTCTTAGGTTCCATGGATTCAAACATGGGTGTACTTGGGGTGGGGTGGGGTGGGGTGGGGGCTATTAATTAACTACCACAAAGTCCAAACAGAATCATCTTCTGTAATCTCAAAGTGCTCTAACTCTACACTGTCTGCTCAGGATTTCTTTATTCTTCACTCCTCCTCTGCTAAGTCCTTGCTTGTGAATTCATTCCCTTCTTCATTTACTAGATAACCAGGGAGGGCATTAGACCGAGGTGGCTCTAATGCTGTGGTGGCCAACAGAAGCACACCAAAATGTAAGCGTGTAAATGATTCAAGTCTACAGAATTCAAATCTGAGAACAACCAGTGACAAACAGACAACTAAGAATTCAGCTATAGGGGCACCTGGGTGGCTCGGTCAGTTAAACATCTGACTCTTCATTTCACCTCAGGTCACCATCTCATGGTTCGTGGGATGAACCCCATACCCAGCTCTGTGCTGACAGCGTGAAGCCTGCTTGTGTTTCTCTCTCTCCTTCTTTCTCTGTCCCTCCCCTGATCTCTCTCTCTCTCTCTCTCTCTCAAAATAAGTAACCATAAAAAAAAAAAAAAAGAATTAAGCTATAGCCAACCAAGTAATTTCCTTTCTTTATATGTAAGTCTTCCCTGGCTCCTGTCAGCCAAGTACTCCTAAACACTTCTGGTTTACCACTACCCAATTAGAATCAATCTTTGCTCAAATAAACTCTTAGAATTTTTAATACACCTTGGTTGGTTTATCTTCTAGCACTACCACAGGCAAAACACTGCACACGCATGGAATATACAACAGTAAAAAAAAAAGTTCCCTTCTCCGATGACATTCACAGTCTCGTGGATGAACAAACCATAAATAACCTGACCAATAAGCAGTATTTAAATACCTATTTATTATCAATCTATTTCTTTTTTTTTTTTAAACGTTTATTTATTTTTGAGACAGAGAGAGACAGAGCATGAACGGGGGAGGATCAGAGAGACAGGAAGACACAGAATCCGAAGCAGGCTCCAGGCTCTGAGCTGTCAGCACAGAGCCCGACGCGGGGCTTGAACTCACAGACCGCGAGATCGTGACCTGAGCCGAAGTCGGCCGCTTAACCGACTGAGCCACCCAGGCGCCCCATATTATCAACCTATTTCTATGGAGGCTTTAGTTTTTTCCAAACTGGTATGAAAATAATGGCGGTCTTCGAGATTGTCCTGCTCTCTGTTTTTTCTAACTGGAATCTCTGTCCACATTCCCCCTTGGTGGTCATCAGGACACGGAAGATAGGATGTGGCCTTGGCTGAAACTCAGTGGACAGGAAGTGGTACTTGCTGCCTGGAGTCTCAGTTGAGACAGATGCCCCCGGCGCAGAAACAGGGTGGCCTTGACTCTCTGCACGGCATCTTTACCTGACAATACCTCTGGACTCGTGCTCCCCACACCTGCCAGAGTGGCAGCTCAAGGGTATTTACATTTTTATCACTTCACATCAGACATCATGTTGGTTATATTAAGTAGTAAAGGCAAAATGGCTCAGGACAAATTGGGAGAAAGTGGGCAGTTCCCATGGGTCAAATGAAAGAGAGACAAGGAGACAATCACAGTTACACAGGATGGCTTCCCACTCTTTAAATACTATCTGCCTATCACCAACATTCCATCACATGGGAGCTTTAAGCTTTTAATTCAATCTTTCTGCTGTTTCATCTTGATCAAGTCTATGCCATAGTGTTGTTGTCTTTAGGAAGTGGGTAAAAATGTGGCAATCCTTCACGCAGCTGCAATGAGGTTATTTTTAAAGGAGTTTTAAGGCCTGGGGCAAGTCTTAGTACACAGGTCAAAGGGTTTTGTATACAATCACTAAAAATTCTTTCAATGCTTCTGTAGCTCAACCCGCATTTTAGCCTGTTATCACACCAGAATCATAGGTCCCTTGAAAACATGACCTTGAAACAATCCTTTTAATTATGTGTTGACAGCAACACTCTCTACTCCCTCCTTTTCCAGTTCACTTTCCTCCCCCAACAGAAATGACACAAATACTCACCCTGGAAGATCGCTTTGTGCTACAACACATGACCACGAACCTTAAATCTCAGCTGAGCTCCCCGTGTTGCTGAAACAAGTACTTAGCTTGTGCCCCCAGTGAGCAACATAATATGAGTGGTCATCAACTGTAACTTTGTTCGCTGTATTTCCTTGGAAGCCGCAGTCTGGGGGCCAGATTGCTAACAAGCCATCCCACGTGTCAGCCTTGGCTGCCTTCCTCTTGTCTAAAACTCTGCCTGATCATGTCATATTTTGATTCATTTCCTTTCCACTGCTATTTTTTTTCAATTTTTTAATGTTTATTTATTTTTGAGAGAGAGAGAGACAGAGTACGAGCAGGAGAGGGGCAAAGAGAGAGCAAGACACAGGATCCAAAACAGGCTCCAGGCTCTGAGCTGTCAGCACAGAGCCCGATGCGGGACTCGAACCCACAAACTGTGAGATCATGACCGGAGCCGAAGTCAGACACTTAACTGACTGATCCACTCAGGTGCCCCATCATTCTTTTTAATACTACCTGAAATAGATACTGCATTTACATCCAGAATGTAAGAAGGAATCCCTAAACCAGTATGAAAAAAAATAAAGAATCCAACAGAAAAAAATGGGCCGAGGCTCTCAAAAGGCAATGGACATAAGAGAAAATTAAAATGACCAGTAAGCATATAAAATGTAAATGGTAATAAAGGAAATCCAACCTTTAAAAAAATGAGAGGTCATTTTTTTCACCCAGGAGATTTGCAAACGTTAAAAGATTATATGGTGTATTGTCACAGAGACAGTTGGTTCTCATAAGCTGGGTAAGAATACAAATTTGTAAAACTTTTGTGGCAGTATGCAATAAAACGTTAAATACCCATCACCTGACGACTCAGCAATGCCCATCGCTGAATACCTACTCTAGTAGACTCTGGAGTAGAGAAGGTAGGCATGTGCATACCATGACATCACTGTTCTATTGGCAGTAGTAAAATTTGGAGAAGTACCTAAATGTCGATTCACATTGCTAGTTGTTTTTTTTTTTAATTTTTTTTATGCTTATTTATTTTTGAGAAAGAGACAGAGTGCGAGTGGGGGAGGGACAGAGAGAGAGGGAGACACAGAATCCGAAGCAGGCTCCAGGCTCTGAGCTGTCAGCATGGAGCCCGATGTGGGGCTCAAACTCACGGACTGTGAGATCATGACCTGAGCCGAAGTCGGACACTTAACCCACTGAGCCACCCAGGCACCCCTCACCCTGCTAGTTTTACAAAATGGTGGTAGTGTCTATGAATCACTACCCAAGAGGTCAGAAGCAGGAGAGGCGGTCCAGCATGGTGGTGAAACTTGTGGTCTCAAGTCAGCCCTGCGGGTCTCTGGATCCGGCTGCACCACTTATCACTGTGTGAACAGCAAGCCCTGACCCTCTCTGTGCCCCAAGGGTTTTATCTCAAAGTGAGGCTTACAACAGCACCTACTGCGTTGTGAGCATTAAGTCAGGCATTACTTGTAAAGGTCTCAGAACAGCATCTGACACAGGCAAAGTGCTCAATAACTGTTAGCTGTTGTCATAAGGAACACGGAAAGATCTCCTAGACACGTGGTTTAAAAAAGAAGGACAGTCGCACGCACTCATGCACCACACAAGATGATTGCAATCATATGTGTATAAATAATATGTACATAAATAAAACATGCGTACATAGAGACGAACATAACAATCACTTAAATGTGATTTTTATAATTGTCTTTCATTCTTTTTGGAAGGATAAATGCTATATCCTTTTAGGGAGACTTTTAAAAAATTAATTATTTTCGAAGTTTACATAGAAAACAGCCTGGAAGAAAAGACCTCTGAATGTTCACACTGATTGCTTTTGGATGAAGACATGATGAATTCATTTTGCTCTCTTGGTCTCTTCCAAATTTCCTTTGGGCTTATGTATTACCTTAATTCCAACATTTAAACAACTACGGTTTTAAATAAACACATTGCTAACATATATTAATAGAAATGATGATGCTTGAGAATAAAGACCTTTTCTTAGCACTGATGGTTTTCATGCAGCAAGATGAACTTAAGGTTCCTTCTCTCTTCCTTTTTTTTCCCCAAAAATGGCAGGAGGGTCTGAAAGCGAGTAGCAGAAATGACTCCTGGCAAAGATGTCATGTGAAAAAAGATGAAAGGATGTGGAATGGTCTGATTTGGAAGGAAAAAGGACCCAAATTCACAGCCTCTCTTGAGTTCAGCCTCCAGACATATGTTCTGTTTGTTTGAGAGACTGAGGTGAGCAGGGAATGGGGGCAGAGGGAGGGAGGGAGGGAGGGGGAGAGAGAGAGAGAGAGAGAGAGAGAGAGAATATCTCAAATAGGCTCCATGCTGTCAGCACAGAGCCAAACGTGGGGCTCGATCCCATGACCCTGGGACCATGACCTGAGCTGAAACTGAGAGTCGGACGCTCAACCGCCAGAGCCACCCAGGCGCCCCGCCATGCATGTTTCGTGTGACCACATTAGTTAACACAGTCGTGAATACGGAAGCCTTGACGTGACATGCACGCTCCATTTGCTCAGGGTCCGCTTGTTTCTAATTGTCTTAAACCCTTTTGCAGCTTGTCTTCATGATACCCGCCTGGTTCCTAAAAGCACGTGAGCATGCAGTACCCAAGGAGATCCTCAGTACATAGCTGTGAGGAGACCGAGAGCACCTCAAGAGATTGCGACGAAACACGAAGAAACAGTATTCAGTTTTCAATCAAAGAGAGCTTTCACACACCCATTTCGAACACACTTTAATAGTAGTATATTTAACTGTGTGTCTCAGATGATTCTGTATAAACTTTCACCGAGATCAGGTGTTAAAACACCAGTGAGTATTACCTTAATTCCAACATTTATGTCCCGTTAATAGAGCAGTTCTCTGACTTAGGCACGCAAACGCATCCCCTGTAGTATTTGTCCAAAACACAGATTTCTGAAGCCATCCCACCCCACTCCACCACTGAGATGCAGATTCATTAGGTGCTACTAAGTCAAGGAAGCTTTAGATCTCATTTCAAGGAACAATATTGAGACAGATACCTTTAGAGACGCCTGTGCAGCCTGCACCACCAGGTGGGCCCGCTCACGGCTCATCGTTGGGGTGTAGAGGCCCTGCTCTGGCCGAGGCAGACTGGCCAGGGGAAGACATCTGTGCCAAGCTGGGCCTGTCGGATTCTCTATCCTGACCACTTGAACTTGGAATTCAGCGAGGCTAATCATCTCTACTAGTTATGAAACTGGAAGGATGCGGGACATGTCAAGTTAAGGGTAGCTGTCTTCTGCCTCGTGTATGAAAGGCAAAGAAAATTAATCGTGTAAGCAAAGGAAGCAACAGTGCTGAGAAAAACAGAGCTGAAAGGCTATGCAGTCCTCTATTAAGGTACAGTAAGTGCTATAACAAACATCCCCAAGTCCCAGTGTCATAACCTAATAACATTTCATTTCTCACTCATGTAACAGTCCACCAGGGCGCCTTATGGTCAGTACCAGTGCATCTGTCTTGTGGCTCTGCCCTCCCCAAGGTCCCTGCAGGCTTCCAGTCAGCCAGTGGATGGGATGAGCATATAGGAAGTTTTTATGGGCCATGCCTGGGAGCAGCACATCTACTCTTTTGGCCGGAAGTCAGTATGTGGTCTTGCTCAGTGACAAGGGATGAATGGAAATGTGGTTCAGGCACATTTGGTGAACACAAGCTCGAAAGACAGAAAAGTTAAAGGAACAGTTGTGGAACTATTATCAAAAAACAAATAGGGGCGCCTGGGTGGCTCAGTCGGTTAAGCGTCTGACTCTTACCTTAGCTCAGGTCATGATCTCACAGTCTGTGGGTTTGAGCTCCGCACTGGGCTCTGTGCTGACAGCATGAGGCCTGCTTGGGATTCTCTCTCTCCCTCAATCTGCCCCTCCCCCACTCTCTCAAAATAAATAAACATTTTTCTTTTAATGAACAAGAAACAGAAAATAAGTAATGGCGAGGATACAGAGAAATTGGAACCTTTGTGCACTGTTGCTGGGAATGTAAAATGGTACAGCCACTGTGGAAAAGAGTATGGAGGTTCCTTGAAAAGTAAACACAGAGTTCCCTATGATCTGGGATTTCATGTACCCAGAGGAACTGAAAACAGGAATCAAGAACAGGTACTTGCACACCCCTGTTCACAGCAGCATTATTCACAACAGAAACAATCTGAATGGCATTAACAGATGAATGGATAAACAAAATACGGTTTTTACAACTCCAGCATTGCCCATTTCCTCCCATGCAGCCCCTCCCCCACGGTACCCAGCTTTCTCCCCATACCGGGCTACTTCTCAGGCTTCCATGACTTGGCAATGCTACTCCCCCTGCCCGGAGTACCTTTCTCATCCCCTCCTTCACTTGGCCGCCTTCCACTTCTGTAGGGTCGGGTCAGACATCGCCCACCACTTCTTGAAAGCCTTTTGTGACCCCCCATCCCCATCCCTAATCTGGGTTAGTTGCCCCTCTGATGTTTCCTCCCAGCCTCACAGATGGTCACTGTCGGTTCATTTCTCCACCCACCCAGCTGCCAGCTCTTAGGTCAGGGACTCTGCCGTTGCCTCTGGGCCACCAGGGCCCATCTCTGTGTCTGGCATGTGTAGACACTCGACAAATGTCTGTGGTCACCATGAAGGGGTACTCATTGGTTCCAGGGAAACGTTATAAAGACAAGCTGCCAACAAAACAAAACAAAACAAAACAAAACACCGGACATACACTGATGTGCTCATTACATATTCAATCGAATCCTGATTCGGGAAGATTGGTTTTTTTGGACTGCTCACCATCAAGCAAGGTATCATCATAAGCTAGGGGAGCCAAACTGGAAGTAGCACATTTCCCATCCCTGAGGTGGTCCCTGAACCGACTGCATTCCGGAATGCAGACACCGAAAATCATAAAACACAACTGGAAGCTAATGAAACACTCATTTTTCCTCGTCCTGGCCATGAATTCTACACGGGAGTCATTCCGTTTACATCTCTAGAAAAGAAAATCTGGGTTTCATTTTGTAAACTCAGAGCAGAAATAAGGTGCCTGAAGACATCTCAACACTCCAGCAGCGTTTAAGAGCATTCCACATATTGCACGGATGACACAGCCAGTCAGAAATGTGTCGTTTTCTAACAAAGGAGAAACCACGCTCTGTCCATAATCTGACAAGTCACTTCTGAAAGCTGAGTGCAGGTCTGATTGGCTCCAAAGTCCCATAAGAACATATTCATGCAATTTCTATTTAAAGGTTGAATCTAATCACTACAAAAACACACAAGAACAAAAGATCGCTCCATCCCTCAGGGATAGCCTACTTCAAGGAAAACCACTGGTCTCCAGGAAAGTGCAGACCACAGAGGCTTCACCCCAGTCATGCTTTGGGGGAATGTGACCTTTGTTACCATGTCCTTTCCTCGCATCAAGGTTCCCCAGCCAGGCTTCTCCTCAGGTTTAATCCAAACCTTGCTTGCTGCCTTTCCTGATCCGTTTATGGCACTTGGTATTTTGTGGGACTGGCTTGAGTTAAGAGGGCTAGACAGCTTCAGTGGCTGGGAGCATGAACGTATGAACGAAGGCATGGCAAATTTAAGAGCTCTCCCTTCAAGAAAGGATAGGCAAGGGGGCCGTGTAAGGTACGAGGGTAAAATCTGTCTCCTCTTGGCCCTAAAACTAATGAAAAGAATTTCATGGTATGAATAAACAACATCCCATTCCTTCTGTTAATGAGCAGTTCACACAGTATTCTTGTCCCCAGTGTTCATGTTTGCAATCCTTTATTTCTCATGTGCCTATTTTAAGAGTAATAGATGAGCTAAGTATCCCAATTTTAGGAGTGTGGAAATCTGTCTCTTGTGGGGGTCACATTGGTAAGGAGTATATATTATTTATAATCTTTATTTTTGAGAGAGAGAGGGACGGAGTACGAGCGGGGGAGGGACAGAGAGAGAGGGAGACACAGAATCCGAAGCAGGCTCCAGGCTCTGAGCTGTCAACACAGAGCCCGACACGGGGCTCAAACACACGAACCGCGAAATCATGACCTGAGCCCAAGTCGGACACTTAACTGACTGAGTCCCCCAGGCGCCCCAACATTGGTAAGGAGTATAAGTGACAATGGCAGCAGAGTTCAAAATCGTGTCATGTCATGCCCCCCCTCACCACTATCCTTGCTTTCCCTCCACTGTCACCAATCTCCAGAAGACATACCTAATTTCTAGAACCTCCTACTATTACAGAAACAGTCCACAGTGCCCAGACACTCCTGGAGGCCTGAGCCAGCATGGAGACCCAGAGGCTCTGCAAGCACCCTCAAATCTAAGACCGCCCCCCCAATCTTGAGGATTTCTAAAAAAGCATACCTATCCAAGGTACTCGCATCTGCTTGCATGGCCAGCATCCCAAGCATCTCCCGGTACTGCAGGGAGTTATGGTTCCTTTCCTCCTCCCAGGGTCACAAGGTCGGAGCCACAGGCAAATTTCTGAAAATAAGACTGTTGAGGGCTGATTTGCCCATATCAAAACACACTATCGTGCCACATTAACTAAAAATAGTACAGGACTCATACAGGAAGGACAGATCAACGGAAAAGAATGAAGAGTCTAGAAACTAGATGCGAACACACATACATGCTCACAAATTTATTATATGATACAAATATTTCAGATTGGTAATTCACAGGGAAAAGACTATTACCGAATACCGAATACTGCTGAAATAATGGAAAACCAGTTCGGGGGGGAAATGAAAATCGATCCTTATCTTCCATATCCAAATAAATTCTGAATAAAGCTCAAATGTTAAAAAAAAAAAAAAATCCCATAAAATTAAGTATGGGAAAAGATGGAAACATTTTAAACTTCCCTATGGTTAAAAAAAAAAAAAAAAGTCATACATCACATGTTTACAGGTAAATAACAAGTTAGGAGAAATATTTGCAATGCATCTTTTTAAAGGTGAGTATTGAAAAGCATCTTACAAATCGGCAAGGGAAAGAGGGATTCTCCATAAAAGAACGGGCAAAAAAGAGGCGATTCACAAAGGTAGAAATACAGACAACATGAAATACTGGGAGAGATCAAAGAAAGTCCCATTAAACAACAATGATGTATCATATTTGACCTATCAGATTGGCAAACAGTGAAAAGAGTGATCCTACCCAGGGTTGGCTAGGCAATAGCCAAGGGAAATAAGGCTCTTTTATCCACTGTTTGTGGGAGTGGAAATTGATATCCTTTCGAGAACATGGTCTGGCACTGGGTATCTAACTTCAAAACACGCGTATCATTTGACCGGCAGTTCCCCTTCTGGGAATCTGTCCTGGAGAAACAGCCAGGTAGGGGAAGAGGACAGCACACACACTGTGAGGTCTCTACTGGGGGGATGGAATGCAGCAAAGGGACGCACAGCAAGCCCCCAGGGACTAGGGAGGGCAGAGGAAAGGAAATTCGGCAGGTTTCCTAGAGGAGGGCGTGCTGGAGGTGAGTCTAAGAAGACAGGAGGAGAGGGCATCCGAGGGGATGGGAGAACAGAGGTAAGAGAGAGAGAGAGAGCACCATGCAACTGGGGACACCTGCAGGGCCTTGGAGCTGGGGGCAGGAAAAGAGAAGAATCAGTTAACAAGGACACCAAGGAGGGCTACTCATGACGCCCACTTTATGGATGAGGAAACTGAGGTTTGGTTACACAGCTCAGGTTAACAGTGCTGCTCACCTGACTTGTAATGATAGAGTGGGAATTTGAGCTGAGGTTCGTCTGACTGTGGAGCCCAGGCAGTGGGGGGGGGGATTTGGGCCGTCCCCCGATGGCCACAGGCCACCGTGGAAGGTGTGTGGAAGGGGTGGATTCGCCTTCCCCAAGCTGTCTCTGGTGGTAGTGTGGAGAGCGGATCGGAGGCCTCCCTGGAGGAAAGAGGGCAACCAGTAGGCATCGGCGGCAATAAAAGGAAAGGAAAAGAAAGACAAAGTCAGCACAAAGTGGTGGGAGATTTGAGAGCGAAAACCCACAGGGCCTGGGGGCCTGTTGAGTGAAAGGGGTAGGAGGCAGAGGAGTCCAGACTGACTCCCACCGCCTACCTGACATTCCAGGATGAGGGAGCGCTAATATACAAACGACTGCTCTTGCTTCTTGTACACGCTTATGTCCACATCTTTGCACTCATGCATCCCCCCACCACACCCCATGAAACATCATCCCCAGTTGCCTTCAAGGTGAAATCCCACCCTTCAGAGCCTGCCTCCAATGCTACCTCCTCTCTCAGGAAGTCACAGAAAACTCTCCCTCCACTCCTCTTAGAGTGTGAGTCTTGGGCATTTTGTGGCTATCTCCTGTTGGCCTTTATCTGCCCGATGGTTAATCAGTTGTGCAGACACCTTGTTTTCTTCTCTTGTCGGTCTCCTGATGGCAAGAGCCACATGGCCCCATCATACCCCTTTCCCCACATTTCGCAGTACGAAGCAGAGGCTCTTGTGCATGGTAGACACTTAAATAGTTGAAATAAAGAAAACAAATAGCTCTCCCCCTCGTTCCTCTCTTAGATTTTGCCTTCTCAGCTCTCAGCAAAGAAATTGCTTAAATGTTTCTTGCTCCAGAAACCAAAAGGGTTGGAAGGAAGTCTTGGAATGCCTGCAGGAGATTTTCTTAATCCTTAACTGGCTGATAACACCACAGGAAACTAGCTCAAAGAAAACAGTGATGAAACAGTTAGGTCCTATTACCACTTCCCTGCTATACTGAACAAGACATTTTGAGAGTAATTTCCAGTGGAATGTCTTCCAAATGTATATAAATAGTCACGGTCAGCCTGGTGAAAGTGTGTGTTTCCAAGATGAACTGATAAATGAAGCAAGATAAAAGAGGTCAACTGGACAAGATGGATTGCATAGGACATTTATAGATGAAGTTTGTGCATTTTGCTGGAAAGCAAGTGCATAAGAGCTCAGATACTCTATGGGTCTGCCTCATTTTAGAGAGCACAGTGCAAAACTTTAATCTGAAAAACAAGGATAAATACATAAATAAGGGGAAGACTGTTTACAGAACCAAATTTTCCAAACTCTACAGTAGACCAGGCATAAACAGATATTCATGCAAGAAATCAGGCTGATTCTTGGTAAAAAACGAGTCAACTCAAAACCCTCCACCATGTTATGCTTTGGCAACTGTAGTGACACAGGGGGTCCCTCCTGGAGTTGTCCTTCCTTCCAACCACTCCATACACCAAACCAAAATGTCCCAAAGTGTGTTGCCTGGAACACTAACCCCAGAACATTTTCCATCAAGCGGGTTCCATGGTCAAGGACAAAGGAAATGTTTAATGTCATAACATCTCTTGGAGAATCACCGTGCATCTAGGCATCATGGGGGCTTTGAGAAGTCTTTTACAAATAAACTTTCACTCTTCTTAAGCATTTATTTCCTAAGTTATTTGGTCATGGAACCTTCTAAGAGAAGCAAAAGTAAGACAATGGCACTAGGCTGAAATAGTGTTCTCCAAAACCCAATCGGGAACCTCAAGACATTACCATGTCTGGTTTTCCTTCCTTCTTCTGAACCTCACCTCTTCCCTTCAAAAATCAATGGCCATATTGATGCCCAGACAGGTGACTAGAAAGCATGAAGAGAACTTTATTTCACTTAAAGCTGCTAATGGATAATGACTTTTTTATTACCTCTCCCTGGGAGCATTTACATTTTTACAGAGGCCTTCTGAAATATAATGGCTAAATTCAAGCAATAATTCAAGTGCCAAGAATCTCATGCCTCTCTGTGACATCAGGAAAGTCACCTCTTCCTTCCATTCACAGGACCCCCACCAGGGAAGAGAAGGGAATTTCCTCTCTCCCTCTCCCTCTCCCTGCCATCAAAGCAACTGCAGCAATGCATGCTAACATTCACCCCCATCTTCACCAGACTCACTCCTTGTCATGCTTTAGGGATCAAACTAAGTATTCTTCCTCCCTGACCCCTGGACTAGAATAATAAACGGGGCTATCCACTTTCGTAAAACCCAGGACATCCCCCTCTCCTGCCCCCATAGCATCTATCACTCTGTATGCCACTTCTCTGTCTCAACCACCAGCTCTCTCCATCTCATCTTCTTCTGTATGCCCAGAGCCTGGTCCAGGATAGGGCACATCATAGGAAATTATAACCTAACGAAGAGAGAAATGTGTTTGTTGGTTGGGTAGCTGGTTTTTAATCCCATGGGACCGACAATCCCATTTCCAAGAAGAAATTTAAAAGAAGACGAATATATGAAAATGACTACATAGGTAAGAGTCCAACGATCCCATTTAGCCATACATACTATTTGAGCATTGTCATACAAGGCATTATAGAAGAAACGACATGAAAATAAAATATTTAGAAGATCCAATTCCTGCCTTCAAGGAACTTGCAACATGGCTGATGAAGGAGAGACATTCTAAGAACTAAGAGAGTCCTGAACACCTTCTCCATCTGCTAGTAAGAACACAAACAGGGTGCGTGGGTGGCTCAGTTGATTGAGGATCCAACTCTTGATTTCTGCTCAGGTCATGATCTCATGCTCTATGGGATCAAGCCCCGCGTTGGGCTCTGCACTGACAGCGCAGAACCTGCTTGGGATTCTCTCTCTCCCTCTTTCTGCTCCTCCCCCACTCACACATGCTTGCTCTCTTACTCTCTCTCTCAAAATAAATAAACTTTAAAAAAAAATAAAGAATACAAACATTTATTAGATTGAAAATTCCACCCTGGCTCCAAGTGCCAACAGCTTAAAATAGGGTGGCTTCTGGGTGCAAGGAGGGCTGCCCACAAGATACCTCAAAGACTTCGTGTGTGTCTGCTCCTCAGTACTGTGTAGGCAGTAGCACGGCAGACAAAAATGCAAGGCACCAGGCTTACAGGGGGCTGAGGAAGTCGGGGTGGGGCCGGGCAGCTTTGCTGGTGTGTGTGATAGCAGCCGAATGGGGAACATCTGTGTCTTGTCAGAGTTTCCTAGAGATCGTCTCTAACTGCAGGGTGAGCAAATTAAGATTGATAAATTGTAGGGTTCTTTCTGGCTTTAAAGATCCCAGATGCTCTGCTAAATTAATGGATGCTCTATCTCCACTCAATCTGACACCAAAACAGAACTTTGAAAACATACCAGACCCCCACTCCCCCAAACGACTGAGCACACCCAGAGCCCTGCTGCTTCTTTCAGCTTGGATTCCAGGACGGGGACCCATATATTTAGTTAGCAACTGTGTGTGTGTGTGTGTGTGTGTGTGTGTGTGTGTGTGCGCGCGCGCATGTCTGTGTACATATGCACACACGTGCATTTTCAGACTTGAACTTACCTTCACCATAGACCATGTGTACACAGTTTTGACCAACAAGTGTGCATCTTCTAACATGAATTGCTCAGCTAAGCTCCTGAAACACCAGACTGTCCATTACAGAATAATTCCAAGGAAGATGAGATCATTTGTGTCATTTGGAAACTATTGTCTTACTCAAACATAACATGTTGCTAATCATAACACCTAAGATTGTTCTGTTCTTTTTCTCCAGCGCTGAGTTCTGAGTTCGCTAGCCCAGTCCTCCACACAGCCAACAGCACGTTTTATTTATATCAGTAGAAAATGATCACATGTAGCTTGAGGAAAAGTATTTGAGGCACTTAGCTAAAGCTATTCCATTTCTGTGAGATTCTAGAGATCAGATACGAGTGAAGAATGGCCTTTTGGTGACCACCCAAGTAAGCATGTAACCCCAAATGAAGGAGCCTAACAATGGTACTTCCTTTAGAAAGGAACTGACTAGAAGGGAATATCCCTCACAAAGGAAAAGCATCCTAGGAAGATACCAAAGCCAAAAACAGAAGAAAAGTCCTACAAATTCAGACCACTGGCTCATCTACTTCCACATTCTCTTGCCAATTAGGGCATTAAACAGAACTCATCCTCTATGACATCATCCTCGGAAGTTTAAAATGTCCCTAAACATCCCTAAATTCCCTGTCAAGCATTGGTAAGAATAACAAAAAAATGATCTGCGGTGGGGCACCTGGGTGGCTCAGTCAGTTAAGCGCCCGACTTTGGCTCAGGTCATGATCTCACGGTTTGTGGGTTCAAGCCCCGCACCGGGCTCTGTGCGGACAACTCAGAGCCTGGGGCCTGCTTCGGATTCTGTGTCTCCCTCTCTCTCTCTGCCCCTCCCCCACTTGCGCTCTATCAAAAATGAATAAACGTTAAAAAAAATGATCTGGGGTGCTCAAGCTCTTGTTAGCAA
Organism: Neofelis nebulosa; assembly: GCF_028018385.1. Lineage (NCBI taxonomy): Eukaryota > Metazoa > Chordata > Mammalia > Carnivora > Felidae > Neofelis > Neofelis nebulosa. Next base: position 128,714,366 of record NC_080789.1, read on the forward strand.
AGCATGCCTAGACACGGGCTCCACGTCAAAGGCCTCCGGTGTAGGGACCACTTTGGCTTTCTCGGCTTCTTGTTACGTGGTTTTCAAAGTTCTCCCATTTCCAGAGCCCAGTGATCATATCAGCAAGCCAGCCTCACTTACGCACTCATTCATCCATATTCAGCAAGCACTTATGGAGCGTTTACTATTCCACGTGCTGGGATACACTGATGAATAATAAAACTGTGGCCCTCAGACTCTGGTGCTGGAACCAGGAGCATCAACACCAGCTGGAAACTTATTAGAAATGCAAATTCTTTTTTTTTTTAATTTTTTTTTAATGTTTGTATTTATTTTTGAGACAGAGCGAGACAGAGCATTGAGCGGGGGAGGGGCAGAGAGAGAAGGAGACCCAGAATCCAAAGCAGGCTCCACGCTCTGAGCTGTCAGCACAGGGCCCGATGCGGGGCTTGAACTCACAAACTGTGAGATCATGACCTGAGCCGAAGTCAGATGCTCATCCGACTGAGCCACCCAGGCGCCCCAGAAATACAAATTCTTGAGGCGCCCGGGTGGCTCAATCAGTTAAGCATCTGACTCTTGTGTTCTGCTCAGGTCACGATCTCATGGTTTGTGAGATCGAGCCCTACGTCAGGCCATGTGCTAAGAGCGTGGAGCCTGCTTGGGATTCCATCTCTTCCTCCCGCTCTGCCCCTCCCCCACTCACGCGCACACACTCTCTCTTGAAAATAAATAAGTAAACATTTAAAAAAGAAAAAAGAAAAAAAGAAATGCACATTCTTGGGCTCCACCTCAGACCTACTGAACCACAAACTCTGGGCAGGGAAAGGAGGAAGGCTAGCAATCTGATTTTTCAGCAAACCTCCCAGGAGATGCTGAGGCATACTGAAGTTGGGATACTCTGCGGGGGCAGACGAAGACCTCCCTCTCACAGAGCACACCCCCTCCTGCAGAAGATGGGCAGTAAATAAATAGCAAACGTGTGAAATAATGTGAGGCAACCATTTTCATTTTTAACTGCTTGGTTGTTTTTTTGTTTGTTTTTTTTTTTTTGTTTTGTTTTTTTAAGTAAATCAAGGAAACCAGGAGAGAGGAATGGGCTGCTATTCAGATAGGAGGGTCAGGGCAGGAAAGCCTCCCTTCCGAGCAGAGGGAGCAGGACATACTCACAGTCAGCTCAGTGTCATAGCTGCGTTCTGTCTCCCTTCAGAGCTTCCGGTATGTATCAGACCACACCGGAGAGAAGCTTGTCTTATCAGCCATTCCAGAATGGCTCTGGGAATCTGAATTCTGAGCAAAAGTAAAAACCTAGTACCTGCTCCAAACCTCCAACTAAGTTTCGAAGTCAGAAGAAATCAAAATAGCCAAGAGCCTCAATGATTTCACTTACCATTTGGAAGAGACACAAGAGAGACCTTCCTGACAGCAAAGATTATGGAAATATAGAATAGGCTGCCAAAGAAGACACAGGGAGGCTTTCTTGAAGGAAAGATTATCCCCCAACACGTACGGTTCACGTGCAATCCTGGAGGGAAACGAGCCCAAAACAGATGACCCTTTGGGGTCACATGTATTCCCAAGATCATAAACATCTGCTTTATTGCTTTTTCCAATGCTTTTAATAAAAATCCTCAAACATATGGAAGAACAGAGCGATGATCACACACAGACCCACCACCTAGAATCTATAACGTTAAATTTTGGCCATATTTGTTTTATCTAGGTAGATGGATAGATAATAATTAGATATTGCAAATCATCAGAAAATAAATAATGTCATGTCACTTTACCCTTAAATATATAATCATACAGCTCCTAAAAATCTATTTTTTCCTACAGAATCACAGTGTTATTATCACTCCTAACAAAATTATTAATAATTTTCTGATATCTAATAATTTCTAGTCCATATTCAAGTTTCAAAGGTTTCCTTTAGTTATTTATTTAGGTGATAATTGTAACACCCTTGTCTTGGCTGGATAGAGATTTATGTTCCATCTGGTTCTAAATTCAGACATAGATGCAGGCAACGAAATTATACCAAAATCTAAGATGATGATGATCACAAACCCAATGGCTATAATAAGCTATTTGTGGACAAATGTTAGAAAAGGAAGTAGGCACCCCAAAATAAGAGATTGAGCCTGCTATCAATTAAATGTTTGTGTCTCCCCAAAACTCTCATGTTGAAATCCTCACCCACCGTGTGATGGCACAAGGGAGCGAAACCTTGGGAAATAATTAGATCATGAAGGTGGAGCCCTCATCATATGTACCTTTATAAGGAGAAAATGAAAGAGGTTGCTTCCCCTCTCTCTCTCCCTCCCTCCCTCCCTCCCTCCCTCATGGGGATACAGCAAGAAATCAGCAGGCTATAAACCAGGAAGTGGGCCTTGGACAGACACCAGATCTACCAGCACCTTCACCTTGGTGAAGGCTTGGATCCCCAGCCTCCAAAACCGTGAGAAATAAAAGTGTGCTGTCTAAGCCACCCATTCTGTGGTAATTTCCTATAGCAGCCCAAACTGACAAAGACAAGAGCCTGAGTCCACTCATTCATTTATTCAGCAAACAGGCTGCTCGTCAGACATGCAGAGATCTATCCCTGTATTCTGGGGGTCCGCTCAGCCAATAGAAGACAAGTCAGAAGTGAGGAGAAATGGCCACCATGGGATGGGAATCCTTTCCTTGGCTCAGGACCTATGTATCACCTACATCTTTCATCTTACTGGCAGTCCTGAAGAATTCTTCTTTTCACTTATAAAATGGGATTTTAAATTTGCAGTGGACTCACTCATCATTTAGAGGGTGCTGTGTCTCAGGGAGATAACCTGGACTTCTGGGATCAGAGTCCCAAGCAGATGGATGGATGCTGGATGACCCTAGTCAGTGGGCCAGTAAGAAAAGACGCTGGATGACCACTCAAGATCATCTCGGATGGAGACATAAATAGAAGAGCCAGGGGAATGCCAGGTCAAGGGTGTCTGTGCCATGGTGAACGAATCTTTGGCTAGCATTTGATTTGTTGAGGGGGCGCGGGGGTAGGGGTGGAAGGAGGGACATCTCTCCTGCATTCCGTTTTTATAGGGTTTGTTTACAAACTGGCAAAATGCAAGGCACAAGGCTTGACTCTCAGTGACAAAAGTAATCTGTAATACCATAATCATTAAACAGAATGCTAGGAAATTAAGAGAATATGAGGTCTGTTGATTCAAAAACATTTATGGAACATCTATTAGAGGAACCAGACAACTTCAGAGACTCAGACAATCAGATGCCAGTGCTGCCCTTCAGAAGGTTATAGAGCATTAGTAAGGAAAGTATCAGTGACTTTCTGAGGACACAAAGCTATTGTGAAGGCACACTTATGTGTAAAGCATAGGCTTCTTTCTTTACCACCCAAGGCTGCCTCCACTAGCCCATACTGGCCTTGATGAGATTTAATATTACAGGAGTCCTTTGTTAGTGTCATTACATGTAAGCTTCAGGAGGGCAGAAACTTCCATTTGTTCCCCTATTATATCCCCCCTACAGTGCTGAACACACACGCTGTGTATGGCACATAATCGGTGCACAGTGTATTTTTTAACTAAATGAACATGCGCACCTGAGGTCACACAGTGCCTTACAATATCCCCTCCCATTTTGTCCTAAACACTTTCAGCATTTCATTCGCTTTACCGCCCACACTTCACAAACCCAAAGAGGTAACGAGGGTAATGATGATGATTTCAACAGCTCAGGGTATTTTGCTTTCCTCAGATCTGATCTTACCTTTCAGAAGTGCTTTATTCTAATTTTAGTCTTCAGTAATGAAAACCACTACTCCAGTAGGAGCTATTTCATCCTACTCTTTGGGGAGAAAAATCAACACTATTGCAACACTGATGCAAGTTATTGGCATAACTTTGACACGAGTCCATTGATCCTCTTCCCGTTTTATGAAAGCAAGAACTACATCATAGCTTCTTGACTTAACAAGAAACCGAAGCTCTGTCTAGCTAACTTGGGTTGTTCATGAATCACTTGGACAGTAGCCTAATTGGCAGTGACCGTAAAGCAGTGCTCTCGACAGCAAATACATTTTGGAGACAATTTCCGTGGCTGCCGAGAGCCTTTGGCAACTCCTCTAACTGTCAACAGAAAGTAGGCTTAATTTTTAACTCCGATTGAATTTCTCAACACTGAATGGCTTCTCGGTCTTCTCTCAGTTAGAAATGTGCCAGTCGTTTGAGATAAATAGTAATTATCAAGACTTTGGCATTCTTCACAGTCTGTGAGGTAATTCTTCTAAGTTTGATAACCATGCAGACGGCTGCCATTAACATTCTTAGCGCTTCACAGCAATTGGAGGCATCCTCCAAACCTCACCATTTGCTTTCTTAATTCTGCTTGCAATTATCCGAACACTCTATGAAGAGCTTACGGCATCTTTCTGTGGAGGTGGGTTGTCTACTAACAATGGCCAAAATCTTCCACCGGGGGTTTCTCAGGCTCAGTTAGACACTCCAGCTGACCTTCTGCTCCTCGCTAGGCAGCAGTAGAGCTGCCTCCCACGGTGCCATTTTATTAACTCGCTCCAGGAAACAACGTGGTGACAGGTAGACATTGTTCTCTGGTGTCTGCCGATCAGCCTCAGTGTGAAGGGAATGATCCCTCGGACAGACTAGAGAGAATACAAGGTCTGACAATGCATGGTCTTATCTGATTTCGTTTTTCAGAGAAGGAGGCCGTGGATAAAGTAGAGTATCACTTCACCTCAGCTCATCAGAATCACGCTAAGTACACGCCACGCTCGCTTCAAACTCGCGACAACACAGAGAAGATTTAACAAGGCCCCGCGCAAAGCGACATGCAAATTCCTGAAGCTCACGTTTGAATGGGATGCTGTGTGAATTTTACCTCAACAAAAATATATGTAAACAAACAATAAGAAAGTTCCTCCATGACACTGGAAAATCAGCTAGGAATTATACACATTAGGGGGTCCTACGGCGATACATCTTAGGAAGCACCACCCGTCGAGTGGTCGGTGAATGCAGCCAAGGGCAACCTTCACTCTCCCTAGCTACTGTCCTAGAATAGAAAACAAGGAAAAGAAAAAAGCCCCCAAAGTCAGCAAGATGGGAGAAAGGGAATTGTTTCAGAAAGGAAACCCCTCAGAAAATAATTTAATAATGGTAAACAGAAGAAAAATTCAAAAAACCTCCCAGGATGCAGAGAAAGGTTGAAAAGAAGGAGAGGGAGACAAAAGACACAGCAGTGTTTTTACCTAAGGATTACAGTAGATTCTGAGAAAGAAACCAGAATATTTGAGATAGAAGCAATGACTTAAACAAATGTCCCTGAGCTAAGACAAGGAATCAAGTGTGTAGATCAAAAGAAACATCCAAACCAAGTCAGCGAATACAAATCCACAATTAGATATCCTTCTGGAAGAAAAAAAGGTGGACTATAAGAATGCCTCAATCAATGTGTTGACTGAGGAACAAGAGGAACAATAATTTCTGTAAGTAGGTTAACCGTGCATCTGTGGAGACAGAACAGGAGAACCTCACAGAGGTCAACTGATGGCAGGATAGCTGGGCTTCCTGGAAAAAATAACTATTACCAGGAGTTTTTCCCTCTACCCCCACCCACCACAACTCAACTTCACTCCGCGACCGCTTCATCCATCCACATTTCTTTATGAACTGACTTCCCTGCTTATTTGTTTATGCAGGCCTCATAACACCTGCTTCCAAATGAAACATCAGCACTTGAGTCTGCATGACCTTTGAGCTTAAATTCCTATAGGTGAAAAACTCAGTCTCAGGGTGCCTGGGTGGCTCAGTCGGTTAAGGATCTGACTCTTGGTTTTGGCTCAGGTCATGATCGATCTCATAGTTTGGGTGTGAGCCCCACGTCAGGGTCTGTGCTGCCAGTGCAGAGTCTGCTAGGATTCTCTCTCCCTCCCTCTCTCTCTGGCCCTCCCCTGCTCATGCTCTCTCTCCCTCTCTCTCTCTCTCAAAAGAAATAAACTTTAAAAATTAAAAAACAAAAACAAAAAACAAAATCCAGTCCTGCTCCCCACTGACAAGTTTCTGGATAAGATGACTGATGGTCCAGCTCTGGAGAGCTGTCCACCCATGGCCCAGTTAGCTTTAGCCAAAAAGGCAGGGTCATACTTCGATTAGAGCTGCCCCATCTGGGCTAAGGATGGAGCGAGTTCGCTAGGAAGGGGTTATGGAATTGGAGGAAATTATTGAAACGTCCAGCCCAGTGGATTAAGAAAAAATTCTACAAGCACCCGGGCAGGAAAGACACGTATTGACTCTGGAATAAAAACCAGTGTGGTCTTCAATGGCTCTGCAACATTAGCTCCCAGAGGACAAAGAAGCACAGTCCACCAGGCTCTGAGTGGAGGAAAGGCTGTGACCCGAGAAGCGTTATTCAACCGATACAAACATACTCTTTGCAACTGAAAGATGTCCTCAGACCTGCATGAGACTTTATTTAAAATGCCATCCACAGGACACAGTCCAGCTAACCAAACAGAGAGGCAGGCGCTACCAACATCGTGCCACGTGGAAATCTTGAACGGAGCCACAGAAGAGCACAGCCATGAGAGCTCTGCCAGTGGGAATGGATGTGCTTCGCGCTGGATGATCAGGGAGACTGACACCCACCTCACCACAGCGATGCCGGCCGCTTTGCTCTAGCTACTGTGCTTTTGTGGCAGAGGCCAAGGGCAGCCAAGCCCTCCCAACTCCAAGGTGGGAGTGGATGGGAGAGGACTGTTTATGCTATCACCGGAATCTGGCCAACACGTCAGACTCCTACGCATGTGAAAGGAAGTGAATTGGGGCCCTGAGTTGGATTAAACTGTACTTTCTGCTATTACCTGTACTGGGAGCTTGGAACCCAACTCTGAGATTGAGGCATACTACTTTATACACAAAACTAGAAACAAATGCTCCCTGGTTACAGAAGAGATTAATCACAATTACTAGTTACAAGTACTTTAAGTCATAGACTGAATACTCAGTGTTTCACTCTAAGATTTCTTTGTACTTATGGTAACAGTCCACATCCAGTGAACTGATAATGAGCACATCAAGTGGAGATATGTGTTGCCAAAGCTACTTTGTCACTGTCATTTACGAGGAAAGGAAGTGTCTGGGTTTGCGACATGAATAAGGTATGTCATTTTGGTAAAATTCTGGTTAATAACAGATTAATAAATTAGTAATAAGGGGCACCTGGGTGGCTCAATCGGTTGAGCCTCCTGCTTCGGTTCAGGTCATGATCTTGAAGTTTGTGAGTTGGAGCCCCACGCGGGACTTGCTGCTGTCAGCACAGAGCCTGCCTCAGATCTTCTGTCCCCTTCTCTTTTGCCTCTCCCCTCTTGTTCCCTCTTTCTCTCTCTCTCAAATTTAATAAGTACAAACATTTTAAAAACTAAAATGACAAATTAGTAATAAAGAAAACATTAACAAATGAAAGCCTGAAACAATAGTGGCGACTTTATTTAGCACTCAACTGTATACAAGATGAGCATGAAATACCTTCCTTGCGTTACATCCTTGTGATCTTTACATGAGCCAACTGAGATATATGTTATTACTCCCACTTCATAGATCATTAAATTGCAGCTCACAGAGATTAACGAACTTATCCACAGTTGTGTGACCAGAACCAAGCCGAGGGCTACACTCAAATCTGCACAATTCCAAAGCCTATGCTGTCAATCACAGCTAGTTTATCCTCTTCCAAAAAGGTTAAGAATTTGGGAGTTTGGTTGGACACGTTATGACTTATATTACTCCTTCTTGTTATTTCTCTTTTTTCCCCCAATTTTTTACAACATGTATAATTATCGTCAAAAATATAAACTTTCTTTTTTAAGGATTGTGACCTAGCCCACAACTTAGATTGACTGTGTCATTGGCTCAGTAGAAAGAGCACTAGATTCAGGAGACCCAAATGTTCTAAGGGGGAAAATCAGCTCCATCACCCCTGGCTGTCTGATAATGAAGGCACAAGCCCCACACGCCCAAGTCTCTTCGTGTGCAAAATGAGAGGGTTATAACAATGATTTCCAGAGTCCCTTCCAATTCCATGGAAGACTGTACTGCCATTATGAATGCTGCATTGGGTAACTGGCGGCCATGAGTATTTGCCATGCAAACTTCCCACTACAGGAAGTGTAATTGACCAAGAGGTCGAGCCCCATGCTCCAAAATCCACCATTACCTTTGCATCAAGGTCACACTTCCCACAAGCTGCTCCCAGCCCATGGCTGAGCACAACAAGACACCCCTGGGAGACACAGGGCACCTCTCAGACACAAAACCTGGATTTGGTTCAAGGGCTCCCCAGCAGCCTTGCTGAAGCTTCCTTGAACTGCGCGGCAATCCTGGATGCTTCCACCCAACCCCCTTCCCTCTCTCCTTCACTGAGGGTCAGACCCATGTCATAGTCTCATGGCTCTCCTTCCCTTCCTGGGTCTCCCTGCATGTCTTTTCACACAGGCGTGTCCCCTACAGAAACCTTTGTATATTAATCTCATCTTGGCACCTGCTTCTCAGAGGACCCAGACTAACCCGGCATATTGGCAGATCCACAAACCACACCTGTGATAAGAAAGATGGACCAGAAGGCTGCCCAGACAACATGGCTCCTAGAAGACTACATCCCTGGTTGGTACTGTCTGTCCTGTTGTCGTTTTCTTCCTTTTTAAAATAAATGTCGATTATGGTCTAAAAAGAATAGTATTCTATTGCTTGTAGACCAAACAAAACAAAACTTTGTTCAATAAGTCTTTCCTGGCTTGATTTTAAATTTGCTCATTTCTTCCTCCCTATCAGCCATATGTATCTCTTCAGCAACTTCTGACTCCCTGTTTCAGATCAGATAATAAAGTCCATTCTTCATTTCTGTCATCTACAACATTACAGAAATCTTCCTCTGAGATTTAAAGTATAATTAATCATTTCCGTCCCAGGGTGACCCCCTTCAGATGGCTAAGGGACCCTTTCTTGCTAAAGTTTTCTATTCCTAAATCAGCAGCCTCCATCTTTCATGGTTATTTGTCAGTCTTTGTCCATCTTAGTGACTCCTTTGAAAATGTCAGTAATTCAGCACTCCCTGACTGTGATGTCCACTTCTTCCAGGTTGAGGGTAGTGAAATCCAAAGGTCTTCCTGCTGGGCTGTTTAGAATCTCATTTGCAAGCTAAATGAGGCAGCCTCCCAATTTTAAATTCAGAATTCCAAATCAACATTTCATAAAAGACACTTATGCTTTTGCTTTGGTAATTAGGAGGACAAATAAGCCACTCGCCAGGGAAGGAGAGTCCTTTCTTTGATGAGCTCTGAGTAATCAAGGGACTCCATGGGAGACATTTCCTCCTCTGGGTGAAGGGCAGTGGGGCCTGCCTCCGCAGGTCACTGCAGGTCCTCCGCAGGTCACCACCTAGGATGCAGCCAGTGCCCTCTTCTGTCCCCCAGCAATGGCTTCTGTGCCTGTGGGCCTTGCACAGCGAGTGTTTCATCTTCTTGGTGACATAAGATTCGGCTCAGATTCACGGATTCTTGTGGCAGCTGTTGTGCCTGTGCCAAAACCCTCCCAGAGTGATGCTCAAAGAGATTAGGGTGGAGAAAGCCCCCTCCCTGTGCACAGACAAGATGATGTATTGTGATGAAAAGTGCTTTGATCTTAACCCTTTCTCTCCCTCAGCCAAGATTACAACACTGTCTCCAAACTCGCTCTACACCAGAAATCCTCAGGACGCAGCAGATGAGATGGACTAGAGACCTGGTCGACACAGGACGGCACTGCCAAGATTCCCAGCGGAGACCTGGTCCAGCCTTGCAGATGTGGGAGTGGGTGTCATCCCACCAGATGAAGCCATCTGACTCCTGGGTGCCAGGGCACTGAATCAGCATCCCTTGTTTGACAAAAATGACTAAACGGAAGGCTTTACTCAGTGAACAAATAACCAGACTTTTCTTCTACCTCTTGTTCCTGTTTCTATTTTACCGTCCTCAGGGAATGTAGAAAAAGCAAACATTATCTATAGCGATTTCCTCTTCTTAGAGACCACATGCATGAGGCTTTCTGTCCCCAAAGAATTGGTAACCTTTCCCTAATACCCTCTCTTAGGTTATTTATTGTGACATTTCCAAAACAAACAACTAGACAACTGAAACACAGTCTTGGACAAAGAGGCTTAGGGACACATTATTGGTTTTAGGCAGCAGGCAGGACTCCTGCCTGGGGAACAGAGGACCCCATCGCTTCAGCCTGCTGAACTCTGTTGGGTTTCTCCAGTCACCCGTGAGTGCTTCAACAATACACGCTACTCCCCCTCTCCTCCCTGCTAAGGGGAGAGCACTTTGCAACAGACAAACTCCAATTTCTGTACGTAAATCTCTTGCTAATACCCACATTCTTCACACACCGCCTAGACAAGATTTGGGATTTTCTTAGTGCACTTAGGCTGAAACTGTAAGACTTGTTGTTAATCAAGTTTAATCCCAGGTTACAAATAGCCTCCCTAAGAAATAAAGAATCCTGTCCCCATCTGTATGGGTGCAATTCTCTTCCTTCCAAAAGTATTCTTTCTACATCTAAACGTGATGGCAAATTTCCTAAAATGGAAGAAATGAAGTGGTGGGTGTCAGGGGGAGGGGACATCCTAGTGGCAGTAGCTAAAAGCATAACAAAACACACCAAGGCTTTTGGAACTATGAAAATGTCATGAATTTAGCAAAAGAATGAGAAAGAAGACACTCTTAACCACGTTTGGAGATTTGAGATTCATTCTCTATCATGGATGATCCCTCCAAAAGAATACTCTTTAAATACATTTACCTCGCTTGTGTAGAACTCCACAGAACACTTCAAAAATAATTTGAAGCCTTACAGCTGAACTACAAGTCATCCCCAACACTGAGAATCTAAATTCTCTAACCAGGGGATACACAGTGATGCCGGATGGTCCAGGGGAACAAGTTAGTGTGAAGCTACTGTGTCAGTAGCTCAATCGCTTTTTAAAAACCTTAACTGAAGGTAATTGCAAAGTGAGTAAGAAAACGCATCCTGCAATTTTCTTAAGAAATTGGGTTGGTGACACATTAACAGTAAACTCATTTGAGGATGGTGTTACAGCTGAGCACGGGCATTTTGGTTAATGACTTGAAAGTTGACAAGTGGCTGTCTCAGTTGGTAGAGCATGCAACTCTGGTTCTCTGGGTCATGCATTCGAGCCCCACACTGGGTGTACAGATTACTTAAAAAAAAAAAAAAAAGAGTAAAAAAAAATAAAGAGGATTTGAAGGAAACCCCAGAGAGAAGCAAAATGGAATTAGAGATGTGAAGTTTTAACCCAGGAAAAAGTCTACTTCCAGCAGAAAATTACCCAAAATGCAGACTTCTAGAAGTATGAGTGGGGCTGGAACAGAGTGAAGAAACCAGAGAAGGGTGTGGGGAACACGTGCCTGAATTCACAGTGTGTAATAGAGAAACCAAAGACCTGCACTCTGCGGAGACTAATGATGCTGCTCTTCCTAAGAAAAGACGATTTCCTACTCCCTACAAATTGGTTAGTTGTCATCTCCAGTTCTGTAAAGCCTAATAACCAAATTCCAATGACCTGAGGGAAATAGTAGTTTAGGCTGTATTTAGTACAACAGGAATTGGGACCAAGGCTCTCACTTGCTTTAGGGATGGTAATGCCTATAATACCAGAATACTGTTGGTACAGTTTTGAGTTCACAGTGTTAGTACATCTACACGGTTGCCTGAGTCCCTGCGTAATGACCATGACCTAAGAAAAACATTTAAAAACTTGGTGTGTGCATATTCTGTCTGAAATGGCAGTGGGGGAAAGGGGGTGGGAATGGCACTGTAAGTCAGGAGGAAATGCTGGCATATGAGAGAAGGCAGGAGTTAAGAGGAGGGGGACATTTCACTGGCATTTAGAGGGAACAGAAGAACCGTGCTCCCAAGAATGACTGCGTTATGAGAAAAGATTTCCAGATGAAGAGCTTAAACCACTTTATCCCGTCCCTTCAATGCCAAAACGGACAGCCCCCCAAAGATGCTAGGAATATCCTAAAGTAACTATGAAGGTAGGAACCAGAGCTACCTTCACAGGACTGACTCGATTCTTCTTCAGGGCTGGAAAATGCAGAACTGGGCAAGCTAACAGTGTTTATTGAGAATTGTGATGGACTTAGGACTGTTGGGGATACTTTAAACACACTGAAGAAGTATGTAACAGAATTATCATTAAAGCCATTTTTTTCTAATTTGAAAAACCATGATTTGAAAACAATTGGTGGGTAATAGAAGTCAGTCCAAAATTATATTGAGTTATTGGGTTAGTCATGAAGCCCAAGAGAAATTCATAGGAGTGAGACTCAGAGCATCCATGGAGGCTTCCCAGAAAATATGGTTCTGAAGGCTAAGTCAGATGTGAATAGGCAGCAAAGCAGAAAAAGAACATTCTATAAAATAAGGTAAAATAAAATAAGATGAAATGAAATGAAGTGAAATGAAATGAAATGAAATGAAAGAAAAGAAAAGAAATGACAAGACAGCAAACACAGCTTGAGGAGGCAGCAAGGACATGGGTCCCATCTGCTCCAAGGAGCTGTGATGAGAAACTCTGCTTGACACATTCTCGGAGGGCGAGTGTGGGGTCAGATGAGGAAGAGTGTCAGAGAAAGGCAGGGTGTGCGTGCTCACTCCATAATAAGAAAAAAAGGAGCCACTTCGTTTCCAAGCAGGGCTGGCTAATAAGACTCATGCTGAAATCCAAGCATTTGTAATAAGTAAAAAGTGGTGGTTATAGCAAGAGACAGGGGAAGAGAAGAGAAGCATCCCCAACAAAAGATGTGAGGGGCATTTCAAAGGCACAGTCCTGAGGACTTGGTGGCTAACCTCCTGACCCAGACCTCTCAGGGGGCAGCCCCAGACTGGCTGCCACCAGGAGGCACTATCTGAGCAGCACACCATGTGTAACTCATTCCCCCCAAATTCCTCCCGTCCTTGCTGGGAGTGGGTATAGAGAAGAATCTGTACTCTGTTGACTCAAAGGCAGCGTCTGAACATTGGGAATGAAGACCACAGTATGTGTTGCAAAGAAGAAAACATATTGAGAAGAAGATGGAATGTGAGGCAATGTAGCTGTTAGGTAAGCCACAAGCCCCCGAATGTCCCCGTCAGCAACACTGCTAGACCCTAATGAGAAAGTGGTGAGACAAATGGGTGATCAAAAAATACAAAAACACTAATTCAAGGGGACACATGCACCCCAATGTTTATGGCAGCACTATCAACAATAGCCAAACGATGGAAGCGTCCCAAGTGTCCATCAACTGATGAATGGATGAAGAAGATGTGGGGTGTGTGTGTGTGTGTGTGTGTGTGTGTGTGTGTGTATGGAATATTAGCCATAAAAAGAAGGAAATGTTGCCACTGGCTATGATATGGATGGAGCTAGACAGTACGATGCTAAGTGAAATCAGTCAGAGAAAGACAAATACCATATGATTTCACTCACATGTGGAATTTAAGAAACAAAACAAATGAACAAAGGAAAAAAGAGAGAGATAAACCAAGAAATAGACTCTTAACTACAGAGAACAAACCAATGGTGACCAGAGGGGAGGAGGGTGGGGGGATGGGGAAATAGGTGATGGAGATTAAGGAGGGCGCTTGTCATGATGAGCGGGGTGTTGTGTGGAAGTGTTGAATCACTATATTCTACACCTGAAACTAAGATACACGGTATGTTAACTACACTGGAATTACAATTCAAACTTCATTTAAAGAAAGAAAAAAAAAAGACAAATGGGTGATAGGGTCCCTTCCTCAAGGAAAAAAAAATACTACACATGGAGGAAGGATGGCTCATACCATGCTGTTCCTACCTTTCCCCGTTCCAGCCCCAGCACCCAAATTCACTGGAGCCTCAGACCCTGGGATTTACAGTGGCAGCCCCCTCAACAGTCTGTCCATCCCACTCCTGAGCCTTTCTATATGGGAGCACCTTCGTGAGGTCTAACTTTTTATCTCATGCTTCAGCCCCACTCACTTATTCGGGGCAAAGATGGAGTAGCTTAATGCTCTATCTCCTCTGCTGAAACCGATTCCTGCAAGGCAAGAGGCAAGGCTGGCTAGGACATCTCACTGATTTTAAGATTACCCATTGTCTCTGCTTCATGGCTTCCTGATTGTCTGTTCCAGAACATTAAGCAGAAAGTCATAAATGTTATTTTAACTGCAGTCAGATGGCTAATAGAGACAGCAAAGAAGCAATTATTGGAAGGCAAAGGCAGTGCAGATTCCCCCTAACTCTCAGTCTCTGCTCAAGGTTAGACAGGTTTGGCAATGACTCTGAGGTCTCTTGGGGTATAATTCTTCACTGAATCAGAGTTCACTAGACTGCTCTGAACATACTTCCCTATGCTCATTTTTATTACTTATTTTAATAGTCAGTTGTGTCAGTAAAATCTCATCTAAAATGAATAGACTAAACATATAACAATTTGTTAGGGCAAACCAAATGAAACAAAAACAATATAAATGACACTGATGTAGGAAATAGTAGAGAAATAATCTTTGCAAATTTGTACTTAAGAGAGATTTTGCAGTAAAATGTCAGTGCAAGCATCATTCAATTATCCCTGTAAACTGTTGTTTTCAAGTAATATCCGTGGACATTTTAACCTAAGGCTGCCTCACCTCACTAGATATTCTGTCTGGGGGTCTCTTTCCCTCATGCTCAGTTGCTATGTGTTCAAAGATAACACAATTACCAGACTGAACTAAACAAACATAATCATGAAGTCCAATGTTGAAAAGCAATTTTACAGTGGATTGTTTGCTCCTTGCTAAACTTCTCTGCTCCTTCTGCCTAGAATGTCCTTCCCCTTACTCCCCACCAAGTCTTGTAAACCCCTGCTTATCTTCCAGAAATCACATCAGGCTTGACTTCCTTGGAAATACTTTTCTTGCTTCCAGTCCACTTTCCTTGTACCAAAAAGAACACATAGGGCCTCCCTCCTGTGATTCATCAGAGAACTTTCTGTTCACTTGAACGACAGCACTTGGTCCTGGGTCTTTCCCGCTCTGCCCTTGTCTCCCTCATTCAGAAAATAGATAAAGTCCTACTTTCTGCAAGGAACATTGCATCTAAGTGCTCTACCTCTTAAATGTGCCCTTTTAGCTTCTCTTTCGTCTCTTTGATTGTTCTAATAACCATTCTATTAGTGTCTTACATCATGGTATCTGTCTTTACAGCAAACCTCCATTACAACACAGACTGGTGAATGTGGATTCGTTTATATGCCAGAACTTGGGAATGAAGAAGGGCAAGAAGAGGTAGAAGGAAAAGGGCAATCAGCTCAGAGATAGTTCCCTACCATTTCAGCAACAAATGTTATACCTAAAAATGCTCAAATGGATCAATGATCTCCTGCATCTTATCTCCAATCATTAGTGCCGTGTAAGTTCTCCGTCCCTTGGTGCAGCTGCTATTGCTTGAGAAAAAGCCTCCCGTTATTTGTAAAGACATCTGTGATCCCCCTGAAAGAGCTTCCATTTTAAGATGAAACATGAAGCAAACATTTTAGAGCAAGAAAAAGAGAAACGAGTTTCAGGCATG
The DNA here is from genome assembly GCF_028018385.1 of Neofelis nebulosa. NCBI lineage: Eukaryota > Metazoa > Chordata > Mammalia > Carnivora > Felidae > Neofelis > Neofelis nebulosa. The sequence goes on from NC_080789.1 coordinate 128,730,023, forward strand.
CAGAGAGAAGAGACATATATGTAGAGGACAAAGTTAAACTTCCTTGGCAACTCATCCATTCAACAAATGCTTGCTGAGATGTCTATGTGCTGGGAATCATTCTGCATGCTGGAGGTAAAACAGTAAACATGACAAAATCCCTACCTTTATGAAACTTGAGGGAAAAGACCATTTTGAAATCATTAATAACATGATATTGATGATTTCTATAAAGGAAATAAAGCACTATGAAGAGAAAGAGTCTGAACAGAGGGGGGAAAGCTATCTTTGACAAGATGGTGAAGGAATCTTTTCTGAAAAGGTGACATTTGAGCAGAGATCTGAAGAATGAGAAGGTGAAGGAAACAGTCGAGTAAGATGTGGGTAAAAAACATTCCCAGAATAATAAAATGTGAAGGCTATGCAGGAGAAACACACTTAGTGTGTTCAACAAAGAACAAGAAGGCCAGAGCAGTGTGAACAAAGGGAAGAGCGATACCACAGAAACACTTCTGACTTCAAGTACGACAGAGTGAGCAAGCCCACAAATCCTTGCCCAAAAAGCAACTATTAGAATGGATAAAACTGTCAAAAACAACTAATTCAAGCATTCTGAAATATAACTAATGGCATACAACAAATTGAGAAGCATTTATTTGTGAAAATTATTAAATGTTGGAGAACAGTGGAGTCCTCAGCTGAGGCTGCTCCCATCTCCCCTCACTCCCCACCCCACCCCCCCAAACTCTACAGGTACAAGCAGGGCGGGATAGGCCATGGAGACCCGAGGCTTTGCTGTTGCCTTCAAAAAGGCTTTCCTGACCTGAAATATTGCCAGGTAAAGTGGTCATCTCAGGGGTAAGTGAAAGGAAGAGCCAGCCACTTGAGTAGATGGAGGTTGATGTCCTGCTTGGGAAAAGCAACAGATTGGCACACTAGCTGGAAATTTAAGAGGGAGTTCTAAAAGGAGACAAAGCTCCAGAGGGCTTGGTAAATTTGTCATATATCCTAGGTTGACTAGAGACTGGTTTCATGTATGGCAGAGACCAAAGCAATCCCATGCCACACATATATTCCTGGCCAACCGATCCTGTGCACAAGCACACAGGAGACCTAAAGAGCTTAAAGGACGGGGTGGCAGGAAGCCCAGGCAGACTTGAACGTGGCCTGAATTTTGAATTTGCTCCTCATTCCCCACATCAGTATAGAGTGAAAGCCTTACAGGCTTGAAGTGTTGGAGCATAGCACTGACATGTCTTTAGCTGAACAATAAGCTATGCAAACACAAGAAGAACTGCTCAGAAATCAGACTTAGAAATAAATCAAGAAAAAAAAAATAGTGTCTGCACATTGTAAGAGAGACAAAATTCATAGATTCAGTCAGGGAAAGTCACTACAGAAAAAATGAAAATGATCCTCAGAAGGAAGAAACAGTCAGAATCCTAGCTGCTACAATAAAGTATTCAACAAAAAAATATGATACATACAAAGAAACAAGAAAGCCTGACCCATACTCAGTCAAAAGAAACTGTCTTGGAATGCTCCTCAATATTATATTTAGCAGGGAAATAGTTCAAATGAGTTGTTATAAATTGTTCAAAGAACTAAAGAAAGTAATGTTTAAAGAATTAAGGAAAAATAGGACAATGACTCAGTGCACTGGCAATCTCAATAAAGATACAGAAATTCTAAGAAAGAATCAAATGGAAATTGCGAATGTGAAAAAGCAGAATTACTGAAATGAAAAAAAAAATCACTAAAGGGTCTCGGCAGTATGTTTTGGATGGCAGAAAACATCAATGAACAACTTAAAAACTGAGTGATAGAAGCTATCTCATCAGAAGGGCAGAGAGAAAAAAGAGTGAAGAAACATACACAGAGGCCCAGACACTTGTGGAACATCAAGTGTATCAGCACACATGTAATGGGAGTTCCAGAAGGAGAAAAGAGAAAGAAAGGTACAGAGAGAAAAAAAAAAAAAAAAAAAAAAAAAATATATATATATATATATATATATATTATATATTTATATATTTATATTTATATTTATATTAGAAGAAAAATATATATATTAATATATATACATATATATATATTTGAAGAAAAAATGGCTGAAAACTTCACAAATGTGAAGAAAAACATTACAGATCCAAGAAGCTCAAAAAATCCAAGTAGTCTAAGCACAAAGAGATCCACCCCTACACCTATCATAATCAAATTGTTCCAAGATAGGGGCCCCTGGGTGGCTCAGTCAGTTAAGCATCTGATTCTTGGTTTCAGCTCAGGTCATGATCTCATGGTTCATGAGTACGAACCCTGCATCGGGGCACGGCACTGAGGGTGAAGCCTGCTTGGGATTGTCTCTCTCCCTCTCTATCTGCCCCTTCCTTGTTCGCTTGCTCTCTCTTTCTCAAAATAAATAAATAAACCTAAAAAAAAATGTTTTAAGTATTCAAAGACCAAAAAAGAGAGCAAGGGAAAAACAACTTATATACAGGGAAACAATAGCTATGAATGGCTGATTTTTCAATATACATATATATATAAAGAATAACAAGAGACTTCTGGATCCAGGTAAAGTCCTTTTATTTACAGAGCAGCTTACATCGATTTCCCAATTCCCCATAGGACAATGCAATGAACACCAGATATTACCTGCACTTGCAATAAGATTTCTACCGCAGGACAGGAATCCCCCAAACTAGGAAACTCAGAGCAAACCGTGCCACACCTGCACCTTTGAGAAAGAGAGAGAGGGAGGGAGGGAGAAAAGGAGAAAGGGAGAACGCCTCTACTTTGGAATACAAACAAATTTCTGAGGGGATAAGAAGTTCGTATTACCCTTTGGAATATAAACAATAATTGTCCCCAGGGGAGATGTTTCCAAATCTTTCTGGAGGCTCCAACCTTGAACTTCCAAAGGTTGTTGCCATCAATTATCTGTTAAGTTAAATTCCAGTGCTACTTATTCAGAAAGCATCAACCATGCAGAAACATGAAATATCTATGAAGCACTGTCTTTTGATAGCCAGAAAACAATGAAATATACCTAATTGTTGAAACAAAAGAACTGTCAACCAAAAATTCTGAATCTAGCAAATCTCCTATTCAAAAATAGAGGTGAACCAAGAAAATCTCAGATGAACAAAAGACTGAGAGAATTTGTTGTTAGCAGTCATGCCTTGCAAGAAATATTAAAGGAAATACTTCAGGCAAAAAAAAAAAAAAAAAAGGCACCAGATGATAAGCTGAATCCACAAGAAGAAATGGAAGTATGCTGCAAAGAATGATACATGAGTAACTCTAAGACTCTGTACTGGAGATCAAAGATGGAGGCAGAGTAGGAGGACCCTAGACTCATCTCGTCCCATGAACACAACTAGATAAGTATCAAATCATCCTAAATACCCCAGAAATTGCTCTGAAGACTGACAGAACAAACTCCACAACTAACAGGAGAGGAGAGGCCACATCAAAGAAGGTAGGAAGTGTGGAAACATGGTTTAAGGGAGAAAAGGATGGCAGGTACTACAGAGAGGAGGGCTCCATGGTCACAGAAAAGGGGGAAAGAGAGAGAGGAGAGCACCCAGGGGAATGCACAAGGAGAACATTTCTCCATAACCACGGGCTTGAAAAATGAGAGGGGCTGAATTTCATGAGTTCTTGCAACCAGGGCTTAAAGGCTGGAGTTGTAAAGGTCAGTGGGCTTGGCTGGGATTGAGCCTGGAGGGCACTACTGTGCTCCTACAGAAAAGGCAGGCAAACAACCCAGGAGCAGACAGCATGCAAGTAGTGATCTGAAGAATGTCTGGGGCACACAGTGGGGAGATTTACAATCCCCTCTGAGAGCATCCTAGGGAGGCAATGTTCACAGAGATGCCTCTCTGAAAACAGGGGAGCTGGCTGGTGACATTTTCCTCCCCAACCCCTCAGCATGAACACAGAGCCACCTCGGGAAGCACTGCAGTGCTGACTCTGGCTAACTAACTTGTTTACACCAAGCCCCACACCCCCGCACTCTGACAGGACTGCCCTTCTCAGTCAAGCTTGCCTCAGTCCCAATGTGGTGAGCCCCTTCCCCCAGAAGACCAGTGCAGGCTCCTGCCCACACCACGTCTTCAAAACCTGGAGTTTAAAGTCAGCAGGCTTGGCTGCGATAGAGTCGGGAGGGCAGTGCACTACTCCTGGAGAGAAGGTAGGCAAACACAACCCAGGGCAGACAGCATGAAAACAGTGATCTGAAAAACACCTGGGGCACATAGGGGTTGATTATTTGCTATTCTAGGAATGCTTCCCTGAGGCTGCCTCAGAGGCAGCCTTCCTCTCTGGGAAAAAAGGAACTGGCTGGCACCATTTCACTCCCCTGCCCATCAGCATAAACACAGAGCCACCTAAGGGAAGCAGCACAGCTCCAATACTGACTGCCTAACTTGCTTAAACCAAGCCCCGCCCCTCCCCCTGCACTCTGGCAGGGCTGCCCGTAGTCAAGCACGTATCAGTCCAGGGTGATGGGCTCCTCCCCCAGAAGACCAGCACAAACCCCTGTCCACACAACGTCTGACCACAGAATTCTACAGGGCCTCAGTTCTGGTGGAGTTGATTTCAGGTCTTATTTCACAAGCAGACCAGAACACACCTAGTTGAAACTCACCACATGCAGGCCAGGAACCAAATACTGCCCACAGCAGGTGAGAAGAGCCTCTGCAGATGACTGGCAGCAAGGATAGAGCAGCCAAAATATAACAGCAGAGAGCACACAGCACATACTAGAGACAATCTCTGAAGCACCAGCCCCGGGAACTACATGACCTCTTCTTACATAAGGCCATTGCTTTCAGGAGCAAGAGACATCACTGCCTTTTCTAACACAGACAAGAAGGAAGAGATTCAGACAAAATGCCAAGATGGAGGAATTTATCCCAAATAAAAGAAGAAGTTAAGGCCACAGCCAGAGATCTAAGTGAAATAGATATTAGTAACATGCCTGAGAGAGAATTAAAGCAACAATCCAAAGAATATTTACTGGGCTTGAGAAAACAACAGAAGACATCAGTGAGACCCTTACTACAGAGATGAAAGAGTTAGAAAAGAATCAATCAGAAATGAAGAATGTACTAAGCAAGATTGGAAACAGGCTTGATGCAATGAACAGCAGGCTGGAAGAAGCAGAGGGATGAATTAGTGACCTAGAAGACAAAATAATGGAAAATAATGAAGCTCAACAAAAGGGAGAAAGAAGAATTATGCAACACAGGAATAAACTTAGGGAACTCAGTGACTCCATCAAATATAATAACATCTATATCATAAGAGTCCTGAAAGAAGAAGAGAGAGAAAATGGGGCAGAAAATTTATTTCAAGAAATAATAGCAGAAAACTTCCCTAATCTGGGGAAAGAAATAGACATCCAGATCCAGGAGGCACAGAGAACTCCCTTCAAAATCAACAAAAGCAGTCCAACACCAAGTCATATTGTTATTAAATTTGCAAAATAGAATGACAAAGGAAAAATCTTAAAAGTAGCAAGACAAAAGGAGTCCTTAACTTACAGGGAAAAACCAACAGAGCTAGCTGGAAATTTCTCAACAGAAACTTCACAACCCAGATGGGAGTGGCATGATATATTCAAAGTTCTGAGCAGTAAAAATCTGCAGCCAAGTATTCTCTATCCAGCATGTTATCATTCAGAATAGAAGAAAGTGTTTCCCAGATAAACAAAAACTAAAGGAGTTCATGACCACTAAACCAGCCCTGCAGATTTTTACTTCCTAATTCAACATTTGTTCTTCTTAATGGTCTAGGAAGATTTCCTATTTCTTGGATTAAGGATTCAATTGTGGTAACTTGTGCATTGTTAGGAATTATCTGGGTTTTTTAAATACGGTTATCTAATTTGTTAGTATGTAATTGTCCAAAGCAACCTGTTATCACAGTATGTATTTCAGTGGTTATCTATTGCATTGTTTTCTCTTCCATTTCTCATTTTGGTTTTTGAGTCTTCTCTCATTTTTCTTAGTTAATGTAGTTTAAGCTTTGCCAGTTTTGTTTCCTTTTTTTAAAAAAAAACTGGTCATTACTTTCAATGTTATGTTATTGTTTCTTCTGGTCTCCATCTTACTTATTTCTGATTTTTCTTTGTTATTTCCTTCCTCTACTAAATTTCAGCTCAGTTTCTTCTTTTCTAGTTCCCTGTGGTATAATGTTGTTTACTTGAACTTTTTTTCTTAACACAAGCATTTATAGCATAAATTTCACTCTAACATCTGCTTTTGCTGCATCCTGTATGTTTCAGAATATTGTGTTTTCAGGGGCGCCTGGGTGGCTCAGTCAGTTAAGCATCCAACTTCGGCTCAGGTCATGATCTCACAGTTTGTGAGTTCGAGCCCCGCGTCGGGCTGTGTGCTGACAGCTCAGAACCTGGAGCCTGTTTCAGATTCTGTGTCTCCCTCTCTCTCTACCCCTCCCCTGCTCATGCTCTGTCTCTCTCTGTCTCAAAAACAAATAAACATGAAAAAAAAAAAGGATATTGTTTTCTTTTTCTTTTGAGACATTTTGAGTCACGATTTGATTTATCTGGTCCACTGCTTGTGCAGTAGTGTGTTGATTAATATTTACATATTAAATTTTTAATATTTACATATTAAATGTTTAATATTTACATTGTAGATTTTTCAGCTTTGTTTTATTGTTGATCTTTAGTTTTGTACCACTGTGGTTGGAAAACACATTTGGTATGATTTCAGTATTCTCCAATTGGATATATTTGTTGTCTCTTTTTATGTGATTTAACTGGGGGATTCTTCTGTGTACTTGAGGAAATGTGTATTCTTTTCCTTGGATGGAATATTTTATGTATATCTTTTAGAACCATGTATTCTGAAGTATGCTCCAAGTAAAAAAAAATGTTCTTGTTGAAAAAGATAACAACTGGGGCGCCTGGGTGGCTCGGTCGGTTGGGTGTCCGACTTCGGCTCAGGTCATGATCTCACGGTTCGTGGGTTCAAGCCCTGCATCGGGCTCTGTGCTGACAGCTCGGAGCCTGGAGCCTGCTTCAGATTCTGTGTCTCCGTCTCTCTCTGACCCTCCCCCATTCATGCTCTATCTCCCTCTGTCTCAAAAATAAAAAATAAACGTTAAAAAAAAAAAAATTAAAAAAAAAAAAAAAAGAAAAAGATAACAACTTTAACTGAGGGTACTCATTTAAAATAAAGTGTATCAGAGGTGGGGGGATGGACTGGGGGGTAGGCAAAATAGATGAAAGGGATTAGGAATACACTTATCATGATGAGCACAGAGTGATGCTATATAGAATTGTAGCGTTTTTGGTTTTTTGTTTTTAATTTTATTTGAGGGAAAGAGCAAATGGGGGATGGGGCAGAGACACAGAGAGAGAGAGAGATTGAGAGAGAGAGAGAGAGAGAGACTGAGAGAGAGAGAGAGAGAAAGGATCCTAACCAGGCTACATGCTCAGTGTAGAGCCTGACATGGGTTGGATCCCAAAACCCTAGGAACATGACCACAGCCAAAATCAAGAGTCAGATGTTCAACTGATTGAGCCACCCAGGCACTCCTAGAATTGTTGAATCACTATATTGTACGTCTGAAACTAATATAACACTGTATATTAACAATACTTGAATTAAAATTTTAAATGATATATATGGTTCTTCATTACATCTATTAACTCCTTTTAAAGGCATAAGACTATATAAAGAAATAATTATGACACTCTGTTGTACTTACAACAAAAATATAAATGAATATAGATGATAATAGTGGCACAAAAGAGGAAGGGATGAAATTGTATGGAAATAACATTTCTAAACGTTACTGGAGTTAAGTATTATTCTGAAATAAACTGTGATATTGCAGATTCATATTATAATCTCAGGGGCAACCACTAAGAAAATAACTAAAAACTATATGTTAAAAAAAATCAATAAATGATTTGAAATAATATGCTAAAAATACTTACATAAAAAATTAAAAGAAAAAGTAGAACAAAAAATATGATACACAGAGAAAAGAAAAACATCAAAATGGCATTCAGAAATCCACTCATATCAATAATTATATTAAATGTAAATGGACAAGGTGCTTCATTCAAAAAGCAGAGATTGACAAGTTGGGTAAAAGAACAAGACTGAACTATGAGCTGTCTGCGGGAGACACACTTATGTTCACTGACATAAAGACATTCACATAAAAGGATAGAAAAAAAGGATATACCATGCAAAAAAGGGAACATAAGAGAAATGGATGGCTATATCAATAACAGACAAAATATTAACAGACAAAGGAGTTTCATGGATAATAAAAGGGTCAATTCATCAGGAAGATATAATAATTATTGATGTTTATGTACCTAACAATAGTGCACTCATTCTCATTTAGTTCAGATAAATGAACCAGAAGACCAGAGAATGAAAAATACCAAGTTTTCCCATCTCTGGACACACACATATAGTAAAAACTAAAGAGTCACATAGATGAGTCCCAAATAGAAGGCTATAAGAATAAATGGCTTATTCTGATTTCCAGGTTCAGGGGTTTCTAAGTCATGAACTTAGAGTAAACAAGAAAACAATAATTGCTAATCATGTGGCGATATTCAAATTTTTATTTACATTTTAAGAGCATTGTTTTCCTGTAAGCATTTTATGTTTGTTTGTCCTAAAGAAACCATCATCATCAAAAATCTGGGGGTCTGTCTGTAGTTACCAGTTGCATGTTTGAGTAATACATGCGTGCCTGTTGGTTGTGTGGATGTATGTAACTATTGATGGAATCCATAAAGCTGGGGAAACAGAACAGTGGCAGCTAATGACAGATGCTGACTTTATATTCCTGTACTGCATGCAGGAAGTCTCAATATTTCTACGTGTATATGAGTCTCCTGCTTGTTTTAAATATGTTAATCTAATTCTAAGTGATGCATGATACCAAGCATAACCGGGAATGGAAATATTTCTTTGTGGAATTTTTAAAAACTTAATTGCTGCAAGGAAAAGACCTTTAAAAATACACAGAATGTTTCCAAACATAGAAGAGATTCCCGTAATTAAGACCATTCCCAAAATGGAATAGTATTAATGTTGGCCTATTTGCCCCACTCCTATTAGTCATGACGAAACACCCCCACGAGGACAGAAATCAGAGGGAATGTAAGAAAAGGGTGCAGAAAACAGAACCTGGAAAGCAGCGAGTGGAACCACAGAAGTATTTTTCATGTCTTCATTTGTGAGAGGAAAGAGCTGTCTATTCCAAATGCTGCTTCAGGGGACAGGAAAACAGAGAGGAGAACACCGACCTAGTGACCTCCATGAATTGCTGGCTGTAGCTCAGCCTCCCAGCCTCATCTACAGGAAGCCAGTCATCCAGACTCCAAACTTCCAGTTCTAATCAGAAGGGGTGATGGGGCAGGCCTCGAGTGAGAAAGTCATGAGAATACTATTAGCCACATTCAAAGTTCAGGGGAACTGTTTCCTCCTGGAGCATTCTGAGAGCAGCCGGCAGAAGCTCTGAGGCCAAGAGGCCAGGGCTGCTGCTTCAAGGATCAGGAGGCAGAGAATGTTGCTCTTCTCCCAGGGGAGCTTGATGACAGTGGGTGGTCAGCTTTGGCTCTGAGTCTTAGCTTAACAGGAAATCCTTTCTTCTGGGTCACTGAGTCACTGTGTCTTCACATCACTAGGCAGACAGGAACCTTACACAGTCTCTTCAGCCCTCAGGTAAGACCACCTTGACCAGTCTATGATGTTAGCTGACCATGATAGCCTCCATGAACTGTGCTATATCGCCCCCTGCTGACCAGCCTGGTGCCACACCCAGGAAAATGCCTTTGACACAGATAAACTATCCTGGCTTAGTATAATGAGATGTCAAGTCACTGTCACTAGGACAAGTGTTTCATTAGGTTTTTCCTGTGGTTGAGGCTATTTTGCCCGTATCCACCGGCACTCTCTTTTAATACCCATGGTGACCTGCCCATGAGAACCTACCTGGATTATGTAGCTCAAGCTATTTTTGGGAACCGACGGCATATCTCATCCAACTGTGGCTTTAGCTGTAGCAACAATCACAGACAGAGATTAACAAAACCTTAAAGGACATTGAATACCAACATGTATCCAGTACTCAAGTCCCCTCTACACCTTCCCTGGCAAGGATCCATTCAACTTGCATTCAAATATCTCCAAGGTTACAGTCTTTTTCCTCTTGAGCCTGTTACTTCTGCTTAAAGAGCCTTAATATTAAGCTGAAACTGATTTCCCAATGATTTCCACTCAACATTAAGTTCTGCAGTGAAGAAAACATTTCTGTCTAATTAGGGTTGTATTTCACCACGTTCCTCCATTTCATCCACATGAATATCATGAATAATCTTGTCAAATACTTTGTTAAAATATAAAACACTGGGTGTGCCTGGGTGGCTCAGTCAGTTAAATGTCTCACTCTTGATTTCAGCTCAGGTCTTGATCTCACGGTTCCTGAGTTCAAGCCCCGCCTCAGGCTGTGCACTGGCAGTGTGGAATTTGCTTGGGATTCTCTCTCTCCCTCTCTCTGCCCCTCTCCAGCTTGTGCTCCCTCTCTCTCAAAATAAATAAACAAACCGGAAAAAAAAACTAGAACACTGTGTCATTCCCTGAACTAGAAGCCCAACAACCCTACCATTGAAAGACGTTAGTTCAATGAACTTTTTGGATTTCGTAATATGATTGCATTGTTCTTATGGAACACTGTTGAGCACCGCTTCTTTGAGAACTCACAACTCATCTTTTTAAACAATCCACTCTAAAATCTTACCCAGAGTTGACATAAAGCTCAGTGGCTGTCATCTCAGGATTTTTGAGAATTATGAATCATTCCTAATGCATACTTCAATGTCATCATTCTATTGAGAAGCCACACATTTCCACCATCAGAGTCATTTCTTCGGCGTAATTTGCTGTAAGTTATCTGGAAAGCAATCTGGAAATACATAGCAAAAGTCTGTTGCAAACTATCCTTGTTCTCAAGTCAGGACACAAAGACATTCACTTGAGTCTACTTTTTTAGGGCTCCAGCTTGTCCCAAGGGAGACTTTTGGCCTCTGAAGTGATGTTTATGATTGCATTCTTCTTGAAAGAGTGATGTTTATGATTGCATTCTTCTTGAAAGAGAAAACTGAAAACAACCTAAATGTTTGCGTGTATGATTAAATAAGGAAATACTGTCAATCACTTAAAAAGATGGTTTTATTTTTTCTTTTAATATGAAATTTATTGTCAAATTGGTTTCCATACAACACCCAGTGCTCATCCCAACAGATGCCCTCCTCAGTGCCCATCACCCACCCTCCCCTCCCTCGCACCCCCCATCAACCCTCAGTTTATTCTCAGTTTTTTAAGAGTCTCTTATGGTTTGCCTCCCTCCCTCTCTAACTTTTTTTTTCCTTCCCCTCCCCCATGGTCTTCTGTTAAGTTTCTCAGGACCCACGTAAGAGTGAAAACATATGGTTTGCTTGCTCCTCTAGGGTTTTGATGGTTTCCTGTCTCACATTCAGGTCCTTCTTCCATTTTGAGTTTACTTTTGTGAATGGTGTAAGAAAGTGGTCTAGTTCATCCTTCTGCATGTGGCTGACCAGTTCTCCCAGCACCATTTGTTAAAGAGACTATCTTTTTTCATTTGGCTAATCTTTCCTGCTTTGTCAAAGATCAGCTGGCAAAAAGATGGTTTTAAAAATAATTTTTGACAGTACAATCCTAACTGTATAAACTTCAAATAGTAAATAACCATAATCCTGTTTAAAAAGAAACAACAATTACATGCAAAAAAATATATTTCTGGATAATAGAATAACTATTTCTACTTTCATTACATTTTTCAATATTTTAGACTTTTAAAATATTTTTAATATCAGAATTTTTATCTTTCTAAGTCATTCCTTAAGGGTACAGTGTTTTAGGATTGTATATAATCATACAACATACATACAACTGTGTCAAAGGGACTGGAGTCCAACAGTACTTCTTGTTAAAAAAACATATGAAAGAGCTAAAATTTGGAAGTATTTGCTTCTGTGAAGTCATTTGGAGAGGAATAAAAACAGAGGAAGAGGCACAGGACCACTGTTTTGTTACAAGCCTTTTAACACTATTCTAGCTTTCAAACTATGCATATGTTACATCTATTAACAATAAACTGAATTCTAAGTTAAAATTATTTTTTAAATTAAACAACATACTCTGTGGAAATCATTTTTAAAAAGTCATGAAAGAAAGGAAGAAAAGCTCTCCAAGGTTACTGGCATTTTCAAAAAGTATCAAAAGAGAAAGGGAGAATTTGCATTTAAAGAATAGCCTTCTGTTGGGCATTCTACCAGAATCTTCCTAGCATGGAAACAGAGGGCCCCTCAAAGACCTCACATGTAGGTCCTCTCAGAGGAAGGTGAAAATAAGTACACAAAATCAAGTGCAAGTTAGCATATGATACTATCATAAATGACATATTTTTAAACAATATTATAGGGCTCAAAATAAAAGGAAAGGGGATTTTGGAAGGAGACAGAAACTGCTCTGGGGGGAATCTCATCGGAAGTTGAAAGATACCTATGACTTCAGCAGGAAAAGAAGTGGGAGAGAGGACGACCCCCACAGTCTGAAGCAGAACATGAGCAAAAGCTGGAGACAAGGATGGATGGAGAGGACATGAAATGACCTTGGCTGTTGGGGTGGGAGGACTGGGATCCCAGAGAGTCAGACTAACAAGGGACACCCACGCTGGGTCCATAAACCCGGGGGACAGTCAATGTTTTTGAGCCAGAAAGTAGTAGGTGTGCTTTAGAAAGATGAGTCTGGCTAATTCTACAAAGAAAATGAAGAGCAAACATCAGAGACTAAGTAAAAAGGACAGAGCAAGACGTAGAAAATGCCTGAACTGTAGACAGGCAGTGTCTTGGCTCCTCAATGGCCCGAGTGTTCAAGTACATGCAAACAGGTTTCCAAACTGCCCCGATTTCTTTCTGTCTAGTTTCTCTAAAAAAGTAGAAATACTTTTAAAAAGTAGAAATACTTATTCTATCATCCAGGAATATTTTTTGCATATAATAATGGTTTCTTTTTAAACAAAATTATGATTCTATACAATTTGATTCTCTGCTCATTTCCTCCTCTCTTCCCTTCCTGCAGGGCCAAGGATTCCTCTAACTTCCCTAGAGCAAATATGCCATTCAGTCATTCTGTGCACATTCCATTTGAGGTGCCAAATACGAGACTTGGGCCTTCCCTCACAGAGCGTTCCTGGAATCTTTGTAGACAGGTCTTCCCTCAACCAGGAAGCAGCTGGGATGGCAGCATTTCGACCAGGCCATTGTATGCAACCTTCAGACATCAATTCATTATTTTATAGACCTAATTTTGAATAATACATTTTTCACAATTGAAACAATGCCCTATGACTCCAGTGAGTGTCTCTCTTAAAAAATTCAAGTTTAAAGGTTATGTTAAGTAGCATTTAGGGAAAAATATCATAAAATCACAGGAAAGGCACTGGATCTCCATATAACTATTGTTTGATTAAGGAAATTACATAAAACACAGAATTATGTAAACTTCCTTAACTTAAACAAATATAAATTGAGTGGCCTCATAGACTCCAGACATAATCTATCATCTGATCTCCCATGACTCAGTTGATGTTAGGATCCCTCGCAAAATTAAGGAATGTTAAATGCTAAGATAGAAAGTGACATAAAAAGATACGTGCTAAGAAATCATCAAGAAAATTATTCCTAGCTAAATAAATATAGGGAATGTTTTCCCTCCTGAGGTCAGTCACAAACTTTATGATGCAATTTACCATGAGTAAAAAGTAGCTCGGGGCGTCTGGGTGGCTCAGTCAGTTGAGCATCTGACTCTTGATTTCAGCTCAGGTCATGATCTCACAGTTTGTGAGTTTGAGCCCCATGTCAGGCTCTGTGCTGACAGCATGGATCCTGCTTGGGATTCTCTCCCTCCATCTCTCTCTCTCTCTCGCTGTCCCTTGGCTTACTTTCTCTCTCTCTTCCAATCTCAAAATAAATAAACATTAAAAAAAAAAAGTAGCTCAGGAAAGATTCACGGTAAATCTCAAAATGTCTTTCCAGCCCTAACAGTAGGTGGTTTTCCAGTAACTGGATGCTGAGCCCGGGATTATAACCCCAAGATATTCAGCTGGTATGAAGCACCAACTGAGTCCCTATTACATGGAACTCTTCTCTTCCACTCTATGAGTTTCCATATGGAGGGACTCCCATCAGAGCGACACTGCTGGTCTCATGCCTCATCCTTTTTCAGTCTTCTTTGCAGGAAAGGGTGCATCCTTATGTGTGACAGACATTGGTCCCCATTTCCTAACTGAGGGGAGTTCATCTACTATAAGACTATAAGCAGAGGATTCCCTCTCTTTTTTTTTTCTTCACTCACTTCCCTGGTTGCAGTACCTGAACAGTGAATTTGGAAGCGGGATCTAAGCACCCCACCCCAACACCTTCATGTCCTGTCTAGAGACTTATGTTCTGATCTGCTTTCCAATAAAGGGAAACGGTCTACCCTGTGTGAGAGGTCTCATTGTGGAGCTGTGCCAGAGCTCCGTAAAAAAGCACACCTCATTCCAGGTGAAGCCTTAGTGATGCCATCTGACTACAGGCCCGGGCCACCTTCTCCCAACAAAAAAGGGAGAATTATTTTATATACACCTCCCTGACTACAGGGTCTATCCAATTGCTTCTAAAATCAGGGAAGAGAGAAGTACTAATTCTTGACTCCCTAAGGTCTCAATACACAGATAATAGAAACATTAATTGTACAAACATTAATTGACAGCTGTTGAGAAGGAAAGCAGCTCTTACAGAGACAGGGCCCTAAAAGTCTTCATAGTAAAAGCTCACCAAGGATACCTTTGTGTGTTTGAAGAGCCAATTTAGATCAACAACTCATTGGCCATCGATTGCATGCAGCATCCTGAGTGCAAAAAAGAGCTGTGTGCAGTGAAGAAGAGAGGTTTATACAGAGAGAAGAACTCCATAATCTATTGGGAAGACAGAGACATACACAAATAACTTGGATACAAGGCCAACTGATAAAAGACATAATAGATGTAGTAAACATTATGGGCAAAATGCTATCAGATTTTCAATAAATGGCTCTAGGACAGTTGAATACCCACATGCAAAAGGATGAAGTAGGACTCCCATGTCACATCAAACACAAAAATTAACTCAAAATGAATCAAAGATGTAAAACTCAAAGAGAAAAACAGATGTAAATCTTTCTGACCATGGATAAGGCAACCACTTCCTTCTTTATTGTGGTAAAATAGACACAGCATAAAATTTATCATTTTAACTATATGAAGGGGTACAATTCCGTGGCATTTAGTACATTCATAATGTTATGCAACACTATCTAGTTCTGTAACATTTGCCATCCGGCAATGGCTTCTTTTTTTTTTTAATTTTTTTTTTAACGTTTATTTATTTTTGAGACAGAGAGAGACAGAGCATGAACAGGGGAGGGTCAGAGAGAGGGAGACACAGAATCTGAAACAGGCTCCAGGCTCTGAGCTGTCAGCACAGAGCCCGACGCGGGGCTCGAACTCACGGACCATGAGATCATGACCTGAGCCGAAGTCGGACGCTTAACCGACCAAGCCACCCAGGCGCCCCGGGCAATGGTTTCTTAAATATAACCCCAAACATACAAGCAACCAAAGAAAACAGTAGATAAACTGGACTTTATCAAAATTTTAAGCCTTTTTTGCCTCAAAGGACACTATTAAGAGAGTGAAAAGACAGCCCACAGAATGTGATAAAATATTTGCAAATCACGTGTCTGATAAGGGCCTAAAATTTATAATATGTAAAGAATGATTAAAACTTAGTAATAAAAGGGGCGCCTGGGTGGCTCAGTCGGTTGAGCGTCCGACTTCGGCTCAGGTCACCATCTCATGGCTCGTGGGTCCGAGCCCCGCATCAGGCTCTGTGCTGACAGCTCAGAGCCTGGGGCCCGTTTCAGATTCTGTGTCTCCCTCTCTCCCTGCCCCTCCCCCACTCACGCTCTCTCTCGGTCTCAAAAATAAATAAACATTAAGAAAATTTTTTTAATAGAAAAAAACTTAGTAATAAAAAAGATAACACAAATTTTTCAATGAGCAAAGGACTTAAACATTTTTTCAAAGAATATAGACAAATAGCCAAGGAGCACATGGAAAGATACTTAACATCTTCAAGGAAATGCAAATCAAAACCACAAGGAGATACGACTTTACACCACTGGGATAGCTACACACAAAAGACAGACAGTAACAAGTGTTGACAAGGATGTGGAGAAGTTGAACCCTCAGACATTGCTGGAGGGGATGTGAAATGGTACAGCCATAATGGAAACAGCTGGGCAGTTCTTCAAACAGTTAAACACAGAGTTACCATACAACCCAGTAATTCTACTCCTAAGAATACACCAAGAGAATTGGAAACGTATGTCTACACACAAACTTATACGCGAATGTTTGCCCTAGCATTATTTATAACAGCCAAAAAGTGGAAACAATCCAAATATCCATCAACTGATGAATGGATAAACAAAATGTAATACATCCATATAATGAAATATTATTCAGCCATAACAGAGATGAAATACTGATTTCGGCTACCATATGGATTAATCTTAAAAACAGAACACTAAATGAAATACGCCAGACACAAAACACCTTGTTTTTTTTTTCACGTATATGAAGTATCCAAAAGAGACAAATCGGTAGAAACAGAAAGCAAAGTTGTGGCTGCAAGGGAATAGAGGAGGGTGAGCTGGGGAATGACTGCTGATAGTAATAGGGTTCCTTTCGGGTGATGGTGAAAATGCTTTAAAGGGACAGAGTGATGAGGAGTGCAAAAACTGAATTGTGCACTTTTAATGAATTAATTTTTCTTAATGCTATGAGGGAACAAAAGGAAAGAGAAACAAGGTGGACTAAAATACAATGCCTACAGGCCAGAAACAAACAAAAAAAACCCCATAAATTAAAGCCAAACACATTACAGTGATTATATTAAGATTCGTCACTAATAACACTCTCCATCTTTGGAACTTTATTCTACTGTTAGCTGGTTTTCTTCTCAAAGGATCCTTTGCAAATGAGTTAGTCTTTCTGGCCCATACATCAATATACCCCAATCTACTCTATGACCAACTACCATCTAGGCAATTGAAAAACATATATTCTCATAAATATAATTAACAGAATATAAACTGTAAATTACACAGTATACGTCTAATTTGCTCACAACGTAGTATGTATGTTCTCATGGCCACTTTAACCCTATCACACTTGAGATAACAATTTATACCCCAGAAGTGTATAGCTTTATGCTTTATAGTGTGCCTTTACACCCATCCGCTCGTGAGCTCTTGCCTTGATTCTGTGAGGCGGCAAGGCTGGAATCAATATTCCCATTTGACAGATAAGAAAACTCAGTCTTAGCAAAATTAAAGTGTGATGTCAAATGACACACGGCTAAATGGCAGAGCCGTGACTGTAAGTCAAGTCTTCTAACTCCTAGGCTGGTGCTTCTGGCAGGGCTCCCACCTCCAGCTAGATCACATTTCCCGGGATGAGCGACCTCCGTAACCCGTGTGGTCTTGGTCGCTCCCAGACTGGCTGGCCAACAAAGCAGGCTTGCCTGGACTCACAGGGCACAAGCTGACCACACCACAGATGACAGAATTACTGCTTCAGTCTGTCTGAGATCAAATTCCCTTACAACACCCCATGGACCGTACAACCTAGAGTCAAAAGGCCTTGGCGTGGTCCAGCCAGAGGAAGAGAACTCAGCTGCTTCTGACACAGGGAAATTGGGAAATTGCACTCTGGGCATCCCTGTTTCGTAACTACAAAAATGCCACAACAATAAAACATCTTCAAAAAAATAGGCAAAAGGGGCGCCTGGGTGGCTCAGTCGGTTAAGCATACGACTTCAGCTCAGGTCATGATCTCGCAGTTCTAAGTTTGAGCCCCGCATCCAGTTCTCTGCTGTCAGAGCGGAGCCTGCTTTGGATCCTCTGTCTCCCTCACTCTCAGCCCCACTCCCACTTGCTCTAAAATAAATAAATATTGGGGTATCTGGGCAGCTCAGTCTGTTAAGCGTCCAACTTCGGCTCAGGTCATGATCTCACTGTTGGTGAGTTCAAGCCCCACATCCAGCTCTGTGCTGACAGCTCAGAGCCTGGAGTCTGCTTCGAATTCTGTGTCTCCTTCTCTCTCTGACCCACCTCTGCCTTCACTGCCTTTCTCTGTCTCTCAAAAGTGAACAAATGTTAAAAAAAATGTTTTAAATAAATAAACATTTTAGAAAATGGAAAAAAGAAAAGAAAACAATTATATAAACACGGTGACAATGCAATGGGAGAAAGTATGAAAAATTCAACTGCTTTACTTGATGTAATTATTCAGATGAATTCCACAAACATCTTGAAATTTCTGGGAAGTTTCTTTCTAATCTCCAAATCTGCGTGCTAAAGTGAATTTTTCTTTTTCATTCAGATACTTTAACTTCATGTAAAATAAACCCACATAAAAAGGCAATTTCCTCAAAGAAAATTCCAGAAGATGTATGTATAATGAAAAATGTTTACTGTATAGAACAGCTTGCTCAAATGCTTCGTTTTCTGCTCTCTTTTTAGAGGAAAGGAGACGCAGATGATTTCTGCCAGCTGGGGGACACTCTAGAGAGGTGACAGTTCTGATAACAGATACAGCCACTAAATATTCCACTGCATTTAAACAGACTAAGCCCAGAACTAGACAGCATGTTATTCACAGGAGTGGAAGAAAGTGCGTCATGAAAGAGCTTTTGAAACACTTACTAGATTTACTAGAGATTACTAAGGATGGGACAACAGTTTATATAAGCCTCCTGATTCTCAAAGGGTCAAGAAACAGGAAACCGAAGATTAGTAAAACAGTAGAGGTGGTAGAAGAAATGTTGACACGTATGTGCGAACGCTTGATGGGAAAACACAATTCAACTTCAAATAATGTGGAATAAAGTGGAGGAAATGAATGTTGAGCAACCTACTCAAATATTACAGGTATTCTACCGTAGGACTTCAGACAACAGATCACTCCCAAAAGGTTGCTTGAAAATTAAATAAAAATCTAAAAGCACTACAAGGTTATGGAAACAATATGACAAACAGTTACATATAAAGCAGAGCCTAAGTTTTGTAATGATATATGTATAAATAAAAAGACTGAAGGGAGTATACCAAAATTCTGTAGTGCTTATCTCTGGAAGTGGGGATTGCTGGTGGTATTTATTTTGTTTTCAGTTATTTTCAGAATTTTTTGAATGCCCTTCATAGGTACATGCTATTATAATAAATGTGTACAATTAATACTCTAGAAAGCAAATAGCATTGTGGGCTTTTGCTTTTTAATTGAACCCCACCGTCAACACATTTTTAAAGATAACTATTGTTTTGTGTGGAACACTACAAACTCTAGCGCTTGTGTGCAGTGAGTTTAGACTGTGGCTTCATATCCTGATACTTTTACTTAAAACAGAGAGATTGCCTACAAGTGAAAATGCAGCGAGTGCAGTTTGCAATACTTTTTCTTTATAGTTACCAAGGATTAAGGAAGAGGGACACCTAAATGTTTCACCCAAATGTTATTCATTTTATCAAACTAAATATCAGATGTAAGATACACCTATAGAGGTATATTTCTATATGTTACTCAAATTAAAATGCAATGTTAGGATGATTTCAGCAACAGGGAATATTTAAAACTCACAAAATGACATAATTTCGTCAATAATCCTCCTGAACTCTTGAAGTAATTTTACTTACAGGAATCATTCACTTTATAATTGAAGGATCCCTTCAATTCCAACTCAAAGCAACGTACTCTATGTTCAGTGACTTGTATCTTCTTTGTTTAAGACAGAGAACCACACGGAAAAATTCACTTAGCTGTATTTGCAATGTCAGCCTGTCCGCACACAGCAAAAGATCACCCAACCAAATTTGATCAGGAAGGGAACAACATATATTTTCAAAGATTTTTGAAAGGTCTCTACATTTAAAACTTTTTTAATGTTTATTTATTTTTGAGAGACAGAGCACAAGCAGGGGAGGCGCACAGAGAGAGAGAGAGGGAGACACAGAATCTGAAACAGGGTCCAGGCTCCAAGCTGTCAGCACAGAGCTCAATGCAGGGCTCCAAATCAGGAACGGAGATAACATAACCAAGGCCGAAGTCGGACGCTCAACCGACTAAGCCGCCCAGGCTCCCCAAAACGTCTCTACCTTTGAAATCAGAGGTGAGTGATGGGATGCAGAAAGCCTTCCCAACACTTTCCTGTGTTCGCAAGTATTTTCCAAATAAAGACATCCTGAACTAGAATCAGGTATTTGTAGCTTGATTGCTATCACAGAGAGAACAAACCAACAGACCTGACCTGGTCTAAAAGCAAAGGGTCCACCCATCTGTGTCCCCCAGAGAGAGGGGGTCCCATTCACTAATGAACAGATGGCTCACTGAAGGCCAGGAGCAGGGCCCCTTGGTGCACCTGCAGATGACTTCAGTTCTACCTCATGAGCAGCAGGTTACAGGGCTACCCTTCGCTCCAGGAGATGGGCACGGAGGTTTTTCTGCTGTTTATATAAGGTTATACTCCCAAAACAAGACATGAGGCAGCTGTTTGGGAGAAAGCCTTGTCTGAAGAGCATCACTGATGCACAGTGTTGGTATTGGCACTGCAAAGAATAAAACACGAACCCAGTGCAGTTATCATAACAAGCAGAGAATCAGGGACTGGAAACCACGCCAACGAGAAAGGCCAATCCTTTGATTTCTGTCCACCCTTCCCCTAGCTGTCTCAAAAATCTCATAAAAGTAACTCATCCTGGGTTGTGCATCCTTCCTTTCTGGTCCCTGTGAAAAATGACACTTGGGGATTTCCAAATTTTTCAGGAGTGTCTTTTTTTTCCTCACATTTTCCAGATTTTGGCTCCAATGGCATACCTGCTCATGTCTGAATGTTCTCCCTGTCCCTTCTGATTCCTCTAAGATAAATACGACTTGTCCTAATTCTGTCCTTTCTCCTTCCTTCCAGGATATGGCTGGCTGCCATAAAGTCAAGGGTTGAGATCAAAGGGAGGTTGCTCCTACGCAAGAGAAAACATAGACTGGTCAGCGAGCTGTACTCTCTCCTGATCTACCAAACCATGTGATTCAGAAGAAGGGGGCAGTGAGGATTTAGGGATGTCTCCCACCTCTTCACGGTCTGAGTAAATGAGTCTGGCCACCAACAGAGGGAAGGAAGCTATTTTCTATTGAGATTTATGATCAGAGTCTAGCACGGCCTGCTGGAAAATTACTAAATCGGTGGGTGCAACTCTCCCCCTCAGAGATTTATTTCCTTTTTATAAAGAAACAAACAAAATTCAGAAATTCAATCCCACAGGATCCCCTCGTTATACCTCTGTAGCAAAACAAGAAACAAGGAAGCCACTCCAAAATAGTCTTTCCCAAAGCCACTGAGATTCCCAATCCCGTGGTCACACTACTAGAAAAATTTTTATTTGTAGGAGTTCCACTTTCTGTAAAAGGACCTTACCCAGAGATCTCTTCTAGATCACATGCGCCTTAATTTTAGGAGCTGGGAGACCATGTCCGTTAGAGGCATCGTGGCAAGAGAATAGTTCTCCCTGCCTATGTCTAAGGCAAAGCATTTATTTCCCCCCGGCCTTCTTCAGTTTGAGAATCTTGAAGGAGGGAAAGAGAGAATAAGGGAGGGAAGAAGGGAAAGAGAAAGACTGGAGACGAATCAATACCAAAAAACACTGAACAAAGATGATCTGTGCCTATTCAAAACTGACCCACGTTTAGGAAGTCATGACACATGCCCTCTGCAGACAGTTGTTGTTAAAACCAAGTACACATTTGAGGGCATGAAATAAATTGTGCTTCCAGCTCAATTTGGAAGAGCACCTTCTCCGAACCATCTTCCTGTCTCTTACTGACTTACTTTGGTCAATTGTCAAGTGTGTTCCCAAAGAAATGTCATTGGGAAATAAAAGTATTAGCCCTCATTGGAAAATAAGTGATTGCTTCCATAGGTATTTTGTGTCAGCTAAATAATGACATCTTGGTCTTTTCTTTAATTAACAGCTGCAGTGCTCAGCATATCGGGGATATTTGGTAATGTTGCTGTTGCTGTCACACACATGTGAAAAGATAGCTTATTCTCAGCTAAGTATCTCAGGCTGTTCCTATACTGAACAAACATACACAGTTGGAACTGGATATATAGCTTTACACTAATAGACGAGATAAACAATGGCAACATTGATCCCTATATTCTTTTGATCTTGAAAATTTCATATTTACTTCCGATTAGAGGTAAATACATTACCCTGTTCCATCATGAGCTAGGAGCCTTTCCTGTTTGCATAGGAATGGCATTTGTCCAGAATATAGGCTTATTCTACAGAGTCAAAATTTTTATTTTCAGACAAGGTTCTTCTCAGAACCTTAATCTCAGAGCCTAGGCCAGTCTTTGTGTATATAGGGACCTAATAAATGTTTCATAACTGACTGGTAGCCCATAGGACCTAATAGTTAGACAACAGTCAAAAACAGGTGTTACATTTGTCGTCCTTTTTTTAAAAATTTACTTTCAGTAAAAAAAAAAAAAAAAAAAAAAAGAGTTTTAATTAAAAGTGATCTGTTAAATGAAAACATGTTTGTAAACAGCTACCATTTCATTCATCATAAAACGTGGGGAAAAACAATTGTGAAGTTAAAAATTTTTCAAAGACTTCATGATGAATTTATTTCACGAACAGGAATGTTTCTCCTTATAGTGTCACTGCCGCACTAGGCTTACTTCATGTTTTTGAAAATTTTATTTTGTTGTGGGAAAAGACACATAACATAAAATTCACTATTTATCCATTTTAAGTGTACAATTCAGTGACGTTTGGTACGTTCGGTGTCCGGCAACCATCACCACTATCTAGTTCCAGGATATTGTCACTACCTCAAGAAGAAAGCCCGTTCCCATTACTCACTCCCCGTTTCCCCTCATCCCTCAGACCCTGGCAAACACTAATCTGCTTTCTGTCCCTGTGGAGTTGCTTACTCTGGACATTTCATGTAAATGGAATCATACCCTATACGGTCTTTTGCATCTGGCATAAGAGCACAGTGTGCACTTTTCAGTCCCGACAGTCGACATCATTTTTGCCTTCACACTGAAATTCCAGACTTGATTTCCTCTCTGAATTAGAGTCTTGCCCCGATTCCTGAGTATTTGATCCAGAACTTGAAAAAATTTTTGACAGGTTTCCAACTCACACCAGAGCCAGGAATGATCCTGCTCAAGGTTTCAGAGCATAGGTCTTCAGGCTTCCATCAACACTATTACACTTACATCTGTGCTGAGAACTGTGAAAATGCTTTTCGGTCGCGAGTGGCAGAGAACCCAACTATTGGCGCATCGAACAATAAGGGGTTTCTTGTCCCATACAACAAAACAATCCAGGGGCAAGGCGGTTTCAGGACGGCTCAGCACTGCGGAGCACGAGCTTCTTTCAACTTTCTGCTCTGCTCCGCCATCGTCAGCTTGTTGGGACCTTCCACTCACCCTTCTCCCCCCACCAGTGATGACCCGATGGCTTCAGCAACTTCCACCTTTTTACAGAGCTTGTCCAGAACCAGAAAAGGTCAGTTATTCTTCTTATCAATTTTTATTAGGGTGGAAGAACTTTCGCAAACTCGTCCCAGCAGATTCCCTCTCATGACTCACTGGCCAGTCATGTCACGAGACCACACCCATTCCGGGGGGGGGGGGGGGGCAAGAGCAGTGGATGTGCCTTGTCAACGTTCACTCCTGGGACAGGGGAGGACCCGTGAAGCACATCGTCACCAAATACCTCAACATAATGGGGTTCAGTTGATGAGGGAGGCCAAGGAAATGATAAACAGAGAGGCTACCTACATCTACTACTTTGGCATTTGTGTTGGTTTCAAATCAATTACTTTTCCAGTCAAATAATCTAAATGGTTCCCTGAGGTTGTGCAGTCTATGACATCAGATCTGAGTAACGTGGTTGACCAGGTGTTCATTAAAAGGAGTTGTTAGGAATGAACTCTCAAAATTCACATTTTACTTAGCCTGATAGCTGGTTAACAGAAAATAATATACATTTTGCTATATCGACTTGGCAGAAACAAGATCAGAATTGCCAAACTACAGCACTATGTGGTGGAAAAGACAATATTTTGAAAAGTTTCCTTTCCATAACACTGTTGTATATGATCCCTGGATTATTTACTCACCGTTCAGAGGTTACTCGGACAGATTACATTCAACTGATCAGCAAATGGATCGATACTTTTCACTACCCAATTCACAACTTTTGTCGGGAACTAGAGCAAACCCACCAGTTGCTGTCATGTAGATAGAGCCCTAATTGAACCAATAAATCTAGAGGCCCATCAGTTATAGTGACGGCTAAGAGGGAGAAGCAGCATAGATCACTCACAATTCAAAGGGAGAAACAAAGCACGACCCAGAATGGGAGTTGTCCTCTTCCTCCTCATCCTGTGGGGAGAGGAAAGCCTCAGGAAATTTGAGGAACTCTTTAGCCAAGAGAATAATGAGGCATAAATCCTGCCCATAGATAGTGAGAAGCCTGGCTCAGGAAGTAACACCATTAACCAAAGGATCCTCCAGTGCCGGGGACAGTGATTAATGACCCAAACTTGACACGGTTATGTGACTTGGAAAGGGTCTCCACTCTTGGGGAGAGTGATTTGCAGAAAATGGAAACAATTTTGGTGGCCACTGTCACTGCCTCGCCAGTTTCCTTTGTACAGCAGCTAGCTCAGGGAGAAAAGAGAGAGCTGCTCGTAACCTTTCCTCTCTGGACTTGAGAATGAGCTCTTATCTATGCAGTGGGCTGCACTGGCTTCCCTCTAAAACTGGAGGCTGGCTTGTTAAGGTTACAATTTATGGCGTGCTTATCAACATACTTCAGCCTACAGATGGCTCCAGGCAGAGAACGTCACTCTTATCGGAGACCATTCTCTCCGGCTGTCGTTTGTGGGTCTTGGATGTTAACGTGGGCAGAGCACCGTAGTCACCCACGTGGAATGAGGGTCACAAAAATCCTGCAGACCGCCTTTTGGAGGCTGAGCTTCTGTCACCTCTTCAGAAGTCTGTCACGTCTCTTTATCACTAAGTTTTACATCGCACATATTTCCCAGAACGCAGGAGAATTAAACAGGAAGACCAGGAACTCTTTAGGACTCACAGAGCCTTCAATGAGGAATGTGGGAGTTTTCTTTCTTTTCAGTCTAAAATAGAGAGGTACAGAAAGGGCAGGAATCCACTGGTTATTCAGCAACCACTTAGGGCACAGGGAGGTAAATAATTTGGTTGCTGGAAGCGGAAGCCAGAGGGGAGGCTGTCAATTGCTCCAGTGACACCGTCAACGGACCCTTGTTTTTGCATTTTTGTGACTTCTTAAAAATAAGCATCCCAGAGGTCCACTGTGTCGCAATGAGTTCTTTAAAGCGGGTATCAGAAAACTACAATCATTCCAGCGTTGCCGTCCTACTTAAAACATTTTTGGAGCTGGGGGCCCTCAGAGCCACCTGCTCCTAAGAAAATGAGGCTCATTACTTCACACCTGTATTTCATGTAAGGACTAAGAATTCTTCATCGTATACACTCACTCCAGTTACCAGTTGTTTCTGAGGAACACTGTCCCACTAGTGGAACCTGTGACAGGCCAATATTTGACCCATGAAGAACACCCAGTCAGCACGGTTGTTGAGTGCTGTTTTTAAATGAGTTCTAAAGGTGTTCTCAACAATAGGAGCACAGGAATGGTTTAAAAAGAAACCGGCCCGAACTGCGGTCACCTGTGCTAAGCTCCATGGCCGCAAACCGAGACTTAACACTTCACCTAACTGCAGCTTCAGCTTCTCCCAGAAGTGGAATTTTAAACCAATCGGTCCGGGGCACCTGGGCGGCTCAGTTGGTTGAGGCTCTGACTTCAGCTCAGGTCATGATCTCACGGTTCGTGGGTTCCAGCCCCCCGTGGGTTCCAGCTCTGTGCTGACAGCTCGGAGCCGGGAGCCTGCTTTGGATTCTGTGCCTCCCTCTCTCGCCGCCCCTCCCCTGTTTGTGCTCCGTCTCTCAAAAATAAATAAACGTTAAAAAATATTTTTAAAAAAATATATTTAAACCAATCAGTCTGGAATTTTCTGATCAATACTACAGTGAGATGGTCTGAATGACAGACCCCAGCCCTTTACCCAAAGGAAGGTGACTGCCTGAAATAATCCCTTTTTTGTTAAGACTTCCTTGTCCCTGCTCCCTTCTGCTTATAAAAGCCTTCTATTTTGTACAACATCTGGTAGCTCCTTTCTACTTGCTAGATAAGAAGCTGTCCTGTTCATGAATCTCCGAATAATGCCAATTAGATCTTCAAATTTATTCAGCTGAATTTTTTTTTAAAAGGTCAAAGACAGTTTTTAAATATATTTGTTTAAAAAGTATTAATTCATTATTATATTATGACATCAGGCCATATTAAGAGGCTAATTGCTATTAAAATCACTGTATCATATACCCGAAACTAATATAACACTGTATATTAACTGAACTTTACAAATATGTATCTATTTCTCACTGCTACCAATTGTCCCCATTCCCCCCTGCCCTCCCCCCCACACACACACATCAGAAACAAACCAAAGGAGAAGTATATTGAAAATACTGGTGAAATCGTTGTACTGTTGGAATTTTTCCCAGCTTCTCACTTGTAAATGTCTTTACATTAACAAGTAACTTGTAAGTGCCAGGTACAAATCGTGTAACAACAGCTGAACCAGAGAAAGAAGCTATTAGAAAAACCACGAAAAGCCCGCTGGTTTTAAGCATGCAGCGTGGTTGGGTTAAGCATTTGGAGTCTAGAAGTCAGACTAGGATTCAGTCCTGACACTGCCACAACTAGATGTGTACTTGGCCAAGTCACTAAGCCCTTCTAAGGGTTAATTTCCTCACCTACAAAATGGAGACAAAAGCGAGTGGTTCCACCTACCTTGTGCTGAGATGACTCGACACCTTAACGCACGTAAAACCCCTGCATCACCCCGGGGAACGTGAATTCTCAAGACATCTTAGCTATTTTTCTACTGGTCCAAAAAAAGCTGAAATTCTGAATGGAACACACTTCTGGTAGAGGACTATTTTCCTTACTTACCTATACTATGGTAAACTGAGCTATAAAATCAAAATTTGAGAAACCTGGAAAGAGATTTTTGCATCTTGCTTAAGACTCAACCTACATTCCGCCCCCCCAGCCCTTGAAATTCCCTTTAGACCAAAGAAAGTAGTGGCCAGCACAAAACAGCACCTCCTTTGCCTGCGATGCACCGTTTGCTGTGCCCACTCAAGCCAAGAGTCAGTCTAGTTTACAAGGACTTGTCAAAACCCGAAGATGAGTCCACAGGGGCACCTAATTCATCAGAGAGGAAGAGAAATATCACTTACTACTGGTGACTGGCTGCCTAGATCCTACAGATATCAACAGACACTGAAAAAAATATGACATTAAAATCTACTATTTGTGTAGAAATAACCATGGGAAAATGCATGGAATATGTGCTGTAAAAGAAAAGCAAGAGAGGATACATCTCGAAACCAAAGAATAACTCCAGTATGCGTCCGTTCTGAACCTAAGACATAAATATTTGGGTTGGGACGCAGGTTTGACTGCTGTAACAAAGAAATCCAAAACAAATACGGCTTTAAAAGCTAGTAGGTTATTTCTCTCTCACATAGTCAGGCAAGGCAGTCCAGGCCCGGATGGAGGCCACGCAATCATCAAGGGTCTGAGTCACTGTTTCTTGTGCTCTGAATCCTCCAAATGGTTTGCATCTCATGGTTCAAGTTGGTTGCTCTATTATGTCTGCAATTTAGCTTATGGAGAAAAGGGCAGGAGAACATCATGCCCTTCCGTTTAAGGGAAAACCCAAGAGGTATAAAGAGGGGAATGGCACACCTCACTTCCATTAGTAAACCACCAGCCTGTACTGTTATATGGCCACATCTAGCTATAGTATAAGGTCTTGAGCCCAGGCAGTAATTCATCACTATGAAAAATGAGGAAAATCAGTATTAGGACATAACTAGTAGTCTCTGGCACCGTGGGGTGCATTTATTTAGTTGAGGTGTGTTAGCACCTTTTTTTTAAGAGAGAGAGAGACAGAGCTCGAGACAGGGAGAGGGGGTAGAGGAAGAAGGAGACAGAGAGAGAGAGAGAGAATCTTTTTTTTTTTTTTAATATTTGTTTTTTGAGAGAGAAAGAGAGAGAGAGAGAGGCAGAGAGAGGCAGAGAGAGATGGAGACACAGAATCCGAAGCAGGCTCCAAGCTTCAAGCTGTCAGCACAAGAGCCCAACGCAGGGTTTAAACTCACAAACTGTGAGATCGTGATTTGAGCTGAAGTTGGACACTTAACCAACTGAGCCATCCAGGTGGCCTGAGAGAGGCGGACGGCGGGGAGGAAGAGAATCTTAAGCAGATCCCTGCTCAGCTTGGAGCCCAACTCAAGGCTCGATCCCCCGACCTGGGGAATCATAACCTGAGCCAGAATCAGGAGTGGGACTCAGCCACCCAGGCACCCTGGAAATTAATTCTTTAATGATACCATGAGTCACTGGTTCAAATGCTGCTACAACATGTGAAGTCCTATATAGAAAAGTCCCAGAATTCATTGATTCTGTGCATTCCATTGTTTACCAAGCAGATATTAAACCGGAAGTCATCTTATTCCAGGATAGTCTGATTGCTGCGCATCTAGGTTGCCTCCGCACTTTCAATGCTCTCTCTGCAAACGCTTTAACTGGAGCTTAATTTTCTCTGTGTTTTAGGCATCAAGTGTCTCCAGGGGCTATCACAGGAAAGTCAGCTCTGGCTAGGACAGCCCTCTGAGGTCCATCTGCAGTTTTCAGAGCAATCACTGGATCCTCAATAAAGACTTGAATCACTGAATCATCCAAACATACAAACCCTTCAGCCTTTAAAGTCAATATTGAAGAGGCACCTGGGTGGCTCGGTCGATTAAGTGTCCGACTTCAGCTCCGGTCATGATCTCATGGTCACATGTTCGAGCCCCACATTGGACTCTATGCTGACAGTTCAGATCCTGGAGCCTGCTTCAGATTCTGTGTCTCTCCCTCTCTCTGCCCCTCCCCCACTCACACTCTGTGTCTGTCTCTGTCTCTCTCTAAGATAAATAAAATATTAAAAATGTTTTAAAAAATCAATATCAAAATTAAATCAATTTGAGTAATAGGAACAGAATGCTATACCAAACCCACATGGAATTTAGCACTTCTTCCAAAAATATATACACTCCTGGTTTGATTTTTTTGTTTAAACTCCTTTATTTTTTAAAACTTTGACACCAGTACCCCCAAACACTGCTGAAACCAGGGGGAAGGCTGGCGAAGCCCTCATGTGAGGCCTGCCTTCCTTTTCACTCTTCTCAACGTACCACCTTTCAGCCTCTGCCTTGGCCTGGTTTCTAATGAATTTACTGCCCTGTGCACGGCTCACCTCGAGAGTCTGGGAATTGTTGCTCCTGAATTTGGAAAGGAGGGAGAGTTGTTTCTGAGAGCTGAGTGCAGAGGCCGTTGCTACTCTGGCATCTGAGAGTGACCCTGAATTTGTTGTCCGTACGTACAGCAGGTTTTGAAAGGTGTTGAGTTGGGGCTCCACACAGCCACATCGAGCTGAAGTGGGCAAGAAGCTAAGGCGCTGTTCTCTTCCTCCTAGGGGGAAGAAGGCTGACGTAGTTTTAGCAATTTTCCTCTATGCCAATCTCTTTTCAAAAAAGGATTCCAGGGCGCCTGGGTGGCTCAGTCGGTTGAGCGTCCACCTTCGGCTCAGGTCATGATCTCACGGTTTGTGAGTTTAAGCCCTCCATCGGGCTCTATGCCGACCACTCGGAGCCTGGAGCCTGGTTTGGATTCTGTTTCCCTCTCTCCCTCTCTCTCTCTCTCTCTCAAAAATAAACATTAAAAACAATTTTTTTTAAGGATTCAAATCTAGGGGTGTCTGGGTGGCTCAGTTGGTTGAGTGTCTGACTTTACCCCAGGTCATGATCTCACAGTTCGTGGGTTCAAGCCCCACGTCCAGCTTTGTGTTAAGAGTGTGGAGCGTGCTTCCGATTCTGTGTCTCCTTCTCTCTCTGCCCCTCCCCCTGCTCATGCACTCCTGCACTTGCTCTCTCTCTCTCTCTCAAAACTAAACAAACATTTAAAAACATTTTTTTAAAAAGGATTCAAATCTGAACGGCAGAGATAAGAGATTAATGGCTTTGTAAGGGAGTATTTGGGGAGAGATTTGACAGAAAGTAGAGTCTTGAGGGGGTGTGACCTAATATACAAGAATGATTGCCTTCTCTAAAAGTTATTTAGATAAGGTTGATTTCAAATACAGAAACACGTTTCCAAGGGAGGACTGACCCCAAGGTGACCTCCCTTTTTCACACCTTGTGTCTACACTTTGATCACCCAGGGAAATCCAGATCTCCCAGAGGCTTCAGTGGAGGACTCCTTACACTCATATCGAAAAGATTACAGCAGGGGCAAGAACGGCATACCTTAGTGTGCTGCAGAGCTAGAAACGGCGAGAAGGGTGGCCCTAGCTCCGATGCTCACACTCAAGTGGGGTACAGGAAAACGCATAAACTGCTCTCTAAAATCCAATTTATAGCGCATGCTATCCGACTACACAGTCCACAAAGGGAGGTGGGAGATCTGAGAATACTTTTTTCACTCTTTCCCACAAGCTTCCCCTCTCCCCACATTTTTCACTGGTGGGAGCAGTAAAAGGTCTTCTTGCACCTGCTGGAGTACCAATCCTGTGGACAGCTCCTCTATGCTATTGGGTTTTTTTAGCGTTTATTTATGTATTTTGAGAGCGTGCGTGCACAAGTGTGAGCTGGGGAGGGGGCAGAGAGAGAGAGAGAGAGAGGGAGAGGGAGAACCCCAAGCAGGTTCCATGCTGCCAGCACAGAGCCCGATACGGGGCTCGATCTCATAAACCGTGAGATCATGACCTGAGCCAGAATCAAGAGTTGGACGTTGAACGGACTGAGCTACCCCCTGTCCCCTGTGCTGCTGTTACTGCTGTTACTTGTACTGCCTGAATGACCACCGACTACGGTCTTTGTCATTTACTCTTACATTCTACTCCAGTCACGGCCATAGGCACTGCACTGACATTACCTCTTTAAATCCTCACAAACCCCTGTAAGTAGGTTCTGTTATTACTCCTATCAGTCATGTGACAACAGTGATGCCGGAGGAGGAGGACTGAACAATTTGCACCAGGTCATGCAGCTGAAAAGGGTCATGCAGAGCTGGGAGGTGACAAATCGGCAGGGGTCTCGAGACAGCCTATAGGAAAGAAGCCGGTGAGGCTCGGACTCAGCAGATCAGATGAGTGGGATTGTTCTGTCATGATGAACTTGAAAGACAGCCCATTCCCCTTGCTTAAAACTCCTCCTTGTCACCTATTATGCTCCCATGACAGTGAACTCTCATCTCATTGACAAAGGCCTGCATGATTGGACACCTGTGCCCTCCCCCCCACCCCACCCCCCCCAGGCAGACCTCCGAACACTCCCTGCCGCGTCCTGGTGCTCTAGTTACGTTTGGGCCAATCTGCCAGAAGTCTACTTGCTGGAGGCACTGGCTGGACTGCTGGCTTTGTATGTGATGTGCAGCCCTTCCATCAGACAGACTGTGAACTCCCAGAAAGCAGAGAACAAGCCCTGGGGAAGGAAACTCATGAGTTACTACTCTGATCGCAGCAGAGGGGACATGGGGATAACGGGCATGCAATGACATACTCTGAGTAATTGACTCCGTCAGGGATGCAGAAAGTGGCAGTTGCTAAGGCAGCACGTAAGAGAGCCCCTCACGCAGACCTGGAAGACCCGGGAGGGCCTCCCAGAACCAGGAATGAATGAAGAGAGACTTCTCGAGTGCATCACCTGAGGTCAGGTGAAGGACAGGAGGGGCCAGGGGCAGAGGGCAATGCTCTGGCTAAAACATATGCAATATGGAGGTCAGACAGAGCTTGGCTGGCTGCGAAAACTGAAAGAAGTTCTATGAGGCTGGAATTACCAGGGGAGGCCTGTGGAGTGTGGACAGGTGAGGGCAGAAAGGTAAGTAGGGGAAGAACATGAACACCCTCAAACCAGAGTCTGTACTCTATCCAGTCAGCAATGGGCCACTGGATATTAAGTATTAAATATTACTATTTAGATATTAAGTATTAACATGTCTTAAGCAGAAGAGCGACATGACTAAATGAGCATTTTTGAACAATTGCCGTGTTCTTTATTTCTTCTGCATTTTCCTACAAGCTACTGAAAAGAGTTTTCTGCATATGGCATTGATGACACAGGTGCTTCAGGTACTGAGATTTCCCAAGGAAGATTAAATGTGTTAACTTTTTCCCTCACCTGTGGGTAGAAAGTTGCATCCATCCCTACTGGAGAAATCCCCTCCTGGAGCCAGGAAAGGCGCCATATTGTCTGTGAGGCAAAAACAATCAGCTCTTTTGTGTTTAGGTTCAGTAAGGAAGGTTGCAAGGGTGAACTAGGCTCTGAGGGCACTGGCTTCAACAGGGTGGAATAATGCCCTTATTGTAGGTGGTCCTTAATCAACCTTTTGAGTAAGCGTGCGGGAAAATGGAGGGTCCCTGAGGAGGGAGACAGGTATATGACAGCCAACACTCCCATGGAACTTATTACATGCCAGGCACTGTCCTAAGGACTCTGCATGTATATGAGCTCAGCTAATCCTAACAACAGCCCTGTGACAGAGGGACCCTATTAACCCCATTCTCTAGATGAAGAAACTAATGCACAGAGAGGTTGAATAACTTGCTCCGGTCACCCAGCTGATGAGCAGCAGTGCTGGGAGTCAAGGCTACACTTCCAGAGCCAACTAACTGTGCCTCTTCTACCCACAGTCCATGGGAACTGGAGGCATTGCTTTCCCTTCGCCTCGTCTCGGACCCAGCCTTCCCGGCCAAGCCATAGCTCTCCCGTTCATCGTCCACCGCCAATGTGTCTGAAGTAGAGGAGCTCTAATTTCTGGTCTCTCTGTGATTCCATAAGTGGGGCTGTGGTCCCAGCCCCAGGGATATCCAGCATCCTGAGCTGGAGGAAAGGAAAATCGCTCCCCAGTTTTACGATAAATTACTCATCTGAATTGTTCACCCCTCATTCTAGGTTTTCTGTTCAAGTATCACTTCCTCCTAGAAGCCTTTCCTGGCTGCTTGTCTAAAATACACACATAATGGGGTGGCTCAATCTGACTCTTGATTTTGGCTCAGGTCATGATCTCAAGGTCATGAGATCAAGCCCCATGTTGGGCTTCCGAGCTGAGTGTGGAGGCTGCTTGGGATTCTCTGTCTGTCTGTCTGTCTGTTTCTCTCTCTCTGCCCCTCCTCCACTTGTGCACATGCTCTCTCAAAAAAAATAAATTCTATTTAACACACACACACACACACACACACACTCTCTTACTCTTTATTCCCTGGCTCTGCTTTATTTCACAGCACCTATTGCTAGCTGAATGTATTTGTTTAATTGGTTACTTGTTTAATCTACATAATTTGTAGGTTATATATAAATAATATATATTTATACATATGTATAAATACATATATACATAAATAACATCTATTTATCTATATAAACTATTATGTTATATAAAAAATCACATGTGTATACATAAATTTTTGACATTTATTTATTTTTTTGAGAGAGAGAGAGAGAAATAGAGCATGAGCAGGGGAGGGACAGAAAGAAGAAGACACAGAATCGGAAGCAGGCTCCAGGCTCTGAGCTGTCAGCACAGAGCCCGATGCGGGGCTCGAACCCACGAACCGTGAAATCATGACCTGAGATGAAGTCAGACGCTTAACCGGCTGAGCCACCCAGGTGCCCCAACATATGTGTATATATAAATGTAAATTCCATAATAGCATTTACATGATCTATTTATTTGTTTCATTGGTTACTTGGTTATTGTCATTCTCTCTTACTAGAATATTACATATATATATAAAACATATAAAATTTGTAGATTATGTATAACACAGAACATATATTTACACATATGTATAAATACATTCATACATAAATGACATGTGCATATCTATATAAATTATTATGTTATATAAATAATAACATGCGTGCAAACATAAATGCAAATTCCATGATGGCGGAGACCTGGTCTTTCACTACTATAGTCTTAGCTCCTAGAACACTGTCTGGCAACAAAAGGGGGCCGCTCAAAAAATGTTTTTAAGTACTGAAGTAAATGAAAGGCAAGTAAAATTAATATTGACCAGCTTT
Source organism: Neofelis nebulosa (assembly GCF_028018385.1). NCBI lineage: Eukaryota > Metazoa > Chordata > Mammalia > Carnivora > Felidae > Neofelis > Neofelis nebulosa. Next base: position 128,764,485 of record NC_080789.1, read on the forward strand.
GCCGCCTCACCTCACCATGGAGCCCCTTTCACCTCACCCCTTCTCACCTCTTTTTCCTTTACTTCCACATCTATAAGCTCTACTGTGGAAAAAAGAAAAAACACAAGTTTGGGGGGGTTCTGTTTTGTTTTGTTTTTTTTTACTTCCTCCTATGTAATGTTCCTCCTCACCCTGCATCTCTATGAGTCTGTGCTAGTTTCCCAGGGCGCACTTCTTCCTGTGTCAGGGGAGGACAGCGTGTCTACTTTGGCAGCACTGGCCCTGTGATACCCTGCATATCTCGGTGGAACCGACGCCCGACACTTGGCAGACTTCCCTCCCTCACAGAAGTGAGCTCTGTGATTCCCACTCCATGATGTGAGGCAATGAACTCTGTCATTTGGAATTCTGTCCAGCTCATTGTTGGGAGTTTGTCTAACACTGAGTCAAGAGATTTGGGGAGGACACAAATAAATGAGTGCAAACCCCAAGGGAAAACAATTCTTCAGCTATCTGTGAAAACAAACCTCAGTGGGATCTGGCCTCAATGGGCTCCAGGTCCTGTGGTGAACAGAAGATAACTTCCCTGGGCAGGAAGGGGTCTCCTGCTTCACCCTGCCACCCACCTCAACTCCCACTCTGTCCACTGTCTTCTCAATTCCTTTAGCCCAAGCAGAATGGCAGGAGACAAAACAGGGCCAGAAAGGTTGATCAGCTGGACTTCGTCCATAAAAGGAATTCTAGTGCAAAGTTCTAAAGGGAGGGAGGTATGTTTTTCAAATTGTCATTGTTTTTCTCATTCTGGACTCTCCTACAACAGATTTTGCTCACTCAAAATGGAAACACAAGAGGGAGTTATCTTCATGTAAATATTGGAACAAAAGAATAGAATCCCAGTGGAAGAATCCAACTTAAAGGTATTTCTTCAAGAATATTCGACAGGTTGGAAATGCAAGCTGGTGCAGCCAGTCTGGAAAACAGTATGGAGGTTCCTCAAAAAATTAAAAATAGAACTATCCTACGACCCAGCAATTGCACTACTAGGCATTTATCCAAGAGATACAGGTGTGCTGTTTCGAAGGGACGCATGCACCCCCATGTTTATAACAGCACAATCAACAATAGCCAAAGTATGGAAAGAGCCCAAATGTCCATAGATGGATGAATGGATAAAGAAGATGTGGTATTTATATACAATGGAGTATTACTCGGCAATCAAAAAGAATGAAATCTTGCCATTTGCAACTATGTGGGTGGAACTGGAGGGTATTATGCTAAGTGAAATTAGTCAGAGAAAGACAAATATCATATGACTTCATTCATATGAGGACTTTAAGAGACAAAACAGATGAACATAAGGGAAGGGAAAGAAAAATAATATAAAAACAGGGTCGGGGACAAAACAGAAGAGACTCATAAATATGGAGAACAAACTAAGGGTTACAGGAGGGGTTGTGGGAGGGGAGATGGGATAAATGAGTAAGGGGCACTAAGAAATCTCCTCCTGAAATCACTGTTGCACTATATGCTAACTAATTTGGATGTGAATTTTAAAAAATAAGAAATAAAATTTAAAAAATATATATACAGGAAAAAGGAAAGTATTAAAAAAAGAAAGAGATAAAAGTTATGAAAAAATCATATTTGAAACAATAGCCAGTATTCAAATATTATCAACCTTACCAGTAATTAAAGAAAAAACAAAGCATTATGATTCAATATTCAAGAAATTCTATTAGTAAAATTTTTAAAAGAATGAAAATAACTACATCAATAATAATGTATTAAATAATTCTTTCTGTGTAATATTGTTAGAAATGTAAATTGGTATGCAAATTCTAGAACAACATATGTTTATTTTTTTTTTTTTTTTTAAATTTTTTTTTTCAACTTTTTTTTTTTTTATTTATTTTTGGGACAGAGAGAGACATAGCATGAACGGGGGAGGGGCAGAGAGAGAGGGAGACACAGAACCGGAAACAGGCTCCAGGGTCCGAGCCATCAGCCCAGAGCCTGACGCGGGGCTCGAACTCACGGACCGCGAGATCGTGACCTGGCTGAAGTCGGACGCTTAACCGACTGCGCCACCCAGGCGCCCCTAGAACAACATATGTTTATATGTTATCTTATTACATCTGTTAACAAAGAATTAAACATTTGCATTTTGGACAAAATTAAAAAAAAAAAAAAAAAAAGATTCAACAGGTGGGGCACCTGGGTGGCTCAGTAGGTTAAGTGTCTGACTTCTGCTCAGGTCATAATCTCACGGTTCATGGGTTTGAGCCCCTCGTCAGGCTCTGTGCTGATAGCTCAGAGCCTGGAGCCTGCTTTGGATTCTGTGTTTCCCTCACTCTCTGCTCCCCAGCCCCCAAACCCCCTCCCCCATTCACTCTCTGTCTCTCTCTGTCTCTCTCAAAAATAAGCATTAAAAAAAAAGAATATTCAACATGCGAGCATTCAGAAATCATAGTAAATATTCAGTACCAAATCGGAATCTGAAATATTCAGTACCACATCTCTAACATATGCTTTTACCAAGTTGATCTGAATCATGGCACATTTTATGTAAATACAGTGTTAATTAAGATAAAGCTTTATTTCTGTCTCAAATGTTTTAGGCCAGAATTAACCAAATTATTTTCTCTGAGCATCACTTCAGATTCTTATTGCATACTTCAGGAAAATATTTTATTCTATCACTGATATATCAAAAAATGTTCTGAAGTCATTGAAGACATTTGGGTATGTTGCCTCACAATTTTTCTTCATTCACAAAACTCTTTTTTTCTCCATAATAAACTTTTTGTCACCAACAACATCTACTGAGTACCTCTCTGTACAGAGCAGCCTGCTAAACGCTATCATCTCAGATGACAACTGTTTAGGCCAATGTACCACGAAGCCTCTAGTTGCCAAGTAAGTCCCCTTATGCATTGGGTTCTCTTGGTTTGTGTCTCAGAATGCTTTCTTTTGATTTATTTTACATCACATGCCTTTGAAACACTGGATTTTCCCCAAAGCCTCAACATGTCTCTGGATTGGAACCCTTTCTCCATTTCCGAAGCTTTTCTAAATAACACAAGAGGGACCATATTAAGGAATACTGAAATTGTCAACGCCCTTTCAAAACATGTATCTTCCAAGTGGGATGAATATCAAGCAATCACACTCATTGAAATCCAAAATACATGAATATAAAAAATGAAAGTTCCCTCATATTACATCTCTGAAATGTCAACATTTCATGAAAATATTTGTGCCTAGGGACCTTGTACAACTGGGACCTATTTAGATATAGCAATAACTTTCCCCTTTTCTTCTAAACTCATAGCAGCCTACACCTCGCTTCCATGTCTAGACAAAACAGAATCATCATGTTGTCCAATCTTAGATTCGTTTCCCCCTGAAATCATCTGCCAGCGAGAGGTGAAAAGGAGTAGGTTACAAACTCAGACAAGCCATTCTGACAGTTTCCATCTATCTCTCATTTTGCAACTAACTGGTGCAAATATCGGACGTCTGATTGACCTCCCGCACTCATTTCTGGCACACGTCCTACACCAGCTGCTCAGTGCTGCTTTTGGCGAGAGTGCTGATGGGCTCTGTATCCCCAGGGATGAGAAGGATACAGAGACACACGAATGACCGCTTAACCACGTTTTAGATATGACCTCTTTAAAACTCTGATCAGTAAAGTTTTTAAGGCGATGGTGATTGTAGACCAATTCTTTCAGAAATGTAATCATTTTGACTTTCAGGGGAAAGGGGTACTTTAAATGAGGAAAAAGAAAAACTAAGGAAGCTAAAATAGACAAGAGAAGAGATTGTTGCTTGGTGTGCGTGAAGTAAGTTTTTTTAATCCTTCTGTGCTATTTGAGTTTCTTCTTATCACGCAGGTGTGTTTCCAGGTGAAAAAGAATGAGAACGTTTTACGTCCAAAATGCATCTTAATTATTGTGTTCACAAGTTAGCAAAACAGAGCCCATGTCAAAAATGGTCCACGAGAGGATGCTATAAGTGGAACAAAGGCCAGCATGGCCTAGGTTGTGAGGTCTAATTGTGACACTGGAAACCCCCCCTTGTGACACCTTGTTCATACCCTCCTGTCCTCCCAGGCATCTCACCTCCCCGAACTCCTTCATCTCCAACCCAGATCTCCTTCTTGTTCTCAGCTGTCAACTAATCCCTACGAAGGTGTTCAATTTTTAAAATGTGTAATTTCAAGCAACAGTTCATTCCAGAGGGGTGCCTCAGTGGAGGCAGCAGATCAGGCCACTCCTCGGCCTCATGATGTGTGAATCAGAGGCAAGGCCAAGAGAGCCGGTGACCACATGTGTACGTATCAAAACAGAATAAGGATGACAGATGGGGCTCCTCAACTATGAGCTGTTATTCATTTAACCAGCCGACAATATGCTATGCATCAGGCTAGGAGTCAAGGCCACAGAAAAAAAAATATTTTTTGAGGCAACGTCCCACCCTAGAGAAGTTCATATGCTCATGTGGAAGGTAGGCACATCAATAAATCATTGCTGTTCCGTGTGATAAATGGCTAAAATAGAGGGATACAAAATGCCACAGAATCCCTGAAGAGACTATGTCCTTGAGTGATTTTAAACGGAAGAGCTATGTAGTCATAAATACCTGTCTGGCAGGATCATGGAAGACCAGAAACCAGGAGACCAGAGGGAATGACCTGACACAGTCACACCACAGCAGACGAGGGCAGTGGGAACAGGCAGCAAGAGGCCAGTCCTCCAACGGAGTTATCTCAATAACTTATCACATAATGTCCGTCCTGTATGGAGAAAAAGAGAATGATTGTCACCCTCTGGTGGCCAACCCTCAAAATGGAAGAATTCATACTGGACTGTGTGTGTCAGTTTGCTGTTAACTATTCTAAACGATGATTCTGCTTAACATACCATTAATGTTCATGCGTGTAATTGAAAAAGCATGAAAAAAAATGTTATTTTAATGCAGCCTTACATCTGAAGTCTGTGTTCTGATCCGTGGCCATAAAAACACTATAGCATTCATTTAGAACAACCATCATCTAGTTGTGACAAGCTGATTTATCTGCTGTCCTTTTCATAGTTAACAAGTTATCAGAATGTACTGAAAAGGGTTTCAATGGGGCACGTGGGTGGCTCAGTTGGTTAAAGCGACCAACTTCAGCTTAGGACGTGATCTCGCGGTTCATGAGTTTGAGGCCTGCGTGGGGCTCTGTGCTGGTGGCTCAGAGCCCGGAGCCTGAGCCTGCTTTGGACTCTGTGTCTCCCTCTCTGACCCTCCCCCACTCACACTCCACCTTCCTGTCTCTCTCTCTCTCTCTCAAAAATAAATAAATGTTTAAAAAAAAGGGGGGGGGGCCTCAATCAGGATTTCTTGGCTCTGCCTCTAATGAGGTATGGGATATTAAACCAGTTATCCCCTTACACCCTGGGTTTCCCAACAAGGAAATGATTCTAGGGCCCCCCTGAGCTCTAACTTGTCATGTGTCAGCTTGCACATCCAATTTGTCTTTCTTCTCCTTCACCTGATGGAAATGGGCCCATTCAGTAAATGTGCCCTTTATCGCCTGATTTCTCCACATCTATCAGTTGTGTGTAATACAGATTGCCTACTTGCTAGTGAGCCCGTTGTGTTCAAATATGGTTCATATCTACTATCTGTGAAACCCTTCAACAGCTTAGCAATTATAGCTTTACAAAGTCCATCATTTAGTCATAAAAAGGTTAATCATCTCCATCACGCAAAATATTCTTTGTGTGACCACACATACTCTTACCGGTTTCAAAGTAAAAAAATTTATCTTAATCAACCATCTAATAATTTACTGATCAATATTCAAATTTTGTTTTTAAAGAATATGTCACTCAAAGATATTCACTCAACTGAATTTAAACAAGAATAATAAAGATAATCAAACTTATTATTTTTTTAAAGACTAAAGCAAACAATGCCTCAAATAATTCTCTCCAGACCTTAAAGTTGTATTTACATATAGGAAAACTTGCTATCACAGGGTAAAAGGCAAGAAGGTTGCTGGGACTAACATGCACCGGCCCTGCTCAACCACACCTGGCTTTATGAAGGGCATTTGTGCTACACGTGAGTTTTCACTCCCCCAACACCAACCCAAGGTTGACAAACAGAATAGAGAGCTTTTGCTATTCTATTTATGTTTGCAGTGATCATTTGAAATCCCTTAGATACTTAGACTAAGCATAAAAACCGCCAGATTCCCCTCAAGGTTTATGACTTTGTATCAGATTAAACCCCAAGCCTCCTCTTTTCTCTTTTTTGTTTCATTCAGTTTCTCAGGTTCAGTTCCTCCATCCAGAATTTAAAGGGAAAGGAAAATAGGTCAGAAATTAAATTTCAATCCTCTTTCTTTTTTATGTAACACATTGTTCACCAAGACCGTGCATTTTATTTTATTTTTTTAATGTTTATTTATTTTTGAGAGAGAGACAGAGACAGAGTGTGAGTGGTGGAGGGGAAGAGAGAGACAGAGAGAGAGGGATACACAGAATCTGAAGCAGGCTCCAGGCTCTGAGCCATCAGCGCAGAGCCCAATGCCAGGAACTGTGAGACCATGACCTGAGCCGAAGTCAGCTGCTTAACCGACTGAGCCATCCAGGCGGCCCAAGATTGTGAATTTTAAAGACCAAGAGTGGTATGAAAAAATGTCATATCATTTACTTTGCTCTGTGGGCTTCCAGGCTACTTATTTTGCCTTCTCCCGATTCAGCCAGTAGCCTAGAAACATGTAAAGATATCCAGTTTACTTCTTAGTAATTAAAAAGAACAAGAAAGAAGACTTTTTAAGTTTTCTGAACTCCAATCCTACAGGTACTGGCTGGATGAAAACTAAAAGTAATTTACCAATTAGAAAAGGAGCAGGGACCTCCAGGATCCAAAGTACATGGGAAGTTGTTTGGGGCTTAGAAGTTACTGTTTTGATGCACTGAATATTTCAGGTGAATGACTCCCCTCCAAGACTGTCATCGAATTTACCTAAAGGGAGAGGTGAAAATCACATAAACCAAGCCCGAACACTGCTGCCTCTCATCACATGAACTATGACCCTAAGCCATGCGGCGCAGCTCGATTCCTTGAATAGAAAGAGATCTCAAAAGGATGTACGGGAGCACTTTGCAACCTATGGTCCAAAACATTCTAACAAAACCCTGAGCGTGATGTGACCTCGGTTTTCAGAAAATATGGAGATGAAGGAGCAAGTAAAACCAGGTGGGACACAATCAGCAAAATCCAGACTACGGGAAACTCTCCAGGACGAGCAATCCAGGTTTTTAAGAAGAAAATATCAAAAGGAGAAATAAAGGCATGGAGGAAAGAATTCATAGGTTAAAAGACATTTGGGGGCACCTGGGTGGTTCAGTCAGTTAAGAGTCCGACTTCGGCTCAGGTCATGATCCCTCGTGAGTTTGAGCCCCACATCAGGCTCTGTGCTGACAGCTCGAAGCCTGGAGCTTGCTTCGGATTCTGTGTCTTCCTCTCTCTCTCTGCCCCTCCCCTGCTTGTGCCCTGTCTCTCTCTCTCTCTCTCTCTCTAAAAAAATAAACATTAAAAACAATTTTTAAAAAAAAAGGCATTTGTAAGACATTATCAACAATCACACTTTATGCCTCTTATTTTGGATCTCGAGTCAAACGGTGACAATCCAATCGTGAAAACTTGAACCCTGACGGGCTATTGATGTGCTTAAGGAATGGCTGTTAATTTTTTTTTTAAGTGTGATCATGGTATCAATGTTATGCTCGAGCCCTTGTGTTTTACAGTAATATCCTGGAATGATTAAGATTTGCTTCCAATAATCGGGGAGGAGGGTGTGGGTGGATGAGGCTACAGAATTCAAGAAAAACCATGACTTAGTAATTGTTGAAATTGAATGACAGGAACTTGAAAGTCCATTATTCTGTGTAGATTTTTGAAATTTTCACTAAGAAAAAGGAAAAAAAAAAGAAAAATAAAACCAACAATGAGATTGACAGTATTGGGGAGGATGAAAAGCAGCTGCTGTTCCCAAACACAGGAGTGAGAACTGTTGCCATGACCTTGCAGAGCTATTTGGCATTCTAAAGTAAAGTGCTGTGTGTACCTCTATGACCTACCATCCCACTCATAGGTATTTAGAAAACGAACTCAGGCTGAATTGCCCTCTAAGTGGCTTTTTAACCCCTCGTCCACTGCTTTCTAATATTTTTAAATCATGGACTCCTATCCGAAATCACACAGGGGCACCTGAGTGCCTCAGTTGGTAAAGCATTTGACTCTTTATTTCATCCCAGGTCATGATCTCACAGTTCATGAAATCAAGCCCCGTGTCAGGCTTTGCGGTGGCAGCATGGAACCTCTTAGGATTGTCTCTCTCCCTCTCTCTGCCCCACCCCTACTCTCTCTCTGTCAAAATAAATATTTAAAAAATCACACAAACTAGGGGCACCTGGGTGGCTCAGTCAGTTGAGGGTCAGACTTCAGCTCAGGTCATGATCTCACGGTCTGTGAGTTCAAGCCCCACATTAGGCTCTCTGCTGACGGCTCAGAGCCTGGAGCCTGCTTCAGATTCTGTGTCTCCCTCCCTCTCTGCCCCTCCCCTGCTCATGTTTTGTCTTTCTCCCTCTGTCCAAAATAAATAAACATTTAAAAAAAAATTTTTTTTTTTAATCACGCAAACTACATTGGATGAGGGGATGTAAAGTTCAACTGGCTGCAGTATCTTTAGGTATTTTTTATGTCTTGTTGTTGTTATGACATAGTTAAGGTGTGTAAAACGTACAGGTTTAAAGGACTATCTCACACATAAACAAGAATGTGTGTTGTCCGTAATACTGGAAAATGGAAGCAATATGAATATGCATCAATAGATAAATGGTTTAAACAAAGTGTGGAGAATTCACTCCACATGCAAATGTAAAAATGAATCAACTACACATGAACCTCGATAGTTTTCCAAAACATAATGTTGAATGGGAAAAAAAGCAAGTTGCAAGCAGACAAAGTCAGCATGATAGATGACAAAGACACGAATGGAAAAAGTGAACTCTAAATACGAGGGAGCAGGGCCGTCAATGCAACTGGGAATGATACAGAGCGTGCGAGCATACTCGTGACATTCTGGTTCGTAAGCTGAGTGTAGGTTCATGTATGTTTGTTATATTATTATCTATCCTATTTTGCATCCCTGAAATATTTAATGAAGAATACATTGAATAAGATGACGCCTATTAGCCAGCTCCAGGGATAGGCTTGGGGCGACAGGAAAAGGGCAGCAGCCAGCCGGTCACACATTCTTAACTCATTACAAAGAGTTCATCTTATTTCTTACAGTGTTGGGGACTTTTTAAAAATCGAAAAGCAGTTTTCTGCGAGTAAAAATCTAATTTGCAGAGTAACATGATTTTCAGGACTCTGTTGTTCTACGTGTGAAAAGAATAGTAAAGGCTTTGTCTATGTTCATCCACCCATCTGAATTATAAGACCTGGAGAGAAAACCCCAGCAGAATACCTTGAGAATCTCAGATGAAGGGCATTAAAGACAAATGCCCAACGAATGGATGTTTTTACAACTTACTCACAATTTACCTTACTTACTCAAAGCACAGAATTTTAAAAGGTTTGAAAAAATGAGACTTTAAATCTTAGTTGGTACCTATCCAGAACTTGCTGAAGAGGTCAGGTTTTCCCTTCCAACCTGTTCTATGCATACTGCAAGTTTCTGATTAGTGTCCCGGAAAGCAACAATTCTGAAATCCGACCAAAAAGACAGTATCGCAGCGCCATCTACTGAACCCTAGATAATTTCACACAAAAACGGGAAATGTCCTAAGAAAACGTGGGCTTTTAAACCAAACATGAATTATAAGTGCAAAGCCTCAGAACTTTTTTTAAAGTTTTTACTTATTTTGAGAGCGAGAGAGAGCAGGGGAGGGCCAGAGAGAGAGGGAGAGAGAAAAAATCCCAAGCAGGCACCACATTGTCACCACAGAGCCCAACCGCAGGGCTCAAACTCACAGACTGTGAGATCATGACCCGATCCGAAACCAGAATCCCATGCTTAACCGACTGAGCCACACAGGCCCCCGCCTCAGAAGAACTTTTTAAATCAACGTATTTATTTAACTCCTTAACACTGATTTCAGTATTAAAGTACATGTAACATAGCACTGCTGTGCAGGCTGCATTTCAAAACATGAGGTTTGGTTTTATTTTACACACCACTACTCAACTACACTATTACTCATGAAAGGACAGCCTTAAAATACCCTTTACTTCAGAACTGTGTCCTATAGAGTGGGATTTGGGGTGTCAGGCGGGGGGGGGGGGGGGTGCTGGAAAAGTCTCAGGGACCCACCTTGTCGAAGGGGAAGAGCCCTGGCTTGCAGGGCTGGCCCGTCTCTGTGGCTCAGGTAGCCACCGCCCATGTGATCACGGCACTGCCCAGCGTGTTGCTCGATGTTTCTGGAAGCTGCTGCGGGAGTTCAGGCTCCAGCACACCACTCCGTCGGACACAGACAGGGATTCTGAGGCCCCTGCCTAGAAAAGCATATGTTGGGGTACAGTTGCCCCAGGCCCTAATCTCCTTATAACTTCGGCCCGCTTCAAAATGAAAGCGCTTCAGTATCAGCCCAGGCGTAGTCCCCTTGCCTGAGGCATTTCTTTTGCAGAGCATTTCTTTTTAATTTTTAGGAACCTGCAGGGCACGTCGGCCCCCTCCCATCCCAACCGCAATCACCCATCTCTCTAACCCAGCTCGCAGGGGCTGCACGCAGAGACGCCACGAGCTGGAGGCAAGCGCCAGGTGTACCTTACAACCGGTTTGCTCCCGCAAAGACCAGACTAGACCAGTAAGCACCCCCCACCCCTCACCCCGCAGACCCCGTCACTGATCTGCCACTGACTTTTCCCTCCATTGTAACGCGAAGACTCACGCATATGGGTGGAGAGCTACCGAGGGAAACGAGTGACATAGGAAACAGCGTGTTCTGTCCACTGCGCCTGCGCACCCTCCGCCTTTCCCCGCCCCTACGTGCCTAGACGTCACGGCACTCCCACCTCCGCGCCTTAAAAACCTTTCCCGCGCATTGTTGGGAAGCAGCCTGCTGTCTCTCTCGCCGGGGCCATCTCCCTCTTGCCTGGGGGCGAGCTGACCATAAACGCCATCCGCACCACCCTCGGCCTCATGTCTGTTTCTATTGTCAAGAAACTCGAGGTCGGTTTCGGTCCTGATTGTGCCAGAGTGGGTCCCCAAAGCTCAAGTCACGTCACCTGTCTAAACAGTAAATCCTCCACCTCTGAAAAGGATGGCGAGTCCTCACGAGGACTTTTCTGGCTTGCAGGCGAGAATTCTAAGAAAGGAACACTCGTGCTCAGTATGTGAAGCCTGGGGGAGCAGCGGCAGCATGTGGCGAAGCTGTCCCGGAAGAAGTCGCGGCACTTGCCCCGCAGCTCCTCCTAGTCTCTGCGCAGGACAGGAACAGAGGCGCCTGCTGGTGTTGTTCCTACCAAGTGGGAGGGAAAGAGTCCTGGCCCCAGTTGGGAAAGGGAATAGGACTCATATGGGGAGGCAAGTTTAAGTTGTCCCTTGGAAGACTGACCTGATCTTTTTATTTACTGAGCTAATCAATAGGGACATCAAAATGCCAAGAGCACAAGCCCCAGCTCTCAAAGGACTGAGGTGGATGGTGGCCTGACCTGAATCTCTCCTATAGCAGAATCAGAAAAGGACCTGCGAGGAGAAGGGAAACCACAGCCCAGAGAACTGTGTTCACCCTCAGCTTCATGGCTGGTGCCGCATAACAGTCTTGAGTAGGAGGAAGAGTCTAGAAGAAAGCCTGGACCTCAGGGTTCTCAACCCGTCCAATGGCAGCTGTCAATAGTGGGTCTTAAAGACTTAAAAAAGACTGCTCGGAAATGTGGTGATCCTACTGTGTACAGCCATAGGTGAGACCATAATTTACTTAGCCATTCAGTTTTTGATTATTTGGTTGTTTCCAGTTTGGGGTCGTTACAAATAATCTTCTATGAATATCCTTGCATATGTTTTATGTTGCTCGTATGTACACACTTTGGTGGGCCTATGCCTAGGAGTAGAATTTCTGGGTCACAGATAGAAGGACCACATATTTTGGTCATCCAAACTGGGACACTTTTGAAAGGACAGGTGATATTTAAAATAATTAAAATTTACTTCTTGATCATCAAATTCATTTAATAAATAGGTAGACCTATAAAAGATTTTGATTCAAAACTGATTTTCAAAACAAACCTCCCCCCTCCAAAATATTAAAGTATAACTAGGCACATTAAAATAAAATTCTAAAAAAAAAAGGGGGGGGGGTTCCTGGGTGGCTTAGCAGGTTAAGCATCCAAGTCATGATTTTGGCTCAGTTCACGATCTCGCAGTTGGTGGGATCGAGCCCCATGTTGGGCTCCATGCTGACAGCACAGAGCCTGCTTGGAATTCTCTCTGTCCCGCTCTCTCTCTCTCTCTGCCTCTCCCCCAGTCGTGTGCTCTGTCTCACTCTCTCAAAATAAATTTAAAAACTTTAAAAAATTCTTTAAAATGTTCATATTGATAATCTGCATATGTATTTTTAAATAGAATAACTATGCTTGACACATACTCACATATATGAATTGGTCTTAGCCACATCTAGTATTTTTTTTTTTTGAAGAACATTTATTTTTTTAATTTTTTGTCTACACCCAACGTGGGGCTCAAACTTACAGCCCTGAGATCAAGAGTCACATGCTCTTCCAATTGAGCCAGCCAGGCACCCCAGAACATGTATTTTAATATGGTCTTAATACGTTTTGTAAAACTGCCTGCAAAATGTCTTCAAAGTTGCATTTAATGTTAAAATAACTAAGAAGGGTGAGACCGTCAACAGACTCTTCTCCACAGAGTGTATTCATGATGCAAATGATCTCTCTGAACCTTCTGAAGTACCTTGTAAGATCAGAGCAAAGTCTGCTAAATGAATGATAATCTCAAATCTAGTTTTTGTCATACTGAACTGTGTAAATATTTATGCCAATATTTCCCACAGATGCTATCTTTTTGTTTTTATTCAGAATCATCTTCTTCAGCAAGTATTTTTATAAGCAAAACTTATAAAGTAAGTTGTCTAAAATACTTTCAGGCATTTTGCCACATGTATTTGCAGCAAAACCTTCTCAATTCCATTCATTTCTGGTTAGAATGTAAATACATCTAATTAAAAGAACGCTATCAAACATGCCAACATGTTTCAAAGTAAAAGTTTAAAATTAAATCTCGTACAATATTTGAGTTCTTATCATTTAATTTGTTCAACAGTCCCCCATCCCCAGTTGCTTTCGTAGGGTTATCTTTCAGTACCTTACTGATCACAAGCTTGGTGTTCAATAATTCAAATTGGTGAAAGTTTGAAAAGCTGCATTTTTTGTGCCCAATTTTTTAACATTTTGATTAAGATTTTCAATAGATTCTGGAAAAATTCGACCAAAATATAGAGGATTATTTTCTAATACCATTGCAGGGCATTAGGCATATTAACAAAATAGTATTTAAATGCTTAAGTACTTCTAAAACCTGATTATTAATGGATAGCAAACAAAAAAAGATATATATAGGGATGCCTGGGTGGCTCAGTCGGTTGAGCATCTGACTCTTGTTTTTGGCTCAGGTCATGATCTCACGTGAGATCAAGCCCCACGTGGGGCTCCACACTGAACGTAGAGCCTGCTTGGGATTCTCTCTCTCTCCCTCTCTGCTCCTCTCCCCTACTCATGCTCGCTCTCTTTCTCTCTCTCTCTCAAAAAAAAAGATACATATACACACGTATATATAATCTAGACAAGAATAACTTCTACTTAGGTTGGTAAAATAGCACATTTTTTATTGTGGCAAAATACACATAAAGTGAAATTTACTATTTTAACTAAAGTTCAGTGGCATTAAGTACTTCCATAATGTTGTGCAAACATCACCACTATTTTTCAGAACTTTTTCATCATCTCAAACAGAAATTCTGTACCCATTAAACCATAACTTCTCTCCCCACTGTGCCTGATAACCACCATTCTCCTTTCTGTCTGCGTAACTTTGCCTACTAGAGATACCTCATAAAAATAGACTCATGCAAAATTTGCTCTTTTGTGTTTGGTTTACTTATTTAATGGTAAACTAATGTTTTCAGAGTTTATGCGTGTTGTAGCATGTATCAAAACTTCATTCAAAAACATTTTAAGGCTGAGTAATACTCCATTAGATTTATAGATAGATCTATAGAGAGTGAGATACCGATAGCTACAGATATAGAGATTTCACACTTTGTTCATCCATTCATCCACTGATGAACATTCGGGTTGTTTCCGCCATTTGACTATTATGAATACTGCTGCTATGAACAAGTGTACAAGTATCCTGAGTCTTTGCTTTCAGTTCTTTTGGGTATATACCTAGGAATGAAACTGTTGGATCATATGGTAATTCTGTACTTAATTTTTTGAGAACTACCTATGGTTTTCCACAGGAACTGTGCCATTTTACACTGTACAAGGACTCCAATTTCTCCATGTCCTGGCCAAAACTTATTATTATTTTCTTCTTCTTCTCCTCCTCCTCCTCCTCCTCCTCCTCCTCCTCCTCCTCCTCCTCTCCCTCCTCCTCCTCCTCCTCCTCCCCCCCTCATACCCCCCTCCTCCGGTAGTAGCCGTCCTAGTGGACTTAAAGTGGATCTCATTGTGGTTTTGATTTGCATTTTTCTTATGACCAGTAGTGTTGAGTATCTTGTTATATTCTTGTTGGCCATTTATTTATATACCTTCTTTGGAGAACTATCTCTGTAAGTCCCATTTTACCCATTTCTGAATTGGGTTACTTGTTTCACTGTTTGTTACGTTTAAGAGTTCTTTATATATTCCAGATATTAATCTCTTATCAGGTATATGATTAGCAAATGTTTTCTCCCATTCTATGGGTTGTTTTTCATTCTTTTGATTGTGTCCTTTGATGCACGAAAGAGTAGCACATTTTTTGACATACCAGCAAATTGTGTGTGTACCACAATCAGTCCTAACTACATTTCTCCTCCCCAAGTTTCTTTTTTAATGTTTATTTATTCTGAGGAAGAGAGAGATGGGAGGGGGGAAACAGAGGGAGAGAGAAGAGAGAGGGATCCCAAGCAGGCTCCATGCTGTCAGCACAGAGCCTGTCACAGGATTTGATCTCACAACCTGAGCCAAAATCAAGATAGGGTGCTTAATTGCCTGAGCCACTGAGGCGCCTCACCTCCATAGGTCTCTTAATTTTAAAAGAATATTGTCCTTACTTCAATGTAATACTCTACCAAAATTTGTGTTTGTATCATAACCATAAAAATATTATCTTAGGGGCGTCTGGGTGGCTCAGTCAGTTAAATGTCCAGCTTCAGCTCAGGTCATGATCTCACGGTTCATGGGTTTGAACCCCATATCAGGCTCCATGCTGACAGCTCAGAGCTTGGAGTCTGCTTCGGATTGTGTGTGTGTATGTGTGTGTGTGTGTGTGTGTGCCGCTCCCCTGCTCACAGTATCTCCCTCTCAATCAAAAATAAACATCAAAAAAATTTTAATAAAATAAAAAAATATTATCTTTAGTGTTGAATGTTGTTGTTTGTTTGTTTTTTATTTTAGAGAGAGAGTGCATGCACGTGAGCAGGGGCCGGACAAAGGGAGGGGAGAGAAAGAGAGGGAGAGTCCTAACCAGACGCCATGTTCTAAGCAGGCCCATGTTCAGCACGGAGTCAGACACAGGGCTCAATCCCGTGTCCCTAGGATCATGACCTGAGAGAAATCAAGAGTCCTGGGCTCAACCAACTGAACTACCATGCGCCCCTAGCGTCGAATGTCTTAAATGGATCTATAGTAGCGTCACCATCATATCATACATCTTCCCTTTGACAGGATGAATTTTAAAAGCTTTACTTTCACTCCATGGATTACAGGTAAAAATTCTACCATTATTAGGTGATTTTCTATTTGAGGCATCAGTGACACTGCCATAAAAACCATAATAATTTAGCTGTTTGAAAAGTTCTTGTTCTGCTAATGGAGTGAACACACTGACAACTATCATTTCATTTTTTGTGTTTGCACAAGAAAATTTGAAATTTAAAATGAGCAAAATTAATTTGCACTGGTCATTTGATCTTAATTAAAAGGCATGCTTCATGGAGTGATATGTAAGTCTATCTTTTGTGGTCGCTTGCTTACACCCTTCCTAAAGTTGCTATTACCTTAATGTATTTGTGGATGTTTCTTCATTTGTGTCTTCTGGTTTTCAGGTGGTTAGTGGTAACACTTTGCTCCATGATGAATAATAGTTAATGCCAAGAAGTATTTTGTAAAAAAAATATATTTAGGGGTGCCTGGCTGACCCAGTTGGTTAAGTGCCCAACTGTTGATCTCAGCTCAGGTCTTGATCTCAGTGTTGAGAGTTCAAGCCCCATGTTGGCATCCATGCTGGACGTGGAGCCTACTTGAAAAATAAATAAATAACATAAAATAATAAACAATAATAAAAATAATACATTTGTCATCACCTTCCTTAAGAAAATCAAGCAGTACTTCAGTACTTAATTTTTCTATTATATAAGTACGTCCACTCATTTGAGCTCATTACGTCCAAGAGAATTTATTGTGAAATAAAAAAAAATTGCCAAATAATGACATAAATAAATGAACTATTGTAGATTTACACCGTGTAATACATAACAAAACTATCTTAGTAAGAGCATTTGGACTAATCTCAGTCCACTCTTTATCAGGACAGCTCGGCTTTGTTTTCTGCACATATTTCAAATACATCTAACCCTGTAATTCTTTAACTTTACCGTTAACCACACCAGCCGGCCGCTTACTGGCTTTGTGCTTCATGCAGGCCCCACAGAGTGGCCGAGGCAAAGTTAGTTGGTATTACACCAAATGGCCGGCAGGGGCAGCAGTGTCAGGACCTTATTTTCACCACAGTTCCACATCTGGATGGCTATCTGGATAGCTGTCCATAGACTTTTGTGTTCCTGAATATTTATTTTTAAATTTTTTTTAACGTTTATTTATTTTTGAGACAGAGAGAGACAGAGCATGAACGGGGGAGGGGCAGAGAGAGAGGGAGACACAGAATCTGAAACAGGCTCCAGGCTCTGAGCTGTCAGCAGAGCCCACCTTGGGGCTCAAACTCACGGAGGGCGAGATCATAACCTGAGCTGAAGTCGGACGCTTAACCGACTGAGCCACCCAGGCGCCCCTGAGTATTTATTTTTAAATCAGTGAACACTCTGCATGCTCTCCATCATAAGGAAAGGTTAGATAGGTGGCATCAGGAGATCATTGGGGAAAATAACGTGCATTATCTATGGTTGCCTTTAAGATGTAACAGTATGTTACAATATGAACTCACTCTGTTTACTGCATTTATGTCCCACACTACTAGACACACCCCTGAAAAATGCTGGATGAATAAAGAAGACGTCCACAAAATGTTTCCTGCCTTATTTTAGTGTAACTGTTAGTGACAAATTTTTGTTTAAAAGTGGAAACGTTTTAACTAAAAGCATTCTGAGAAAATATGCATAAGCCGAAACTATTCAGAGTCAGGACAGGGTCACCTAGTTATAGAGAATGACCATCTTCTATTTTATAAGATACCAGCAATTTCCCAAAGGGATTATTGGAATTTACATCCCTACCAACCGCATACGAAAGATGAGAGATGTAATTATCCATTTCCCCACCAACATTTCAGACCATTTGTCTTTTAAATTTTGACCATTCTGGTATATATACAGTGGAGCTACATTTGGGTTTACTTTTATTTTACCTGGTTGATAATGAGATGGAACACATGTTTATTGACTATTTGAACATACTTTTTTTTTTTTTTGAGGTGCCTGCTCAAGCCCATTTGTCTTTTGGGTTCTGTGTGTGTGTGTGTGTGTGTGTGTGTGTGTGTGTGTTCATTTTTCATATTGATTTCTAGTAGTTCTTAATATATTTGATAAGCCACTAATTAGTTACGTGTGTTGCCAACATCTATGCTACTCTTAAATTGCCTTTTTGGCCTCCAAATGGTTTCTTTTGGCAGATCTAAGTTCTTAATTTTAATATAGTCCAATTTCCTATTTAAGCAATCTTTCTTTATTTTGAAGGTCATGAAGATATTATACTATGTTATTGTCTTAAAGTTTTTTTGTTCACCTGTCGTATTTAGGTATATAATCCTACTGCAATTGATTTGGGGTTATAGTAAGAAATAGGGATAATGCTTTATTTTTTTCCATACTGATACCTACGTGATAGAGTATCATTTTTACAAAAAAAAAAAAAGTCCTTTGCCTACTGAGTTTCAGTGGGAGATTCTGTTGTAAATCAGATGACTATATGTTGAGGTCTGTTTCTGGACTCTATTCTGCCCTAATCTGCTGGACTTTTCCAATGCCAATAGGGCCTCCTGCCTCAGTACTGTACCCTGGTAATAGTTCCATTTCTGGTGGTATGAGTTTTCATATATGTACTTCTTTTTATTTATTTATTTTTTTACGTAGTCTCCATACCCCGTGTGGAGCTCAACATGGGGATTGAACTCACGACCCTGAGATCAAGAGCTGAGCTGAAATCAAGAGTCGGATGCTTAACCAACGGAGCCACCCAGGGGCCTCTACAGGTACTTCTTTTTAAAGACTGGCTTGGTGATTCTAGGTTCTTCACGTTTCCATAAATGTTAAAATTAGCTTGTTCGTTTTCTCCCAAACCAAACAAACTCTGCTCAGATTTTGATTGGGTTGCAGTGCATCCATCAACGGATCAATTTGGGATAAACTGACAACAATATTGAATGTTCAAACCAGGAACGTGGCATATTCCTGTGTTTATTTAGGTCCTCTTTAATTTCCCTCAACAATACTTTGTAGTTTTTGGTGCAGACATCTTCAACGTCTTTTTCAGTTATTCCTATATATTTTACAGTCTTTGTGCTATTATAGATTCTGTTTTTTAATTTCATTTTCTAATTGTTCATTGCTAGCATATAAAAATGCAATTGATGTTTATATTTTGAATTTGTATCCAACAACCTTGTTAAAGTCACGTAAGACCAATGTTTTGTTTATAGATAGTTTTAGATTTTTTTATGTACATTATTACATAATATGTGAATAATAGCAATTTACTTCTTACTTTATAACCTTTATACCTGTATTCCTTCATTATACTTTATATACATCTTGTTATGTTGGCCATGACTTCCAGTACAATGTCACATACAGATGGTGTTAGTGGGTAGGTCACCACAGGGGAAAGACACTCAGTATTTCACTGTGAAGTACAAGGTTAACCTGTAGGGTTTGGTGGATAGATACCTTTTACCAGATTAAGAAAGTCTCTTTCTACTCTTATTTTACTGAGAGTTTTTAAATCATAAATGGTATTAAATGTTTTTTTGTACATATTAAGATAATCATGTAGTTTTTCTATTTAATTCTGTTATTTTGGTGAATTACATATTTTGATTTTTTTAATTTTCTGCTAATTTTGTATCCAGGAATAAATCTTTGTCAGGATTTATTATTCTTCTTTATATAATTGGATTCAATTGAGATTTTTTGCTTCTATGTTCATGAAGGGAATTAGCATGTAATTGTCTTCTAATAGCCTTGTCATATTTTGTATCAAAGTTGTACTAGCCTCATAAAAAAAAAGGCAAAAATCATTCCCTCTTTTTCTATCCTCCAGTAGAGTTTGTGTAACATTGGCATTATCTCTTCTTTGAATGTTGAGAATAAGTCACTAGTAAAACCATATGGCTTGGATTTTTCTTCGTTGGGAGGTTTTAAATGATAGATTCCAACTACTTAACATACATAATACTATTGAGTTTTTCTATTGCTTATTCTACCACTTTAGGTAAGCAGTGTTTTTTTTTTTTAAGTTATTTGTCTTATTTTACTTGTTGAAGTGTATAAATTGTATAAGTTGTTCGTAATGTTCTCTTAGCATCTTTTTATTATTGATAAGATGCATGGTCATGTTCTCTTTTTACATCTGATATTGATTGTGCCTTATCCTTCTGTCTCTCCCATTTTGATTTTTCTTGATCTGTCTTGCCACAGATTAATACATTTTATTAGTCTTTTTTTTTTTTTAGTTAAGGTCTGCTGGTAATTTTCTAAGAAAGTTTCTTTTTTCATAACAATTTGAGTAGGATATTTTTACTGAAGGTAGTGTTCTGGGTTTCCAGTTATTTTCTTTCATCACTAAGATGTCATTCCATTGAATTACAGCTTCATTGTTTCTGCTTTGAGGTCAGCTGTCACTCTATTGCTTGTTTGAGGGCATTATGTTTTATCCTCCAGCTGTGTTTTCGAATTTCCCTTTGGCTTTATTTGTTCAGCAGTTTACTATGCTGTGCCTACATGTGGTTTCCTTTATATTTACCCTGACTAGGAATCATAATGCCTCTTGAGCCTGATGTCTTTTTTCAATAGAAACATAGAAATTTGTTTTGCTTTCTTTTAAATAATTCTGGCTTTAAGGGTGATAATTAATTGAACATTTTTCCATCTGTAAGTTTATGAAAAAATCCAGAATGTACACAGTAATTAGAGACATAGAGATTAAAATATTAACTTTATCCCTAGTAAATCTGCCATTGAAGAAAAAGAACTAATCTCAGATTGCAAGCAGATTTCTAATATTCCTCCTGAAGTCTAGATTTCAGGGCAACTTTCCCAAGGGAGACTTCATTTGGAGACAAGGCCCCTTCCCTCTGAATTACTGCCCACCACTTACAGGAACATAATAGTGAGGGAAGAGGGATCCTTAAACTAGAAGGGAAGTCTTGTGTACTTACCCCATGGAAAACTGAGCTGGAAACTAATAAACTCTCTCTGGGCAAATAAGCTAAAATTTCTCTTTCTAGTCTCATCAGTTAGCTAAGTCACTTACCCCTTAGGTGAAGGGGCAGGTACTAGTTCCATATTTTCATTCCTAAGGGATCAAGTTAAAACTCCCCCCATTCCATGGGAACAAACAGCCTGAGATAAACATTTTCCTTAAAGTAAATGATATGACACTAAGGGTTGGTGTTTTTTTTCTTATTTCTTTTCTTTTCTTTCTTTCTTTCTTTCTTTCTTTTTTTTTTTTTTTTTTTTTTTTTTGGTCTGGTTCCCAATCCAAAATTTTAGTGAATTTTTTAGTGTATGCCTTTGATTGTCTAGAAATTCCTAGAGACCTGATTCAAAATCCTTCAGCCTGTGAAACACTCAAATGTAGTATAAATATTTTCAAGTTTCAATTAAAAAAAAACTCATGGTTGGGGAGATAGCACAAAGTGACAGACTATGCAAGTTGAGTCAGAAAAAGGTATCATGGGAAGTCAGAATGAGCTGAACTGTGAAGAATAAAATAAACATTCAAACCTCCAGTGGTGGAAACAGTGGGGTAACAAGGTGAATTTGGGCAATTCATATTTTTTTTATTGCTTTATACTTACTATCAGTACAGTGAGAATAGATTAAATAGTCTCTAAGATTTCTAGCTCTAACGGGCCATGTTCCTGAATTGATTAATAGATCATAGTACACCCTAGGTTTCTATGAACTACATACTCCTTCCATGGGTGATATTATGGGCTGAATTATATTTCCCCAAAATTGATATGTTGAAAGCCCTAACTACCAGTAACTCTGAATGTGACTGTATTTGGATATGGGGCGTTAAAAGAGGTACTTAAATTAAAATTAATAGGCTGTTAGGATGGCCCCTGATCCAGTCTGATTGGTGTCTTCATAAGAATGGGAGATTAAAATTTATAGCAAGACACCAGGAGCATGTGCAGCATGAGGGTGGCCATTTGTAAAGCAAAAAGGGAATCCAACTGTACTATTACCGTGATCTCAGATTTCTAGCCTCTAGAACGGTGAGAAAATGAATTTCTATGGTCTAAACCACCCTGTCTGTAACGTTTTGTTATGGCAGCCTGACCAGACTGACTCAGAGGAGGACCCTTACTAAAACTTCATTAGGGGCGCCTGGGTGGCTCAGTCAAGCGTCCAACTTCGGCTCCAGTGGTGATCTCACAGTTCATGAGTTCGAACCCCATGTCAGACTCAGAGCCTGGAACCTGCTTCGGATTCTGTGTCTCCCTCTCTCTGCCTCTCTCTCTCTCTCTCTCAAAAATAAATAAATATTTTTTAAAAAACTTTATTACACCAGACCACCTTGATACCAGTCTTAGTAGGATAACACAGTGAAAAGGAACATATCCAACTCCAGAAAACTTAGGAAAGTAAGATAAGTCTTTCCTGAATGACTCATAAGGAGACAGCAGAAGAGGATTACATTGTACAACACACACAAAAACTTTCTTAAAATTTCTATTAATTCATTTCTCTTCCTGAAGTCCCACATCTTGTGCTTACATCTCTTCTTTCTCTCCCTGTCTCAAAAAAAAAAACAAATCTAAGATTAAAAAAAATTTTTTTTAAGTTTATTTAAGCAATTTCTATACTCAACGTGGGACTTGAACTCACAGCCCCAAGATCAAGGGCCCCATGTTCCACCAACTGAGCCAGCCAAGCACCCCTTCTTCTAAGATATTTTATCCTCCCTGAAACTCTGCATTTTCTTATGTATCTAAATTTAAACTTGTGTAGACTTCTTCCAATCCTCTACACCTGTCCTTCCATGAGCATAATAAAAGCCCATTAGTGAATGCTAGCAATCCTTAAATATTTTCTCCTTCAACACCAGGAAAGGATGGAGAATTTCTAGCAGGTAGAAATTAGTATCTTTAACGTCTCTTTCACTATTTATAAAAAAAAGAAACCACACTGGAGTTTATGTTAATGTAATGATTTTTGCAAAGCCCCTACGATGGGGGCTGGTTGCCAGGGGAACCAACCATGAATACAGGCTTGGAATTTCTCAGTCCCACCCTCTGATTTCCAGGCAGGCAGAGGGGCTGGAGGTTGACTCAATCACCAGCAGCCAATGATTTAATCAGCCTGTGTAACGCAGCCTCCGTAAAAACCCCAGAAGAGGTGTCTGGAGAGCCTCCAGCTTGGTGAACCCTTAGAGATTCCAGAAGAGTGGCACACCTGGAGAGGGCATGGAAGTTCTGCACCCCTTCCCACACACTTTGCCCTATGCACCTCTTCTACTTGGCTGTTCCTGAGTTCTATCCTTTTATAAACCAGTGATCTAGAAAGTAAAATGTTTCTCTGAATTCTGTGAGCCACTCTAGCAAATGAATCACACCCAAGGAGGGCGTCATTGGGATTTGCAATCTATAGCGGATGGTCAGAAGCACAGGTGACACCCTGGACTTGTGACTGGTGTCTGAAGGGGGTGGAGGGGGCAGTCTTGTGGGATGGAGCCATTAACCCACGGGATCTGACGCTATCTCCAGGTAGACAGTATCTTAATTCAGTTGAATTGCAGGACATCCAGTTGGTGTCCGAGAACTGTTTGGTGGTCATGGAGGGGAGAAACCCCTGCATCAGAATTGGGTACAGAATTTCCTTCACGTACCATTTAGGAAAATTCAGTATTGTTTAGAAAGTGAAAATTTCAGGGCACCTGGGTGGCTCAGTCGGTTGAGCATCTGATTTCAGCCCAGTTCATAACCTGATGGTTTGTGAGTTCAAGCCCCACATCGGGCTCACTGCTGTCAGCACAGAGCCCACTGGATCCTCTGTCCACCTCTCTTTCAACCCCTCCCCCACTCACACTCTGTCTCTCAAAGATAAATAAAACATTAAAAAAAGAAAAAAGAAGGGAAAATTTCAATAAGCAAGGTTTCGGGGATGGCAGCATAAACTGCCAAAACAACCATCTTGTGTTTTTTTGTTTTGTGTTTCCTAATTTGCTTTCTTTTGTTCACAAATTACCAGTTTCGTGAGTAAATCAAAATAGGTTATTTTGACTGTATGTAGACAGAATTTAATGTAAATATTGAATCATCCAACAAAACTAAGGCAATGCTACATTTTATAGTTAAATTATTCAATAAAAAAACTTGAATAAGTTATTGTTTTAAGAGACAAACCCATGCTTTAATGTAGGAAATAACAGGAAATTCCCTGAAATAAAAACAGTGTTTTGAGGAGTATACTGAACTCCCATGAGTCAATGGAAACATTTAATGTTTTACGGGTTTGCAAAGATGGAAGTCTACAATTCTGTGGCAGGCCCAGTAATCTTTCGTAATACATCAATGCCAGAGAGGGGGATCAGCATTTAGTTCCCTTCTAACTGGAATAAGAAATTATTCTAATATTAACAAGTAATTTTGCTTATAATGGATTCTCCAAAGGAAATAAAGATGGTTTACATAAGGAAAGCCATTAAAACAAAAGCATCCACTCAAGAGAAATCAGCAAGAATTTCTGAGCAGCTACCGAAACTCTGAGCCAATTCCAGCAGGAAGTGTTAACAGTACTTTCTACTTCAGGAAAATACATCTTCTCTCAGTGATTGTTCATCAAGACACGAAGCCAGCAACTGTTCAATATTCTGTTTTAGAGAGGATAGCACAAGGGAATTTCCACTTAAAAACCTAGACAAGAGACCGATAATCACTAGCCCTGGCAGTTCAATTAAATGTTTTAAACCATCCCAGGAATAATTTGGGGGATAATAGAAAAAGGAAGTTTATGCACCTGGAAAAGACTAAATAAAACCTGGAGAGTTAAATGATCCTGTGTGTGCCATCCTAAATTCCTTAAATTTTGTTTGCTTAAGAACCCTGTCAGTTAACAATGGGGCAGGGATCTGAGTGGGTATCCAGGGAAATCTGAATCCACATTGCCAGCCTAGCAGACTCATTGAGGACCAGGACCTTGTCTTATTCATCCCCAAGGACTCAGTACTAGGCCTTCAAGATGTATTTCAATTAAAGTATATTAAACCGGGACGCCTGGTGGCTCAGTCCCTTGAGCTTCCAACTCTTGATTTAGACTCAGGTCATGATGCCAGTGTCGTGATGTCCAGCCTCGCATCAGGCTTCACACTGAGTTTGAAGCCTGCTTAAGATTCTCTCTCTCTCTCGGGGTGCCTGGGTGGATCAGTTGGTTAAGCGTCCGACTTCGACTCAGGTCATGATCTCACAGTTTGTGGGTTCGAGCCCCGCGTCGGGCTCTGTGCTGACAACTCAGAGCCTGGAGCCTGCTTCGGATTCTGTGTCTCCTCCTCTCTCTGCCCCTCCTATGCTCATGCTCTGTCTCTCTCTGTCTCTCAATAATAAATAAATGTTAAAAAAAATTTTTTTAATAAATAATAAAAAATAAAGATTCTCTCTCCCTCTGCCCCTCTCCCCTGCTTGTGTGTTCTCTCTCTCTCTCTCTCTCTCTCTCTCTCTCTCAAATTAAATAAGTAAATAAAATAAAATACATTAAACCAAATGGTTACTTATCAAAGTTAAGATATTATTTAGAAAAGGACAGAAATTAATAATGACAATTTTCCTATAGTTTTTATTTAACCAAATGGAGAACCTTCTTTGGCATATCCCTTTATTCCTTCTCTCTGCTTGACACCAAGCACCTTAAGGAAAAGGAAGCTGTCTTATCTGTGTTCTTAACTGTTAGTCTAGCATAGTAAGAGTCCAATGGCTACTTTTTATTTTATTTTATTTTTTTAATTCTTTATTTATTTTTGAGAGACAAGAGTGTGAGCAGGGGAGCAGCACAGAGAGAGGGAGATACAGAATCCAAAGCAGGCTCCAGGCTCTGAGCTGTCAGCATACAGCCCGATGCGGGGCTCGTACTCAAGAACTGTGAGATCATGACCTAAGATGAAATCGGATGCTCAACCAACTGAGCCCCCCAGGTACCACAGATGACTACTTTTTAAATGAATGAACGAACAAATGAATGATTCTTTAAATTCTATCTCGTTAGACAGACTTCAAGCTGTATTACAAAGCTATAATCATCAAGACAGTATGGTACTGGCATAAAAAGAGACATTCAGAGCAATGGGACAAAATAGAGAACCCAGAAGTGGACCCACAAACGTATGGCCAGCTAAGCTTTGACAAAGTAGGAAAGAATATCCAATGAAATAAAGACAGTCTCTTCAGCAAGTGGTGCTGCGAAAACTGGACCACTTTCTTACACCATACACAAAAATAAACTCAAAATGGATGAAAGACCTCAATGTAAGACAGGAAGCCATCAAATTCCTCAAGGAGAAAGCAGACAAAAACCTCTTTGATCTTGGCCACAGCAGTTTCTTACTCAACACATCTTGGGAGGCAAGGGAAACAAAAGCAAAAATGAGCTATGGGGACCTCATCAAAATAAAAAGCTTATGCACAGCAAAGGAAACAATCAGCAAAACTAAAAGGCGATGGGCAAAATGGGAGAAGATATTTGCAAATGACATATCAGATAAAGGTTAGTATCCAAAATGTATAAAGACCTTACCAAACTCAACACCCAAAAAACAAGTAAACCAGTGAAGAAATGGGCAAAAGACATGCATAGACACTTCTCCAAAGAAAACATCCAGATGGCCAACCAACACATAAAGAAATGCTCCACATCACTCATCATCAGGGAAATACAAATCAAAACCACAATGAGATATCACCTCACACCTGTCAGAATGGCTAACATTAACAACCCAGGCAATAACAGATGTTGGAGAGGATGTAGACAAAGAGGATCTTTCTGGTGCAACCACTCTGGAAAACAGTATGGAGGTTCCTCAAAAAATTAAAAATAGAACTACCCTACAACCCAGCAATTGCACTACTAGGTATTTATCCAAGGGATACAAGGATGCTGTTTTGAAGGGGCACATGCAACCCAATGTTTATAGCAGCACTATCAACAATAGCCAAAGTATGGAAAGAGCCCAAATGTCCATCGATGGATGAGTGGATAAAGAAGATGTGGTATTTATATATATACAACGGAGTATTACTTGGCAATCAAAAAGAATGAAATCTTGCCATTCGCAACTATGTGGATGGAACTGGAGGGTATTATGCTAAGCGAAATTAGTGAGAGAAAGACAAAAATCATATGACTTCACTTATATAAGGACTTTGAGACACAGAATAGATGAACACAAGGGAAGGGAAGCAAAAATAATATAAAAACAGGGAGGGGGAAAAACATAAGAGACTCTTAAATATGGAAAACAAACAGAGGGATACTGGAGGGGTTGTGGGAGGGGGCTTGGGGTAAATGGGTAAGGAACATTAAGGAATATACTCCTGAAATCATTGTTGCACTGTATGCTAACTAACTTGGATGTAAATTTTTTAAAAATTAAATAAAATTTTTTTAATAAATCTATCTTATTAGAAGTTACAGTTCTGTACTCCTACAAAAAATCTGGTTAAAGAAATTGTGCCAGAGGAACACTGAAAAATACAACCCAACACAGGATGGGATAACAATAAATATACAAAATAAAGTAAGCATACATATCTTATCTCCATCCAGGACAAATTTAAAATCTAAAACAGATATTCTGGGATCAACAAAATTGCAAAGGACCAACATAATAGTATCAATAGGCAACAAAGTATGTGCATCAACATAGGATCTGAACTCCATCCATTATAGTCTTAGGAGAAGGCATAAATCTGTTCAGAAAAAGCTGTTTAAATTCTCAGTGCAAAGCAAGTGGCAAGATAAGCAATAATAAAAGGGACTTCTAATCAAAGTGGTGATAATAGCCACTACCCTACCCTCAGTACCTCTCATTTTCACCCTTGACTCCTAAATTTCCATCAACTTGGGAAAGATAATAATAAATCCTCTGTAAAAGTTATTAGCAATTTGGCAACCAGTGTGAATCCTCCCACTACCCTAAGAGGGTGATATCATTAATTCAGTTTTACAGATGAGCACATTGATGTTCAGGAATTAAGTAACTTGAACCCAGGTCTGTCTGACTCCAAAGCCTATGCTCTTTTTTTTTTTTAACTGAGATATAATTACATATAACATTGTGTGAGTTTAAGGTGTAGAGTCTGTTCATTTATTCATATGTATATATTGCAGTATGATTACCACTGTAGTGTTTGCAAACACCTCTATCACGGCACATAATTACCATCTCTTTTTTGTAGTGGGAACATTAGGTTCCAGTCACCTAGCAACTTTGAAGTTTATGATATAGTACTATTGACTATAATCACTATGCTGTGCATTAGTTCTCCGGGACTTAGTAGCTACTGGTTGCAAGTAAGTACCCTCAACAACGTGTCCCCAATTCCTCCACTCCCAAACTCCTGGGACTCTGTAGAATGGTACCATTCTATTCTGTTTTTGAGTTCAGCTTTTTAAATATTCCTCATATAAGTGATAGCATACACTATTTGTCTTTTTCTGTCTGACTTACTTCATTTAGTATTATGCCTCCAAGATCTATCCATGTTGTTGAAAATGGCAGTCTCTTTCTTTCTCATGGCTGAGTAATATGCCAATATATATGCGTATATATCACATTATTTATCCACTCATCCCTTGGCAGGCTTTTAGGTTGTTTTTGGATCTTGCCTATTATGAGTAATACTTCAACGAACGGGGTATAGATATCTCTTTGATACTCTGTTTTCCTTTGGATACATACTGAGAAGTGGGATTGCTGGATCAGATGGTAGTTGTATTTTTAGTTTTTTAAGAAACCTCTGTACTATTTTCCATAGTTAAAGCCCATGGTCTTAATCACCATCCTAAACTGCCCTGTAGCCTAGGTTGCTTGGTGACATCCCAAGCTCAGTGTGGTTAATCTTACAAAAAATACTAGTGCCCTAAGAGACAAGAGATTGGTCTGTCTTCTGATACTGAATTCTTGCTTGTCTTTGCCTCGTTACTAAAGCTAAAGAAAGAGGATACTGACAATTACCCTTCATCAAAATGTTATGCACTAAAAATTAAATAATATAGGGGGCACCTGGGTGATTCAGTCAGTTAAGGGTCCAACTTCAGCTCAGGTTAGGTAGGATCTCATGGTTTGTGAGTTCAAGCCCCATGTTGGGCTCTGTGCTGACAGCTCAGAGCCTGGAGCCTGCTTCAGATTCTGTGTCTCCCTTTCTCTCTGCCCTTCCCCTGCTCGCTCGCTCTCTCTCTTTCAAAAAAAAAAAAAAAGAATTTATGTAATTTTTTCATCCTGATTTTTATGGATACTGACTTATCACCATAGCACAGGCAACCTGGGAGTCAGGAGTATAAACCATGACCCCAAATTTTAAAAATCTTTTATTCTAGCTAAGGAGGACAGAGAGGCAGGACCTCATTTAATAATTGCTAAGCAATTCAATATAGCCTGCAAATACTGTGTTCTTTTGCTGGAAAGTAGGGTCCATGAAGTCTTGCTTGCTGTGTATCCCCAGCATCTAGAATGGAGCAAGGCATGTAATCAAGCCTCTGTAAATATCTGTTAAATGAATAATAATGGATTAGTCTATTCAGACTTGAGTTAATGCACTTTGGGGACAAAAATGCTATTAACATTTATTTTTAGAATCTTAAAAAGGGCATTGCCCTGTACTTGGCCATTTTTGATCCAACTGCCCTCCTTGGGTATTTCCTCACTTCCTAGGTTAGCATGTTAGAAAACCCATGGTGCCTATAATCATGCAACCATCAGGATTTTTTTTTTAATTTTTTTTTTCAACGTTTTTAATTTATTTTTGGGACAGAGAGAAACAGAGCATGAACGGGGGAGGGGCAGAGAGAGAGGGAGACACAGAATCGGAAACAGGCTCCAGGCTCCGAGCCATCAGCCCGGAGCCTGACGCGGGGCTCGAACTCACGGACCGCGAGATCGTGACCTGGCTGAAGTCGGACGCTTAACCGACTGCGCCACCCAGGCGCCCCGCAACCATCAGGATTTTAAGAAGAATATATCCAAGGAGGAGAACTTCAGCTTCTGCAAATACGGTGTGGACAAGATAGCCTAAAGCCTTCACGCTAAATATAGGTCAAATATGTAAGAATCACTCTTTTACATGCATAACTGAACTTAAAAGATAGTGAGGTAAATTCTAAGACCAAGAACAAAGCAGAAACACAAGTCTATTTAGGGTAAGTGGACACTGAAGCCATCTGTCACAGTAGAGCACCTACTGATAACAAGTGAGTCAGAGCACAGCAGACGAGTAACAAGTTAGGAGCTCAGGCAGGGCAGGAAGTCAGAGCACAACCTCCCCTGTCTCTGCTCAAAGATTATGCAGTGTCGTAGCCTCAGAGAAAGCATCAGTGAGAAAAGGCATTGTCCTGGCTGGGGCAATAGAGAGGAAACGTGACCGAGTATAAGGAGGGAGGTGGCTCTCCCGACCATTGTGTCCACGGGAAGCCCTGCACAAAGGTCTGGAACATAAATTCACTCTACTTGCAGTCTGGGAAACCACAAGCCAGGAATTTCCTTCTTAAAAGGCACCAGCAGAAGCAAGTGTAATTCCTCTCTGGGGAGCTGGATCTTCAACCCATTCTGACACCCAAGAGGTCACAATCTGAGATTTTATTTTAAAAGCAGTTTAACTCACTCGAATAGATTATGTCTTCCAATATGGCCTGAACCATGGCTGACCACCCTAGACGTCCTAGAAAAACATAGAAGCAACTGAACCCCAAGCTGGAATAGATTTCTTATTTCCATGATTTCTAGGAATTTTGCATGTAAATTGCTGTCTCCTGAGAGCTCCGTAATTCTCTTACATCTAACATGCAGATCCATTTACAATCAACATTGTAAAAATCAAGTTATATCATTAATATGTCTTTTGTTTTAAATGCGTACCCCTCTGAAAGAGAGATTGATTCACCTCTGCTAAAGAGAAGGGAGCCAAGGAAAACAGGGAGCATGCCTTTTTCCTATTTCCTTTCTGTTTTTCCTGGATATCTGGATTGGGAGAGAAATTGTAGTTTTCACTACATGGTTATGATTTTGTCATGTTATGCTGGTGAGTTTTTATTTTTTATTTTTCCCTTTCACTCCTAAGGAGTAGACGTATCCTTCATACAGTATTATAAGCAGATCAAGGGTAGTATTCGGGATTCAGTAGAATCTGTTTTTCCAAAGGCTCTGTCAGGCAAGCCTGTGAGAGGCTCTGGGGTCCCATGTGAGTCAGTGGCAATGATAAGCTCAGATACACCCTTGTGGATGCTGGGGGTGGGGAGAAGGGCGTTAAATCAGTAAAGTGCAACGAAAGAGCAGGAAGGACCTAGTCCAGTGGCCTGTTCCATGAACACATTACAAGTGGGGGTCCCAAAGCTCCAGGGTTTGACGAAATTTATATGAACTGTAGAACAAAAGGCAGAATTTCAAATACAAAATTTTAGATATTTAGCCAATAAACATTCTTGTATATCACAGGATTTTTTTTAAAGCAGCATCTTAGGGTTTTGTCTGGCTACCAAAGAGATTCATGCTCACTGTAGAACATTTGGAAAATTCAGAGAAAATATGAAGGAAAATGTTTATGGCCTAAGATGCACAGACTGGGTTCCTGATATAGATGCTCATCATTGGTCTAGCACAGCCTGCTTATATTTATTATTTTTAATAATGTAGTAATATATGTATATGTGTGTTATACATTACATATATGTATGCATATACATATACATACACACATTGTGATGATTAATTTTATGTGTCAATTTGTCTGGGACATAGAGTGTCCAGATACTTGGTCAGACGTTATTCTGGGGTGTTTCTATGGAGTGTTTTTGGGTGAAATTAATATTTACAGTGGTGGAGTTAGAGTAAAGCAGATTGCCCTCCCTTATGTGGGTGGGCCATATCCAATCACCTGAGAGTCTGAAAAGAACAAAAAGCCTGACCTTCCCTCTAGCAAGAGGGAATTCTCCAGCAGACTGCCTTTAGCCTCAAACTGAAACAAGTACAAGGTAGAGAGGAGCAGAGAGAGAGGGAGGGAGAGAGAGAGCGAGAGAGAGAGAGAGAGAGAGAGAGAGAGAGAGAATCCCAAGCAGGCTCCACACTTCAGTGCACAGCCCAATGCAGGGTCAAACTCACCAACTGTAAGATCATGACCTCAGCTGAGATCGAGAGTTGCACACTTAACTGACTGAGCCATGCAGGTGCCCTCACGTGATCTTATTTTTATATTTCCTTTTATTCTTTTCTGAGTATTTTTGCAGAGTTGAAATGTTCAGGACTTGGTGCTGGTAAGGGCATAGGAACCAGTTCTGTCCGGAATTTTAACCACATAGAAGTAATATTTATATAATAAAATTTAAGCTTTTTAAAATGATTTCAGAGTGCTGTCTGAGGAAAACCCATTTCCTTCAGCCTATCACCCTTACCCTCCCCAAATTATAAAAACTCAACTATTTTTTTCCCCTAGTGTTTCTCTGGTTTATTTTTTATTTAACCTTCCCTATTTCCTATAAGACAATGGGAACTTCAGAAAATCAACTCCATGGTGTACAGTGTTCAGTAACAGTTAATTTTTCAGCCCAGTCGGGAAGTAAATTCTTTAGGTGAGCATATATTACACAAAACTGAAAGTCATTTCTATTTTTCAAGTAGTTTTCCTAGAAAACTTCTTAAAACATCATATGGTCCCTTAATAAACAGAAACACTCTAAATAAATTAGCCTTTCTTGGTCCTAAGGATCATCACTATATGTGCATTATACACACACACACACACACACACACACACACGTAATATACATACATATAAATAAACATATAGATAGGTGGTTTTACTATGCTGAAAGAGGGGTTCATATAGAAAGCTTGGAGACAGTGGAAGTCACCTCCAGCCAGAGTCCAGACTGCTGCTGCTAGTTAGTAGGAGGTTTTTACTGATTTTACTTTTACTTTACTTCTCTTTCTCCCACTATCCCATCAACTTCAAACACTGCCCGCCCCCCCCCCCCGCCATTGTTAGCAGGTCTCCTTCACGTTCCTTCAGCATGGATGGATTCTCTCTGGAAGTGAACATTCCCAGGGCGCTCTGTGTGCAAAATCTATCACTTTGTTTCTTACAAATGAGTTTTTAATTTCTTTATAACAGAGGAATGTGCACACTTTCAGACAGCTGTTTCCTCCAACCTTTTCAAAGACCCCTAGGCTTAGCCTTCAGGGTTGCGGACAATTGGGTGTTAGTGGTGGGGTGAAGTGAGATAGTACCCTACGTAATGGTGAAGAGATGTGCTGTTTTATCTTATCTATGTTTGGACCATTTGCACTTAGCACAACGGTTGGCACATAGTAAAATTTCAATAAATGTTGAATGAATGAGTGGATAAAATTGTATGCCACAGGAGAAATCATTTTCTTCCTTTTCCAAAATCCCTGCTGTCCATAAAATAGACAGTTCTTCGAAGCTCCCACCCTACCTCAACTTTCCAGGGAAGCGGAGAGAAAGTTGCCGCTTGCTCTTCACTCTGGCTGGCTCTTCACTATGGCTGGTGAGGCGGTGGAAGGCTGAGGTCTTGTTCCACATTCTGTCCAGGACCAGTGAACTCTGTGAAAGGGGACACTCAGGAAAGGCACATACATCTCTTTAGCTTCTTCTGGGTAGCTTCCTCTGCAAGCTGCATTTACCTGCCTATTAGTCCTGCCTTGTCCAGTCAAAATGCACCGCTGCGTGTACCCACCCCTGTGGGAAGCCTGCATCATCCCACCCTCTTCCCAGGATCCCATGAGTTTAGGGAAGGAACAGCAGAAAGCCCGCGTGGCCAGGGGTCCAAGCACAGCAATAAAGCCCATGCATTGATCCCCACCCTTCTCATGAGTATATTCTTAATTTCAGAGCCCAGAGGAGTGACATCATTAACTGGGTTCTTCAACCCTATTCACAGAAATAGCTAGCAACTGCAAATGGCAGAGAGCATCTGAACGGAATGTGAACAGAATGTTTGTACCATGAATGGAGGAAGAGGCAGAGCATGAGGGAGGAGAGCAGTGAGTTAGTCCCTCAGGAAGACTGTCTTCGAACGAATTCTTGTGGCTCTCCCAGGCTGGGCCAAAAGAAACTGCTTCATGATAATTCAGTCCCTTCCCCCCATCTTCCCTCGCTTTTTTCCTCCTCCCCCAGATGCATAGAGAATTTCTCAAAGTTCTGCTTGTGATCATTTCTCCCTGGGAGATGTGGAAAGGAGAACAATGTCAGTTTTTAAAATGTGTTTATATATTACAAGTTAAAGAAATGAAATTCAACCCAACTTTTCTGGTCATTTCTGACATGCTGCAAAGGTGTTTTAGTTCTCAAAATCATTATATTTTATCTCCTAATCAAGATAAAGCAGTTGTTATGTTTATTATTATCAATATTATGATTAAAGGAAGACGATAAACAAGAAGGCAAAAGTTTAAATATGACTGGGGTGCCTGGGTGGCTCAGTTGGTTGAGTGTCTGACTTTGGCTTAGGTCATGATCTCACAGTTTGTAAGTTTGAGCACCGCATCGGGCTCTGTGCTGACAGCTTGGAGCCTGGAACCACTTCGAGTTCTGTGTCTCCTCTCTCTGCCCCTCCCCTGTTCATGCTCTGTCTCTGTCTCTCTCAAAAATAAAGAAAATTAAAAAAAATTAAGTATGACTTGGTTTCTAATGTTGGAGACAAACTGGTAGCAAGCAGGCCTCTAATTCTGATATCATGGGTGACATACTCAGAGCTTGAGACTGGTCACAGGCTTGGACCACAGTGGAAGACACACACCAGACTCTGGGTCTTGGTTTTCCATTGCAGACCAAGCAGGGAGCAGGCCATCCTGGCTGAAACTTAACTGATCTTACTCTGATCTTGCTGCTCTAATCATCGTTTTCACCTGGCTCCTGATGGCTGCGTGTGTCCACCTGGCCTCTCTAACGTCAGCCTCTCATCATCCTCATCATGTCAGAGAGCTCAGTTCTCTAGGAGCATCTTCTCCCTTTGGCCTGTGCCTAAAGAAGATGGCCAACCACTGAGCATCACAGAGATGCTGGGGCTGCTCTGGACAGTCAATTCCTTTCCACTTTGTTGAATGGGATGCCCTTCAGAATCTCCTGTACAACTGGTTTCTCTGGTGGAGTTTCCATGGAGACCAGAATAGGGAGGAGTGGGTCACTTCTCCAAGATCAGAGCATTCAGAGAAAGATGAGAATTCAACGTTTGCAGGAGCATCAACACAGACGTTCCCATTCTATATGTCAGGGTCCTGTCCCATTCTTCCACCGGGTGACACAGCAATGATTCCACTAAAGTAGAAGTTGAGACTGCCACCAGGTGACTTTGGGTTCCTTATGCCTCTGAATCAACAGGTGAAGAAGTGGGTTATTGTCCAGCTGAGGTGATTGATCCTGATTCCCAAGGGGAACTGATTGCTCCTATGCAATGGAGATAAGGAAGAGTGTGTCTAGAAAGAGGAGGTCCCTTAAGGTGTCTCTTAGTACCACCACGTTGAGTGATAAAATCCAGTTGAGAATTACAACAGTATGGGGTTCCTGGGTGGCTCAGTCAGTTGAGCGTCCAACTCTTGGTTTCAGCTCAGGTCATAATCTCCTGGTTCGTGAGTTTGAGCTGCGTGGTGGGCTCTATGCTGTCAATGAAGAGCCTGCTTGGGATCCTCTCTCTCTCCCTCTCTCTTTGCCCTTCCCCCAATCTCAAAATAAATAAACTTTAAAAAAAAGAAAATTACAACAGTATTTGTCTGTCTATATCTGACTTTTATGTGGAAAAAAAAGTTAAAAAATAAAGGTGTGAGCTAAGGTGGTAATCATATTGCAGTATTACAAGTGTTTTCAGTCAACGTGTTGTGCACCTTAAAACTTATACAATGTTACATGTCAATTATATCTTAATAAAGCTGGGGAAAGAAGTATAATGATAATGAAAAAAGAAAAAGAAAGTTACAGGGGGAGGGGAAGACGGCAGAGTAAGAGGACCCTAAGCTCACTTCCTTCCACAGGATGACACTCGCATCAGTGCAAATAACCCAGAAAACAACCCAATGACTGGCAGAATGAACTCCACAACCAAAAGTAGAGAAGAGGCCACATTAAAGAAGATAAGAAAAGCAGAGACACCATTTGAAACCTAAACAGACCATGGTGGTCTACGGACCAGAGGGAGCCAGGAGCCTGGAGAAGGGCGAGAGACAGATGATTGCACCAGGGCCCCCACATGGGGAAGACAAAACCCCATAACATTTGGCTTTGCAAGCAAAAGAGGCTGAATTTCGTGAGTTCTTACTACCAGTGGAAAATATGGCCTGGAATCTAGATTTCAGGGGGCTCTGCTCCAGGAGAGTCCTGAGGGCATCAGGAAGCTGAGTTGTTACCCTTAAAGTCGCCTAACAGCCTCAGCAGATACAGCATGGAATTGGCAGTTTGGAGAATGCCTGGGACACATAGGAGGGAGAGTGATTTGCCCATCATGGAGCATGTCCCAGAGAGATAGGGATCTCAGAGACACCCCTCCAGGAACAAAGGAGTGGTGGGTGT
Organism: Neofelis nebulosa; assembly: GCF_028018385.1. Classification (NCBI taxonomy): domain Eukaryota; kingdom Metazoa; phylum Chordata; class Mammalia; order Carnivora; family Felidae; genus Neofelis; species Neofelis nebulosa. The sequence goes on from NC_080789.1 coordinate 128,800,936, forward strand.
CATTTTTCCCCCTCTACCAGGAACACACGACCACCTGTGGGAAGCAGCACAGCTTAGCTTGCGTGCACCAAGCCCCACTTTCCTGGCACTTGGGGGGATCTGCCCTCCCAGTCCTGCTTGCTTTAGTCCCAGCACTGTGGGGCCCCTTCTCAAGAAGATCAGCCCAAACGTTGCCAGCACGACATTTTCCTACTTGTGCCTTTTGCAGGCCCTCCATCCTAGTGGCTAAGGCAGTGGGTGGGCACTGCAGAAGGCTGAGGTGCACCTTTAAAAAGTGCACACCCTACCCCACACACATTGCAGATCCACTTAGGCTGGCTCAATCCTGGCAGCAGTGGCTCCAGGTCTCATTTAGCAAGCAGACCAACATGTATCTTGTTACAAGGCACCCCACGCCCACCAAGGACCAAACATGGCCCCAAACAGACAGAAAGCCACTGTAGACAACTACACTGAAGGGGAGACCAGCAAGAGCACAACAGGACACACACAACACACACACGAGTCACTCCCTGAAGCACCAGGTCCTGGAGAACAGGGGACACTGCACTACAGGACATTTCAGGACCTTTTTTTTTGTTTTTAAGTAGGCTTCATGCCCAGCATGGAGCCTAATGCAGGGCTTGAACTCATGACCCGGAGATCAAGACCTGAGCTGAAATCAAGAGTTTAACTGATGCTTAACTGACTGAGCCACCCAGATGCCCCTCAGGACCTCATCATAAAGCTATTACCTTCAAGAGCAGGAGACATAGCTGACTTTCTTAACACAACAGAAACAGACTCAGAGAGTTAGACAAAATGAGGAGGAAGAGAAATCTGTCCCAAATGAAACAACAGGACCAAACTACAGCAAGAGACCTAAGTGAAACATATAAGAAATATGCCTGAGAGAGAATTTAAAGATCATAAAGACACCCACTGGACTTGAGTAAAGAATGGAGGACATCAGTGAGACCCTTAACAAACAGATAAAAAAGAACCAAGCAGAGATGAAGAACACAATAAATAAAGTTAAAAGTACGCTTGATGGAGGGGCACCTGGGTGGTTCAGTTAGTTAAGCCTCTGACTCTTGATTTTGGCTGAGGTCTTCATCTCATTGTTCTTGGGATCAAGCCCCAAGTTGAGCTCTCCCTCTCTTTCTCCCTCTTTCTGCCCCACCCCTGCTTGCACGTGCTCTCTCTCTCTCAAAATAAACATTTTTTTAAAAAAATACACTTGGTGGGAACCTGGATGGCTCAATCAGTTAAGCTCAGGTCATGATCTCACAATTTGTGAGTTTGAGCCCAGCATCGGGCTCTGTGCCAACAGCTCGAAAACTGGAGACTTCTTTGGATTCTGTGTCTCCCTGTCTCTCTGCCCCTCCACTACACACACTCTGTGTCTCTGTCTCTCAAAAATAAACATTTAAAAAAATAAAACTAAAAAAATACACTTGGTGGAAAAATAACAAGGTAGATGAAACAGAAGAATGAATTAATAACCTGTAATACAGAGTAATGGAAAGTAACCAAAGTGAGCAAACGAAAGGAAAAAAATTACACAAATTGAGTCTTAGGGAACTCAGTGACTCCATCAAGTGTGAAAACATTTGCATCACAAGAATCCCAGGAGAAGAGAGAGAAAAGGGGGATAAAATTAATTTGAAGAAATAATAGCTCAAAACTTACCTAATGTAGAGAAGGATACATATCCAGAAACGGAAGGCACAGAGATTTTCCCCCCCAAAAAAATCAACCAAAGGAGGTCCACACCAAGACATGTAGTAATTAAAATGGTAAAAAAAAAAAAAAAAAAAAAAGTGATAAAGAAAAACTTTATTTTTTTTAATTAAGTAGGCTCAACACCCAATGTGGGGCTTGAACTCACAACCCCAAGATCAAGAGTCACATGCTCCACCAAATGAGCCAGCCAGTCACCCTTACATCAATGGACAGATCATCCAAACAGAAAACCAACAAAGAAACAGTGACTTTAAATGACACACTGGACCAGATGGATTTAAAGGATATATTACGAACATGCCATCCTAAAACAGCAGAATACCCATTCTTTTCAAGTGTACATGGAGCGTTCTCTAGAAGAGATGACATACTGGCTACAATTCAAGTCTTAAATTCAAAAAGATCAAAGTCATAGCGTGCATGTTTTCTGACCATAAAGCTATAAAACTAGAAAGAAACCTCAAGAAAAATCTGGAAAGAGCACAAATACAGGATAGTTAAATAACATGCTGCTAAAGAATGAGTGGGCCAACTGAGAAATCAAAGAAGAAATTTAAAATTACATGGAAACAAATGAAAAGGAAAGCACAATGGTCCAAAATCTTTGGGATGCAGCAAAAGCAGTTCTAAGAGGGAAGTTTATAGCAATACAAGACTATCTCAAGAAGCAAGAAAAACCTGACACCTAAAGGAGCTAGAAGAAGAACAACAAACAAAACCAAAAACTAGCAGAAGAAAGGAAATGATAAAAATTAGAGCAGAAATAAATTATTATAGAAACTAAACAAAACAACAATGACAATAGAAGAGATGGATGAAATCAGGAGCTGGTTCTTTTAAAGATTTAACAAATTTGATAAACCTCTAGCCAGATTCATGAAGAGAATAAGAGAAAGGACTCAAATAAAATCACAAATGAGAGAGGAGAAATAACAACCAACACCACAGAAATGCAAACAGTTATAAAAGAATATTATGAAAAATTATAAGCCAAGTTCAACAACCTAGAAGAAATGGATAAACTCCTAGAAATATATAAATTACCAAAACTAAAGCAGGAAGCAATAGAAAATTTGAACAGACTAATAACCAGCAAAGAAATTGAATCTGTAATAAAAAAAAAAAAAAACTGTCAACAAACAGAAGTCCAGGACCAGATGGCTTCACAGGCAAATTCTTCCAAACATTTAAAGGAGAGTTAGTTAATACCTATTCTTCTCAAACCATTGCAAAAAATACAAGAGGATGGAAACCTTCCAAATTCATCCTATGAGACCAGCATTATCCTGATACCAAAACCAGATAAAGATAGTACAAAAAAGGGAGAACTACAAGTTAGTATCTCTCATGAGCATAGATGCCAAAATCCTCAACAAAATACTAGTAAACTGAATCCAACAATACATTAGAAAAAATCATTTACCACAAACAAGTGGGGTTTATTCCTGGGATTAAAGGGTGATTCAATATTCACGAATCAATCAATGTGATACATCACATCAAAAAGAGAAAGAAAAACCGTATGATTTCCATAGAGGCAGAAAAAGCATTTGACAAAATACAACATCCACTTATGATAAAAACCCTCAACGAAGTAGGTTTACAGGAAACATACCTTAATTAATAAAGGCCATATATGAAAACAAAACAAAACAAAACACAGCTAACATCATCCTCAATGGAGAATGTGAGAGCTTTTTCCCTAAGGTCAGGAACAAGACATGATGTCTACTCTACCAGCTTTACTCAGCATAGTACTAGAAGTCCTAGTCATAGCAATCAGACAACAAAAAGAAATAAAAGGCATCCAAACAATAAAGGAAGAAGTCAAACTTCCACTATTTTCACATAACATGATAATCTATATAGAAAACTCTAAAGACTCCACCAAAGAACTACCAGAACTGAGAAATGAGTTCAGTAAGGTTGCAAGATACAAAATCAACATACAGGTATCTGTTGTATTTCTGCACACTAATCATGAAGCAGCAGAAAGAGAAATTAAGGTAACAATCCCACTTACAACTGTGCCAAAAGCAATAAAGTACCTAGAAATATACTTAAAGAGGTGAAATATCTATACTCTGAAAACTATAAAATACTGATAAAAGAAATTGAAGATGACGTGAAGAAATGGGAAGACATTCCATGCTCGTGGATTGGAAGAACAAATATTGTTAAAATGTCCCTAGTACATAAAGCAATCTACAAATGTAATGCAATTCCTATCAAAATACCAACATCATTTTTCACAGAACTGAACCAAACAATGCTAAAATTTGTATGGAACCACAAAAGACCCCAAATAGCCAAAGAAATCTTGAGAAAGAAAAACAAAACTGGAGGTATAGCAATTCCAGATTTTAAGTTATTACAAAGTTGTTGTAATCAAAACAGTATGGGACTGGCACAAAAACAGACACATAGATCAATGGAACAGAATAGAGAGCCCAGAAATAAACCCATGATTATATGATTAAATAATCTGTGACAAAGGAGGCAAAAACATGCAAAAAGTCTCTTCAACAAATGGTGCTGGGAAGACTAGACAGCTACATGCCAAAACTGGACCCCTTTCTTACACCACACACAAAAAATTCAAAATGGATTAAAGATCTAAATGTGAGACCTGAAACCATAAAAATTCTAGAAGAGAGCACAAGTAGTAATTTCTGTGACATTGGCCATAGCAACATTTTTCTAGATATGTCTCTTAAGGCAAGGGAAATAAAAGCAAAAATAAACTATTGGGAGTACATAAAATAAAACCTTCTGCACAGAAAAGGAAACAATCAACAAAACTAAAGGTCAACCTACTAAATGAGAGAAGATATTTGCAAATGACATATCCAATAAAGCGTATGTAGGGAACTGATAAAACTTAACACCCAAAAACCAAATAATCCAATTAAAAAATAGGCAGAAGACAAGAACAGACCTTTTTCCAAAGAAGACGTCCAGTGGCCAAGATAAACATGAAAAATGCTCAACATCACTCATCATCAGGGAAGTGCAAATCAAAACAAGTTATCACCTCCCACCTGTCAGAATGGCTAACATCAACAACACAAGAAACAACAGGTGTTGGCAAGGATGTGGAGAAAAAGGAACCCTTGTGCACTGTTGGTGGGAATGCAAATTGAATGCAAATTGGTACAGCCTCTGTTGGAAACAGTATGGGGTTTCCTCAAAAAGGTAAAAATGAAACTACCCTACTATCCAGTAATTGCACTACTAATACAAAAACATTAATTCGAAGGGATACATGCACCCCTATGTTTAGAGCAGCATTATTTGCAATAGCCAAATCATGGGAGCAGTCCAAGTGTCTATCAATAGGTGAATGGATAAAGGAGATGTGATGTATATACAATGAAATATTATTCAGCCATAAAAAGAATGAAATCTTCCATTTGCAACAGCATGAATGGAATTAGGGGGTATAATGCTAAGCAAAATAAGTCAGAGAAAGAAAATACCATATGATTTCACTCACATGAGGAATTTAAGAAACAAAACAAATGAGCAAAGAAAGAAAAAAGAGAAAGAGAGAAACCAAGAAACAGACCCTTAACTATTAAGAACAAACTGATGGTTACCAGAGGGGATATGAGTGGGTGAAATGGGGGATGGGGATTAAGGAGGGCACTTATCGTGATGTCATCAACCAGTGGATGCCGTATGGAAGTGTTGAACCACTATATTACACACCTGAAACTAATATAACACTATGTTAACTGTACTGGAATTAAAAATAAAAACTTAGTTAAAAAAATACATGTAAAATACTCTAATTCAATTTTTAAAAAATTACAAATAGAAGTGCCATACAATCCAGTAATTCCACTTCTGAGTACTTACATGAAGAAAATGGAAATGCTAATTCAGAAAGATATGCACCCTTATGATTACTGCAGCATTATTTACAATAGCCAAGATACGGAAGCAACCGAACTGTCTATCAATAGATGAATGGATAAAGAAGACATGGTTTTATATATCCATATATACATACATAGACATACATGTATGGTACACACACACACATTGAAATATTGCTCAGCCATAAAAAAAAAAAAATACTCTCTAGGGAAGGACCTAGAGAGTATTACGCTAAGGGAAGTAAGTCAGATAGAGAGAGGCCAATAACATATGGTTCCACCTACATGTGGAATCTGAAAAACATAACAAATGAACAAACAACAAGAGAGAAACACGTAAGTATAGGGAACAAACTGGTGTTTGCCTAAGGGGAAGGGACAGAGGGATGGGCAAAATGGGTGAAGTGGATTAAAAGGTATAAACTTGCAGCTATAAAATAGGTCACGGGGATGAAAAGTACAGTATAGACAGTATAATCAGTAATGTTGTAATACAGTTACCATGGTGAGCATTTATTAATGTGTATAATTATAAGGACTCCTGGGTGGCTGAGTCGGTTAGGCATCGGACTTCGGTCAGGTAGTGATTTCGAGATTCGTGGGTTCGAGCCCCGCATCAGGCTCCGTGCTGACAACTCAGAGTCTAGAGCCTGCTTCGGATGCTGTGTCTCCCTCTCCCTCTGCCCCTCTTCCGCTCACCCTGTTTCTCTCTCTATGAATAAACATTTAACAATTTTAAAACATAATGCGTATAATTGTTGAATCACTCTGTTACATGTCCGAAACTAATTTAATGTTATGTCAACTACACTTCAATTTAAAATTTTAAAAAATTGTTTTTGGGGCGCCTGGGTGGTGCAGTCGGTTGAGCGTCTGACTTCAGCCAGGTCACGATCTCGCGGTCCGTGAGTTCGAGCCCCGCGTCAGGCTCTGGGCTGACGGCTCGGAGCCTGGAGCCTGTTTCCGATTCTGTGTCTCCCTCTCTCTCTCTGCCCCTCCCCCGTTCATGCTCTGTCTCTCTCTGTCCCAAAAATAAATAAAAAACGTTGAAAAAAAAAATTAAAAAAAAAAATTTTTTTTAAATTGTTTTTAAATGCAAAAGAGAAAATTACAGCAACCCAATTTGGGGAGGACTGCTAATGGTCCAGAGCTTTAGGAGTGAACGTCAGGTCACCCCGCCAGACCGTGACCGGCTAAGGTGCTTGCTGACGGTCAACAAAAGATGGAACAGACAGTAGAAGAAGGGAGTTAGAAATACCAGCTGTGATCACATGACCAGTCATAGAAACGATGACGGTCATTGTTGAACGTCTTCCTTATTTTGATACGAGTGTGTTTGTGTATATATTACCAAATATTTTTCTTTCTTCTTCTCTTTTCCCTTTATCAGCTAACATAAGATACAATAAGAATAGTTAACTTTATATACCACAGTATTTAAGTTAGAGAGGATCAAAGCAGAGGAGGAAACATGTGTGACCCTGTTGTTGTCTTTATTTGGAGATTAAGGAGAGATTAAGGAGATGTGCACGAATGCCAGGTTGACAAAGGACAGACTGTAAGGATCAATTTTGTGTGTTGGCTTGGCTAGGCTACCATCCCAGTTATTTGAACATTAATCTAGATATTTCTGTGAAGGTATTTTGTGGATGTAATTAAAGTTCATGATGAGTGACTTTAAGGAAGGAGGATTAGGCGTGATCATTTAGATGTGTCTGATTGGCTCAGCTGAAAAGTGCTAAGAACAGAGTTGAGGCTTCTCTGAGGAAGAACAAAGTCTGCCCAGGGATAGAGGTTCAGGTCGCGCTGAGAGTTCCAGCCTGCTCTTCCTGCCGGCCTGCGCTGTGGATTTCAGATCTCCCTGGAAAGCAGACTCCAGTGGAGATAAGGATGCAAAGGGGCGCCTGGGTGGCTCAGTCGGTTAAGCCTCTGACTCTTGATTTTGGTTCAGGTCAGGATCTCACGGTCCTGGGACGGAGCCCCACAAGGAGCCCCTCCCCGGGCACGAAGGGCAGATTCTCTCCCTCTCTCTCCCTCTCTGCCCTTCCCTACTCAAGCTCATGTGCGCTCTCTCTCTCTATCTCTCTCTCTCAAAAAACAAAAACAAAAAAACAGGACTGCAGAAATTGTGAGGGGTGCTGATGGACATAACGCCTATTAAGAAGGACAGGGAGCAGCAGTGAATGGAACGCGTGAGTCCACCAGGCCGGGCGGTAGGGCTCTGCCTCTCCGCAAAGTCGGCCAGTGAAGAGAGTGTGGACAGTAGGAGAGGATAGTAGTAGTAGGTGCTGGCTGGTGAGTGTATGCGAAACATTAAAACAAATCACGCAAAAGGAATCAGTGCCATAGAAGAGTTAGGTAAGTTTAGGATGATGCAGCAAGTTTCCGCACACTGACTCCTGTTCTCCTTTAGAACATAATTTTCTTTTTTTTTTTTAATTTTTTTTTATTTGACGTTTATTTATTTTTGAGACATAGAGAGACAGAGCATGAACGGGGGAGGGTCAGAGAGAGAGGGAGACACAGAATCCGAAACAGGCTCCAAGCTGTCAGCACAGAGCCCGATGCGGGGCTCGAACTCACGGACTGTGAGATCATGACCTGAGCCGAAGTCGGTCGCCCAACCGACTGAGCCACCCAGGCGCCCCTAGAACATAATTTTCAACAGGAATGGGATTGGTTCTTGAGCATCAGAAAACCTTATTCCTTTTATGCATAAGGCAGATGCATGTAAAGTACGCGAACAGATACATGATATATCGTGGCATTAAAATTCCATGTGGTATTGGATTTCAGGGGTGATGAGGAAAAAAGTGTCTGAAAAGGCTCTTTAGGGAGTGGTAATGCAAAAAGGGTGGAGAAACACTGCCTTAGCAGGACTTCTTAAATACTGCCCTTGTGTGTGGGTTTTTTAAAAATCATGGAAATAGCATTGTTGCATTTCCCTACTACAAAAATAATACATCCCCGCTGTAAAAATGAACATAAAAAAAGATGAAAGCTTGCTACACATCCTACCACCCGGAAATAACTACTATTGCACGTTTAGGGCTGCGTGTGGGTGGACGTGTGCACGTGTGGACAGGCACACACACTTCTTTCCTATAGATATTTTTACTTCTACTAAGACGAAATTGCACAATACGTACTATTTTGTGCATGTTTTTTTCCTCATAATATTGCAGTTGGCTTTCTATGCGGCAAAGATAAATGGAGAGCATAATTTTTTTTATTTTTTATTTTTTCTAATGTTTGTTATTTATTCTCGAGAGAGTTAGAGCATGAGCAGGGGAGGGGCAGAGAGAGGAGACACAGAATCCGAAGCAGGCTCCGGGCTCCGAGCCGTCAGCACAGAGCCTGGACAGTAAACATTGCTGTGCTGAACATCCTGGACTTGTTTTATTATGGTTTGAAGATCAATTCCTGAGCGAGGAATAGTCTATACACTTTGTCTGAAGCAATGAGATACGTTGCCAAGCTTTATGTTCACATCAATAAGTACATTTCCACCATCGTACTAATGCCTTCATAGTATTCCATTGCATAGGAATATCTTCATTTTTTAAATCAATACGATATTTAAGAGACAGGCGGTTTCTTTGCGATGCTGTAAAAACATCCTGGACTTGCCTCATTATTTTCGCAGGCAGAATCCCTGAGAGGAATTATTGGACCAAGAGTAAACAATTAAAAAAAAACACACACACACACAAACACACAACTTTTTAATGTCTTTGAAATGCTGTTCCAATTTTTTCGTCCCTTTGAAGGCAATTAACCAGTTGTGAATCACAGCATTTCTGGCCTCAGGGCTTGTGACTGTAGGTCTCACAGGATCACCTTCTGGATATACCTGAAGGACCCCACATCCTTCGCGTACTGCTTTCCTGCAGATCATAAGGAAAGGCACAGATTTCTTCCCCTGTCAGTGCCTGAGGTCCCTCCCTACAGTTTAGAAGAGCTTGTCTCTAAAAAGCAGCTTTTGAAAGATAAAGTATGGGGAAATTTTCACCCGGGCTTCCTGGTCTGCTGTTAACTTTGGTTTATTTTGTTTTCGTTTTTAGCTTTGGACCTGCCAGAATGACACTCTTGCATTATACATTGCCTATTGACGCAGGATTTGGGAAATTATTTCTGGCCGCAGTCCTTAATCCTGCACCCGGAGCACTCACTTGCTTATTTCTGCTTCTGTTTAACAGTGAAGTCATCAGGGGCAGGATACCTAACAAATGAGCCTCCAGAGTCTTTATAAAATCATAGCAGTCTTCCCGTTATCCAGAAAGGCATGGAAAACTGCGGCTAGTCACCTGTTTCTGTTGTGGAAACTAATGCTAGGTTGTTTGTTTTTTAGCTAGATTTTATTTATTTATTTATTTATTTTTATTTTTATTTTTTTTTTGTAGATTTCTAAACCTCCTTTCCCTCTATTTCCTGCTTCTCACGCAGAGCTAACCTGAGGCTGTGAGCCCTGGACCAGAGGTAGGAGTGGGTGGTCTTGGTATAGAGGATCCGTCACAGAAGCTATGTTGGAGGAATCACGTGGGGGAGGAAAACAACCCAGTACTCGGAAATATCTCCGCTTTTCCGAGTCACCAGCCTAAAGTCGTCTCTCATCTTCTCGAAATCTCTTTTTTTTTAAGCCCGATGCAGGGCTCCATCACACGAATGTGAAATCATGACGTGAGCTGAAATCAAAAGTAGGACACTTAACTGACTGAGCCACCCGGGCGCCCCTCAGGTATTCATTCTCTTTTTTTATTATTATTTAAATTCAAATTCATTAACATACAGCGTAGCCAAATTTTGGAAAGAGCCCAAATGTCCAACAACTGATGAAAGGATAAAGAGTGATATCTATATACAGTGGAACACTACTCAGCAATGAAAAAGAATGAAATCTTGCCATTTGCAACAACGCGGATGGCATTAGAGGGTCTTACGCTAAGTGAAATAAGTAAGTCAGAGGAAGATAGCTATCATAGGATTTCACTTGTATGTGGGATTTGAGGAACACAACAGATGAACATAGGGAAAGGGAAGGAAAAAGATTAAAACAGGGAGGCAAACCATAAGAGATTCTTAGATACGGATATTCTTAGTCGGGATCAGACATGGTGGTCTCCCTGTGATGGTCACCTAAAGACAGAAGGTGCTGATTTACTTAGTTCTAGAGTTTTCTGGATGTCTACTTCAGGGGACTGGTGTTTCTAATCCTCAGTGGCCCGAGTTTAGAGTCATCTAAGTGAGCACCTGAATTCACTCTAAAAGTCACAGGCTCCATGGAAGTCAAAGGAAATTCAAAACATTGAGGAGTTTACTGTCAATTATGGTGTGTGTTTAGAGCTTTCGGGTTGCAAAGTGCTTTGTTTTCATACAATCACACATCAGCACTTCAACAATCCTGTTAAGTAGTTATTAGCATCCCATTTTTCAGAAAGGAGAAAATGGAGTCTGAAAGAGAAAGTAACTTGGCAAAAGTCATGTAAAAGTCATGCAGTCTCTGTCTCCAGTTCTCCCAAGAAGGGAGAAATTCTTGCAGTTGTAGAAAATCCTAACTGTTGTAGGGGCGCCTGGGTGGCGCAGTCGGTTAAGCGTCCGACTTCAGCCAGGTCACGATCTCGCGGTCCGTGAGTTCGAGCCCCGCGTCAGGCTCTGGGCTGATGGCTCGGAGCCTGGAGCCTGTTTCCGATTCTGTGTCTCCCTCTCTCTCTGCCCCTCCCCCGTTCATGCTCTGTCTCTCTCTGTCCCAAAAATAAATAAAAAACGTTGAAAAAAAAATTAAAAAAAAAAAAATCCTAACTGTTGTGATTACTTTTTTGGAAAATAATTCCCAATGTGCTAACTGGTTGAGCTTTGGTTACTATTTTGATTTGGTTAGGGGAGGTTTAATTTTTTTTTAATGTTTATTTATTTTTGAGAGACAGAGACAGAGCATGAGTGGGGGAGGAACAGAGAGAGAGGGAGACACAGAATCCAAAACAGGGTCCAGCTTCTGAGCTGTCAGCACAGAGCCTGACAGGGGGCTCGAACCCACAAACCATGAGATCATGACCTGAGCCAAAGTCAGATGCTTAACTGACTGAGCCACCCAGGTGTCCTGGTTAGGGGAAGTGTAAACTTACATTTCTTGTCTCGATTTTATTTACTTGATTGTTTGAATTACTGCAATCTTGAAAACGTGCCTAAACATTCTCCTTCCTACATTGTTTTCGTTATGTTAACATAACTCAGTATGTATCATCTTTATTCCTGTGCCTAAATTTAGCTCCTTGTTATCCAGCCATAGAAAACTGGATGTTCTTTTTTCCTCTTAAATGGTCCCAGTTCCTATAGATTCTTTCCAGCTGACCTGCATCTTTCTGCATATCTGGCACAGCAATAAAAAAAAAAAAAAATGTATCACGGATTAAAGTGTATGAAATGAAATTAAAATCTCATTCTGTCCTTTTTTCCTCTGCAGATTTTCCTCCAGCCCCTTTCTCTTTATAATTGCCCCCCACACACACACACACCCCTTCAGCTTGCAGGACCTCAGCACAAAAGGTTACTTTAGAGACAAGACAAAATTATAGGAAAAATTTTGTTTTTGGCCCTCATCCTGAACTTAGCCCTACTTTTAACATTGACCAATGGAGCATGAGGAGTTTTTCTAGGGTTGACTCATCCTAAGCTGGACCCTGGAGTGTGTTGTGGGGCTCTGTCTGCGACAGAAACTCAGCCACGAGGACTCCCTTGTCTTTCCCAGGGACAGATGGTGCGCTCAGTGGGGGAGGAACCGAGCAGATGTGAGCAGCTATCTTCAGGTTGTGGGGGAGAGGCCCAGGCCTGTGCTCCAGGAAAGCAGAAAACCATCCATTTTCAAATCTCAGCCTCCTCGCATCGAGTATCGAGCCACATTTCAAACATTCTGTGGTGCGTGGAATTCTAGAGAGCCGTGGCAAGGGTGGTTCCCTCTGTCATGCTTGTCTCATCCATCATTAACTTTGGGAGAGTCTCTATTGGGGAGAAGGACCTTGGGTCTTTGTAAAATCATGCAGAAACCCTCCACTTCATACCAAGTTTTTTTAAGGTACTTTAAAAGTAGTGTTGGGGTGCCTGGGTGGCTCAGTCTTTTGTGTCCGACTTTGGATCAGGTCATGATCTCACAGTTCTTGAGTTCAAGCCCCATATCAGGCTCTGTGCTGACAGCTCAACTTCGGATTCTGTCTCCCTCTCTCTACCCCTCCCCCGCTTGCTCTCTCTCTCTCTCTCTCTCTCAAAAATAAATAAACATTTTTAAAAAATTAAAAAGTACTGTTAAAGTCTTTGGAGCGGCATCCATTTTCTTTTTGGTTTCTTGATGAGTTATCTTCAATTCCCATTCAGGAAGAGGAAGACCTTTCTTCCCAGTTCTCCCTCCACCTTCTCCTTCTCTCCCTCTGCTCAGCCCTTACTCCCTCCTCATGACCTCCTTCTCCACTTTTTTTTAGTCTTCAAAACTTTCTGGCATGTATCGTCACCAAAAAGTGTTTTGGTGCCCCTACCTACAAATCCCAGCTAGCCATAAACTTCACCAATGTACGTGATCAACTCTGTGCATAACTGATGAGCACAGTTTCGAATCCCCTGCCCCTCCCCCCATGCATGGGCTGGAGCCCCACCGGGGATTACATTTGTGACTTTGCTTTTCTCCGATGCCAAACACGCGGCCCTCACTATGAGTCTCCCATTTGTCTCATGTTCCTGATTAGCTCTTCCTTCCCCTGCAATAGAAGCTTTGGAGACAGGAAAAACAGCAGCTTCCTGTTCCGCCTGAACTGTTTATTACGTTTAATTAACTCCTCTATGGTGATTTCTGTTTTTATTGGCCAGGAGACCATTCATATTTGAAAACTTTGTTTTTGACAATGGCTGAACTCTATTTACCAAATAAGATCTGGCTCTCGTGACTCACTCACAAAAAAAGACTACTACTACCTTTCAGTTACCCAGAAGGCACTCACGGGTGTGGTGGATTATGAATACTTGGGCGTGAAAGACATTTCAGTTCCCCCTATGGAAGTGAAAAGACAGATCTGTCACTGTCCGTGTCTGTGATGCATATGCAGGTGTGACAAAAAGAGCAAATGATAGCAGGCAGGTTAAGTTTCAAAACAGTAAGAATTTAGGATCTAGGGGCGCCTGGGTGGCTCAGTCGGTTAAGCGTCCGACTTCGACTCAGGTCATGATCTCACAGTTCGTGGGTTCGAGTCCTGCATCAGGCTCTGTGCTGACAGCTCAGAGCCTGGAGCCTGCTTCTGATTCTGTGTCTCCCTCTCTCTCTGTCCTTCCCCTGCTCACGCTGTCTCTCTGTGTCTCTCAAAAGTAAATAAATGTAAAAAAAAATTTTTTTTTCTAATTTTTTTTTTAAGAATTTAGGATCTAATAATGCATGAAGGACTATCGTGGTTTTGGGGACCGTCTTTGCTTGGTATGAAGTAAGATTGAAGGAAGTGATTGGCCGGCATGTCCAGAGTTTCTGGTCTCGCTGCTTTATGTCTCCCCTATGTTTATCCACCTAGGAAATACCCCCGAAGTATCTTCCTGAAAGAATCTAGTCTTCCGGGAAGTTTTTCTTCACTGTGAAAACAACCACAGTCAGTGGGTGTTGGGAGGTTAGGTAAATGCCACTTTATCCTGCAGGCAGCATTTGGAACCAGCAAACTGTGGGCACCCGCTATCTCTGATCTCCATCTGCATCGGTCAAATTCTTTTGATTATAAGTACAGAAAGCCCAATTCAAGATGGCTAAAGGAAAAAGAAAAGTTTATTCACTTAACAAATGAAGGTCCCAGGGAGGCTAGCTTCACATCCTGGCTGGATTCAGGAGTGCATCTCGCTGTCTCCATGTCTTAGTTCTGCTTTGCTGTTTTGGATCCATTCTTGGGTTCTTACCTCATGGTGGCAAGATGGCTGCCAGAGGTTGCTTGCTTTTATCCCTTCTGCTCATTAATTCCAGTTGGAAAAGCCCATCTCTCTCTCTCTCTCTCTCTCTCTCTCGTTTCAAATATTTTAAAAATTCTGGAATTGGGTCTTAGACTGACGGGGTCACGCTCCCAGCTCTGAAGTGTGGCTGGCAAGGGAAGCTTCCATGCTGACTGGCCAGGCCTGGATCACATGCCCACCCTTGAGGCCAGCCCTGACTCACCTGAACTGAAAGGAGAGGAAGGGCGGGTCCTTTAGGAAAGTATTGGCTCCATCCGTTACCAAATGAAGGGAGACCAGATGCCTCACACAGGCAAAACCATGAACATGCGCTATGCCCAAGTCACATGTGCAGCCGCCTCTGTGAGACAGAAATCGAATAGTTGGCCCCACCACATGCAGCTGTGTTCTAGAACTTCTGAGACAGATTTGAAATCAACTCACCCAGTGAAGGTATCTCCCACCCACTCCGCTGGGTGGGCACAGCCAGGTTTTCGTTTGTAGCTCATACATAACTTCTCACCTGCCGGTATTATTTCTGGTCCTTGTGCACCCAAATCCGGCATTCTCCTGACAACTTATATCTCTGCTGAGTGGCTTCAGTCAAAAACCTGTTTAACCCTTCGTGGGTCCAGGATCACCACCTCTCCCAGGCTTTCAAATCTTTTGAAGGCTTTTAAAAAGCTGGACTGTAGGGCGCCTGGGTGGCGCAGTCGGTTAAGCGTCCGACTTCAGCCAGGTCACGATCTCGCGGTCCGTGAGTTCGAGCCCTGCGTCGGGCTCTGGGCTGATGGCTCGGAGCCTGGAGCCTGTTTCCGATTCTGTGTCTCCCTCTCTCTCTGCCCCTCCCCCGTTCATGCTCTGTCTCTCTCTGTCCCAAAAATAAATAAACGTTGAAAAAAAATTAAAAAAAAGCTGGACTGTCATTTTATGTGGTGTGTGGGTGTGAGTGTTTGGGGACAAAAATTGATAGAAATGACTTTGAAGTTCCCAGTTAGATACACTGTAGGCATCACATTCAAGATTCTGTCAGGTCTGAGTACTTGCCTGGACTTCATCTAGTTTCCAGGACACTGAGAAAATGCAATAAATGCTCTGTTCTCTCCCTTGGATCCTAGTGTTAATTTGCAAAATACATTGTGCAATGGTATTTATAAAAGAACCAGTTCCAGATTATGGTCCACGCTTTGTGGCCTTGTTACGAAGGAGATAATCATCATATTTTGACAACTTAGTTATTTTTAAAACTGTGAACTGGTACGTAACTTCACATTAAAGACTCCAGATTGTGGGGCGGGTGTCTGTCTTCCGTCCTGACTTTCTCGGCAGGTGTTCAGCCCCCTTGCTACTGTCCCTTATCCTTACCTGGGACTCTCCCGATATAAGACAGGCCCAGGGACTTCCGATTTCCACCTTCCTCAAGGAGACCTTGGTCTCGGTGGACGAGGCATCAGCTCCCTTTGTTCCTGGCATCCATGAGTCTTACAGCGTCCTCAGTCCAGCAGAAGGGATTGCAACCAAGATGCTGGGGCACCTGCGTGACTGTCATGGGAGGCACAGCAGTTAAAACTGTCTCCATTTCATCTGAAGAGTCAGAGCCCGTAGCAGCCGAGAGAGACCCAACAGCACCTCACAGGGTGGGTGTGAGGGGAAGCCAGCCAGCTCTGGCCAAGAACCTTGTGATCTTCAGAATCAGCCTGCTTCTGCAGCGGAGTAAAGGCCACCACACGTCCAGACAGCTGCTAATGCGAGCCAGGCTCTGTCTCTGTCCCATATCTCCTTGGATCCACAGCCTAGGAGAGGTGGGGCTATTTTCACCCCCATTTTACAGACAAGCAAACTAAGGCAAGGGATGACGAGCTCACTCACCAAGGGCCACGCAGCTGGGGGTCCAAGCCCCATGAGCCTGGAGTCAGCGCTCAGACACTTCCCCACTATACTATCTGCAGGCACTTGTAGAGGCTTTTTTTTTTAAATATGAAATTCATTGTCAAATTGGTTTCCATATAACACCCAGTGCTCATCCCAACAGGTGCCCTCCTCATTGCCCATCACCCCCTTTCCCCTCCCTCCCACCCCCCCATCAACCTTCAGTTTATTCTCAGTTTTTAAGAGTCTCTCATGGTTTGCCTCCCTCCCTCTCTAACTTTTTTTCCCCTTCCCCTCCCCCATGGTCTTCTGTTAAGTTTCTCAGGATCCACATAAGAATGAAAACATATGGTATCTGTCTTTCTCCGTATGACTTATTTCACTTAGCATAACACTCTCCAGTTCCATCCACGTTGCTACAAAAGGCCAGATTTCATTATTTCTCATTGCCAAATAGTATTCCATTGTATACATAAACCACAACTTCTTTATCCATTCATCAGTTGATGGACATTTAGGCTCTTTCCACAATTTGGACTTGTAGAGGCGTTATTATGCAGGGGAAGATACTGAAGTGCTCCCCGACAGGGCTTGCGGCTGATGAAGCAAATGTTTAGTGAGGCATGGATTTCAGAGCGACCGAAGGGAAAGACTCTAGGTTGTGGATTTTTTTTTTTTTTCTCTGTTTGATGCTTTTGTAAGCTTGGGAATCTTTATGCTACTGTTGGATGCTTTCCCCCCGGGGTTCCCAGGAGTCAAATGTCAGTGTGTCCAGAGTGAGGGTCTGGGCCTCTCCTATGTGACTTGTTCCCCATCCCTTTTTGCTTTCAAGGACTCCTGCCTCCTGATTAAATCTCTCTAGGCTCCCACTTTCCATCATCCCTTGCCAGGACGCACCATTCTTCTTAGGGGAATACACCCAGGATCACTACTCATAGATCTGCTAACACCCTCACCCCAGGTAAGGGCAGATTTGGGGGAGGAGGGGCTGAGCAGTTGGAGGGGGTGGGGGACAATGCCTAAGTCTTGCAAGGCGATGACTCAAAAAATATGTATTTAAAAAGAAAATACTTTTATTTAGACAAAAATGTCACTGTTATATAACACCTTTCTTTAGAAGTAGGTGAAAGAATAATTTTTGAATCATATGTGCACCCAAATCTAGTATTCCATGTAACAACTTACATCCTCTGAATTATTTCCCCTCAATCGAATCTATGTACACCTTCCAGTAGGTGGGTCAATGGCATTGTTGAAAGTCAACTGAGCAAGGCTATGTTGGGATCTTGAGGGAGCCAGTAAGATGTAGACAAGGAGGTTCCTTCAAAGAACTGGTACCTTGGGAAGAAAAGATATTGCTGTGGAAAATATATCACAGATTTTGAGGTGTTCTGTTTTGAGTCTAAGTGACTGAGGATGCCCTCTTTTGAGGAGGAGATTCTGGAGAATTATTGCACGCATAAAACTTTATCCTAAATGCTGGTGTCACAACTCAAGAATAACGTACTCTCAGAGGTCAAAAGTTTCCACAAATATTCCCAGATAGCCCTGCCAGTTGGTACAGTTTTGGCTGTTGTAGACAGACTGCATGCATTTTGGGCAACGCAGACCCAGCTCGCTTTATTATACATGCTGTAACTTGTATGTATAAGGCCGTTGTTTCCCACATCTGGTAACATGTAATTACAATAACTCCACAAAGTCGCTAATGATTGGAGTGAAACTTACTTGCCAGAGAGCACTCAAGACGTGTGAACAGGATGGGCAAATGTCCCGCAACAGGAAGGCTCAAGTTCAGTTTAGGGTCTGAAATATGAAGTGGGATCTCTAAAGAATAGTCATGAGAGGGACGTTCAGAAAAGTGAGAGGGGGTAAGACTGGAGAGGGCCTTGAGTTGCCTTCTTAAACTTTTGGCTCATGGCAAAGATTCAACAAATACTTGCTAATTCATTAATCAATCCAATGAATCTACTTTATGCCAAACATTTTTCCTAGATGCCGGGAATATGGCAGGAAGCTAGATAATAGCCCTGTTCTCATGGAGCTTATATTTTAGTAAGAGGACGGTAACAGTCGGATAGCTGAATAACTACATTAATATAAAGATCACGTTAAAAAAAGGGGGGGGGGCGCCTGGGTGGCTCAGTTGGTTGAGTGTCCAACTTCGGCTTAGGTCATGATCTCACGGCTCATGAGTTCAAGCCCCGCATTGGGCTCTGTGCTGACAGCTCAGAGCCTGAAGCCTGCTTCGGCTTCTGTGTCTCCCTCTCTCTCTGCCCCTAACCCACTCGCATTCTGTCTCTGTCTCTCTCAAAAATAAATAAACATTAAAAAAAAAAAGATCACGTTAAATAGTGATAGGCATTAGGGACACAATAAAATGGTAGGCAATAACTTGAGAGAAGAGGGATACCTTGGATAATGTGGTCAGACGGATCTTTGAGGAGGTAACATGACCAAGCTGGTGCTCTGAAGGAACATCAAACATAGAATTTTTTCTACACATAAGAGTCCACTGGGTGCCACTCGTCCTCTGTGAGGTTCTGTCCAATCAAACCCTCAATGCTAGGACTGGAGGCAACTTCCCTTGGACCTTCCTCACCGCTGCAAAGATAGCCAGTCTTACCCAGCCTAGCCCCTCATCCTGCTATAAATTTCTAGTCTTATTTGTAAAACAGAGATTTCTTTTTCTGCACTTGAGCCCTTACTAATGGAGCCTCTAACCTATGTTCAGAAAAAAACAAAAGGAGAATGGTGATGAAAATTTTAAATTTATTTCTTATTTCCAAATCAGTAGAAGACCCATAGTTCCCAAGAGTACTAGTGTTCTCCAAGAAATAGAACCAACAGGGTAAGTGTGGATATAGAGAGATTTCTTATGAGGGACTGACTCACACAGTTATGGATGGGAAGTTTCCATGATCTGCTGTCTACAAGCTGATTACCCGGGACAGCTGGTGAGGCCCAAACCTAAAGGCCCAGGAATTGAGAGCACTAATGTCTGAGGTCAGAAAAAGATGGATGTTCCAGCTCAGAGAGAGCAAATTCACCCTTCCTCTACTATTTTGTTCTATTCCAGTCATCAGAGGATCTGGTGATGCCTGCCCACATTGGGAAAGGTCATCTGCTTTATTCCGTTCACCAGTTCAATGGTGCTAATCTCTTAGGAGACGCCTTCACAGACGCACCCACAGATGTTTCTCAGTGTTCCCTGAAAAGGAACTAGATGGAGAAGGATCTCCAAACCCTGAAGGAGCCACAGGACCAAAGAAAAAGGCCAAAACGTCCAGCTTAACAAGAAATGGCTTATCAGGGGGACTTACAGACAAGCGTGTCTCTGGCAGCTACAAGTGAGTAGATCTTGGCAACACCACCTGCCTGGTAAGATCTGCTTTTATAGCCCTAAAGGCTGGGGGGCCTCCTGGGAAACCGCCTAAGAGGATTTTTCGGAACAGACATGTCTTGGGGCGCCTGGGTGGCTCAGTCAGTTGAGCATCTGGCTCCTGATCTCAGCTCAGGTCATGATCTTGCGGTTCATGGGATCAAGCCCCGCATCAGGCTCCATGCTGAGCCTGGAGCCTGCTTGAGATTCTCTCTCTTTCTCCCTCTGCCCTCTGCTCGTGCTCTCTCTCTCTCTCTAAAATGAAAAACAAACAAATTTTTTTTTTTTTTTAAAGAATAGGTATGTCTCATTGTCATATCTCCAGGGCAGAGCAAGGACATCACTGTGTGCTCAAACAAAATTGAGAATTGTGGCTCAAGAAAGTTTCGGGTCACAGGACGGTCCTCATGGCAGATTTGTCCCAGATGGCATCAGTCTAGCTCATACTCTCTGCGTATCCCTCAGCCCAGTCAAGCTGACATGGAAAATTAATCATCACGCAGAGAACTACATCTGCCTGCGTTGAGAACTTCTCTCTGTCTACTCCTTTACTCTTGGAAATAAATATTCCTCTAGCAAAAGCCTCTGAATATTCCTTCCAACAGCCGAGACCTATTGATATGACCTGGACTCCTTTAATCACAATGGGGCATGCAAAGTGGAACAGTGCTACAGGGGCTCTGACATGAACACTCCCAGGGATTCGCTCGCGTAGGCTAACATACTTTTGCAAACTTCTCACCAGACATGCACTCGCTGGATTAGTCCTTTAATAAGATACCTCTGCTGGCTGAGAGCCTGGCTGAGAGGAAAGAGATTGTAAGGGGAAAGAAAGGATGTCTGAGAGAAAAATCTTGTTGGAAAGTCACATGGATTAATATATGGGTGCTAAGCCCCCAAAAAAGGGCAAAGTAGGGGGCACCTGGGTGGCTCAGTCAGTTAAGCATCCAACTGTGGCTCAGCTCGTGACTTTAAGTCTCCTGAGTTCAAGCTTCTCACTGAAAGTGCAGAGCCTTCTTGGGATTCTCTCTCTCTCCCTCCCTCTCTCTGCTCCTCCCTCACTGGAGCTCTCTCTCTCTCTCTCTCTCTCTCTCTCTCCCCCCCCCCAACTCAAAATAATAAACTTAACAAAAAAGAACTAGATTTTTGGGGCACCTGAGTGGCTCAGTCAGTTAAGCGTCTATCAGACTCGATTTTGGTTCACATCATGATCTCACAGTTTGTGGGTTTGAGCCCCCCCCCATCGGGCTCTGTGCTGATGTTTTGGAGCCTGCTTAGGATTCTCTGTCTCCCTCCCTCTTTCTCTGCCCTTTCCCTGTTTGCACACTCTCTCGATCTCAAAATAAATAAATAAATAAGTAAGTAAGTAAGTAAATAAATAAATAAATAAATAAATAAATAAATAAATAAGAGGGCAAAGTAGGAGCGCTGGGGTTAAGTGGAACCTATCGATTCCTTCTCAGTAACTTTTTCGCCTTTTTCTTTTCCAAATGAATGGCCGACGGGCTCTGAAAAAAATGCCAAGGCTTGCAGCTTCCACCAATGGCTACATTTTATCCAACTTTAATACAAGCATCAGCAAACAGAAGTAGGAATGTCCGTGGCACCCTTCCTGGTCTGCACACACCGCATGATCAGCGCGTGGTTCGTATGCGGCTTCTTCCTCCGGGCGGATGTATGGGGCCCAGGGGAGAAAGAGAAGGTAGGGTGAAGCAAACTCAGACAATTCAAATTCCACCGCATGGGCACCAACATCAGGAAAAATTTCAATAGAACAAATCATCCTGGGCTGAGAAACCTTGACACAGAGCCTCTGAAATCAAGGTCTCTGGAAAATTCAGACAGGAAAAGTTCTGTATATAGCATCACTGCTTTTGGCAGAGGACTGGAAAATTGAAATCAAATGCTGCAGTCAGGCAACTTCGAAGCAATTTCAAATAAGTACAGTCATAATTCATCTTCAGTCAAACAATGTGCGATTTTAATAAGAGCAACAGGAAAAGTTCTAGAAGGAAAGAGCACTTCTAATTTCCATTGTCCTATAAACACTCCCTCTCAAGCAGTGATTTTCCCCCCACAGTTATGAAATGGGAATCTGATTATTGGAAAATGAGAAAAGGTGAACCATTTCTTCTATTCCAGTAGAGAAAAAGCATGATTATTTAACTCTTACATAATTCTGGGCAGAGGATGTGTAAGCATGCTTATTTAGGTGACTTAGCAGAATTTGTGCTTCTTAGCCTCCTACCCCAGTAACCGAAAACATCCACCTAATAGGGGAATGTTCTTGGGGGGCCCAGGTCTCTTCTTGGGTTTGAGACAGGCTTGCAGGGTGCACCGTGCAAAAATATTTGACTTCTTTGTGTTTCACAAAATGGATCGGGGGTGGTATTTCTAAAACTACTTATGCAAGCCTCAGCATTGCTATAAAGGTACATAAACTTCCTCTAAAGTGCTATGTCATCCACAGAAATTTTGTTACACAATAATAACAACCATTATACCCGGGCATCTACAGTGGTGAACGTGACCCAAATTTGATTTGACTAACCATTTAGTGTTCACTAAGACTTCTCCCACTCTTAAAGGTTCTACTCTATACTAGGATCACCAGTGTTTTAGGGGAACAATAAAGCTTAAAAATTAAATGGTACAGAACAGGTTTGTTTTTTTTTAACTTTTTATTTGGGGATAATTATAACTCACAAGAAAATAGAAAAATACTACAGAGAGGTCCAGTTACAACCTGCACCCAACTCCCCCCAGCAACCCTATTGTAACACGTAACTAAAGTACATTACCCAACCAGGAGACTGACAGTGGCATCATATTATTCACTGGGTGTTATTAACCAGGTGCAGAAATAACTGGGATTAGACTAGGTTTTTGGACCTAGGTTTTGGACACAGCAAGAGAAGAGGCAACTTGAATCGTTTGCATGAAACTTACTCTTGGAGGTAACATTCTTATAGGGAATTTGAGTTTGCTGTCATTTAGAGCTGGATACTTTGGGCAAATTACTTGTCACCGAGTTTCAGTTTGTTCATCTAGAATTTGAGAATCCTAATGCTATCCAAGTAAGTTGTTACGAGTGAGAGTGGGAGATATTAGGAACCCCCCAAAATAATAGCTTCCTTTATTCTTTCATGAGACTTCAGCTTCGGAGAATTTTTTTGGAGTCCCAGGCGGTCTAACAATCCACCTGGTTAATGTGCTTTGTCTGTTTCTTTTTTGCTCAGGCTGGTCCTGTCTCTTAGAGCCAACATCCCCAACATCCCTGACCAAGGTATATCCTTAGGATATTTGAACTGGGAAGTTTCAACTCTAAGATGGGGCTTACTGCTTAGAAGCAGCCCCTACCCAAGAAAGTGACTTACAGACTGCAAGCCTGCCGTGCTTCACGAAGCCATCCTCCATCCAGCCACCTAGCTAGCCTGGACCCTGTGCTCCCGTAGGCTGGTGACTAAGCTGGGATTGAGGGCTGAGCTGAACTGTCATTGCATTCGATTCTCTCCTCTGGCTCTGAGGGTTAGGACCCTGGAACGACCCTAGGGCTTTGACGCTGCAAGTCAGAAGGCGGAGGGATCAGGCAGTCCTTAATTGTAGGTTTTCCTTCTGCCTCCCTGACTACCTGCCACCCTGTGCAGGTGCACAATTTGCACTAATTGTAGCATTGGTCCTGAGGGTGACAATAAAACCCGTATGGGCTCCTCCACCTCCTGGTTTTTATTGTGTCTCACAGTGATGTGTCTATCATAAGCCAACTGGGCAAATGCCATCCTTCATTCTCTTTTTGGTACACTGCCTGCCATGCTTTAATGCCCAATTAATAAAATCACAGAAATAACCCTCCTCTGGCCTGGTGTTCTGGAGGCAGCACTGGGCAGACAGTGAGACTGCTGTGGATTTCCTTAGAGCCTGGGTGCCACACAGAGGCCCCAGGGTCACTGCAGTGCTGGTTGGGAGATGGGGCGGACAGTCAGGGGGGACATGTGGGGTGTGCGGAGGAAGGCATATAGAGGGAAGAAGGGAAATTGGGGTGGGGGTGGAGGGGTGTAACTAGGATTAAAGGAAGCCTGAGGATTTTGTGAAGAGCTTTTAGCCTTCGGGCCAGACTATTTTTCGGGCCAGACTCTCAGCCTTGGCTCTGCCACTGACCAGCTGTGCACTTTGGACAAATTTCCTTAACCCTCCTTAGCCTCTATTTTCTCATCTGTAAATGGGGATAACACTACCCCTTAGATCATGTATCCCGAAGACAAAACAAAAGTAACAAAACTACCCACGCCCTCAATACACGGAAATGTAAATTCCCTCCCGACCCTAAGCTTCTAAAACTAGCCCAGCACCATTCTACCCGGAGCCCTTCGTCCGTCAACACTGCGGCACAGAGGGCCTACTTCAATTCATACAGGCGTACAGATTCTGTTTCCGCTGACTTTTTAACACTGGGCGTCAAGTCCACCTTGGGGAACATACGTGGACCGGGACCTGAGTAGCTGCAGGTGGCGTTATACCGAGGAAACTGAGGCAGGCCACGCCCCGAGACCCAGATGCCACCCTCTGACCGTCCGTTAACAGGTGCGAAGGCCTCAGCCTCGGAAAAACAGGTGTTTTTTTTTTTCTTCTTCTTCTTCTTCTTCTTCTTCTTCTTCAAAGCAGCGGGGAACGTGGGGTGCTGGGGCTGTCCCGGGGCCAAAGGTTTCGCTCGCGGCCCTCGGGGAGGCTCGAGGGCGCGCGGGCGGAGGCAGGGGGGCGTCGCGGCGCGGGCGGGAGCGGGGCTCGTGGGCGCGCGGCCCCCTCCCCGCGCGGCGCCGTGGCCGCCAGGTGGCACCACGGCGGGGCCCGGGCGCCGCCCCGCGGGCGGGGCGCAGGGCAGGGCACGAAGGGGTTAAAGAGTTGGCGGAGCCGCAGCCGCGGCTCTTCGGGGAAACCCACCGGGGCGCGCGGAGGAGGGAGCGGCCGTGGGCTGCGGAGCCCGGCGCCGCGCCGGGCGGGGGCGCGGCCAATCGGGCGGCGGGCCCGGCGCGCGCGGAGCCAGGCGACATGGAGGGAGGCGCGGCGCCCGGCCGCCCCTGACGCGCCGCTCCGTCCCGGTGGTCGGCGAGCCCGAGCCGCCCGGGGCCCCGCGGCGCGGAGATGAGCAGGTCCGCGGCGCTCCTCTTCTGCCTGCTGGGCTGCAACGTCTGGAAGGCGGGGACCAAGACGCTGCGGGAGCCCGGCGCCGGAGCCCAAGGTCGGTGCGCGGCGGCGGGGCCCAGGAGGCGCGAGGGCCGGCGGCCGGTGGGCTTTTGTGTCGGCCGCGGGCCTGCCGCAGCGGCGGCGGCGAGCGGGGAGGCTCTCGGGCCGCATTGTGTCGGCGGCCGCCGGAGCCCCGGCCGCAGCTTCGGCCGCCGGGCCTGCGGCGTCCCCCCACGCTCCCTGCGCCGCGCTCCCGAGGGGGCGGCGCCGCCCGGGGCCGCCGAGGCGCCCCCGGCAGAGGCTCCTTGCGGGGTCCGCGGCCGAGGCCGGAGGCGGTGCGGGCGGCACCAGCTGTTGCTGCTTCGGGGGCTCGTCTGCATGCCTCCGAGGGTCCTTCCCTTTATGCCGTGGCGCGGACACGAGGCTCCATCCTCCCCTTCGCCCCGACCAGAGCGGCCGCCCCGGGGTCGCCGCCGCCCGCTCTCCCCCCCTCCCGACCCCCCCTGCCCTCTCGGGGCTCGGGTCCTGGAAGCCGGAACGCGAAGGCTGACCTCGGCCCTTTTGTTGTGGCGTGTTGGGGGGGTGGCCGCTGCCTCTCGGGTGCCCCCGGCGCCCTGGGACCCGAGGTCCGCGGCCGCTGGCCGCCACCAGCCTGCCACAGTTTGGGAAAGTTTGGGGGTCTCCTTCTCCTCCCCGTCCGACGTCTTTTCCAGGCGGTAAGGGATTTGCTCAGCGGCCCAAGAATCATCCCCAAAAGGGGAGACAGAACTGGGAGGCCTTAATCATTAAAGAAAAAAAAAAAAAAATCATTTCTAGGTCTGTATGTCGCCAGCTCGTGCCTTTTGTCTCATCTTTGGCCTCTGCAAATCTGCTTTCCAGACCTGGGAGTAATGTGGCCGCCTCTGAGAATGGCCACAAGCCTGTCTTTTGTTTTTAAAATAAGACTTTATTTGGAGGGGATCCCGAAGCTTCCTTTGCACGCGTGTGAGGGGACAAAATTGAGTGCTTCTCTGCTGCCTGCCTTTTCACAAGGGTGAGTGAGGCCGCCGCAAATGAGCATCAGCACCCACACCGGATCCAGTGCCCGGCCTCCCCCCGGGCCTCTCTGGGCTGCCGAGAGGGTTTCCCTGCAGCGGTGTAGACCCCCACCCCACCCCCACCCTACGCCCACCGACTCCATGCCCCTGTCCTCTCCTGGCAGAAAGGTGTGTGTCCTGTAAGGTCTGCCCAGTGGATGCAATGAACGAGGAGCGCCTCATCCCCGCGCACACCGTCCTCTAGCACAGACCGTGCCTTCCTCCCTCTTCCTCATGCTAATAACCTCCTTCCCTTGTAACAAATACTCAGAGCTTGGATTGCCTGGGAGCAGAGAGCCGTGGGTGGGCTTCCGCCCGTGATGTTATGACAGGCAAGGAAGGTTCTACGTAGTGGCCTGGGTTTAGTTTGTTACCTACATGTTGTACGAAAGGCTTTCGCATTGGGCTCTTGCTGTATCATTTGCTGGCATCTCTTTCCTGCTTTGCTTTTTTCTGTAGCTATGACATAATAGAACCGTTATGAACTGTGTGTAAATTTAGTAATGTATATTGTGGAAAGGGGGACATTGACAAGGTACAAAAAGACCCATATGTCTCTTCAGTAGGAAATGAATGTTTAGAACATTAGATCATCAGTGTAGAATTGTAGTCTCTTTCATTAATATTCTACTGCTTCTTTGAATCAGCTATTTTAATGAATATGATATTTGTGTTTCAACGAGGCCATTAATTCCAAAGAATGGGTTGAGTGTTTTTGCATTTGAAATAGGAATATATGGAAATATTAAGTTCATGTGCTTATAAAATAGGGGAAGACAGGGCCTCGGTTGAAAAAAAAAAAAAGTCATGAACAAAACCTACTGCTGCAATTGGGTGAGGACCACACTAGACAGAGATTGGGTAACCAAACTCCCAGAAATGGAATATTTTATGAAGTGGGTGAAGAATGATCAACCAATGAGGATATTGATACCATGGTTTGAAGTGTCTTAGTCTATGGGATGGTTTGAATGGAGGATTAAGTGCCTTGGAATGCCCCCCGTCCCCCTGCCCCCCTGCACCAGAATTTAGTGCCATTAAGTAGAATGGCTTTTTAGAGTGTTGAGCCCAGGAGCTCTACCAGAAGTCAGGGCCTCACTATCACCTAGGTTTTGAGCTAGGACCGTTTTTAGGAGAGTGGATGGTTGGTCCTTTGACATTGGAAAGTAACCTTACCCCCACTGATTTCTTTGAACCCAGTCTTGTCACTCGGCTTGTAACATAGTTATTATTTTTTTTAACGTTTATTGTTTAGGAAGAGAGAGCACGAATGAGGGGGTAGGCAGAGAAAGACGGAGACACGGAATCTGAAGCAGGCTCCAGGCTCTGAGCTGTCAGCACAGAGCCTGACGCAGGGCTCAAACTGACGAACAGTGAGATCAAACTCACGAACCCCAAGATCACAACTTGAGCCGAAGTTGGACTGCCAACCGACTGAGCCACTCAGGCGCCCCTGTAGCATAGTTTTTAAATTCACTTCTTCTCTATCTCCTGGATCTCATGCACAGTGAAGAAAAATGCTACATCTGATTTCACTGTGCAGTCCCACCACAGGTTGTAGGTTGTTTTGAACTTAGTTGGTGCTCAGGTAGCGCTGAATGAGCGAAGGACTGAAGACAGTTAATAGCATACACTATAGCACACTGTGGTGAAGTTTTAGAGGAAATCTTCAGTGTTTACCTTCTCGGAAACCTAATTTTAAGAGTTGTGCTTTTATTATACAAATTGTTACTTGAATCATACTTTGAACATGCATTGCGCACATACCTTCTGCACCAACAGGGTTGAGAAATGACTTTAGGAAAAACTCCTCAGAGAACTGGAACACACAAATGTGTATGGTTTACAGTGGTGTTACAGTTACATTCCTGGGACTAAGTGACACTTCTGTATTAAATGAGTGTTGCTTCATCTAAGGCAATTAACATCTACAAAATTCCTTGGCACTGCTTTGCTCAAGATATTCAAATAAATTCCATTCAAGATAATTGAATAAATTGTACTCAAGATAAAATTTAAGATTTGGCTCCTGATTCTTTCTACTGTAGCTACTTTGACCCAGCAAAGGGCTTTCATAGACAGTGGTTGTCAGCGTGAAGTTTTGCTTTGCGAATCATGAATTTGAACTAGCTCTAGAATATGATTGCGTGTTTTCATTGTTCTCATCGAAGTTTCTCTAAAGTGTTTATAGTGTCTATTTTTTTTTTCTGGGAATTTTACAGAAACTGTTATTCAATAGTACTGACTAATTTTTACTTTCTTAACCTCTTAGACAGCTGTGTATTGAGGCTGGCTTAATAGAGGGGGCTCTCCTTGGAGCACAGTAAGCTGTGCAGATGTACTCCATAGAGATATTTTTGAAGCCCAGCACTGTTTTTACGTGCCAAAAGAAAGGTCAGAGCTAGGTTAAGGACTTCATGCTCAGACTTACATTGTATGATCTTTATTTTGCTGCTCATTATCTAATAGTGATGTATTTTGCAATGATGTGCTAACTTTATGTTCATCTCAGAAAAGCTACAATCTGTCATAACATTGGAGGTGAATGGTTGGCTGTCTTTCTTCTCTCCGAGAGGCCTGTTCTTTGCCAAATTCAAATTTCGGTTATTAGAACACCATGATCAGTTGAAAACCCACGGAGCGATGGAAAATATCAGGAGGATCGTCCAACAGGCATGACTTATGCTGATGGTATAATGAGAACATAACCTCTAAATAAAACTCCTGGGCTCACGTCCTGGGAAAGTGTAGAGCTTGGATTTGCAGAGGCCACTGGACTTTGTTGCACACCAGGTGTGGGAACTCTGTTGGAAAAACAACAGCAGCATCTAGGTAATTTCTGGCAGAGGCTTTGAGATGACTTTATGGGTTTATATTTGTGTCCTATTTGTACTTTTCCTGTAACACTTTGTAACATACAGCTTTCATGCTTAACATTCCGACCAGAAAAGGGAGGAAATTAGGTAGATTTCTCAAGTAGTAGGTTGCAAACGAAAGTACTTTCTAAGCTTCAGTCAGTTCTTTGTTCTAAAGACATTTCTAATATCTCTGTAAGTCAGACCGTACATTTGTATTCTTGTTGGGGAATACTAATTTAGTTATTTTAGTAAATACTCCACACGAAAAAGGCACACGCAAATTAAGTCAGACCACAGACGTGTATATTACTGAAGGAAACATTGTATAAAAACTTTTCAGAAATCTAGATGGAAAAATTTGTCCTGTGATGGCACCCACCTCCCGTACTTTGTGTGAAACATGCCTAATGGAAATCATCACATATTTCAATAATACTATTATAGTTTGATCAAGTTACAAAGAAGTAATTGGAAACAAGTCATTTTCATTTGATTTTACTGAATATAACTTAAGGATTTTTAAAGACCTCAGTACTGGCTAAATGCTCAGTTCCACCAAACGTGGAACTGAAATGTATTTTAAGTGTATTTTTTTAAGTTTAGTTTTCTTAGTAATCTCTACACCCAGTGTGGGCTTGAACCTGCAACCCCAAGATCAAGAGTCATATGCTCCTCTGACTGAGCCAGCCAGGTGCCCCTAAATGTATTTTTTTTAATTAAGCTTCAGCCCTCTAAATAGACCAGTTAATTGTATGAAATAATAGTGTTTTTTTCTTCTTTTTAAAACAATTTTTTGAGTTTATTTATTTTGAGAGACAGTGACAGAGAGGAGGGCAGGGACAGAGAGAGAGAGAGAGAGAGAGAGAGAGAGAGAGAGAGAGAGAGAGAGAGAGAGAGAGGAATTCCAAGCAGGCTCTGCACTGTTAGCATAGAGCCCACTGTGGGGCTCAAACTCACAAACTGTGAGATCATGACCTGAGCCAAAACCAAGAGTCAGACGCTTAACCGACTGAGCCACCCAGGTGCCCCTGAAATCATTTTTTAAACAATTGTACAGTGTGACCCCAACGTGTGCCCTACATTAAGTAAACCATTGTTTTTGTAAAATGCAGCTGGTAAATAGGCAAAACGTGAGGCAATTAACCACTCTAGAAAGGCTTCATAATAAGCCCCCTAAACACAAAACAGTTCAGTCAGCATGTTTAAGGTGATTCCACCTTCCTCTGATCAAGCTCTTTGGAATGACTTCGCCATTTTCCAGTCCGTCTGCAAACATTTGCTCTTTTTTTTTTTTCTTTCACTTACCCCTTACAGAATTTAATCCACATGGATTCCAGTAATTAAATCCTTTTATGTGGATGACTCCAATTTTTCTCCCTCTGGCTTTGACATGATGTCTTGGCTCTTTTTCTTTTTATCCGACAAGCTACTGGACGTCCCCCCTTCAGGGCACTGAGTCTGCCTCCAGCTCCTCATCTTTCAACCTCCCCCAGCCCAGCACAGCCTAAGTTCCCTGTTAACTAGGCTTAAAATCTGGGCGTCTCCTTAGACTGTTTGTCTACCTTGTAGTCTATACAGTCAGTAGTCTTACGGGTGCTTTTATGTGGCACGTTTATAGAGATGTCTTTAGATCAAGATAGACGCAATTGTGTAGTACAGAAGGAACCTTGAGGTCAAGTTTATCCTCCTTGTTCTGGAGATGAGGAAACTCAGGCCGAGAAAACTAAGGTGATCTGTGGTCACAGTGCTTTCTCCCCACACACATCCTGTGGAAGGTAGATAGAATAATGGCCCCTAGAGATGTCGATGTCCGGATCCCTGGACCTTTGAATATATAACCGCTGAAAGAGGGAGTTTGCAGAGCTAATTAAGGCAAGGGTCTTCAGATGAGAAGATTAACCTGGATTATCCAGGTAGGCCAATGTAATCCAAGGATTCTTAACTGGAGCGAGGTGGGGAGATCAGAGGGAGAGGAGATGTGAGCAGGGGAACAGAGAGACAGTGGAGATGCTTCACTGCTGGCTGTGAGGATGAAGGAAGGGCCGCGTGCCAAGGAATGCAGGCAGCCTTTGGAAGCTGGAAAAGACAAGGAAATGGATTCTGTCCCAGAGCCTCCAGAAGGAATGCTGTCTCACTGACATCTTCACCGTAGCCCAGTTGATACTGACTTGGGGCTTCTGTCCTGCAGAACTGTAAGCAGTAAAATTATGTTGTTTTGAGCCCCTGAGTGGTGGTAATTTGTTAATGGCAGCAATAGGAAACTGATACAGATACTGACCCCCAAGAACTGTGAAGAGAGCCTGGCTCCCATACAGCCCACCGTGGCAATGGGCCATCTGGGGGGACCGCAGCTACTGAAGGTAACATTTGGAGAAGCGCGTGGAGTTTTTGCATCTTCTTGACAAAAGTCTGCCAAACTGGAGCCATGGTGAGGATCCTTGGGGAGTACCTCACGGACCTCCCCCGCCCCGCTATCACCAAACAACTTTTTTTCCCAGATGCACTCCGTGGGCTGTGACTTTTATTTGTAAGCAAAGTGCATGAAATCCTCTGCGTTCCTTCTAGAGTGGGTTTTATTCATATCTGCAGGGAGAATACAGAACCGCCCCCCCAAGCCCCCTGCCAAAAGCTAGTTTTAGAAGTCTTGCTTGCTTCTAAACTTGGCTCTAATTTTTGTTGAAACCTATCTCTTGGTTACTAAATGGGGTAAAAGGCCGCTGTGATCGAAGGGCACCACCAGTGCCTTTGTATAATGAAAGGATAGGGGACCACTCCCCCTGGAATGGCCTCCCGCGTGTTGCGTGTTGTCTCGGGCTGGGCGCCCGCCTCTGATACCTGTGCCTCTCGTCGGCGAATGGGCCCCAGTGCGGACAGAGAGCGGTGCGGTGTGGAACACCTGGGCACTGCACCTGTTGGGCAGCACAGGAGGAGCAAAACTGCTTGCTCTGCAGTTTCTAGCTCACCGGGAGCAACGTTCAGTCCAGTGTAGCCTAGAGAGGGGAGCTATATGACAGCTGGACAGGTCCCAGGGGAGCAGCTGATGGGGCCTCTGATACAGAGGCGGGGATTCAAACCTCAGGGGCTGGGAGGAGGAGGCTGAAGGGTCCCGGTTGGAGGCTTCTCCCAGGGAACTGAACTCAAGAACAGAGAGGAGCTTGGCTCTTGTCGAGTTCAGGGCCTTGGTCTAAAGGTGAATAAGGAACGGAGAAAGGGAGAGAACCACTCAATCATTTTAAGACCTCGCCTCACGTGAAGGCGTCACACTTCCCTTCCCGTTGTGTCTCATAAACGCTCCCTCACTCGCTCCTCACTTTCACGGTCGTGTATCCTCACCCTCATAAGGCACCTGTTGAAAGCATCCTGTCTTCTCTCTCTCTCTCCGTGTTGTGGTCTCTTCTTTCAACCCAGGCTCTCTCCACGTGTCCCTCTTCAAACACCATCGTATTCATGTTTCTCTCCTGCAGAAAAACATTTAATCCTTTCCTGTTGCCCAGCATGTAAAGTCTAAATTACTAAGTCTGGCCTTGACGACTTTCCTGCCTTTCCTTATGCACCTGCTCCAACCTTTGCGCCCCCTGCTTCACCAGCTTAAATCCCCTTCTCCAGCTGGAACATTCTGCTCATCACCCCTGGGTGACCACTGTGCGTCCTCACTTCCCTTCACCTCCTGCTCCACTCTTTATGCTCTTACAACCCTCCATACAGAGCATGCACCCTGTGAAGATTTATGTAAGTATGCAAAATACCTACTAGACAGAAGAGGGTGGGGTGGGGGACAGCATATTTTTGGGTAAGCTTGATTATTTAGAAATCCTCGGCCTCTGATATTTTACAGTCCAGCTGGAAGACAAATGGAAAAATAAATTAAGAAGGACATCACCAAGGGACTTTTTTTTTTATGTAATTAGGAAAGAGTCTCTTGAGTAAAGGCGAAAGCTAGTAACAGTTGTCTGACTAAACGTCCAGCTATAAGTTGTGATGTATATTTCTAGATGTTTCAAGGATTTATCCACAATGGGACACAGGAGGTTTTATTTTAGAGAGTATAAGCATGTGGACATCTCTCAGTGCTCTTAATGGTTATAAATTAGGTTAAGAGATGTCCTACTGGGAATCAAATATTTACGCAGTGACAGCATTGATTGGAAATGTTGGTTCTCTTGTCGGATGAAGCTCTGAAATAATAGTTACAGGACAATTAGGTTAAAACTCATATTTACTTAAGTGGAGAGATAAGGTGGTCAAATATAGATCTGATATGTTCATCCACTATTTCGAATCCTTAATTTTATGTAACATTTAAACACATACTCAGATATGAAAACTGATAAGATCTTTTGGATTTGGGGGGAGTAGCAGGCAGAACAGGAAAACCTGGCTTTTAGAAGAAGACACCTTTGAAGTAAGCATTGAGTTTATAAAAGGTGGGTTTTTCCTTTTGTTTTGTTTTGTTTTGTTTTGTTTTGTTTTGTTTTGTCTTAAGCTATACTGCACAGGGACAGAGAAATATGAGCTTGAGGAGGAAAGTTAATTATTTCCAAATCAGACGAGCATTTCATTTGCTTAGACTGACTTTTTTGAGCACAGGACTTGAATGGAAGATTTCCTGAATTTGTACTGAAGGAAAGGTTTCTAATGTAATTTTTAAAACATTTTTTAATGTTTATTTGAGAGAGAGAGAGAGAGGCAGAGAGTGAGCAGGGGAGGGGCAGAGAGAGAGGGAGACACAGAATCGGAAGCAGGCTCCAGGCTCTGAGCCATCAGCACAGAGCCCGATGCAGGGCTCGAACTCATGGACCGCGAGATCGTGACCTGAGCCGAAGTCGGACACTCAACCGACAGAGCCACCTGGGCGCCCCTCTAATGTGATTTTTAGTGTAATTTTGACAGAGCCGAACTCAGTCCCTAAGGTGAGCCACGTTATCCAAGCCGTCACCGGGAGCTCTGCCTCAGTGGATGAGGTGCCCGCTCCCCCTCTTCGCCCCTGTAGTGCCCGAGTGGGGTTGTGCTCTACGTCCTTTGCACCACAGTCCACTGTGGAGGCTCCGGGGAGGAATTTGCTTGCACACGAATTCAGGTGGTAGTCAGAATGCAGCCCCTTGCGGGTGGATACCAGGCCGAGGCTCCTCTTTCCTTGCCCCTTGAGGCTGCCTGCAGTCCTTGTCCCCTTGCCCCTTCCGTTGCTCAACCGCAGCGACAGCACCTGGGCAGCTTTTCACACCTCAGATCTCTCTCTGATTTCTCCTGCTGCTGCATCTCTTGGACCACAGCCAGATTGACCTCTCTGCCTGTGAAAGGGGCCCGTGCGATTAGTTGAGCCCACCGGATAATCCGGGAAAGTCCATAACCTTAATCACCCCTGTAGTCTCTTTTGCCACTTGACCTAACGTATCCGCAGGTTCCAGGGGTGAGGGTAGAGATAGCCTTTTGGGGGCTCCTGCCTGCTGTAGCCAGAATGTAGATGAGGGGTCACCGGGCAGAGAGGATGGGGAGGCAGATTTCCCTGCCGTCGAGGTCAGTGAGCACGGGAGGGAGGACAGTGGAGCGCCTTCCCTTGGCGAGCCCCGAGGAGGGCTCTGGACGAGTGCCCCCTCTGTCCTTTCCTGCGCCAGGACCTTACAACTCTGACATGGACTCGTACACAAGGAAATCCTAAGACAGCTTGTGGGATCCCAAATGCCATGTTTAAAGTCGTCCTGAGTTTTCCTATTTTGTCTCTGAGAACTTGAAAGTGAAGTTTGTTTCCATAACTGTGATTTACTGAGTTCACTGAATGAATGGTAAATATTTATGGGATCTCTATTATATTTAATGTTAAATCTGTGAAATAGTGGCAGACACTCTCTGCTTCCTTCACAGAAAGGTGAAGAATAATAATGGCAATTAGCTAACGTGCACTGGGTGCTTACCACCTGCCAGACATGATGCTAAGTACCTGGATGGATTATCTTCCTTAATCTTCATATCGTTCCCGTGAGACGTAAATATACAGTAAGAGACAGAGGCCACTGTGTGAGCGTAGGCAGCCTGCCCCCTGCCCTCAGACTGTGCTATCCTAAGATTTGGAGGATTAAATTATAATTTCTCATAATTTTGATCCTGTGGCATTTTACCAGCATAAATAAGGGACTCTTAATAGGCCTGGTCGTTTTTATGCTGAAAAGACAAATCACCTCCCTTGTGTGGTCCCTGTTAGCCTTTGAACCATGGAAAGCAACCTCGAACGGTCATTTTCTGAGCGGCTCCTAAGAGCCGAGCTCTGTGCTTCGTGTTGTGTGGGGTCCAGATGTGTAGAAGCGATAGGAAGCTCCCACGGGTACCTCTCCTGAGCTCTTGAGGGAGGTCCAGTCGAGCAGGGTGGGACTTGGGGTAACACCCAGCTGGGCTTGGGGGAATCTCCTGGCTTGTGTTCAGAGCCCATTAGTTTTTGGCAAGACTATTTATATAACAAGAGAAACTTGTTAGGACCCAGCAATTGGAGAGTTGGAGGTAGGGAAGGATGTGGTTGTTTGTAAAATAGTCCCGCAGGTTTGTTTGGATCCGTAAAGTGTGATGGGGTGCCCTTGCTCTCCTTATGGCACCAAGTGAGGGCTTTACTCACTCTGAAGTAAGTGTGAAATACCGGTGTTTATTTGGTATTTGAATTTACTTGCAGAATTTTAATCCTTTTCACTCTTTGAAAAGACTTTATTCATTCCTCTTGGCTTATACAATGATCCTGAAAGTAAAGTTTTAAATGATGCTAATTATGGCACTGTAATAGATTTTTTTTCCAACTTATTTCATGAGCATGTTTGGCCATACAAAAAAATGGAAAGAATTTTACAGTGAAGACCCATACTCACCACTTAGATTCTACAGTTACCATTTTACTATTCTTGCTTTATTCCCTATCAGTTCATCTTCCTGTCCATTAATCTGTCTTATTTTTTGATGCATTTTCTTTCTTTTAAAAAAATTTTTTTTTAATGTTTCTTTATTTTTGAGAGAGACACAGAGTTTGAGCGGGAAGGGGCAGAGAGAGAGGGAAACACAGAATCCAAAGCAGGCTCCAGGCTCCAAGCTATCTGCGTAGAGCCCAGTGCTGGGCTTGAACTCAGGAATGGTGAGCTCATGACCTGAGCCGAAGTCAGACATTTAACCAACGGAGCCACCCGGGAGCCCCTTTACTGATGTATTTTAAAGTACGTGTCAAATATATGCACTTTCCTCCAAGTACAACGGCAGGCATATCATTAATTAGGATTCGGTATTCCATTTTTTCCCAGAGGAAAATTTACATACAAGGAAATATACCAGTCTTAAGTGATGACATGTGTATATCTGTGCTAACCCAAGTCCCATCTTGATACAGAATATTACCATCATTCCAGAAAGTTCCCCCAGTACCCCCTCCAGTAAATCCCTGCCTCTGCTGCTTGGGGGCAAGCACCGTTCAGATTTTTTCCACCACAGGTTACTTTTTTGCCTGTTGTAGAACTTTCACATGAATGGAATCATACATTCCATACTCTGGCTTCATTATTTGCCATGAATAGTATTCCACTGGGTGAATATCTTACAGTTTATCCATTCTCCTCTGGATAGACACACAAGTCCTTTCTGGTTTTTGGTTGTTATATCGTTGCTGTGAACATTTTTATACATTTGTTCGTTCTTTGGGCATGTTTTCATTGTTCTTGGGAAGAAACCAACATTTCTGAGTTATAGGTAGGTGAATGTTTAGTTTCTCAAGAAACTGCGAGATGTTTTTCCATCATATTTTTCTATACTCCCACCAAAAATGTGTGAGAATTACTGTTGCACCACATTCTCACCATCATTTGGTGGTGTTGGTTTCTTTAGTTTTAGCCATTTTGGTGGGCTAAAATATACATTAGGTGGCTAGATCGATACATTAACAATGCAGTGCATACATTTCATTTTCCAGCTACAGTTTTCCAGGCTTTAGTTTTTGAGGAGTGTTAGAGCACTTTTAGAAATCAGCATTGTTTCGCCATTATGTTTATTTTTATTCTCAACAATGTTTTATTTATGCAGGCTTTAATTTTTCTTTGATAATTAAAGTCTATCACATGACCACATTACCTCCTCACTGAATATCCCATCTGATCATGTAGAACCACGTTATCGCATACCTACCAAGTAAGCCGTGGTACATGCCTGTGCATCTGTGTATGTGAGGATGTGTATGTGTGTGTGTGTGTGTGTGTGTCAGGATAGAGAAGGAATGAGAGAGAAAAAGAAAAGTAACCCTTCCAGAGTCCAACATTCACATACTGCTCAGGTTAGATAGGTTAATATAGGACTAGAGATTATACCGGACTGTTTCGATACTTATTCTCTTTAAAGGAAAGCAAATGTATATGCCATTTCCGTGTAAGAATCCGTACACTCAAAGAAGTGCCAGGATCTCTTCATGACCAGGCAGCTTCTAGGAAGTTTCTTGGGATACTTTGTTAATAACCCTTTTGAGTCAGTAGTGTATTGAGTCAGTTCCTCAAAATTAGAATACTTTGAATATTCTAATAGCCTCTTTTAATCAGTTAAGATAGTACAGTTCCAAATGTATTCATTCACAAAAGCCAGAAAAACTTTGAATCAGAGTTGAACATACCAAGAGAGCATGGGAGAAAATGAAATTCCTTGAGATTGAAGAAGCTCCCCTAATGACTGGGTATATCCTTTGGAAATTTAGACAAGATATCATCGTTTCCTTCTATCCTTTGCTTATGCCATTAACCTATACAAATATACATTTGACACTTCAAGGGAATGTGCATGTCTACCTGCAGATTTTGTGGGGCTGGGCTATTCCAGAGATCCATGTCTGGGATTAGGGAAAAAGTGGGTGTTTGAGTCAGGTCCTCTATTTTTCATTTCTGCTTCTTCCCTCATGTGGCCTCTTCTAACTTTTAGTCTGTTTCTGAGCCGCCTGCCTTTTAGAAACTATATCCGTGCAAAGAACAGTGAGACCTGTGTCCGGTTTCCCCGCTGTATATACTGTTGCCTTGTTAGTAAAGCTTCTCTCCTCAAGCCCTTTGTCTGGTTTCTGTGAACTTCTGCACAGACAGATAGAATTAGTGGCATAAATAGCCCCTCTGTTTAAATTAAAATAGAGATTTCATAAAAAGAGAAGTTTTTTCCAAACTTAGAACGTTTTCTTGTTTCCATACTCATGAGATACATTTGTTTCCTCTGATTCCTGAGTATGGAATCTCAGAGCCCTGCGTTTATTCAGTGTTTACTGTGATAGAAAGTTGTTCTCTGGGAGCTGCTGGCCCCTTCTATTATGTTTTTGATATTAAGGAAGTCTGTGGTTATTCCAAGTTAGGAAAGCACAATAGGATTAGATAAATGCAAGTCCATTATTGCAAATATCGCAGTACGAAAAGGCGGTATCTGCTCAAGGATGACCTAAAAGAAGTTGCTTGCGTTTGATGTCACTCGATTAAAATATTCCCATCTAATGGGAGGTTGGAGGTAAGTGGCTTTTAGATGTCTCTTTCAGAACAAGGTTTTTCAATTTTTGCTTGGGTGATTGATCTCTTTCTTTGTTACCATCTGCTGTCCATGTTTTTGAATGTGCGATAAAGCATATGGGAAAGGAATAGAAAAGTTAATGCATTCAACTGGTGAGGGTGGAGGACAGTGTCTGCAGTCTGGTCAAGTTTACAGCCCATCTGCGAGCACAGGGAGCCCTTTTAAAACATAGCTTTGCTCTCCAGGCTGTCTGTGCAGAGCCCCCTCGGTCCACCGCTTGTCCAAATGTCACCAGTACAGCTGTGGCGAAATTAGGTCTCTCCTTCCAAAACTATATCACTTGGCGCATGGGGCATATACTCAGTGCACAGTTTTGTGGGTACGTTTTTTCCTTTACTATAAACTTAAAGACTGCCTAGTGAAATTAACCTTAGAAAGTGATCCTTTGATTCAGCTCGCTCACCCCTTGGCAGCACAAACCGTTAAAATGACTTTTAACGCCACTTTGTGTTTTGATTCTTGTGCCGCAACGTAGATTTTGAGTTAAAGGTAAAATTGATAGAAGTCTCCCATTGTGTTCTTTCCCCACTACTGTTTGGAACAGCTTTGTTTTGTTTTTTTCACCATCTTGAACCTCATTTGCCTTTTCAAATTTAAAAATAAAATCATTGCCTTATAAAGATTTCAGTGTCTTAATGGAAACCTATTAGATGTTGCATTAAATATTAAACAGACATTCTAAATCAGTACACGTAAAAGTAATACATAAATGCTAAGTAAACAAGAGAAAGGAGTTAATGGCTTTCAGACTAGGATATTTTTTTATGTGCACTGATTAGATAACATGTTAATTAAGGTGGAACTATTCCCTGCTTATGTCTTCCCATTTGTTTGTTTCGTTTTTAATGTTTATTTGTTTTTGAGACAAAGAGCATGAACAGGGGAGGGGCAGACAGAGAGGAAGACACAGAATCAGAAGCAGGCTCCAGGCTCTGAGCTGTCAGCATAGAGCCTGACGCAGGGCTTGAACTCACGGACCATGAGATCATGACCTGAGCCGAAGTCAGATGCTTAACCAACTGAGCCACCTAGGCGTCCCCATATCTACCCATTTCTAATTCAGAATCCTTAAGGAGACATTTACATGAGAGAAAGGCCTGGCAAGTTAGATACTTCTTAAACTTCTTTTCCTTTTAGCTGCTTCATGGCAGATGAACCACTCTTTATCCATCCTCCCATCCACCCATCCATGTACCCAGCAAAGAGTCTCTGCTGTCCTTACCTCTCACCACCGGAAGGTTGATAATACTAATTTCTTAAATTGCAGATTTTCAAGTGCTTTCAGGTCCGTTATCTTTTTACTCCTCATAATCCTGAGAGGTATCAGGAGAGAGATTATTCCTTTCTGTGTATGTGGGTGGGGGAGCGTGGCTTGAAGTCATGCACTGGTACAGCATGGAGATGATAATCCCACATACATGCTCCTCCTCTGTTCTCTTAGAGTGTCTCTCTCAGCTGCTTTAGACGCTCACACTCACTGTTTCAGTCATGATTTCTGCTCAGGGATTCTCCAGTCTGAGTCACCCAGTTTCTGGGCAGCCGTCATGCTCCCTACCAAGTAGAGCTCACATATTTAATAATGAAAGTGGGCATTATCAGTCGCTTCTTATGGTTCCATGCTCTGGGGATCCAAAGATAATTAAGCCCCCACTTTTCAGGAACTCGAGCTCCTATGGGAGAAGCACAGATAAACAAACCACTGTAGGGAGGAGCAAAGCATAGAGGGATGCGGAGGAGGAAATAACTAACTGGGCAGTCAGGGAGGCTTCCCAGTAAAGTGGCTTGTGAGGTGGGGTTTGAAGGCTAGGAACCACACAGAGAAGGGGAGGAAGGCACTCCCAGGGCCACGCCACCATCCATATGAATTGTAGCTTTTTTGTAGTTTATAAAGCATTTGAAAAAGACTTTTTTTTTTTTTTTTGGCAAAATGACAGTGGAGTTGCTGAGCTGCTGGTAAACTCCTGTCTCCTGCTTCCTGCAGGGGCATAATGAGTAGTGGGTATTCTTCTAGGTCTGTGAGCCGGGCGCCTTGTCTCATCTATCTTCCTCACCCGAATTATTACACATCCCCTTTTCTCATTGATTCTGCATGGTTGGTCAGTCTTCAGCCAGATATCCCAACATCAAAGGGACTGGTTTTCTCAGTATCACTCGTCTCAACTCTAGCCCCTGCTAATCTCATGGAATTTATTGAGGACACAGTTAGTCGCCTTTGTTACTGAGCTCCTTTACTGTCTTTTTTTAAGTTTGTTTATTTTTGAGAGAGAGAGAGCACGAGCAGGGGAAGGGCAGAGAAAGAGGGAGAGAGAGGGTCCCAAGCAGGCTCCGTGCTGTTAGCATGGAGCCCGACGTGGGGCTCAAACCCACAAACCATGAGATCATGACCTGAGCCAAAGTCAGATGCTCAACAGACCGAGCCACCCAAGTGCTCCTACTTTCTTTTTTTTTTCTTTAAGTTTATTCATTTATTTTTCAGAGGGGGATGGATGCAGAGAGAGAGAATTCCAAGCAGGCTCTGTGCTGTCACCGTGGATCTTGATCTCATGAACTGTGAGATCATAAGTTGAGCTGAAATCAAGAGTTGGACACTTAACTGACTAAGCCACCCAGGTGCCCCTACTTTCTTTTCTTCACTCTTGTTCTGCTCTTGCAGTGGAGTTAAGGGAAAGTGCCCCACCACAACAGCCAAAAGGGTATGGAAAGTTCGAACTCTTTAATGGCAACTTTGGCAGCGGGAGAGACTTTGAAAATTGTTGAACATCACCGCTTACACCCAGATCTTAGTTAGTTTACATGGGGTTATTGAACATTGCACTGCGTCTCTTTTCAGGTACTAAAAATGTTTGAGATAAGGAAGCTGATGCTGATTCTTGTTGGGATGGGGTGCGAGGGACCTAGTGCCCAGAGAAGGCTCCTCCAGCGGTCCTCATGGAAGCCATGGTAGAGGCGTCTCCATGTGGGGAGTGGCTTCTTGAATGGCTTCAGGAATGGCTGGGAGGTTCATTGGATTCTCTTTGCTTTTGCAGGAATTGAAAGGGAAGGGGCAGAGTGTCGTAGGGAGAACGTACAGTTTAAGTGCTATTCGCTCTCTCATTCATGGATATTTATTAATCCTGTCCTGTTACTTGTCAGACAGTATAAAATAGACTCACGATCCCTGCTGCTCCAGTTTACAATTTCGTGGATGCAGTTAACTCTTCAGTGAGTGGGACTGCTGTTTCAGATGGAAACGCATACCTAGGCCTGTTGTAGAACACTATCTTTAGTGTGAGCTGTGTGCATATGGCCTTGTTCTGTGCTGTGTACCGCACCGGCCCCGGCTCCTTCTGTTTCTAATTACATGTCATTTTTCTTGGTAGTGCTCTAAGTGACTTCCTAGCTTGCTGTGAAACCCAACAGGTTTGCTAATAAGCCCATTGTAATTGTCACACACACACACACACACACACACACACACACACACACACTCAAAGAGAGGGAAAGAGGAAAGAGAAAACAAAAAAATTATATAATCCTATCTAAAATTGAACTTGGGAAATATTTTCCATTTCCTCCTAGCCTATTACTGTACATAATTTAAAATTGACACTGTTTTAGGGGCTAGCATGAAGCCAAATTACTTTGAAGAATTAAGGCTAATAGATAAAGAAAAGGCAGACAGCTTTATGGCTCAGAGCAAAGGTGAAATAAAACTGAAAGAAGTTATAAAGTGAAACGCCAATATAATGAAAGCAGCACTTGATAACTTTCTGAGGCTACTTGCCCGGGCTCCGTGGAACCTTTGGGATGGGGAGCCAAAACAGAAAGCCAGTTCTCACCACTGCTTCCCAAATTTGAAAGCAGATACGAATCACTTGCTGGTCTTGTCAGATTCCGGGTCAGTGGGTCTAGTGTGGCCCCTAAGATGCTGTAACTCTTACCATGCTGCTGGTCGCTGGACCACACTTGAATTGGTGAGGTTGTTCACTGCCCGTCCTGTCCTAATATTTAGGGACAGGCAGAAGCAGACCCAGGAAGCCATCGATTGAATCTGGCTACTTTTTCCTCAGATTTTTAGCCTTGCGGTTTAAGAAAGCTACCTAGAAAATGTATTCTCACCTTATTCAAAGCCTACGTTCAAGAGAGGTAGCTGGTTTAATATGTTCAGGTGTTGGGGTGGAACCCACATCACTTGTGACTTAGAAGGAATTGCGGGCCTTTTTTTAGGTAAGAATTCCCACTCGGTTACTTCATTCATACAATTAAAATATTCATTCATCATGTACTAACTGTGTAATGAAAACCCTGCGTAGCTCTGAGTGACTTTTGGTTTGATTATCTTTAATTTGCCTGCGGCCCGTCTCCAGCCATGCTGCATATAGTTTTAAGCCAGTAAAAACTATTTCAGGGCAATAGAAACACTGATACCATTCTGGTTCTTGTTTATACTTGACGCTGAACTATCTTTTTATACCTTCTTTTTTTTTTTTTTTTTTTTTTTTTTTTTAATTTATTTTTGGGACAGAGAGAGACAGAGCATGAACGGGGGAGGGGCAGAGAGAGAGGGAGACACAGAATCGGAAACAGGCTCCAGGCTCCGAGCCATCAGCCCAGAGCCTGACGCGGGGCTCGAACTCACGGACCGCGAGATCGTGACCTGGCTGAAGTCGGACGCTTAACCGACTGCGCCACCCAGGCGCCCCTACCTTCTTTTTAATAATTTTTAAAATTTATTTACTTACTCTGAGCTAGAGAGCACAAGTGAGGAAGGGGCAGACAGAGAGAGGGAGACTGGATCCCAAACAGGCTCTGCCCTGTCAGCACAGAGCCTGATGCAAGGCTCAAACCCACGAACCATGAGAGATCATGACCTGAGCCGAAACCAAAAGTTGGATGCTTAGCCAACTGAGCCACCCAGGCTTCTGTACCTGTGCCTTCTTTTTAATTGGAGTACGGCTGTTATAAACAGTAAAGCTTGCACATTTATATCGGTTTTATGTTAGTATATGATCTCTAGTTTTGTGTGGATTGCATCTGGAATAAGTCACTTATTGCCTGCTGTTTGGGCTTGTTTAAATAAAGAATAGCTGACCACTGTTACTCAGATACAGAGTCCCTTTTTTTCCCCATAATTTTTTTTTTTAATGCTTATTTTTGAGAGAGGGAGAGACAGAATCCAAAGCAGGTGCCAGGCTCTGAGCTGTCAGCACAGAGCCCGACGTGGGGCTCGAACTCACAGACAGTGAGATCGTGACTTGAGCCGAAGTCGGACGCTCAACCGACTGAGCCACCCAGGCGCCCCTCACCCGTAGTTGTTTTTGTTTTTTTTTTTTTTTTAAGGGCTAACTAATGACTAGACTTCTGAGTCACTTTATTCGAAAGACATGGCTTTTGCACCACAGTCAGATACCAGCAGCAGGCTGTGCCTGCCGCCCCAGCTGTGTTTTCTTCTCCGTCCCTGTGTGGAAGGTGGGTGAGGCCCTGCTGAGGCAACGAAATTCCTAAGTGGCCTTTTTGTAATTTATCTCCCTGGAGATTCTTGGCTGCCTGCAGAGTCCCAGAAGACCTTCAGGGGGCCGGTAAAATGATGATCCGTGTGAGCATTTGACATTCCACCTCACGAGGGTTGTATGTATTTCTGTTCTGTGCTTTTAAAAGTAGGAGGTAGAGTTGGGTGCCCCTGTCCTTTTCCTCTTGAAACGTTCATCTCCTTGCCTCCAGAAGAAGTACCACGTGTCCAGAGGAGAGCCTGGGTGCTCAGGAGTGAGCTCTAGGCTCGACTGGGCCGGGCTTGGCGGCCGCAAACCAGGTTCCTGGAGGGAGTTGGAGGGGGAGGAGGTTGAGAAAACCCCCGAGGCCTGGCCCATCGCATTCCGGCTTTGAGCCCGGAGCTGTGCAGTCAGCACGTCCCAGCCTGTGGCTCTGTCTCTCATCTTCAGCAGATCTGGAGGCCTTTCCCCCGACGAGGACATACCTGCGAAACAGCCCCCCCCCCCCACGACCCCAGAGCCCCCGCGTACGATTTCTTCCATTCCCCTGCCAGGAATGCTGCGGTCTGCGCTCAGTGTCCCCACTTGCTCACCCCCACATTCACCCTGTAACCCTCTGCTGCCCATCCCCCTCCCCCACCACTCCTCAGGGACCCCTTTTGCCACAGCCAGCGCTCATTCCCCGGCCCGCTCTCCTCTGACACCGGTACTTCTGTCTCCGTGACATGCGGCCCAGCTTCCGTGGCAGAGGCATCTCCTGGCTGGTCTCCT
Organism: Neofelis nebulosa; assembly: GCF_028018385.1. Classification (NCBI taxonomy): domain Eukaryota; kingdom Metazoa; phylum Chordata; class Mammalia; order Carnivora; family Felidae; genus Neofelis; species Neofelis nebulosa. Next base: position 128,845,633 of record NC_080789.1, read on the forward strand.
GCCTGGGCTGCCCTTCCTCAGTCCCCATCGGGTCTCCCCTTTCCTCCTCTTCCTCTTGAGAGAAAGCTGTGACCTCGGGCTCCAGCCCTGAACCCCTCAGAGCATCTGCTCCACACTGGGGCCCATTTCCAGCTGTCAGCTGATGGACCCCCAGATCTCCCCCGACCGCCCCCAGGGCAGTCCTCCCCGCTTCCCCCTGAGCACCACCTGGGCTTTACTGGCCAGGGGTCTTCATTCATGGTTGTCCAACATGCTCGCTGTGCTGCACCTTCGGACCCACCCACCCCCACCCCCCTTGCCCGAGGGCTTTGTACTGACTCATCTTTTCTCTTCCTAAAGCCTCAGGCATCCTCCCCTTCAGGAGCCATCTCTGGCTCCCCCTTTCCCTTCCCAAGTCTGTGTGCATACCTTTGCTGTTCATTCAACAAATATTTATTGAATGGCTCCGTATTCCTGGCACTGTTCTAGGTGCTGAGGGCACAGCAGAAAACCCTCCCCGCCCGGTACTGAGCAGTTGTGTGGTACACATGGGCAGTCCGTCCGTCTCTCCTTGAGGCCGGAACTGCCTCCCATCTGGTCCTCAGTGTCTTTGCTGAAAGAGCAAATCCGGTAAGGCCAGTTTTCTCCTCTTTCCACTGTGCCTTTCCTCCACCTCTGTCAGGAACGAAAACAGGAAAGAGAACTTCATAATCACAAGATGAGCCAGATAAAATTGCATCACTGTTTTCTGGTTTCTGCATCCAGTTTGTCGAATTTTCATGTGTGAGTGTGGTACAGAGTGTGAGTTGAATGCTTCCTTTGTTTGATAAATTTGCTCAGCTGCGGCCCACAACGAAAGTTTCTCTTCTGCTGTGTCCTTTGTTCGGAGCTGAAGAACCCCGTTCTTTGAAAAGTCACTGAGATGGATACTCTGCTTATATCTTATTCTAGACAGCCCCTATGCCTGGGACTACCAAAGCATTTGTTGGGAAACAAAACGCAGCGTTTTCAGATGTTTTTATCTTGTAATACCACCATCCCTTTTTCCCAAAACAAACTCACACAAATTGACTTTGGGACCATTAGCACTGGAGCTGCAGATAAACTGAGGACACCCGGTTGAGTGGCATTTCAGACACACAGTGAATAAATTTTTAGTACAAGGGTGCCCAAATCGTGCATGGAACATAATTACACTAAAAATTATTTGTTGGTCATCTGAAACTCAAGCGTAACGGGACATCCTACATTTGAGGTCACTAAATCTGGCAACCCTGACTGCCAGCAGAAGGCACTTGTCGGGATTAACCGTCTTTTAGCTCTCCTTTCAGTCATGGTGACTTTCCGAGGGACGTCGTCCTCATATTTGGTGAAGGCTCCTGCCTTTGCCGACTGCAATCGCAGCCCCACCTCTGAAGCACTTCTCAGCCCTCATTAAGCGGGAGGAACAGTGACAGGCACGTCTGTCAGCCTGGAGGTGTGGGACCAGCTGTGCCAATGTTGTTTGGTTGGGAAGGTGAGGTCACAGATGTGAACCCAGTCTTCGTTCCTCGAGGCTGCTTGCCCTCTACAGACGTGGAAACGTCCGATAGGCAAATATATTCAGTTTAGCTCAGCGATAATTTATTACGTATTGGTTTGAAAGGGAGAGAGGGAGAAACCGTGTCCTCCTCCAGGATGCTCACGGTCTTGGGAGGAACAAGCATTTCCAGTGGGGCTCAACCCTGGGTGGACGTTATAATTCCCCAGGAGCATCAGCAGGATTCACCCCAGAGACTCTAAGTTCGAAGTCTAGGGGGGCCTGAATATGGGTAGTTTTTCCAAAGCCCCCCCCTCTGATTCTGTGTCAGCCAGAGCTGAGACGTGCTGACTTTCATCTTTGTGTCTTGTCTTGAAATATTCCCCGAGTGTCAGCGTGCAGATAAGGGACAGAACCTCTGCTTATGGAGTAAACACAAGGCAGATTTAATGCTGGGCCGTGACTCTAAGGTTGGGTTTCTAAGCTGTTCACGTAATGGCCCAAATGGTCAGAAAGTCATGCGTGTGCCAAATGCATTTTAAAAATTATATATAAATAGGACTGGAGAGGGTCAGACTTGGCATCCTGGAGTCCCTCAAATCGCGGTTAAGATTTTCTGGGAGCTGTAGTCATGTTTATTGCCATTTGTCATCACCCCTCAAGACTTTTAGCAACGGGATACGGTTGCGGAACTAATTAGGAGGCACCCTGACTGGCAAAGAGTCTAAATCGGCAGCCTGGCTCCGCTGTTCTGCGTGCGACAAGCTCGTAACAGTCAGCGCTGGCATTTAATTATACTCGACTTTCCATTCATCACTTTAACCGTCCCAGGTTAACGCCACTACAGTTACATCGACACACTGCACAGAACGAAGGATTGATGATAAAAGTCTTGAGGGGTGACTCCCGGGGTAAAGTGGGCTGGTTTGGTCAGCAGACCGCCTGTGGCTTGCACCTCGCATCACTGTGTCTCCGAGTGTCCTTGAGGACCTCCTGCATCTGAATCCCAGGATGCTAGTTAAATATGCAAATCCTGGGCCCTGCCTCACAGATCAGGACCTCTGGGGGTGGGCCTGCAAATCCTGGACATAGTCCCTGTGGTCCCAATGCTGACATCACGGGGGTTAATCCGAGCAGTATTTTGAGCGTGGCAGACTCAGAAGTCAGACGGAGATAGAAGCCTTCCATTATGTTATTATTGTTGTTGTCGTTACTGTTACTGTTTATGTGGACCTCCCCCTGTTTGGGGGGGCAGCGGCATCTGACTCTTTGTGCATAAGGGTCCCTTTGCCTCTGTGATGTGCCTGAGGATCTCATGAGCATGCTCAGGAGTACAGGTATGTCCCGGGTTGTCTCCAGCTCTGTGCAGTAGCTGACAAGGTGTGCAGAGCTTGTCTTTCTGAAAGCCATGTTGCCATGGTATCACCTTCCCCCCTTGATTCTTTCTTCCTGTTGCTTTGAAGGCAGATCGATTTTTTTTTTTTTTTTTTTTACTATGAGCAGAGTCTTCCCATTTAACTCACAAGTAATTACATGTATCTTATCATAGATCTTCATTAATGTACAGTGGAGCTAAATATAGGATAGTGGGTGTTACCAGCAATTGGGAAAAAACTAAGGAAACTATTAAATAAAGTTTTCAAAATGTGCCTTGTGAAGCCTCTTTTTGCTAATGTGGGTTTTGTACTGATTTGGAGAATGGCTTCTAAGTGTAGCCTTCGGTCTGCTGAAAACAGAACGTGTTATACTCATCAGTCACCTGGACCAGTGGTTCTCAAGTAGGACTTTCTGTGAGCCAAGCAGAGGTGTCTTAATACCCAAAATGGAACATTTGGGGCTTTTTCCAGGTTGCACTAGAAAATATTATAGTTGAAAATGTTTCTAGTCCGTGCTGTTTATCTCAGTGAGAGAACCTTTGATAAGATGAGCCCTCCCTTACCCTGAATTATAAACTTACTTCAGGTTTGATGTACCTACGACTCTGTGCAGATTCCACTCCCACACCTAGATGTTCTGCCACCTGCGGAGTTCGTCACCCACTGGCATAAGCAAATTTAAAAGCATTAGGCTCGGGGCACCTGGGTGGCTCAGTCAGTTGAGCATCCCACTTCGGCTCAGGCCATGATCTCACGGTTCGTGAGTTCGAGCCCCATGTTGGGCTCTGTGCTGAAAGCATGGAGCCTGGAGCCTGTTTCGGATTCTGTGTCTCCCTCTCTCTCTGCCTCTCCCCTGCTCCCTCTCTCCCTCTCCCCCCGCCCCTCAAAAATAAACAAACATTAAAAAATTTATAAAAAAAAAAAAGAAAGAAAATACTGATAAATGATTACAAATTAGATCCACCCTCCCCCCTTCCCCATCTCAGAGTCTTGCTTGTTTTTCTGGCCCCATATCAGCTGTCATCTCCTCATATGACTTCTCTGTAGGGTCCCTTAGCACTTTGTGCAACCTCCATTACATCACCTGCTGGGTTTCATACATAATGTGCCCCTCGCTGCTCAGTTCCCACTATCTATATATACTCACTATCAAGACCTGCAGAATTGTTTCTCCTAAATTCATGGTCTTGAGTGAAAGCCCAGGTACCGTGTACCCCACCGTGTACACAAGTCTGTGCAAGAGGCTATAGGGTGGGCTGTAGGTCCCAGCCATTCTCCTGATAGGATGCCGACTCAGGGTGTTTACGAGCATCGTGCCTGGAGTTTGCCAGTTGCTTGACTGTGGGAGCTGAGGACAAAGGCCAGGATGGGCACTGACATGGGCAGCAGGGCTTCTGGCATATGGTGGGTTCAGCGTTTACAGTGTGGTTGCTCAGACAGAGTCCAGAGTTCTGCAGCATGTAGGACTCTGTAATTTTACTGTGGCAGAAAGTTCACTGTTGTGGGCCATCAGTCTGGTGTGTGACGGGAGTCTGGTCGGCGTGAGGGAGGCCAGCAGCTCTGTGCGCACAGCGGCCTGTCCTCCCCAGCCTTTGCACATGCACAAATACAACAAAATCCCTTCCTGCCTCTTCCTTTTATTTTTTTTTTAATGTTTATTTTTGAGAGAGAGAGAGAGAGTGTGTGAGTGGGGGAAGAACAGAGATAGAGGGAGACACAGAATCTGAAGCAGGCTTCAGGCTCTGAGCTGTCAGCACAGAGCCCGATGTGGGGCTTAAACTTATGAACTGTGAGATCCTGACATGAGCCAAAGTCTGAGGTTCAACTGACTGAGCCACCCAGACGCGCTCCTGCCTCTTCCTAAAAATTAACTCTTGAGTATCCAGGAGTCCATACTGCTAGGAACAAATGAATGAACGATTGAATGAGTGAGCAAGCGAGCAAGTGAGTGGAGGAGACACATCCCTTATACAGAAGAACCGAAATAAGTGAGGTCACTCTTCTGCTGTCAAGGTCACAAAACCTCCAGCCCCTCACGTATGAGTTGTGGAAAGGAGAAAGTAATTCTACGATTACTTGTTTCATTAGGAGGAACTGAACAAACAGGCAGGTGACAAAGGTCAACATCAATAGCTGTGTTGATAGTACCCTTGATGTGACAAGAATGACACTTTCCTTCTGGGGTCTTCCTCCTTACACCCTTAATCCCAGTCTAACCGTGAGAAAACACTTCACAAACCCAAACTGGGGGCATTCTACAAAATACCCAGCAGTACCGTCAAAACTGTGCCCAGGTCATCAAGAACTAGGAATGTCTGAGACACTGTCACAGCCAAGAGGAGCCTAAGGAAATATGACAACTAGATGTGATGCGACTCCCTGGATGAGGGCCTGGATCGGGAAAGGGACATTAGGGGGCAACTAAAGAATCTGAATAAAGGAGGAGCTTCGGTTAATGACCGCGTGTCAGCATTGGTTCATTAATTATAACAAATGTACCAGATTTTGCTACAAGATGCTGGGTAAAAGCTATATGGGAACTATCTCTACTGTCTTTGCAATTTTTCCGTAAATCTAAAACTGTTCTAAAATCACATATGTCTTAAAAAAATAAAATAATCCCCAAGGAGGAAGGTAACCGTTGGTGCTGGAGATAGAAGTAAGGTGGTTTTAGAAGGTGATGCCTATTAGCTGAAAATACAAGTTTTATGGGAGAAAATATATGCCATATACCATAATCGAATTTAGGGACCCCTAATACTAGCAGAATATATTCGTCACAGATGTCCTCGATCTCTTTTACTTTGATTTCAGGGAAAATGTATATAAAATATTGGGTTACTATCGTGAATTTATTGTTTTATGGGCATCAACAAGCAACAGAGGCAAAAGCAGAACCATAATGAATGACTTTGCTAATTGCTATTTCCTTTATTAGTTGGCATTCATTTTTCAGTCTGACATCATATCAGAAGTATTGTTTATTTTTATACGTATTGGGAAAGAGCATGCAAAATAGTGACTGTTCTCCCCAGCAGTTCCAGGTCTGAATCGGAACAAGATGAAATTTGGCTGGTGGTGGGAAGGGTACCTACCAGTTTTAGGATTACAGAACTATTAGCATTTCCCCTGTACAAAATCTATTTTTTGCATATGGGAGATCCAGGCATGAGCACTTAGTTCCTATAGCTCTTTATTTTTTTATTTTTTTTAATGTTTTACTTATTCTTGGGAGAGAGAGAGAAACAGAGCATGAGCGAGGGGAGGGGCAGAGAGAGAGAGGGGGACACAGAATCCGAAGCAGACTTCAGGCTCTGAGCTATGCAGGGCTCGAACTCACGAGCCATGAGATCATGCCCTGAGCCGAAGTCAGACGCTCAACCGACTGAGCCAGCCAGGGGCCCCTCTATAGCTCTTAAGTTTTCACGATCAGGTCACACTCATCTGAATCAGACCTCAGAGTTAATTGCAAAATGAGTGTTTCCATGAAGACGTTTAATTGGACTTTTTATATAGTCCGCCTGCTAAAAAAAAAAAAAAAAAAGCATGTTGTCTTTTAAGTAGAAGTTTATTTAAAACCATGATAAGTGAGCCATAACAATCTTGAAAGAGGGTTTTTCTTCCCCTCTTTTCCAAAGGCCTTCAGTGTATTTACACTAAAGATACTCCGTGAATACCTTGTTCAGATCCCAGAGGATTCAGTGGTATGAACTATAGTTTAAGAACACTTTGTACTCACTTCAGGAGCACATATACTAAAATTGGAACGATACAGAGAAGATTAGCATGGCCCCTGCACCAGGATGATACACAAATTTGTGAAGTGTTCCATATTGTGGGGCGCCTGGGTGGCTTGGCTGAGCATCTGATTTCAGCTCAGGCCATGATCTCACGCTTTGTGAGTTCGAGCCCCGAGTGGGGTTCTGTGCTGACAGCTCACAGCCTGGAGCCTGTTTTGAATTCTGTGTCTCCCTCTCTCTCTCTGCCACTCTCCCACTCTCTCTCTCTGTCTCTCTCTCCTTCAAAAATAAACACTAAAAAAAAAAAAAAACAAAAAAAGAACATCAGACAAGTTTCAGGTTTAGTATGAGGCTACAGGTAAAATATCATTTGCTTACATTTTTTCCCTTAAGAATTCATCTTCCAAGAATTTCTGCTGTGGCTCCTTGACACACAGACCTGAATGTTTCTGTATAGAGATTTCATCAAGTAGTCTCCCTGAGGGAAATAGAGTTTATCAGGTAACTCTGGGTTCTAGTGAAAGGTGACAATGTATTAGTTTATTAATAAATCAGTGTTTATTGATAATTTATTAATAGCCCACACTTCACTGTGTCAAGCATACTTCATGTAACTTTTCTCTCTAAACACTAATAAAAGTCTACACTGCCCCTCTTTTTGCTGGCAGAACCCTGGTTTTGTTCAGGTGTCAGAGTACGTGGGCTCATCCTCAGGGCTGGGGTCACCCTAGTGCAGGACCCCGTTCTGGGGTGTGAAAGCATGTCCCTGTCTGCTTTTGCTTCCTGATAAGTGGAAGGCACCGGGGGGAGAGGGAACCCTGTGGCCCGTTTCCTTCTTTTCTACTTGGACACTGTTGTGACAGCCCGTGCTCCAGTGATGACACTTTTGACTAGGAAGTGACAAAAAGCCAACCCGCTGAGGGTTGAACCTCTGGAAGAAACCCCAGTTTTGGACAACACTGCTGAGCAGCTAAGCCCGGCCGGCCCCTGCTGCCTCCAGACTTCCTGTTCTTTGGGAAATGTAAACCCCTGCTTGTTTAAGCCACCACTAGCCTAGTGTTCCAGTGTTCGCAGCCAAAAGCCTCCTTAACTGATGCTGCTGTCTTATCCCAGTTCTACATGTGAAAAAGGGAAGACTTCCCCAGGTAGGAACCCCTTTCTTGGGATTGCATGACTCCAAGTGGCAGAACTGGGTCTTGAACACAGATCTGGTCCCCAAACCCTTGGACTTAACCATGAATGGGTGCCTTTCCTCCAAGACAGGGCTTTGAAACTTTCTCAGAGATAGGTGTACCTGGAGCAAACCTGATCATAAATGAAGCTGTTTCCAAAGTGTTTGTGTCTGCCTCCCTTTTCTTTTCTTTTTTAATTTTTTAAATGTTTGTTTATTTTTGAGAGAGAGAGAGAGAGACACACACACAGAGTGGGGGAGAGGCAGAGATTGAGGGAGACAGAATCTGAAGCAGGCTACAGGCTTGAGCTGTCAGCACAGAGCCCGCAGGGCTCGAACCCAGGAACCGTGAGATCGTGACCTGAGCTGAAGTCGGAGGCTTAAGCAACTGAGCCACTCAGGCTCCCCTACTGCCTTCCTTTTCTTATAAAACCACCAATCCTATTGGAATAGGACCCCACCCTTAGGACCTCATTGAACCTTAATCACCTTTTAAAGTCCCTAACTCAAAACTACAGTCACGTTGGAGGTTAGGGCTTCAACATAAGAAGGTGTGGATGACACAGATCAGTCTATAGCACACAGCCATACGGTTTCTCTCTTTGGAGAAACCAAAGCTTCGAGAAGTCTCGCCAAGCCCACTGCTGGCAGGTTGTCTCTGAATCTAACACTTTGAAACCCAGCTGTAGTCCTGGCACCCGGACCTAGACCTGTGGAGCACCCCTCCTCAGATTGTTCAGCATTGATTTGAGAACCCCAGGATTTCAGAGCTCAGGGTAGCTAGCTGAGGGTTTGAAAGCATTATCTTCTTAAAGAAAAGTCAGAATTGGGGGGCTTTTATTTCCAGCATTAATTTCCCACCTGGCCCATGGGTGTTGGGCATAGACCTTTAGAGCAGTCGGTCTCAGCTCGTCCCTGGGGAAGACAACATGGTCCAGTCAGACAGAACCACCACCAGAGCTCAAGTGCATTGTCAGAGTGGGAAAGTAGATGCGGTCCGGTCAGTCTCCACCATGTTTAGAAAATTTAGTACTGGACAGTGACCCCTAAATCCTTGAATCTGAGAGCCTGTTTCCTATCAAAATGGTTTATAGCCCCCCCCCCCCACACACACACACACCCAAGCATTACACAGTATCATTCGGTAGAGAAAATATGTTGGTTATGTGAGTGTCCTAACCATTCACATTTAATCCCATTTTAGTACCTGAGACCCTTTTTCTATAGGGCTGAAAATAACAGCAGGGAACATACAGGATTTCCTTGATTCTGCCCAGACACTACCATATCATAGGCCCACACTGATTATCAAACACATCCCCGTTTACGAAATATTAAGTGGAGCAGTAAAGCTACACCTTAAAATCAAAGAATACATTGGGCGCAAGTTTTTTTGGTCCACAGAGAATGTCTCTGCACATAGCTGTGCACTCTTGAGAACTCCACGTTACCTGCCCCACAACCCCAACACTGGCCACTGCTGATTTTCAAGTATCAGGTCAAAAGCTTTTCCCTCTTGCATGTGGAAGGCAGATCTATTTCGTGGATAAAACTGCCCTATTTGGTGCTCCTTTTCCTTTCTTATTTTGGTGTGTGTGTGTGTGTCTGTCCTTCTGGGTATTGCTCAGCCCAGCCTTGCCTCAGGAGGGATATAGAGAAAAACCAGTGACCCCAGTCAACCTGGGTGACAGATGGTGGCCTTGAACCCTGTAGGCTTCCCTCTCTCTCAGCTCCGTTTTTGAGGGTACTGTGCTCTGAATAACATCCTTTTCTTTTTTTTTTTTTTTTAATTTTTTTTTTCAACATTTTTAATTTATTTTTGGGACAGAGAGAGACAGAGCATGAACGGGGGAGGGGCAGAGAGAGAGGGAGACACAGAATCGGAAACAGGCTCCAGGCTCCGAGCCATCAGCCCAGAGCCCGACGCGGGGCTCGAACTCACGGACCGTGAGATCGTGACCTGGCTGAAGTCAGACGCTTAACCGACTGCGCCACCCAGGCGCCCCTGAATAACATCCTTTTCATTACTGCTCCCTCCTCCCTGAGAATACTGCATTGTCGACTCAGGTATAAATGACAGATTTCACAGTGGTCACTCAGAAGGACCTCTGACACCAGATGCTGTATTAAGTCCCCAGTTGTTGAGTAAGAATCTAAGGACACTGGCAGAGAATGAAAGAATTTCTCTGTATTACAAGTCGAGGTAAATAATAGAAGGTTAAATGAGTCAGAAACTTGAGTCTAGTAGAAGATAAAAATGAACCTAACCTTGATTACCAATCTTAGGAATTTATTCCCACTTTCTCACTCACTTTTTAGTCTGTATCAGAGGGAAAGAAAGCAATACATCTCCATGTACATGCTTTTACGCCACCTTGATGGAAACAAAGATAAAAGTATTGTACTCTCAAGTTGTGATTCAAACAAGTTTAGCATTTTATGTTTCAAATCTCAACATTAGTGCTATATAGGTATATATACATCTTGTAAATGTTAAATGGCTTTTAAAATTTAATTATCTCCTTTGGCCCAAGTTTTGTTTTCCTTCTGTTTGAAAACCCTGATGAGGTACTTTAAGATCATGATTTTTGGTTTTTTGGCAACCAAAAAAAAAAAAAAAAAACCCTTTCCATTAAGCAAATAGATTTCTTACTGCAGCATTTTTTTAATGTAAGTTTATTCTCTTAAAAATTTTTTTCTTTTTCCCTTTTGAGCCCCTTCACCCATTTCTCCCATCCCACCCCTGCTGCCTCCTGAAGTTACCAATCTCTTCTCAGTATGTATGAGCTTGTTTTGTTTGGCCTTTTTGTTTTCATTTTTATTTTTTTAATTTTTAATGTTTAGTTTTCTTGAGAGAGACAGAAACAGAGAGTGAACAGGGGAGGGGCAGAGAGAGAGGGAGACACAGAATCTGAAGCAGGCTCCAGGCTCCGAGCTGTCAGCACAGAGCCCAATGCAGGGCTCGAACCCACGAACCGCAAGATCATGACCTGAGCCAAAATGGGACGCTCAGCTGACTGAGCCACCCAGGTGCCCCTGTTTGTTTATATTTTAGATGCCATGTATAAAAGAGATCATGTGGTATTTGTCTTTCTCTGTCTGACTTATTTCATTTAGCATTATACTCTCAAGGTCCATCCATGTTGCAGATGGCAAGATTTCATTCTTTTTCGTGGCTGAGTAATATTCTCCTGTGTGTATGTGTGCACACGTGTACGTGTCTTGAATGTTCTATAAATGCATTGCGGCATTTTGTTAAATTTAGTGAGCTGTTCCAACAGAGTATAAATGAAAGTAAGGTTACTTGCTGTGGTAGTAAACCACCAAATGTTTCATAGATTGAACTTTTTGTAAATCAGTTATTTAAGGTTTAAGAGATGCCAGCCCCAATCTTCTGATTCCTAGAGCAGCCTTGATGCCAGGAGTATTTATCAGCAGTAAGTGGCGAGCCAGGAGGTGATCGTGTCTCCTCTTTGATCACAAGACCAACTTCTAAAATCCAAGGTCAGAGGACATTTTCCATTTTTCTAGAGCTCTATTTCTCACTAAAAAGAGGAGGGGCTGCCGAAGAACCTTATTGCTGTTAAACCACTCCTCAAAAAGGTTCTGTAAAGAGAAACCTTAGTTTCACTGAAGCCAGAATAACAGAGTTGTAACATCTGGGTGAGTTCGTCTGTAGTGCCACGTTTAGGATTGGGAACACAAAGTAAAATCAGGAGCTATAGGTCTGGGAGGAGGAATTCTGTGGGACAAGGTCTTTGAATGTTCCAGAGGCACATCTGAAAACTGGGCTAGTGAATCTGGTAGGAAGGCTGATGCTGACACCTTGAATGTTGAAATGGATCCCCAGGGAGCAGGGAAACAGTGACCAGGAGGTTGAGAAGCTATAGGGGAGAGAGTTTTAAAAGCATGAGTGGCCCCTGATCCCAGATCCCAGGAGCAGAGAGCCCCAGAGTGACACTGAATGGACAGATGTCCCCAGGACCCAAGTGTGGGGTTAGGGGCGGTAAGAAGAGCAGCTGGGGGCTGCTGGGAGCAACGTTAGATGGTGACACGCAGCCTATCTCGTGGCATCAGTGACGATAAAGTGAAAGGTGCTGTATGTGCATGAGCTCTGTGCTCAGCTCTGTGCTGGGGGTGTTGAGCAAGGTGGGGGGGGGGTGTCGATCAGCTTGTTAGGACACCCCTTAATAGATCCTGTTCACTTTTTCTTACCGTAAGCGCCCCAAGATCGCAAAGTGATTCCAAACTGTTCCTTCCTACCTAGACCCAGACCCAGGCAAATTAGCTGAAATTCATTGCTCTAAGCTGATCTGTTCCTCAGATGAACTTTGAGACTTGTGAAGGAGATCAGGAGGAGGGAACAGATGGTGTCAGATCGTAGAGGATAAGCGAATGGAGCAGCTGGAATGCTCTGGACCTTCTGCAAGCCTGGGCCCTGAGTCCCTGGGACTTGATTTGTGTTCGAAAGCCTACATCTATGAGTTTGTTAATGACGCTAGTTATTTCAGGTTGGTAAGTCCTGTCTAGCTCTTGAAGATGTTGTACTTGAATCACCACTGCCACGCGGTAAGATTGGAAAACCATTTACGTATATATCATGCAAAAGAGAGCCTTGCACAAGCAGCCCTCGTATCAGAATCTGCCCTTCTGTGGAAGAATGTGGCCCTATCTCTGCTGGAGGCAAACTGGCATTGGGAAGTATAAAAACTCTCTGGCTTAAAAGAGAGGAGGAGTAAAAGAGGAACTGCTGGGCATCACTGACTTTGAGGAAATTCCAGGTAAACTAAATATTATTTCTCATGCCCTAGAAAGGAAAATACCAGATCGATGCTTGGTTATGTCTCTAAGAAGTTGAGTTTAAAATACAAATGCCTCGGGGCGCCTGGGTGGCTCAGTCAGTCGGGCGTCCGACTTCGGCTCAGGTCACGATCTCGCGGTCCGTGAGTTCGAGCCCCGCGTCGGGCTCTGGGCTGATGGCTCAGAGCCTGGAGCCCGCTTCTGATTCTGTGTCTCCCTCTCTCTCTGCCCCTCCCCCGTTCATGCTCTGTCTCTCTCTGTCTCAAAAATAAATAAACGTTAAAAAAAATTTTTTTAATACAAATGCCTCTAAATGGTAGTACTAGTTTTTAAGTTTTCTGGATAATTACACTTGAGTTCTTAAGTCTTAATTGTGTTTTTTAAAAATATAAAATCAGTGCTGTTTTCAGCGCATAGGAGCATATATTTGGTTTTTGCGCATGGGATATTCCCAGTAATTTCCAACCAAAGCTTTGTGCCCGAAGTGGGTAAGACATGGCTATAGAAGCTGGGAGTGTGGTGGAGTGTGTTTCTAGAACTAACTTAAAATATTTAGGGGCGCCTGGGTGGCTCAGTTGGTTAAGACTCGGACTTTGGCTCAGGTCATGATTTTGCAACTCATGAGTTCAAGCCCTACATACGGCTCTCTGCTGTCAGCTCTGAGCCCACTTCAGATCCTCTGTCACCCTCTCTGCCTGTCCCCCACTCGAGCATGCTGGAAATAAACAAAATAAACATTAAGAAAAAATTTTTTAATTAAAAAAATATATTAAGATGTTGGTCATTCCATTCTTAGATTGTCCTTTTCTCTTATACAATGTACAAAGATTTCTCTGGTGTCTGCCTGCTCACTGTGATAGGCAGAAGATCCTTGTAGAACCGGGAAGGACAGGGTGATAGATATGGTGGAAAGTCCTTTGGAGTTGAGTTAGAAGACCAGAATCTTCCATCTCCTGGCTTTTTATTCCTGTGAACTTGAGGAACGTGCTCAACTTTTGCAGACCTCAGTTCCCTCACTTGCAGCACAGGGCTGACCACACCTCCCGGGCACCTGGGATGGTGCCACGTTCCATTGAGATCATGCGTGTGCGAGCATGCTATAGAGGCTTCTCATGCCAACACGGTTCTTCTTAATGAGTGCTTCTGGGACAGTGGTGGAGAAGGTTCATAAAAGACTGCCTGTGGGTGGCATTCACATGCGTGCCAGAAGGAATTTACTAAAAAGCTTTTGATTGGTAGCCTGCTTTTGTTTACTGTTTAGGGTGATCTGATTAATAATGGCTGAAAGAAGTCTTCGTGCTAATCTGTGGAATCTGAATATCTGTCGCGTCTCTTCCCTTCACTATATACATAGACGCCTTTCTCCTTTTTCCTCTTTCATTCCCTTTTGCCCTTCCGTAGCTCTTGAAGATGGTTTTGCATAACTGTAAAAGTATTAGGGAATCGTGATCTTGACAATATAGTGAAATAATTCAGTCCGGAATAGACCGAAGCTTATTGTTGATATCAGCTGTCTCGGAGGAGGAAAATATTCACCAAGCAAATTAAACCACTCGTCAGTGTTCAGCCACCTGCGGTGCTGTCCTATGCAGTAAAGAAAATGCTTTTCTTAAATGCCTCCTGCAACAGGACTTCTTCAGGTTACAAGTAAAAAGAAACGCAACTCAAGGGCGCCTGGGTGGCTCAGTCGATTAAGCGTTCAACTTTGGCTTAGGTCATGATCTCCGGGTTCGTGAGTTCAAGCCCCGCATGGGGCTTTGTGCTGTCAGCATGGAGCCCACTTTGGATCCTCTGTCCTCCTCTCTCTCTGCCCCTCCTCTGCTTGTTCTCTCTCTTTCTCTCTCCCTCCCTCCCTCCCTCTCTCAAAAATAAATAAACATTAAAAAGAAAGAAGCACAACTTAAGGCTGGCTTCAGCAATGAACGGAGGATCAGTTTATGAAACTAGAAAACCGAAAGGCACCGTGCTGGGGCCGCCAGATACTGATCTGGCTTAGCAATGCCGCTGAACGTCCTGGTTTCTTTTCTCCACCTGCTTTGCTTTTCTTGGTGTCAACCTGATTCTCAGGATCTCCCCTTGGGATCCTGCATGTGGCTTCTGGTGGGTCATAGCACTATCTGCACCACTGTCCCCAGCGCCAGAAGAAGCTCTGTCATTCGTGCTTACTGCTTCTGCTCAGGTCATGTGCCCAGGACAGAAATCGTGGGGGAGGAGAAGGGAAATGGGCTCTGCCAGTTGCCATAATCCGGATCATGGGTCTCAGCCCTGGAGCCAAATAGAATCTCCACAGGATGTTGGGGACTCCCCATCAACAGAGGTGTCCCTGCATTCCTTACCTATTCATTACGGATAGTTGGTCAGGATTCCTGTTGATAAACTCTTCATTATTAGTTCAAGTTAGTATATGTATTTTAAACTTGGAAATGAGTGTCTGTAAAAAATACACGTGTGCACACACACACACACACACACACACATACACACTGCACTTGGTTTTTTACATTGCTCTGTGCCCTCTAACCAGATTGTCAGCCTTTCTGCCCACGTCATGCTCAAGGGTTTCCTTTCACCTGCGGTTGTAGCAGAATCTGGGCCACGGCCACAACCACGGGGACTTGCTGCTGCCGTGGCTTTGCCAGGGCTTCCTATTTATTGTATGACCAAGGATGGATTACTTAACCTCTGAGCCACAGGTTCTTTGTGAATTTTGTCCTCTTTACAAGGTTGTTTTGAATATTTTCTGAGCTGCAAGGACATGTGGTTTCTGATCTCCACCCTGATAAGTCAGAGGCCAAGTGCACTTCTGCCCTGGGGATGTCAGCTTCGGTAGATGCTAGAACCGCATATGGAGACTCTTGCCAAGGCCTGAGCTGTTTGAACAGCAGGTTGCCAAATCCCTGGGGCTGGGTAGGGATTGGAGACAAAAATCGGTGAGGAAATCAAGGCAGCCAATGAAGGAAGAGTGATCACCTCGACCCAGCAGAGGCAGCCAGACTCCTATACTGCCACAGCCCAAGAAGACTGGAGCTCAGACTAATTCTGATCCAGGAGCGGGTGGGGTGTGAAGAGGGGCAGCTCCAGCCGTTCTCACGGGGTATCGCCGTTCCCATACTTAGAGCGTTACACTTCAGGGCACCTGCCTACTCCTGTTCAGAATATCCCAGTTTCTGATGAAAACCAATACGGTAAAACCTTGGTTTGCGAGCATAATTCGTTCCGGAAACAGGTTTGTAATCCAAAGCACTCATATATCAAAGCGATTTTCCCCGTAAAAAGTAATAGAAACTCAGATGATTCATTCCACAACCCAAAAACATTCACATAAAAGTGATTACAGTACTGTACTATAATACAAAATCATAAAGAAAATACAAAATATAAAGAAAAATCAACAACCTGCACTTACCTTTGAAAACCTTCATGGCTGTTGTGAGGGAGACAAGAGAGCAGAGGGTTATTGTGTAGGACAACTTTCACTATCACTAACGGAATCACTGCTGTCTACTAGCTCAACGGAATCTTTTTCTTTTCGCGCAACTTTAACAAGGAACCTGTCCAATGACACTTGCTTTTGCCTCCTTTTGAAGATTTCGTGGAAACGTTACATTGCGTTGTCATTAAACAGATTCATCGTTTGTGCTGCTAGAACCTCATTCGGGTGATGCTTTTCTACAAAATTTGCACCGTTTCCCACGTTTTACACCTCTCCCTAATCTCATTTGAAGCGAGGGATTCCTCCATCTTTTGTCCTCCTCCTCTGCAGAGGAGATACAGATGTAGACTTCTTATAAAACCTTGAAATTTCGGCCACTCGCATCCCTCGATCATGCTTCTCGATTTCCTTCTTAACTTCCACCATAATCATCTCCTTCTTCTTAGCGCCTTTCTTTTCAACCTTTTTCTGCATGGGGGCCATTGTATATGCTCGCACGGATGTTGACTACAGTACTAATAAACTTGTCATATACCATATTTAATGTAACTGGCAATAAGGCAGCACAGGAAAGGGTGTATATCTGCAGGCAGCCTGACCTAGAATGAAGCAAAGCATTCCTAAGCCTCCTCTTGTATAGAAAAGCAAAGGACTGTCCCTTGGTGCTTTGGAGTGACAAAAAACACACTACTGCCAGTTGTGGGCGCCTTCCGACGTTCTGAAAAATCACTGATTTCTGCCAGACACTGTGGCCTGAGACGGAGCATCCAAGCATGGGAGACAATCACCCACAATCCTGCAGTGAGAGAGAGAGAGAGAACCATTGGCTCATTGTGACCATGTGACATCTAGCGTCATGTACTACTCATATTGCAAGACATCGCTCGTTTATCAAGTTAAAATTTATTAGAAATGTCTGCTTGTCTTGTGGAACACTCGCAGAACAAGTTAATCACCGTCAAAGGTTTTACTGTAACGTAAAATTTCTTTTTAAAAAGATTTTTTCTTATAGGTTATGAAAGTACTGGTAGATGTAAGCAACGAGACAAGTTTCCCTACTGAGAAAGATAGAATGTCCGATTAAGTAATCTTTGCTATCCTCGTAGAAATAATAATAGTAGCTAAGAGCTGGTAAGCACTCAGCACATGGCAGGCCCTGTTCTAAGCATTGTGTGTGCATGGACTTGATATTCCCCTAACACCTGTGAGGTAAGTGGTCTGGGACAGATAGGTAGCGGCCTCCCGGCTATTTAGCTAGCAAGGAGCAAAGCTGGGAACTAAACCCATCTCTTCTGGTTCCAGAGTCTTTGACCAGCACCCCACACCACTTCCTAGTGATTTGATCTCCGTTAATTTTGTGTTTCAGGGGAACGCTTCATCTGAAATTTAGAGCTCATATCGATTTTTGATGGGTACTCAAGGGAAGAGGGAGACAGTTAATCATTTCGAATACATTGTTGCCACATTTTAGTGGTGAAAAACCACCAGGTGTGGCTGTGTCCTCCTGCCCCCAAAAAACCAAGAAGAGCTAGAAGCTGTCACTCCCACCAGAGGTAGCCATGTGAGACTTATTTTTAATTACTCACTGAGCCTATTTCAACAAACCAACTGTGAACACAGTAGTGGGTTACAGGAGAGGCAGGGGGGAAGACACAGGACTCCAGTCGATATATACAAGGTTGTTCACAGAACATAAAATAGAAGAATCTCAACTTTTGCAACTGATAAATCAGAGGACACTTAGAGTGAAAGGCGATTCTTTCTTTTACTGAACAGTTCATCGTAGATTTCCTCATCCTGGGTGTCCTCCGAGTGCTTACAGGGAGGATGTGACGTGGATGTACTTCATCTGCATGAGGTTGAAAACAGAAACATAGTTTATAAGTAGGAGTCTGAGGTAATAATGGTTTAAAACTGAATATGAGAAGAGAGAATGATGGGATTGTCCAAGCAATTTCTCTTTACCTTTTAGGACTCATCTTCAAGTGGGTCAGAGTAAAACAGCACTTACCCTCGGTCGTCACATGCCGCATCCGCCCCTGCTGTTCCCCCAGAGGTGGCATTTTGGCCCAGTCAGGAGGGAAGGTGAGCATGTGCTTTGGAGACAAAGAAATAGGTTCTGAGTTCTGAGGTTTCGCAAGTCTTAAAGCCTAATTCTGGGGCTGCCTGGGTGGCTCAGTCAGTTAAGCATCCGACTTGATTTCAGCTCAGGTCATGATCTTGCAGTTCATGGGTTGGAGCCCCAATCGGGCTCTGTGCTAAACAGCTTGGAGCCTGGAACCTGCTTCAGATTCTGTGTCTCCCTCTCTCTCTGCCCCTCCCCTGCTCACACTCTGCCTCTCTCTCTCTCAAAGATAAATAAACATTGGGGCGCCTGGGTGGCTCGGTTAAGCCGCCGACTTCGGCTCAGGTCACTATCTCACGGTCCGTGAGTTCAAGCCCCGCGTCAGGCTCTGTGCTGATAGCTCAGAGCCTGGAGCCTGTTTCAGATTCTGTGTCTCCCTCTCTCTGACCCTCCCCCGTTCACGCTCTGTCTCTCTCTGTCTCAAAAATAAAAAAACGTTAAAATAAATAAATAAATAAATAAATAAATAAACATTTAAAAAAAAAAAAAAAAAAAAAAGCTTGGGCACCTGGGTGGCTCAGTCGGTTAAACGTCTGACTTCGGCTCAGGTCATGATCTCACGGTTTGTGAGTTCGAGGCCCACATCAGGCTCTGTGCTGATGGCTCGGAGCCTGGAGCCTGCTTCAGATTCTGTGCCTCCCTCTCTCTCTGCCCCTCCCCCTCTCACACTCTGTCTGTCTGTCTCTCTCTCAAAGATAAATAAACATCAAAAAAAAAAAAAAAAAAAAGCTTGGGCACTTGGGTGGCTCAGTTGGTTAAGCGTCTGACTTCGGCTCAGGTCATGATCTCAACGGTTTGTGAGTTCGAGCCCCACATCAGGCTCTGTGCTGATGGCTCGGAGCCTGGAGCCTGCTTCGGATTCCGTGCCTCCCTCTCTCTCTGCCCCTCCCCCTCTCATGCTCTGTCTCTCTCTCTCTCGAAATAAAGCTTAAAAAAAAAATAGAACTAAAAAAGCTTAATTCTGCCAGAGAACACAGCAAGCTTTAAGAAACCCAGAGTCCCAGCAGAACAGAAGCAGACTGGAGGAGAGTTAGAGGCATAGCACGTGACACATCTGTCTAATGATCCGTAACTACCAGGAGTCAAGTGGGTAGAACCCGAGCATAGATCAGAAGTGGCTGAGGTGCACAGTGTCAGGGGCAGAAGGGCCTGGAGGCAGGGGGCAGAGAGGATGGAACTGAGCCAGGCCTGGACGGGTGGTGGGGTTTGGGCGGACAGAGCTGAGAGGAGAGGCCGGGAGAAGGGCTGGGGCGAAGGCACAGCCGCATGCCGGGGAAAGTCAGGGGTCTGAAGTAGGGTTGGAAGGATGGGGTACAAGAGAGGAGCCGGGATGAGGCTCGCTGGGTCTGTGAGCCACAAGATGCAGCTGAGATGCACAAGCCCAGTTAACTGCTGCCCCCACGGACAAGTCTGGAGCAGAAAGGCGAGCTGCTAAGACCTCTTGAAAGAAAGAGGCATTTACCTTAGGAGGCAGGTGGTTGTCCTCCGCTTACCTGGAGGCGGAGCTGGGTGTTGTGAGCACTCCAGGCTGGCCGGGTCACCGGCGCCCACACGTGGAACGCGGGCTTGGTGCCGTGCATGGCTGGTGGGTGCAGGGCCAGCGGGTGCACGGTTAGCAGATGCACGGCCGGCGGACCCCCCGAGCCTGCCACACAGCCCTGCCCTGGATGCCGAGGGCTTGTTTAGAGACGTCCTCTCTCCCATTGGCACCGCCAGTTCTTGCTGGCCGGTAGCTGATTTTCATTCAAGATTCCATTAGCCACAGAAGCGCAGAAGGAAAGTTCCCTTTCTGTGAGACTGAAGCTCTGGAAAGATTCGGCTAAGGCCAGCCACTGAAGAAAGGTGTGGATGGAATAACAGCCATAAGAGTGGAAGGTCGTCAGGGGCCGGAAGGATTCGGGGGCGGGTTGCTTTTCAGGTGTGAACTTTTCAGGTTCTCTCTGCGGTTAAAATGAAACCGGAAATCGCCGACCGTGCCCTCTGTGTGTAGACTTTGCAAGTAAGGTGCCTCGGGACTGCATCAGAGAAGGAGGACAGGGGAGGAGAGCGCCTCTTACTCAGATGTACCCGGCTTGCTCCTGCCACTTACGGGTCATCAGCCCCTGTGTGTGCTGTGCCCCTGCCGTGTCTCCGGTCTTAGCGCTTTCGTCGCTCTTCCATTTTGTTCTGGGTCCTCGGGTACAGGGAACAGGTGCGGGGGGGGGGGGGGGGGGAGTTGGGTGGCGGGGGGGGGCGGGGAGGCATCAGTACAGATGCTTCTGCTCAGAGAGTGACTACAAGTGGGAGGGCCTCTAGTTAGCCCAGGTTGCTCTGCCTGCGATTTGTTATTAAACCCGTGACGAAATCGTGCTTCCTATCATGACAGCACGGATCTGGATGGGCTGGTTCGGTTTTTTTGTGTGTGTGTGGTTTTTTTCGTGGGCTCTTTTCTCTCAGCCTTGCATCTGAGGCTCGAAGGGACACCGGCGGTTAAGTAGATGTTCAGATCGTCACTAGGAGACCTCTTCGCCGTTCCGTGGGTAGATGTGTGTGACGTGAGTCAAACCACCACTGGAAACAGACAGTGAGTCTGAGCCGGGCATGCGTGATAGACGGATAGTGCATGAGGCCACCCGAAATGTTTTAGCGCCCAGCAGAGATGGTGATTGCCAGAGATACGATTAAATGTGGAATATTAGCATTATGTTATGCCCTGGGAATAAAATACATTCGATGGCGATATATAAAGAACGTTTCCCCCAAGGAGGATAAGAGGGTGAACCTCTTAAAAAATGTATCCTCAGATGGGCGCCTGGGTGGTTCAGTCGGTTAAGTGTCCAGCTTCAGCTCAGGTCACAACCTCGTGGTTCGTGAGTTCGAGCCCCGCATCGGGCTCTGTGCTGAGAGCTCAGAGCCTGGAGCCTGCTTCGAATTCTGTGTCTTCCCCTCTCTTCCCTCCCCCACTCATTCTCTGTCTCTGTCTCTCTCTCAAAAATAAATAAACATTTGGGGCGCCTGGGTAGCTCAGTCGGTTGAGCGTCCGACTTCGGCTCAGGTCATGATCTCAGGGCTGGTGGGTTCGAGCCCTGCGTCAGGCTCTGTGCTGACAGCTTGGAGCCTGCTTCCGATTCTGTGTCTCCCTTTCTCTCTGCCCCTAACCCACTCGCATTCTGTCTCTGTCTCTCTCAAAAATAAATAAACATTAACAAAATTTTTTTAAAAGATAAACATTAAAAAAAAGTTTCTTTAATGTATCCTTGGAGGACTGGGGGAGGATCTGGGCTGCACGGGGATAGTCTCCCGTGCCTGCTTGCGTGGACTGCCTCTCTACTTAAATAACTTCATCTTCCCTGAAGAAGAGATGGAGAAGAGGAGTGGGGTCTCAGTTGGGCATAGGCCAAGTCGCTGCCTGGGCGTTAAACTCCCTGTTAATCAAATCAGACATGATGCATGCCAGTTTCCATCTCGAATATTGCACATTTTGGGGTGGAGATTAGGACTCAGGTTTATCTTGCAGTCACTCGTTTCACTGGCCACCTATTTATGGGTTTCAAGAATTCTAACTAAAAGTTATGTGGTGGCACTCTTGGAAAACTGATTAACCACCAGCCCTCTCGTTTTTGATGCCCCACTTTGAATTGGTTTCCACTCTCTGTGGATTTTTTCACCATGGTGTATTTTTAGTGGTACTGAATGTAGAAGCTTTTCCTGGCAAGTAGATAGATACTGGTTTTAAAGTGTTTGCACTGGGGGTGCCTGGCTGGCTCAGTCAGTAGAGCATAGGACTCTTTTTTTTTTTTCTTTTTTTAAGTATTTATTTTGGGAGAGAGACAGCGCAAGTAGAGTAAGGACAGAGAGAGAGGAGAGAGAGAATCCCAAGCAGGCCCCGCAATGTCAGCGCAGAGCCTGATGCAGGGCTCGAACTCATGAACTGTCAGACCATGACCTAAGCCAAAACCAAGAGTTGAAGGCTTAACCAACGAGCCACTCAGGTGCCCCAAGCATAGGACTCTTGATCCCAGGGTCATGAGTTCAGGCCCCACACTGGGCGTGAGCCTACAGAAAGGAAGAAAGTAAGGAAGGGAGGAAAAGAAGAGAGAAAGGAAGGAAGGAGGGGGGGGGAGGAAAGGAAGGAAGGAAGGAAGGAAGGAAGGAAGGAAGGAAGGAAGGAAGGAAGGAAGGAAGGAAGGAAGGAAGAGTTTGCACTGTGTTTAAAGATTTTTATAATTGTTGAAACTAGACAAGATGCTGAATCACACTGGAATCCTAATACCGTGTTCTTTTCTCCCAACTATATTATCCCCCACTTACTTTAAGTAAAATCACAACATGTAGGGTAGAAGATACTGTGGTTCCTTTGACAAGATTATATTGATTGTGGAGGTATATGCTTTGGGTTATTTTAGCCTGATACTGTTATGCATCTGAATCCTATGGTTCGCTCTCTTTTTTCTAATTCTCTCTGACCCACCAAATAAATTTATGATTATAAGTTGGCTTCTTGGACACCTGGGTGGCTCAGTTGGTTGAGCGTCCAACTCTTGGTTTCAGCTCAGGTCACGATCTCACGGCTCCATGCGTTCAAGCCCCACACTCAGGCTCTTCACTGGGAGTGCGGACCTTCCTGGTAGTCTCTCTCTCTCCCTCTCTCTCTCTCTGCCCCTCCCCCACTTGTGCTGTCTCTGTGTCTCTCAAAATGAATACATAAACTTAAAACAAACTAAGTTGGTTTCGTGGGCTGGTCTAGCTTTCAGGGGAGAGAAGGTACCACTTATCCAATGAGAGTATTGCCATCTTATAGAGAGGTAGTAGTACTTCCTACTGCAAAGGAAGACTTTGGCATTTTGTTTCCATACTTCAGTCCGTCAGCCTGGTAAAGGTGAGTCCATCTGGGCGCGGGGTCTCCGCCAGGGCTGTAGACCAGACCTGGACACTGACACGCATTTCCCAGGATGACCCCAGTCCATGAGACTGCTTACTGGGCAGCTTATTTGCTACTCCTGGAAGAGCGAGCTCTGTCATCATCATGCTTCTCATTTGAAACATTAATAGTTTCTATTAAACAGTTTGGGTAACGGATTAACAGTGTCAGCTAAGGATCAGCGCATTTGAATGAGTGCTGCCTCCTATTGGCGGTAACTTAAAGGGAACCAGCCGTATCTCCACCAGGGAAAAGTCAGGTGCGTGGAATAGCTTTCACCTCAAAGCTATCTCCTTTAAATCCACAGTTTATGTTATCTAACAGGGGTGGAACGTGATACAAAAAAAAAAAAATTAAAAGAAGAATCATCTTTTTTCTTTAATGCTCTTAAATAAGACTAGTCTGAGTGTTGGAAAGCATTCTGGAAAAGAAAACCTGGTAGCGAACCAAATAGAAATCTCTTGGCAGCTGACTCCCTCTCTCCAGATGTATTCAGTTATTGAACAGCTGTCAAAGAAAGCAAAGCATTATTTGTCCATTTAGAACAATTTCAGAAAGCTCTCTTTAACCCCCAGTGGTATTTTTCTGCAGCCTTCTAATCTCTGTGAAGGTTTTAAAAGATCTAACAACCCATGCTTGTATCAGGCCTGAGGTTACCACTGGAGCATAAAGAGAAGCAGTTAGTGTTCATGGGAAAGGAATTATAACCGCTAGAGTTTTTAGTTCCTGCAAAATTTTGCACCATGGCACATAAACATATATAGCTGTGTTGGCTCGGGGTCAACAACAATATCTACTCTTTGTTTCTCCACTATATGATAAATAAGGTAAGATAAAAATCAGAGCTCTATGTATTCCTCGTATAACTATGGAGCTGGAAACAACTATCTGGTCAACTTCTGTTCTAAACATTTCATCTTACAGTGGGACTGAGTCTGTGTAGTTTTATGAGCTCATAATGATACAAAATACAGTCAACATGATCTTTCTTTTTGACTTGAAGTACAAACCGTTCAGATTTTGAAGCATCAACTTTTTTCTCTCTCTCGGTTTTCGTTAAAGTAGGTTTCTGGCTGGGAATGCTGGTATTTGACTATATTGAGATTTTAGACTTAGAGAAATGCAAAATGTTTGTGTTTGGGTTTCCCTTTGTGGTTTCATGGTTGCCCCAAAAAAGTATTTTAAGTGAAAGTTGTATAAAATTATACAACTATTTGACTGTGAAACTGGGTTGTAGTTTTAGTGGGGAAAAATTTTAAAACAAACCTAGCTTCTAAAGGCTCAAGGCTGAAACCGTGGCTTTCTCAGTGTACAGTGTTAGTTAAGGTGACATGGAGAAGTGCCCTTTTAGGAACATGAGTGAAGAGTTTGTGTCTTAAGATGCCTGGACACAAGTGAGGGTTTATTTTCATTAAAAATCACAGCCGGGTTTCCTCCGGAGTTCTGGATCACCCTCCTTTTCCTAAGCAGAAACTGTCATACAGGAAAATTGTATGAGTTACCTTATCATTTATTGAAAGCATTTAGTATTATATTTTGAGTATTTAAAAAGGGTATATATTATCTGGATTACCTTTGCAAAATAGCAAACTTGAACACGTAAGGAAATTCTTTTGTATGGTGGCCACAAAATTATTAAATGTAAAATAAATCATCGCGATGCCGACAGTGATGTGGCTTTGAATGCCAACATCAACACAAAACTCTGCTCACAGGGGCGCCTGGGTGGCTCAGTCGGTTGAGCGGCCGACTTCGGCTCAGGTCACGATCTCGCGGTCCGTGAGTTCGAGCCCCGCGTTGGGCTCTGTGCTGACAGCTCAGAGCCTGGAGCCTGCGTCAGATTCTGTGTCTTCCTCTCTCTCTGACCCTCCCTCATTCATGCTCTGTCTCTCTCTGTCTCAAAAATAAATAAACATTTAAAAAAAAAAACAACTCTGCTCACACACCACCACCGTTAAACTCACTTTTCACATACATTATCTAGAAACTGTTTGATTTAGACAAGTTCATTAGACATTGGCTGAATTGCCTACACACTTCATAACTTTCAGTGATCATTTTCAGTACATCCCACGTGTATCATTGTATTCTAACTACTTAGCTGGGACTAGCAGATGACGATTTCTTATGGGCATAATTGCTGTATGGTCTAAAATGGTCTAATATAAAAAGTGAAGTATTTTCACCTGCTGTTTTCATTTCTTTAATTAAAAGGCTACAGATGGTGAAGAGTGTTATTAAAAATTGTTGTACCTGTCCTGTGCCTGCCTTGAGTGCGTGGATTAAGGGATTGTTTTTGCTTTGGTTGGTTTTCTCCACTCCCACTCTACTTTTTTAAAAAAGATTTCTTCCCCATATGTGTCCAAAATCCCTGACCCTGTCTTAATTTTTCATGAGGGAGGAGGGACGAGTCTCTTTACTCTGGCAGTGACCACGGGCTTCCTGTTGGAATGACCAGGTGAGAGGAAAGAGAGACAGAGATTCTGTGACTCCGCTCTATGTATATGCCATCCACAGGCTTGGATGTGGAAATGAGCACTTGCGCTGTACCTCCAGATGTCTCTTCACTGTCCTCCTGAGCCCAGACATGATGCCATACGTCACCCCTCCTGGTTGTTCTCTGAACACCTTGATGGTCTTTGTGACAGCAAAGCGCAGGGAGGAGCAGATGTCTCGCCGAAGACCGCGTGATTTGTGTTTCTCTCCCTTTGTTTCCTCTGAAGCCTTTACCCTTCATGAACCACTGAGAGGCTTCTGAATTTCCCTCTTGTGGCTGACAAAATCAGATGTCACGCCATTCCCAGGTATGGTTTGGGACTGCTTCAGCTTGAGCAATAGAGACAGTACAGGCGTGATCCCCAAATAGTTGGGGTTTCTGCACCCCCGGTATGGTCCAGGGTGCTGTGCTCCCACATCAGCCACATGCAGATCCCCGGAGAGTCTCAAAGGGATGGGAAAAGGATTAAGATGTTAAGCACACTCAAAGGATCTGAAGGAGATAAAACTAAGCACACTCTTCCACAGGAACAGTAAGACTGCATATGCCTCAAAACTACTAAGCCAAGTTGACATTCTGCAGCCCCTGGGAGAAACCAGTTTCAACGCTTGACAGGGCACTTGACCAGAAATTCCCATCCCCTAGGGCCCAAGGGGGAGCATCTTGGGTGACACGGGCTGCATGGAAGAAGGTGAGTGGATTTCTCTGCAAGAGGCTGGAGTTAACTGCCTTCTCTCTGTTTCATCCTGCTACCCAGAGATAGGCACTCAGTTTCTTGACCCTTCTCCATGTGGCTGTGGGACTTGGTCACCGATATGAGTAGCTGCTCTCATCCCAGGAGGGCTGAGCTGAGCCCCAGGTCCTCCTGATCCTTTTCCTCTTCCAGACTCATTTGCTCTGGGCATTCCCGGGGAGGAGTCCCCAGCTCCCAGCATCCTCCCTAACAACCAGTATAATCATGTCACTTCCTGGAAAGTTACAGTGCCCCACCACTGATATCATTGACTTGCGCACCTCTTTGTATACCCCTGGCAGTAAAATGGAGCATGTGCCCCTGACCTGTGTGTATTTACTTATAAATGATGTCGTATGTCTCTGTATAAACCGTTCCTACAACCGGGTTTCTTTTTTTTAGATTGAAATGTATGGAAGTGGTTTTCATGTTTCCCTTTAGTGACCATTGGCTTACAGGAGAACCAGACCTTGTCGATGGCATTAGGATCCTCTGTTGCTGACTGCTGCCCCACCTCCCTGGCCACACGGTTTCGCTTTGCCATCTGTCTCCAGATAGTCCATGTGGCCCCCGCTCAGGCCTTCCCGGCCCTGCCTGTCAGGCCCCATCTCCACACCTTTCTTTGTCCACACACTGCATTTTGTCCTCTGTCCGCATCCTTGAACCTTAAGGGCCTGTTTTTCTGCCCTACACAACTGTCGACACCTTCTGATTCTTCGACAACACTCCCGCTAGACCCCAAGGATTTCAGACGTTGGTTGGATGTTTGTGTCACCCAAACCTGCTTCAGGACCCAGATGGGCAGACCCTCATTTCTTTTACATCGTGTCAGAGAATACACGAGTGTGTCTATGAAATAAAAAGTAGAATTGCCTGTCGAAAAGTACATGCACTTGTGACTTGGATGGATGTTGCCAGATTGCCCTCGGAGGGGTTGTGCTAATTCACTTTTCCACCAGGAATGAGTGTTCAGTGGCCATTTCGACACAGTTACGCCAACACAGCGTGTCATCAAACTTTGCCATTTTTGCCAGTCAGATCAGTAAAAAAAAGTGGTACCAGACAGATGTAGCTCTTCCCGTGACTCTGCTTAAACCTTCGCCCTTGTTGAGGATTGGAAAAGCAAGTTACTGTGTCTTAAGAGTAAAAAGGGCCCGTGTGGGTGGAGTTTCCCTCCTGTATCAGTCACTAAGTCAGCTTCTGGAAGGCTGGTCCTAAAAGCTGGGTTGGCTTCTCAGAATTAGGGGGCCCAAACGCAGTGCACCACCGACAGAGATGCTCTCTTGTAAGAGCAGGGCCACTAGAAACCCTTCGCTTAACGTGAAGTAACTTCGAGGTCAGAAGGACACCAAAGCGTGTCCTTCCAGCACACGGAGAACGAGAAAGGAAGCCACCCTCCAGGATGATGCCTGTGGTCCAGACACAGCCCAGACGGCCTAAATAGAAAGTACAGCTTCTCAATAAACCAAGGAATGCTAGTAGATGATGCACCAGAGTCCTCGTAGCATTATTTACAGTCATGAAAAACCGGAAGCAACCGACAGGTCCAAAATAGGGGGTAATTATACGACATATCCCTACAGGGGAGTGATATGTAATCTTTAACATACGTTTTTAGGGACAAGGGAGAAGATGTCTGTATGCTAAATTTAAGTAAAAAATGTAAAAAATACTCATGTAATATAACCATCTTGCTATGTAAGGAAAAAGTGGCAGAAAATCCAAACCAACACAGAAACCTGAGAGGAGGTATGCCAGAATGTCAGACCTTGTTGCCTCTGGAAGATGGAGTTTGGTTGTTCTTTGGTTTTTTTTTTTTTTTTTTTGTGCTTCTTTATTTTTTTTCTATATTAATTTCCTACCTTACACTAAACCTCAGCCCTCTCCAGCCCCTACTTGTCCACAAAAAAGGGCATCAGCCCTCCTTAAGGCCTTGGGAATAAGGAAGACACCAGATTTGTCCCAGGGAGATAGGGATGGGTTGCCAGTGGGCTCAAGGGCTCAGCAATCCTGATTAGTTAGAACCTTTCAGTGGAGAGGAGTGTTTCCTGAGACCTTTGTGAATAAATCCGTGTTTACAGATGTACCAGGTCTATTAGAATCATGGGATAATGTGGTCTTCACGGGAGATTTCTCCACGGCTCCGTCGCATGCACCCTCTGGGTGGTAGAGAAATTCAGTCACCGGGAAGGCAGCTCAGCCATTTCTTATAATGATGATGATGATGATGATGATGATGACGACGACAGACTACCAGCTGACGTGTGGAAGGCTAGCCGGGTGCCAGACCCGAATCTCCGTGCTCTGCACTTACCCCACCGTATGCTTCACACACCAAGTACACTGTCTTAGGTACCGCCGTTGTCCCCATTTTGCAGATGGAGACAGTGAGACAGAGAGAGATTAGATAACTCGCCCAGACACACAGCTAGTAGCTGCAGAGTAGAAGCCCTTTCTGCCCCTCTTTGTTAGATGGATCCAGTGATCAGTATGGGCCGGAGGACAAGGGAACTTGGGCAGGTAACGGAAACGTTCTATATCTACAGGCACAGTGGCGGTGGCTCCATGGGTACGTTTGTCAGAATTCAACCAGCTGCACACTTAAGACGAATGGCCTTTTTGCATCTAAATTATACCTCTATCAAGTCAATTTTTATTTTTTTTTAATGTTTTATTTACTTTTGAGAGACAGAGCATAAGTGGAGGAAGGGCAGAGAGAGACACAGAATCCGAAGCAGTCTCCAGGCTCTGAGCTGTCAGCACAGAGCCCAACATGGGGCTCGAACTCACAGAGTGTGAGATCATGACCTGAGCTGAAATCAAAGGCTTAACCAATGGAGCCACCCAGGTGCCCCCATCAAGTCAGTTTTTAAAAGAAAAAGGCTTAAGCGTGACCTCTTTCTCTCATTCCGAACTAAAGTCTAAGAACATACCATTATGATATGAGGAAAGGCGAGGCCAATCCACGGGCCCAGATGGAGCTGTTTCAGCCTCTTTCCCGCTGCTGTGGCCATGTGGGCCTGGGGGTGGGGCGGTCGTGGCAGGTTGCTTCTGTCCTGTGTCGCCTGGGATCCTTAGGGAGGAGAGAGCATGGGACCAGGTAGGTGCTTCCTTCCCTTCCCCCAAGCTCGTGGGAAGGTGGGCCACTGGGGGCCTTGCTCCCTCTCTGTGGGGTTGGGATGAAACGGCCTTGATCTGCCCCAGGGACCAGGAGGAATGCCAGAGTTCCTTGAACTCTTCCCCCAGAAGAACTCACTCAACACACAGAGAACTCCCTGCTACGTTAAGCCTGTGGTGTTGGGTAGTCGGCCAGATGGGCCGACACCCCAGATGAATTACGGTTTTCCCCGCATTGCCGGCCTTAAAAGGATTTGCAAATAGGCAAAACTACAAACGTTAAAATCTGCAAGTGCCCAGGTCTACTGTGTGTTTTAAAAACTGAACATTCAGGTAATCAGCTAAATTAAAGAATTTTTTTTATTATTTTTTTAATATTTATTTTTGAGAGAGAGAGAGGGCATGAGTACCAGAGGTACAGAGAGAGGGGGAGACACAGAATTGGAAGCAGGCTCCAGGCTCTGAGCTGTCAGCACAGAGCCCGACATAGGGCGCAAACCCACGAACTGTGAGATTATGACCTGAGCTGAAGTCGGACGCCCAGCCAACTTAGCCACGCAGGCGCCCCTAAATTAAAGAATTGTAAACCAGACCAAGTGAATTTCTCTTCTCTTTGGTTTTTTTCACTGATAATGTCAAGATCTGAGTAAAGATGATGGCAGGCATTCAGGCCTATGTTTTTATACCATTGTATGTGGCCTCCTGTTTTGAAATCCTTTCCAATCATAGGGTGGCGGTTTGCCCTACCATATACCGTATGATCAGACTCTTGGCATCCCACCCCTCCACATCATCGGTTTTGGCACTGGAAGCTGGCTTCTCTGGGTCTGATCAGGGAAGCACATTGTCAACAGGAAATATCTGCCAGCATGACAGGGAAGATGTCGGGAAAGCTAATGGAGGAGGAGTCCGATCCCCCTGCCCCTCCCCACCGCTGCGTTGGTTGCGTTCAGCCCCGTGGACCAAGGATATGGGACAGGAGTGGTTCCTATTTGCTCGGAGTGTGGACTCAATGAAGTTCTGCTCTGTTCTGGCAGGACATGAGTCGCCCTCTTTGAGGAACGTGGGGGCTTGCTTTTCTCAGATCACATACACCTGCAGATCTGAGGTGGCCTCCATAATACATAACAATTTTATTTTTTTCCAAATTCAGGATAATAATGTGAATAGTGAATGGAGTTCTCTGCCCAGAAGGGCTGTATGTTTCTATACCCTTGAAGTGTTTATTTATGCACCTTAATTTTTCTTTTGGTGTGGATGTGCTTTATTTTTAAAGGTGTTTTAAAGATGGTCAGTTTCTGGGGCACCTGGGGGGCTCAGGCAGTTAGGCGTCTGGCTCCTGATTTCGGCTCAGGTCATGATCTCACTGTTTGTGGGGATCAAGCCTCAAGTCAGGCTCTGTGCTGACAGCACGGGGCCTGCTTAGGATTCTGTCTCCCTCTCTCTGCCCCTCCCCTGCTCGCTCACTCTCCCCCTCAAAAACAAATACACGTTTAAAAAATTAAAACGGTCAGTTCCTTTATTATGATAGACATTTGTGAAAGTGTATCTGATTGGTTTAGGGGCAGTCTACGGTGTGGATGTTGTTGTCATCTCCAGATTCTTGCTAGGCTGGGTCCTCAGGAGAGAGGCTGAATGTTAATCTTTGACTCCCGAGGTCCTCAGTAGGGTGGTGAGGAGAGAGAAGTTACAGAGAGGAAAATCTTAGGTCAGGACAAGGGAGAATTTTCTCCTCTCCGGGGCTGTGCGGTCATGGAATGGGCCGCTGCCCAGGCAGGGACACGCTAGGCGTATTTCAGCCACGGGTGCTGGAGCTCTCACTCCTGATGCTGCTGGCATCTCCTGGCCCCCCCGTTCTCTAGCTGCCGAGACCTGGGAAGAAGAGAAAGTGGTGCTGCAAAGCAGTGAGGGGGAGCTCTTCCTGCTGTTCCTGGCAGGAACACCAAACGCGTGTCCACAGAGGAAGAGACACATTTCTAATCAAGTGCCGTTAGACTCCAGGACTCCCTGGGGCCAATTCCCTGGACCGGAGCTCTGTCCCTGGCATGTGGGGAGCTCCAGAGCCCACGCCAGAGTGAAATCAGTGCTCTGCTCCTTCGTCAAGAACCTCTCCCTCGAAAATGGAAAAGTGCTGAACTCAGAACAGTAGTTGATATACATTCTGGTGCCATTTTTTTTTTTTTTAAAGTACCATTTCAACTTGCAGCGGGCACTTGTGCGGACCTCTGCCTGCGTGGCTCAGCATCCAGGCATGGAGGGCCAGGGGGTGCCTCTGGGAAGGTAGAGCTCCGGGTCAGTCGCTCTCCCCAGCCTCGCCCCGCTGGCTCCAACCAGAGCGGAACCCATGTGTTCATTGTTTCAGCAGAGTGTTTTAAAGAAGGGATTCTCAGACCAAAAAAGATTCAATACCTCCCCTACATAAGAGCGGACTAGTTTTGGGGCGCCTGGGTGGCTCAGTGGTTGGGCGGCCGACTTCGGCTCAGGTCATGATCTTGCGGTCCGTGAGTTCTAGCCCCGCGTCGGGCTCTGTGCTGACAGCTCAGAGCCTGGAGCCTGCTTCACATTCTGTGTCTCCCTCTCTCTGACCCTCCCCTGTTCATGCTCTGTCTCTCCCTGTCTCAAAAATAAATAAACGTTAAAAAAAAATTAAAAAAAAAAAAAAAGAGCGGACTAGTTTTATAGCTCAGCAAGCAAGGTGGCAGTGAGAGCTTTGGGGTGAGGGTGACGCGTCCGTAAGAGCATCACCTGCATTTTTTGCCTGCTGCTTTGAAACTTGGAGCAAGCTTTCTTTCCCAGTTTTCTTTCAAGTACGCTTTTCTAAGCAGGGTGCTCTCCTTTTATTGGTGACCTTCTGATCTGGTCAGATCTGAAAGGCGGTGTCTGGGGCTTGAATGGCAGGCGTTTGTTTGGTGTGACAGAAAGTGCACCAGACTTAGCAGATGTGAGCCTAGATTTCAGTCTGTGCCCCACCACAACAGTGTTTTAGAACTTAGTTGAGGGAAGTCCCAGAATGAGTGGCGATTAAGCCATATTTACTACTCATTTTTAATGGTTAGATGGAGATCACATCTATTTAAAGGAGGGAACAAAAGCCTTTGCACAGAGAAGGCAAAGGCTACTTCATGCAGACTGGAGACTTTATATGCCATTACCTGCTTGTGCAGCTGTGGGCCCAAAATAATTAAAAGGGAATATGGGTTCAATTTTCTTTCTCCCTTCTCCCTCCATTCCAATGCGTCGACGTGTTAAATGCAAATGGAAAATTTTGAAACGATGCATTGAGGTTATACCTGTGCTGCAGAAAGCCTGCACATATCCCATATTGTGCTTATAAAAATGCAAAAGTGTGCTCAGACTTCTACACTAATGCTTCCACAGAGTGGCCCATTTTTGGAAAGGAAGGCAACAGTTGGAAACATGTATTGTTGGGAGGAATGGGGAGAACCAAGTGAGCTGTAACTGCATGAAAAGCAGAGACAAGGCTTCCAACAGAAGTATGTCGGGGGGCCCTCCCTCCAGCCCTCCCTTCCTGCAACCCTCGGGCCTCCTATGCCCAGTGCTTCTGGGCTCTACTGCTCCTTTGGGACTTGTCTACCCACCCTTGTCCCGATGGTAAAGGTCCATCCTGCTTGCCAGGCACAGGAAGGTGGAGAGGGAGGGAGTAAATCTCCGGAGGATCGATGCTTAGACCCTACAGATCTTCTACAAGAAGAAAGTTTTGTTTTGGAAACAGGCCAGTTGGGGGCAGTTTTCAGTATAGGGCTGTGGCTGACAGAGTCTGCTTCTCTGCAGAGCTAGCTAGAGCGGGTAACAGCACACTGCACTGCTATCCAAAGACAAGACCCTTTTGCCTCTCAACTGCCGTTTTTAGGGCATTTTTAAACATTTTAGGTCACGCTTCCCTTTACTATAAATCATGGACATTGCCTGTTCTATATCATGGGGTTACTTCTAAGATCAAATAATAGAACCTATTTGATAGTTTTTTGGAAACTAATATCCTGTACATATAGAAGAGGGTTTTTTTTTTTTCAGTGTTTATTTATTTTTGAGAGAGAGAGAGAGAGAGAGCAAGGGAGAGCATGAGAAAGAGGGGGACAGAGAATCCAATGCAGGCTCTGTGCTCACAGAAGAGAGCCCTATGCAGGGCTCAAACTCGCAAGCCATGAGATCATGACCTGAGCCGAAGTCGGACACTTAACCAACTGAACCACCCAGGTGCCCCTATACAATGTTTGTTTGTTTGTTTTAATCAATTTAGTATTACTCTTTCCCACTAAATTCTTCCCTCACCAAACTCTTTGCCTCAATCTGCACCTGCCCACCATGCAGGCAAGGTGTCAGAAGTTGGAAACTGATCGTTCTTTCATACATTTGGGGGTTCTAGGTCAGAAAGAAAATTCAACATCAAGTACAATTGGCTAGTGAAGCTCCACTGTCTTATTGTCAGGCTGGGGGGTTCCTAGACCCAAAATAACAACTTCTGTCTGTTGCTTAATAACAAGTCCCAGAGACCTGCCAAAGTGAGAGATCAGAGTTTAGAAATGAAACACACCTTTAACATTCTTTCCTCCTCATTGAAGGTCTACTGTGTCATTAAAGCAGAAATAATTTACTGATCGTCAAAAGTTTGTTACCTTAAAATACTAGCATTTTGCTGTGGTTTTAATTAATAAAGGCTTAGAAAATTTGCAGATTTCTTTCAAGTCCTAGAGCAAGTCTTTAGAAGCTAGATTCGTCACCTCCAAATATTTTGTTTCCTTTGTGGATTTAAATTACATGCTCTTGAGTATCTCACTTTAAACATGGGCAGTTGGCAGACAAGACTGTGGATACAGTAGTTTGCTTCAGATGGCTTTTAAATTGTGAGCTGTGAGCACACGTCCGGTTTACTTGCATATCGGTTATTTCAGCAAATAGGTGCATTAGAAAATGAGATACACTGGGTTTCTGCTCACCCCTAACTTGTATTGCATTCATGGTTAAGTTATCTACATTCATTAATTTCTCATTTACAAATTACATCATAACAAGAGATGAGCCAGAAGATGGGATATCGAAAGTTTGAAATAGGACCAGCTTTGCAACAAGGAGGAGTTGCTCATGTTAAGATTACGTTTGTTTTTAAGTTGAAAACCTGGAGTTCTTTATGGAAATAGTGATCAAGATAGACTGTGTCAAGATAACATGTCTAAGCTGTTTCCTATCTTTAAAAACTAACTTTCCACTTTTAAAAACTAAATGTTAGCAGATGTTTGTTTACAAGACTGTCTCTTTAGAACCTTCCCGGAGCCTTAATGAACTTTCACAGTGAGGTGACAGTTTTCCTTTCTGGCTAATTGCAGTACATACCCTTCCCGAGTAAATTCTGCATACCCAGATTGTATACTTGGACACGGAGGACAGTGTATTGTGTTTGGGTTGTCTGTAGAACAACCAGTGATTTTGAAAGATTAATGTCTGAATATGGACAGCATGAGAGAGACACAAATGTTTAATCTTTTCTAATTAAAACTTTTCATTTCCCCACATTGCCTCCATGCTCCTAAATAAGCTCTAAATACTCACTGGGTGGTTTTGGAAAAGAAGAGTCACAGAATTGGAAGAATATATTCCTGTTATTGTGGTGATGAATGTTATTGTTTGGGGGTCTTCCTCAACTCACTGTCTACTTTACAATGAAATCCTAACCCTGTAATCCTGGGTATGGCCTCTTGGCTCAAGCTTTTTAGGATCCAGTGTGTGCTTTACCCAGGGGGTGGGTTCAGCCCTCGTGGCCCATGTATATGGCATCCGATCGCACAGCGCAAGTGAGTGGAAAGTTGTTGGATTTGTGTTACTTCGCAGCTTCCTGAAAAATAGGCCAGAGTATTTGCCCTGTTGAGGATATGTGGGTGGTGTCATCCTTATGCTGCGAGGTCAGCACTTGGAAGCAGGAAATGAGGTCACTCAACAGAGACTGTCTCCACAGTGCCCTACATCCAAGTACAAGTCTGCACCCTCAAAATGTCACAACCCAGAGCCCTGAAAGGATCCCAAAATTCACTCCAAAACTACTGTGGCATGATGAAAAGCCTTGTTCTGGGAAGCTTGTCTTGGCAGAAGTGTTGGCCATGATGGATGTTTGCTGAATTTAGATCCAGTGAGAAAGTGGCTATGACCTAATTGAGCAAAAGAATGGAATCCAAAGTAATTGCTGGTTCTGTGTGTGTGCAGATTGTTGTGTTTGGGATGCAGTTTCTCCCACGGCCCTCATTTCCATTTGGGGGTGCCCCTTGGCAGTCTTTACCCCAAATCGGACGGTCTTCAGAGTCAACTTCAAAAGAACATCTCGTTCTAAAACAGCTAACTTAAATACTCTGAATTTACTCATCTTGCTGACAGGATGATTTAAACATTTGTCCTCTGCGTGATTTCATTATTTTAGGGTGACCTTTTTCAAAGGAGAACCAAAAATACCTCACCTGTTGGAGGCTCTGTGGAACACCTAAACTGAAATCCATAACTTAAAATCATTTTGAATCAAATGATTTGCATCGGTGTGTGGAGATAGGGACCAGCCCCAGCAAGATACGTCACATTGCACACGAAAGTGATGCCCCGTGATGCAGCTGTCTCCTTTCTGTGGGACTGTGACCTTCCTAGGGATTTTTCTGCAGGTTAATGGCCATGCTGTCAGACCCTTCCCGCGGGGCACTTTGGTGCCCTTTCCACTAAGAACCTCTGCCCAGGGGTCTCCTCCCTGGCGTTGAGAGGAAGTCGATTCTTATTCAAGTTTACCCATCTTCCTGTCTCTGCACACGCGCATGTACACACCAGCAAGCCTCTCTCTGTGGTCTTGGGGACTGGCCTTCAACTGGAATCTCCTCATTATCCCTTGCACCCCTGGTCTCCCTTCATGGCAGTCCATCTTGTGTATCATTGTAAGAGTCACTCTTCTACTGAAGTCCCCAGCGATCTTCTGCTGTTGAAAGTCTGTAATTTCTCATTCATGGCCCTGATTCAGGTGACACCTGTCAGGGTCTGGGAGGTAATGTAGAGCTTCATCCGGACCAATACGGAGTCCTGTGTCCCGCCTTCCTGACAAGTCAGTGTCTCCTCTAACCACTTAAATTTGTACTGTGATCAGGAACATACTGTTTTTTCGTGTAGCCGAGACTTCTACAAAGTTCTTCCTCCTGGCAAGTGTGACTTGTTCTAGCATAACTAGTTCTATACTACCGCTCTGTTCATGGCTTGTCTGCAGCCAGAAAAACAGGGGCATCTGGGTGGCTCAGTCAGTTGAGTGTCCGACTTCGGCTCAGGTCATGATCTCACGACTCGTGAGTTCGAGCCCGTCAGGTTCTGTGCTGACAGCCTGGAGCCTGCTTTAGATTCTCTCTCTCTCTCTCTCTCTCTCTCTCTCTCTCTCTCTCTGCCCCTCTCCCCTGCTTGTGCACTCACTCTCTCTCTCTCTCTAAAAGAAAAGAGAATTTGTGTTATCTTCACATCCCCAGGAGGAAGGGGCATAGCTTGGCATTGTTGGGGTTCACAGGGGGTCAGCACTCAGAGAGACTGAGGGGAAATGTGGACAAGAGCCTTTCTTTGGTTTTCTTGGAAAAGAATGGATAAGGCAGAGGAAGCAGAAAGGGCAGGGCCAGGATAGGCTAGTTTAAGTAACATCAGTGGGCTCAGGGCAGATTGGCTCTCTCTAGTCGTTTGGTATCTGGCCATGAGGTCACTAGGGCAGGTGGACAGTGACCTGAAATGTGGGAGCCCCATAAAGGTGGTGGCTGGGGATGTGAGCTCTGGATGGGTTCATTTACATATGAAGGCGTGCTCATGAGCCAGTGCTCACAGATAGTAGTTTTCTCTCTCTAGGAATTAGCTAGCCCTGGGACAGGTAGGCCCTGCTGGACCAGCAAAACCTTAATTAAAATGTAAAGCCTGGGGCACCTGGGTGGCTCAGTCCATTAAGCATCTGACTCTTGGTACCGGCTCAGGTCATGATCTCAGGGTTTCACGAGTTCAAGTCCTGCCGTCGGGCTCTGCGCTGGCAGCCGGGAGCCTGCTTAGGATTCTTTCTCTCTCCCTCTCTCTCTGCCCCCCCCCCGCCCCCCACTCACGCTGTCTCTATCTCAAAATAAATAAACTTTAAAAAAATGTCAAAGGTTAATATACCTACTCATCCTTGCAGCCCCATCTCAGTTACACGCTAGCCATGGAACCTTGCATGAGAACCTCAATTCTCCTCTGGAAAGTGGAACATTAAAGATTACAGCACAGCCGAGAGCCCTCTGTTTCTTCTTTGTGGGAATGAAGCCTCTGACACTTCCTGCTGCTTCTTCCCCATCCCCAAGATCTTTCAGTCCAGATTCCCGGTGGGGAGGTGCACTAGCCAGAACTCCGTCCCTGGCTAATGGGCAGGGAAGGCCGGCCGGCAGTGGGCCACCCTGAAGTTCTAACCTCCTTCATACGTGGACTTTCCTGCCTGTATTCCTAACTCCTTTGGCCAATGGGCTCTCTTGGGGAGATAACATCATTGGCCCTGCCACTCCAGTAACTTCTGAATTCTTGATCTGAGCCAAGTGATTATTCAGTGAATATATGTGTGTGACCCATTTGACAGGTGACATTTAATATTGCCTTTGTGAAGGAGAACTAATAATGGCATCGACTTCCAAGTATAAGACAAAATATGGCAGACCTTCTGTACTGACGCTTGGAAAAAATAAATCTCCATTTTGTATTGCAGAATTCGTAGTTGAGCTGGCAATGAAGAAGAGTGTGGAACTCCTACTTTTTCGAGGCAAGAGTGGAAAATAAAATCCCTTTATTGACATTGATGCCAGTATATGAGCTATGAAGGCTAGAAAGTGAAATGTTAATCCACTTGGCACAAATTAAGAATGATTCTATAAACTTAAACTGGGTGGAAAATGTTGGTTCTTACTGTGGAAAAAAATCACAAGGACCAGTACTTTGTTGTTCTGAACAGTCCCGTGCCACCCCACCCTTCAGCCCCCCTCCCACTGTCAGATGAAGCAGGAAATTTAAGTTGGCTGTGAAAAGTTTAAAAGTTCTTAGACAAGCCCTGTAAATTGGATTTCATAAATATTGGTGTTCATCAGAACATGAACATGATAAGTTTCTGTAATATGTAGGAGTGAACACAGTGCATGGTGCTGTCTCATTAGTACAGAATTTATTCAAACACGTGATAAGCAGAAATAGTATTTCACTAAGCAAATGTACATTTTCACATGTTAAAGAACCTTCATAAGCCAAAAGGCATTACCCAAAACTTGGGACTGTCTTGTCTCTTGTTTTTTCCTCTGATTCTCCTGGGGAACTCACACATTCCTTTCCTGCCTCAGTGCCTTCCCAAATCCCGGACTTCCTTGGGCTCCTGAGAGGCTGTCCAGAACTGCAAAGGGTCTGTATTCTGCCTTACTTGTAAGCTAATAAGGCAGCCTCCCGTGGCTTGATAGATCCAGGTAGAAGACACAATACTTGTGGGTCAGAGATGAAGGACTATTTATTACTCACAGCGGCCGCAACAGCCAGAGGATCAGTGTTCTTGCCCAAGTTTCCCGAGCCCTGTCTCCCATAGGGCAGTGCAGAGAGGACCAGATGATACCACACGCAGTGGGTTGCATTACAGAAGCTTAGGGAACCTAAAGAGCCTGTTTGCATTTGCTTAGAGGGAGACATGTCTATCTTGCATGGCTGTTCACTAAGCATCCTTGAGGAGATAGTTCAGGACAAAGAGTAGAATATTTTGTGTCTTATAAGATGTTCACAAATACAAGAGACCTATGTAGAGCTCTCTCCTATCAGTGACAGTTCCTTGTGTCCTTGGGACTTGTTGGGGATGGGTGTGAAAGAGGAGGAAGAATCTTCCATGAACCTTCTCAGGAAGTCTTTTGTCAACTGTCTAAAGATGTTGATGATCCTCATTTAAGAGTTGGGTGTTGGGGGCCCTGGAGTGGCTCAGTTGGTGAAGCACCCAACTCTTGTTTTCAGCTCAGGTCATGATCTCATGGTTCATGAATTCCAGCCTTGCATCGGGCTCCACACTGACAGTGCAGAGCCTGCTTGGAATTCCCTCTCTCCCTCTCTCTCTGCCCTTCCCCTGCTTGTGTGCTATCTCTGCCTCTCTCAAAATAAATAAATAAAACTTAAAAAAAAAAAGAGTTAGATGTTGGGGGGAACAATCACCAAAGTAGCAAACAGTTATTAAACCCCACACTGTGCTGTGTTAAATACTAAGCCCTTTACTTCCTCACTATGGCTCCATGAGCTGATCATGGTAGGGGGGCAGTGTAACCTCCTTTATTACAGATGAGAAAACTAATTAAGAGCATTAAGGAATAAGTAGGGAGATGAGAATCTTCCAGGTCATCAGAGTCCTCAGCCCTGTGCTCTGAAGAGCACGCTATCTTCCCTTTTTTATTTCTCTTTCCTTGAGAGACTTTTAGAGGTGGAGGCTGGGGAGGCATTGAGATTTTGTTTCACCAGATAAACTTAGAGGAATTGGACAGGAAAGCAAGGAATAACCTCGTGCTTGCAGCTGCCTTATGGACATCACCGCTGGTCCTTCGGGGAATCCCACAAGTCTTCAAGGCATTTGGCATCCCCGCTTTATGAATGAAGAGATGGAGGTCAAGGAGGCTGAAGGCAGCCCTGGTCGCCGGGGCCATGAGACCTGGCATTGTGTACACATTCCGTACTAGTTCTGGGGACTTTCGTATCAACGACCTTCAAGTGCCCTAAGATATTTAAGCTTCGTTCTGAAACAGAAAAGAACATTTTAATAATAGGTTCACTGTAGCTTGTTAACTATCTCCATTTCCTCGGAAAGATAAGCACACATGTGTAATTTAATCACTGCGTTGACTAAACTCAGCTGCTTCAAGGACCTTTATCTTTCTTTCATAAAAGTTCAAGTGCCAGAGAGCCTCACACACTTGGGCTATTCACAGCCTTCCAGAAGCCACTTCAGCTTCCATATTTTGCCCTTTATTTTTTTCAGTTCTAAAAGTAATTAGGGGCGCCTGGGTGGCTCAGTCGGTTAAACATCCGGCTTCAGCTCAGGTCGTGATCTCATGGTTTGTGGGCGTGAGCCCTGCATCAGGCTCTGCGCTGACAGCTCAGAGCCTGGAACCTGCTTCACATTCTGTGTGTGTCTCTCTCTCTCTGCCCCTCCCTCACTCATGCTCTGTCTCTCTCTCAAAAATAAACATTAAAAAAAATTTTTTTTAAGTAATGACTCTGCTTCCTCACTACTAGCTCCCACTTAGCACTTTCTGGCTGTTCTTTGCCTAGAGAAAGAAATGACTTGCTAAAAGAAAAATTTTTTTAACAATAAACATCTGTAGGCTTCTTTATTCAAAATAAATGTCATGTCCTGTTGCCCGTGACCTAGCTCTAGACAAAAAGTATGAAAAATGTGTATCCATAGATAAAAGGAGATCTGGAAACACACACACACACACACACACACACACACACACAGAGTTTTTCCTCCACCAGGTTCCCTTGGCAACCATCCACTAGCATCTTCCAGCAGATCTTTAAAGCTTGGCTAAGGTGTGTATGTTAATTTTATAGACATGCTTAATATTGCTCATTAACTTCACAGTTCGCAGATTCTTCCAAACTCTCCCGAGGGGACTTTGTGCCTTTGTGAAATTTTTAAAACACTAACAGAACGGAAGCCTCTTACAGTGGTTTCTTACAGTGATATCTTTACCAACACTTGGTGGGTCCTCCTGTTAACCACCGTGTCACATCGTTGTAATTCTCTCGTTCAGTTCGGAAGGATGCTTTGTGCCCTTATATGTGCATTTACCATATTTACATTTCCATGTGAGAGTCATCACATGCTTTCCCGTATCTAACTAAAATGAGGCTATTGTTAGGTTTTTACATGTGCACCGATGTCTATGGAAAAGATCTCTAGAGTTGGACCCACAGCGTTTTTTAAAGCTATATTTAACGCCATTTTGATGTTCAGTAACTGCTTCAATCCATATTTCTTCTGAACAGTCGAAACATCTCTCATTTTAAACTGGCGTGAATTTTTTTGGAGAATTCTCCCCCAGGATAACTAATCCTGCCTTCACATAGTACTTTAAAGCTACATCTCAGTGACTCCTGTTACCACGTATGAGGACTGGGACTGTGTCAGCTTAGGCTATCATCAGGTAACTTGTTTAGGCGGGATCATAGGAAAATTCTGAAATGATTTTGCTTGAGAATACTTGGTTGTGATGTAAGTTGTTCAGTTGAATCAGGTCAATCCAGCAATAGTTTCCGGATTATCCTGGGATGTTTACCCAAATAACCTTTTGATTAGTTGCAAGAACGTAGTCACTTTCGTAGTTGCTTTCATAGCATAATTCACATATGGAACCAGCCCCAGAAAGCTTCGTTTTGTCCCAAGTGCAATAACAGAGAATTGCTTCTGCCATTTAACTTATCACTAAATGGATAGACTTAACAGGATCCTTATCCATTATGTTGCAGTAGGTTGTTGGTATTGGAGGATTACATTTTCTACTTCCATTACAGAGTGTTTCAGGTGGGGCAAAAAGTCAATGTCATGCATGTATACATCAGTATTCTCTATATCATAGCTTCTTTGTGAATGTTTATTGTGTATGTCAACATTCTCAGCAACTTGGTGAGGTTGGGTAGAAGGTGTTGTTAATGGGATGATCGTAGGTTTGGCCCTCATGCATATTTCTTTTGGGGTGGGGAGCAATCCACTGATTTATGGCCCTTGACAGCTTTGCCAAGACAGAAGTAACATAAGTGAGAGGGACAGACAAGTGTTGGGGGGAGGTGAGAGAACATGCTGTATGCAGAGCCTGTCAAGACTGTGATGAGAAATAAACTCAAAGCACATGCCTGCAGAGGTAGGCAGCCGCTCATGTAAACAGTACCCATTGGATGCCTGCGGAGATCTCTCTCTATTCCAAAGGGAAGCTGTAACTGTTCAGTCTACCATGTAGCTGTCCTTTCACGAAGTTCAGAGACGAGCCAGTTACGATCCAGAGATCATAAGACAGAAAAAGGCCCAAAATGGGATTCTGACTTCCCAGGGTCTGCAGCAGCAAACTTACCTCTCATATGCTTTTTCAAGTGAATAGAGATTCAAATGGAAATACAGAGATTGTAATCCTCCACTGAAAATCAAGGGACACATTTACAAGGAAAACCTCCCAAAGTGGGGGTGGCTGTCAGATATTGTGACCACAGATTAATAGAGAGGTTTCAGGGCACTCCCGATAGCATCGACCAGAGCCACAGGTGTCTTAAGTACAGAATGGCTGCTGACAGGTGGACCAGGAGGGACTAGGGCCCAGCGGATTTGTCCCTCTCGAG
Organism: Neofelis nebulosa; assembly: GCF_028018385.1. Classification (NCBI taxonomy): domain Eukaryota; kingdom Metazoa; phylum Chordata; class Mammalia; order Carnivora; family Felidae; genus Neofelis; species Neofelis nebulosa. The sequence goes on from NC_080789.1 coordinate 128,888,394, forward strand.
TATACCTACATTGTCCTTTCTCCTCCTGAAGACAGAAATGTTGGTCTTTGCAGAAGAACACCAAACTGAACATTACTTTTATAACTAAGCACACACGAGATTTACCAAATGTTTGAAGTGCAGCTAAAATTGAACAGTTGTAGCAGATGTTTATTGACCTATATATTATAAGTAATGTATAACATGTTATTTATATATAACGCAATGCGTATGTTAACATAATTATGTATAACTAATATAGTATATGTTAATATATAGGTTATATAGGATATGTTATACAATATATAGTATAACATATAGATCTCTAAAACATACGTATATAATTTGCTTGAAGGACATGATTAATTAAATTTTGAGAGCAAATAAAACTGAATGATAAGGTGCATATGCACTATGTGAACCTGGAGAAAACACAAGAAAACTCTAGTGTAACGCTCGCACAAAGTGCATTCTAATTTTGCCTGATTACAAAGTAAAATACACCTTTCGTAATTATGAAGGAAATAAAGTAGATAATTGCCTCTCAGCACGCGCAGCGTCTTAGGACATGCCTGTAAATAGCTGCATAAAGGCAGGGAAACTCGGCGACTCTACCAATACCGTAAAAATGTCAGTACGAGGAACATGGGGCAGAATCTCTTAGAGCAGAGGTCCGGTAACATTTTAAAACTAGCATCCGGGGCGCCTGGGTGGCTCAGACGGTTAAGCGGCCGACTTCGGCTCAGGTCATGATCTCGCGGTCCGTGAGTTCGAGCCCCACGTCGGGCTCTGTGCTGACGGCTCAGAGCCTGGAGCCTGTTTCGGATTCTGTGCTTCCCTCTCTCTGACCCTCCCCTGTTCATGCTTTGTCTCTCTCTGTCTCAAAAATAAATAAAGGTTAAAAAAAAATGTTTTTTAAAACAAAAAAACTAGCATCCCATTTGGAAATTGTTTTCAAATGATCGAGTCATGTCTTACTGTTTTACGTGAGACATGAAAAACCATGAACTCCCCCTGAATTTGGGTTAAATCTAATCATAGTGCCAGAGGCGAATGAGAGGATTCTCCCACCGCTTGGCCCGGCGTGAAGCAGCCACAGGAGCTCCAGGCAACTTGGGAGGGAAACCCTTGCTTGGTCTGCCAGTGGAAAAGGACTCCTGTCTGCAGGGCCCCAAGGCCAGCCTGGCAAACGCTGTGTTCCCAACCGGCTGGAGGTTGCCGTGGAAACCAACAGCTCTAAAACCCAAAAGGAAAGAAAAAATTAAAATCCCAGAATAAAGACTAATTTGAGGGGATATGAAAGGAAATGAAGAACAGCCAGAGGGAGCCAAAAACTTCACAGAAACAAAAACAAAACAAAAGACGGCGTCCCCACACTCCACTTTCCCGGCCCAGATGAAGCCAGAGTTTGTTGGGTTACATCGCAGAGGCCGTTTCAGAGAGCAGGTGAAAGCAGCCTCCCAGCCCCGTCCCCAGCGAAAACCGCAAAGGGCTTTGCAATCTGGAGCAGTCCGCGTTAGCACATGACCATAAGAGAGATGTTGAGATGTTGGCTTTGGAGTTTGGGTGAGAGATTACAAAATAAATGTGTTCTGTCGTTTGTAGGGAAATAACTCGGGGTATAAAGTATTTGAAGAAGAAGGAGGAGAGAGAAAAACAAGGCCCCTCGGTGTTTGTGGGCAGCATAGTAATAAAACTGATGGGGGTTCCCTCAAGTGTGACCGTCTTCCCTTCCTCTGCCTCCAGATACGTTCCCTTCCTCTGCCTCCGTTCAGATACGTTTGCTCTGAACTCGCCACTTAACTGGTGGCTTCTCTGAGGCCAACAATTTGAAACAGGCTTGTTGCATTTAGTTCTAAATCTGTGGCAGAAGAAAGGAAATGACTAAAAGATAATGTTTCATTTTCTACCCACAAAGCAGATGCTCTCTGTTCTACTTCAAATGGACTGGCTTGTGCCCACAGAGCCAAACTGCACATTTGCCAAGAGCAAAGGAGCTCTGAATCATGGCGGAGGGAGAATGCCCGAGTGCTTGTTGCTTCCTTCTTGATTCTTTCACTGACCGATGAAATTTTGAGAAGAATGCTCCAGAGGCGGTGACTGAATTCCTGATCCTGAAATAAATTGCTGAGTAAGAATATGTAGCGAGGAGAGTCCTGAGCACACATTCCGGGGGTCCGCCCACCGCGAGCGGACAGAATTGGAACACAGGATGGGTATTATGTTGGTCAGGGTTCTCCAGAGAGACAGCATCAATAGGATGTATGTTTATGTAGAACGAGATTTATTATACAGAACTGACTCATGGAGGCTGACAAGTCCCGGGATCTGCAGCATGATTCAGCAAGCTGGAGACCCAGAAGAGCCAAGGGGTGGTTTCAGTCCAAAGCCTGGCAGACTTTAGGCGCAGAAAAAAAAAAAAAAAAAAAACCTGTATTTCAGTTCAAGTCAGAAAGCAGGAAAAGCCAGTGTCCCAGTCCAAAGGTAGGAGGAAGTTGGGGGAGGGTCAGCCTTTTTGTTCTATTCAGGCCTTCGACTGATTGGGTGAGGCCCACTCATGTGAAGGAAAGCAAATCTGTTTTACACAGTCTGATTTAAATGTTAATCTCACCCAGGAACACCCAGAATATTGCTGACCAAATACCTGGGCACCCCATGGCCCAGTGAGGTAGACACATAAAATTAACCACCACAGATACTGAGAAGTTGGGCCAGAGGGTGGGAGGAGACCCTAGCGGGTACATCCCAAGGAGATAGCCCTCAGCTGTACAGCGTCCTGCTAGGATAGTGCAGAACTTGAGGAGTGCAAGCACCACGACCCACTCTAGCTGGTTTAACTAGACAAGACATCATTAAAGCATGTAGGTAACTCACAGAAGTCCTGGGAGGACCAGGCTGGGCAGCCAGAACAGTGCCTAAGCCAGATGGCAAGACTGAGCCCAAGACACCCTGTCCCCCTCCTGCACTGAGACAGGGCGGCTTCCACTGCTGGCCCCAACCCACAGGCACCCTCCTCTGGCCAGAAAAAGCACCTGCGTTTTTACGTTGCTGTCTTCTAAATCAGAACCCAGCATGAGGACATCAGATTAGCAGAGCCCAAGTGTCTCTCCTTAGCACCGGGGAGGCTGGGAAACCAAGTTTCTGGCATCTGCCTTTGGCTGAATGTGTGATGTGGGAACATAGTCAAGTAGAGAAGGCTGTTCAGAAGATGCCTTTGTCTTCCCACACTACGCATCCCGCCAGCCTCCCTTCAGTTCTCGTCTCTTCCAGAAGCATCCCTCATTGAACTCGATAAACCGTAATCATCAGGGCCAGTATTCGTGCAGGACTTTGCACAGCCAGCGTTCTCTGTTCCAATTAACAGAACGCTCACAGGCACCCCCTCATAAGTCCTCTCCTGTCACCCCTACGTCACCTCTGCCTCCACAGAGCTTTTGGGTCTGTCCTCGCTGTTTTTGTTTGTCAACTCCAGACCTTATTGGTCTCTTCTTTGCTATATTTTTTCCTCTGCCTTACCCAGCTTCGTCCTTTTTGCTCTCTGGCACGTGGGTTGGCCTGACCTCCCCCGCAGCCCCCAAAACTCTAAACTTCTTAAAAACAGAAGCCGTCTCTTTTTTCTTCTATTTTTAATCTCTGACAGTGCCTAATACCTGCTACACATACAGTTGCTGATCAGTAAATATTTTCTGATTATTGCAGCGCATTAGCTCTCTGAATTAATGCTTTTCAAATGAATGTCGGTAGTGTCTGTTTAAAGCAGTAGTGACTAGGAAATAAATGGAATAACAGCCAACAACAACAACAACAAAAAACCAGGGATATTTAGTCCGTGTACCAGATGATATCTGGAAATGCCTGTCAGTGTTAGTGACTCATTCAGCATACATACTGGTTGCCTACTGTGTGCCAGACATGGAACACATGATTGGACAAGAAGAGAAGAAACAGACAACATAGCTCTCTCAAAGCTGGCATTCTGGAAGAGTCAGGCAGTTAATAAGCACATAAGTTATAGAAACGTGATAGAATTGCTGAGTGTCATGCATAAAAGAAAAAGCAAAGCAGGACAGTATCAGAAGCACAGGGTGGGGTTGGGATCGGGGTTTTAGATAGAACGGTAGGAGGGGCACCTGGGTGGCTCAGTTGGTGAAGCGTCCAACTTCGGCTCAGGTCATGATCTCCAGGTTCGTGGGTTCGAGCCCAGCGTCGGGCTCTGTGCTGACCGCTCAGAGCCTGGAGCCTGCTTCCGATTCTGTGTCTCCCTCCTTCTCTGCCCCTCCCCTGCTCATGCTCTGTCTCTCTCTGTCTCTCAAAAATAAACAAATGTAAAAAAAAAAAAAGTACAGAGGATGGATGATATATTTTTTAAAAAATACAGTCATGGGGCGCTTGGGTGGCTCAGTTGGCTCAGCGTCCAACTTCGGCTCAGATCATGATCTCATGGCTCGTGGGATTGAGCACTGAGTCGAGCTCTGTGTTGACAGCTCAGAGCCTGGAGCCTGCTTCAGATTCTGTGTCTCCCTCCTTCTCTGCCCCTCCCCTGCTCATGCTCTGTCTCTGTCTCTCAGCAATAAATGTTAAGAAAAAAAATTTAGATACAAAGGTAGGAATTGTTAAAAAAAAATTGCTTGAGGCAAGCAGAGAAACCTGAATATTTGCTGAGTATAAGGTGATACAAAGAGGTTGTTACATGAATTGGGTATGATAATGGCATTTTGGTTACTTTTAAAGCCCTTATCTGTGGTAAACTGAAATATTTATGGGGAAATAATGTGACCTAATGCAACTGGGATTTGCTTCAGAATGTTGGTTTTTTGTTTTTAATGTTTTTTTTTTATTATTATTTTTGAGAGGCTGAGCAGGGGAGGGGCAGAGAAAGAGGGAGACCCAGAATCTGAAGCAGGCTCCAGGCTCCGAGCTGTCAGCGCAGAGCCTGACGTGGAGCTCAAAGGCGTGAACCAGGAGATCATGACCTGAGCCAAAGTTGGACGCTTAACCAACTGAGCCACCCAGACACCCCTGCCTCAGAATGTTTGAGCAGAAAAAGAAAAGAAAGGAAAAAATTGAGTTGGGAGAATAGATAAGAAGAATGGTAGAAAGTTGGTGTTCGAAATTTTATCAGTGCAGAGGGTTTCCTCAATACTATTATATTTTTCTATATTGTTCTCTATATTGTTCTAAAATTTCCATATTAAAAGTTAGAAAAAATAAGTGGTGGTCGGTAAAGGCCTCGTTCAAGAGGTGACACGTAAGCAGATTAAGCTGACGAGGACGTGAGGGAGCCAGATGCATGGAAGGGTGTTGGGGAAGAGTATACCAAGCATAGAAACATTCAGCACAAAGCATGCTCCCAGAACCCTAGTCTCCTTGTTGTTCCTTGAATGGGGGGCCACGTAGGAAATGAGGGCTGGGAGATCTTGGGGGGGAGGATAGAGAACACAGAGCCTTTTAAGTCACTGTAAGGGCTTCAAGTGCAGGTCAAACCCAAGAGCATTCAAGGGGCTGCTCCAGAGTCATGCTCAGATATATTTTCTTCGTCGAACCATTCAGGTGCCTTCAGGTCTTTGCTCACATTGAGACTGTAGTGCATGATCAGTACCGTCCAGTAGAACCATCTGTGATGCTGGAAATGCTCTGTCTGTGCCAGCCAGTGTGGCATCCCCCTGCCCACCTGGGGCCGGAGAGTACTTGAAATGTGCCTGGTGTGACCCAGCAGCTCAATTTCGGATTGAGTTTTATTTGGGTTCGTTGAAACTTGAATTTAGATGCCCACGTGTGGCTGGTGGCCCTGCCTCGGACAGTGCAGTGTTAGGAGGTGGCTGGCTGCACGCCAGCATTTCCCTCCACGCTGGTTTTTATTCGGTTCCAGCAGCCAGGCCGTTCTCACCTCAGGGCATTTGCTCCCCTGCCTGCACCTTTTCCTGGGTGCTTCCTGTGTGTCCTTCCCACCTGATCTTATACAACCCCTCCCAAAAGGCCTTCCAGTTTAGTATTCAGGTAGCTCGGCAGGATCCATAAGCTCCCACTGGCCAACGAAGATAACAGAGTTCATCTTAATACATAGTTAGGTTTGGGCCCTTTATAGTGTCTTCTTTTAACTTGCAAAATGAGAATAGTTTCAGGAAATAGTGCCTCACCTAGTCCCTAAGATCACTCCGTTGGTGGGAACAATTTTGTTTGCTGTTGAATGGATAACCTAATTCCAGATGTTACTCTAGAAAAATGTTACCCCAGTAGTCTGTAATAATCACCCAACCATACTGACATTTCCCCCCATCCTGTCACACCAAAAGAAGCAACTAAACGATCTCTTTCAAAGTAGATAATTGCAGAACATAAAGTAGGCTTCTCTAAATTGGAAGAAATTCCAATTGTAGAATCAAAGACGTCGTTTATAGTAAAACTCCCTCCTCTGTTGATTCAAGAGTTGGTTAGCTTTGTCCAACTCTTATCTGCTCTTGCGAAGCAGCCAACAGTGAAGAGAGAGCAGAAACCTTGTAATCCCAATTGTTAGTAAATGTTTCATGACCATAAAGTTCCAGAAATCGTCACTGCCGCCCTACAAAGCCACCCTTCCACTCGCCCTGTTCCGGGGTATTTCTGCTCTGTGAGTATTAATGAAAGCAGAGTTAATTTACATTATAACTTCGCATGCCACCTGGGGACCTAAGGAGTTGAGTTAAATAAGAAAACACGTGTGTGTGGCATATATCCCGAACATCCTGCATTCAGATAACTGGTAAGATTGGAGGGGATTAACTCAGCATATTTTGCGATGTCCTATCCTGGTTTTCCATGATGTTGATTTTATCCCTCTTTGGACATTAGTTCTCTCCCTGGATCAAGTAGCCAAGTTCAGCTTCCGTAGCATTTATCTTTTCCTGTCTACTAGGTTTCGAGAGATTTCTTTTTTTAATGTTTATGTTTGAGGGAGAGACAGAACAGGAACGGAGGAGGAGCAGAGAGAAAGAGAAAGAGACAGAATCCAAAGCAGGCTCCAGGCTCTGAGCTATCAGCACAGAGTCCGATTCGGGGCTCGATCTCAGGAACCGTGAGATCGTGACCTGAGCTGAAGGTGGATGCTTAGCCGACTGAGCCACCCAGGCACCCCTTGAGAGATCTCTAATACGTAGGCCTAGTATTCTCTAGCTGTTCTTTGTGGTCATCTAGTCAAGCAATATGTTAAGTTATTCCGTGAAAAAAAAATGGTGATTAACTGAATTCAGAAGGTCGCTTTGGTATCATAAGATTGTTTGGCAAACTACCAAGACAGAGGTCCTTGAGCCAAAAGACGTTCTTCTCAGTTTGGTTGCCACAGCGGAGGTAGGGCTTTGGATGTAAAGTTATCACCCCCTGAGAGGGATGCCTCAGCCCTGCACTTCGTTTTATCCCTTTCTCCCCTCCAGCTCCCTTCTCTGTGCCCCGGCCCGGCCCCCACTGGACGCTGTGACCGAGTGCTTTCAAGCACAGTGATGGCAAGAACGTAATGGTAACCGCTGTGTTTACACTTGCTCCGTCCGGCGTCACGCTGAATGCTTCCACCTCTGTGTTGACATATATGTTGCTGTCACCTCCACTTTACAGAGGAAGAAACAGACCTGGTGAGGAGAAGTACCTTGCCCAGGGCCTCATGGCCAGAACCGGGTGGAGCTGAAATTCGAACCTGGCACGGGGAATTGCAGTGGAGCTCTGGAGTGTATGCCCCGGGGGCAGTTCCCACAGGGCCAGCTCAGAAGCGACTCCCTCCCCCTCGGTGTCCGGTAGGCCACTGAGCCCGACTGCCGTGGTCCTGCACACATGAGCCTCCCTGCACACCCAGAGAGTCCTTGCTCGTCCTTGCCCCCACCTCTTTATCCCAAGGCTTCGATAGGGCTTTCAGGCTGAGGCAGCTCAAATGTGTGGCAGGGAGGGGCTGTGTGTGTGTCAGTGGACTTATGTCACTGAGCACCAGCCACTCCTTACACACCCAGGCATAAAGGGTTCCCTGGAGCAGGATTCACCTCTGATTGTTCTGGAGTACTGTGCTGGTGTCTTGTAATCGATGCGGCCTACCTCGTCTCCTCCTGGGTTATTACAGAGGCCCCTTAACTGCACGCTCCGTCTCCAGTCCTGCCTCTTCCCCGGTGCATCATTTACCTAGAGCCTGATGTTTCTAAACCAAATTTAATTCCCGCTCCCCTGTTTAAAAACCTTTGTAACTTCTCATTGCCCTTGGGGTCAAGAGTGAGCCTTTTATGTCCCTTCTGAAGCCCTGAGTGGTCTGGCCCCTACTCACCTCTCCAAACTTATCTCTTACTGGGCCTCATGCCCGTCACACTGTCTGTCATTTTGCAGAACCTATTCGTGTTTCTCCAGAAAGCATGGTTTTTATCTTGCCTCTGAGCCTTTGCACATGCTGTTCCAGCAGTGCCCCCCTTCGTGCCTGAACCACACATCATAACACTTGCCTGTCTACTCACTTTTCTTCACCACTGTGACTTGCACAATTACTCACAGTGCTAGGCACAGAGTCGCGGCTCAACAAACCTCTCTTGCATGAATGAATGAAAATCATTCCATTTTAGGTTTTTAACGGGAGTTTGGATCTGGATCCCCCCCCCCCCCGCCCCGTTCATGATCTGGGTTTGCCAGTATCGCTAACTCAAGTTCCTCTATCTTTTCAAATGTTTACTTCTTATTTTTTTCTGCTTGTAAGTTTCTCCTTTCCCATTCTTCAGGCCCTCCTGTTTAAGACACTTTGGAGTGCTTTTCCGTCTAGCCTTCTTGCCCGCCAGCACAGCGATCCTGGGTGGCTCCCTTCCACGTTCAGCAGGATTGTTGAAGACTCTGGGTGCAGCTCTTTCAGACCGCAGGGTCCTTCTGTAGCAGCCCCAGCCCTGTTTGAGCCCTGTTTGCCAGCAACACTGGGAAGGATAGAAAGACTATTGTGTTTGTCACGCAATGTCTTAAAGGGATAGGATTTTTCTCTCAGTGATTTGTTGGTGTGAGCAGGGAGGAGCAAAGAGGAAGGCAGTCTGTGACTTGCATTGGCGGGGTGGGGAGGGAGGAAATCATGGAAAGTAACAAAGGATCTCTACCAAGAAAGTGTTCCCTGGCTACAAGGACTCATATCGTGGATGTCGATCTAGATTTTCCGAGTGCAGCCCACCTTCCACGCTCTCCAGTGAGGGCAGGATCGTTGTCGAGGTGGCCCAGGTAAATAGCAGTTGTTCTTTGTTGCCTTTTCCTTATTCCAGAGGTTACACTGAAAGTCCACGTCAGTGATGCCAGCACCCACCAGCCCGTCCCAGATGCGCTCATCGAGATTTTCACCAACCAGGTCTCCATTGCCTCTGGCACCTCGGGCACGGATGGCGTCGCTTTCATCAAGTTCCAGTATAAGCTGGGCAGTCAGCTGATCGTCACCGCCACGAAGCATGCCTATGTGCCAAACTCTGCCCCGTGGAAGCCAATCCGATTACCTGGTAAGGTTGTCCCGGCCTTTCTGCGAAGCAGAACTTGTGGTATGGGCTCATGCAGGAGTCAGGCACACAAGCCATTTTGAAAATAGGGGTTGACATCAGAGACTCTTAAATACAGAGAACAAACTGAGGGGTTGATGGGGGAGTGGGGGAGAGGGGAAAATGGGTGATGGGCACTGAGGGGGCACTTGTTGGGATGAGCACTGGGTGTTGTACGTAAGCGATAAACCACGGGAATCTACCCCAAAAACCAAGAGCACACTTTACGCACTGTATATTAGCCACCTTGACAATAAATTATATTAGAAAGAAAAAGAAAGAAAGAAAGAAAGAAAGAAAGAAAGAAAGAAAGAAAGAAAGAAAGAAAGAAAGAAAGAAAAGGAAAGAAAGAAAAGAAAGAAAGAAAGAAAGAAAGAAAGGAAGGAAGGAAGGAAGAAAGAAAGGAAGAAAGAAAGAAAGAAAATGATTGCCCTCTACTGCCAAAAATAAAAAAAGAAAGAAAGAAAATAGGGGTTTAGTCTCTGCTTTACTTTTTGGTCCTCTCATGGGAAGGAAAAGTAGGGTCTTGTATGAAGGAGGTGGGAGCTCTCACTCAATTTACACACACAATGGAATCAAAAACCGTAGAGTTTCTCCGCATTTCCCCAGCGTCCTGTTGTGTACCTTGTTGATGATAACTGACAGGATGAGATTGGGGCAGTGTTCTGGAAGGTAGCTTCAAGGGGCCCAAGAGCCACGCTGGCCAAAGAGGCAGGGGGTGATCTTTCTCTTTTCCTCCTTCTCACCTGCTAAGGGAAAACACACTCCTCTGTGTTTCCTCAATGCTCTCGCTCACGTCCAGCACTTCTGATCACCAGCTGTGTGGCGGATTTTCCATACATCAAGCAGTTCTCAGATTCTCAGATGCCCACTGGGCGTCCTACGGTTGAGCTCAGTTCTGACTCTGTCTACCTGGGGACAGCACCAGATCCCACAGGTTAAGGGCTCAGTCCCACGTGACTGTCCCACTTCAGATGCCAGTCATAAGTCCCAAGATGTCACCTGTGCTTCTGACCTGTAGATCAGAGGTTCCCCAGCCCCTCCTCGGGTTTGACTGATTGGCTGGAGCGGCTTACAGAACTCAGGGAAAACAGCTGTTAAAAAACAAAAGTCAGCCAAGTAAACTTGAAGGTCTGTTTGGCTTTATTAAGTGATTCATCAGTCAGGCAGCATTCATCCAGCAAGTAGAGGGGAGCTTCAAGGAGTTGCACAAAACAGGGGGCACCTGGGTGGCTCAGTCAGCTGAGCGTCCAGCTTCGGCTCAGGTCACGATCTCATGGTTCATGAGTTCGAGCCCTGCTTCGGGCTCGCTGCTGCCATCGCGGATGCTTCAGCTCCTCTGTCTCCCTCTCTCTCTGCCCCACCCCCACCGGCGCTCTCTATCTCAAAAATAAACATTTTTTTAAAAAGCAGCTAACATATGTAAACTACCTTACAGTGCCTAAAACACGGTAGAGGCTCAATAAATAGCACAGTGACTGGCAAAATACCAATGTCAGTGCTCATCTCTGTGCCACCACACCACTGGACACACACTCCATCAGGGTCCCCATTGCCTCTGGGGACACATCTCATACAGCCCTGGCATCTGCCCTCATACACAAAGTTCTCTGTAGTTGAGTTTACATGTATTAAGTACCTACTATGTGCCATGGAACTCTCCTGGCCACTGAGGATATAGATCGAAAGACACAGAACTTGCCCCTACGGAGTTTGTAACTTAGTTTGAGAGTTATGTAGTCAGCCACAGAAGCCATTCCCATCTAAGGAGATGTTTGTGTGTCTATGTGTGTAGGGCATCCTGGGGGAGGACTGGTCATCCTAGGTGAGGGAATGAAGACTTCCTGGAGGGGGCGGGAGGGAAGCTGAGTCTGGAGGGTGAAGAGATATTAATATCAGAAGGTGCTGTAAAAAACACACAGGTTCCACGACTCACCCATTCATCTGGGGACACTGATCCAAAAGTCTGCATTTTAACAAGTAATTCCCCACCCCCAGATACTTACAGATAAAAGCGTTCACTAAAGTCGGAGACCACTTCTTTGTGAGCATCGGAAAGCAGATTTGATATAGATACAACTGAGGAGATAGATCATTTGGAAAAATCTTAGAGAAAAGGGGATAAACCTTTAAAGAAATATTTAGCAGGCAAAATGCAGACAGCCTCCGAGAACAGATGGGAGAGAGTTAAGGGGAAGGACAAAACAGAATTGTAAGTTGGATCTCGCGTTTCTAGCTGGTGACGGAACAGATAGAACAGATGGGCAATGGGGTTGAGACACCCACCACTCCGTGCTTCCTTAAAGTTGACTCAATTGATGCAGTAAGTTCAAAGAAGCTCCCTTCTTCTTCCCCACTCCCCTGTGCTTGGGGCTCTCCCCTGGCTTGGGGCTCAGGCAGAGGTAGATGCAGGTGATGGTGGGGGTGGGGGAGATGGGAGGGAAGGAATGAATGTTGGGGTCATAGTTGATGAGTTCAGTGCAGGGGAGATTGGATTTGGGCTGCCTCTTGGACACAAGGGCATTCAGCCTTTAGTTTGAAATGATTTGAGGGCGCTCAAGGGGTTTGGAGGTAGAGGTGTGGTTTGGGGGTCACTAGCATCATGGAGGTCGGAACCGTGACCTCCCAGAAGCATGGGGAGCAGGCCTGGGACAGAACCCAGAGAAAGCCCACAAAATAGGAAGACGATCTTTACTGGATAATATATGAAGAAAGTGTTTGACCACCTCCATTTTTCACACTGAGAAATCACTGGAAACAAGGGAAGGTTAAATGGTACCCAGACACCACAGCTCAACCTTTGCTGGGAGAGCAGCTGCACAGAATAACAGCAGTTTGTTCTGTAAAGTCACACGGGCACTGGGTTAGTCGATACTGAGCCATTGCCTCTAGGGAAAATTCAGGGTTAGGGTCCTGTGAGCCTCCTGTCATAACATTTTCATCAGCCGAGCAATATATCACCTTGGTTTATGTGCGTTCGGGGGTGTTTAAAGACACGTTATTTAATATGTACTGTTGGTTCATAAACATGGAACTCCTGGCCAACAGCTCCATAACTCATGCTTGAACAAAGCTTATCTAACATATATTTTTCCCATGAGCACCTCCCAGCCTTCCTACAGTTAGGAACACTAGACAGCACGTCAGCGCTGTGCCTGGGGGCCGTTTTAAACAGCAAAATCCTGAAAAGAAGCACAGGAATGTGAAAAACTTGGCACTAAATAGATCACCAGAGGATGCTTACAGTATGAGAGCTGAAAGGAAAAAGCGGAGCATTGCCTTGTCCGACCTCAGCTGAGAGTGTGTGCATCCAAGACTCAAATTTTTGACCCCTCTGTACTTGCACGGAGAAAGCATCATGAGGGCGCCTGGGTGGCTCAGTCAGTTAAGCCTCCGACTTTGGCTCAGGTCGTGATCTCGTGGTTTGTGAGTTCGAGCCCCGCATCGGGCTGTCTGCTGTCAGCACAGAGCCCGCTTGGAATCCTCTGTCCCCCTCTCTCTCTGCCTCTCCCCTGCTCAAGTTCTCTCTCTTTCTCTCTCAAAAATAAACAAACATAAAAAGTTAAAAAAAAAATTAAAAAGAAAGCATCGTGAGGATTGATTTGGGGGGTCACAAATGAATTTTATCAAGTAGGCACATTTGCAAACCCCAAATCCACAAATAATGAACATTCAATGTACGTTAATTACATTTGTTTTGACTTTGTTAACATGATCATACTTTAATTGCATTTGTTTTGACTTTGTTAATATGATTCTTGGAGAAAAAGCAACGTTTTCCATAATCTCCATATTCTTAAATGAGTGAAATAATGGGAATAATGAGGTTTAATTGGAAGAGATGGGAACTAGGCATGACACCTGGGTTCCTGCCCCACCCACCCCCAGCTGTCTCACATATGGGAGCCCATCATGGCTTTGGGGGCCCGCCAATGGCTTTCTGAGCCCACGTTCCTTATTTCTAAAACTATATTAATTAGACTAAATAATTTTCAAGGACCCACCATGTCTTTGATTATTTTCTCTGTTTGCCTCATTAACATAATAAAGATACTCTTAACTAGAATCTGACAGAAAAGCTGACCAAACCTTGGGCTTGTCCATTGTGAGAGCAGAGTAAACTTTCGTTGTCATGCATGCTTTTGGAGGTCAAGAGAGCACTGCTGAGGGTACCTGGGTGGCTCAGTCCGTTGAGTATCCGACTCTTGATTTCGGCTTAGGTCATGATCCCAGGGCTGTGGGATCAAGGCCCGCATCAGGCTCTGCACTGAGCATGGAGCCTGCTTGAGATTCTCTGTCTGTCCCCCTCTGCCCTTCTCCCCTGTGTGTGTGTGCTCTCTCTCTCTAAAATAGTAAATAAATAAATGTTTTTTTAATGTAAAAAGATAACACTGTCGATATTGCAGATAACTGGACAAGGAATAGAGAAAAGTAGGAAGCCTCCTGGTTTTGTTTGCATGTGCACCCTTGAGAGATTTTGGAATGGATTTCTTTTTTCATCCTTGACAATAGTTCCTGGAGAATGTGTTGGTTTTGCGCTTTCAAGGAAGGAGGTGTAGATTGGAGGGGGAAGCCCAGCATAAGGAGAGCACCCTTTACCTTGGCAAGCAGGTGAAACAAATTCACCTGTATAAAATGAGTCCATCAGCTAAAGACTGTAAGCCCACATCTGAATTATTTCCATCTCCATAGCCGTTGCTTCACCAGACCTCAGACCCAGTTCATTTGCCCCCTCAAATGACCCTCTATGTTACCGAGCATTCGTGTCTTAAAAATTTGTACATGCAGATATGTGTATATGTGTGTGTATATATACATGTATGTGTATACATTACATATATATATTTACATGCGTGCATATGTAGAATTGTGTCAATTTGCTGTCCTCGGGATAAAGTTTAGACCCTCCTCCCCTAGCTGCGTCTCCCTTACACATCTCATGGTCTAGACACCTAGGCAGTTTGTCAACTCTCCTTGTGACTCCTTTTGAATCTGACATTTTGCCCGCTCTGTGTTTGTCCACACTGTTATTCCTTTACTGATGTTTTCTTGGCAACCTCGTCTTATGTCTTCCTGGCTGTTTTCTGCTCCATGAAGTCTTCCTGACTCTCCCAGGTAGAGTTACATGTTCCTCTCTCTCTACTTACCAAAAACCAAACATCTACCTGATATGATAAGAACCCCCAGACATCACTCAGCATCTCTTCTATGACGGGGGTCCAAGAGTCGTTCTGCCACCTCCTACCCTCCGGGGCACTCGGTCAATTTGAGGTGGGCAGTCCCTTCCTTCCTGCTCCAGGAGGCCCCTGTGGTGTCCCTCTTGCCACGCAGCACACTCAGCTACAAGGGACCGTTTTTCTGTCCTCCAGAAAATAAGGTTTGAGAAAGGTTGCTGGAGCAGATGCCTTATGTATGGAAATACCAAATGTTTCGGGTTAGAAGTGTTTACAGAACACCCCACAATGGTCACGCACATCTTGAGAGACCACAGGGCCCGGGACATACCCCTCAGGATGTGCGTGAACTCTGCAATGGGACAGGGTGGCCCATGCAGGCAGCATCACGGCAGTGACCCTTTCTTCTGCGCCATTAGGTACCCAGTGCCGTTGGCCGAAGGCGTCATTGTTAAAGAAGGTCAAGTGTACCTTTGAAGTGGTTGCAGAGGATTTACCCAAATTAGGACTCCCCACTTTAGTCCTGGCTCACACGCGTTCCCTGGTCTCCCATCCCCCAACCTGGTGTGGATTTTTCTCCCAACTTTGAACCCCTAAGATGAATTCTTTGATTTCTTACTTTTTTGTTTTGTTTTTGAATTTTAAGTCATAATTCATATACCATGAAATTCACCATTTTGAAGTGTGCAGTTCACAAGATGATACAACCAACACCACTGACTAATCCCAGAATATTTTCTGTACCCCTGAAAAAAAAGCCCAGACCCATTACAGGTGACTCACTGTTACCCACTCCGCCCAGGCCCTGGCAACCACTGACCTCTCTGTCTCTATGGTTGGCCTATTCTGAACATGGAAGATAAATGTATCTCTACAATATGTAGCCTTTTGTGTCTGGCATCTTTATTTCTTTTAAACGTTTATTTATTTATTTTGAGAGAGAGAGTGCACGCATGAGTAAGGGAGGGGTGGAGAGAGGGAGAGAGAGAATCCCAATCAGGCTCCGCACTATCAGCACAAAGTGCCACGCAGAGCTTGGTGCCCTGAACCGTGAGCACATGACCTGAGCCACAATCAAGAGTCGGGACGCTCAACCAGCTGAGCCACCCAGGCGCCCCGCGTCTGGGATCTTTCACTCCACGTAATGTTTTTATGGTCCATCCGTGTTGTAGCGTGAATCAGTACATTTTTCCTTTTCATGGATTAATAATGTTCCATTATATGGATGGGCCACATTTATTTATCCTGTTCATCGGTTGGCGGATATGGGGGTGTTTCCACTTGTTGGCTCTTATCACTCATGCTGCCATGAACATTCATGTGTATGTTCTTATGCGAACATATATTCTCAGTTCTCTTGGGTCTATACCTACGAGTGGAATTGCTGGGTCATATGGTAACTCTGTGTGTGATATTTTGAGAAACCACCAGATTGTTTCCCCAGCACCAAGATGCATTCTTTTTTTAAAATGTTTTATTTATTCTTGAGAGAGAGCATCAGCAGGGGAGGGACAGAGAGAGAGGGGGACAGAGGATCTGAAGCTGTCAGCACAGAGCCCAACATGGGACTTGAACTCTCACCATGCTTGAGATCATGACCTGAGCTGAAGTCAGTTGCCCAACCGACTGAGCCACCCAGGCGCCCCCCCCCCCCACGCACCCCCCTCCCAGGTGCATCCTTATTGTTGCTCATGGCACCGGCCAGCTTCCACTCATTGTGCAGCTGCTTCTGTGTCCCAGTTCTCTTCAAATGTAGAACCTTGTAGGTAGGGACTACCTCCAGCATTGATCTGCTGTCCGCGTCCAGCACTGGACCTCATATAAAACGACAGCTAGATAAGTTGACTGTAGAGGGTATATAAAAAGAGAGATCATGTCCAGGGTCAGCTCACTGGTCCCCCCTGGCACTATTAAGAGCCAGCGGTGCTAAATAATGGATATTCTTAGCACTTGATGTTTCTGGTCCCTGATAATTTCCCAGAAACTCACTTTACCTCTCTAGACCTTGCTTTCCTCATCTTTAAACTTGGACTGGATAAAGTCCAGGGCAGGGGTCTCTGAATTTGAGTCTGTGTTGCATAGTAGTGGAGGACAGACTCCAGAGTTCCAGTCCTACGCTCAGTATTTACCAGCTGTGGGATCTTGCACAAGTTAATTCCTTATCTATAAACCTGTTTCCTTACCTGTCAAATGGACGAGTTAATATCTATTTCATAGGGGTGCCTGGGTGGCTCAGTTGGTTAAGCATCTGACTTCAGCTCAAGTCATGATCTGGCAGTTCGTGAGTTTGAGCCCCACGTCAGGCTCTGTGCTGACGGCTCGGAATCTGGAGCCTGCTTCGGATTCTGTGTCTCCCTCTTTTTCTGCCCCTCCCCCGCTTGTGCTGTGTCTCTCTCAAAAATAAATAAACACTAAATAAAAAAATTTTTTAAGAAGAATAATATCTATTTTACAGGGTTGAGATTTAAATAAATTACCAAAATTAAAGCCCTTAGAATAATGTCTGACATGTTACTAAGGGTTCAGTGACCTTAATGAGTATTATTATTCCATAATACATTTATTTTTTTCTCTTGGATTCATATTCTATCCAAAAACTTACAGGCTTTGTGAATTTTGTAGTTAGAAGGCCAGGTCCTTAAGCAGGAATTTTTAAAATGGCACAAGTTCTCTCATCTTATTACTTACCAGAATAGGGAGTAATGTTCTCCTACCACATGGCATATGTTAACCTAAGCACATATTTTTAAAGTCTTTTTTTAAAGTTAATACCTAACTTTATATATTTTCCATTCATATAATGTGTAATTTAATATACTCCTAATGTGAAGGGGCGCCTGGGTGGCTCGGTCGGTTAAGCGTCCGACTTCAGCTCAGGTCATGATCTCACAGTTCGTGGGTTCAAGCCCCTCATCGGGCTCTGCACTAACAGCACCAAACCTGCTTGGGATTCTCTCTCTCCTTCTCTCTCTCTCTGCCCCTACCCACCTCTCAAAATAAATAAATAAACTTTAATGGATATGTGAAGAGATTCAGAATCTTTACTAAAAAATTCTGGTGAATAAAAACTAGTTGACCATCGTAGCGTAAGCAGTTTTTATATGGGAGATTGCAGTATTCCCGTGGCAATTGGAAAGCCTCTTGCTAATCAGACTTAAATGAAAAAAAGAAGTTTCTTTTCTCTCTACTCACAACACTCTGACACCAAATGAATGGGGCTTTTTCTCAAACCAACCAGTTCTCCGACTCTGGACGCCACCTGGGTGTCCTACAATTCAGTTCAGTTCTAACCTTAACTACCCAGAGCTAGTGCAGACCCTACAGGTTAAGGTCTCAGACCCAAAAGACTGTCCCCCACCAGTCCCCCAGCTTCAGACACAACTCCCATGGTGTCGCCTGTGCTTCTGGCAACTGGCTATGTGGATCAGGGGTGTCTACAATCCCTTCTCAGGTTCAGTAATTTGCTATAATGGCTCACAGAACTCAGGGAAACATTTATTTACATTGGCCAGTTTATCCTAAGGGATGTCATAAAGGATACAGAGGAACTGCCAGATGAAGAGATGTACAGATGAGGTCTGGAAGGGTCCTGAGCATGGCTGACAGCTTCTGTCCCCATGGAGTTGAGCCGTGCCACCCTCCTGGCACGTAGATGCGTACACTGATCTGGAAACTCCCCAAACCCTGTACTTTTGGAATTTTCACGGAGGCTTCACCATGTAGGCATGATTGATTATAAACTTAATATCTAGCCCCTCTCCTCTCCCTAGAGGATGGAGAGGTGGGGCTGAAAGTTCCAAGTTTCTAATTACAGCTTGGTCTTTCTGGTGACCAACCCCCATCCAGGAGCCCACCCAGACTTGCGTCATTAGAACAAAAGATGCTCCTACCACCCAGGAAATTATAAGGGATTTAGGAGCTCTGTGTCAGGAACCAGGAGCAGAAATCAAGTATGTATTTCTTATTATGTCACAATACTAAAAATCCGTATTGTTGTTGACTGATTTGAAATCAGAATAGCAAGAATGCAGAGTCCCCAAAAATTGGAGTGGGCATTTTGATTTAAATGTCAGAATTCCCTTATGTCCATTTTTACTTCTGCAGTATTTTCTTCACTGAGCCTGGGCCTGCTTCCAGAACGATCTGCGACTCTAATGGTGTATGAAGATGTTGTCCAAATAGTCTCAGGATTCCAAGGTATGTTGAATATTGAAAAAGAAAAGTGACTAACTTTTGGGCCAGCCACTAAAATCCTATTATAAGACAGCTTCTTTTCAGATGGTGATGGCAGTAAATTTACCCAGAGCTGGATACTATGCATGTTGTCCTATGAGTGCACAAACACACTTGAATTGTGGTTAAACTCTCCCCTGGCTGTGATCTTGTTTGTTTTAAGGCCAGCCTTTAACTGGGTGAGAGAAAAGAAAGGGCTTCACCACTCTGTCCATACCACATCTCTCTTTCTTCTCCAAAGCTGAGAATATTCACCTCATGAGTTCAGAGCCCAGGACCCCCGTCTGAGTGTCACTGACCAAAGGTTCATAAATATTCAAGGAGGTAGAGTTTCAGTCTTGCTCAGTGAAAAGGATCTGGAGATCTGTTGCACAATAATGTGTTTCACGCTCCCAAACTTAAAAATGGATAAGATGGTAAATTAAATAGTATGTGCTTTTTAACACAATAAAACAACCCCTCCCCCTTAAAAAACAAAGGAAGAAGTGTTCATAGCCTTCAAGAGTGGCCTTTTTCTCTGTCTTGTCCCTCATTGTCTTAACCCCTCTGGTATGTGGTTGTGCATCAGAATGTGCCCTTATACCTTCTAACTTCTCTTGCAGAGAAACCAGTACGGAAGGCTTGAGAGGGATTTCCCTGTGTTGGTGGTGGGGTTAGAATTGGGAAGAACGCTGATGTCAAACGTATTTGTGCCCAAGTCAGTTTCTTTCTCTAAAGCATGGGCTAGAGAGCGCTATTTCCTGGCTCTCAATGTTCCATCGGATTAATTTTTTTGTTTACTTCATTTTAATACCATTTGACACAAATCATTCTCTACCTCACCACATTCCGGTGCCATTTGCAAATGAGGTGACCCCATTTATTCCTTTTTTGAGTGGCTGTGGAGACCCTGCAGAAGTGGGCATGCAGCCGTTATAATTAACATATAACACTGTATTCCTTTTAGGCATACAGCATAATCGAATTATGTGTATATTGCAAAATGATCGACACTGTAAGCCTAGTTAACACCCGTCACATGTAGCTACAAATCTTTTTTTCTTGTGATGAGAACTTTTAAGATCTACCCTCTCAGCAACTTTCAAATATACACTACAGTGTTATTAACTATAGTGACCATGCGGTACATGACATCCCCAGGACTTACTTATCTCATAACTGGAAATTTGTACCTCTTGAGACCCTTCACCCATTTTCCCCCAACATCCCACCTCCGGCAGCCACCGATCTGTTCTGTTTCTATGAGTTCGGCTTTTTTAGATTCCACGTAGAAGGGAGACCATGCAGTGTCTGTGCTTCTCTGTCTGGCTTGTGTCACTTCGCATAATGCCCTCCAGGTTCAACCATGTTGTCACAAATGGCAGAATTTCCTTCTTTTTTCTGACTGAATAATATTCCACTGTAGATCACTTTTCTGCATCCATTTATCCATTGATGGACACTTAGGTTGCTTCCACACCTTGGCTCTTGTAAATGATGCTGCAGTGAACATGGGGGGGGAGGAGTGACCGGGGGTTTCTCAAAATGAGGGAATGATTATGCTTCCTTCTCATGTTCTTCACTAAGAGAGGAATCGTTAGTGTCTTGCTCTCATTTCGACTGGACTACATTCTGATAAAGACCGAAATGATCTTTATCACAGTTTTGGTCTTTACCAGAATGCAGCCCAGTGGAAGATGATAGCAAGAGGTGAAAGCTTGTAATGAATGTCCTGGGTACAGACAGGCTGCGCTCACCCATTTACGTCAAGTTTGTGTCTGTTGATTAGGATGTTCTGAGTATAATTTAGAGCTGACTTCAGCTCTTCAAATATCAAATGGAAACTACGAAGCACCTGAACCAGGCTTCCTGAAGCCTTGGAGTTTGGTACCCACTCTGCATTTCCGGAGGACGGGCACACACTTTGCGTTTCCTCAGACCCAGACTGGTTGGGACCCTGCTTCTTCTAATCGGGGCTGTTGTTGCTGTGCCGTGTGCCCATGTGGCAGGGGACTGGCACAGAGCAATTAAATGCTGTCACGGCAGCCGTATATTGTTTTCTTTTTAGATATGCCTTAAGACCCATTTTTTCACAGAGAGGGAGACAAACCATAAGAGAGTCTTTTTCATTTTTATTTATTTTTGAGAAAGAGAGAGAGAGACAGAGCACGAGCCGGGGAGGGGCAGAGAGAGAGAGAGATGGAATCCGAAGCAGGCTCCAGGCTCTGAGCTGTCAGCACAGAGCCCGACACAGGGCTCAAACTCACGAACGGTGAGATCATGACCTGAGCCGAAGTCGGATGCTTAACCAGCTGAGCCCCCAGGCGCCCCAAGAGACTCTTGAATATAGAGAACAAACTGAGGGTTGCTGGAGGGGAGGTTGGTGGGGGGATGGGCTAAATGGGTGATGGACATTGAGGACACTTGTTGGGATGAGCATTGGGTAAGTGATGTGGTGAATCACTAAATTGTACTCCTAAAACGAGTATTATGCTATAGAACTCACTTGGATTTAAATAAATCTAAAAAAGACCCATTGTTATCTTTCACAGCCTTGCATGTTTTGATTTTTTAATTTAAAAAACTGACCACCGGGGCACCTGGGTGGCTCAGTTGGTTAAGTGTCGGACTCTTGATTTCGGCTCAGGTCATGATCTCACTGTTGGTGAATTTAAGGCCCGTGTCAGGCTCTGCTCTAACAGTGCAGAGCCTGCCTGAGATTCTCTCTCCCTCTCTCTGCCCCTCCCCTGCTCTCACACTCTCTCTCAAAATAAATACACTTAAAAAAAAAAGTTTAACTTATAGGGATCTTTGGTAGTAGCTAATTGATTATGGTGTTCCTCAAGGAAATATATTTGGACACTGCACTCTAAGAAAAAAAACACAACTGACCCATATCATGTTTTACACGTTGTTCTAAAGGCCGCAGCCACCATAATTTTCATCACCTGCTCTTTCTCTTAATTGGCCCCTCCCCTACCTTTTCCTCAGAGTTAGTCTTCATTTCCTCTTACTAGCTGTACTCATTCTTTGTTCCACTTTTCTTCTGCTTCCCGTGAATTGCTCATCCTTTTCCTGAGATGTTGGTCCACCAACATACCCTTTGCTAGAAAGTTCTCAAGTAGCCAGGCTGCTGGGCTTCTGCGGTGTGGACCTGCCAGTGGGCCTTGAGAGATGGAGAGGAGGGGCACCTGGGTGGCTCAGTCAGTTAAGCGTCCGACTTTTGATTTCAGCTCAGGTCATGATCTCACAGTTTGTGAGTTTGAGCCCTGCATCAGGCTCTGTGCTGACAGCGCTGAGCCTGCTTGTGATTCTCTCTCTCTCTCCTCTCTCTCTCTCTCTCTCTCTCTCTCTCTCTCTCTCTCTCTCTCTCTCTCTCCCTCTGCCCCTCCCTGCTTGCGGTCCCTCACTCTCAAAATAAGTAAATAAAATAAAAGTAAATGGTAAATAAATAAATGGAGAAGAGCCAGACTGCGGGGTACAGACCAGAAAGGGACCTTGTCCAATAGAGCCCAACTCCCCACCACCTTCCCCAGCCCTCACCCTGTGTCCTCTGGGCACCAGTATGGCTGCAGAGAACAGCCTTCCACCTCTTCTCCGAGCACTGCCCCCCTTCCTGGTCCGAAATATCCCTGAGACACAGCCTTCCCTGCAGCCTTCTCAGGTGGGGGCTGTGCTCACATTACTTGTCTCCTTTCTCCTTCCTTCCTTCCTTGAGGATCCTTGGAGGTCAGCTGGACCACTCATCACCAGTGTCTGGGTCAGCTTTTCCTCCTGGACTGATGATACGAGCTCCTAGTTCCCAGGTTCACGATGCTTCTAGAAACGTTTCTTGGGAATGTGAGCCTCCATATGGAGGATGCCCCCGGGTCCCAGCTGCTCACCCACACCAGGGTGCTCCCCTCTACACCACCTCCCTCTAGAGGATGCCCCCTGGTGCCCCAGCTGCTCTTGCACTCCCAGGGTCTTTTCTGTCCCACATCGGTCACCCACTTCTGCAGTCCTGCCTTAGGCCTCATCATTCCAGCAAATCAAATGCACCACCTCCGAGCTCAGCCCCTGCACTCCCTCCTCTCACCCTGTGGCAGTGGTTCGCACACCACTGAGGGCTCCAGAGCCTTGACTCACCGTGTCCTTACCCACGGATTGCCTCCCTGCCCAGCCTACGAACCATGGCCCTTTGTTGGAATCGTCTCCTTGCAGACACTCCCCGCAGAGCTGCTCCCCTCCCCTTCTGCCATCTTTGACCGAGTAACTCCTGACTCTGGTTGACCTGAGCCGCTTGTGGCCACCCCAGTGCAGCTGCACTGGAGGAAACCTCACCGGTGGTTGCCCCGACTGGTTGCACGACCACAGGCCTCAAATGGGCATCGGTCCTGGGGCCACTTAGTCGTTTGTTTCGTGAGTCTCCAAGATGATTTTCACACCCTCTTCCCTACCTGCTGGCTTCCTGTGTGTTCACTCACACTCCCATCCTCTGTCTCCTCTCCTCACATCTCTGCCTACTTCACTGAGAAGCTGAGAACCCTCACCGCCCCCCCCCCCGGCCCCCAGCAAACCCACAGACCCGCTCACTGTCCCTCGTTGCCCTGGAAGGAGTGTCCCTCTTCCCTTACGTGTGAGTCCTTCTGTTTGTGCTCAGCATCTCATCTCCTCTCTTCCTTCGGGATTCCAGAAGTTTTTCCTCACCATTTTCTCCTCATCGGGAGCGGGCAGATGTTAAAGTAGCACATCTCTAATGCTTCTACAACCGTGTCTGTCTCTAGCCACCACCCTGGGTCTCTGCTGTCTTCCGGAAGGACGTCTGCACTCCCTTCCTTCCTGCTTCCTCGCCTTTCTTGCCCTGTTCAGCACCCTGCAAGTGGCTCTCCTGCCTCGTTGCTCCATTCAGACTGCTTTATCAGAGTCTCTTACAAGCCCCGCGTGGCCCGGCCTGAGGACATTTCTCTGTGCCTTCCCCTGGACTCTCCACGGCACCCAACAGGGATGACTCTGGTCGCTCTTGCTGGAGACTCTCCTATCTTCCATAACACCATGCCTTGATTTTCTTTCTCCTCTTGGTCACTTGCGGACACTCCAGTGACTGTCTGGGCCTACATTTCTCCTTCCCAGTACCCTCCCCACAATGTCTCATGGGCCCATGCTTTAATGCTGTGTAGACACAGATAACGTCCAGTCTCTCACCTCCCGCCCAGACTCGCCGAGAGGGCGACCCAGAGCTGGCTGCTTATTTGACGTCTCCGCTTGGATGTCCGCTAGGCATCTCAGACTTGATGGGCGTGTCCAACTTTCCGTCTCCGTACATGGTACAAGCATGGTACTTAAGTGGCCAAGCGAGACCCTAGGAACTATCCCTGACTCCTCTGTCCTCACAGCCTGGTTCTCTGGCACAGGTGTTTCTCCCCATCTGGGACACCACCACATGAGTCCAAGACTCCGTTTCCCCCTGGAGAGCTGCAGTAGGTTTTTAATCGGCTGTCTCCTTCCGCCCTTGCCGACCCATAATCCGGTCTTCGCACTGCTAAAGCGACCAGGTCACCTTGCTTCCACTCTTCAGTGGTTTTCCCTGTGTACGTGGAATAAACTCCCAAATGGTTAGCCTCAGGGCTGGACAGTCCCCTGGCCCTGAGCCTCGGTGGCTATGCAGTTACCTGGAAGGGGAGTATTGGTAAGAAGGGGTCGAGATTGTAGTATCTGGATACATGTTCCCGTGAGCAGGCTCTCTGCACCCCGACCCCCCCATGCATACTTCTTAGACCCTACAGTTCTCATTGTGGACCTCTCTTGTCCTGCCCCGGCACCTTTGACACCCATTGCACCACACGTGTGACCCCTTCTTGGCCCCTCTCTCCCTGAGAGCCACTCTACCCTCAGCAAGGTGTTTGTGATAAGGGCTCACTCTGAAACCCACAGGGTCTGTTGCTGTGGCCACACTTTACCCCACCGTGGCTGTCAGACCACCTGTCACTGCCTGCTCCGCTCCTCACTATGCCCCGCCAGCCCCGAGACCTGATTGTCTCTTCTGGTGACTGTGAGGGGGCTCTGGAAGGGTCTCAGCATCTGTGTCACAC